>NC_083276.1:113874136-115106636 GCF_963506605.1 Zootoca vivipara | reverse complement strand
AAACCATAATAAGAATCTCTTTCCCCGCTTCCTCTTCTCCTAAAGCAGCCGGTTTCTTTGCCCATCGCACAGGCATCTCTGTGGCAGATTTCTGCCGGCCTTCGAGATGGCTGCTAGAGCAACCATTGGCCATGCTGGCTTAACCCGCCGTTCAGCAACAACACAGGGTTAGCCATTCTTTCTGCAGAGGATCAAGGATAAGGTGCTGCTTAGAGATCCAGCCATGCCAACAACAGTCGGCTGCAGGTCAGAGGCGCCCAAGAGCAGTTCCCATTGCTGCCAGCAGGGGGAGCGAGGCAGCACCCTCCGAAGCTTGGATGGCTGGACTGATTGCAGAATGTCTAGAAACGGTTGTTCGCCAATCCTAACAACTGGGGTGCTTTTTGGGTGTGAGGAGGGGGCGGGGGAAAGAGGAAGCACAGAATTTTAAAAGGCCAGTATGTTTGGGGCTGCTCCCCAGACCTTCCTCCTCCGCGACACCCTCTCCCAGCAGCCATCTTTTTAAATCAGGGCCGTGAGAACAAACAGCAAAACAACAACAACAATTATTAATTAGAGTACTTTTTTTAAAAAAAAACATTTTTTGCTAGAGTTCCAGTGTATGCCCCCCTCCCCTCCGTTGTACAAAACGATTCGCTTCTGCCCTCGGCCACCCCGGCTCAACAGCGCCTCCCACTGGCCGCCGCGGTGGGGGGGCTGGCTAGTTATCTGGTCAAGGCGGCCTCCTCCCGCTGGTCTGGGGAAGGGACGGCGGTCTTGCTGAGCACGGCGGCCGAGTAAGGCAGGAAGCTGCTCTCCGAGCGCTGCGAGGCCGCCGCCGCTGCTCCGGCCGCGGTGCAGGTGAAATCCGAGCCGGAGGCGCGCGATCCCAGGGCTGCCGCGGCTGCGGCCGCCGCCGACTGGCTACTGTGACAGCTGAGGCAGGAGCAGGGCGCGGAGCCCGCTGGCGGAGCCGTCGAAGCTGCGGCGGCTGCGGCCGCGGCTGCAGCTGCTGCAGCCGAGGCGGCGGCGCTGCTGTTGAGGCCGGCTGCTGCGGCCGCGGCGGGCGACTGGTAGAGGCCCGGGTGCCTGAAACTGCACAGCAGCTCGGGCCGGGAGTAAGGGTGCGAGAGGGCGCGGAAGGTGTCCAGAGGGCGGATGGAGGTGGCGAAAGGTGAGGCGGTGGCCCCCGACGCCGCAGCCGCGGCTGCGGCCGCCGTCACCCCGACGTGCGGGTAGTAGTGCAGGGGCACGTGGGAATGGAACGGGTAAGGCAGGCTCCCCGTGGCCGCCGCGTGGGTCATCATGTACGTGTAGAAGCTGGGGTCCGCCGGGTGGGGCCAAGACATGGCCAGCCGCTGCCTCTTGTCCTTCATCCGTCGGTTCTGGAACCATACCTGGTGGAGTGCGGGAGAAGGGGAAGAGAGGGGGAGATGTGGGGCAGCGAATAGGGAGGTGGGGGGGACACAGAGGATAGGACGGCTTAGAAATGGCAGCAGATCCACAGCAGCGCGCCACGCCCCCTCCCTCTTCCGCGGGGTCAGATGCGAAGCTTGGCGCAGCCCTTGCGCCACGAGGCGCAGCTGGCCGTGTTAAGCCGCCTCCTCGCCAGGGACATTTCTTGCCCCACATGGCCTACGTTAGGTTTTCGAACCAGCCTTAAATCTCCCCAACTTGGCTGGCCCACTCGATTCAGGCTCTTTCGCCTGGCTCCGCGCTTCTTCCGTTTGAACTTTTAGGCCGCAGAGATATTAAAAAGGTTCTTTGCCTCTCCTTTGCGCGCTGCCGGGGTCGGGAAACTTTCCCCTGCCGAGAAACCATCTCTGAGAAACCAAGGTGGCTGCGCCTTCTTCGATCTCAAAAATGAAACCCTTCCCCGGCTCCCATTCCGTATTAAAATATAATCAGGGGTGTCAGTTTTCTCTTATTTCAATTGAGCCTAACTCAATTCAGTGGAAGCGTTGGGTTGCTGATTTTTTAAAAAAGTTATTCATTTTTAATAAACCTTTGTAAATAAACCTTTTTTTAAAAAAAATGACCAAGATTGCAGATCAAATTGCAAACCCTTATCAACGCTACATTTACTTTCAACGGCCAAAACAGGCAATGCGTCTCCATATCTGTTTTTTGAAAAGGCTGAGAGTTCTGCCCACGTAAAACACCCTTTGCAACCAAATATATGGATGTTTCTGGTCTTCCGGTTTACCTTGGCTCCCTTTCTGTTTATCCCATAGCGCACTATATAGCACGTGATTCAAAACCATTCATTCGGAAGCGATTTGGTCCGACTACAGAAACCAAATGTTCCTTTTTAATATAAAAAAACCCGTAAAAGCCAAACACGGTTTGATTACTGCAAAACTCTTAAGGCTTTCATTTCCCCCAATTCTTTACGGTGTCGAAGGTAGGGCCTTCTCACATCAGGCTGCGATTCTAGGCAAGTTTACCCGCGAGTAAGCCCGGTTGAACATAGTGCTACTTACTTCCAATTAAACTCGTCCAAGGATAGAGTGCAGCCATTTGCGTATTCCTCTCAGATGAGGTAGAGAAGAATCAGCAAATGGAATAGAAACTATCTGAAGGAATAACGGCGTGTGATCCATTTCTAAATCGACTCGAGTTATTTTAAAAAAAATTATATTAACTGCCTTTCTCCTGTTTTTTTATTTTTTAGTAAACGAAAATGCGAGAAATAATGGGAAAAGACTATCTCAGGGGGGGGGAGAGAGACGAGGCTAAACAATATGGTTCTCTGCTCATTTATCTAGTGCCTTTTTCTATTCTCCTTGGCCTTAAAGAAGCGGAGGCGTCAAACGCGGCCTCTTTCAGCTGCCAGCAAGGCGCAGCTGGACCGAGGCTGGAGCTCTGGTGGTTTAAGAACCCGAAAGAAAAACAGAAAGCGCGCAAAGCCAGGAGCCAGCCGGCAGCTTCCCTCGCCTCCCGCAGCCCCGGCTTGCCCTAATACAGTTCTGTACCTTGATGGTAGTCTCCGGCAGGTTGAGAGCCGCGGCCAGCTCGCACCTCCTGGGCCGAGAGACATAGTTCTCCCGGTAGAATTCCTTCTCCAGCCGAGCGATCTGCTCCCGGGTAAAGGCGGTGCGGTACCTCCGCACTTGATCCGCTCCGGAGCTGGAGTTCCCCAAGGCGCTGCCGCCGTGCAGGCTGCTTAAACTGGAACCCGAGGATGAGGTGGTGGTGCTGGGCGTAGAGCTGCTCTCGGAATATCCTACGGAGCAACAACAATGACAGCAGTGAGAAAGCATCAAAGAGCGATGGCTCTTCTCCAGGAGAAGAAGGGATGAGCTGGCGGGCGGGTTTCAACCAAGCGGCAGGCGCCGCTGGCAATCTGGGCTCTCCCTGATAATTAATGCTGTCTGTCATGGATACAAATTGCCGCTGTTAATAGAATCAATAAAAGTTTCTTTTCTTTTCTTTCTTTTATTTTCTTTTCTCTTTTCTTTTTTAAACACGGCTTCATAAGCAAACTAGACGCCTTCTGTGAAATAAATAAATGCAACTCTCTCTGCTCTGCGAAACAAATTAACCGAGGAACAAAGTTAAGGCAGGCGTTTTCCTAAAAGCGTCCCTCCAGCGGAGACTTCCTGAGGCGAAGTCGCTCGTCTTTTTCTGTCCCTGCTTCCCTTTACTTTTTATTTCGTGGGAACCAAATGGTGTCCCTAAAAACTCAAAGGCGTGCCAGTTCGCACTGTAAGTGAATTTCCTCATAGGATACCTTTGGGCAAAAGGTAAATAGCCCCCGCGTCCTAGAAAGATTGATCTGTGGTTGTAAATTTGCAAGTTGCCTCCAGTTAGGATATATTTCCTAACGGACGCTTCGAAAAAGTTGCTACAGCGCTTTGAAAGATTACGCTGTATTAATTGTAAGAGCGAAGTTAACAATGCCGAGCGAAATACTGTTTTGGCTTGGGGGTGGGGCGGACATAGCGGGAAGGAGAAACACTTAATGCATTAATAATAATAATAATAATAATAATAATAATACATAACTGCATTTTTAATGAAAGCATCAAACAAAGTCAGACAGACACACAAAAGAATCTTGCTGGGAAAAGAAGCACGCACTGGACTCAAAGTGCAGCCTCTAACTGCCGTCTTGAAGATGCCCCGCTATGAGCTGTATTTTATAATTACACAGTACCAAAATTGCGCAAGAAACACCTGTCCACACACTCCGTAGAGAAACAGACTGTTTTGTTTAAAAATAAAAAAAAGCCTACGGTGTGAGTAGCACTTCGTTCTCCAAAACAAACAGGAGAAATCTTGTGGAAGAAATGCCCAGAAATACTCAGAAGGTGTGCTACGTTTGGTGGTCACAAATACACCATGACAGTCCTGTTCGGTATAGCTTATAGAAACTCAGCGTACGGGAGTGTGCAGATAAGACTGGAGATCCCTTTAGCACCCTGGATAGACTGTCTGGTGTTGAGAAGCACAAGAACACGCCAAAGAGGCTTCCACACTTGAATATCCATATTGTACCTGCCTGTTCCATAAAGGACCAGCTGATGATCCCTTGGTATTTGATGTACTGCTGAAAATCCTGATATTCTCCAGGAAAAGCTGGAGGGGGTATCGGGGTGTCTTGGATTTCTCCCTATCTCCCCCCACCCCCACCCAAGTTCTTACCCCAGTAAACGCCCGCTTTGGAGTGGAGTGGGGTGGTGGCGCCGGGGTAGACGGGGAGAGAGAGAGAGTTACCTTTGTTATTGTTTTCCTTCAGCTGGGAGGAAGTGAGGCTGGCGGGGGAGCGGAGCGCAGAACAGCCCACCTCCACGTCGCTGTTCATATCTGCCTCTTGAGCAACTTCTGAGTAATGGCTAATCTTCTTCCTCCCTTCCGAGGGAGGCAGCTCCGAGGTGGCGACGCCGACGCCGCTTTCGCTGCTCTGGTGCTGGAGGTTGAATAAAGTGTCTATTTCGAATTTCCCTTTGGCAGGGATGTCCCCTAAAGAGGTGTGCAGAGAAGCGGAAGTCAGTCTTGGGCTCAGGCGGCCGCCGTGGGGCGAATTTTCGAGGGCCTCCAATACCACGTTGCCAGCCGAGTCGGACAAATTCGCCAGCCTTTTGCCGGCCGTGGGGCTGTGCAGCCCTCGTTCCATCAGGATCATCTCTTTTCTTATTCTTTCCATCATCTCTCAGCTCTTTTTCCCCCCTCCTTGGGAAAAAAATTATATATATATATATATGTCAAGGTTGCAAAGGGTTCGTCCTCCTAATGATGAGCCGTGCAGCAGGGGCTAATTCGCATTCAGCCCGGCGAGTGTCTCTAAATATTATTATTACCTCTTTTGGAAGGGGAGGCGTAAAAAAAAAAAAGGCGAGATGCAAAAGCGAAGGGAATGACTGGTCAAAATGACCCATACATCCTTCCTAGCCCCGAAATGTCATTCATCACGAATAGGGAGCGCTCGTCATTAAGGTACGGATGACGCTGGTCGAATAATCATTTATTGTAACAGGTTTATAAGCAAATAAATACAAGCTCCTGTCAACGGATAATGAAGGCGGCTTCGGAGCAGACAAATAGATCCAGGTAGGGAGGCAGAGGGAGAGAAAGAGAGAGGGAGAGAGACCCGGAGTGAAGAGAAGAGAACCGCTTGTCCTTAGCTCGATCAGATCTTGCATGGATTGCTCTGGGGTTTGGCCTCTGGGGTGAAATTGACAGTCTGATTAATAAAACGAGCTGAGCAACATTTCCCCCTTCATTTAGGTGCATCATTATGCTCTGATTCCCCCCTTTCTTTCCTTTCCCCCTTTTTGCTTTTGTGTGTGTGTGTGTGTGTGTGAGAGAGAGAGAGAGAGAGTGAGCGTGTGCGAGCGCGCGAGCGCCTCTTGGCTTCTTAGCTCCTAACGATGCAAGCTTCTTTCTCGTTTGTCCTCCTCGGACAGAAACACGGGGGCTAAATGACAGGGCAGGCTTTGATTTCTAGGGAGGAGGGTTTCTCTCTCTCTTAAAGAGAGAAAAGCTGCCAAGGTGTGTGTGTGTGTGTGTGTGTGAAAAAGAGAGAGATTCCCCATTCAGTCCTCTTTTAATCACTTTTCCTTCCTATTTAAGAAAGCAGACATCCAAGACGTCCCAGGAAGAAATCGACTCGCCCTTTTTACACACACACACACACACACACACACACACACACACACACACGGACTCCCAGACTTAAATAACTATTTCTACAGATACGTACCAGCCCAAAAAGAGCATCTATCGCGAGCTACAGCCAGTGCGCGGAACCATTAAGAGTAATCCAAGGGGATCTCAGCGTTATTTCCTTAACTCATCCACAAACCATATATATTTGTGTCTATGTGTGGTGGTAGTGGATAGGCGTGCGGGGGAGTGGGGGAAGGGTTTTTTCTTCCTTTCCATAATCCTGTTTATTGACGGAACTAGTCTAAAGCCCTTCCTTCGCCTCTGGCTCAAAATCCTCTCCCTGGTGGACTGACAGGAAGCAAAAACAAAAGAAAAGAAAAGTTCGGTGGAATCTTAAAGACATGATTTAAAGCACCAGAGAGGAGTAAAAAATAAATAAATAAAATTAATATATTCATTCAGTCATTGTCTGCCTAGATTCTTCTCTCCAACCTCCTCCACCCCTTTTAAAATGAAGCCCTGAGATATATATATATATATATATTTAATAATTTTGGTATATAAAAAAGAGGCCTGGATTGCAAAGGCAAATAGCGAGAGCCGCCATTCTCCTGGCCCTCCTCCACCTCCCCTTCCAGCCACCCTCCTTTCCCTTGTGTAAAGTTACCTGCCTCTCCGTTTTCTCCTCTCTCTCTTTCTTTCTCTGTTCGGAGAGATTCCGGGGAGCAGCCAATCTCTCTTGGCGCCGAGAGGGACGCGGGGGGCCGCGATTCGCCGGCCCTTCCTCTCGGAAACTCTCTCTCCGGCGAGAACTTTGATGGTAATATAATGACGCCGAGGGCAAACGAAGATAAAGCCGGCTGTCATTAGCATCCTGGGAGTACCTCCTCGAGAGGTACAGTGCCCAACCTTTTTTTCCACCCGAGGAAAGCCTTGCTGTCGGGGGTTTCCCTTCTCTCCCCACCCCCTGTGAGATTCTGCTAAAGTTTATATTTCTGGCTGCGGTGGAATCCGATGGAAATGCCTCTCCCACGATACAGTAACACCTCCGCCACACACACCTAGAAAAAATGCACTCTTCTTTCAAACAGAGGAGTGCCTGGTGCTTGATCTGATATGAAAAAGCTTCCTTTAAAAAGAAACAGGGCGCGCCAATGTTAGGGCCCGATCCAAGCTAAACGAGGCTGCAGTCCTGCTGCATACTCACCTAGGGTTAAGCCCCATAGGACTGACAGGGGCTTTACTTCCGAGTAGATGCGCATAGGCTTGCGCTCTGAAGCGCTTTCAAATCCAGATGATTCCAACAGGGCAGAGCTAAGCAAGTCCGCCATTGAAATGTGTTTAATTTCTGACTTAGACGTGCTTTTAATGTGCAGGAGGTTGACCCATTTCTCCCAGATGTTGGGTGTACCCTGGATAAAGTCCAGGGCTCTTTAGCCAGAGGGCAAGTAAAGGACATTGGCGCTCTCACTTGCGCGACCCTGATGCCATCCACTTTCAGTGGGCTTAGGAGCCTGATGCCACGGATTTCTGAAGAACATCTGGGTCGTACATAATAATTTCCCCAAAAGTGACTCAGAAGTGTTTGTGTGTTTGTGTGTGTGAGAGAGAGAGTAGTTTGGTCCAAGATGCTCTTAAAGACTTCATGGAATATTAACATTACAGTAATTTGATTCTACACATAATAGTCAGATTTTTTTTTAATAAAAAAAAATCAAAACCCCCAACTCTGTTAGTTCCTGTGTTAAGGCTGTTGTTGCAAAAGCAACGAAGGCCCAGTACCTTTAAAACACATATTTAAAGCACATTCCTCCCATCTCACAAAGAACCATGGGAACTGTAGTTTATTAAGGGTGCTAGGAATGTCAGCTCTGTGGTGGGCAAACTACAGTTCCCATGACTGTATTTTTGGAGGGGTGTGTGCTTTAAATATGTGATGCGCAGGCAGTCAAAGAGCCCAGCGGCACCTTAACGTTTATTACGTCATAAGCCTTTGTGGACTGGAGAAGCCAGAGGACTCTAAGCCATGAAAATTTCCGTCACAGCCAATGTGTTGGCCTTTACGGTGCCACAAGACTCTTAACTATAGAATTGTACAGTTGGAAGGGGCAAACCGGGGTAATCTAGTCCAACCCCCTGCAGTGCCCAATGTGGGGCTCGAACCCACGACCCTGAAATTAGGAGTCTCAATTACTGACTATCTTAGTTGCTTTTGCTGGGTTTCTTCCCCTTCCCAGGTCAACTGTTCGAGATCGGTTGAGGCTCTTTAAGGGGGTCTGTTGTTCATTAAAACCCCATCCAACCAATTAAGGCGAGCCTTCGGTGGTTCCCCGAAGTGCGAATTTCGCTGTAGAAGCCTGGGTGCGCATTACAACAGGAAAGGATGAAAATGGCAAACAAATTGGAAACAGAGCATGCGCTCCGGCTTGTCCGAAAAGGCATTTGAGAACAGGATCTCCTATTTCTGAGCAACATCTAAGGTGTAAAAATCGCATTTCTGTGCGATTCTCTATTGCTACTATTACAAACCCCTCCCTTTCTCAAAAACACACAAGGAAGCAGAAGCGGATAACGGTGCGGTTAGGAATTAACCTCTTCCTGTCTGATTGACCAAATGCCCCTATCGCGACAAGCGTCCCAGAGCCCACCCGGTGACTAAACTACGACGACAGCAGGATTCTGCTCTCTGGCAGTCACTCTCCCGTTTTAAACTGGAGCAGAAACCAGTTCCGAGTTGCTGTTTTTCTGAGTTCACACAACTCTCTCTTCGTCCCTCCCTCCCTCCCCTCTCGTTTGCTGGGATCCTATAAAAATTCCACAGAACTTGGAATCCGCCAGATTTCCGCGTGAACGCTCTTGACTGTACACTAGGCCTCCGAGTTTTGCATATCAGAGGATCGCCAGCAAAAGAAACCCTAAATCTAATAATAATAATAATAATAATAATAATAATAATAATAATAATGAATACTATAAGAGCGATGCTGGCCTCTCTAAACAGACAAGAAACATCGTTTGGCTCTGGGGTGGAGAAGACATGTATATCGATCTCCGAGGAAGCTTTAGCCACCGCGTGGGAGTGAGCAGCCAACCAGTTATAAAATGGGAAGCGGAAATCTGCGGGCGGCTTTATTGCTGTCGTTTGGCGCCCCCATCCGTTTTCTCGGCGGCGTTAATACGCGCGATATAATTATTTTGCTTCTTCTCCCGCACTCCCTTTCCTTCGCCAGCCCACAATCTACAGAAAACCGACACCTTCAGCACCCTCTCCTAGAATCACGAAGCCCTCCCTACCCCCACCTCCGAATTGATTTCGAACCCAGTCGTCTCCTGGTTCCTTCTCCTTTCGAGGAAAATAGCTGCGGTGCCGAGTGCCCTGCGCGCGTTTCCAACTGAGACCCTTCAGCCAAAGGAGGGCTGCAATCGTCTGGACTCCCCAACTCCCCTTTATTAGTGTTATTTTATATTTTGCACCTTTTAAAGAATAGCAGTCCTCGAGTTTATGTGAGACCTCTTTCAAAGTTTGGCTCTCTTCTCGTGAGAGGGGAAAGTTTAGTGCGCGCCGTAAAAGGCAGTTTAATAATCATCAGCTAAGTAGATATTGCGTAACGACGCCGACCGCAGCCAATGGCAGCTAGTCATTACTCTCCAGAAAGAAAGCAAAATAATACTAATAAAGTCGTTATTTGATGTTTTATATTCCTAGACAACTCGATTAATGAGCTCGAAGGCTCTTTAGAACTATTCTTCGTTTAGGAAACTATTTCTGGGGGTTTAAAGTTGTTGCTCTTGTTGTGTGTGTGTTTTAAAGACATTTTAGAAAGGGGAAATGTTAGCAGACAAATGTACAGGGCTGGTTTTGCTTGCACCGTGTTGACTCAGTTGTCCTTATAAGTTTTATGTAGCTGCCACGGCCTGAAGCCAAGCTTTAAAATACCCCCCCCTCTAAAAAATTGAACCCTGAGACATCAAAGAATAAGCGACCCTTGTTTGTTAACTTTTAATTGAGGAGGTCTCATCCGACTTAATTGAAATGGAGCGCAGGTTTCAAGTGGGACCGAAAGCCCCAGCAGCTTTTAAAGAGTCGAAGTGTTCATAGGAAGGGAGGCTGAGTAAATATTTGTTTCCCGTCTTTACTGCGGGTCCTTTGAGGTGAACTGCATAGTGTTGCTGCTAGAGCAGGTAATAAACAGGGCGTCCCCGCAGCGGAGTCTCCACACAGAAGCCTGTCTTGGAAGTCCTGGCTATGTTTACATCTGTCTAGACCCTCCAATGCCAGACCGTCTGGGATGAACTTGGTTTCACCGCGAGTGTCAGCAAGAACAGGACGGGTCAAACAGGGGGTCAAGCTCGCTTGGGTTTCTCTCAACCTGGGGAGGAGGGCGATAGGTCAGGTGCTCCCCACCCCAAGAGGAGAAATCCGCGCTGTCTCTGTGGTATTAATTATAGGGTGCTCAGCGCTCGTAGGGTTTTTAACATTCACCCTTCCAGGGTCCTGAAAGCGTTCAGATTAAGTTTCTGCTTTCTTCAGTTCTCCATTTATTCGCCAGGGGCTCCGCGTACAGGAGCGCCAGTCGGGGTATGTTAGGGGCACACCCGCACCAACCAGGGCACGCGCACAAACACATATAGGCGCAAAGACTGCGCAACAGTTACGAAGGACGCTGGTATAAGGAGCACCGGGGCAGCCCACTTTGTTTAATTAAACAAGCATATAAAACAGACGCACACAAGTATCATATTTTTTTTATGTTTGCATATGCATATGTGTGCGTGTGTATGAATGAGAGAAAGTAGATGAGATATATTATAAATATGATAAATATGGCGAATCCAGAAATCAATAGAATAAATAACATTCGCATCTGAGACAAGGACCACACGCAAACCTCTCCCACCGCCTCTCCAGCCACTGGGCCTGTCTGGCACCCCTCCCCTGGCTTTCCACACACACACACACACACACACACACACACACACACACACACTCGTGCATCTGATGGAGAATGCCCTGCCTAGGAAAGCCACCATGGAACTTCTGCTTTCTTCTGCTTTCTTCAAAACTCTGATAATACAATACAATACAAACAAAACAACACCCCATAATAATGCAACAGCCAAGACTCCAAGTGGAAGGCCAGCCCAAGGTAATCCAGTTGATTCCCTGTCCTTATCTGTCGTCTAATTAGAGGTAAACGTTAGTTGTCGATGCACACGCGAATATCTATCCTGCAATGCCTGGAGAAGAGGTTGAGGTTTGGTTGACTTATTAGAAGACAAAGGATAGAGCAGAATTTCTAGCATTGCCCCCCCCCCCGCCACGGTAACCCTCTTCCTCTTCTTCCTCTTGCAGTCACCGAGGTAAACTTTGAGGCTTCACGTTTCCTGCTAGCAGGAGAGTGGAGCACAAACCGGCGTCCGCCAACATTCCAAACCCTTACAGGAGAACTTGTAGGGCCATCTAGTGGTCAGGTTTGGGTACTTCCGGCTTCTAATGGAATGGTTGGAAGACTTCAAATAAGAGTCTTCCACCTCATTTTAAGGAAATAAGCCATAGATACCGGTATGTATTTGTGCATGTACACAGACACAGAGAAAGAGAGACGGAGAGTGTGTATTGAAGAACTGATGCCGAGGAGTTTACAGGACTTCTGCGGAAACTTAAAACTGCAATCCAATCAGGAGTGCCAACTTGAATAAAACATTGGTGGGGGGCATAGCTGCCAAGTTATCCCTTTTTTACAGGGATTTTCCCTTATGCTGAATAGGCTTCCTCGCGAGAAAAGCGAAAACTTGGCAGCTATGGTGGGGGGGGGCGAAAGGTAAGCCCCGCCCCACATAATCGATCGCACACCCTATTTGAATGCCAATGCCTATCAACTTTGGAGGCCCCTGGCTCTTCTCAAATATTTTATCTGGCTCTTAGGAGTTGGCTCCTATGAATCCGATACACAGTTACCTGTGAGAAAGCCCCACTGAACTCAATTAAGTTTACTTTTAAGTAGACGTATATGGGGCTGCACGATTACGCTTCTCTATTAATGCGTTCAGCAATAACAGGCATTATCCTTGGTTTGCGTGCGACCCGCAAACATTCAGATCCATATCCATGGGAGGTTTTCGTGTTGACTTCTGTAGGACGGGGGTCGCACTAAACTGGGAACTGCACATCAGCGAGGCGTATAATGCGCTTCGGGTACGTGCTAAAGAGGGCGTGCTATGGTCCATGGGGTCACGAAGAGTCGGACACGACTAAACGACTAAACAACAACAAAAGAGGGCTCTAATATATCTTGCAATGCTTATAGATTGAAACTGGTATTAATCAGCAAACATTTTAGCTAAATTATACTGAGGTAGGAATAACTGTATGGCGGGAGAGAAAGAAGGCTGTGATCCTATGCACACACACACACAAACCCTTTAAGAACTAAAACGTTAAAGAAGAGCCCTACAGGATCAGGCCCGGCATCCTGCGTTCTCACAGTGACCACCAGATACCTATGCGAAGCCGGCAAGCAGGACACAAGTGGAAGAGCGCTCTCCTCTCTGACTCTTCGGCTGATATTCATAATAATGCTGCCTCGTTAAATGGCATCAGCGTTCTGGACCAGAGTCCGCTTCATCAGATGTATGGAATGTTGCTTAAAGTTCCCAGGTAAATGCGTACACGTGGGTGCACTTGGGAACAAGCCCCATGGTTACTCAGTCGGACATACTTGTGAAGTGAGCATGCACGGAACAGGGGTATTGCCAATCTCTGCTGCTTTCCGTCACTTCTTCCAGTTCAGTCGAAGTTACCTACCTTAACAGCTAACTTCATGATTTGCGGGCGGACTTCAGTTTGAGGTCACAATCAGGACACGGTCCAGCCGAAGCCGTTTCTAAGAGAGGCTGAAGAGGGCGCTGACTTCTCCCCTTGAAACGAAGAGGCCCTTTGCCTGGGGACAGTAACCTGGGTTGATCCACTGTTGATATGGCACAACCCCAACAAGTAAAATGGCATTTGTGAAGTTAGGCGGCTTTAATTTTGGAAACCATTCCTAAATTCTCTTGAATTCAGCTGGGAGAGATCAAAACGCTTGAGAGACTTTCCCATTAAAAACCAGCGGGTCTTGACACCAATGCGTCTTACACCGTTTTACACCGTCAGTTTTGCCATGCCCTCTTAGTCTGTACACAACAGTCGGTGTGGACGCGCCTGCCTTTTTTTAAAACAGCCATTTATTCCTTTCTTTAAAAATCAGGATTACTGATGTCAACCTGCAGCCACTTGCTTTGGCACAAACCTTACTGAGGTCAGCGCAGCCTTCTTCTTAGATGTATAGGATCGCGCCATAAGTCATAATTCAAACACTGTAATATGTATGTAGCGGCAATATATAAGTGACACAAGACCGCTCGCTTTTCTTTTCATTTTTACAGTTGTCTGTCCAGTATAGCAGCCTACAATTCAGTTACACCTCAGCGGACTGGAAGTTTATAGAAATAAGAGGGAGTGAAAATCCTAACCACTTCAGAGGGAGAACTCTGCACTGAATTGCAAATAAGCAAACAAACAAACAAACAAACATGAGTGGGGTAAAGCAACCAGATATTTACAATAGTTCCTCCCCTCTACCCCCTTCCTTTCACTTGCTTACTGCATTATTGAGGGGGGGACCCATCCTTTCTCATACAGGAGTTTGAAAGCGGGAAACTCAGCCGTTTTGCGCAAGTAGGACACAAAATTTGGTCAGGGTGGATTCCCTGAATCAGATTTGCTGAATAAACAGAATGACCTTCTTGCGCTGGTGATGATAGCCACTTGCACCCAATTAATAAATATATGTAAAAAGTCCCATTGACCTAATTCCCAAACTAACTTATCCGCAATGCATTTTAAGACGTGGGTGAACGAAATTAAGGTCAAGACTTTTCATAAAGAAGATGAATTGGCAGCGGGGAGGACATTCGATCCTCGCTTGCGCACGAGGTTATCTGGCTCGGGTTTTTGTTGCGTGTCCCAGCAAGAGGCTGCGCTTCCGGGTCCACTCACTTGGAAACGGGTCAATTTAAATGGAGCACAATAGGGAACTTGTGCTTAGGAGATAAAAGCTGAGGGATGTGGTTGGGGCGGGTCGCCGAAAGACTTAAAACAGCCTTTAATTAGGAAATGGTTCTGCATAGCGATTAGATTAGGTCGCTGAAAATATTTGGGAGGGAAAATGAGGTAATTTCTCCTCGAAGCACAAATCACAACTTCTTCGCGGGTATGTGTGTTTCTCCTTTCCTAGGAAGCCCCCCGTTTCTTTCACTGCGTCCCCAACAAAATCGTTTCTTCTGATGCCTGCGCCATTTGCAAATGGAAAATGTAAGGCAGATATGATGTCAGCGGCACACACGTTGACTTAATGCCAAGGGGGAGAGGGAGGGAACGGAAAGGGATTCCCGAAAGGGGGTGTTGCAAACGGAACAAAGCTCCGCCAGTATGCCCTGGCGCCTCTTCAAATATGCCAGTCTTGTTAGACAAGTTGTTTTCCGAGCATTGCCGCCTCCTCGTAATCTCAGCCAGCCATCCCCATTCTTTGTGTGCGCAGAACCATAGGTCAGCACGACCCGGCCTGTCATTCCACAGCAGCAACCTGCGGATCATTGCAGCGGCTGTTGACTCTCCTCTGGAATGAGCCTCAGCCCCAGTCGGAGCAACAGGTTTTGCTCAAATGTGAATGGCGGCGGGGTGCTTTCCCTATCTACCTTACAAAGCCCGTTTGCCTGGCTGACCTCATTATTTTGATTCCCACTCGCGGTCTCCCGCACTCCCGTGTTCAGACCCTCAGTTCTCCCCACACCTCACAAAACTACCTTATCACCTCACTGGAATGGATGAGGTCAAGCCGTGTTCGGGGCTTGTGGAATAGATGGTTCCCCCCAAAAAAGTGTGGGTGCGGGGAAAGGCACCACGACCGGGAGCAGCGACGATCTCTGCTGCAATGAAAAACACTGAAGAACGTATACCAAAATGGTAAGACACGATCCAGCCACAATTTAACGCTCTGATAAGCCTAATGATTCCATTGGAGGAAAGTTGCCCCCTTCAAGGAAGACTGCAGCCCTTATGCCCCTAGGAAGGAAGCACCATTGAACACAAGGGGAAATATTTAAGTCCTAGTAAATATTGCCACCGAGTAAGCCGGCTGAATCCTTTTCAAAGGCCTACCTCTGGTTGCATCGTGTCCGGAATGTCTTTATCCTACTTCTTACTCAAATGTTGAGGAGGATTGCAACTGTGTTACATAAACACCTTTATCCTAACCACATACATACATCCAGCCATGCCGTTGAAAGGTTACAGCTGGAATTTGGTGGCAACCTTATTCTGTTTCGATATTTCTGTTATTTCGGAATACTGTATAAATGTTTCCTTAACTGTATGCAATTTAGAAATAAAAGAGGGGAGGGGGAAGGAGTTCAGCCGAGTTGATTTTATAAAAAATAAATATATTTTTTTTACGTCCTGCCCTTAGTAACCACTTCCTAATTACCGACTCCTTTACACGTCCTGGAAACAAATAGAAATGGGGTTTAGGCAGGAGTGAACTTTGTGACCTTTGTCAGTTTCACTTACTGGCGCGCTCCGTTGATTAGGAGGATCGACAGTCAGTGAAGTTAAGCGATCGAGACTTAATGAACGTGAACTTGTGTTTGCTCCCAGCCGGTTGCTGTTGTCGTTATTGGCACTGCTTTGTCATTCCTCGCTCTTGCCTCGGAAACTGCCAAGAGTTATTAGGAGGGCTGCAAACCATGGCGAATAGACCTCTCATGACCCGCCCGGCCGGTTTTCTGCTTCCATTTGCCGAGTGATTCTCAGAAGCCGCGGCCGCAGGTTTCTTTCTCCTCCTGTTGCACAAGGCAGCCTCTTTCCCTCGGCACGAATTCTTTTCCGATCCGAAGCCGAACCAAGCGCCTGCCTGCCATAGCTGCCAAGTTATCCATTTTTTTAAGGGAAATTCCCTCATGCTGAATAGGCCTCCTCGTGAGAAAAGGGAAAACTTGGCAGCTATGCTGCCTGCCCACCCCACACCCTTTGCCGGACTCATTATCTTTTCGCAGTTCTATTTTAGCCTTTCTGCTTGGATATAAATATCTCTTTCCACTCAGGGGGAAATGAGCCACCCCACCCCCCTTTTCCTTACAATGGTTTAAGCACTTTAAAGACATTCTTAAAGACTTGAGTGTCCATTAAAAGCATCTTGCCATATTCCGGGGATTTCTTTCTTTCTTCCTACCTTCCTTCCTTCCTTCCTTCCTATTCTATAGCCTGCTGATAAGCTCCTACAGCCAGAAAGTCCATCGACCAGGGAAGGTAAAATTAAGTCAAGGGAATTTATTCGATTCTGTGCGCATCTAACACCCCAGACCTGCCTCTGCGCGATGCCCGTGGAATCTACAGCTTAAAGAGCGAGCTTTAGGAAGACTCCCGACAGCTCCGAAAAGCCAAGGGGAGGAAGAAAGTCTGCTAAGGTTAAATTTACAGGGATTTACTCGCGGGTATCCATGCCTAGGATCACAGCTGAAGCACAGCAGCTCGATCCTACGAGTTTTGTCTCTGGAGTAAAGTCCAGGGGGACGTTTGCAGCCGCGTAGGTCGGATGAGTAGAATCTGACACTGAGTTCAACGTAACTTTCTGAGAATCGAGGTGTAAGAAAGGCGTAAAAAGAGCCCTACCTCGCCCTTAAACCGCAGAAATAAACAGAGAGCTGTGGCACTGTTTTCACTGTATGAAACACTCGCATTTTAACTTTTCTGAGCTCCAACTTCTGCTTAGCAGCAGGAAGATTCTCCTTAATCTTCACCCTCTTGAAAGCTGCACTAAAGAAGCCCGACGAAGAGACTTGTGACACCTAAAAGACAACTATTTTGTTGCTTTTAGCTCCAAGAGACCCAGGGCTGAACCCACCTGGAAACTAAGCAAACTCACCGGTTCCTTAGAGCCCAGTGGTTCAAATCCAAAGCCCAAGAAAGTGAATCTCCCGGCCTGAGAGGTAGACCTGCTGCAGTTTGTACCTGTGCAATACAGTGTTGCTGTGCAGAGAGGTGGCTTTCATACAAAATACATGTACAGGTATAATGTTATACGAATGAATGTATCATGTCCTCTCACGCCTATACACGTTCTCGTGGTCTTAACAATTAAGTTAGGCTGCAGCTCGAAAGTACTTAGTGAAACAAATTGGGGGACGGTGAATTAATGAAATCAGTACGACTTACTCCGCTGCAAACTGGGTTAGGATCGGTGTTCAGCTTAAAATCGTGGCGCCCCCGGTGCATTTCGGACAAGTTAATGCTTCAGGAAACTCTGGTAAGCACCTCTACCATTAAAACCCCATTGAAGAATACAGTTTGGGTCGAGGCATCGGAGGAAAGCAGAACTAGGGCAGATGAGCTGCTGTTGAGACCATTTCCCCCCTCAAATTACCACCTGGTATCTTAGCTGGCCTGGGAGACCTAGAGCTGAGAACCGTGTCCACATAACATTTAAATGCAGCGTAGACAGGGTTTCTTTTTCCCATCTCAGTCTCCTTCTTTATCTATGAATAGATAATTCTACAGAGGTCCTATCTAGGGCTAAAGTGTGTGTGTGCGCGCGCGTGCGCGTGCGTGCGTGCGTTCTGATATTCTGTAAACATGATCCCAAACTGGAATTTCTCCTTGTGAACTGGTTCGAAATGGATGTCAGCCCCCCCACCCCGCCCGAGGTTGTCAAAGAGAAGGACGGAGGGGGAGGGTCGTCGGCATTTATTAATATTTCAGTCTTATTCAAGCCCCTCTTTTCCTGCCCCCTCCTATTAATCCTCCTCTTCTCCACCCCCACCTCCCAAAAATAGAACAAAACCCCTTATCTGAGAACCGTAACTACTTAGGGAAACAAAGTTTAGAGAGGGAGAAGAGAGGAGGTGGGAGGGAGGGGTGATCTCTCTCTCTCTCTCTCTCTCTCTCTCTCAGGCTCAGTTTCCCGGTGGCCGGGTTACGATCACGTGGGCGTGAGGAGCCAATGGGGGTTCCCTGCTGGCCCTCCCTGCGAAGCCAGGCGCCGCGTCCCCCCTCCCAGCGTGGCCTTAGTTTTTATAAACCATCCCGAGCTGGGGGCGAGCGAGGCCGCCCCGTCCAGCGCTCCGTCCCAGGCAGCAGTCGCCTCGGCTACGGTGGCTTGGCGCGCCATGAGCTGCTGGGGGTCGCCGCCGCCGCCGCTGGGCCGAGGCGGGGAGGAAGCAGGCCAGGGAGAGGAGAAGGAGAAGCAGCAGCGGCGGCGCCCCCGCCTTCAGCAAGGCTCTTCGGCGCAGGCAGCATGAGCCGCGCAGGCAGCGGCTGGGATATGGAGGCGCTACGGGCAGACGCCGGCGGCGGCGGGAGCAGCAGTGGCCGGGGCCAGTGCCGCAATTTCCTATCGCCGTCGGTCTTCGGGGCGGCGCCGCCGCCGCCGGGCCGAGCTGCGGGTCCCACCGCCTCCTCGGGCTTCCCTTACGAGCGCTCGGGCTCTTCGGCCGGGGCGCGCTCGTCGTCGTCGTCGTCAGAGGCGGCCCCTTCCAAGGACTGCTCCAGCGGTGGGCCCCCGACGGCCACGGCCGCCGCGGCCGCGGCCGCCGCACTAGGCTACCACCCGGGCTACCACCACTTCGGCAACGGCTACTACAGCTGCCTGCAGCAGAACGCCGCGCTCAAAGCCTCCCCGCACGCCGCCTTCCCCGTGGAGAAGTACATGGACGTGGCCGGCCTGGCGAGCACCAGCGTTCCGTCGGGCAGCGACGTCTCCTCGCGAGCCAAGGAGGTCTCTTTCTATCAGGGCTACGCCGCTGCCGCCGCCGCCGCCGGCCCTTACCAGCACGTGCCCGCCGGCTACCTGGACATGGTCTCCACCTTCGGCTCGGCGGCGGGCGGCGAGCCCAGGCACGAGACGTACATCTCCATGGAGGGCTACCAGTCGTGGACTTTGGCCAACGGGTGGAACGGCCAGGTGTACTGCGCCAAAGACCAGGCCCAGGGCTCCCACTTTTGGAAGTCCTCCTTCCCAGGTACGGCACGGCCAGGTGCTGATCGCAGCAGGAGGAGGAGGAGGTCAACCGGACAGGAAGCTGACATCTGGGAGAAGTAGCTGCCCACCTAAAACCACAGGGAGGGGAGGGGAAGGGGGAGAGGAGGGGAAAGGAGGGGAAAGTTCCTCCAGCTGGTTAGCTACACGCTGGACCTACCAGGAGCCAGCAAACGTCCTGTTCTCTTTTGCAACTCCCAGAGACCCTCAAGGAAGCCCCACAGAAAGCCGTGGAGCGGCTCCCTTAAGCGTCTGAGCTCTCCATGCTCTCATGTCTTTGCTCCTGGGCTGCAGGGGTCTTTGACACGCCTAACCTGTAATCGCCTTTACTTTCAAAAGAACTTCCTATCCAGTAACTTAGTCTTAGGCTGTAGATAGAATGTCCTATAGTGGGCATTATCTTCCCAGTAAGCCTGTAAGGCGACCGGCTTTTGTTCACTCCCAAGGTTCCTCTGAAATATGTGGGACTTGGTCTGCAATTCTCCTACCCACTTTCCAGGGAAAATAGGAAACCCATTGAGCTCAATGGGATTGACTTCGGGGTAGGATTGTACTATTTGTGCAGTCATTCTCATTATGTCCGTACAGAAGCCACACGGCAATATGTTGGGGGTCCTTCCCCCAAACACCCCAGACCTAAAACCCAAATCTAGGAAGGTCCCCTTGGCTTGCATTGTGTGTGTGTGTGTGTGTGTGTGTGTGTGTGTGTGTGTGTGTGTGTGTGAACTTCCAGAAAAGGCATCGGAACAAGTTCCACTAAAATACTCGCCATTTATTTCTGAGCAGACTGGATAAGGATCTCAGCCCTGCAGCCTGATCCGAGGCGTATTTTCCTCGGGAAAAGCCACCCCTCACCCTTTACGTTACTCTCTCAGAAAGTCCCTCGCGGGCTTCTTGCAGCCTTGAGCTTTAAAATAAAATCAGATCCGCTGGAAAGTAATCCGAGGGACTGAAAGCCGGAGAGGAAATGAGTTGAGGATTTGAGGGGCGGGGGGGGGGGACTTCTGGCCTTAATGAAGACGGGCCTCTCCGAGGCTGGCCGTGATCGTTTTACTGTTGTTGGCTGCTGCAAACTTGCCCCAGAGCCCGCAAACCTCGGGGGGGGGGGCGCAGAGTATCCCGTGTCAACCATCGGCAGCCACAAGCAAATCAAGCAAGGAAGATACAGTGTTTCAAAGTTTCTCCTCTCTCTCTCTCTCTGTGTGTGTGTGTGTGTGTGTGTGTCTGTCTGTCTGTCTGTCTGTCTGTCTGTCTGTGTGCTTGAGAGCGCAAGTGTGCATTTCCCTTTTGAACCATATGCACTTGAGGAGTTAGATTAAACAAAATAAGAAATCTTCACTGAAACAGCTGCAAACCAGCTCTTGTGTTGCATCGTCTCCAAAGAGAGCTGTCGGCCGTTAAGTTAAGGCGTAAGACTAAGTAGTACTGTAATGGTAAAAAAATATAAAAAAAATGTTTTTAAACTTGCCCGTTGGTCTCCTCTTTTCGTAGGGGACGTTGCACTAAATCAGCCGGATATGTGTGTCTACCGGCGAGGGAGGAAGAAGCGCGTGCCTTACACGAAGCTGCAGCTCAAGGAACTGGAGAGCGAGTACGCCGTGAACAAATTCATAAACAAGGACAAGAGGCGGAGGATATCAGCGGCCACCAACCTCTCGGAGAGACAAGTCACTATTTGGTTTCAGAACCGCAGGGTCAAGGACAAGAAGATAGTCTCCAAGCTGAAGGACAATGTCTCCTGATCCGGGCCCAAATCGGTTTTTTTTGGAGGGGGGGTAGGATCTATCTCTAGCTATAAATATATATATAAATATATATTAATTGCAAACCATCCACTATCGGCTCAAAAAGACTTTTGGAAAGACTTGAAATATATTTAATATTTTTCCCCGGGGGGGAGGGGGGAGGGAGGAACCTTGTTGAAGGACTTATAGGGAAAGGTTCGCAATTTCTTTTTCGGATTTACTTGCAAGTCTTAAACTTCCTCTTCCCCCCCTTAAAAAAAAGTCATTTTCCTTCGTTGTATTTTGGTAGGTTCTGTTCCCTTCCCCCATCCCCCCACCCCCACCAGGAGGCCTTCCTGAAAAACCGCTAAACTAGCCTTAAGAATATGCCAAGTGCTAAAAGGAGCTGGTGTGATTATAGATAGATATATATAATCTATATATCTATAGTCTATCCTTATCATCAATCTCCCGAATTTTCATAGTGGACCAGAAGACAAGAATTATGTGCAAGGGAGTTGTGTGGTGATGACGTCAACGCCAAGGTAAATGAAGTCGATGGTCGCCACTGACCTCTGACCTTAATGTGAAATTACTTTTTTTTTTAAGAGGACTGCATTTTTCCTTCCACCTCCTCCTCCGAAAACCGATCCCCCACGATCTTAAACCGGAGTCAGAGGGTTGGAGACCTGCCGTTCCAGGCTTAACTAAGCAAAGTTCATTTAGGGGAGTATACACTGTAGAAATGAGTTCGTAATTCCTCCCAAGACCATCTGTTTAGAATGGGGTGGTTGTCAGGTTTATAAATAATCTTTTTGAAACGAACCCCAAAAATGCATTGTTGATTAGGTTGCCCACCTCCCACACATTTGCTGCGGGTAGCGGGGAAGAAATAACCGGTTGCTTTTATGTACAGTCAATGGAGTCAGATTTCCTGCAGTAGTGAAAGGCAAGATCCGACCCAAAGGAAACCTACCCGTACTTTACGCACCGTAAAGTTAGTTCCACTAAGTTTCGTGATGGTTTGCTGCCATGCATGGTGGATTATTGGAACCAAACGGGGCTTTATAAGTGCTTTAAATTTTGGCCGGATCCTGTCTGCAATTTTTTTGGGGGGTGCGTGTGTGTTCGCGCGTGTGAAGTGGAAGTGGTGACGTTGGGTTGCTTGCTGTTGCACTCGCATGCAGTCTGCAACCGATGCTTAACACGTAAGCTCTTTTTCATGATTGTTGTACTAAGAGCTAGGGCACCTCACGCGCTCGGCTGAATTCTCAACTTAGTACAGTGGCCTGGAGTTCCGGGGTTTTTAAACCGACTGTGCCTAATATGTTTAGTTTGTATAAAGGTGTGTATAAATCGATGCGTATTTTTATATAAATATCGGGACGTTCTGTTAACTCTTCTGTTTTGTCTCCTCCTCCACAATCACCAAAAAAAAAGCATTCGCTTTTAACCCTTCCTGGGAATGGGCAGGCTTCTGCTCAGAGCAGTGGGAGCTTGGCGATAGATTTTGTTAACTACAGTACATGAAACGGGTGTTAGTGAAAGAAGCAATAAATGACAAAAAATAGGTTTGGTTTTTTAAAAGAGTCCTAGTACGTTACGTAGACCCAAGAGTTGGGTGTTTTATTTCCTCTCCCGGTTGCAACAAGCGAGTGCACAGCATCGAGCAAAAATTCCAGGCGCCACGGAAGAGATACAATGGCGAAGTATCTCCTTTTCCAGGTGGGTTGTTGGGTCGCAGCAGATTTGCGCAAAGCCTCAAAGAGGGAAACTCGTTTGGCGCCCGCCTGGTTAGAGGCGAAAAGTTTGCTGTGGAGTGAATCTGATCTGAATCCGACTCCCTGTTGTCGGTCCCCTTTCTTTAGGTTCGAGTAGGAAACGAAAGCCCTGCGACCCTCACTCCTTCCTGCTGCTCCCATACTTAACTACTTGGTAAAACTGAGACCTCGTGCTTTGCTCTGCTTTGCTTTGGGATACAAGCAGATCTTTAACTCACGGGCTGATAGCGTCGTTGAGGAAAGCGCCAGCCGCAGGGGCAGGGAGAGAATGATCTGTTTCTTGAATGGACTTCAAGGGACTTAAGGCTACACAGCCCTCTGGAGCAGAAGCCCCTGAACTCATTTAATGATTAAAAAGGATAATTGAATTTAGTGGGCGGGGCGGAAAAAAGGAAGTATTGAACTTTGGCCCTTGCGTTTCAAAATCGTTTCCCATCCTGCTCCCAAACTCTTGCTCTACGGCTAATTTTCGTTTTTACTTGGTTAAAAGGCTTGATCTCACAAGCTGTTAGACATGTTCCTCCTCACTACCCCGAATAAACTGATTTATTTATTTTCGATGCCCAGAGGGAAAGAAAACGACACGTCTCTGTGTGTGTTTGTCAGAAAGGGCCTTAAAAAGAAAATAAAAGAAAGGAGTCTGTTTTCAAACAGTGAGCGGGTGTGATGTTGGGGTTTCGCTTTGTTTTAAGTATCTAAAGCCATGCCAGTGTAATATGTCTTATCCTTCGGTTTTTGCTGAAGTAATAGATGACTCCGAGCACATATGTGAAACACTTGAAATGCAAGTATTATATTTCAAGGGCCGTGTCCGTGTATTTCAGTTCACTACAAAGACGGGGGTCTTTGGAAATCTTCAACGTTTGCGCTGTCCCACTTCTTTCCCCGCGCCCCTGCGTTTTGGACGCCTTTCCTTGGAATCTGGGGTTTGGCGCTGGACGCAAATAGCTGGGTTTTTTTTAAAAAAACAAATAAAATAAAAAGAGAAGAGAAGAGAAGAGAGAAAGAGCATCTTTCTATGGCCGTCTTTTCCTTTCCTCCCTAGCTTCTGTCCCCTCTCTCGATTTAAATCCCACCCAAAATAATAGTACACTCAACTAGAGAGGATGAAAGGTTTTCCAAGGCATGAACAAATGTTTTTGTGTGTGTGTGTGTTTTTATGTTAATGCAGACAGGTAAACATACTCCTGAAATAAGTTGCTGCAAACTATTATACTGATGGAATAAATATGTGTTGGGTGTTATGTAGCAGCAGTTGGTGGGGGTGAGTCTGGGAAGGGTTAGGTATTCGTAGTGGAAGTAAATAATATGATAGTGGGTTTTTTTAATTTCTGGTATCTCCTCCTTTGGAGGGTGTACAAAACAAATTTTCGTAACATTTTCACTCATGCACACACACAAACACACACACACGCAAAATACTCATACGGAAATGAAATCACTGCTTGGCGTGCTGAGTTTTGAATTCCCCTCTTATGCAAAGATAATGTTAACTCTGCCGCCTTGTTGCCACTGAAAACATCAATAAATCCAGACCTGTTTTCGTACTGCGCTAACTCACCTCCTTAACATCCAGAATTGAGTTGCAATTCTGTGGGAAGAAGCTCCATTGAGGTCAATGGAACTGACTTTCAAACAACTTTTGGGGTGCTAAAGTGATTCGCTCTCTACTCATGCGATGCGCTACTGTAAATGCAAGCCGTAGCTGGGGTCCTAAAATCACTTTAGGCTGCAACCACCCCACTCCACCCTGCACACAAGACTTTCAGGAACTAATGAGTGCCATTCAATTCGGCGCCGCTCGCTTCTGAGTGGGCATGTATAAATAAGGCGGCCCTCTTCTCAGAACCCCCCCCCCGCAGGAAGCCCTGGGAGGACTCAGTCCAGAGTAAAGGTGGGGAGTGCTACCTTGTGCTGCGCAAATGCGGAGGGAACCCTGGGGAATGAACTTTGAACTGGCTGCTGAATCAACAGCGTCGAAAGGGCTACCCGCACCCTCTCTGCTCATAAAGGAACCGAAAGTGTACCAAATGCCAAATTTAATTAGAAAGGCTGCCGGGAGAGAGCTGGAGGCGAGGGACGCTAACGGGTTAAATTATATATATATATCCCCCCCACCCCCCCACGACAGCTAGTACAGTACTGTACAAAATTAAGGCCTCTCTCCGACCATTGTGCTTCGGCTGCAAAGAGACACACAGCGTGCTTTACACCAGAGTAATTCCTTTGATTTGAATGGGCCTGCTCACGAGTGGACTGCAGCGCTCAAGTGCAATTCGGGATTATCCAGGGGCGCCAAATCTAGCAACTCTTGGCATCGTTTCCAGTTCCTTAAAAATTGGCTGAACAAGTCTCAACTATCTGGAGTAACGCCTTTTGTGTTAAGTGTGTGGGCAGCTAGCGCCTAAGCGGGGGAGGGGGGAGCTGTCCGAAAGTGCACGGTCGTTTGCTTGTAATCGGGAATTGTGGACAATATTTTGTTAGGCAAATTACACAAAGACCGCCATCGCGGCTGCGTGGGGTTAGTTGCTGGTTTCCTGCCGCTGCTAAGCGAGACAGTTCAATGTGTAGAACAATACTGCCATCTGCTGGACGAATTGCAGCATAAGCCGAGGAGAAATTCTATTCGCAACATTCCGAGCAATATGTATGAACACAACTTTCATGTCGTAATTGAAAGGATATGCCCGTAAAATGAAAGCGGGGAAAAGGGAAATATGGATTCCTGTGGAATGTTCGCGCTTGGTTTCCTGGGTAGCCAACACATTTTAAACTGTAATATTAAAATAAACACTGCAAACAGCTCAATTATGAGACTCTTCATTCTGAAGCCTCAGCTCAGATAACCGAGGCTCTTAGACAGCTGTACTGTAATTAGAAGAGGCCCATTTCATTCATTGAGAATTACTTCCGAATATGGTCAGGAATATGGCCGGGCCATGATCCTAACCAGGTTAGGAAATAAAATAGCTTTACTCTGGTGCATGCTATTTTTCCTGATACAGTAGTGTCAGTCTAATTTTGCAATATGTGGGCGTAGGTTTTACAGTTTGCTTACAACTATAGTTAACATTTCACTAACAGTGTTATTTCATCCACGTCCTTGGATCTACCTATATTTCCTTCGCATATTATGCCTGAATTGGTTAGCTAAGAGTTTACTGATTCCTTAAGGGTTGTGCTTTTTCAGACCTATAAAAATAGTTTGAAGAGTGAGTCACTTTTCTTTCTGGCAGCGGACTGGCTAGTTCATTAGTATGTGCACTGGGGAAGGAAAAAAGTTTTTATTTTGCTTCGATTATTTAATTTCTATACTGCTAAATATATTTAAAAAATACATCTGAGCGGTGTACAATAAAACTGAAGCAACAACAGACAACAGACAACAAAATATTACAAAAATGCACAGCTACATATAAAAACGTTACCTTAATAATACTAATACATGCACATGAATATCAATTCATTTTCCTTCTGACACATCCTCCCTCTCAGCCCCCGGGTTCTCACCCAGGGTCCAAACAAACTCTTAGCTCACCCACAAAAGTTTCATGAGAAGAGTTCCTGGAGACTGCAGACATCACGCTTCTATCTTACTTGGTATTTATGGGCAGCCCCAGAGCTGATGGGGCTTCCTCAAGCTGCCCATAGCTGTGTCCCGTTCATCTGTACTCTCCACACCCAGTTCCAGGTGCAGCAGGTTTGTTGAGTTTCCCAGGGGGAAGGGGTCCAAAGGATGGAGAAAGGGCCCCCTCTAACTACAGCAGGTATGGCCAAACTTGGCCCTCCAGGTGTTTTGGGACTACAATTCCCATCATCCCTGACCACTGGTCCTGTTAGCTAGGGATGATGAGAGTTGAAGTCCCAAAACACCTGGAGGGCCAAGTTTGGCCGTGCCTGAAGTACAGCTCTTTCTTCCCCCTCCGCCCTTTCCTCTTCCATGAATGTTTTGTGTATGTGTGTGTACAAAAGGGGGGGAATAAATAACCTCCTTCACCCCCCCCCCTTTGGCTTAGTCTGATCGCTAGTTCACTGAACTTGGAAACTAAAAAAGCAAAGTGGAAGGAAGTCTGCAATCTTATACACCCTTTCAATGGGACTTATTTCCGAGGAGACAGGAATAGGACTGCATTGTCCTACTACACTGGATATGACTGTTATTTCCCACTGATTCTGAGACCATACCTTTAGGATTATCAACTCTGTTTTACAGGAAGTAAGCCCTACTGAATCCTAACCATGTCTACTCAGAAGTCAATAGCAGTTACTCCCAGGTAAACGGGGTTAGGTTATAATTGCAACCTTACTCTCTCCAGCCTAACATTTAAATCCTGGGACATTTGTTGTTTTGTCGTCAGAGCACGCCAGGCACTCCTGTCTTCCACTGCCTCCTGCAGTTTGGTCAAACTCATGTTGGTAGCATAAGGTCCTCTAAAAGTCAGTGGGATTAGGGTCATATTGTGTGCCTGTGATTTATGTTCACTAAAGGGGGCCACATTTGTGGGATTCATTTTGTGCCCCCCCAAAAAAAACCTCCAAGGTCCTAGAGTTAGACTAAAGGAATATGGAACAGAGTACCTCTCTGGGCATGTGTTTTGCTCATAATTTTGCGATGCATTTCAGAACCGAGTTTAAGCCCCACATTTCACATATAAACTAACTCCGAGCCCCACCCAACCGTTCTTTCTCAGCAGTCTATTATTAGGTGGGTGGGTGGGTGGGTGCAAACTTTTTAGTTTTTGCTGTTAAACAATTTGAGTCAGACATCCTGCAAGTTGCTCTGGGTCTGTTATTCTGTCCCTTTTTGCATATGCACTATATCTTGGAAGTAAGTAACATTCAAATCAATGTGATTAATTTCCTGGTAAACGTGATTAGGGTCAGATTATGGACCAGATGAAGCGGCATATTTCTGATGTAAGAACTTCTCCCGGACTGTGTAAGCTTGCCAGTTATACAGAACTCTTCGTAATGCAGAACCAGAATTAATTTTCAGCTTACACGTGGAGTCAGTTTACCCACTATTTGTAGTCCCAGAGCTGGATTTATGCGCAAGTTAAGTAACCAACCGTTTAGGACCTCAGATTATGAGCAGCCTGCAAGCAGGCAGTCTCAGCTACAGAGTAAGGGTGCTTGTTTTGCACGTGGTGCAATTGATCACTGTATAAATAAATGTCCTGTGAATAAAAACAATCTTGTCTTCTTCAAATCTGAGTTGCAGACCCAACAAAAATAGACTTGCTGCAAGGTATATAATTTGGTTTGATACTTATCTTTTAGCTGCATCCTCACTGCTGTACCGGTATATATTCAAGTACTGTATAAGGTTTTATTATTTCTATTTTCATTGTCCTTTCTGCTAGAATGGTCCGCATTTTGAGGGTAATGCTATGGGGCCTCTTAATAGTGACATCATTTCACCGCATCTTAACACCCAGCCCTTTCTGGTTTTCCCTTCTGATAGAGTGGCTCTATTTATCTAATAAACACACGTCTCTCCTGGGCCTGAACCATGACTCCTTCTGAATATGTTCAACATTGCACTGTGAGTGTATGGTAATAGTCTCTCTTGCTTCGTGATTTCTCGAGAGGGTAATTAACTTGTTTTAATTACGAGTTCATCAGTATTTTCTCATCGGCATTTCCAATCTAGAGGCCACCGACAAGACGCGCCCAAAGTCAAACATCCTAATTGATTTCAATGGGAAAGGCTTAGATCTAAGGACTTTCTCGGCTCTCCCATTCTATCACTCAGTCCATTGGCTAATTTCCATGCCGTTCTATAGCCCACCTTTCTTCCGCCGTGAGCCCAAACAGGAAGACGTGAGGTTGCCAGGAGGTCTCCCAGCTGGGCATAGACCAGACCTGCTCAGCAAACTGAGTGCCTCTCGCGTACCTTCCGACCATCGCCCTAGGATTCCCACGAATAACTCCCGCGGTTATGCACGGGAGTCAAAGAAAGCAAAATTTGGTCAATTCGGTATCAAAATATAACACACATAGACATGAAGTTTAGATCGAAGAATTTAGGCTGCACCCCTTTGCGCCCCTACTATGGAACTCAATGGGTATTACTTCTCAGTAAGACCTGCGAGGAACTGCGCGGTTCCATCGATTTGGCCTCCTTTGTTTTGAGCAAGGATAGAGGATGGGATAGAACGTTTATAGATTACGTAAGACAGGGGTGAGTGCCCCTTTTTGTACCTGTGTATTTAAGGCAGAGGTGGAAATTTCCTATTTCTGTAAGCGTAACGAGGGGTGGAAGAATTGTTGTCCATTAAGGCTGTAACCCTACACACTTCTTGAAAACCGTGAGGGCTTGCTACTGAGAAAACACGCATAGGATTGCTCTGCCAATTCCTGAAGTTTCATAGCTAAGCAACACGGACCACTTGCTACTGTAGCAATATCTTCGACGGGTTTCAGGGGCTCATCATATTGGACAGCGAGCCCTCTCCGCGCCAAGCTTCTCCGATGTGAAGGCGGCAGATGCGCAAGGCAGTAATGGCTTTGGCATAAATTCCCATGGAATAAAGTGGGATTTAGTCACGGATAAGAGATGAGTGGAAGCGTTTAGGAGAATATCTTAGAGGGCACAATAGTCAACATAACCTACAAGTAGGAATGAACATATGAGCAGCAGATCATACTAAATAAAGGAAGATTTGAGACGAAAATGGGTGGAATAATAGAATATGCAGCCGACAAAGGTTTACCTAGAATGCCATGGAGCGATAGACTGAGAAGTCCCAGGATAAGGGATAAATGATGGATATTGTATTATGTATATACAAGTTGCAATAACGCATAAACAAAAATTTTTTTAAAAAACGAATAAAGTGGGATTTATATTCAAGAATGCACTGAAAGAGGCGGGCTGCATAGCCATAGTTTTAAATGTGCCGTCATTTCATCTATATGAAAAACTGAGAACATTATATTATATGTTATATCTGTTCTGCCGTTTAAAATAAATTTCTGTGATTGATTTGCACCAGAGGGTTATCTGTTGCTCTATCTACCTAGCATTAAAGAGAGAGGAATTAAAAGACACACACAAAACGCACATTTTCTTAAGTAGCAGAACAGTAATCAGTTGTCTTTTAGAGAAAGGTTTTTGCCAGAAACTTCTGAGCTCTGTTCCCCGTTGGATGAGACCTGCTGGAGAAAGCCAAAACCCCCAAGTTAATAAGAGAAACTCAATTGGTAGACATAAGTCAAACAATAAAAATTAAATGTAGTGGTGAGCAATATCCTCCGGCGGTGCCTGTGTGGTCTGGTGCGGTCTGCAGCATCATGTGGGGAATAATCATTTAAAGATTTATTTCAAAGCCGAGGGATTTTGTTTTGTTTTGCTGCTCTCTGGCGGGGGTGCTCTTCGGCTGGGGGTGCCTCGCCATCAAAGCAGAGAGGAAAGAGCCGCGCCTGTGATCTCCAAGGGAAAATCCAAGATAACTTTGACCAATAAGATAATACAACATAAGGAATTAAACCTTCCAGGTTCACCATATTAGGGTTGGGTTTTTTGTTTTTTTTTAGAAATAAAACAATCAGACAAGCAAGCAAGCAAAGAACAGCAACAGGACAAGGAGGAACCAATGCTCTCTCTCTCGTTCTCAAAAGACTGGATAGAAGCTGAACGCGCTAAAAGTTCGAAATTCATAATAACGCAGGGTAGGATCCTTACGCATCTTGGAGGCCGAAATGCTTACTGTCTGTAACCGGGCTTACATTATTTTGATGCTTGTTTTGGTGCCTGAGGAGAAAAGTCCGAATTGTCCCAGATTTGAATTATTTTCCCCAAGTGTTCATTCAGCCTCTAGGCAAGGCCCTCCTGGACTCAGGAAGGGACCCTCACTCGCAGGCCACCGGCCACAGCCACGATGCTGGAGAGCGTCTGCGTCCTCGACGGCTCGGTCGATTCCAGCCGCTCAGAATCAGGGCCTCCGCGGAGAGGGGACAAAAGCCAGCCCGGTTGCGAATTTGTTTCTGACACTTCCTAAGGGTAACCCTCGCATTCCGTTTTTAAACGCGCCACGTTTAAATGAGACCGGTCTGGTGACAAATGGCTGCTGCGGACGACTTGGGGACTTTTTTTTTTAAGGCGTTTCGCAAAACAAACATCGCGTCTCCGTTACAGAGCCGCTCACAAAGTTTTCTTAAGTAAAAAATGTACCTGCCTCAAATGGTTAATGAGTAAGGCACTCTCTGAGGAATAGTGTCCTTCCTTTCTGGTCCCTTGACGGTGCGGCCCAAAGAGCCAACAAAGCAGATCTGCTTCGGGGTGGGTAAGGTGGAGATTCAGCCTCAAACGCGAAAGTCCCCATGTCATTTGTTGTTGTTGCTCCTGCCTCCCGAAGGGGTGTGTGTGTGTGTGTGTGTGTGTAATGCCATGCAAATTAGCACTGTCCATTAGGCGGTCATGACTTAAAAGGCTCGCCATAGCCGCTATTACGCATATCCTCGCCCTCTGCTCTGCCGGACCGTTAGCAGGTAGGTTCCTCCTTTTCCTTCCTGCGAAGCGAAGTGTTAATTTCAAAGCAAGCAGGCCTCGATCTTCGCGGAAGACCTTCCTTAGCAGGCCGCTCCTTTGCGGGGAGCTACTTTCTACGTAAGCCAAAGTCAGTCCCAAGCAAATCGATGGGAGGAACTTCCAGAGACACCTTACCACGCAGAAGGTTTGGAAGTGAGTTAGGTAAGGTTCCATGAGAGCATAGGAAAAATTGAGCTCCCTTCCCTTTCAGCACAATATCCCCCCCCCCAGGAATTGTGTTTTTTTTAAAAAAAAATGTATGTCCGTTTTATACATTATATCATACACACACCGATTATTGTAAAGAATGGCGTATGAGAAGGAGCAAGAACTGGCTTTTAATGGAAATCCTTGTAGAAACACGCCAAATGTTGTAATTTTAAAATGGGGAAAACTTGTATTGGCAAGCAATCTCCACTGGGTATGAAGGGATAAGTTTCATTAAAATAAACAGATCTCTCTTCCCCCCTCCCTAATGTGTTCATTCGATTTCACAGATAAATAGGACACTTGTCCGCGCATTCTGTATACAGGTAGAACGTATTAACATTGTACATAATATATCAGTAATGGGAACTGTTAATTCATAATTCAGAACTGCCGAAATTGCATTGTGCCTGTGATCCTACGCATGCTTACCTATAGGAGCAAACCTCATTGAACTCAGTAAGCCTTACTTCTGAGTAAAGACTGCACCGCACATTTGTGTTTACAGAAATGCCTTAGAGTCACGCGGTGTGTCAAGTTCAAATCCTCATGTATCCGTGAGGGACTGCGGCTCATTCCGCTTCCTGCTCCCTCACAATAGACAGGAGGCAAAATATGTGCGGAATATGCGCGTATGAAATAACAAAACAATTTCCTTGCCGAAGCAGCACGTCCCCACCTTTATACGTATATAGATTGAGGTACTGTACTTAGACAAAGTTCATAAAGGCAAGGTTTGTATATTACTTATGCAAAGAACAAATATGCAAGTGTGTGCGTGTGTGCAATGTTACACACACACACACGGTCTTAATTAACTCTTGGAATAATAAATTATGGTGAGGGAAGCCCATGATGGAGGTTATAATGCAGAACCCGACTAATTTGCGTCTGCCAGGGAGGGAGCAGAGAACGGGGAGATCCTGCAGGTTGAAGCCCTGGAACGGGGGAGGGGGGGTCTTCTAAAACTTTGCCACCAGGGCATTCCCCGTCCACTTGCCCATGGGCGTTCCATGACTGGAGTCTACCATCTCTTCCCCACTCCGCTCCCGCCCTCTTCCTCCTCCTCCTCTTCCTCCTCCTCCTCCTCCGCTGCACTGGGGGTCCATCTCCTTCTTTCGAGAAGTTCTCCTGCAACTTTCGCGAAGGAAGCTGGTCTGGAAATGCCCGGCTTGGAAGCACCCCCGGGCGAAGAAGGAGTCCTCTTCCTATCGTTCCACGCACACCGCCCTGAATAAAGACGGAGGAAGCGCACGTCCTTCGCGTTGGAAAATGTGCGATCGCAGCCTCTGCCGGCCGGGCTACGTGGGCTCCCTCCTGAACTTGCCCTCTGCCGCCGACTCCTTTTACTTCCCCAACCTGCGAGCTAATGGAAGCCACCAGCTGGCTGCCTCGTTGCCCGCGCTCTCCTACCCGAGGAGCCCCATCGCGTGGACTTGCGCCAGCTCCTGCCCAGCTCAGCCCTCCAGCCACGTACTCAGCGGCTCGTCGCAGGCTCCGTCTTACCTCGCCGCAGCCACTGGCTCCCTCCCCGGTGTTAGCCTCAACCCCAGCGGCAGCAAAGCCGCCTTGGACGGCCACCATCCCAAGTACTCCGCCCACGAAGCCGCTCCCAAGCAGGACGAGAGAGGCAGGCAGAGCCGGGAAGCTTTGGCCGACGACTCGAGTTGCGGGAGAATGGTGAGGATGGCGGCGGCGGCGACTCAGGCCAAAGGGCTCAGGTATGAGCCGAGAAGCCTGCCCAACGCATCAGCGTCTCTTTTGAACGCGGATTCTTCCGCCTCGGGCTTTTTTAAGGAGGACCTCAAGCACGCCATCAACTTGAACCTGACACTCCCGCCCGCAGCAACCCAGCCAAACCTCAGACCTCCTCTGCAGGACGGTATGTGCCTTCTCGCTGCTAGATAGAGGAGAGAATCCCACCCACCCAACCCAACCCAACCCTCCCCAGCCAATGAACCCCCAGTCCCTGAGCCTTCACAAAAGTTGCACCCAAACTCCGGTACACTCGGTGAGATTACTTCCACGGTAAAGCTGTTAGGCCTATCTGCCTCACCGATTTCATTTCCATGGAAATCTGAGTAGGATCGCCGCCACCAACACCCTAGGCCTGATCCTGCGTCGGGAGTAAGTCCCTCTGGGTTCAGTGGCGCTTGCTCGGGATGGGACTTGTGCAAAATCGGACTGCGGCGCATCACTTCGATCCCACCCCAAAGCGCATAATCCTACAGGTTTAAATCCTAGAGGATTAAAAACCGCCTTGCTTTCTTGGAATAGGCTTCCCCACCTCCTTGCCATAAGCTCGGCTTCCTCCGCGCTTGCGTTAGACCACCCAGAGCAACGGGGGCCCAGCTCGGTCAGACCAAGCGCGCCAAGCAAGAACGAACCAAACACAAACCCCCTTCTCGATGTGTCTTGTTCTGTTGCAGGTTTGCCCTGGTGCCCTACGCCAGGGAGGTCGAGGAAGAAACGGAAGCCATACACGAAGCAACAGATCACCGAGCTGGAGAGCGAGTTCCTCCTCAGCGAGTTCATCAACCGGCAGAAGCGGAAAGAGCTGTCCAACAGACTGAATCTGAGCGACCAGCAAGTGAAGATTTGGTTCCAGAACCGGCGGATGAAGAAGAAGCGCGTGGTGATGCGCGAGCAGGCGCTCTCGCTCTACTAGAGACGCCGCCCAGGGAGGGGGGCGTCTTGGGGCTGGCTCTCTTCCTCCCTGTTAATCATGAACTTGCCTCTGGAGCGGCTGTCTCCCGGCTCAGCAGAGGAACAACAAAGCGACGCGAACCGAGGCGAAGCGAAGCCACTACGGATTCCAGGCGAAAACGCAGGCAAAATCTGGAGGGGAGCGTTGACAGGGGTCTAGCCCAAGCAGTCAGATTCTCTCTCCCCGCCCCCCATCAACCTGCTTGGCTTTGTAAATCGGCGAAAGCCTCACTACTTGGCTGAAGGGGGAAGGAAGTAACTATAATAAAGGAAATGTGTGGTGTCAGCTCTCCCCACCCCACCCCCTCCTCTGTTTCTTTCTTTTGTTATGTTCTTTAACATTCATTCCACCCTCACCAAGGCTTCAGTTTGGGGGAAGGAACGCGTCGAACGCCCGCCCGCCGCCTGGAACTGCGTGAAAGCAAAGGGAGAATATTGTGTGTGACTGGCTGAATGGGAAAGGCCCAAAAATGGTTGCATTGGCAGGTAATCCGTGTATGGCTCCAGCTACATTGCAGTAGGATGCAGGGTGTGAGTGGAGGGGGGGGCTGTTGTGGGGGTTTGTTTTACTAAAACCACAAAACAAGGAAGCGTTGGAACATTTTTTTAAAGTGGTTCACAATAAAATGCATTATTTTGAAATAGCTACACACAGACACGCGCGCATATGCGCGCACATGTATTTATTGCGACAAAGGCACGTGACCTCGCAGTCAAGGCTTGGCTGTCATCTTCCTCGGTTACTTCGCAAGGCATTCCAGCGTTTTGTGCCTCGATGCCCTGAGCCCCCTCCGTGGTCTCTGGATTGCTCGAACAACCCCTCCCCCACTTTTTGGAGCCCTGATTGTTAGATAAAAGTTGGGGGGGGGCAGACAGAGAGAGATGGGGAGGTGGTTGGGAGCAGAAGATGGGAAGATCTTCGCGTTTCTCCCAGGAGTGGAAGGAAGATGGAAGTGACAAAACCGCGGCTGTGTTTGCTTGCCCTGAAGCAAAAATCTGTGTGAATTGAAAATGCTCGAGGGGTGTTAGGCTGTTCCCTGGATCTTTAGTATTTCTCATGCAGATTTTGGCGGGGAGCGGTGAAGATGTTACGCGGGGTCTTATTTTGCGCGTGGCGGTGGGGCCTACGCTGCAGTGGGGAGAGCCGAGGAAGCCGCCTTTCCTAGTGGATCCCGTTCTGTGTTCTTTGTCCCTTGACAGCGAGGAGTGGCTTCTCGACTATTCTTGCCTTATTGCTTCGGTTTCCAGGCGCAGGCATTGTCGCCTGGTCTCACACCACGATTGCTGCACTGGAACGGAAGGCGCCTCCGCCACAAGCAAACGGAGCGCATACTTGTGCATGCGCGCGCGCGTGTTAATAAGCAACGTCTACGCGCCTCCCGTTGCATTCGCTTCCAGAGGGGCCGCCCTGCTAGTCTGCCGCGGGGAGGTGGGGAAACAGAGGGACACCTTAAAAACGACCGTCTGCTCTGTATGCTTTAGTTGAGATTCCTGCGTTGCAGGGGGTTGGGCTAGATGACCGCCGGGGTCCCTCCAGCTCTGCAATTCTATTATTCTATGACCACCTTTTCTTAAGGCAGTCCACTTTCTTAACCGTTCGCCAGATACAACACCGAATGGGATCCTGAGTCCCAGGAAATTTAACTAACATCGGTATGTAGGACATTGGGCGAAGTAGACCGCACTCCACAGAAACTTCTCACTTGCCAAATCATCTGGACTGTCGTCTTGACGGTGCCACAAGTCTCTTTGTTCTCCATCTGCCTCCCGCCATGCCTGAGACGCACCTTTGGCACCCAGTCTCCTGCTCCTTCTGATATTCTTTCTTTCTTTCTTTCTTTCTTTCTTTCTTTCTTTCTTTCTTTCTTTCTTTCTTTCTTTCTTTCTTTCTTTCTTTCTTTCTTTCTTTCTTTCTTCCTTCCTTCCTTCCTTCCTTCCTTCCTTCCTTCCTTCCTTCCTTCCTTCCTTCTTTCTGGCCTAAGTCTGAACACGACCTAGGCCCGCGCCTCCAAAGGCATATCCAACCGTCTTCGCTTCCTTTCCCTACAGCCCACCCTCCGACACTCTGTCTGCCATTTGCGGTTTGTTTCTGTTTTGTTCTGCCTTTTTTTTCCCTTTCCCCAAACCGCCTCTCGCCCCTATTCGCCGGCTGCCCTTGGCTCAGCGCTCTGTCTCCGCTGCTTGCAGCCTTCCTTCCTCTTTAGCTTGACTTTGGCCTTGTCCAAAGCCTGCGCCCAAAATAAAGGGAGGGAAGACACAAAGGAATCAAGGATGCGACTCAGTCGGAATATCCTCTGCTCCATGTCGGCCGCCTGTTTCCAGCCCCTGCTTTCAGAAACACTCACACATCACCAAACAAAACAAAACTCCTCGTCAAGCCAGCAAGTTTTTAAGCACAACTGGCCAAGGATCTACCTGGGGTCTTTCCTTTACACCGTGATTCTATAGGCACACAAGGAAACTAATGAAGCTTATTTGAGTGGAGGTTGTGGTATAATGTCATATTAATCTGATAACTGTGTGTAATAATAGTTTTCTAAGAACGAGAGCAGAGCGAGAGAGTATTCTACAATTCAGACGCCTCGAATGGGGAAAGAAAAAAAATTTCCCACAAAGGATAAAATGAAATTTGTTTTCCCTGGTCTTCAAATTAAACCCTTGATCAATTATTTGTTTTGATCCTTCACGTTTCCAGATCTCTCCAGAGCTAAAAACGGGGCATTCATTCACACACACAAACACACACCGCAAATGAGGAATTAAAACGACGTTGATGTTTATTGTCTACATTTTTAGTATTAATTAGATGTTTGAACTTCACCTCCTTCAGATGTTTCCCAGCCAGGCATGGTTTTGAGCGGAGATGTTATTTAACTGTAGATGGCCGTAACAGTTTATCAGACATGTTAAACAATTTCCATTTTGCTAGAAAAAAATTGCAATATTTACAGTGCATTGTCTTAAAAATGATTATCTAAAATTCCATTTGTTTTGAGAAATCTGAGGCGGTAAGCACGGTTAAGAAGGAATCGCTATTTTTAAATATCCGAATACTGCTATAGAGAAAAAGCTAACATTAAAATAGGATAAATATTTAATGATGCCTCAGAATAACAATGATGGTTTTGGAATGACTAATGGTTCTTTTTCAATTATGCGGTCAACTCCTTTCCATCTCTATTACCAAAATTTTCCCTTTCGACAACCGAGGCCACAACAGAGCTGATTAGGTAATCAAGGTCTTGTTTAGTTTTCTAAGTCGCTAAATAAATGTTTATAAAATACAGACTGAATTAATTAAAATCAATCCTACGAATACAACCAACTTCCTTCCATGTTGAGGTTCTTTTCGCTAACATCCACAGGCGATTTTTCTAGCAAATAGCACATCTGACCCTTTATGGTCCTCTTTTTTTATTATAATTATTATTTTACTCTCTCTTTCACTAACTCCTTGCAAACACCAAGCTCAACGGTTGTGCAAGATTCCACCATTAGCAGCAGAAAATATAGAAACGAGGGTGCATTCTTTATTAAGTTCAATTGGTTTCCATTTGTGGATGATTATGGACTTGCAATTAGTCTGTGTGAAGTGAAATAAAATGAGCGAGAGAGAGAAGCAGTATCAGTATATGCACATTATATGTAGTGTGTCCATGTATTGTTTTTATTAAGCCACCGAAATAAATATTCCTAGCATTTACGTGTTGAAAACAACAACAACTGTTGGTTCCGAGGCGTACAAGCACTCAAGACACACAATGGTCGGTAAACTGCTCCAAAAATGCATATCACTGGAGAAGCGCATTGCGACAGATACTATTCGTTCGGTGCCATGGCCGCTCTAGGTAGGTCGCTATCATATATACCTGTATACGTGATTGTAGCTAGGAAAAATATCATAGGGACGGGTAGGTTGGTGCTATCTTGGAGGTATATATATATATAGACAGGGTCCTAGACATTAAATTCGGAACAGTTATAGTTGCTGTAGCTAAAAACCTGAAAATGGCGATAACCACACATGAGTTAGCTTTGTATCTGCGCATCCTCGCATGCCGATCAGCTGCAATTTACACGCTGTCGGAATCCATAGGTAAATTGCCCATGATGGATTCCGAATGGGATTTGCACCCGGTTCCGACCGATCCTAAGCACGTTTTCTGGGAAGCAAGTCCCTCCTTACAGCAGGAATCAATGCTCGCCCATGGAGGCGTGTGAGCTCCCGATGGAATCAGGACAGCTTCCTCGGAGGTAAATGTGCGTAGGATTGCAGCATTATTTGGCCTAGAGCTTAATCTTGCATTTATTATTTATTTTTTTAAATGCTTGGTGAGGGGCATTTCAGTGAAAGCTCCCATCCTTGACCGAAAGGATAGAGGAAAGTCGTTTTCACTGCTCTTGTCTTTCTGTTTATCGTACATAGAAAGAAAGGGTGCAGCGTTGGTGTGTGTGTGTGTGTACGTGTGTGTTTGTTTGTGGTGGTGTGGTGTGTATGTAGTGTGATGCGATTTGGAGGGTGGGGTGTGTGTAGAAAATAAGGCTCTCTCCCCCCCCCCACCTTCACACACACACACACACACACACACACCATGATTGTATGGCTTCATTAGCGACACACATGTCCACATACATCTTCCTCCTCGAGTCAATCCCCAAATCCGCATCTTGTTGGCGTCGCGGGGACGAGTCCTTCGCTCTGATAGGCTAAGCCGGGGTGCTTTTTGCAATGCCTGGGAGTTTGATAAGGCAAAAGGAACGTCCCTCTGATTGTTTTAAATGGCTCTGGGCGCTTTTGTGTTTCCTAAAAGAGCATAAATAATTAAAGTTTGGCAGGGAGGAAAAGCTTTCTTGCAGAACTGTAGTGGCCATAAATGAAATGACTCAGAATCGCTTCTCCAGTCAGTTTTTACGAGAGCTGCCAGACAGTGTCTGTTCACGTTCTCCAGATACTAGGGGCGCCATAACAAAGTTAAGGTCAAGTTAGTGTCTTATCTTGGGTGGCACAAAAACACAGCACCTTCTCTCCGGGCGGACCAGGCATATTTTCCTTCTCTCTCTTCCGCCCCCACCCCCCTCGCTCCGACACCGTTATGCCAGCCGTCCTAATTTTTCACGGAGGCTTCTTTGGAGATGACACTCGCAGTGGAAAACCGGCTAGTTCCAGGAGGCAGCGACGACATACCTTGCAAGACGCCGAACGGTAAAGCCACCCTTCTGTGCTATGTTGCGCGTTGCGAGGCGGGCGCGGGGTGGAGTGGGGTGTTGGTTTGCTAGTTCCTGGGTTTGAAATGCTACCGCGCCGGATAGAACAAGGCTTTTTGAAGATGCGTCTATGGAAAAGTCCCAGATTTCTCTTCGCGTCTTAATCAGGGTAGGAATCCTTGAGCAACTCAAGGACACCATATTGCTCTCTTTTGCTGTGGTTTGTTTAATAGGCATTTCCAGACTGTAAGTGGTCTTTTGCAAGAATCGTGGAGGGAGTCTTTTTCTCTCCCACCCCCACCCCCGCTCCTTTCCTTTTCCTTATTAACAAACGACCACCGTGTCCTTGAACTTGGAATGGTAGAAACTAGTTGTCTCCTATCCAGATATGTAGCTGATTCAAGGGTTTTTTGAAAAGGAGAGGTGAGGTGGGGGTGGGGGTCGACAGGATGCTGGTTATTAGTTTTATGTTGATTTCCTGTGGTGTGGTTACTGGAGGGTGCGTGGATGGGTGGGGGCGATTAAGGGGGGGGATCGTCTGCTTTTGGAATCGTCTGCTTTTTCCGCATGATCCTGAGGCGCTTGGTCTGGAGGATATCTTTGAGACAACCGCGCAAGCGAGAAAGCCTTTGCCTCGCTCCATTGCGATAGGAGACGCAGGGGCCATTTTAGCTGCGCAGTCAACATTTGGGAGGGGAGGGGAGGCGAGTCCATTCATTGCAGCAAAACCTAAACCCAAGCATGAGCATTCGAAAGAAAGGAGGTGGAACTGTGTCTGGCTAAATGGACATTGGGTGGTGCGACTGGTTTATGCCCAGATCTGTTGCGCTGGTTTGGTGTGAGCTTGTGGTGGTGATTCGTGGATGGGCGTCATACAAGCAAGGCAACCATGGTTAAACGGTGGACACTCGAAGGAGATCTGGATACCATTTGGGCATATGATCTTCCCCTTCCTTCTACTTCCCCACCCCTTTTCTTTTCTTTTCTTTTAATTAGGAAATAGGTTCATATATGGGGGAGCTGGGACTTGGCTTGGTTAGGCTTTAGAGATGAAGGTATTTCTCCTACCTCCTCAGCTTCCTTCCTAGAGCTAAGTGCAAAAGAGGGCTTGGGACTTGTGAGTCACTGCGGATGTCAATCAGGAGGCACCCTTGTACAAGATACTTGGTCATTTTGGGGGTTTATCGAGGACTTCAAACGAATAGGCGCCGTTATATATCCATATAAGCCTCTCATTAATGTAAAACAATATAACAAAATATATAATAATAATATCTCGTACTCTCTTCCTATTTGGGAGGTGCCTTTGTGTGTGTGTTACACACATATCTTCACACACACACACACACACACACACACACACAATGCTCCAATCCTACACCTATTTAGCCGGCTGGAAAGCCCACACTGAACTAAGGCTTTTAAACCCGTCTGACTACGATTAGCCTCGTTGTTTTAATTTGCCTTCCTGCTTCTAAAAGATTGAATATATATGACGTTACAAGGTTGAGACCGGAATGCGTGTTTCTTTTAATAATAATAAAAAACCATTAACCCCCCCTTCAGAAAGTTATATTAGATGGCCTTGAAATCCAATTTCTTTCGGGGTTTTTTGGTTTCTTTTTCGTGCTCCTGGCTACGGTTCATAAGAGAAAATAAATTCCATCTCATTTTACTATCAGTATCTTGGATAATGATCTTAGTTGTCGTCTTTATCTTATTTTATTAATAGCCCTCAGAAGTTGGGGAGTGGAAGAGGACGGGAAATAGACATGGATTTCCAGCTTGTTGTCTTTAGTAAAGCGACGTGTTTTGGTACTGTTTCGACTAGGAGGAGAAACAAAGTTGTGGGGTTAAACTTGACATTGTACAACAGCCGAAGGAAAGAACCGGGAGGAAAGAACCGGTCTTCTGTTGTTACCTGTTGTCGGGAGAAATGTGCCTCTTCTTCCGTGGGGATTCTCGGTGTGTATCTGATTTAATGTGTCCTCGCTCATTTCATGCGCCTTGAATGTGTAGAAGGAGAAGGAAAGGGAGGGGGGCGAGGGAGCCATTTCAACCGCGAGGTGAAGGTGCTGTGTGCGGTTCTGTGTTTCGGAATCTAATTCTAAAATACTGTGTCTTCCCCCCCCTCCCTTCCACCTTCAAGTGACATTGAAGCTGGGGTGTGTTTCTGCGAGGATCTGATTGTTGCTTTTCAGAAGGAAGCGCCTGTTCTGGGGCAGTTGCCCCACCCTAAGATGTCTGATGCAGCCTAGGATTCTGTCAGCATAACGGGCTCGGAAACGAGGCTCACACTTCGATGAAACGGGGGTGGTGGTGGAAGTTGATGCCTATACATAGGACTCTGCATCGATTAGACAGATAGACCTAGTACCCATTCCATATTACCTCCCTCCCTCTCTCGCTCTCTCTTTCGTTCTGCCCGGTACAAAATGATATCGTGATCTAGGGAAGGGAACCAAGCAACAGAATTTCGAGTTGGAAAAACTGCATTATGTTAAATGAAACAGATAAGAGGGAGGGAATTTTCTGCTCGGTGGGGAAACGTCCTAGTTTGGCTAGCTAGCTAGCAAGCGTGTGTGTGTGTGTGTGTGTGTGTGAGAGAGAGAGAGAGAGAGAGAAGCAACAAGCTCCTACAGCACATGCTTTTTTCTAATAAGAAGAAAGGATGCCCCAATGAGGGCAAATATTGGCGGTTGCTTTGCAAAGTCTGGAAAGCAAGAGATATTCTCCCTAAACACCTTCTTGGCCCTTGAGCCTTTCCTGACTGCATTTCCGGTGACTGCTTGTTCTTGTTCTTTTTATAGAAATACAAACTATTCCTGTTTGTTGTCTCAAACCAGGACATAGTGCCATAGGCTTTGTGTGTCTGACTCTCTTCCAGTTCTGTGGAGGATTTTGCTAGGATATATGGGTCTGGGCTGTGCATGTGAGATGTATGCGCGCAGGAATCTGGGCAAAGGATGGCATTCCCAGGTGATTTGCTGCCCTACCTACAGCTCATCGAGCTTCCTGGTTGGGGGAAGGGGGGTGAAACGGGAGGAGGAGGGGGAGGGGTGTGTGTGTGTGTGTGTGTAGTTTGGGGAGGTGGGGGGGAGAGAGCAAGAGCTGGAAAAGGTCCTATTTGTCCAAACCTATGCCTGGTTTTGCGCGTGAGAGAGAGAGAGAGAGAGAGCGTGTGTGTGTGAGCGAGAGAACTGGGAAGCTCTCTGAAGAAGGGGATTCTTGGAGAGAAGAAACCTCTGGCGAAAGCAGGCGGGCGAAAAGGGGAGCAGTTCCTAGATATAAGGACATTTCTACCATCGCCTGCCGTCACGTGACATAATTACCACTCGAATCAATCAAGATGAATTGCACGTCAGCACACGGTGGGATTTTTCCCCCCTTCGTGGTGGTTGCTCCTGCCCAAAGCCTCGCGCGCAGATAGATGGGGCTCCTCCGGCTCCCACGCGCTGGCTCGGCTGCTGCTGCTGCCGCTGCCGCTGCCTGCTCGCCCTCGCCCAGAGGCAGCAGCAGCTGGAGGAGGAGAAGACATGAGTGACTTTGACGACTGCGGCAGCCACGGGGCCTCCAGCATGTACCTCCCCGGGTGCGCCGCCGCCGCCTATTACGTCTCCTCCTCGGATTTCTCCGGCAAGCCCACGTTCCTGTCCCAGTCGCCCTCCTGTCAAATGACTTTCCCTTACGCCTCCAACCTGCCTCCCCATGTGCAACCGGTGCGCGAAGCGGCGGCGGCGGCGGCGTTCAGGGACTACGCGGGAGGCGGCGGCGGAGGTGGCGGCGGAGCAGGCGGCGCAGGCGGAGGCAGCAAGTGGCCCTACCGAGGCAGCAGCTACGCGCCCAGCAGCTACTACGAGGAGGTGATGCACGGCAGGGACTTTCTACAGCCGGCCACCCGCAGGACAGACGTGCTCTTCAAGGCAGATCCCCTGTGCGGAGCCCACCACCACCACGGGGCGGCCGCCGCCGCCGCTTCCGCAGCTGCTGCGGCCGCCGCCGCCGCCGCCAACTTCTACAGCGCAGTGGGCAGGAACGGGATCCTCCCGCAGGGCTTCGACCAGTTTTACGAGGCGGCGCATGGCGGCGGTGGTGGAGGAGGAGGAGGCACCCCCTACCCGGAGCCAGAGGGCGACAAGGGCGACCTCAAGCTCCCCAGCAACACTTGTGGCAAAGCTTCCCCGCTGCCCGGCCAGGAAAAGAAAGTGACAAGCGAGGGCAGCGCCGAGTCCCCGTCGGAGGAGGCCAGACCGGACAAGAGCAGCAGCAGCAACAGTAGCAGCAGCAACAGCACGTCAGGTAAGAAGAGGCGTCCAGTCCGCGGCGCCTCACCATCAGCTCCGCTTTTCCGAGCTGTTGATTATTTATTTGTTAAGTTGGGGGAGGCGGGGAGCGAGAGGAGAGCCAAAAATTGAGAGGGGTGGGGTGGAGAGAGGATGGGTGAGTGGGTGAGTGGGTGGGAGAGAGAAAGAGAGAGGGAGGGAGGGATCAGGAGGCCACCACTTTGTCAAGCCCGAGGTTTTTTTATGTGAGATTTTATAAGCATCCGAAGGGCTTTTATATATCCTATAAGGTTTCCCTCACCGTTGTAAAGCGTGTTTACGATAGGAAACCCATTGAGGGGAACTTATAGATATACTTGGAGGTAGGATGTTAATTGTGACGAAACTGTTGATTGGGAGGCTGAGAGCTCCCAAAGTTTTGGGGAGAGGTGTTCATATATACTGGTATGTTTATTTATATATACATTGTGTGTGTGTGTGTGTGTGTGTGTGTGTGTGTGTGTGTGTGTATAAAAATTCAGTGGGGATCCTGTCTGGGCTGGACTTGGGACTGACATATGAGAGAGGCAGGATTCTTTTCCACAAACTATTCTTCTGAGGAAGGGGAGGGGGGGGGAAACCAGGGTCCCAACTGAACGGGTTGAGGTGTACTTTGCAAAGTCAGTTTCAAACAATTCCACACATACCCTTCTCTCAGTCCTGTAAATGGAGTTGGGTAGTCTAAGCTTGGGATTACGTAGATGATGATGATGATGATTATTATTATTATCATCATCTTCCACCCACACCTTCCAAAAACCACTTTGACAAAGTTGACTAGCGTGAGGCAGAAAACTCCCTGGATGTTTCAGTGGTCGGTTTCCCAGGGAGTAAGGGAATAGTTACAGTAAGTCCTTATGAAGTGTAGCTCTGCTTGAAAGTGTTCTGAGTGGGACAACATATGTCAGCTTCTTTATTTCTTCGTTCCTAATTTCCCCCTTCTGTCTCCCACCCCGCTTCCCTTATTATTATTATTATTATTATTATTATCATCATCATCACAATCATCACAATCATCATCATTATCATTATTGGGTTGTGTTTTTTTCCCCTTTCCTGAATGTTCAGCACTTCCCCAGCGATCCCGGAAAAAGAGATGCCCTTACACGAAATACCAGATAAGAGAACTGGAACGGGAGTTTTTCTTCAACGTGTACATAAACAAAGAGAAAAGACTCCAGCTGTCTAGAATGCTAAACCTCACGGATCGACAAGTCAAAATATGGTTCCAAAATCGACGGATGAAAGAAAAGAAACTGAACAGAGATCGACTGCAGTATTTCACGGGGAATCCCTTGTTTTGAGAGGACTAAGCGGGGAGGGGAGGAAGGAGGCGAAGAAGACCTCCCTCCCTAGACCAACCTGCCACCTGAGTGCAAAAAAAAATCAAATAATAATAATAATAATAATCAAGAGGTTTACACGACATCCACCCTGCGGACAAGTTCCCTTTATTGTTATTTTTATTTCACCCATGCTCAACAGATCTGGTTCTTCCAAACAGCCTTTGTGTCCACGAGAGGTGTTGGGGCGCTTGGCGGAGAGGAATCCTCAAAAGGGGGACCAGAAACCCAGAGGGTAAATCCAAGAGTCCATTCTAACCTTGTTGTGTGTTTTTGGAGTTTTGGGTTTGGGGGTTGTCGTTTTGTCTGGGTTTCCACTCCCTTTCCATCCTCTCTGGGTTTTTTTTTGGGGGGGGGTTAAAACTACCCACTGTGTTGCTTTCCCCCCCTTCTCCCTAGTTCCTGGCGGAGGCCACTACTAGACTTCGAATGTAGATGGTAGTTAAGAAAGAAGCGCGTTTATGAAACAGCCGTGTTGGGCCCGCTTTCTGTTGGGTCTGAGATAGGAGAGAGTGACTCCTCTCAACTTCCCCATTTCTTTCGTTGTCGTTGTCGAAAAGGTGGTAATGCGCGTTCGGTATCTACCTATACGCACACCAGTATAGAGAGAGATATATCTGGTTTTCCATTGCGTTCTGGGGGAGGGTTTGTTTTTTTAAAAAAGAAGCAGCACGGGACACTGTCTTGCTCATGTGAACAAATGGTTCCTAGTAAGGTTGAAGTTGCCTTTTCCGCGTGCGTTATCAGCAGTGCCACCCTCTGAATGTCCATAGTCGGGTCCCTGCTGGTGCCAAGTGAAATCGACTAATAGCTGAGAGTGTGGTCCGACCCACCGTTATGTGCTCCCCTCCCGCCCCTACATTTCAAAGAAAAAAAAACCCTGTTCATTCTCTGTTTCTTCGCTATAATGAGAATAATTTTAAAAAAACCAAAAAGAGGAGCAACGTCCCCGGCGGGCTTACCCATGTTTTATTTTTTTAGGGGAAAACTCAACATGTCAAGCCTGGAAAAAATAAATAAAATGTATGTAAATCTGTGCCATTTGAATAAGTGGGAGTTAAAAGGTGTTGCTTTAAAAACTCTGTCTGGATCATATCCTGTATTTTAAAAAATGCGTATATAGTAAAGCACATCCTGATCCGACTTACAGTGGATAACAAATCCACAGAAGTACAAAGTTCTAATGAACTTTTTGGGGAGGGGAAGCAAACTAGCATAGCGACTTAGTGTAGAGTTCCAGTCGAAACGGAGCTTCCCACTCCAAAACTTGAACTTAATTAAGGATGGGTGACTGGTACTGGGATAAGGAGGGCAAATCTTTTAAAAGATGCCTCCTGATTTTCCACCCTATATTCACTCACACACACACACACACACAGAGGAAGGGGGGGAAGTAATCTAATTAGCCACCAAGCTGCCCATTCTTCATTATCATTATTATTCTTATAATTATTACTATTTTTCCGAGAAGGGTTTGGTGAGGTCCTCGCCTCTACTTTTATATTGCGCGACCTAGCTAGGCTGTTTACAAAACCTTGAACTGTCTAGACAACACCATAAAAGCTCAGGGTCTAAACAGCTTAATTGGGTTATATTGTACACCTTCTGGTGGCAGAAAAAGAGATTTCCGCAATGAGCAATAAAGGAGACGAGTGAGAAAAGAATTTGGCTTAAAAAAAAGGAGGAGAGCAGGGCGGGGGAGGGAGAAGCGGTGGGTCCATTTTGCATCAATTAAAGGCCAAACTAGACGGATAAAAGGAGAGCGAAACATATAAAACAAACGTTAAGCGTCGAGGCTGCAGGTAGGCATGGCCAAAAATTAAAAAATTGAAACTCTTAAGCAAGGAAAACATAAGTGTCTGCCTTTGAACTTCCAAAATGTCAAGGTCATCACCTTTAACCTTTCTGAATAATTAGGAGCCTTAAAGGTTCCTCTCTTATTTTCAACCACCACCCACTCTCTCTGTGTGCCTCTTATCCCCCGTTTCTTACTTCCTCCCCCCTCTCTCTGGCTTTTCTCTCTCTCTCTCTCTCTCTCTCTCTCGCACACCCACCCACCCACCCACCACACACACACACACACTTTTCTTACTGCATAGCTATCCACACCCGAGAATCCATCACGTAGGTCTTGGGAGCCCTTCGACTTCCACTAGGAAATAGTTCATTTCATCAGTTCTGACCAGGGGTATTTGCAGAACGTTTCTCCAGACTAACAGCTTATTTGCTGTGAAACCTTTTCTAATTCCTCCTGAAACAATATTTAGAATTCTGTCCCTAGCCGCCCTCCCGCTCCGCAAGGCACAAGCCACCATTTCTTCCCAAATCTTTCTTTTACTGTTTAGCAGTGACATACATACAGAAATCAGGTCAATACATTTTTTATTTTAAAAATCCCAATAGATAAATAAATAAAGTCAAAAGCAACAGTTGCAACTCAGTGCCACTAAAATAAATAAGAATTCGTTCATGGAATTCAGTGTAACGCAGATTATCCGAAAAGGAACTGACTTGTGATTTGGAGCCCATAGGACGTTCAAATAATTCAATTTAAAGTTTCAAGGCGCCTGAAAAAACATCCTCTTAACGTTATAGGAAAATATTGTGTGTTTTCCTGATGCCTTAAACTATTTTTATTAAAAAGGGGGTGAGTTTCCTTATCATTTATTCTTCAATCAGGAATGTACCAAAAGGCAAATCAATTCAAATTCACCAACTACAGTTGTCATAAGACAACTCTGTTGGGTTTTTTATTCGAAAAAAGCTTTACTATATAGGAATAGAAATAGAAAAGCTTTTTTTCGAAATAAAAACCCAACAGAATAATGTCTCAGAAATGCAAGAAGAAAGCATCCAGGGTTTTTTTCAAATAAAAAAATTCCCTGCATGCCGGACTGCTAAATTCCACAAGAGGGCGCGCTAATATTCCAGAATGTCTAATTGTCCTGATGTTCAAGTGTATTTCCACCCCCGTCCCCAATCACCCTGCTACTAATAAAATATCTAATATATAAGCAACTATAAGTTTTCAGGGCTTGGGAAATGAGAAAATAGAGCATAAACAGGATTTATTAAACAAGTAACTCATGACCATGACATGAACAAGACGTATTTCATTTAAAAAATATATTTTGGGTCATAATCTTTTACAATATGATGCATAAGAATTTTTTAAAAACTAGTAATTTTTTAGGATGGGGTAGTTTATCTCCTGGATTTCCTCAACAGAACGAAATTCTAATTGTTTCTTTTTCAGCGCAATCATAACGCCCAAAGAATACCAATGTGATCAAAGCCAGTTTATATTTAGGTCGAGATTTTTTCACGAGAAGACCAACGCAGGCAGATAGTTCAATGTTAAAAAAGAATGTATACTTTTAATTAGTGGGAAAATGGACTGATGAGGTGGGGTTTTTTGGGGGGGGAGGGAGTGCCTTTTCTCTAGAGATAGCTTTATTTACCCGAGAAGAGTCGGGTATTTTGCTTATGGTGGGTTTCATTTCGTCACCTTGACCCGATATTGTGAAACTAATTTTCATTCTCCGACAAAAGAATACAAACGGAAAGAGAATTATGTATTCCAAGAATCCCTAAAATGTTTAAAACAAGAACGGAACCCCCTTCACAAAAAGGGCAACTGATTTGGGAGATCTTAGTTATCTCCGAAAACGCACTTTTAGGTGAAAACGCCAAAGATCAGAGGTTGCCTCCTTCGCCTTTCCTCTTCTGCAAAATATGGATTCGAAATTTGGCATTGTGTAATCCAATAAACTAGACACATTCACAGTCATCCCTGCCAAATGAATGTTGGGTGCATTGTTTTCCAGTGGGTTTTTAAAATATTTTTTTATAAAAAGGAGGTCATTGTTACTCCAGTTACCTAGAATAGCCTTTCCGCCTGAAATAAACGGAAGTGTTCTGAAATAAAATGAAATGTTAAAAAAAAACACCATCATGTTGAAACACAAATGAAATTAATATTTGCCATTTAAGATCCATAATAAACGGGATGGTGTAAGATGAATCTATTTTGGGAAAGAATAGTGTAGAAAAGGTTAATGTTTGGTTGGGGCTTTCCCCCCACTGTTAAATTAACGCACGCCTTGTAAGACACCGCATGAAGACTAAACTACACGGTTAGAATTCTCCCTCCCCCCTCCCCTCCCCTCCCCTCCCCTCCCCTCCCATTTATATTAAGACCTTGTTTTAAAAATAAAAATGTAACATTGTGGTTGGGGCTATATGCCTATTATATATACTCTGCTCATTAAATTAGTTGGATATTTAAAATCTCGCCTTTGTTCTTTGTGGAACCTTCACGCACGTGTGATGGACCTGGGGAGGTTAGGGGATGGGATTTCATTTTTGTTATGATTCTCAGCAATTTCTCAAAGCCTTTTTGATCAGGGAGTGTTAAGAAGGCGCAGAAAACGTTGGCAATTAAAAAAATACAAAAGTCTGTCTGTCTGTCTATCTATCTATCTATCTATCATCTGTCTGTCTTTCTGTCTGTCTGTCTGTCTATCTATCCATCTATCCTTCCATCCAAGTTTGCCAAATCTGCGAAAGCTTATGCCGTATTGATACTTCCATGTTTTAAATAACTGTAACGCAAGACTACGGCCAATGCTATTGTATACAGTACTAAGTCTCTCCGGAGCTTCTAATTAATTGAGAGAGTAGAGGATGTATGTTGTAAAGACATTAACCTGGCCAGACCCTTCTAGTAAAGGCTGCGAGCGTCTGAAATTGAACTCGTGCTTTTGTGTACAAAAGACTTATGATAAACAATGGACAAAACGCGAATCCTATTCAGGGGAGTTTCGTTTATGACGTGAATCAGTTGATACATCTATAGATATCTATAGACCTAAATATCTATATACCTATAGAGATGCATATAATATATGCAGAGCAAAAATAAGGATGTGCGTGCTGTTGACTTCTCCCTCATATCTCATGTAGTATAGTTAATATTAGTTAAAAATTATGCTCTGTACATTACAAAGAGCGATGGTCTCATCACACCACATCTCCCTCTTCTTTTTAATCCAAATATTTTGGGACGTTGTCTCTGCTCCGCATAACAACGTGAGGCTCAGGAAGCAGAATCATTTAATTGCTGTGTTATGATGGGACGAAAAGCCACGATATTGTATGGCACTAATTTCCTTCCTTAATTAAAAGGAATACCTTTCAGCGCCTCTGCTCTGCAATGGTATGGAATGAAATAAACTGAATCGATGTGTAAACGCCTCCAGATTAAATAATACTTAGATGAAAGGAGGAAGGGGACATTTAGAAAGGCTTCCAGGGTGCCCGTCTGAATGCCACTCTTTTGACCAATATTTGTCAGTCCAATTCAGAATCCACAGCTGCAAAATATCTGACCCCCCCCCACTTTTGGGTAGGCTCCTTCCCCTCCTCCATCCCTTTAATAATTAGAAGAGAATAAAACAAATTGCCCTTAGAAGAGTAAAAGGTGGGAGGAATATCTTTTAATACGTCCCTACATACATACATACAAAGCCCCAAAAGAGCATCAAACGGCCAGGCACAAAATGTCGAATAAATCTGAAGGATTAAAATTAAAGTTTAAAGTATCGACTTTTCCTCTCGGGTTTTATTTTCTATTATTTATTAAGACAGAAAAGGGGGATGTCAACATATATTTTACTGCAAATAGTAATCGAGTTATAAAAGGAGCTTTTTTCGGGGGGTTTCACCCCCTTTGAAGAAAAAATATGGGACAGTAAAAGACGAAAACCTTTGCATTAATGTAGATTGTATATCTCATTTATGGCACAATATTGATTTATTTATTAATGTTAATTACTACAATTCCATCTTAATATGATTTAAAATTGAAGTGGCGTTAAACACACAAGGTCTGAGTAACCCATTTCCAAATGAGATGTTTATTCAACCTTTAGATGTGTCACACAAATTTTAAGATTTTCGGTTTTCCATTCCATTCCCCACCCCACCCCACACATTTTAATATATTTACCCAAGCCTGCTCAAATTCTTTTTTCCCCTTACTCTTTTTTATATTAAAAGTAGTAATTCGTGATGATCAATGGATTGCTTCAGAACTGGAGAGCCTTAACCGCACACATGGTTTATCTAACAAAATAATTGGAGGTCATTAGATGGCGGCATTAGTATCCTGCGCCTCAAATCTAGCGAAATGTCCTAACTCTAAAGGGAGGACTCGGAGTCAGTTCATTAAACAACACACACCCCTGAGATGGAAAACAGGGGGAAAGTCTGGCTTGCTTTAACGTTACAACTGGGCAACATATAGCCAAAATAAAATAAAAATAAAGAGGATGTGGCCATTGGGAGATTTCTAGGGCACTTCTGAAAGTGTAAATAAGAATTACGGAAGGCTGTTTGAAGGGGGATTATTATTATTATTATTTTAAAAACCTGATTAGATTTCACAGTCAAGTCTTAAAATGCAGACCAGATAAATAGTATTGGGTTGCTTTAAACTCGGTGGATTGTCTGGCGTCTTGTTTTGAGGGGAGAGGGAAAGAGAGGGGGGAGGAAGGGAAATTGCTGGAAAGCACATAAAAAGCCGGCCCCCAAAGAGGGAGCGTCGTGACCTCCACTTTTGTTTGTTCCCCAGCTCAGACAAAATCTTAGCAATGGCTCTGATAATGATCTTAAATTGGAGAAAAGGAGGAGGTGTGGGGGGAAAAACAAAACAAAAATCCTCTCTCATACACTGGGACCACCGCCACTTCCTTGCGGTGCTGTGTCCCTTGTTTCTAAGCCCCTATCCAGGACAAGGGCATGGCTTATGGACCTACAATTTAAAGGGGTCCATGAAGAAAGAGAGAAAATGTTTATCAGGGGTGGTGGTGGTGGAATGTAGCTTATTTTACGAAGGTAAGCTGGAGACTGCCCGACAAACACAGAAGCCATAGAGAGAGCGAGACAGAGGGTGAGAAGAGAGGCTGGAGCCGTAAAACCCACCGGCTCTTAACCTGACAATGATGTTGTATTTGAACAGCTGCGATAAGCTTTTTCAAAAAGGGTCTGTCTCATTGCCACAGCGAGATTTTAAACTGGGGTGAAGGGGTTGTTTTCGGCAAATGGATGGGGGGGGGGAGAGAGGAGAAGAAGGAGAAGAAGAAGAGGAAAAAGAGGAAAAGTGAAGAACCCCCCCCCCAAAAAGTGCCAAAGACATAAGGGTGAAAAAACCAGGACGGAAAATTAAGCTTCTTGCAGTGGGTTCTTGGAGCTTCTTGGAGAGGCCGTGGTTGCCATTTCAAAGGGTCTGTTTTGGTTTCTCCGAGGTTCTTATTTCAAAGGCGAGAATGAGGGTTTGCTGATAAGGGATGAGCTCAAGGCCTGGAATAAATAGATGGACTCAAGGCAACATTTAACCTCAAGTAGATGGTTCCTGTGTGGCGTGCGTGTGACATTTTATGAATAAAGAGACACCTTTGGAGTAAAAACGCACTGCCAAACAAGCGGGGAGGAGAGGGGAAATATGAATGTTTTTAAAGTCCCGAAGGTGAGAGGGGGGAAGAACAGTCCTTCATTTCAAGGATATGTGTCCTCCTGTGTTTCAAGAAAAGGGAGTGATGCGGGTATAAATATAAGGAAAAGAAAGAATGAACATCGAAGTGAGGAAACCTATTTTGAAAGAAGCGTCCAAATTTTTCCATAGGTAGAGTTGCCCACAATTCCGGTGGTAAAGAACTGGGGAGTGGTGGACTCAGGTGTTTATTATCGCCCTTTTTAATAGATATGAAGTTGGGTAATGAAATGCTGTAAGAAGCCAGCAGATTCCGTTGTGGGATGCGGGCTACCGCGTTGTGAGTGCATATGTGGGTGTTTGTTGTTTTTGTGTGAAGTTCAGCAACATCGTCTACAAAAACTTTACCTTTTCTCTGGTGCTATTTTCGTGGGCAAAGAGAATTTCTTCACATGTGTACTATGAGAAAGGACTGTCATCTTATTTATTAATTATTTTATTTTAGGAATCTGGTGGAGCTATAAAACCAAACTTATGACCAAAAATTTTTTCTAGCTTTTAATATTTGACGATTTGTATTAAAACAAAAATTGACCTTCTTGGTTAGCAGCGAAGAGGAAAAATCAATAGTATAATTTTCAATAATTCATAACGCGAACACCATTATGCTAAATCTTAACTATTAATCTTATCCTTTACAAAGTCTCGATTGATTTGTTAATAAAATATCTTCCCGTGTGTGGCAACAGAGGGTATAACTCTTGAAAAAGCTCCAGAAGCAAGAAAATTACCAAGTGGCCCAAGAATGTAGATGAGAATTTTATTGATCGCTCTGATTCTTCTTAATCTGTATTAATAAATTCCACAACCTTTTGTACCTTGCCCTTGTCAAGGAACCAATGCTTTTACAAAATCCATAAAAGGTAACATTATTTCCACCGCTACCACCACCCCTTTGTATCTCCCCCAAATTATGACACGTTTGGAGATCGCCTACACTTCAGACATAGTCCAGCTGTCCACCCTAAAAAACAAACAAACTTTTTGGGACCTTTATTGTATGTCGTGGCTTTTGTTTTAGAAAGTGTTTGATTATGAAGTGAAAGGAGGAAGTAGTGGAGAGAAGGATGTGCTGTCCAGGGCTGAGACTTAGGGACGTCTCTTCTGAGGACGTCAGTTGCCGCCAATTCATGTAACTTGAAGGAGATGTTGGGAAACCATGAGGACTGGAGATGGGGGAAACCACTTTTTATCAATATTATCATCACCATTACTATTCACAGGTGGGGGAAATGAGAAGACCCACACAAATTTCGCCTTGCAGGATTCCATGCGTCTCTCCCTCCCCCCACCTCCATCTCTCTCTGTGTCTGCGCGCGCCTCTGCGTCCATCTCACACCCCTTTTCTCTGTTTAAGCCTGCGAGGGATTTTCCTGCCTGAAGTACCTGTCATATATATATAGATATATTTATATTGGAGCAAAGGGGCATGGCTCAGGATCAGCCTGAATTCGGACAGTAACTCCTTTGTGGTGTTAAAAAACAAACACAAACAAACAAAAACACTCAGCAGCAACAACGAAAGAGTTGCGAGATGTGGGGGGGGGGTATGTGTGTGTGTGTGGGGGTCAGATCAATTCAACTCATTTCCTTGTTTTAAATCAGCGCAGTGCGCCAAGGCTATCTTTGCAAAAGGACAAAAAAAAAACCGGGGAAAAGGTTGCTACTAATATTGCTGCTGCCGCCGCCGCTGGTGCTCCCTCGCTTGGAGGAACGCGCGCACTTTCTCCTCGACTTTCTAGATGTCGCTGTTGACCACCTTTGCGCCGCAGCCCGGAGTGTCCCGCGGAGCACGTGACCGGCGGGGAGGTAGCGGCTCAAGGCCATTTTCAAATCTCATTGGCTTAGCTGTCATGTGGTTGTGCAGAGGCATCCACAATTACACAGGGAATGTTTTCGTAGAGATGTCAGCCTACAAAGGACACAATCTCTCTTCTTCAAATTCCTCCCCAAAATGTCCTTTCCCAACAGCTCTCCTGCCGCCAACACTTTCCTAGTCGATTCCTTGATCAGTGCCTGCAGGAGCGATAGTTTCTATTCCAACAGCGCCAGTATGTACATGCCACCTAGCACAGACATTGGGACTTATGGGATGCAAACCTGTGGACTTCTACCGTCTCTGGCCAAGAGAGAAGTCAACCATCAAAATATGGGTATGAATGTACACCCTTATATACCTCAAGTAGACAACTGGACTGATCCGAACAGGTCCTGCCGAATTGAGCAACCTGTTACTCAGCAGGTCCCCACCTGCTCCTTCACGACAAATATTAAGGAAGAAACCAATTGCTGCATGTATTCTGATAAGCGCTCCAAGCTGGTGTCTTCGTCCGACGTCCCTTCTTACCAGAGGCTGGTCTCTGACTCGTGCTCCATTGAAAACCCCGAGGTCCCCGTCCCAGGATATTTCAGGCTGAGCCAGACCTACGCCACTGGGAAAACCCAAGAGTACCATAACAGCCCCGAAACGAGTTCAACTGTCATGTTGCAGTTAAACCCTCGCGGCGCTTCCAAACCGCAGATCGCTTCGCAACTTCCGATGGAGAAGAAAATGAATGAAAATCCCAACAGCGGCAGCGCCTCCGCCGCCACCAACACCACCACCACCAGCAGCAGCCACCATTCAGACAACTCTGCCAAAGTCTCTCAAGTGGAAAGTCCCGAGTCTAAGTCCACGCTGCAAGACGACAGGAGCTGCCTGGCTGAAGCCTCCGTTTCCAGCCCAGAAACCCAAGAGAAGGAAAGCAAAGGTCGGTATGATCGCAGGAGTCGGCGGCTGTGGGGGGCAGATACCCGAACGTGGTCGCAGACTAACTTGGGCACGCCAGTCTCGTAAACCACAGGAGCTAATGCTTTAAGCTCAGCCATAACTGCTCAGCAGACAGGGTCGTGTGTCCCCTCACCTCTTTCTGCTGCTGCAGGTGCTGGGTTTTTTGTGGTTTTTTTGCAATTGAAAAAACAAACAAACAAAAAGGAAATAGAAGGGGATGGATGCCTTAGGACCTGGCCACAGTGTTGGAGGCATCCATCGTTTCATGCCTTTGAATCCCAGAGATTCAGCCAGGAAAGGGGTGTTTTCGTTTCTCTTTTGCCAAGGCTGCTGCATTATAACTGCTCCAGCAGCTCCTTCAGATTAGAGGTTCTTAAATTACACCCACTGTTATCCCCCCCTTGGTCAGATTGGGATCAAATATTTCCTGTGGATCTTCTCTGTGAAGAGCACAGTCGATTGCTAAGCGTGGCAATAAAAAGTTGTGGGGTTCTTGTTTTTCTTCTGACGAGGTAAAATAAAATTGGGAGGTTCCGCAGAGCCCGTATAAAGTGTGAGGAGAATAAGGCAAGGCCCTTTCATCGAAGGAAGTCTAAATTTGGGATAAGGTACTATAGATAACCAAGTTTGGGTCTCCTAATTTCACTAGGCTTTGAAGGTTGTTATGAAATAATGGAAGGAACTGCATTGTTTATTTCAAGATGGGGGAGGACCACAGGGGCTTCGATTGGAGAGGGGAGAATATGGTGGAAGAGCGGGGCCCTCAGAAACCATGCCTTTAGTAAAAAATTAACTTGTCAATCTCTACTGTGCATTTGTTACTCGTAGTAAGTGCAGAATAATACAGACCATGATTATTAAGACCAGGTCTGGCATTTGCATCTAATAGAAGACGGGGAATTAAAAGTGGAACGATAAATACAGTTGATTTTTAGGTCTTCGCCCCCCTCCATATTGGTGTTAGTTGAGGACTAAAAAGGCCACTCCTCCCCCCCCCTTGGGTGTTTGCTTAATTTCATGAGTGATGCAGCTGAATCTCTTTCAACATGATTGGGGATAGTACTGTTTTTAACTGAGGCATTTCCCAAACAAGTGGCTTTATAAGGCGTGGGTTGGTTTGAACAGTTCAAATCCACTAAAACGCGAACCACTGGGAAGATGACAGTATTCATATTGCTCCCAATGTCACAGACTATTTTGAAATATGTGGATTAGCGGGGAGAATGCATAGAGCTAATGTTTGGGAAAGCTGCAGAAATAACCCAGAGAGTGGGAAATAGTGCTACTGCTGGCATTGTTTAACTCGAATGTGGACACCATTTTTGTATCATTATCATTATATGTATATAAAAACCTGCCCTGCCCCGATGTACACACCACCATTAGCAATGTTTAATACCCACAAGCCACCGTATCTGCCAGACACAATGGATGTAGTAGGTTCATGGCCAAGGGTACTCTATAACAGACTGAGGTGTTTTCTTTTTCTTTCTTATTTTCCCTCCCTTCCTTCTTTCCTTCTCCTTTGATGTTGCTAGAGGAAATCAAGTCTGATACTCCAACCAGCAATTGGTTAACTGCAAAGAGTGGCAGAAAGAAGAGGTGCCCATATACTAAACATCAAACACTGGAATTAGAGAAAGAGTTCTTGTTCAATATGTATCTCACTCGAGAGCGCCGCCTAGAGATCAGTAAGAGCGTAAACCTCACTGACAGGCAGGTCAAGATATGGTTTCAAAACCGCAGAATGAAGCTCAAGAAGATGAGCAGAGAGAACAGGATCCGAGAACTGACCGCCAATCTGACCTTCTCATAAACCGGTTCAACTGGGGGCTTGAAAGGATTGAGACCTGGGCTCAGTTACCACCAGTTGGTATATATAAATATATATATATATAATAAATATATATATGTAGGAAAGACTTTGGGGGGGGCAGAGACAGAGAGAGGGGAGGAACAAAAGTAGACCCCCCTTCATTTCCCATTTGTTTAATTTCTGATAGAATGTGACCTTTTGTCATTCTTTTTAGTGCTGCAAGTGTTTATGTATGTTCCTACGACATTATATATATATATATATATATATATATATATATATATATATATGGAGCCTAGCACGTGTAATTTATTATTATTATTTTCTCATCGTAATGCAGGGTAAACACTGATTCAATATGATCATTTGGTCTTAACTTATTGGAGCTGTTGAACATCCAGAGAATGTGACTTTTCCCATGTTTTTTTTTAACTCACCACGTGGTATTTATGGGAGGGGGGGGCTGTTATACGGGCCATGCCATTTTGAGTAGATGACAATACTTTTTATAATTATTTAAAGGAAAGAAAAAATAAGCATTTTTTCCCTTCCTTGAGAGGTGGGGAGGGGGAGGCAAAGAGAGCGAGAGTGAGAGAGCGAGAGTGAGAGGAAAAGGGATTTTAAAAAGCACATTTTAAGATGTAACACTCCCCTTTCTCCCGTGTGCGTCAAACTTGTCCTTCGTGCGTGCAATGGAATCCTTCATTCTTCCTCAACTGTAGACATTTTTTTCCTGTCTCTTCCCCTTGTGGTGCATACGTGGAATCGTAGTGGTATAACAAGCAATATGTCTTCTTTTTCCTTTTCCTACGCCTTCTTCTTTGTGCATGTCCTATTCGCATGTCTAATGCAATAAACTCTGTAAAGTTCACGAGGCTCCTTTGGTTGGTCTTTCCAAATCCAAATCCAAACCGAACCAGAAAACGCCACCAGCACGGAGACCCCATTTCGCAGCTTCTCCTTGCCATTCCCTTGCGCTCAAAGACTCTCCCTCCCTCCCGCGCACCCCGCCATCACCCCACACCCACACCCCCAACCCAAACCCTCCTACTAGTGTGGGAGCTCGTTAGTCCTAATAACACCTTTAGAAACTGCTAGGGTCGTGAAGAAATGGCCTAGGGCGTCGGGAACAGACAGTCTTGACAAGGGAGCGCCAAAACGCTAGTGAAATGTTATGACCGAAAGTGGACACCTTTATCCCATCCAATCATAAACGGTAAGTTGACTTTTAGGAAGGAAAACAGAAGCCGTAACGAGCCTTCGCCCAGAGCCCCGATTGCCAGCCTAAATGTGCTCTTATTGCAAATCCTTACTGCAGTTTGTATATATCGTTGCAAATACAGCGTGCGAGATAAATTCAATTGTTTTATTCCATTTCACCTCCCTTGCTTTTCATGCACCCGAGACACACAACTACTACTACTACTACTACTACTACTTATTATTATTATCCTACTTGCAGTGTTGTAAAAAATAAAAGAAGCCATATTGCCTAATTTCTGTCTACAGGGCCTTTCCCCCCCTTCCTCTCCTGACAATCCTGGGTTATTTTGCTCTGTGTGTGCGTGTTTGTTTTCTGTGGTTCCTTCGTTGTAGCCTACATCAGGATAATGAAGTTCACGACTCTCCGCAACGCCCTCCCCGGACATCGCTGCGAAATTTTGCTCACAGCCACTTTATCTTGGGAAAGGAGTTAGGAAGGCGGGGTGGGGGTCGGGTGGGGTGGGGTGGGGTGGGGAGATTTGAAGCAGAAAGTCCCTTAAAAGGAGTTTGCAAATGAACATGACTCCCGGCTGAAGTCCAAATACTTGGGAATGCTTTCACCTTCAAGAAAGAAAGAAAGAAAGAAAGAAAGAAAGAAAGAAAGAAAGAAAGAAAGAAAGAAAGAAAGAAAGAAAGAAAGAAGGGGGACTTGAGAAACTGCCGGCTCAGCTTCTGGAGAAATGGGCTTGTAACTAACAACAAATGCCCCTCCTTGACTTTCAAATCAGGAAATTGCCTCTAACATGTTGGAAATATTTGCTTTCCTAATGACACCCAGACAGTTCATGAAAGAACGAGTGACATCACATCTCTCCAACCCGACCCCAGTGTTTTGGTTAATTGTCTGATAAAGTTGTTCTTATACAGATGGATGCTTTTTGTGGTACTGATTTATCAATAGTAAACTGCGTGTATCTAAATTCAAAGGGCGTACAGAAGATGTCATGTATGCACGCGCGCGCACAAAACCTGTGTATGTATTTGTATATAGTCATGTGCACAGATGATACGTATACTCTCTCTGTCTTTGCTACACCAAGGGTATTTGGGTATTTGTGAGATGTTAAGCAGAGCCGTGGGTTTGTGTTTTTTGTTTTGTAATATCCATAACTTCAGTATAAAAGCGTCTCTCCCTCACTGAGACACCTACAGATATTTTGAGGTTTTTTTCCCCCTTTCCTTTTTACTCGCTCTCAATAAACACTCAGTGATGTTGCCGTGAGAAAATGGCACTTACGGCTATGGTTCAAACTCGTTTTCCTCTGAAAGTAAATTCAGCTGGAATCGAGGGCAATGGCTTCCACATTCTTATGTTGTTTTGAACTGGTATGTGAGCATGAACATTGAGTGTATGTAGACACACAGAGAAAGAGAGAGAGGTAAGGAAGTGGGCGTGAGTTCCATCGCACATAAAGAAAACAGTAAGTTACAATAAATAAAACAAAGAGTGAGAGAGATGGATTCCTACAAATCTGGACCCAGCGTCCAGACCACCACCAGATAGGTAACGCAGCCCTGTCTGCTTCCCTCGCTGCGTTTCTCGTCTTCCTTTGTTTTGTTCCAAGCAAATATTTGGATTTGAAGTAGCCCTGCACGTTCTCTCCTCAGTCAATCATATTAGGCTTTCTCAGAATCAAACAAAAGAAGAAGAAGAAGGGGGGAGAGGAATGATAATAAATGGCTTAAGTTGGCTTGAAATCCTCGGCGTAGCGTTTGCTTCAGGTTCAAAACCCACCCTGGATACTTGGTCTCTGCGAGTAAATAATAAAGGTGGTTGAACCAGATTGAATCTCCTTGACTTCTATGGTGGGGGTGGGGGTGTGTGGTGAGGGTGGGGGTGGTGGCGGAGGAGGAGTTTGTGCTTACTAGGAAATATCCAGGAAATAAAATTAAGGAATGGAAGGTGCTTTTGGGGGGGGGGGTAAGTTCTAGCCACTAGTGCACCGAGTTTGTCTTTCTCGCAGAATGTTTGCAAAGCAGGCTCGATTTACAAAGATATCTTCTCCAAGGGGTTTCGGCGTTTCGGGGCTCATTCATTCATTCATTTCCTGCATTTCAGCCTCCCAAACTCTGGAGTACCTTGGAAGTAATGACAACGCCCCCGTTTGAATCCAAAGTTTGAAAACTGTAGTAAAGACTGGTGAGAGAGAGAGAGAGAGAGAGAGAGAGAGAGAGAGAGAGAGAGAGATTTTTTCTCGTGTGCCATCAGTCCATTTTATTAGAGGGACACATTAATCTATAATCAAATGCACCTCATAAAATTTTTATTGAAAGGCATAAAATCATTGCGGAGAGGTCTTCCACCTGTTTTAAAACAACACAATGGGCAGCTCTTTCCTTCCTCTCTCTCTCTCTCTCTCTCTTTTCAATCATTCAATTCTGCCCCTGTGTTGCTGTTTTTCCTTTTTTTTTTTCCTTTTAAAGGAAACGACACCAAGAGCTGTTCTGGAAAAGTGGCCCTCTCCTGCATTGTTGCGCTTTTTCTTTTTTACTGTAACATTTCCCTGTTTTATGAGGAGTCGTTACACACTCTCAGTTTTTGGCAGGGTTTGTTTTCACAGGCGGGGATCTCGCTGGGTTCCCCCTCCCCCCCCCTCTCTCTCGCCCTCTCTCTCTCTCTCTTATTATGATTTCAATGGGGGTTTTCCTCGGCAACTTCCAAAGACAAGGACAAGCCAAGCCTTCGCAGAACTTCCGTGTTGCTTGAGGCTGAAGGCAGCGGAATGAATGGCAGGAATCTCTCAAAGGAGGCGAACAAATAGTCCCCGAACTTGCTTCTGCTAGTAGCGCGCCACGCCCGCTTGGAGTCCTGCTAAGGCAAGAGAGTGGAAGGATTCTCTCTCTCTCTGCCTGTATACAATTACACGTTTTGGAGACTAGTGTTTTCCTTAGAGGATGGGAATGAGGTTTTTGTTTTTTGTTTTTGTTTTTTAAAGGCGGGGGGAGATTGTTGTCTTAGCTTGTTGCCTTCTTGGGTTTTTCCTTCTTTCTTTATCTCTTCTTTCCCCACCACCACCTCCGCTTGAATCACAGCAACCCCTTCAGTTTAGCGGATTGATTTACTTGGAGTATTGGTAAATATGATCACGTGGGCGGAGGGACCAATGGCTGAGCCTGGCCGCCTGCAAAATACTACGATTGTTCTCTGGGCCAGGCGATCATCTACAGTTAACAGAGTAACCTTTTTTGCCTTCCCCCCATCATATGCCCTGCTACGGAGGGAGCCTCCAAAAAATGTCGACCGGCGGCACCCTCAGTAACTACTATGTCGATTCCCTCATAGGCCACGACAGCGAGGAAGTGTACGGTGGCGGCGTCGGAGGAGCAGGAGGAGGCGTCGGAGGCGTCGGAGGGGCTGCCCGGTTCCTGCAGGGAGGTCACCATGCGACCCCCAGGCCATCCTCAGGTGTGGTGGCCGAGGGCTCGGATTTCTCCTCCTGCAGCTTCGCGCCTAAGTCGGCCGTCTTCCCAGCCTCGTGGCACCCTCAGCCTCCGGCGCCCATGCCCGGCATTTATCACCCTTACATGCCCCAGCCGCACTTAGGCGGACCGGGCGAGGGCGGCGGAGGCGGCGGAGGCAGATACGTGCGCTCCTGGATTGAGCCCTTCGCCTCTTTCCCCAGCAGCCCCGGCAACGGCGGCGGAGGCAACAGCAACGTCTCCGCCGCTAGTGCCGCGGCTGCTGCGGCGACCAACATCGCCTCCAACGGCGCCGGCGGTGGCTCCTCCAGCGCGCGCCACTACGGGATCGTCAAGCCGGAGAGCGGGGCAGCCGCCGCCGCCGGTCCGGTAGGGCCCTCTCCTTCCTCCTCCTCTGCCACCGTCTCCTCCTCCTCCTCGTCTTGCAGCTCCGATTCTCCTTCCAAAAGAACTGAGTGCGCGCCGTCTAGGGAGCCCTCGGGGGTCAATGGGCCCGAGTACACGTGCAATTCCTTCCTGGCAGAGCCCCGCGAGAAGGCGGCGGCGGCAGCAGCAGCAACAACAACAACAACAGTGAGCAACGGTTCTTCTCACCCGGTTGCGGCGGCCGCCGTAGCTGCAGCCACCAGCAATGTCACCACCACCGGCAGCAACAGCAGTACCGCCGCCCCGGCCAAGCCAGCGTCTGGTTGCAGCCGCAATGCTAGCCCCAGCAGCGATCTGAAAGAGGAGAAGCCTCAGCAGCAACTTGACCCAAGTAAGTTTAAAAAAAAAATCCGAGCCAGAGAGAGAAAGAAAAGAAATTGCACCCGCTTTGATTTATTGCCCCAACCTGTAAGGCTCCAATGTGCAAAACCGATAGTTTTACTAACCTATAAAAACGTCTAGACGCCTACTCGAGCGCAAGCGGCAACAAGCACCCATAAAAAAGGCTCCCCATAACCACCTACGGCCATCAAGAAGACATCATTTGTACAGTAAACAGACCGGGCCATTCAAGGTTTTATGATAATTCCTCCTCAATTGTGAAAAGAGCAGGCATCCTCCGTTAAATTAATTTAACGACCTTTCTCCCCTACCCAACCCTCTCCCTTACTTCAATGCCTGCCCCTCTTCTCCCTCCGAACCCTGACCTTCTCTCCCCCCCCCTTTCTTGGTCTCCCTTCTCCAGATAACCCCGCCGCGAACTGGATTCACGCTCGTTCCACGAGGAAAAAGCGTTGCCCTTACACAAAATTCCAAACTCTGGAACTGGAAAAGGAATTCCTCTTTAACATGTACCTCACCCGCGACCGCCGTTACGAAGTGGCTAGGATTTTAAACCTGACCGAGAGGCAGGTTAAAATATGGTTTCAGAACCGAAGAATGAAAATGAAAAAGATGAACAAGGAAAAAGGGAATAAAGGGGACTAGCGCCTTGAGGGTGTGCGTGCGTTTGTGGAAATGTGCTGGGCTTTCTACGAAGATACACACAAAAGTATCGATATTAATTATTGTTATTGTCATTATTAATATTATTATGTTGCCAGGTTCACTGGCTCGAAACTTCCTATTGATCTGGTGGGTTTATTCTTTAGATAGCAGTAATGTGGTCGATGTCAGGTATTTTGGAAAGGAAAAGGGTTGGGTGTGGAGAATGTATTTGGTAAAAGTTGCTTCTTTCCCCGCGCCTCCAGTTTGGTTTTAAGATATTATGAGTGCACGTTAGGGTTTTATTTTATTTTATTGGGGGGGCTTTATCTAAATACTAAATGTTTGACATGCTACTACCAAGTTACCCTAGACGAGAGAGAGAGAGAGAGAGAGTGGCGGGGTTGTAAGGTGGGGGGGACGGGACAGTCGCTTTTCCCAACTGAAGGCAAAGGCGGCGATGAAGACGATAATATTGAATGACAGCGAGGATTACCTTGATGGCAATAGTGCGTTTACCTCGGACTTTCAAAAAAGGAAAAGCGGAGAGCGGGGAGGGGAGAACTCCTGACCCTGTGCATCGCTTTCCTTCTGCAGGTTATGTTTTCTTTTAATATAAAATATTTTTATTATCTTCCCCCCTGGCTTCCCGTTTCACCCTCTCCAGTGCACTGTATTAAAAGCGGTACTTGAACCAGTATTAACTTCCACAGGCCCCGCAGTTCTGCGGCTTAACAGTTCTGAGCACCCGTCCCCATTGCCTGAGGCCTGGAACTTTACCTAAGGACTTATTTTTTATAATAATAATAATAATGTAATTGTCATAGGTTATTATAATAAAGGCTGAGCTGGTGAAATAACAGTAATAATAAAATTCCCAACATTTGGGTGACTGGGAAGGTGGGGGTTTTCGTGTGCTGGGGAATGAGATGTGCTGTAATGTGAGTGCAAACGCGCCCGCGGTTTGCCTTTGACTTCTCTCTACAAAGTGGAAGTAAACAGACAGCGCCTGACTATAAACGAAACCGCCGCCCCTCCAAAAAGAGAGAGAGAGAGAGAGAGAGAGAGAGAGAGAGAGAGAGAGAGAGAGAGAGAGAGAGAGAGAGAGAAAGAAAGAAAGAAAGAAAGAAAGAAAGAAAGAAAGAAAGAAAGAAAAGAGAGAGAGAGAAAAGAAAACCCCAGTCTTTCTGCGCTCTCTTCTCTGTAATAAAGATGCCTTGCATATAACCCGCAGGAAGCCATTTGCAGACGAAGGGACGCTTCCTCTGTACCTAGAGAGGCAGGAGGTCCCAGAGGCAGGAGGTCTTCATCGACACAGGTTCACCATTCTCCACTCCTGAATACTATTATACAAATCGTGGACATGAAGGAAGGGTTTCAGCAGGTCAACTGTACAACAGCTAGTACCGGTATAATAGAGCAGGCCTGCATGACCCCCGCCCGCCCTGCTTCCTTTCCTTCCCCACTCCTCCTGGATATCTTTTCTATTTGAACCTGACTTGCTCCCAAATCTCTCTTCCCCACCTCTGCCAGCAACCGAGCAAAAGAACCGGTCTTTAAGCAACGGTCTAAATATGCGGAGATACATACCAGGGCAGGTCGAGAGCGTTTGCCCCGGGTTCATAGCCTCTACGACCTTCTTTTCTGAGAATATTTCCTGATTGCAATTGTGAGTGGTGGATGAGGGTGCGTGGCGCAAGCTTCGTTGCCTTTCTTAAAAAAATAAATCCGAAACATAACCAACTCCCCCCCTCCAAAAAAACCCCCGAAAGGTTCATGTAGCAATTTCAGGGGTGGGGATATGTAGGGACAACATAGGGCAAATTCCGCTGTCCTCAAATAAGACTGAAGTTGGTTCATAATTATGACACCATGTCGCCCATTCAAAATCTTGAACCTTAAAGACACTTGATAGATAGACTTGATGATCAGCTCTGTCGGTATTTGCTTTAGTATACGTCCTTTTCGATCATACGGTTATCGGCAAGTATCACCAGATATATGCGCGTTGTGTGTGTGTGTGTGTGTGTGTGTGTGTGCATATGTGAATTTCTGATAAGGACTTTGAAGCCACCCTGATGTAGAAATTTCAGCACATGCATAACTCCTCGATGGAAATAAATGGAACGTCCAAGTGTTAAAAACTTTAGCTGAATCATGTACAGTATGTACATTGTATTTAAACACAGACACACACACACTGCACATTGAGGGGTGGGCAGCAGGCTACTGGGATATTTTAGAGAAGGAGAGGAGCATTGTTCTGATGTGAGGCACCATTTTAATTAAGCGTCTCGAGGAAAACATGGCCTCTCAAGCCATTTGAAAGAAGATTTAAGGTGAAAGGAAACAGGCACAGAGACCTGGGGGTCTGTAGATGCTATCACTTCCCCCATCCCCTCAGAAAGACCCACAGCGATTAAGGCCTAGGAAAAGGTGTTGCCTCGCTTCCCCATTCATTGTCAACCCTATACCTATAATTCTTTTTAAAACAGGAAGAACCGAGGCGTAATAAAACCATTGAGAAGGCTAGACGTCTGGACCTAATGAGTTTACGATATGCGATGGCGCTTTTCTCTCTTTGAGACCATCTTATTTTGATGTTTGCGTTTGTTAGGATAGAACACCGATGCAGACAAAACCAGGTCTTAAAATCCCGTACTATAAATTTCAATATGTCACCCCGGCTGGGCGAGACAGCAGTTTGGACGCCGCTGAAGTCTGAAAAGTGAGGAGATTAAGACCAATTCGGCTGGGTATGCCAATGGACCTGGAAGTAGCCATATATTAGAAAGTCAGGGGTTCTTTTGAAAACAAAAAACAAAAAGAGAGGAAGCGCTTATAGGAACCTTGGTGTGCAAAAAGAGTGCAAGAGCAACAACACCCGTAAAGGTTAGGGCAATACCTAGACCTTGAAACGGGCGACACGTTGGGGAAGGTCCTCCTTGGCTGGAACGGGACCGGATCTAAACTTGCCGAGGTTTGAACCCAAGTCCACGTTTATTTATTTCAAATGCCACTGCAGCCCAGCTATGTAGCTGGATCTGCATGGAAACATGGAAACGCTGCCATTCCCAAACCACTAGCCCTCCCCTTCCAATAAGCCAAGGGACATTTGCTTAAGAGTCCGTTTCTTTTTGGATATGTTGAGTGTCACAATAAAGCAGAAACGTGGATGTTGTTATGATTCCAAGTGTAAGTGCGCAAGCCGAAACTGACCAGGTCTCCGATGGGGAAAGGGAGAAATAAAATGACATAGGCAAGTTCAAGGCAGGAAGGTTTCTGAGCTTGAAATCGAAGCATAGAACAGAAACAGACAAAACAAAAAACGAGAGGTTTGGTTTTATGCAAACAGCAACGTGCTTCCTCGTTCGTTTTTTCACTTAATCTGACTTCATTAGGCATAAAGAAGTCGTTTCTTTGGTTAAGCAAAATTCCTATGATTAAAGAGTCCTGTACTCTTGATAACAAAAGGCAGCATTGTGTAATCATTGTAAACATTTCCCCGTCATTCAAGATATAGGACTTGGCATATACCCCTTCTTACTTGTAAATATGAAGGATATTTCTCATTCTTTGTAACCATTGCACGCTCCTTGGATTTTTTTTTTTGCATGACTTTAATCGTCTTTAGCCAACGAAAAAGAAATATTTTATTAGAAACAACAAGCAAGTGTTCCTTGCAAATATCTTTCTTTCACATTCATCGTAGAAAAAGCATAAACGTGTGGCGTCAACCCGGGTTGCCGAACAAGATTTCATCTCACCACTAGAGGGCGGTGTTGCTCCATATTCTGATAATTTTCTGTATCCGGCCAGGATTATTTGTTTATTTAAAATATGTACAGGCTGTTTCTTTTAATCAATGAATTTTGTGTTTGTAGCTAAAAATAAACGCACATGACCGTTCTTTACTATGATCTAACTAATTAAGTGGCTAGAAGAACGCAGTCAGCACCTGAAAAAGTATCCACCCGTATAAATTTGCCAGTGACACTAAATTTAATTTCTGCAGACTATGGGTGTGTAAAATAAAAGCGCGGGGGGGGGGCTATTTGTGTCTACAGGCGAAATCAATTCATTCTTTGTATTATCAGAATTTTTACAAAAAGTTCCTTTCAATTATAAATACAGTATGTATGCGTATAAAAAGCACGTTTTACATAAAAGAAATAATCAATGCTGATCGAACATCTAATGGCCGCAGCTTGTTTTCTTATTGTTATTCTAACCACCACCAGAACGTATTCTAAATTCAGGAAGGTATTCTAATATATTTCCCGTCTGTTGTTACCCTCCTTTTTCAAACCCAGGAAATATAGAGTGGGATTAGGTTTAAGAAGAACTGCACAAGGGACCTCTCTTTTTCTAAAAGAGACTCAGCTGCGACGAAAGGGTTTTCCATTGCATTGCCATTAAACTTGTATTTGATTTCTTCACGCACGCAACCATTCCTCCTACCCCTGTGGTAGGATTCCAGAATCTAAAAAGATGCGCACACAATTATGCATCTTAACAAAACATCTCAAAAGGGTGTTATCAGATATGCTTAATAAACGGTAAGGGGGTTTCTTTAGACTATAGTAAGTCAATAGGAGAAAATCAATTCACTGAAGAATTTGGATCTCCCTGTATCCCAAGAGAAAGCGCTGGATTTGGTCTTTCATTCCGCGCTTCAACATTTGCTCCGATGAATCTGAAATAGTTGAAGCAACTGATGGTTGTAACTCCACTCGAGCGAACACTGTCAACACTGGAGAAAAGCTTATAAGGCCCGGATCTATTTCTGCAGATAAAAATGATTCCCTCTGTATCAGTAGGGTTGCCTGTTTTACTGCATAGAAGGAAACGTATTTTCACAGCGTAAGTACGGTAGCAGAGTTTGGTTTATCTAAGCTCCACCACAGCATTGATTAAGCAATACTGCAACCTTCTTTCCTCAACACAACTGGATGGAGAAGCTTCCTCAAAACGCTCTTATTCCTCCCGCGTCTCCCAAGTTATAGTCCAATGTTCGGTTCCTTAAATTATTGTGGAATTTTATTTCCCCCACCCAATGTCCTTTGTTAGTAAAGTTAAATACATTTTAGTCATTATTATTATTATTATTAATAAAATGTGTATACCGCCTTTCACCCGAAGATCACAGGGCGGCTCACAACATAAAACTATAAAAGGGAAACGCAAAATGGAAACTACACAGCGTACATTTTATGCGGCTGGGTTACGTGAAAAAACGTGGCGGGCGGGGGATAAATGCTAGTATTTGTAAAGAAAAGAAAAGAAAAGAAAAGGACAACTTATCGTGAGAGGAAAAAAAGACAAAGAGACATGTCATGTAACCACAAAATTTTTATTGAACTCACACCAGACTGTCGTGTCTGTCTTCTGATGCTTCTCTGTCCGGCTCTGTGCACATTTCACCCATATATTTTATTCTTAGTTTAGTTTTGCAGTGAGTCCAGAACGGAATGGCAGTTATGTTGTGAGATAAAGAAGTGTGTGGTGGTAATAATAGTAATAATAATAATAATAGGCCCCGCCCCTTCCCTTTCTCCCTTCCTCAAATAATGAGGGCAAACGCTACTGCATCTCGGAATCTGTCCACATGATTGCATCCCACACTGTTCAGCCGCTTTGGTTTTAACCACAGGGAAACTGCCCCCCCCCCCGCACCCAAAAAGAAAGGTCGTGTGTATTCGAATTCCTGCCTGGGATCTAACACCGCCGTCCCTTTCAGCAGACTCCTCCACCCCAAGCGTCAGGGGAAAACAGGAAAGTCCAGCGCGCCCTTCTCGGGTGGCTCCCCAAAACCAAGAAAAGAGGAGCCAGCCTTGGCCAAAACTCGTGCCTCCCGCTCTGGAAAGGAAGACGCTTAAATGCGGGCAGCGGCCTGTACTGCCCAGGGTGTTGGGGAAAGGCTACTGCGCGATCCTGCTGTCCTCCTCCTCCTCAGCCTCTTCCCTCTCTCAGTCCCTTCCACTTCGGAAAACATTCCTTTATTTGGGATTCCGGCCCCGCCAGCTATGCTAGTGCTCGCCGGTACTCGCTCACTCTCCACCCGCCACTCTCCCTCGCTTGGCTTGGCTTGGCTAATGACGTCCACCAAGGGTGAAATGATGGAAAGCATATTCATGGACATGACTTCCATTAAGTATCAATTAATCCGGGATCTGCAGCCAGGCGCGCAGTGCGTCAAGGGTAAATGGGCATCGCGTTTGAAATCGGCCTGCTAGCCTGAGCTCGCTTTCCATGCCCCCAGCCTCATTTATTTTACTTATACTTACTTATTTACTTGCTTACCTAATGGAAATCCACATTCCATTGAGATCAATGGCAAAACACCCATTGATTTCGTCTAGTTTTGCTGCCCAACATCTCCGCCCTTTGCCTGGGCCTCCCCCTGCCCTTGCCCCCTCCATCCTTTGATGGTTTATGACCTTCTGGGCCTGGACTTTACCAATACCATTGGATTTGAGCGCAGGAACGACACCCTCCCTTCTCCAATGCCGGTGGATAATGGCTTTATGGGGGGGGCAGCGGCACCACTGCTCAGGGCTTGCCTAAAAGCCATGCCCTTTGATCCCGGAAGTGGAAGCTCTGGTCCCCTATCATCCCTGGTATGTGGGGGAGTTGGGTCAAAACTCTGTACACGTCCAGAGACACGTGTCCTCCTTTATGATGTTTTCATGTCTCAGGGCTCTAAGGATCTAATGATGGCTTATGCGACACCCCCCCTCCCCCAGCCGAGGAGAGAAGTAACTTCAGTGGTACCTCGGTTTACAAACACAATTGGTTCCGGAAGTCTGTACTTAACCTGAAGCTTACTTAACCTGAAGCGAACTTTCCCATTGAAAGTAATGGAAAGTGGATTAATTCGTTCCAGTCGGAACTGCGGAGTACTTAAATTGAAAATACTCAAACCAAGGCGTACTTAAACTGAGGTATGACTGCATAGAACTTTTAAAAGACATCTGAAGGCAGGCCTGCATAGGAAAGTTGTTCAATGTTCAACGTTTCATTATGTGTTTTTTTTAATATGAAGCATGTTGGAAGCCTCCCAGAGTAGCAGTCAGATGGGCAGGGTAAAAATTAAATTAAATTAAATTTTTAAAAAATGTCCCTATTTTTTATCGGAGAAATGTTGGAGGGTATGCTTCAAGGCTTGGCCTAGAAATAGTCTCATTTAAAAAACAAAAGTAAAAGTAGAATTTACAGCAGGGGTTGTCATCAAACCAGCCACAGCACCTCTTCTCCCTCCCCACCACCCCAAGCTGGACTCCACTAGGCCTCCCCATCCAACAGCCCAGTGCTTACTCTTTATCTCGCCCTGATCTCTCCTACTTTCTGCTTGGTGAGTTTTCGAGAAAATATGCATACGGCTGCGGGTGTGGAGGCTGAAGCGGGTGGGGGTGGGGAGAGAAAGAAAGAGAGAGAGAGAAAGAAAGAAAGAGAGGCCGCTCGCCTGAACAGCCGGTGGGACAAGCTTTGGCTGCATGGATGGCTGCATGGGGCTGCAGCGTTGTTATTTATTTATTTCCCCGGGCTCGTTTTCTGCCTCCGGGAGGTGAGTGTAAACCGAAGCCAACAGGCTCTCCTGCCTTGCCCTGAACTCCGGCCCATGTGAGTGTGTGGCTGCTGCTGCTGCGGCGGAGCTGCCTGTGTGTGCCTAATAGGAAATAGTAAAAGCAGTGAGGCAGGTCAGTCAGTCGGGCAGCGATTAGATCCCAGCTCCGGACCTTCCCAGCGCTGCCGTCCGCAGTTGGTGGCAGGGGCGGCGGCGGCGGCCCGGCTGAGTAAAGTAGGAGTAAGGAAGGAGTAGCGAGGCAGTGGTTCGTGGGCTTCGGCTGGCCCAGCTGCTGCTGCTGCTCCTCCTTCTCTTGCTTCTGCTGGTGGTGGCGCCTCCGCTCGCCGCCCCCCTGCCGCCGCCCTCCGATGAGCTCCTACTTCGTCAATCCGCTCTACTCCAAGTACAAAGCAGCGGCGGCGGCAGGAGCAGCAGCAGGAGGAGGGGGCGAGCAGCCCATCAATCCCGCTTACTACGACTGTCACTTTGCGCCCGCCGCGGCCGCGGCCGCCCTGCTCTACGGGAACAGCGCGGCTGCAGCAGCCGCAGCAGCCGCCGCCGCCGCCTCGGGCTTTCCCCCTCCGCAGCCCCCACTTGGGCCTGGCTCGGGCGGCAGCGGCCCGGAATACTACCATCACCAGCAGCACCACGGGCACCTATCCGGAGTAAGCCCCTCAGCCTACCACCACCACCAGCCGCCGCCACCGCCTCCTCCGGCCCCGCAGGGCCCCTGCGCCGGCCTGCCTTGTCCGGGAGAGCCTGCCAAGTTTTACGGATACGATAACTTACAGAGACAGCCGATTTTTACGACACACCAAGAGGCCGAGCTGGTCCAGTATCCTGACTGTAAATCGTCCAGTGCTAATATTGGCGAGGACCCAGAGCACTTAAATCAGGGCGCGTCTCCTTCTCCAATGTTCCCCTGGATGAGACCACAAGGTTGGACGCGAGCGAAACCCCCGCTTCTCTTTGCCTTGGCGCCGCGGCAACCCAGTCGCTGCCTTCTTTCTTTCTTCCTTTCTTCCTTTCTTCCTTTCCCCTCCTGCCTTTGTTACAACAGCCCCCTTTTCCCTCTGTGCGTCTCATGCCTTTCCTCGCCAAAACAAATTACAACCCAGCATCTATCCCTAAATTCAGATCCCTGCTTTTCTCTTTCTTTCTTTCTTTCTTTCTTTCTTTCTTTCTTTCTTTCTTTCTTTCTTTCTTTCTTTCTTTCTTTCTTTCTTTCTTTCTTTCTCTCTCTCTCTCTCTCTCTCTCTCTCTCTCTCTCTCTCTCTCTCTCTCTCTCTCTCTCTCTCTCTCTCTCTCTCACCTATAATTAACATGAAATTATTGCGTTGCTGTTATACCTTCCAGGTTCCAGCACACTTTCCACGATTCCCTCCACTCCACCCCCTCCGAACCCACCACGTACTGGAGGCCGTTAAGTCACAAATGTTATGAATCGTGGTATGAATGAAACAAACAAACAATTAGACCAGTCTTCAGAAGTAGTCTTGTTTCAGGCTGCTGCTGCTGTGGTGCGTTAAGCACAAGCGAGGCAAACAGCCCTAGACCAGCTAACTCGGAGTACTTTGATTTAAAGGGGATTCCTCAACCTCCTCCCTGGAGAGGAAACCCTGCTGAGTGCAGTGGGATTTATTTCTGGATAAACGTGCCTGCGCTAAATTTGTTCGCTGGAATGCAGCTGGATCGAATATACTTGCCTCAGCCTCTGGCCATGCAGTGGAAAGTACATCCCACGGAGTTAGATAACATTTATTCCCAAGGGGCGTCACGAAGACCCCCGTGGGACTTATTTCCCAGTAAACCAGTTTAGGATGTACTCCAGATCTCTAAGCACGCGTCGTGTGCGGGGCGGGGGCGTTCTACTTGTTTTCAGTTTATTTGGGGCGGCGGCGGCGGTTTCGTTTCGTTTTAAAGAAACGCTGTGCTTTTTTGTTTCGTCTCAAATAGCAGCTCCTGGTAGGCGGAGAGGGAGACAGACCTACAGCCGCTTCCAGACTCTCGAGCTGGAGAAGGAGTTCCTTTTTAACCCCTACCTGACCAGGAAAAGGCGGATCGAGGTCTCCCATGCCCTCGGACTCACGGAGAGGCAGGTCAAGATCTGGTTTCAGAACAGGAGGATGAAGTGGAAAAAGGAGAACAACAAAGATAAGTTCCCAGCCGGCAGGCAGGAGGGGAAGGAAGGAGAGGAGGCCAAGACAGAAGCCCAGGAGGACCTTCTAGAAGAAGGAGCAGAAGGCCTGACGAATTGAAGGTTCTTCTTGGCGAAAGACAATGCCTGGGAGCGAGAGCGGGGGCGCGAGAGCACCAGCAGCCTCTCCTCCCGGCCTTCACAGGTCTTACTCAGGCACTTTTTTCACAAGGGCCCGACCTTGTCTGTTTGTTTTTTAAAGCTACCTTTTGATGTTTATGTACTTAGGTGAGAGTTTTATTTTATTTGTTACTGCACCCGGGGCGCCCTAAGCGGAGTCCCAGCTGGCTGCTACTGCTGCATCTTTCTCCACGTGGAATTTGATACCGAAAACTATATAGCAATTTTGTACGCGTCCCCTCTTCGGTCTTTTTCTTCCTTCCTTTCTCTTTTTTGGTGCTCTCCTCTCCTGTCCCCAAGCACAGAAAAGCCAAAACCCAACCCAAATGCGCGAATCAAGCAAGTGCACTTGTAATCTCAAACTTTCCTTCCAACTTATTTCTTGTAAAGTAAATTAATTCAGACATTATAATGATTATTATTTTTTGCGGGGGTGTGGGAAAGGGGGGGGGAGAAGGAGGAGATATTTTAATGGCACATTGATACTGAATGATCGGTAATTGATCGAAATAAAACAAAAGTGATTCCACTGTAATATCCGTCGTCAGGTTTCTTCCTACGTTCCTGTTCTTGGCTGATTGGTTTGTTTTTAATAAAAACGACAACAACCACCTCTCTGTGGAGCCCAAAAGTGCAGCGAGACTGAGAAAACGTAGGTCAAATTACCCCAAGCAAACTTGCGCGGTTTTGCTGAGAGAATAGCCCAACCGTCCAACAGCTACGAGGCCGAGGCGTTCAAGGACACAGCGTTCGCTGTTGCCTGCATTGACCGCACGAGGTTTTTTTCTTCGGCGCTCAGCGGGCATGATTTGGGTACAGCTCTAGCGCGCAGCTTCATTACGCATTTGCTGCAGCATTCCCCGAGTTACATTAGCCTTATGGTAGCTACTGAAAAAAATAAATGAAAAGTATCCAAGCGTTTAGTTATCTGCTAAGGGAGGCTTATTCGGTTCTCTGTGGAAAACCCCTGCCATGTACCCATGGAGTGCTACTGTTTTCAGTGCACTGACTTCCACAGACTTCAGTTTTCAACCGGATTTCTTTCAAGGAAGCATGTTTTAGGCCTGACCCTTGGAAGTGGTTGCATTGCCAAGTACAGGAAGAAGAAGAGGAAGGGCGGATCAGGTCATCCAGGCAGCTATCCTAGACTTGGAAGTAAACCCCACTCAACTCAACGGGGCTTACTTCTGAGTAGACATGCCTAGGGTTGTGTTACAAGGTACCTGATGTTTCTATCTCGAATATGGCACGGTCCCAATCCAGTTCAAAATTAATCATAAATAAATTCAATACGAAGCAATGTTGGTCTCAATTGGGGGGACTTAAGGGGGCAACCAGCTTTCTCTGCGCTGGGTCGCAGAGGCTGCAGTCCTATGGACAATTTCGAGTAAGCTGCAGTGAGCACAGTGGGACACCCATCAAAGCAAGGAGGTTTAAAATTAATGGAAAGTCCTAGTCTGGTGTTGCAGAAACCTTCTCCACCCATCCCCGTCACAAGGGAGCAGTCTACCATATTACTAGATAAACACCACGAGATGCCTCTTTCCATTTCTTCATGCCTTGCTTGATGTAAGCTGCTCAGGCCGCTGCTGAAGAAAGTATGGCGGGCTAGCTGGATTCAGCAAGACGAAGCGCCGCCCCCCGCCCCCCCACTAGTATGCTATGTCATTCGTACAGCATCCCTGCGTATTTCTAAGTCTGGGTTGGAAGTAAAGCAGAAGTTTGATTAGTAGCATCCTTTTTTCAATTGACCATCTAAAACTTTAAGGATTTCCCAGACTACATTTATAAAAACTTGCCGTTCTTACTACTAACACTATGGCTGAATTATTATTATTATTTAAAATCATATATGCAGCAGGGACTGTCTTCATGTTATTCCCATCATTTGGAGAGGTGCAATTCCTCATCCTCATCTTGGTCAGACTTTAGCTGTTGCAATAATTAGTGTTTACAGGAGTAATAAAAACCACCCTGAGCAGTAGGCTTTCACGTGCTGTCTGTGCCATACATACAACAGCACTGTAAGGTAGGAGGTCGGTATTATCCTCACAGTAAAAGGGAGATGAGACTGACAGGTATTAGTGGCTGCGACGGGATTGGAACGAGGTCTGAGCTAACAGCAGGCAAGGGATTCAGCCATGCGCTGCTCCAGAAGCCAACTCTGAAATCGCTGCAGATGGACGTAACTTGCGGAAGGGGGACACACACCGCTATTTGGGTTCATTAGTTCATAGAATCCCAAGATATAACGGGCCTGTGCAATGTTAATGCCTATAATCCCAGGATGAAGGTCAGAGTGCTTAAGCACTATAAATAAGGCACCTGTGCAAGAATACTTAGCCTAATTCATCGCTGGATTGTGGCCCGCATGTGCAATACACTTGCGATCAGAAATCCATTGATTCCTGTGGGGTCCAGGTGTGCCAGCATTCCATGGATTTTGTCCAATGTCTGTTGTAGGTTTGTTGTAGCTGTTATTCAGCAGAAAACGGGCAATTTAAGACTATCAAAGCATGGAAGCCCTGCAAACGACTGAAAACACTGCACGGAGTGATAGCAAAATAACAAAAAAAACCCTATCCCAGGTTCTGAATTACGCGTGAGATTCCCACTGGCTTACACATTTTTTACACATTAGCTTTATTTTCGACATTTTCTCCCCAGTAAAAAATAAATAAAAACAAATAACACCCCCCACACACCGCTTTGTTGGTGAAAAAACTAAGGGAGGGCTGATTTTATTTCTCGGCTTTTGGGTGATCCTGCCTGCCCTTAATGCTATCAAATCCCATTCACTTCAACGGGATTTATTAAGGACTTTCACACGGGCGCTGGCTTGAAGCCTCTATCTCCAATCAGGTAATCATATCTCCACATCAAAGTGCAAGGACACCACCAGAATTCTCCAGGTAATTTCAAAGAGGTGGTTTCTCAATCTTAAATCATGCAGATAATTAAAAGGTAGAGCCTTCTCGCGCAAGAAACCTCAAATTGTCTGTTGCTGGAAATAACGGCTTTCAAATGGTGTGGGGAGCCCCCCCCCCGCAGCCCCCAGAAACCACACACAAGAGGCCTAAGAGGAATTGTGTATGAAGACGCCCATAGATGCAGAAGAAGCCACACTTCATCAAAAATTAGTAGTGACTAAATCCCTTGGGTAAGAATTCGACTTCAGTTAGTTACAACTAAGCGCAGTTCCGTTGCTTTTCCACGGGACCAAATCCTGTTCGATGGGTGATAACCATTGTAGACAGAAACCCCGAAAGACCCCAAAGGGTAGGAAATCAGCAACCTCTTGGTAGCTCCTTTTATATGTAACATGTAGAACAGCAGAGTTATCAAAACTGAGAGGCATTATATTTGCATCAATCCTCCATCATCGTACTGGTACCCTGTCCACCACTTCATCAAGTCTTTTTCTCGCTGCAAGGCGTGTTAACTCGGACCACTTTTAACAGCCAAAATTAGGTGGCTGTAAGTCCTAAGGACTTCTTTGTGTGTGACCAGTAGAACTGAAATGTGTTGAAGTCCTGTGGCTGAATCGCTCCCATTGTTCTAATTAACAGTCTTGGAGACAGTCAATAGTTTCTTCTTTGCTCATATCAAAGCCCCTGAAACAAGTTCACTTTGCTATCCTGCTCCCAATCTTTAAAGAGAGGGTGAAGGGGAATAAGGCGAAATGAGTGAACAGATACCAGGTCAAAGTCTGTTCTCATCTAACCAGAATCCGGAGGATTTAGCTTTAACTAGAAGATTCCCCCATAGACATACACACACGCACACACGGAGGGTGAGAGAGAAAGGGTCTTGTTCATTTTGTTTTGCTTGTTTGTGTGTTACCATTCGCTCTGGTCTAATTGTTTCCTTAGTATATATGTACATTTCAGCAGCTATGTTAGCTGTGAAATCTGCTGGCTAAGAAGACAGCAGAATATGCTTTCAGCGCCAATATTTTTCGAGGCTCTTTTCGAATTCAGAAAATAGCCCCTCCCCGCCGGAAACGCCTTCCTTGGCCACCGCATTCCTCTACAAGCGCCATAGTGGACTGGGAACCCGTTCACGTAGAGGAACTGCGGCAAAAACTGTGAAGCAAAACAATTTGGTGCAGTGATTTGCATAAATGCGGCAAAACGTCTCAGTGGTCAGCCTGGGATCAGTTATGCGGGTCTAAGGCAAGCGAACTTCCAGAAATCTATATAGAAGGGGTAGTGATTTTATTTTAAATGTAAATATACAAGTTAAATGTTTGCAGACATTATTGGTAAAGTAGCAATACCTTTGCAACGAAGGTACCTATGCAGCCTTAGTTCAATTGAGCCCTAGCGGAGGGAGAGGTCATTTTGAGAATTTTAAACCGTAAACCCTTTCAACTAGAAAAAGGTATTATCCGATATTTATCCAACGCTAATTCCAAAATTGGATTAAAATGTCTGAAGACAATTGATTTTGGAGGGCAATCCGAATATTTGCTGCACACATTCTCCTGAATATATTTATCTGTAAGTGCACATTGTAACGCAGTATGCTTTTTAATGTATTTAATCAATATATTAACATCCACAATTCATCATGAATGACGAATCTAATTAATACCATCAAACATAACACTGCCCTAGAGTTTGTCGATCCTGATTATTTACGAGGAAGCGGCCATTTTGGAATCGGGTGGAAATCAAGCTTGCGAAGTCGCTATGCGGTCCTTCAAGGCGAGAAACCCACATCTTAGATATTTAAACCAGCCCCAATGACATAGCTGACTTGGAAGCAAATATCAAGTGAGTCTGAACCTGTCAGGCCGCCCGGAACGTCCTTTCGAACAGAAGGCGCTTAAAAAACCCTAATCCCACATAAATGGCCATAAATAATTGGATGAATTCGCCATTTATTAAAGGCTGCCTTTTGGGTTGCGGAGGAAAGCAACAAAATCCAAGTAAACAGTTTGGATCCCGTACTTCCGTGGGATCCACACTACAGACAGCGACTAATTCCCCCACCACTTCCAGCCTATCTTCAGCGGAAGAAAGTGAATCGCGCTGAACATCCAAATAATGCAATTTGTACACACATTTGCTCAGTTGTAAGTGCGCAGCAGAGTTTAGGGGGGGCCTTACTTTTCAGTGAGTACCCTTAAGTGTGCAGTTCAGTCAGTCCCAATTGCTGCATGAAAGAGAACGGAACCAGAATAAACGTCCCTGTAGCGTGTGTGGACAAAATACTGGGTGCGGTTGAGATTTAAAGTTCAAGAAGGGGAGGCCGTTTTAAACACTGGAGGCATGCTTTGTCTCCCTCGCCCACCCTTCTTTCCATGTCTCGAATTCTTTTGCCATCGCAGATCCGGTAGAATGCCTGGTTACTCCTTCAGAGCGCAGAACTTCCAGCGCGTTCTAGAACGTTACAAATCAATGGATCGGCAGCCAAGGGAGGCTTTGTCTCTCGTCAACGTTCCATCCGCAGCCGGGGCCGGAAAAGCTTCTGGAGAGGCTTTTTCCTGCAACAAGGAAGAGACGCTCATTAATTCGCACAAGCGGGTGGTTTTTATTTGCCACTCCAAACGGAGCTTTCAGGAGCTCGGGAACGTGACGAGCCTTTGGAGTGAAGTAGATTCGAGATTTTCAGGAGCTGAGTTTCATTGGGATGTTCCCCATTCCCAACCCCTTCAACCTTCCCAGCGCACGGGGAGGAGGGTCGGAGTGAGGCAGTGCCGAGCGGCCTAGACATAATGTACACCTAGCAAAAGGGGCCTTGCCTGCTGGACTTCCTCCCGACCCCGTAGCAAATGGACTTTTACGCGCTTTTGCGTTGCTCACAGGCAAGGCGTAGGGGGTGGGTTTAGGCCCCTGTGTTTGGGCTAAACGCTTCCGAATCAGGGCCTCTACTCTGCAGCGTTTGGCCTCCGGGGTAAGGGGGCTGTTGACTGGGCTGCGTCAATCATTCAGACGATTCCCACCGATCTGCTGCTCCCTGAGACAGGCCAAGGAAACAGAAAGGTGGTGGTGAGCCTTGGTAGCGTGTAAAGACAAACAGCAGAGAGAGAAGGCAGAAAGAAATAAACCCAGGAAAACAAAACCCACTGTTTGCAGCAGCCTGGGTTAAAAAAAAAAACCCGCAAGGAATTGCAGTAAATTCCTTTTTGTTTGAAGAGAATTTACAACTCGTAATAGACCTTTTATGACCTATTTGGGCACGTCATTGGCTGCGCCTGGTCATGTGCGAGCGCTGATGACTTTCACGGCCTTCCCCCTCCTTTTCCCTTCCAGATTTCCCCGGCGAATCCCCCCTCCCGCTTTTTTGCATTCTGTCTTTCCCACAGCCTCAACCCTTCTTTTTCTAACCTTTGTCTCCGATAAGGTGCATTGCGCTCGCTATGATGTTTGAGTACCGATCCAGTCCGGTCCAAGGGGTTTAAAAACAACACGCGCTCGCACACACACGCGCGCACACACGCAAACGCCCACCCTCCTCCGCTGCTACCCTGCCAGTTTCCAGTCATAGCAGAGACGCGGAGTGTGGTGAAGGGTTAGAGTGGGCGGGGAGGGACTGTGAGGGGGGGGGCAGAGCTCCCTTGTCTTTGCCAGCAAGGCAGCTTGTTTATCTAGCGAGCTCTCCTTCCTCCCAGCCCTACCTGCCTGCCTGCCTTCCTTGCCTGCCTCCTTTGGCTTTTCCGATCGGGATGGGACTCGGATTGCTACCGAACGCGACCCCTAATGGATTACAGGGATGCGGCTGGGCTCCACGCCCTTCCACCGGGGCAGCGAACGGGTAAGGGATTTTTCAGCTCTCGTTTTCCACCACCACCACCTCCTCCTCCTCCTTCCCCCCCCATTTTATTCCTGACTCGTCTCCATCGCTGCAGGGCTTCCTACTTTCGCTCAGGCGCCGGAGAATGACTCCGTAGGTCATAAAAGAAAGTGGGCAAGGCGGGCACCCATCACTGCAAGCGCCTGTGGTTTTTTCTTCGCCCAGGTTGAGGCAACAGAGGCGAGGAGGTGCGATGGGTTAGGCTTGGAAGCGCTTCGCCGCCTTCTGCTGCCACCTGTCTGGCTTTTGAGGCTTCCATGCCACGGAGAACAAGGCTGAGAGAGGCACTCTCCCCCCGCCCCACCAGCGTGGCTCCACAGCTAGTGGAACTGAATGCCCCTGAGGTTGGGGAGGCAAGAGTAGGTTAGGAAGCAAGAGAAAATGCCGTAGCAGAATTTTTTAAAAAAACAACCCAAAACAAAAACTACTAGCAAAATTATTTGGACTGAGATGTTCTGCAATTTCTACTTGTGCGCTGTTGCTCCCCCCTTTTAGTGGTTTTTCTTAACAGCAGGATTCCATCCGCATGCCTCTCATTGTCAACAGGTGGTGTGTGTGTGTGTGTGTGTGTGTGTGTGTGTGTGTGTGTGTGTGTGTGTGTGTGTCCATCCGGGTCACTAATAATGAGCAAAGCTGAGCGCTCCTACGCCCAGATTTGCTGCAGGGAGACTGGCTTACGATCTGTGGTTTCTTCTGTTCTGAGGAGTCCGACTTTTCATCCGATTAATCCTACCAAGATGACTGGGAGGGCGGGGAGGGGGGGATCCTAAACAGAAAACATGACCCTGTTTTGGGATTTTACTTGCAAAGCGAAGGCCAAATGTTTGCAGTCATTAAAACATCAGGGGTTTGTTAAAACTGTACTTTGCGGGAGGGATGGCGAGGAATGTTTGTGTCATACTGTCGGATATATATAACAGTTTTGAAATGGATCGAGCAGCGGCTAGGTGCTTTTTTCTAGGGCGGTCAAAACACTTCCTAGTGTGCATTGTCATAAAGAGCAGACCCATGTGGCATGTTCCACGGTAGCTAACCCGTGGAAGGTTTAAGCAGACACCAATATGGCTGCAACGTAGCAGGTACTTACTCTTATGTAGCAAGACAGCGACTTCTGGAGTAAAGGCGTTGCGGATTATTGTGGTCTAGCGGGAGGATGACATCACCGTGGTGCTCAGACGTTTTCAAAAATGTATTTTATATCGATCAGGCCTAATTGAACCAAGGGAGATTATCTGTCTGTCTTTCTGGCTGTAAGCGGGGTGACATGAGGATTCAATACGTTTATTTTCATAGCAACAATTATGGGAAAGGGAATAATACATACAGCTCTAGACAGTCCAATCTTATCCATGTTTTCTTGGCAGTGAATAAATTCCTTACAGTGGGAATTAATTGTTAAGTAAATATGGCTTAAGATTGCAGACTGGATACAGATATCTAATATATTTCCCCTATAACTTTGTCGTTGTTGTAATGTAGCCTTAGGCGTCTCTATTTCTATTTAAAATCTTATGCTGAATTATCACCCCATTTATTTATTTATTTATTTATTTTTAAAGGAGGGCTGTTGTCCGGTCTAGACAAATCATTTTTTTTAAAAAAAAAAGGTCGATTATCTCTTCCGGAATGTATTTTATTATGTTATTATCTTCCTGAAAACTGGTTTGCATAATGTGATTTATACATGCATTAAATATGTTAATGTAATGTTGCTTTTACATCAGTTTTGTTTAAGGGCCGTACTACTATGCATAAATATTTGATCACCCCACAATTTAAAATAACTGATCGGTGATAGGAATAAATTTCAATCTTGCTAATGCACTCAAATTTTATTCTGTAAAGAATGACTACTTGGTATATCCTTTTTGTGACTTGTTGGAAGTCAACACGTAATCACTCGAATCCGGTTTCCCCTCTTTTTTCGATCAAGTCTACAGAATGTGAAGTTCTGGATTTCTAGCAATCCGTCTAGGGAAAGTTATTGGGCTGGGTGTTGGGTGGGAGTAAAACACCATCACAATCTTGCAAGGTGATTGTTGATTACAGTTTAATGGCTACAGTTTATAGCAGAAAGTCGCAAACCATCCTAAATAAAAATAATCATGTGTGCATATATAAGTCCGCCCACTTTCCCCTCTGGTATATATTGCTTCTCCCTTTCCCTCCCTCTCAGACTGCATTTATTATAGCAAAATTGGAGAAACAATGTTGATTGGTTTGTTTGCCTTTGCATTCTTGAAATCTTAATTTCCACATTTTGTAACCATAAGATCTAACCCATCGTAGATCCGTAACCCAATATACAGTACTTGGATTTAAAGAAATAAAGCAAAACAAAACAAAACAAAATCATGTATGCTGGATGACTGTTCTTTTTACAGAATATATTCATGTTCTTCAACTTAAAGTGCCAGAGTGCTTGGTGCTGAAAAACCCAGACTCTTGATTCTAAATGCATTCGATTCATTGGAAGAAAGGGGCACTGATTTCAGTACATTTTCCCACCTTAAACCGCAATTTAGGCATACAGTTTTAGGCTCGACCACCCTGCCATTGTAAATTCCACAGAGTTTCATGAGAGTTTGCCCCCAAGCTTACTGAAATCAAATTAATTGGGGGGTATTGTATTTGGGGCTGCTAATTTCATTTCCCCCTAAAAAAAGGAAAGTGTTCATAAATAGACACGTTAGGACCCCCTCAAGAAAGGAGAATTCATCCAGTGGTCAAACGTGGATAGTTTAATCACTTCTCGCTGAAAATGCACAACAAGGCAACAATTTGTGTAAGGAAAAATAATCTCAGAAATGGTCATGTTCTTAGTGAAGAAGAACCCTCCACCCGTTCATATGTTGCCTAGATCTTTTGTACATTAGTGGTGGGTTCAGTGCCCTTAAATACCCACTCACCCAAAGCTCTAAAAATCTAATCGTGGTGTGTACACACACACACACACCAGAGAACTATATTTCTCAGGGGCTGCTGTATGAGTGCTTGGAGCTGGGGGTGGGAGAAAGAATCCGAACAAAGACAGTATTTCACTCTTTGGTTGGCAGGCAGCTGTTAAAGGTATTTACAGCTCTACTGCATTGCGGCACTGAATGCTGCTACTGCTAGTGTTAAGAGCTAAAAAACAGGAAGTGAGTGTGGGGTGGTGAGGGGGAGAGGAAAAAGGAATCGCCATAAACAGTTCATTTGGTCAATGGGACAGAGCTTAAGACAGAAAATAACACCACACGGGATAAATATCTCCCTAAAAATCCTTATGTCGAGTGGCTTTTGAAAACCTGCCTTTTCCTAAAGAGGAAGTGTAGTTTAATTGGATGCGAGGGGGGGGGATCTCCCCTTTCAAAATCTTCCAAATAGGAAGCTGAGGGTAGCAAACATGAAACGTGTGAGTTAAAGTGCTGGGGGGGGGGGTGCGCGCGTGGGGAAGACACAAATACTTGCATGATCCCAGCATGGGAAGGGGGAAATGGGTTGAGGGGCTTTCATATATACATATATAAAAGGTGGAAGTGAGAGGAGGGACCAAGCACTTTAAGGAGAAGGAAAAGCAACGCATTGTTTTAGAGCTCTTTGTGGCGATAGCTAAAGCTTTATTTGGAGAACCTTATTGCCCTCCGGTTTTCTCTTGTTTGCAGACATAAAAGTGAACAATGGATGGGTAGCTGTATCAAGGTAGGGTTGCGGGTTTGGGTTGGGCTCCTAGGATAGTCATCAGTTCTTCCAAACTGACAGCAATCTGCGCTTTGGGAATGAATCAGCCCAGCTTTGAGATTTAAGAAGAAGAACCGGAGACTTTATTATTATTATTTTTATGTTGGACCGTTTCAAAGCACCACCAGGAAGACACAGACCTGACGCGGAGGCAGGAGCTATGTGGGGTTAAGAAAAAGGTCGGCGCAGTTCCTTTAAATCCATGTGGCTTCCAGGCTGCAGTCACCGGGTTTCATGGAGCAGCCCTTAGCCACAATCTGGCACAAGGCTAGGCCCGGGTTAAAACTCCTGGGTGCCAGACCGATTTTACTAGATCTTTAGCTAGAAAGAGATAATGGGCCTCAATGCTTGTTGGTTGTTTGGCAACTGGTTTGTTGTCTCTGTCTGGCCGACTGACTCTGAAATCGGCCAAGCAACAGGCCTCTCTTCACTCTGCAGAACAGAGAACTCCCACATTGTGTTAGTCACCGACCGGGCCTGGACGCATTGCTATTGAGGCCAACGGTTCTGCTCAAGGAACCAGCCAAGGATCAGGAAGGATGTTAAGAGTCTGGGGTCTCGCCTTGAGTGGTGTCAGAGGCTCGTTTTGCCTTTGAAACGTTGCCAGCCTATTCTGCCTTCCTGTTTGCTAGTCGCTCGTTAAGTTCCTTTTTATTGTGTCCCTCTGCATTCCTGTGCTGGACGCAGAACGGCCTGGCTAGCGCAGTCTCCCCCATGCAGCCTCAGATCTCCGTCCACACTGCCAGCTTCCTTTTCTCCCATCCCTTTAAACAACCTCCACACATTCTCAGCTGCTTTTCTCAGACCCTCAGCCTGGGCCTAGAACAAAACAGCTCAGCTCCACGTTTCCTGTCCAGCGCCCTCTTGGAGCAAACTTATTCAGAGGGGTGTGGGTGTGTGCGCGCGCGCGCGAGCCAGACGTGCTTTTCAGTTTCAGCTGTTAAATAAATAGCTCTTTTAATATTGACTTAAAGCGGGATGCCTCCCCTTCTTCAACATCAAAACATTGTTTAATATTATGTATACGTGCTTTATGTAAGAAGATCGCTGGAGAGTGAAGCCTGCAACCGTGCAAACGCGCACACACTCTCATGACTACGCTCAGGATGGTAGGAATCTTTCAGAGTCTGAAGGGACACTATCTATACAGTAATCAGAAGGCCTTCTGCACACACCTGATATTTGAGTCGACGGGTGTCACAAAGGTGCGGTTCATCCTTGCCGTTATTTCCCAGAAGGGATTCCCTACTCCATCTAATTTCCTTTCCTCTCCCCCTCTCCCTAATCCTCTTCTATCTGATTTGGGAGCAGATGTCACATGGAGACCCTGCCCCTCTTCTCCCTCCCCCTCCCCGCCCACCAGCCCCTGTGATGTGAAGAGTCACTTTGTCGTCTGGCCGCTCGTCCAGGAGAAGGCGCTGTAGGACAAGCCTCGCAGTCCTGTGCATCTTAAGATCAGCGGCTGCAGTGACTCTGCTGATCTATTACATGGCAGGGACCCGCAATGTGCAAGGGCAGCCCAGAAAGCCTCTCTTAACCCACCCCGCGCAAGGAGGTTCGAGGAAGAAAATTATCACGAAATTCTAGATCTCTGTGACACTTTCTTGCCCTCCCTAAGCAATTGTCACAAGAGATCAGATGAAATAATAATAATAGTCCCTTTCCTTGACTAATGTAACCTCATGCTTAAACTACACGTTTAACCAGTTTCACATTTGGGGAGTTGTAATTTCATGAGAGGCTAAGGCACTCTTGATTCTCAGCATTCTGGAAAGCAAGCTACAACCGTTTTAGGGAAGGGGAGGAGCCTAAATAGTTTCGGAATGCTCTACATTTCTTGACCCTGATAGAACCATAGTGTTGGAAGGGAATATTGAAGTGATCCAGTCCAATCTCCTGGTCAGTGCAGTATCTGCAGTGCAGGTTTCAGTGACAGGATCCCTGCCATATGGCAGTCTACTTAAAGACCTCCAGCAGGGGCTACCCCAGATGCTATCACCTCTGGAGGCAGCCCATTGCACTCTTGAACAGCACTTGCCATTCTCTCTTAATGTTTAGATAAAAACTACTTTCTTGCCATTTCCACCCATGAGTTCTAGTCTGGCCCTCTGGACCAACAGAGGACAGGCCTGCTCCATCTTCTTCTGCATGACAGTCCTTCAGATATTTGAAGGCTGTGATCATTAATTCACTTTTCTCCAGACTAAAACTAGACAACTTCTCTTATGGTTCCCCATGAGACTTGGATACCATGCTACTCACCGCCCTGGTCCCCTTCCTCTGGCCATGCTCCATTTTGTCAGTACTCCAGTTATAGCCCAACCAGCATGGAATATAGTGGAACTATTGCTTTTTTTATCTGGACATTATGCTTCTTTTAATATATCCTAATATTGCATTTAGGTGTTTTGGGTTTTTTTTAGCAACTGCATCATACTGCTTATGTTTAGCTTATGATCAACTTATTGGTCCTTTATTGATCCTTTCCCTATGTACTGCTGCCAAGGCAGGCTGCTTCAATTCTATATTTGTGTCTTTCATTCTAGTTACACAAATACAAGACTTTATTTCCATCTCTGTTGAATTTCACTTGGCTAGTTCTGGCCCAACATTTGAAACTGGAAGCCAGCTGCACTCCACTCAAGGAAGTTGTATTATTAACAGGGCAATCTTACACATGTTTATCCAGAAGCGAGTAATAGTCAGTTCAGAAGGTCTTACTCTCAAGTAAATGGGAATAGGATTGCAGCCTAAATCTCACTGCGTTTACAAAACTGAACTGGAAGGCTACAATCCTACATACACGGCATTGAGAGTAGATCCCAATGAAAGTTACTTTTGAGTAACTATGATAGGCTCAGTCAGAGTTGAGATTTTAAGAGCAGATTTGCCAAGGCAAGCTATTGAGGTCAATGGAGAGCTACATATTTGTTCATCTGCTAGGCCTCCATGCACTTCACAGCCTGATCCTATCTATTTTGACTTGAAAGTAAATCCCAATGAATTCAAGGGTGCACAGGACTGCCCCATAAGTAGTGCTTATATTCCATCCCTTCTTTTCAGTCTTATGCACATACCTGTGGGTGCAGCCAGTCAGCCAGACGTCTTTAGACCAGAAGAAAGACATATTACAGCTACCCATTAAAAACCACAGTTGAAATGGCCCATAATCATTGCACTACACTCCCCGGGTCTCCCACAGACCAGTGCCATTTAAAATACCATCAGCCAGCCTCCTCACCCTCAAGTGCAGTCCCTGTTTATGGGGCTGTATAGACAGCCTTTTGTACCATAGCAAACAAGTGGTCACAGCTAGTTACTCCAGGGGACCATCATCTGTCTGATCTTTGATGTTGTTCTTCTCCTGCTTCCTTTGCTTTCCCTTTGATCTCTGATGGCCCCTAAAATGGTAGCCATTCCTCTCAAAAGTCTCTTACTTCTAACAGGGCTGCAAGCATCCAGTCCATTGGTTTGTGGTCTTCCCAATTGTAGGTGATAAAAGCAAATTGCATGTCTAGCTTTTTATTTCTTTCTGTCTGCCTTCCCTACCCCCATAGCTCGCAACCTCATTCACTGGACTCTTTCAAGGTTCACCTTCCACAGTCATGACACAAGTACTTGGCCTAGATTGACCTTCTGTGCCACACAACCATCTCTCCCCCCCTTTCTCTGTCTCCCCATCTCCCATTGGCATGTGCAATAGATATGCACTGCCCTCCTCTTCACACTTGTGGTCTCCATCCAGGTGCCATATTCTTCTTTCCTGAGTCAGAGCATCTGCCTTCATAACACAAACTTATACAACACAATACTATACACAGGGGAAGGTTATGGCTCAGTGGCAGAACATCTGTTTTGCATGCAGAAGATCCTTGGCATCTCCAAGAAGGGCTAGGAATGTCCCCTGTCACTTCCAGACAGTGTAACCAATACTGAGCTAGGTGGATCACTGGAATGACTCAATATAAAGCAGCTTCCTGCATTCCTATGTCTATTCAGAAGTAAGCTACACTGAGTTCAATGGGGCTTACTTCAGGGTGCATAGGACTGCAGACCCTGGATCTTTAAAATGTCACATCTCACATTAAGTTGGCTTTCTCTCTTCATTTAGTTGGGTAGGCATTGCTCAGCTATTTTCCTAGCTATGTGAAACTCTCCATGTTCAAATAAAAAAATTCCTTCAGTAGCACCTTAAAGACCAACTAAGTTTTTATTTTGGTATGAGCTTTCGTGTGCATGCACCTGAAGGTATCTGAAGAAGTGTGCATGCACACGAAAGCTCATACCAAAATAAAAACTTAGTTGGTCTTTAAGGTGCTACTGAAGGAATTTTTTTATTTTTACTTCGACCCAGACCAACACGGCTACCTACCTGTCTCCATGTTCAGACAGCATACTTCCGAGTACCAGGTGTTGGACAAGGTGCCTATGAGACATGCCAAATTTTTAATCCCTTGGTTATGAGTTTTCATAGCCTGGTCACTGTTTGAAACAGAGCGCCTTAGTCTAATTGAGCAATGCAGTTCATTTGTCCTCAGAAAGTGGACTTGATCAACATGAATGGCCACACAATCAAGACATGATTCTACAGTATCCTGAAGAAATGCAAGGTTCCTTGCCATGTGACTGGGTGATCAAAACAAATTCTTGTTGGTCAAACACACTACATTTTAAAGTTATGAAGTTAAAAGAGGATTAGACAAATTCATGAAGGAGAAGGCTATCAACGGTTACTGGTCACTGCCTTCACTGTCAGAGGCATCATCATCATCCTAATTTATTATTTGTACCCCACCCATCTGACTGGTTTGCCCCATCCACTCTGGGTGGTTTCCAGCATATATAAAAACATAGTAAAGCATTAAACCTTAAAAAGCTTCCCTATACCAGGCATAGGCAAACTCCGGCCCTCCAGATGTTTGGGACTACAATTCCCATCATCCCTTATCACTGATCCTGTTAGCTAGGGATGATGGAAATTGTAGTCCTAAACATCTGGAGGGCCGGAGTTTGCCTATGCCTGCCCTATCCTGTACAGGGCTTTTGTATATGGGTTCTTCTGAATATCAGTTGCTTGGAATTGCAGGTGGGCAAAGTGTTCTCATGCTCTAATCCTGTTTGCTGGCTTTCCACATGCATCTGGCTGGCCACCTTGAGAACAGGATGCTGGACTAGAGGGGCCAATTGACCTGATCCAACAGGCTTGCATTATGTTCTTATGTCTCTTATGCTGTCTTCTTTTCAAAAGTTCTTGGAATGAGAAAGAGCTCTGTGAAGCCCCAAACCTGCCTAATATTTTCCAGTGAGGAAAAGTTACCTGTGTCCTTCTTCTGGCTACTGAATCCTGCCTAATCAGCCATGCACTTTCAATCAGAGGCTAACCCAATTGCTTCAATTGAACCTATTCCCATATAATTCCTGTCGTGGGTCACCATCCTAAGAATTGAAACCCATTGAGTTTACTTCTTAGTAGCTAAGATTAGGGTGGCAGCACACGTTTTTGAGGTGAATGTGTATAGCTGATGAAATCAGATTGTAGAATTTAAATCAGGGGAATGACAACTACCTGACGTGAAATCAGGTCCTACAAAGGGCAAAAGATGCTTCAGTGGGACTTTCACTCAGCTCAACCCTCTTTGCAGCTGTAGAAGTTCGTCAGAGGCAGCAAAGGATATCAAAGTCATGGGTTTAAACCCACGTTGGGCAAAAACAATTCCTGCATTGTAGGTTGTTGTACTAGATGACTCTCGTGGTCCCTTCCAATTCAACAATTCTATGGTGCTATGAATGCACACTTTGGATCTGGGGTGATATCCAATGTTACTCAAGAGTAGACAGTTTGAAACTACATCATTAGAGTTAAGTAAGTTAAGATCATTGATTTCAGTGGTTCTACTCAGAGTATGGCTTAGTTGGCTACAACCGCTCGCAAAACAAGAGCAGGTTTTTAAGCTGAGGTGCAAAATCTCAGATTTCTGATGGCAGTTAAAACTAAAGGGCTTATTTTCCAGGTAAAATTTTCCAGGTAAAATGTATTCGGGATGGATCTACTGTGTGGTAAATAAATGTATCAATCTCTTGAATAACTCTACAAGAGTTCTTACTTTGAGTCCTTTTTACATTAAATGCAAGTTATTAGCTTGAGTTTGACTCGATCTTATTGTGTTCATATCCAGGGGCTTCTGTTCTGTTTCCTTGCAGAGAATCGGGATAAAAGCGAAGTTATTCTCTCCTTTGCGCGCGCCTTCTCTGGGGCCAGGACTTTTCAAGGCTCCGCATAGCACTAACCCGCTTTGAACCGAGCCATTTTGCAAACTTCTAATTTTTCACCTGAGAACGCTCCCTGTTTTCCCTTTCTGCTGATGTATCCTTGATCACATTTAATGAAAAGCCACGTCATCTCCTCCTACAGCTCATTTGCCTTATTTCCTCCTTTCTGTGGTTTCGGGGCATTAAACCCCTTGCCAATTTCCAGTGGATGCATTTATCCTAAATTGTATGGGCTAGCGTCAAGGAGCTGAAACTGACTTCTTATGCACTTATCGTTTTGAGAAATAACCAAGTAATCTGTGCTGGCATTTTGATCACGGTCCAGCACGAGTTTAGTTGATTTAGTGCAAAGTTTGTACAGAAGAAGTAGGGGGGGGCACGGGGGAATCTATTTCTGACCGTATTTCTTCCTGCCTGTTAAAGAAGGCTTTGCACCTGTAAACTGGACCCCTCTGTTCCTAATCTGATTTTCTATGCTCATTTCCCTTCTAGGTGCATATAGTCACCAGTGAAGCCTATGTTATCTTTGATGACCACTTAAAAAATGGCAGGTCATTTCCTTAGTTGTGGCGCTCATTGTAAAATGTATGTTTTTTCCTGTTTCTTTCTCTCTTTTTGCAGTTTAAAACTTTTAACTAGCTTCGTGATGTGCTTCCTATAACTTTGAGAAAACAGAAACACGTCTAAATGCTATTTTATATTCACAAAGCATTTGATTTGAGGCCAGTCTTCATGGCTAGAAAACAGAACTTTTTGGTTGAGCCAGGAAAATGTGAAGACCTGAGTGTCTCTCAACATGTGCAGAGCACATTTATTGAATCACTGAGGAACAACTAACAAGTATAAGTATGAGTTTAGGAAGAGGTGATTCTAGGGCAGCGAGTGAATTTCAAAGGGATAGTTTCAAACAGCATTATTGCTGTTATTGTGTGTGTGTGCTTGCAGGGTTTCCTGGTTCAGGTCCAAAAAACATAGCGGGTCTTGGGTATTAAGTAATTTCACTGGGCTGGGGGGAGTGGGAACTGGCAAAATGCTGCTGTGCACACCAGGCAGGAAGATGTCTTGGTTGGGCTAACCCTAAATTAAGATGTTCTGCAGTGCCTTATATGGGAGACCTAGACTGAGTGACCAGTCTCTGTGTTGTGCAAAAACAGGAGACAAACCAGCTGCTAGCCTTGTGTATTAGATAATGAATCTTACTGGCTTTGTATTCACAGACTCTACCATTTGACTTTTCTACTTATCACAGTTCTACTGTACCGTTTGACTCTGTTCTACTTATCACAGAAAGTAGCAAACTTTATTTTGGGTCCTAGTATCTCAGGCTGCAGGCAGGAATTCACATGGCACAATACTTCTTCCTACAAACAAAATTATTGGAATAGAAAAAAAGCAAACAAACTAGATTTTTTTTGGGAGAAGGTTTCCACACAGGTTTTGGGTGGAGGGTATGGAGGTATGTTCAATCACTCGAGCCCCCATGTGATTGGGGTTCTAAAAGAGTACAGCCCAGACACAGGTTGAGCACTGTGGCAAGAACTTGGCCTATTGAGTAAAGCAGGAATCAAGCACCTCAGATGTCCATGTGTCCACTTAGAACAGGGGTGGCCAAACGTAGTGTCCTCAATGTGTTATGAATGAGAACTCCTATCATCTATGACCCTTGGCCATGCTGGCTGGGGCTTATAGGAGTTGTAGCCCAAAATATATGGAGAGCAGCACATTGAGCACCCTGGCTTGGAACTTTGATGTCATGGGACCTGGACCACAGCTAGAAGGATTTTTTTTGCAGAAGGGACAAAATACTATTTTGTTAAGTGGTCTCGAGACACTATCCAAATGAAGATCAGGAAAGGGGGCGACCTTTTAGAATCTATGTCCAATAGTAGAAACCTTAGTGCTAATGTCAATAATATGTTCTCAGAACAAATCCTCATCTTCAGGACTGCACACAGAATCAATAACCAAGGTAAGAGGTAGTACTTGAAGGGAAATTGCATTCTAAACTTGTGTCATTGAAACCAGACACACTGAGAACAATGTTAGTCCTTCTCACAGTTGCGCTGCATAAGTCCAGTGGTAGGACTCTACTCCAAGAGAGGTACTAATGCAAGTCACTGGAGCTTCAATTCAGTTTGATAGCTAAACTAAAGCAGCTGAACTAAACGGCAGACGCAAGCCTTTAAGCACACTTTTCTGAAGGCAAGTTCCATCAAAATCAAAGTCTAATCAATCAATAATGTCCGTTAATGCACATGATCCACATGGATCGTTTAAACTGTCTTTAATTCAAGTATTCCAGATTACCAGTTTTGGGAATTTGAGTGTAACAGGGGGCCTGATTTACAAGGCAGCCTCGTGGCGGCTTACTGACCCGAATCCGTGCCCCATAAATATTTGCTTATGTTTTTTCTTTTTGTGTTCCCCGTCCCTTGGAAAAAGTTTTTATCATTTTGTCCCGTTTGGCTTATCTGAGTCTTCATTTGCTTTGGAAAGCTGAGCAGACTTTCTCTTGGATTGGAACAATGCTTTTAATTTTTTTTCTAAAAAAATATTTATACTATTTGAACAACATCTTAGAAAACTAGGAGAGCCCGAAATTCTGAACACGTATTCCACGGTGTCACCGAAGGTGTCACTTAAAGTAAAATTGGGATTTGAGTGTGGCTACTTTTTCAACATAAGTGGCTGGTAAGCCTGTTAAACCGAGAGACCTAATTTATGTTTTGAATCTCTGCGCACATTGCAGTGAAATAACACACTTCCTCCACACATGAAAATTTCTCTTAACCCCCCCTCCCATGGGGAGATTTACTGTTTTAAAGTAATGTATATACGAGGGGGTGGGGTGAGAAAACGCTAGTTTAAAATAGTATATAAACTTCCAAACACTTTGCTTGAACTAGATGCAGGGAAGTTGTGCTGGTCCGAGGAACCTTAAAAAGAATCTAGTCTTTCCAGCAGGTGAACGTCAGTTGCATTTGTTCCTAAGAATCCTGCCCCCCCCCCAGGATATGACAAAAGTCCTGCTCCTAAATGACTTCGGATACCTTCCTCTGAGGCTGAACTTTACAGCCTTACAGCGACGCATGCACACCCATGCTTTGGAGTCATTTTCATAAATCATTTCCTTGTAATAATAAGATCAATTCGCATGGCAGGAGAGCCAAGTGGAGGGCGGGGCCTTCTCCATTCAAACATTTATGCTCTGCTCATTTTAAATGTCAGAGGGTACTTGCTTTTCTCTTGCCTTGCCGTTTTATCTTATTTGTTTCGTTTTGGAGTATTGTTTACAAAAAATTATCTTCCATTGACCTACACAACTGGATAAGCATTTATCCCTGCCATCCCCAGTTTTATATCTCACATACACACTCTCACACACAGCTTTGCATGCAAAAGGCTATACCTTCCAAGGGACATTTGACTTCCGGTGTCTCAGAATTTTAGTTTCTTTAAGATCCAGTTTGACTTACTCACCCGCTCCCTCTCTGCTGCCTCCTACCTTTCCTTCACACCAGACTACTTTTTATTACTTTATGACTCCCCTCCTTAAAGCTTCAGCTATCAAAGTTTTCGGGAGGCGGCGGAGGGGGACGACGACACGAATAGACTGAGCTGTTTTGTCACTTTTACAAGTCCCGTGTATCTCCTTGCGCTGCGAAACAGTTTGGTTAGTGTGAAGGGGCCCAGAAGAGGCCGCCTGATAAAGAGTTGCTGAACTGTATTGCTAGATCCATTCTGGATATCACGGTGGCCAGCCAGATCCCTCTTGGAAGCTTCCAAGCAGGAGCTGAAAATGATGGCCTTCCTCTCTCTTTTGCTCCCACCCAACGTCTGCTGCGCTGCTCCTGCACATGGAGGTTTTGCTATCGGTCGATTCCCGGCCCCCAGCACTTCCCGTAGCTGCTTAGCAAACAGACATAGATAAACACACTCTTCCTCTGACAAACCCTAGACAACAGAACCATTTATCCTGCAGAACGGCACCATTCCCTCCAAAGTTTTGTGTGCATGCCAAGCCGCCTGGATGATCGCGTAACCCGAGTGCCTGGGGCCTGACCATAGAGACGAGGCTGGGCGTGGGCTAGCTGGGAGGATTTCACAAAAGTGATGGCCTTTGGTGTCGCTTAAAATCGTCCTTCCCTCCCTCCCTCCCTCCTCCCTCCCACCACTCCACATACATATTCATTCAAATAAATTTTGAAACGGTACTCACAGCGAAAATCACACGTTCCTTTCCTCATTAAAGGGGAGATCTAAACTGCCACTGGGGCCTGTCCTCGCACAACTCATTATTATTATTATTTAATTAAAAAAGAGCCTGGCCTAAAGGCTACAGACAGGCAAGGCCTCCAGTGCCTGGCGCTCGCTATTTTAGACTACTTTAAATTTCATAGAACGCAGGGTGTGTGGGTTTACCCCCTTTCCCCCCTTCTCTTTCACCCCCCTTCCTTCCAGACCCTCTTTATATAAGTGAATAAAAGTTTAAAGCTAGAGGTTATTTATTGTTCCGTCGAGATAAGTCCTGAGTGGCTCTTTCGAAGCACGTGATTCCAATAAACTTTGTTTTATGGCTTGAGAGTTGACAAGCCAAAATATAATTCCCACCATAAATTAGTTTAAGAGCATACAAGTGCAGATGCTTTAGTTCCTGGGAGCAGTGACAGGGAAAGTGTTAGGCAGGAGACCTCTGCCTGAAACCAAGCGCCCAGGACCTTTGCTTCTTCCTCTTCCCTTTGGCAAAGCTCACAAGTAAGTCTCTTCTTGCGCTCCATATGTGACCGAGTCCCTCTCTCCAGTGACCGTGTGTCTGAGTGTTCTCTGGAACTGTATATGAATGAAAAGATCCGATCCAGGGAAGCCCGGAAGTATTATAGGAATAGCATTTCCTTCGGATTTGCTCCAAGTTTTAAGAGGGCTGTCAGTAAATCGCACGTCGACAGTTTTAATTTTAATTTTGTAAAAGAAACCAACCTCGGTTTAAGCCGGTACCTCCTTCATTAAGTGATTAATTTGCAGAGATTTCAAGGGGCACTGCGTTCTGGCTGTTATTTTAGAAGGAGAGTGAAGGGAGGAACGGAAAGAAAGATAAGATGATATACATCGATGGAATGATTGCTCCCTGTTTTAAGCTGGTCTGGGGGTCTATACAGCCCTTCTCAGGGATAGCGCAAGCAAAAGTGAAGGGGATGTTTTGCAAAATACCTCAACCTTGGTTCTTTCTCTTTGAAAACATTGTTTAAATAGTCTCCCCCCTCCACGTGGTTGATGATGTAGAATTTATTTGTTACAATAAGAGAATAAAGACACAGACAGAAAAAGGGAGATCTGTTTAAGTAAACTGTAAAATAGATGTACTATAATAATGATGATATTCACAAGTTCATGTTGGGAAAATGGTATGGATTTTAAGCAAGCGGGTTACTGACTAAATGCTGGCCAGGGCGCTTCAGGGATTCATTACGCTGGTAAGCTTTATGACACTTTGGGATTAGCCTAGTTGGAGGAAGAATATATCTTTATCAGATAAAACATTTTATGAAAACATAGTTGAAACTAGTAGTAAGGATGATCGTATACAATTACATGATAACCCTGACTGAAATATTTAATTTCGCTGGCTTTTATTACAAAAAGAATTTAACAAAAGAGGCAAATCAACAATGGGGTGGTGGTGAGTGTGTTGATTTGCCACCTTTATATGCAATGCCTGCCTGTGTCCTTAACATTCTCCTATCTAAATAGAGATGCAATGCATGTATTGCTCCCCCTCCCCCCGGAACTATGATTAGTATCATCTATACATGGAAAAACAACAATACGAAATGGTTTTGTTTATTTTCTTTCTCCTCTTTCCCCCCACTGCAACAGGTTCGGGACAATGGAAGGGCTTCTACAGTAAGTGAACTTTTTTCCCTCTCCTTTCCGGGTGTGCAAAATTTGCCGGGGCTTCCAAACATCGCCTTGTAAACGTTTGAGTTTGTAAACAGAGATGGTGTGTTTCTGATTATGTTTCTGCAAGGCTGTTTTGTACTGGACGGCTCTTGGGGCTTCAAGCTTGTTCTCTCTCTCTCCCCCTCTCCCATCCTCCTGCGGTTTGTGGCTGCAGATCACAGCAAACGCTGATTGTGCAGTTTCTGGGGAGATAATTGCAGGTGCAAGGTGCCTAACTTGTGCCTCTCTTAAGCTCTTTCCAGATAATGAGCAGGATTAGCATTTTAACAGGATAAAGTTATGCCGTGTTTCCCTGTGCAAATGTTGAATCTATCATGTCCCAGGGCAAGCACTTCTACTGGTTGGCTCCTCTTTTGGTGGAGATCCAAAATACGGATTGCGCTTGCCCTCTCGGTACTGCAGCCTTTGAGGATGAACTAATGTTCCAACGAGGAGTTATGCTCTAAATACTGTTGTATCTCCTCCCCTTTTATTTTGGGCATAAAGGCCTGCTGCTTGCAATGGAAAGGTGCACTCCTAGTCAATAGGCATAGGATCGCAACCAAGGCGTTTTTGTCAGATGTCAGTGAAGTGTTCCCGAGATAGAGTGGTTGACATTTATATGAAATACTGGAAGAAAGCAGATACAGATAATATTGCTGTCTGAACTTAGGGGAAACAGGAGGTAAAAATAACACGAGAGGGGGGAAGCTGGGTTTCATTAAAGGAGAAAGAAAGGAAGGCTATTATTAGTTCAATAGTTGCAAGTATAATTATATGTGGCATAATTATATGTGGAGCATGAGTTCTACTCTGCTGTCCTGGGATACAATACATTACCTCGCTATTTAGAAAAAAAGGGAAACCAATATAACCATATATTACTCAACCTCTAAAAGTTATTATTTTCGGCACAACATCTTTCTGTCTCCTTTATGCTTTCCTTCCTTAGCTCTGAGCCATTTACTTTGCTAATTTTAAATCCCAGCCTGATATATCGATCTGCCGGTTTTAAAATCACAATATTATGCTTTGTATGGCTTTTGGATGGCTTTAAACCATAAGAGGGTGCCTGGGATTTCCTACAATTTCTTCCTTCCTAGTGGAACTTTTTTTGCCCTTTCCTCAGTTTTCTTTGGCCAGCTTTAAACCTTAACAAGGAAATAAGCACCACCCTTTCATTTTCTATCCTTCCTTCCTTCTTCTTCTTTTAAAAAATATTCCTTCAACTTAGCTGCAGCATACTGATTATGAACCAGAATACAAAAACGGCCTGGTGGATCAAAAGAATTTGTACGGGCAGTTGAGCACGAGGTGAATGTTTAACGCTTTTGTTCATCAATAACTCCTTTGGCTTTGACCTGTCTGAGCAAGTCACGCAATAAGGTGAAACGCAGGTCACAGCGTCTAACAAATATGAAAATCTGGGCTATTTAACAAAATATTCGAACGATTCTTTTTTTAAAAAAATGTTTTGTTTTGTTTAAATTAAAGAAAGCCCTTTCTCCGATTAGTCCTGTCCCAGGCCACCCCTTAATTCCGCTTTCCCCGAGAAGTAACATATTTGAAAACGTATATTCTGTAGAATTGGACCGTTTTGCATTTCTTGCTTAAATACTTACTCATCAAAGGGAGCAAGAGTGGGGGGTACCCACGCATTCTTCTCATTAGAAATAATAATGCCTCTTTAGCCAGCTCAGAGAGCAGGTACTGATTCAGAAATCCGTAAAGTGATCCACTTGCTCTTCCATTTCTGTCCCAAGGAGACCACCTTCTGGAAAGAAAAAGCCTCCCCTAATTCAATGAAAAGGAGCAGGTCGTTGCTTAAAAAGCCATTTGCTCACAGATGCTTAATGATATATATATAAGCATACATGTCTATAGATACATATGTGTGCGCACACACACACATACATATACATATTTGCACACAAACGCAGACACGTACATATATTCCCATTCACTCTCGCTCTGATTTATCCCAAGTTGGTTTGCTTAGAATACCCAACAGAGGGAGAATGGAAGGCATAGCTGCCAAGTTCTCCCTTTTTTAAGGGAAATTCCCTTGTGCTGAATAGGCTTCCTCGCGAGAAAAGGGAAAACTTGGCAGCTATGATGGAAGGGAGCTGACCGCAAGACAACACAGAGGAACCGGGTCAGCCACAATGCATGAACTTTTGGAATCCTATGTGTTGCCGTCGACAAAGTAGAAATAATGAAACGCTGGGATATGTTTGTAAATGATTTAAGATGACCTCTTGCCCTGCCCTTCACCATCAACACTACTGCATGAAAACCAAAGGACAGTGGTGTAGAGTTGGGTTTCTTTAAATAGGGCTCAGATACTCTCCGCAGTTAGAATATTCAGCTTGACGGTAGTGGCATAAAGATAAAAATACAAAAATAGAAATAGAAAAAAAATCCATTTCGTTGTTTTCAGAAACGAATAGTTAGCTTTCTCCTATATAAAGGTCCCTTTGCACTAAGACTTTTATTATGGGATTGAAAGGCGGATTGTTTTGATCAACATCATGTTATTGACAAAAAATAAATCAGCTGACAGCCTTTCTTTTTATTGAAAGTATACAGTTATTATTTGAATGGTGTTTTTTTAAGTGCAAGTGTTTTAAATGCTGGAGAGTTCAGAGCGATTGTCACGTAGATTATCTGAAAATCCGCCGTGAGAACTCGTTACATATTGAAAAAGACGAAAGTCACAATATTGACATTTTTTTGGTATGCTTTCCTATGAAATCATTATATTTTTCAAATCCATAATTTCAGACCTTTACCCCAACAGAGAGTAGTATGAATTCCTCGGGAGCGAGTCAGAGGGATCAGAACGCTACAGTGACGCTGCCTTTGTTACCCACCCTCTGTACACGAAAGCAAAATGTTATTACGTTGTCTATATATACCCTGTAGAACCGAATTTGTGTGGTGTTTACATAGTCACAGATTCGATTCTAGGGGAATATATGGTCGATGCAAAAACTTCACCTTTCTGCAAATGGTTATAAGTTATAAACATAGAAGATGCTCAAAGACAAATGCATGTTGGATGCTATTGCCTCACTCTGGTATACTAGGACATTAAAAAAATAGTTCTATATTTGTTGCTTTAAAAAAAATTACGGTTATTTATATCTCACCAAAATCCTGTTCGTATTAACATAATTAGTTTGCAAAGAATTTGTGAAAATGCTAATTGGCCAGTTAATATGTGCTTGCAGATAATAACAAAGGGTGGCTAAAGTAACTTTGATAATACCGATTTCTGTGTTCGTTCCCATGCCCCAATTTTCTCCAGATTTTTATGTTAACGTTGGACGCCAATAGAAACAGTCGCCTCGTTTTCTTGTACTCTGAAAAAAGGCTATGGACAATTTGAATATTGGAATTATCTTATTAAAGTTTTTTTTTTTAAAAAAGCAGCCATTTTTTTAAAAAGCCATTTTTTAAAAAATCTTTTTTTAGGTTGAACTTTAGAGATCTCAGGCTAGTTTGTTATCTGTATGGAGTTTACAAAAAAACAGATTGTTTCGACACTTGCAATGTAAATTCGAAGCTAGTTACTTATTGCCTAATTTTGTTCTGTCCAGCTAGATGCTGGTAACTTTTGGTTGACCCCTGCCAAACAAAGGCAGAGGGGATCCATTATACATCATATTGCCCTCTTCTTTGATGTCTTCTTCTGATTTTCCTTTCCTTTCCCTGGTTTTCGGCGCTTCCTTCGCTCCCCTTGCCTAAATTTAACTCTTTGGCTCTTGATTGCTTGAAATGTAACCAACTAATGTTTTCATATGATCCCCGAAATTGTAAACTAAAGGGCATCAAAGGTTAAGAAAGTCAGATGAGACAAAAGGCTTTGATTTACCTGGGGGAGGGGGGGGAAGAGGGCAGATGGGGTTGGGGCGTGGGTGTCAGGGAAACGGCCATCTATTGATGAATCGTGTTTTATGGCATTCATATCTCCTTTTGGAGGGAGGGGGGGGGGAAACCACGCGAATCATCAGACAGCATGTGGGTCCACTTGATTACCCGTATATTATTTAGTGAAATTTGTGGGAATTATGAGGTGCACACACAAATCCGGTGATAAACCTCTCTGCCTCCCGATTGGCTGAGAAGGTCACATGGGCGCCTAACTTTATTCAGTTGACAGCAAGTAGGAGGGCTCTCTGGAAGGAGAAAAAAAGACAACACGAGAAAAATTAGTATTTTCTACCTTCCGAAATTAATGGCCATGAGTTCGTATATGGTGAACTCTAAGTATGTGGACCCCAAATTCCCCCCTTGCGAGGAATATCTGCAGAACAGCTACCTTGCTGAGCAAAGCTCAGACTATTACGGTGCCTCGCAAGGCTCTGACTTCCAGCACCAGGGAATCTATCCACGGTCAAACTACAGCGAGCAGCCCTACGGTTGTAGCAATGCCCAGGGCTCGGCAGTGCAGCCGCGGGGTCACGGGCAGGAGCAATCCGGCCCAGCGAGCCACTTCCCCGGGCAGGCTGAGCACTGTCCCCCGCCTCCAATGCCCGCCACGAGGACCTGCAACCAGCAGCCCAGCCTCAAAAGCCCCAACGGGTCATCGCCACCAACAGCAGCGGGAGCAATGAAGCAGCCAGCGGTGGTTTATCCTTGGATGAAGAAAGTCCACGTTAACTCAGGTAAGCATCCCCTTCTGCTACCCACCACCCCACCCCACCCCACTCCGCCTCCCCCATCTTGATTCATTACCCCACCTCACCCCACCCCTCCAAAGTCCTTTCCAGGCTTCGCGACGCGGGTTGAAATCGAGGTAGCCAATTACACTCGCCATAAATTTTTATGGCGGAGGAAATAGGCCTCTTGGTCATGTGGTTGTGGGCATGAGAATATTCCATTTCAGAAAGATGCTAGACATATTTAAAGGTCCGCTGTTTCTATGAGAGAAGGAGGAGTGTGTGTGTGTGTGTGTGTGTGTGTGTGTGTGAGAGAGAGAGAGCATGCCCATCTGTTATTAGCAAATGTAATGGTGTATATAACGGCCACATGGTTACCGGAGACTCCTCTCTCTCTCTCTTCCTTAACGCCTAATGAGAAAGTCAAGATTAGGCTGTGGGTTTGCTGTTGTTGTTGTTTTGGAGGGTTGGTTGTTAAGTCCTGCCTGTGATTTGTCTCTCCCCGCTCAGTGAATCCTAATTACACCGGAGGAGAACCGAAGCGCTCCAGGACAGCCTACACGAGGCAGCAAGTCCTGGAACTGGAGAAGGAATTCCACTTCAACCGGTACCTGACTCGGCGCCGGCGGATCGAAATTGCCCACACGTTGTGTCTCTCCGAACGCCAGATCAAGATCTGGTTCCAGAACAGGAGGATGAAGTGGAAAAAAGACCACAAACTGCCCAACACCAAGGGCCGGTCCTCTAGCGCTTCCTCGGCCCCCAGCCAACACTCACAGACTGTCTCCAAGGAGCATCAGACTGACTTGACAACTTTGTAGGGAACTTGGAAGATGGTCCGTTTCAGACCCGGTTGATTCGGAACTGAACTGTCCAGGATACACAAACAAACAAACAAATATACGAACAAGCACCCAAACAAACGCACATGCCGGCTAAGCAGAAACCTGCAAGTAGCAGCCAACAACTCCAAAATTGTCCTCATCCTGCTTTAAGGTACTGAAGACAAACCCAACGATATTATGGACTTCGCAGGAATAATGCAAAACAGCACAACCATTCACACTCAAACAAACTCTGCATCCAGGTGGTGAGAAAGTGATAATTATAAATAGATATATATATATATATACAGAAAGAGAGAGAAAGATAGATAAAAATATTTTTAAAATAAAACTCCTCTGCCGACACACAGCTATTGCACCATTACAAACGAACCGTATTTCGTCTGGGATCTCCAAGGAGAGAGGTTTTTTTGGGTGGTGGTGGAATTGATTCTCTTAATTTCGTTATTTCTTCCTTCCCACCCCCCAATGCCATTCCGGGTTGTGCATTTGGGTAAATCCTAAACTGAAGCCTCTGAAAACCTGTGAACTCTTCCCCTCCTCCCCGCTCATCTTCGCTGAGTTACCATTAATTTTTTGTTTGTTTGTTTCTTAAGGGGAGGGGGAAGCGTTTCCATTCTTCTAACTTTTCAGAAATATTTAATACAAATATGATGTGAAACGGGTTATTTTATTGTTATTTTTTGTACTGTATTAGCGTATTTATTTATTTCTTGTTTAGGAAAAAGTAAAAGTTAGAGAGACAAACCAAAAAGAGAAAGAGAGAGAGAGAACGCAAGCCTGTACTTTCCCCGCCTTTCAATGTTATCCAGTGTTTTTTATCTCCCATAAAAATAGAGATCTTTCTCTCCCCCACCCCACTCCCTGGCCCCGTTGTTGTTGTTTTTAAAAATTCTTCTGTATATAGGCAAATGTTTTATAGCTTTTAGAGACGAGGAGCAAAGCATTATTATCGTTTTTAAATGAAATGGATTAAAAACGTTTCCTTTTGTTCACGCGTTATACTTTGAGCCAAGGCGGGGTTGGAGGGAGGGGGGTTGTGTGGGAGGAGGGACAGGGCAAATTATACACAAAAGGAAAGCAAAAAGGGGGAAAATGAAGTGAATATTCCAAGGGATTTGTGATATGGGGGGAAAACAAAGAAACTAGGTGGCATGGTGCTTACTATTACTATAATGTTTTGAATTAAACCATCGTGTTGGTTTTTCAAAGCAAAATAGACAAAACAAAAGCACAGGAATGAACTGCATGTTTCGGATGGAAATGCTTGTGTTTCTTTTTTACTCACACCCAAATGGGAAATATTGGATCTGTTTTAATATAATTTCAGAGGAAGCGGGTAGGCTTATTGAGGGAAGAATATGCTTTAATATCATACTTCGGCATGCATCCATGCCTTTTATACTATTGCGTAGATCAACCCAGATTTGGCTGAAAGTATCTGAACCAATGCAAACCTTACATAAACGATGCTAAAACCGCCGTCCCTTCCAATTACAACTTTGGATAGGAACGAAGTAAATATAACACGCCCCCCCCCAATCAGTAGTCTAAGTTTCGGACAATTGGGAAAAGAAGAAAGGTAGATGAGCTTGTTTGTTAAGCTCGCATCCCTCTTAAATGAGCAGCCATTGCCCAGGCATGTTGATTTCAACGGGAATTCTATCACAACCCTAGACCTGCCCCGCAGAATTCAATAAGACTGACTCTCAGGTAAGGGTGCATAGGATCGCCAACCCTCTCAGCGTACCGAGTGTTGCAAGAGAATTCTGAATTCTAAGAACTGACATTTCTGTGTTCTAGAATGGGATCTTAGCGTGGTCTGTATTGTTTTCTCCATGCCAAATAGCCACATTGGATTCACCTTATAATCGCGTAGCCCCAGTTCAGAAGGCTTTCCTTGATTAGAAAAAGAGATGGGAGGGGAGAGGAGAAGAGAGATGGATGTGTCTAAATAATAGGACGAGGGGCACATATTTAATGTAGTGGATCATGGAAGTCACCGCAGTTTGGCAGTTTCTTTTGTGCTTTCTTTCCACCAAAGTAAGCAAGCAGGCCTATTTGGAAGACAGTCCTTAGACGATCAGTAGGGCTTACTTTGGGGCATTTAGGATCGGGGTCTTAGAAGGTTGTGTTCTTTTGTGTTGGGTCCTGGAGCCCCTTCTTTGTTCTCTCTCTCTCTCCTCTCTCTTTTTAGTTGAGTCTACTTCTCAGACTCTTACGGGGGCTCCCCTTGAATATCTGCCCGTCCGTGATATTAAAGATGGATATTCCTGCATTCACCGCGCGTCATTGTCTATGACAAAAAGCGCCCAGTTCATACATAGTGGAGACTTCTTCTTTTCTGACGCCTTCACGTTGAGAGGCTGAAAAGATATTTTACTGAAGTTCGGGCTAAATTGTAGAAACAGGTTCATCCAGAGGACACGTTTCCCCCCCCCCCCTTCGATTCGCCGTATTTCAGCCGGGAGGAATGACCTCTGAACCCTTAACCTCTTGGACCTGGAGTTCCCCTTCCTTTTCTGCTGGCACCGAAAAAAGTACCAAGAGAAAAACAGGGCTTGTTGTCAAGACCTGGCCTCGAATTTGGAGATCTAAACCCTAAAATCATTTTTATTTTTTAAAGGGGGGGAGCATCATCCTTAATCCTGGATTTTCACTGTGCTCAGATTTCATCGAGTCCCTTTCGAAATCCTCCTCTCTACAGAAGCTCTAGGTTAGATTGATTTAAGAACAGGGAAACCAACCATTGTTTACATATGGCCTGTGTTGAGTCGTTTTGTCCCATGGAAGCGTGTTGTTTGGGAAAGAGAAGTCCACAACCCTAGCTTCCTTACAGTCTAGAGCCCAAGGCAAGCCCGCCTGAGCTTCGCTGGGCTTAGGAAACGTCTGATCCCAGGGCACGTTGATTCGGAAGTAAGTCCTGCGTTCAGTGGGGTATTCTCTAGTAACCGCGCAGAGTAATATCCTAGAAAAGTAAGTAAGGTTGTTGTTGGTGGGGATATTCTGGGAAAGGGGAGTGAAGGAGAAAATGGATTTCCTTTGTGTGTCTACTACGCGTCTCTCCATCCTGAACACGTTTCACTGGGAAGTTCTGGTCCATCGACTTTATTGGCCTGGTCTTTTTCCTTAAACGTGCTCGGGATTGCGTTCGCGAATCCTTTGTATATTTACTCAGAAGTAGGTGCCACTGGTTTCAGTGGGGCTCAATCTATGGCAAATATGGTCACGCTGCCGCTCAAGGTTGGTTTAGGAAAAGGGACAAGGCAGCAATGCTCCACTGCTTGCAAGGAAACAATCCCTATTAAACCCAGTGGAACTTGCTTCCGAGTAAACAAGTTTCCAGTGGGGCTGTCAGTAGGACAAATTTGGCTTCACAATGTAGCTCATCCATCCCCAACCCAAATGACGTGAACTGAAGAACGTGTGAAGAAGAAAGGGTTGGGGGCAGAACTCGGCCAAAGTCCTTTTGTAATGTAAATGTCCTCTGGACAAATGTTTGGGTCAAACTCTTAAAGTTGTGTTAGGGAAAAAAAATCCCCTTTGAGCTCTTTCTTCTTCTTCTTGAAGTCTTAAATCTTGGTCGCAGTGATGTTGGTGCACTCTTGAAAAAGAATGATGGAAGTGGGAGAGCATCAAAGGGTTTCTGCTTGATGTAAACATTTGGCCAAAAATGATTTTAAAAGAAAACTACGCACACAACCTCACCATCCCATTCATTTCCTACAAACTATTCTCACTTTTCTGGGGGTGAGTGGAGTTGTTGATGAAAGTAATTATAATAATGGTACTTGTTTTTAACTATGCAGAGATCGTCCTGCTACCACACTGAAGATTGTAGGGGAATCTTTTCTTTTCCCATTAGAGACACAAAGTTGTATATTATTACCATGACCTCTGTGATTAAACTGTGCTGTCTCTACGACAGTTGTGACCCTGAGATGTTTTCTAGACTTTGCCAATGTTTTTTTTGCTGCCTCTGATTAAAGAACTATTTATACATATTGTTTTCCGTCTAAGTCCTTTCTAAGCATACATGTTTGACACGCACACATGGAAATAAGTACTGGTATTCTATTGTACCTCGATCAAAAAAGCTTTGAATCGATAACGACCCAAGAGCAGGCGTGATATCTTCTAATATGCTCCCTTGACATGTTTGCCATCTCATAGTAGAACTCCACAAACAGTAACTAATGAAGTATGCAGGAAGAACCTATCTTAACCTATTCTGTATTGAGATGTAGGTATCGCTGATTTCAATAGGGCTTATTTCCAAGTAAGGGTGCAAAGGCTTGCTGCCTTACATTGGAAATCCAATGATGTTTATATTAAACCCATTGGGGTCCACAGGCTTACTTTCAAGTAAGTTTGCATAGGACCTTTTATAGTTTAGCCCAAGCATATTGACTCAGAAGTAAATTTCACTAATCCCAGCTGCAGTTGCTTCCAAATAATTTTATTTAGGGACACATCAGATTTGGAATGAAACCTCACTGTTTTCAATGGAGATTATGGCTGATTCATTGTGGATAGGGAAGGGGGCCAGGTGTTTCAAAAGCTGTGGCAACCACCATTTACATTTAAATGTATTTTTTAAAAATATTTCTATCCCGCCTTTCAGCAAGACTCCCAGGATGGTTTACAAAAATAGGAGAAAGGAAGGGGGAAAATAAAAATATATAATAGGTGACAGCCTGTTAAAATAGGCTGTGACTTTGCTTCCTTTCACTCTCTTTTGCTAAGCCTTTAATATTATCAGATATATTTGACAGTATCCTACTTATTTCAGTGGGACTTACTTCCATGTTTTCTCCCTGATCCCAAAAAACTTGTAATTAATTCCTTAAGTGCAAATGCAGCTTGGGTGGCCTTTCTCAGACAGCAGGCCCTCCTCCAATCTCATAACAAGCTGATAGGAATTTTGAAAGCATTTTGTGTGTGTTTGTATGCAAACTCTCCCAACTTAAAAACAGCAATTTCCCTCCAGCTCAACAAAGCACCTAGGTGAGATTCATTAAGCTCTTTGGATCTGGTCCAGTGGGTTGAAGGTTAGAGTGCCAATTACTGCTAAACCCTTTTTGTCAATTCTTAGGGCATCAAGACTCAGTTTGAAAACCCATACCCACTTACTCTACTTCTGAGTATAGTGGGTGGGTGGGTGGCTATATTCTCGGTATTGATACACTGTAAGGAACACAAGTAGCCTGCAAGGGTAGGCTAATATCATTATCCCATGTCACAGATGGGAGCCTGAGGATGAAAGGTGACAGCATCCCTACGGCCTCCTGGTGAGCTCATGGCTGATACAAGATTTGAATACTATGGTACATTGCTCTACACACCACATCTTATATTTGATTGGCAAAAGATGCAAACACACACACTCCCTCAGACCTAAAAAGGTTGCCTTCCCTGCTCTCAGGTGAATTGCTTCCCATAAATGCAATCCTATACATGTCTTTTTAGTGGTAAGTTCCACTGGGTTCATTTGTAATTTCTCCCAGGTAACTGGGTAGTGTATGTGTTATAAGTAATGGATTTTAATAGGTGTTTTTTCCAGCTGAGAATCCAATGCCTGCTTACTTGGGAGGTATGTTTAACTGAACACCACTGAACTCACTTGCTTGAGAGTAAACACACACAGAATTTGGATATTAGAATTCCAGCAAAATTAACTAATAAGTGGAATTTATTCTCCAGGGTGTTTTTTTTTAGGACTGCAGTTTTAGACAAGAATCCACAAAACTGAGATGTAACCTACATGTCACTGAAAAGTATGGCAGAACTTGGCTTTAATGGTTTTAATGGGGCCCTAGTCTCACTCACTCAGGTGATGAATGGGGTAGTTCAAGAATTAATGTGGCTTAATAATGTGCTGGCAACACAGGAGTCACAATCAAAAATGAAGACCTTCAACACATTGATATCAATTACCTTCTGTTGTACTTAAGAGCACAAGAACAGCTGCTCAGACCAAAGCCCTACCTAGTCCAGCATCCTGTTCTCACAGTGACCAACCAGAGGCTTATGGGAAGCCCACTGATAGGACCTAGTAGCATCAGCATTCTCCCCACTTGAGTTTCCCAGCAACTACCGGTAGTATTCAGAGGCATACCTGCTCTGACACCAATGATAGTACAGTACATAGCACATAGCCATCTTGATTAGTAGCCCCTGATAGCCTTATCCTACATTATTGTTGCTGTGTTAACCTGATACTGTAGAAGGTAAGGTCAATTGGACCCACCGTACTTGTTTCTGTGTGATAGGTGGTATTACTATATAGCAGGGTTTCCCAAACATGGGTCTCCAGCTGCTTTTGGACTACATCATCCCTAGCTAGTAGGACCAGTGGTCAGGGATGATGGGAATTGTAGTCCAAAACAGCTGGAGACCCAAGTTTGGGAAAGCCTGCTGTATATTAATCAGAATCATTCTGTGGAGGAATAACCATCCAAACTTGAAGTCCAGACTCTGCCAGATAGAAACATCCCCCCTTTTGTTCCTATGAACCTATTATCTTATATTCCTTAGGAATCAATCTGTAGACGACCTGAGCATTCAAAAAGTTACTGTAGACTTCTGTCATGAAAGGCTCCTCCTTTCTTCCGACATAAACACCCCTGACAGCAATAAAGCATTTATCTGTCTAGGAGGTCGATGGCGCTATTTTTATCAAATATATTTTGATTTGTTCCCCCCCCCCCCCGCTCCTCCGCCTTCTCCTCCCTTTTACACATGTTGGCTTGTTTTCTCTTGGAAGAGCAGCCAAAGCTGGAATTCAAAACCACATCACCCAGCCTGGAAGAATAAAAACAAGGAACCCCCATCCATGTATTGGAGCGAAGTATGATTTTTCCCCCCTTTAGACAGGAGAGACTGATGAGGGATTGTTGTGTGTTTGTTTGTCAGTGCACCGCCACAGCCACGAGTGGTAAGATTCAGGACACAAATTTACGCTGAAGGCTTCTCAGCTGCCTTATACTCCTCCGGTTGCCATCAATTCCAGTTTGTATATTGCCTCGTCGCTAGTCCTTATGGTGCGGAAGCGGGGCTGGGCTGGGGGCGGGGGGGAAGGCAGGATCCAGAACCAAATCCTCTCTACAGTATAGTAAACAGGGACTTCTCAATGGAGCGCCTCAAGTAGCTTCCATCGGCCATGTTTGCCAAAGCTCCCCCCGCCCCCGGATTTCTTATATTTTCTTTCGTGCGTGTGTATGTCAGGAAGATGGTGGTAGTGGAGGAGGAGGAGGAGAGGGTTAAATCTAACCATGTAGACCCAAATCATCTTTTGCTAGGGAAGAGTCACAGCAGACAGCCTCTCAAAGTGCAAGGAAGATGATAAGAATAGATTTTTCTCCAAGTCCTGACCACGTGATGGGCGAAATAATTAATTCAGCGCGTCCCTTAAGAAACACGGAGTCGTCATTAATCTGCCAAGCAAAGGACTCTATCAGACTTGAAAACTGAAGAGATCCCAAGAATATAATATACAAAGGGGCGCAGGCTCTTTCTATGCACACCTAGCTCTTTGGCTACAGCCGAAGGGGGGGAAATTACCAATAATAAAAGAAAGAAAGAAAGAAAGCGGAGCTTGGTAGGTACACATTTTCTTTCTTTCCTTTTATATTTCGAAATCCTTAATGAACTTAGCTGTCAAATGTTTGACAAATAGGGGCCCTTCTCCTCCTGATTTGCAACTCTGCCCTAGTCAGAAGCTGTACTAGGAAAACTGGGGGGGGGAAGACACCCCAATGTTTACCCTTTATTATGAGATATTCTGGTACTGAATAAGGAACGGATCTTTCTGTGTCCCACAGCACAGGAGAGAGAGAGAGAGAGAGAGAGAGAGAGAGAGAGAGAGAGAGAGAGAGAGAGAGAGAGAGAGAGAGAGAGAGAGAGAGAGAGAGAGAGAGAGAGAGAGAGAGAGAGAAGGGAGGTCTGGCCAAAAGCTGCTTGTGTGGGGAAATGGGTGAAGATTTACTGGTTGTTTATATCTTACTGGGAACAATGATAGCTGTCAGGGCATCTGCTGCCCCATTCTTGAATGGTGAGAAAAGGCCCTGATCTTCTTTTCAAGCGAGGGTCGTAAATTTTTTTCTTCTTTGCGTCATAATAGAAGGCTATAAAACGGAGTTGAAATTTTACCCAAGGCAGACTTTAACCAAGAGATAATGAATTCTAAGGGCACTCCACCGCCGCCACCCTCCCGACCCAGCTAGGCTATATACTATGGTGCCGTCACACAAAGACGTGGGTGATTTCAGATGTTCTGTTTGGCAATATATTTGTGGGGAGGGATGGCGTTCTGGAACCATTGGGGGGGTGGGATACCTGAAGGTGGGGACAGTCCCACTGGAGTCGGCATTGAGTATTTTGTAGAAGACACCCAGACAGTCTGGATTTTGTTTTGTTTTGGGTGGCGGGGGAAAGACTCGCTTTAGCAAATGGGAATTTTGAACTGCAGTGAGTGTGCCTGTCTATGCATTTGTATGTGTACGGTACACATAGATAGAACTATACAGTACACGCAAATACATAGGCACACATACATATATGGGTGTGTATATCACAAAGCCAAGAGCTATCTTCCTAAGCCTTTGGCTGTTTGGAAAGGCTTTGTTTTGTTTCTGGCAAGCGGTGTGGTCTTTCTTACGCGTTACTTGGAGAGCTTGTATAATAATAATAATAATAATAATAATAATAATAATAATAATAATAATTCAGATTTTTTATTACTTCCGCTGTGTGTCAGGACAAAGACAGAGTTTCCTGCGTTATTAATTATACATTCAAACAATAACACATTAATTCAATTATTCAAATATGACAAATGCTTTTGGTTTGGGATAGTGACTTAAGAATCAGATTTGCTCTTTCCGAATTCGTCCAGGCGCGCGCGCGCACGCACACACACACACACGAGCAAAGTTTATATATATCTTTCTGGTTTGTCCCAGAAAGAATCTCATACTACACAAGAGACAGAACAAGAGACACAGACAGAGAGGGAAAGAGGCAAAGAAACTCCGAACCTAAACGGAAAAGGCCCTTTAATGATAACGCTGATTCCTGCGTATCGCCCCGTATATTTTATCAGTTTGACAATTGCCGGGTTTATTGTTATAAATCATCGTAAGTAATTCCTGGAAGGGTGCGATGCTGATCGCCTGCGTTTGTGTGTGTGTGATGGAGGGGTGGTACGACGTGGAAGGGGGAGAAAGAGAAAGGAGGAGGCCTAGCAAGGACTGTAAATCTTTCCATTTTATTGCTCTATGAACATATGCTTGGACTGAAAAAGCCTTAGATCCTTTACCGAGGCGCATCTCGGCCAAACTGGGAGTCCCCCTCACCTCCCGCCCTCTCGGTGAGCTTCACACTTGGCTTGCAGCGTTTTCAGCCTTAATTTCGTAGGGTTGTTGCCTGCTTGTTTGTTTTAGCCGCATAATTTATAGGTGGCCCTTCTGGAAGGTGCGATCTCCCCACCCCCCACCCCACCCCCGAATATATTTAGAAGTTGCTTCTCCCGCTTCTTCTTCAGCATCCTTATTCCTTTTATATCTGCTTGATTTTGTTAGTATGTGTTTCTCAGGTTAAATTATTTTTGGAACCAGCTTTTATTTCCGACGCCGACCTGTTTTACAGCTAGGCTAAGAGACATCTGACAGGAAAGAGTAGAGCGCTCCCAATTCAGCTCATATGCTTCGTTCCCATTGGAACCATCGGAGGCAATGGGATGCAATCCTGAGTACCTGGGATTTACCTGGAATTATGTCTCACGTTCAGGAGCTTACTCCCCTGTAAGCATGCATGTAGTCAGACTCCATAAATGCAAAAAACGCGGCTGGATCCTGCGCCCGCAGGTTTTAAGTGACAGCAGATTCTCGAGTATGAGTTTATGCCTGAGCTTTGATAACAGGACTACAATTTATCTCCTCTTCCACCACCCACCCACCCCCACCCCGTGTGTGTGTGTGTGTGTGTGTGTGTGTGTGTGTGTGTTTGTGTTTAAAAAAAGACTGGTTTGCAAAGTCAGGATAAAGCAGAGTAATTTAGATAAATGCTACCACACACTTATGGTGCGTATTGTAAGGTAATACATTACTGTCAGGTTCCCCATGCTTTGGATGGTAATGAAATCTTAGGAGATTCTAGATTAGGTTGGGCTCTTTTATAGCTCCAAGTTACTTTTAGAGACACCAGACAAAAGAGCTGTAATAGTAATAATAATAATAATCATCATAATAGTAACAACAACAACGCTGCGCAATAATCTGACTTGCTTCGGACATTATTTGTGTGACAAACTTGCGAGATGGCTGTATCTGAAGGAGGTTTCTACACAGACATAAATACAAGGGAGAGTTAGGCTAGAGCAGGACAGAGAACAGATGCTTCCCCAACACCAGGAGCTCTCTATTAGGCAATGAAGATAAGGATTATCTTCAACCTTCATCGTAGACCAAACCCAACTTTACCGAATTTGTTTGTCCCCCTACAACAACAAAAGGGGGTGAAAAGAACGAGATTATTCTATACAATGCAAGGGTAACTAGGACAGAGTTACAGCCACCCTCTATCGTCAGTGGATTTTACAGAAATAGCAAAGCAAGGCAAGCCCACACATCTTCCTTCATTATGAAACTATAATAATTATTTTGAGGAGCAATGGGGAACAAGCCCCACCCCTGCTATTAACATGAACCCCCCCTCCAATTCGTTTTGTTCGCGGGTTATTATAACCCTATAGAGATCCTGGAGCCAAATTTGCTGTGATGTTGGTTCAACTTACCGCGAATATCCGACAAGGTCTGCAAACCCCCTCCCCAACCTCAACCCCAATCTCTCCCTCCCTCCAGCCGCCGCCCCCCACGCCCGCTCCTCCTCATCACCATCCCTATCTACTCTGTGAAATAGTTTCCTAAGGTGATGAAGCCAATGTGGATTTCTAAAGAGGGCTCTGAAAACTACGCTGTGTGTGTTATGCCCCTGGGCACTTGGACGGTGAATGGACACCTTGAATAGAGCAGGTTATTACGACTCGCTCCCCGCCCCACCTAGGAAGGTTTGTGGGTGCCTTTGGCCCTGTGGGTTAGCCCACCCGAGCTCCGCAGCCACCTAGACCGAGGATACATGGGGGAGGATTTACAGAGGATAACCCGAGTGAAAGTTCCAGCCTTAATCAGAACCATCTCCTCTCTCAGGATCACGTGAACAAATATGCTTATATTTTAAGGCAGCGCCTGTATTTCTTATTACCGAAGGCTTCCTCGGCGGCTCTTTTTTTAAAAGATAAAATATATATAGCTATAATTGAAAAGACGATGCCTTTGTGGCCTCATCGCTTGTTATTTACAAACAAAGCAAAACGATAAGCTTGAACAGCTGGCTTTATTTTTTTTATTCCATGGGGTTGATTGTGAAGGATTTTCAAAATTATTATTAAACCTAACGAACTCAGAATCCATTCGCCCTCTTTTATTGGAGCTGCAATCTTGGCTTGCTCTTAAAAAATATATTCTACCGGGAATACTGGTCTATGGAAATGCTCGAGCAGACCCGCAAGATCAGGTTTAGGAGTGTATTGTCTGCAGAACAAAGGAGGAAGGATATATCTTCCAAGCTGAAAGCGCGCAATTTCTGACCGAAGAGGACAGTTTTGGGATACAGGTAAGCGACTGCATGAGCTTGAACAAAGATGGAATCCTGAATCCCAGATCCTTTTTTTTCCTGCCCACCCCCACCACCACAGTAATGGGAGATGAAATAGAACCTACTAGTAGTCTATAGAACTATATAAAAGGATGTATAGACGCAATAATATGTTTTGTTGTTGTCGAGGCTGTAGTAGTAGTAAACCTAGGGCTTTTCTGCGTTGCATTTCCCCAACCCAAGACATCAAGTGTTGGGGTGACCTGGAAGTGGGGGGAAAGAGGATTTTCCATTAGGCACTTCAAAGGAAGACATATATTTGGGTTCAAGCAAGAAACCAAAAAGTAACAGTTTGGGTTAGGATGGCAAGCATCCTATGCATTTCAATGGCTCTAGACTGCTCTGTTAGTCTCGGACTGTCAGACTTAATGGAATTCTCTCTCATTCACTCTCTCTCTGTGTGTGTATATATACACAGTATATATAATATTTAAAACACAACTAATGGAAATCGTGTCACTGCCTATTGCTTCTGGGGGCTCATTCTGGAAACGTTGACTCGCCCCTCATACTTCGCGTTTGTTTTACAATGAATCTGCCATCTTCTCTGAATTGTTGCCTCCCGCAAGAAACAAACAAAAGCAAAATGCGGGGGGGGGGAGAACAGGACACTTGTTTGCCATACCGTACTACTTATATATTTCTCATGGCTCCATCTACAGCGGCGTTTCCTAGGGTCTGTGTATCTGCATGTGTGTATGAACCACCCCATAATTGAAAGAAAAAAAGAGCTACAACCCATCCAAGTTAGGCGCACCAATCCCACATATGGTAACGAACAGTGCAGCCGCATCTGCGCAGCCTGTTTACTCGGAAGTAAATCCCACTGAGTTCAACGGGACTTACTCCCTAGGTGCCTTTGGGACTGCAACACAGGTGTACTGAGCTCTGTGCTGAGCTGCGGCCAATTGCCATCAAGCAGGGATCACATTATTAAAAAAATATCGAGTGGGTAGATAGCTCATTTGTCTTTTACTCAGTTTCTTTACATCCAAAGATGCTCGATCCTGTTTAAAATCAGGGGCCTTCAAAGCCACTCCGGTTTTAAATTCACTTTGAGAGCAATCTTTGACATTGAACTCAATGCAGATCACTCCCAGGTAAGTAAGGAAAGGATTGCTGTCTTACTTGGATTTCAATCAAGATGATTTCAGTGGGGGTTTACAATTAGCACTGCGAATAGCATCCCTTTATTCTTGAATCCACAGCATTTTAACCTGGAAAAATCGAACTGATTTCAATGAAAACTTGCTGCATCCTAAGGGTGCAGGGTTCTGCTCATGCAGCCCAGTCTTAATGGACGTTCACTTCTAAGTGAAGTCCAACTAAGTTCAGTGGGACTTGCTCCCTAGGAAGTAATGCATAGCTTCCAGCTCATCGTATGATCATGGAGAAAAGGAATATATAGACTGATGATCTTTTTGTCGCTCTCCCCCTCAAGATTCCACCACCCCACACATCCTACACATAGTGTTAATTCGTGTTATTTTCGCCAGACAATGGAAAGGGGAAGAAAGCAGCACTTTGATCAATGGTCTGCGCTGGTCTCGATCAGAAGAGGTTTCGAAGCAAGCGACTCCCCCCCACCTCCATTCCACGCACCTTTAGAGTCCCTTTTGCCTCCAAGCTGCGGGCCTGACAAGTTAGTCCGCTGAATCCAATTACGACAAGCGGCATTTCATTTCCTTACGCGACGGAAGAGTCTCCTGCTTGGAGCTTCACCTAAAATTTCAATCATTTCTCTCTATCTTGGGGTGGAGGCGCGCTGGGGAATCCTCAGAGATCGCCCCTGGGGTCTCAGCAAATCCCTGACATCCCTTGGGGAAGAGCTCAGGCTGAAGTTTCTGTTTCTGGAAGCCGCTTCTGCTCAGGAGGCGCCCAAGGCTGCGGCAGAAGACAGGTAACTTGGGCGACAGTTCGCGCATCAAAACAAACCCCAAACCAGCATGTTAAACATTTGCTTTTGCTTACTCTTTTTTTGTTGTTAAAGAGTTTCCAATCAGCATCTTTCTGCGTTGTCTTATTGCTGTTGTAGAAGGATTCAGAAGTCGATAATTAATTAGACACAAAATGAAAACTTACCACGTTAATCAACAGCTGGTAACAATGTCTGCCTTTTTTGTATGTGCAAATAATGATCCTTCAGCTCAGGCGCTTCTCTGATGCTGACCACACACCCCCTTCAACTTAAGCTTTCTTCTTACACTGTACACACACACACTCTCTCACACAGAGACGCACTGCTTATTTCTAATGAACTGCGTTTTTAAAGCTGTTAGGGCGAAAAAAATAAATAAAACCACTTAAAGTTGACGTCCGCCCACGTGGATGTATTATATAAGACGTTTGCTGGGCACAGGCCTTGGAAGACCAAAGACCTGGTTAGAGCGTCGTGTGTGACCAGCCAGCTCCACTTCCCCACAAACTCCACTTTGTCGGCATAAATTAGAGGTGGCTCGGGGAAAGGAAGGGGCTGCTTGCTTCCCAGTTGGGCTTGGAGAGGGATAAGAGAAGAAAAGTTGGAAGCTCGATTCCTTGCCAGCTCTTGGAGGGGGCTTCCGCTGGTTGTTCATTAAGTGGTGAGTTATTGCTATACAAGCCAAAGGTCATTTCAAAGGCTTATGCTTGTTAGATATTTCTCTTTATAATGACCCAGGCTTCATCGAGGAGGGATCCCCCCCCGCCCACTTTCCCTACCTACTACCGTAGCTCTGTTAATGTTCTTCAAAGTTCTTAGTTGGCAGATTTCCGATGCGAAATGGTAACGGTAGCCTCAAATTAATGGCGCGAGCTGGTTTTCTGGGGTGGGTGGGTAAATTACTCCTTAGCATCAGCAAAATAATAATAATAATAATAATAATAATAATAATAATAATAATAATAATAATAATAAATAAATAATCATCTGGCTGCGTCTTGCATGGAGCAGCCCTCGTGTGAAAAGTGAAGGAGGACTGCTAAGATTCTGGAAGGGGTGTGTGATGGCCGGGCTTTTCTCCCTGTGACATACCCAAGCTCACTACATCCATACATAATGCATGAGCCTCGGGTTATGGCGCGGGGGTCTCCCTGCTAGATTTCCATTCTTCGGAGTAGAATGCAGTTGCCTTCAGTTCTATTTTCCTCGTCTTAATACGCCTGATGCATATGGCTTTCTGGGGCGTGGGGGTGTACTGGCGCTGGAGTACACCAAGCCAGCTTTTTGTGGGTGCTTGTAAAGTTGCTGCTCACAACAACTGCAATTTTTGGGGAGGTATTTCTTCTCCATTCTCAGCCGGACACATAGAGATGCTAAGGAGCTGTGTGCATCTGTGCGTGTGAAAAAGATTTTCAAAGTTTGAGTTCAGGGCTTCTGGAATGCCTTATTTCCCCAAATGGTTAAATACTGGGGGGGGGGGAGAAAGGCATGTATGTGTGCGTGGATGCGCGTGACTCTGATTCTGTGTAGATTTGCACACAGAGTATATCCAAAGCTCAGAAAGTTGCCCCAGCACTTTTGGTATAATATTTCAATAAAAAGAAAGTTAGACATTATTTTTAACAAAGAAAAAGAAACCCGCTTATAAGTCAAAGAGGACTGCAGTCCCTCTTGCGCACCTATCTGGGAGCATGTCCTATTGCATTAAACATGTAAGAGTGAATAGCTCTGCCTAATATATACATTATTTATGATGCCCCTGGTTAAAAACGCGGGGGGGAGGCTGGATCCAATGAGTTTTCCCCTTTGTTCCAGGTACACCTCCACGTTTTCCCCAAAGGAATCTGAAGACCCTATCCAAAGTGTTACAGATAAAACACAGTACAAGAAAAAACGTAACTGTGGTGAGTGTTTGTTTTTTTAATATGGTTTCGGCTACATTTGTTACTTTTCCTTCTCCACGTGAGGTTTACCAGTAGATGATGAATTTTAAATGGAGCAGGAAGCGTGTATTTGTGTGTGTGTGTGGGATTCTGGCAGTTCATCCCCCTAGGAGCACTAATACACATGATATAATGTAACTGACAATCGATTTTCAAAAAAAGTTAATATTCAGTGGCCTCAAACAAATACTTGGAGTAAATAGATAAAAGGTTATTGCCACGGAGGTTATTTTTTTGCCTAAACAGAATTGATATCCTATCATGCCGCTTCAGTAGATCATTATTAAAGATGGTGGTGGGCTAGGAAAAGCCTTTGATGAAGCTGTACCGGAAGGATCCTGCTCGGTCCCACAAAACGCAGATGCCAGCGACCGTCTAAGGACATCAAACCAAACGCTGGAGGAAAATGTAGTCATAATTCCGCACTAGCTAAGCATTTTAAATATCTGCCGTTGAACCTGTTGGGCTTTAACGTGCTCCGTTTTTTAATGGATCATGCCACGTTCCCCCAACTCGAGCTTTACAACACAGTTATGCTCGAAGTAGATTTACTCAAGAAGTAAGTATACCTCATCTTTAGGGTTAAGATAGCTCTCTTCCCAACACGACGTATCTTCCCCAAGGCTACAGATGAAGTATATGTTTATATACTGTGTATATATATATGCCCTTCGAGCCAATGTTCCGAGAGAACATGACTATGTTGTAAACTGCGAGTTACTGGAAACAAACAGATGAACAGAAGGAAGAGGAGAAGCATCTACATATCATCATAACGCATGAGCTCCTGTGTACAAGCCCATAACACCGAATATACACAATGCCTCTGTCAGCCTGGCGGTGATAGCCAAAATGATCCAGTAGGACGGTGATAGAATATGGCAGTTATGGTCAATTTACATCCATCACCTCTTTCTCTCTTCCCCCCCATCCCTCGAAGAATAGCTCATTTCCTCAGGCTCTTTCCTGGCGGCCGCAGCAGATCACTCGGTTCAACCCTGCATTTCTTCCAAGTAAAGACCCGGAGAGTCCTTCCGTCCGTAGAAAAGGGCTCCTCCTGGACTCCGAACATACTTTGAGGTTGCCACGGCACGGTGTGAATATCAGCCTTGCTTTAGAAGCGGGGAAAGCGCCAAAAGGACAACGGCTCGGCCCTTTTATATACTGATCTGCCCTCTCGTAGGCTGCAAGAGAAGGGAAATTTTCTGCAGACTGGGGCATTCTTTCGCCGGGCTCCCCTTCCTACGCAGCCTATCTTACACTCCGCCGTGCCCAGGTCTTTCCCCTCCCTCCCCCACCAGCCCCCTTCTTTTTCTTTTTTCTCCTTCTCCTACTTCTTCTCCCCCCCTTCGCTGCTTTCATTCCTTACCGAAGCGTTTACTGCCCTAGCGCCAGCAAGTCATAAATTTTGCTACACAGCACCGTGACAGGTGCATTGATATGCGCAGTGAGAACTCCGGCTGCTTATTAACCACTCCTCCGGCCTCCCTCTCCCTCTCTCTCTCTTACTGCTTTTTATTTATTCGGGATCATATTAGGTATTGATCCCCAGCAGAATTAAGTGTAGTGGACGCATTAGTAGAGGACTTGCTTCGTATGAATATGCGGGTTGGGGATCTGATCGAACGCAATTGTCAGCGCCCGGGAACTTGTCAGAAGCGGAGTTTGGGGCTCTTCTGTGGCACGTGGTGTTTAGTGCGTGGTGGTGGTGTGTGTGTATGTATGAGAGAAGGGGGTAGGTAGTTGCTGAGACTCTCATTCTCCGCCCCCACGCCCCGTAGTCAGTTTGATTTGGAGAGATTATTCCTCGCAGTGGATTGAGAGTAGTAGTAAGGGAACAATGGGATCCATTACTCTGCCTAATAGCACAACGGTTCAGACAAGGTTAACCTCTCTATATGCTTGCAAAAGGAAATTCGAAACACGGGCACGGATATTTTGTGGTTTCCTTAGGCTCGGGAGCGAATTCTGCTCCCTGGTCTGCCTCCCACGCAGCTTGTAAACAGTTCGGGCCAAACGACTAAGTGCTTGGGTGTTACCTAGGAAAAGAACCCCATTGCTTTTAGCGTATGACATCCTGGCAAAAGCAAAACGTGCCATTAGGGTTGTTGTTGTTGTTTTAAAAGAGAAAGAGGGGAAGGAAAGAAAATAAGGAAAGAGGGAGAAAATGTGCGCGCGCGTGTGTGTAGATCTAAAAAGATGAGCCACCAAACAGTAGAGCATTGTCCATGTGATTTATGGCCCTTTGCCTCCTTGTTAGGTTCAAGCAGAGTTCACAAGCAGTTGGTATTTCAGAAAAGAAATAAAGCTTCTCAGTTTTGCAGCAATATTCTGAAGGCTTCGTGCCCTATTTGGGAGAAACCTGGTTTTGGTGAATGAAGCAGGAGGCAGCGAGAGGGTGCTGGGTTGGAAGAAACAAAAACAATTCAGAGCAGACTACCAGTGAATTTGCAAATGGCTGAGGGTTGATCTTTCTGATTATAGATGATCATCCGTGAATAAATAAATGATTCAGCGTTATTAGATAGATGGAAGGAAATCATGTAACTGTTATTGGTCTTTCTTCATCTTTGTTAAAAATAAAAAATATCCGTATCCTTCTTGTATTTCATGGCATTTTGCAACAAACCGTGTATGTGTGTGTGTGTGTGTGTGTGTGTGTGTGTTTATAGGTATAAATTTATTCCAGTGTTAGAGGATAATACTTCATGCATCTGATGAAGGGGACCTCAAGACCAAGAAACCTTATGCCACAATAAATGTGTCAGCCTGAAAAGTCCCATGAGACTTTGATGTTTTTGTTGTAACAGACTAACACTGCTATCCCTTCTAGAAGTGCTCACTATATTTTACATTTCTGAAGGAGGTGGAATGGATATATGGAATATGTCTTAAATTGTATTTTATTTAAAGCTGCCTTTTAAAAAAAATCCCCACTCTTAGGTTGAAATTAATACTGCCTTACCTAGGAACCATTTATCAAAGGTCTTTCCTCTGATTAGACATGTATAGGATTACACTGTAAGGAACCTAACTGGAAGAACCAAAATGTGTCCAAACCAACCCAACTATTGTCCTCCAGTTTAAAATGCAGACACCTTGGATATTTTGTAGGTTAAACTGAGGTTAGTAGATTATGACAAAGATGAGAAAACATAGTAATATTTTAATGATAAATAAGTTGTGTGATAAATTAAGCTGTAGCTATGACATCCATAAGTGATTATTGGGGAGTCAGAAAACTTATAAGGTGAAAAGAAAGATATCCTATAAATACAAACAATGCAAAACTGTTTTGGGGAGGCTGCTAGTGACAGACATCAGTTTGTCTGGTATCATTATCAGAACACTACATTTTGAGATCATAAGCTAATTTATTTGGATGTAAACATCCAGATTCACCAGCACTCAGTCAGCTCCCACAGATATTTTAATTTCATAGGATTATTTGCGGACCAAAAATGCAGGAGTTGAAAGCTGTAACCACACAATTAAATAATTGGAAATTGTGCCTTCAGGCTCAAAGGCTTATGAATTGCATCCTTTAGCAAACTTGCTTGAAGGGTAGCCTTTCAGACAGCATTTGGAGCCAGCAACTACTTGCTGGTTGTGATCTTAAAAGATGCAATCCAGTGCATACTTTAGTTAGGGGAAAGTCCCATACAAACTCAGTAGAGATTCTAAATAAAACAGGGATAGGATTGGACTGTTCATCACTTACTTGTGAGTAAATTTAATTTGAATTAATTAGGTCTTATCTCTGAGGAATAAATTTATTGGTGAAGTGCTAGGAACCCAATGATAATTGATTCCAAATGACACTTCTCATCTTTGGAAATTAGGAGTTTCAGAAAATATTTCCTAGACATCTCAGTTCTAAGCACTCTAATCAGATGTAAATTCAATGGATTGGCCTATTAAAAATATACTGTATGCTTCACACAAGTCATCCAAACTATACACTGATAAGCAATTATCTATTTATCTATTGAATTCTGCTCCAAAAAGCTTGAGTCTCCATACATTTCCCCTATCCATTTTATCTCCAGAATTTCCCTATAAAGTAGTTTGAGATATAGTGGCTGGCCTTAGACTGGAGAAAGGAACCCAAGTTTTTCCAGTCTAAGCCCATAACTCTAAGCACCACACACATCTTTTTATATTTTGGCCCACAGATATGTCTAAGCACACTCATCAAAATATAGAAAACAAGAAAAAAGCTGTCTTTCCCCATAACTGAAGGACAATCCCTTCTTCCAACACCTACAAAATGCAGGTTTTTATATACAGGAAATAGTGGAGATCTAATGCTACATAATACAGTAATAAGGGATATCCCCAACCAGGAATCTTTCCTGGATCGTAATAAACAAGAGACCCTTGCAGCCAAAAAAACCCTGCCCGGGAAATTGCTTCTCTCAACTTTAGATAGCTTTTGCGTCAAAACAATCTGCAAGAAACCTTAGTTGAAATATCTCTAAAGACTAGGAGCTAAGGTAGCTGACCTATGTATTTCTTCTTTATATTGCAAATGAAAGTTATTGAATGCCCTTAGTTACACTTTAACTTCGTGGAAATCTTCCCAGGAAAAACAAAGCAAAACACCAAGAGACAGGATTTACAATAGAGATGGAATTTTCTCTGGTTTTTCAGGTTCCAGTTCTGGTTCAATCCATCATGTCACTCCTGGCTCACAAATAGTCGAGCGCATGCGTGACTTGAAGAAAACATAAAACCCCAAGGGTGGGGGAGTGAAGAGACAAAAAAGGAACAACAACAAAATGTTGGTTAATATTTATACCAAAATGGCACAGGGATCGAATGTAGAGCACATAAAAAATGCCTCTGGGAAAATAAAGAGATACATAATAATATGGTAGAAGAAAATAATATTTGTAGAAGAAAATAATATTGCAGAAGTGTTTGGTTTTCGAGCACTGTAAAAATATATATGCAAAAGCAGTAAGAATTTGAAGGCTAGAAATGAAATCACTTGAACAAACTTATTTTTGTAACAGCTGATCCAAGTAATTTAGCACGCCAAGCTAAATGCTAATTCTTCCTCTCTTTTTTTGCAAAAGACCTGTTCCTTTAACAAACAAACACCCACACGCATTACATTGGGAATAACATCATTTTATTGTAATACTATAATAAAGTTATGAAAAGCCATCCTTTAACACTCTAATCAGGGAGAAACATTTCACTCCTCCTCACCCTAGCTGGACAAAGGGAACATTGTACAGAAGGATCTATGCCTTCCTAACTCGTCAGAGACCCTTTATCCATTACTATATTCGGCTTGGTTTGGGCATCTCCTTTAGTTGTACAGTAGAGTCACCCACCCCCTACACTGTTAGTTGGAGACCAGTGCAATTTATTTCAGAGTTGTACACTTCCAGCTGCCTGTGCTCTCCATCGAATTGCAAGAGTTCAAAACCCATGGCACTGTTGTATTAATGGCTCTGGACCGCTCCTTTTTGTACACCCGACTCTCAAAACTTATACCTGGAAGAGAAGAAAACCATTGATTCCAATGGATCAGGCACCCCAGTTTACTCTGTAAAGAAGGGAGAAATGATTGGTTGTATGGAAGCGAGGCTAATGGTGAAATGCACTATATTAGAGAGCGTGCAAAAACCGTCCATGGGAATTGGCAGGAGAGGCCACCCAGTTATTTTCTTGCTACGGGAGAGGGAGGAGCAGTGGATGAGGGAGAGGGGGAATCATATGATAGTCTGGGCTGGGCAGGATTTCCGACAAGGGACCTAGCGGAAGAGATGATGCAAGGATACTGTATGAGGGTTGTTTACCACGTGGTGCATGTGTGAAAGAAACCGGGGGGGGGGGGGACTGTGTGCAGGGAAGAAATAAAGGCTACCGTTCTGTGCAGTTATGTTACTTCACTGGCCTTATGCACTTCCTGCCACAACAAAATGCTTTTCTAGGGCGCTATGCTAGAGCCGAATCACCCTTCAGACCCTTGGAAACAGGGGTGCCAACTTGAATAAAATATGGGGGGCCCCCTCAGGTAAACCCTGGCCCACATAATTGATCACATGAGATGGCGCGCATACACTGTTTAAATGACAAGTCTATCAACTTTGGGAGGAGGGTTGACTCCCTCAAATATTTTATTGGGGGGCTGAAGGGGCCTTCTCGGCCCCTAGTAGTTGGTTCCTATGGACCCTTACTGGCAAGGGAGAATGGGAACGAAGATCATGTGTATGCATGTGTGCGACAAGGCAACTTTCCCCCGTGTTGGGGAGATGTCTCGAATCTCAGAACACAGCTGGACCACTAGTATTTTTGTGAGCATTATAAATAAGTTTGCACCAGTTCCGAGACAGCACCATGTAACTGCCTTCACAGAGCCTTCTGGTTTTGTCCGTTTTGTGCACGCTTGAGAAGGGGCGAGGGGATGCACGGATTGCCTCTGAATTCCATCCAAGTGTACACGTGTGTGGTTCTCATGGCGCGGTCAGGAGTTCCACATGATCAGAACGTGCCCGAGCTTGTGCGCATGATCATGAATGTATGAAGAGACTCTGTAGTGGTTCCCGGTTTGTGGAATGCTCTCCCCAGGGAGATTCACCTGGTGCCTTCATTATATATTTTGAGGCGCCAGGCTAAAACGCTCCTCTTCAACATAGCTGCCAAGTTTTCACTTTTCTCGCGAGGAAGCCTATTCAGCATAAGGGAAAATCCCTGTAAAAAAGGGATAACTTGGCAGCTATGCTCTTCAACCAGGCCCTTGGCTGATTAATATTCCACAGCCTTTTAAATGTCTGTGGAAAGGCGGAGTTACTGTTTTGATGTCTTGGTTTAATTATTTACTCGCTTTTTATCTTGTACAGTATTTTATTCTGTGAACCGCCCTGAGATCTTGCAGGAGGGCAGTGTATTAATTTGGTTAATAAATAATTAATAAGACTTGTGAGAGCCGTGCCAAATGAGGCCAGGGAAGTGTTTCATGAGGTAGCCTTGTGAACGTATGACGGGCATGTGTTTGTGTGAAGGTGAAATCGGAACCGTTTGTGTGGTGTGTGATGGCGAAACTGGAACGGAGTGTGAGAAGGTGAAATTGGAATGGAGTGTGTGTTTGTGTAAGAGGGCAGCTGTACCTGGGCCTTTGCCCCCCTAGGAAGTTGCCAACGTGTGAGGAAACCACTTCCCGCTTTCCCCTCGCTTCCCCTCAGGCGCGCGCCCTCCCCGCTCCCTCACTGACGGTTGTCTCGTTTCTCTCGCCCCCATCCCGCTTCTCTCTCCTCCAGGTGGCTTCTGGGGCAGCGACTGGCCGAGACCCGTGGCGCGAGGGAGGCCAGGCCGCGTGAAGGGGTGGTCGGCAGCCCATGTTATTTGAGCGGGCTGCCGAGGCCTTGGCGACGGCGGAGCCCACCATGCAGAAGGCCGCCTACTACGACAACGCGGGCCTCTTCGGGGCCTACGGCGGCTACAGCAAAGCGGACGCCTACGGCTACCCGCCGGGCCCTCCTCAGCCCTACGCCCAGCCTGCCCTGGACACCGATTACCCAGGCTCGGCCTGCTCACTCCAGGGAGCCGCCGCCGCCGCCATCCGGGCGCCTCCGGCCCACAAGAGCGCCGAGCTGAGCGGCAGCTGTATGCGCCCCGCCGGAGGCGCCCAGGGAGGCCCCCAGCAGCCGCCGGGCCTAGCCGAGCAACAACAACAGCAGCAGCAGCAGCAACCGCCGCCTCAGCAACAGGCTCCGCCCCCCGCGCTGCCGTCGCCCTCGCCACCCAGCAGCAACCCCGCCCACTCGATTCCCGCCAAAAAGGGCAAAGGCGGGGCCAACGCCTCGGGCGGCTCCGCGGCCACTATTAGCAAGCAGATCTTCCCCTGGATGAAGGAGTCCCGCCAGAACTCCAAGCAGAAGAGCAGCTGCGCCCCCGCAGGTACCCAGTCGAGCTCCACCTCCTGGGGAGCAGCAAGGCCCTCTGTGACCTTCGAGGGGGTTTCCCTTGGTTGCTCCAGTCCAGACACACCGCGAATCAGAGAGCAAGAGGCAGGAAAGAGAGAGCAGTAGGAGGAGGAGTCCTGCCAAGCGAGGGGCTGTAGCTCCGCTTTGCAGAGCCGCTGCCAGTCAGGGTTTATTTAGGCAATGTCAGGGGTGCCAATTTGAATAAAATATAGGAGGGAAGACACCCATGTAAGCCCCACACTGCATCAATCACAAGATGCGGTGCACACACCCCATTTGAATGGCAATGTCCATCAGCTTGTGGAGGCAGCCCCTTCAAATATTTTAGGGGGGGGTCAAAGGGACATTGTCCCTTAGGAGTTTGCTGCCATGGACAAGGCTGTGAGGTGGATTGACCCAGTGTTCTGGGTTTGGACCCATCTGGTCACCTGCAGATCTCAGGGCAGTTCAGAAGCTAAAAAAACAATGTAAAAGCACAAAATACATTAAAAAAACCCTGAAAACAATAACAACAAAAGCCAACCCTGGATAGTTCAGTTGGTGTAAGCATGGTGCTGATATTGCCAAGGTTGCAAGTTCAACCCGTGTATCAGACAGCTGCATATTCCTGCATTGCAGGGATCATCACTGACCACTGGTCATCCCATCCCTTGTCTTGCTAGTTAGGGATGATGGCAGTTGTAGTCCAACAACGGCTGGAGACCCAAGTTTGGGAAACTTTGGCTTGGATGATTCTCAGGGTGCCTTCCAGCTCTATGGGTCTATGAATCTAATCCCCTTCCCCTCCACCAGTACACCAAAGGCCCATCTTGTCCAGCATGCAGTTTCTAACCAATGACAATGGGAAGCCTCCAAGCAGCACAGAGCAGCAAGAGCCTTCTTTCACCACCACCTCCAATAATTGGCAAACTGTTTCTGAACTTGGAGGTGGTGCAGAACCTTCATGGCTAGTAGTCATTAATATGGGTGTACCTAGTTCCCCTTTTTAACTCCCCGCCCCACCAATATTGAAGGAAGGAGACCCAACTCTCTAGAACATCAGAGACCAGGCTGTGACGTTTATCTGACTCCCTCAGCCCTGCAAGATACAGTACAAGTGACTTGGATACATTTTGCTGGTCTCTGGGACAGCCATGTAAACAGAATGAAAGTACTTGTCTTGGCAGCATTTCCTCCCCCTCTTTGTTTCCATTTGAACATTCAGCCAGAGGGCGAATTCTGTGTGACTTCAAAGCCTACATTGATAACTTCATATAGAAATTGCACCAGTCTAAAGATTTCCTCCTTTAATATTGCCCTTCCCTTGCCCCTTCTCAAAGAGGTTAGTTACCCAAGTGTCTTTAAGGGGTAAAGTCTCATTTAAATAGATTGGAATTAGTTTTCAATCAGGATTTTAGTCTGGGGTAGGAAGAGGAAAATTAAATAAAACTGCAAGGGCGGGGAATGGTATTTGGGAAACTCTCGCTCTTTTGTCATTTCAAAGTTTAGGCTCTCAAGGATCCCCACTGCAAAACATATTCCCAGAAGTCTTATTTTAAGAGGTGTCTTCTTTATTGAAAGTGTCATTTGTTTAAGAACTTTAAATATCGCTAAACATAAGAAATATCCAAAAAGTGTACCAAATGCAAATGCACAACACAATAAAAAATGAAAATCGATACAACATACAATATCACCAATTTGCATTCCAAGTGTCCAGCTTTCTTCTGGCACATTGCAGTCATCCACAGACCCTCCATAGAGCTTCCTTCTTCCCACAATTCACACCATTTTGCAACTTATCCATGGTGCTTTATATCAGATTCCACGACAACCCTTCTTTTTCAGAAGTTGATCTGGGGAATCTATAAAGCCTGTAATAACGCAAAGGTTACCCAAAAGGGAGGGGGAAACAATGAACCAATAAATCCCCGACTTTATTCTAGCAGGCCGGTCTCTTCTCCAGTTCCAGAATGGACTGACCACCCTCCCTCTGTCCCTTCCTCCCTTACTTACTTACTTAGCGTTTAGAGCGATTTACAGTAAGCACAATAAAGCAATAAAAGTATCAAATCAATTATAATTCCCCCATCACAAATAAACAGCAGTGGTTCATCACCTTCTGAAACCTTCTGTCCCCAAGCGTGTGTGGCCTACTTTTGGCAACTCTGTCCTCTGAAACCATCTTGGTGGGAGCATTTCTGACAAGCATTACTCCCCTTATTTGGCATGCAGAAAGTTTACAGACTGTCTAAACCCAAAGCAATGTCAAAGGTGTGTACAAAATGCAAACAGGCCATCTAACAAAACATGTGTTTATTATGCAGACACGCTGATGTGGTCACATATCCAACCACTGCGACCTTCTCCCCTGTCTTGAAATGGCTGCTGCCAACTTTCCTGGGGAAGGGGAGCGTGGAGAGTTGTAAACCCGGATTCTCCCCCCTCCCCGCGCGCGCCAGACGCTCTTCCTATGGGAATCCCCACTTCTGCTGTCCTGCTAGTTAGAGCACCGCCTCAGAGCTAATAAACGTGCCTGATTTCCTCTTGTTAGTTGTACCAGAGGAGGAGGCGGCTCCATTGTCTTCCAAGTTTGGAGGCCTGGGCCCTGCTCCTATTTGGGACCAGCCAAGAGAACCTTCCTGGGCTCTGTCAGGGATCGATCGATTCTTCTAATTAAGTTAGATGATTTACAACTCTCCCATCTGGAACTGTAACTTTCCTAACCCTCAGAGAACCCCGGAGTTGGGAGATCGAACCCCATTCTCATTGTAGACACTGGGCGAGGGAGGGAGGGAGTGTTGTCCGTAGCTGAAAACCTCGGCTGCAGCACCGCCCGTCTCAAAGAAATAAAATAAAATCCAATGAAATCGAAAGATTTGGGGAAAGCGTCGTTTGAATCACCCTGTTCCTAAATCACGCCTCTCCCGTGCGGATATGAGGCAGCGACCCTCGCTAATTAATGGCAATTGTGCGCGGGGAGAACATTTCCCAGTCCTTTTCTCGTCCTGTTTCAGTTCTCTTCGAATGTCCAGATTTATACTTTGGGGAAAGTGTGGAATGGTGGGGTGTGGGTGGGTTAGAATTTCAGGAGGAGAGGGACCTTCAGGAAAAAGAAGATCGTGAACAGTTAAAAATGTTCCACAAATAGAGGATAATACCAATTCGGGCAGGTCTCCACGCGGCTAGATTCGAACTGCGTGATAATAGCGATTTGTGTGCCTCTTTCCCTCCGCGCCCCACAAAATTGGCACCTAGTCCTCTGCTGCTGCCCCAGAGTGCCAAAGCATTTCCCCTCCCTTCCCCGTCCCTCCCTCCCCCAGCCGCTGCAATGTTAATACTCTCAGGCTTTGTAAATTAGCCAGCCAGCCAGCCAGCCAACCTCCTCTCCTTCTTCTTTCTCTCCTTTTTGGACAGGAGAGAACTGCGAGGACAAAAGCCCCCCGGGCCCCGCTTCCAAGCGGGTCCGCACCGCCTATACCAGCGCGCAGCTTGTGGAACTGGAGAAGGAGTTCCACTTCAACCGCTATCTGTGCCGCCCTCGCCGGGTCGAGATGGCCAACCTGCTGAACCTGACGGAGCGCCAGATCAAAATCTGGTTCCAGAACCGGAGGATGAAGTACAAAAAAGACCAAAAAGCGAAAGGAATTATGCACTCCCCGGTAGGGCAGTCCCCAGACCGGAGCCCGCCTTTGAGCGGGCCCAACCATGTAGGATACTCCAGCCAGCTGCCCACCGTCAACAGCTTGAGCTACGACGCCCCGTCGCCGACGTCCTTTGCCAAATCGCAGCAAAACATGTACGGGCTGGCGGCTTACACGGCGCCTCTCAGCAGCTGCTTGCCCCAGCAGAAGAGATACCCAGGCGCCGAGTACGACCATCACGCCATGCAAAGCAACGGCGGCTTCGCCAACCCCAATTTGCAGGGCAGCCCCGTCTATGTCGGAGGGAACTTCGTTGATTCCATGCCAGCCTCTGGCCCCATGTTCAACATCGGCCACCTCTCTCATCCTTCATCTGCCAGCGTGGACTACAGCTGCGCTGCTCAGATCCCAGGCAACCATCACCATGGACCTTGTGACCCCCATCCCACGTACACAGATCTCACTTCTCACCACACATCTCAGGGAAGGATTCAGGAGGCGCCCAAACTGACGCATCTGTAGTAGACTGGAACGCATTCAGAAAGAAAGAAAGAGAGAGAGAGAAAGGAAGAGAGAAAGAGAAAACGAGAGAGAGAGAGAGTGAAATGCATTCGCGTTTAAATTACCTCACTTTGCCCCTGACGTTGCAGTATTACTTTGAGTATTATAGTGGGGTTTTTTTGTGTCCCCGGTAGAAGCTACCTAGTTCTTGTTTTCTTTGGCGACCGAGTCCATGAAAATTATTTCTGCCCCATCCCCCCCTTGTTGCCCTCTTAAATGTTTTAGCCGTTTAAAAGCATGGCAGTGCAATATCCTTAACAAAAAATAAAATAAATCTAAACATTCCCTCAAGGGAGTAATAATTGGTAACGATGTACTGGAAGGTAAGTTGTAGAAATCCATTAGAACTAGGCGAAAGTGAGTCCTGATGAGGCGTTTACAACATTTGGGACCAAAACGGAGACCTATTTCGAGAGTTATAATTTATAAGATATTTTTTTTCTCCAGCAATGTGAAAGATTGCTTTGGACTTAAATAAGATGTATTTATTATTTTAAGAGGAACTTTTTTTTGTATCATTGATTATTTAATCCTGATCTTCAGTGTATTTATGTGGATATTTGTAGAGTTTCTTCACACCCCCTTTCCCCCTTAACTTGGGAAGATTGATTCAGGTCTTTGGTGACTATACATTTTCACCTATTTAGTATATTTGGTCTGAAATAGAAAGAGTAGTTTTGAACAGTTGTAACAGTGGCTGGTGTTTGTAGTTTATGTAAGGATTAAGCAAATTGTAAGTCATAGATTAATACAGAAACTGAAACTTTACACAAAAGAGCCGATACATTTTTTATTTTAATATATATCACATGTTTATTTATTTCAGATTGTTTGGTATGGTTTTACTTAGCATTAAAAGCTACCTTATATCTCATATATTGTTATATTCTGCTATATAGTGGCCAATCGACTGTTTGGTCTTTGACCAACTTCTGCATACATAATTTGATTCCTTCCTATCTGTTGCACACACCATTACGTCTGGTTGCTTGTTTATAATTTTAAAGTCTGAAATATGCAACACCTTCAGACTGACGTTTAGGAACAATATAATACTGTTGATGTAATTAGGATTTTCTTAGCAATTCAGGCTAATACTGTTGCTTCTGTTGTTATTTTTGTTATTGTTATTATTATTATTATTTATATGATATGATATTTATGCTAACCATAAATCAATTTTGTACAAGTCACTGGAAACCCAAACTTACTTTTGCTGAACAGGGAGGGGAGGGAAAGAGAAGAAGAAGAAGAAGAAGAAGAAGAAGAAGAAGAAGAAGAAGAAGAAGAAGAAGAAGAAGAAGAAGAAGAAGAAACTTTGAATGAAATATTGACAATCAAGTATCTACAAAGGAAAGACTGCGATAGGGTTTAGGAGATGAAGTCATTCTGAAATGCTCAGAATGGCTTTCAAGATAGGAAATTAGGTCTATCAATATTTAATATAGTCTTCTGTAGCAGACATTGGTACAATCCTTGTGTAAACTAATGTTTCTGCCCCAAGCCTAGAAGGGACAGGAAACACAAACATCCTCCCCCCCCCCGCCCCACTCTTCCTCTTTATTTGTATGTTGCATTTAATCTCTTACTGGGTTTTATAAAGCTTTTCTCAACATGAAAGGGGCATTAGGTACACGTTAGAAGCGATACATGCCCATTAATTCAGAAGGAAGCATCCCTTATCGCTTTAAAAAGCACTCAGTTAAGATTCAGATCTTTTGAAGTCCCACAGAACAGTAGCAAAATCTCACTTTTCAGTTTGACTAATAATGCAGCTCCATCTCTCCACGTCCTATGATGGCAACTACTGCAATTCTTTTTGTGTGTGAGAGGTTTTTACTCCTACATTTGTGTCTGTCTAGACAACGAGGATGGATATGGATATATATATATATATATATATATATATATATATATATATATGGTATAACATATATGTGTGTGTATATATATATATATTTCACCTCGTTATCTTTTTTAAAAATACCATGTTGTTAACTGAGAGAAGAGGGGGAAATGTATCGTTTTGTTAAATCTCACTTTTACCCAAGTGTTGTAGATCTGTAAACAAAACAGAATAAACAGCTTCAAATGAAGAAATATTTTAACCACTTCCAGATCTAAAGTGGCTTTCTATGGCAGTTTCTGTTTCTTCCAGCATTAAAATAATAATAATCACAATACAATAACTAATAATACGCACAACTGGTGAGCTGCTACAACAAAAAAAAAAAATGATTTTCTAATATGTCTTCCAGGGAATTCTCAGCAACTGAATTGATAAATAAATAGTGCATGTAGATTTTAGTTTTATATTCTTTATGTGAGGGCATATTTCACATACTACTATAAATCAAAACAATGCAGAAAGAGTCCAACCCTGTGGGCCCTTTATGGTCTAGTGTGTCACTCAGGAGGCATCCGCTGAGTCTGCGGGACTGGGAGGCCTAACATGTTATCCACAGCTTAATGTTTTATGGGCTCAACTTCAAATGGTGCCTTGGCCGACTTGCATTATTATTCCCTCTTAAAGTCAAGTAAAGGGGACACGATAATTTATAAGCATTGCTGGGAGGGATTATAAACTAAAACACACACACCCAGTCTGCACATACGTAGAAAAATTGGGATAGCCTTACTCAAAATATTCATAGCCCTCAATTGACATCTTCACAATGGGCATTTGAACAGACTGTGCTATACATATATACACTATAGCCTTCATAAGTGAGTCTCGAAATCATAAATTTCAGGGGTTGTGTAGGAGTGTATTGTTAGAATTGGCATAGGCCTCCATTTAAAGCGTAACCCAATTACTGGACAGCGACGTCTCCCTTTGGCTCTATTTCTGGCTTCCCCCCCTTGACTCAGGAGGCCAGCCCCGGAGGAACACGCCGAGGCTAAGCAAATTACTTGGCCAGAAAGCCCCATTGATTAATCTGGCGCTTACTTCCAAGTAAACAGTTGTGGGATCCATGCCCAAGAGCGAGAGGGAGGGAGGAAGGGAGGAAGGAGAGGGGGGACTCTTCATAGAAGTCAATGGCAACTCTCCCACGGATTTTAAAGGCTCTGCTTTAAGCTCAAAGACGTTTCTGGCACTACGTGCCTTTGGCTTTCGCGCGCATTTCGGATCGTCATAAATGATATTCAATCCGTTTCCACACCTAACATAAATCTTGCTCCGTTTAGCTTCCTGAATTGCTGGGGTGTTATCTGAATCAAATACAGTATGCTGTAAGCAGGTCCAAGAATATTTTTCTCTCCCCCTCCCCGCACCCCTTTTACAAAGAGTCAACAGTCCTTCTCCCCAGGATGGCTTTTCCAGAACAACAGGAGGAAGGTTGCGGGGGCTTGCCTTTAAATGTAACTCATCTTCATTTTAGCTGCGCCATATCACTGGCCAACGCCAAGAATGAGCTTTTGGAGGACGCCAACATTACCCCCTCCCATTTTTTTCAATGGTTAAGGTGAAAAGAAAGAAAAATAGGGACTAGGGCTAACAAACTCCCTTCTCTGTTGCCCTTGATTTTATTGCATGGCGCGCCTTCGCTTTTAATTTAGACTTACCCACTGCATCCCAAAGTGGTAAACTCGATTGTGGCTTATTGTGGTATTGCATGTGGGCAGAAAGAGGCTATGGCAACAAGGAAAGATCCGTGTGAGTGTGAATGTGTGCGCGAGAGAGCGTGAGAATCAGAGGCACAGCCCCCATCCCACCCCCAGTTCTCTCTTTAGGGGTGCAATCTTCAGAGAGCTTTCTGGAAAGTAAGATTGGGTGAAGTCAGCTGGGTTGACTTCTAAGTGAACTTGATTAGCATCGGCCCCATAAGTCCCGAAGTAGAGCCGTTTGTTTTCCTCTTCATTCCCTTCAGAACGGCATCCACCCCCACCCCCCTTGACTAGGCATTCATACTCAGAAATAAGTACCATTTCGTGGTACTTACTCCCGAGTAAGAAGTGGGTATGGGACTGAACCTAAGGTTTTGACACCCAAGGAGCAGCCAACGCGGATCCGTAGTAGCCTCATGCCCGTCGATTCCGAGGCGATTCCGAGGGCTCCGGCTGTCCTAAACAGGGGAGGATGGCAGAGCGATAAGCAAACATTTAGCTCCCCATTTTTATTCGCAGGTATCAGCCCCTCCGAATGGGAGGGGAGAGGCCTTCAGTACGTTCACTGATCTTCCTCCTGTGCTTTGATGAGCTGATACTCCCACACTTAGGTAAAGAACGAGGCGCTGCATCTTCCCCGGGTCTCCTTCCTCATTGGCTTGGAGTAAACCCTGTAGCTAAGCAACGTCCGTCGGATAGGACACCACTCGACGGGGTCAGTGGGGGATACGCTTTGCTGAAGCTATTTGCAAGGCGACGTGGATGATACAGCAGCCTACCCGCTGCATAGTGGCCGCCTGCCTGCCTGCCTTCTCTCGTTGGCTCCTTCCCCCTCCCCTCCCTCTCCACTGTAACAGAGCTGTGTGCAAACAAAGGGGCCTGGTAGCCATTTTTGCACAGGAATAATAATGCAGAGGTCGCCAAAGGAACAAAGCAGAGGCGCCTCTTTGGTTTAGAAGGCCCGCTTGCAAGGCACAAAAGCGCGCACGGTTTATTTGCGGCGTAGCATGTAGACGTTAGACTGGGAGGCCTCCCTTTGTGGTATGGAGGATCTTTAAAATATAAAAATAAAAGAAAGGAGCCGCCGGTAAAAATAACTTAAAACACACATAAGGCAGCTCTCCCTTCTCTTTGCCCTCCAGAAGATATTGCGCACTACAGGGTTGAAGTAGCCAAGACGCGACCAGAAGAGAGTCTTAGGCTCCAATCCTATATACTTGCTTACTCCTGAGTCTAAGTGTGCATTGTCCTCCACTTCACAGTGTTCTAGCAGTAAGCCGCATTGAACTCAGTGAGTATACATGCATAGATTGTGTATTTCGTGCCTTTGTGTACTTACTTGAGAGTAAGGGTTGCTGAATCCAGTAGGTCTTAATTCTGAGGGTACATGTCTAGGTTTGGGCTCTACAAAGCATTTCAGATACTTGCCAAAGCTGATTAGTACTCCTTTCTGATTCATGGAAGGTTGCACTCAGGCGAACGCTTCCTTAGGATCAAGTCCTATTGAACTCGACTAGGCTTCCTTCCTTCCTTCATTGTCACATACACAGGATCCGCCGATCCGGCTTGAGTAGCACCTAACTAGCTAGCATGGAATCCAGGAGGAGGAGGAGTGTTGGAGATCCTGCCTTTCGAATGCTTCTTCTTTCCAATGTCTTTTGGATCGGGTGGGTGTGAATGAGGATGTGAAAATCCCTTAAAAGAGGGATTCTATTACTGGGTACAATCCAGTCAAATTTAAGCTCTCTTCCACCTTTGGTTTCGGGTAAATCGAGGCTGTCCTATCCTATACTGTACATGTTTAGTCAGAAGCAAGCCCCCTATTTTCATTGGGGCTTACTCCCAAGTAAATGTGCGTGTTAAGTCCCATTGAACATAGCAGGATGAACAGGTACAGGGGTCGGGCTGCGCAGGAAGGAAGATAGCTGGATATTTCTTCGATTTCTAGCATAATAAATAAATTGCAGCGCAATCCTATGCATGTTTACTCAATGAGTAAGTGGCAGCGTGTTCAGTTAGCAAAGGTGAATGATCGAGACGCAGATCAAGCCATCCGTTTATGAACGAAGGTGTATATAAGCCTTTCTGAAATTTCACATCAATTGCAATGGTAACCGAATGTGCGGCATTATTTGCTCCATTTGTAAAATAGCTCTGCTTAAATAGACCCTGCAGCGTCTCCTCAGCCTTTCCAGAATTTATTCAGCTAGTCACGTGGCCGACCTCTTGGAAAGAAAGGCGGCTTGAGAAATGAGCCTTTTAAAACCCTCTCCGATCCACCGCGGAGATAAACTGAAGTATCGCCGTGTCATTTGAGATGACTGACATCGCGATCCAAAAACTGGAAGTCAGTTTTACTAAAATCTAGGGGATATACTTCAAAGCAAAGTTGGCCTAGACCGGAATATCACTCACTGGACTCAGGACTAATTCGAAGTGGCCCAAATGCAGCCAACTTTGGAAAAATATTAGTGGCATATAATGGGGCTTTGACAGGAATCTTCATACTTTGCATCACCGAACCAAATTCATTATTTGCAGCTAAAAGCGATTCACAAGGGTTTACACCAGTAATAGTATTTCTAAATGCTGTCTTGATTAACATGGGGGATAATAATTAGTTGCATGCAAATGACCACTGGTCCATCTGCAGATTAAATGTGGACTCTTTTCTGGACTTTTTTTCCACGTGCAAGTGCTGTGAGGGTAGTTCTCAGCTTTCTAATAAATCTCTTGATGCTGCCCCGGCAATAAAAATAAACAGGCAAGGAAACAAATCATAACGTTTTTATTGCTTCAAAATACAAGTGACATATATCACCCCCAATTCATGTTTAAGACAACGTCCCGAGTAATGAATGCCCCTCCGTGGTCCTTTAATCAGTAGAAACATCTATATTCATTAAATTCCCTTCTCAAAATAGCACTTATTTTGAGGCATTAGGACACAGACACATGTGCACTATATGGGGTTATAGTTTTTATTTTTATTTTTTTATAAACCGCAATTATGTAGAAGGATGTTTCACTAGAATCGGTGGAACTCAAGTAACATCCTGCCTTAAACACAAAAGTAGAGGTCAGAAATAGGGTCGGATCGGAGAGTGCTCAGTTTGCTTGGGACAGGGAAACAGAGAATCATAGAGTTGGGTGGAACCCGGAGGGTCATCTAGTTCAACCCCCTGAAATAGGAGGAATCCTGCCCACAGCCATCCCTGGGTGGGTTCGAACCACCAACCTTCTGGTTAGCAGCCAGACGCACTAACCCAGGCATCCCCAAACTGCGGCCCTCCAGATGTTTTGGCCTACAACTCCCATTATTCCTAGCTAGCAGGACCAGTGGTCAGGGAAGATGGGAATTGTAGTCCAAAACATCTGGAGGGCCGAAGTTTGGGGATGCCTGCACTAACCCATTGCGCCGCAGGATACAAGCGCAGGGTGGTTTTTAGTTCCATTCAGTATTGTAGTATTCTGGCTGTTACAACCTGATCTTACGCACAGTTACTCAGAAGCAGTCCCGCCGGAGTCCAATTGTGGGGGTGTTCCTGGGGTTGATGTCGACAAGCTGTCAAATGTAAAAGGTTGTTATCGCGTACAATGCTGGCAAGCCACATTGTACGTCGGTATAGGCACACACGTATCTGTAAGTTGGGTCATTGGGACAGAGCAGGGCAGCAGGTCACCACAGGACAGAGGTGGGGAAAACAGGATGGAACTGGTTTGGGCAAGTTGTGTCAGGGGAAGCAGGTCCAAGCCAGAAAGGTTGAACCCAGGTCGGGAGGAGAACAATGGAATGGAGAGGAGGTTTTGGAAAACTACCAGTGGTCACAAGATTGAGAGGAGGGGGATGTGTAAAGAGTGCACATGTGACAGGGAGGTGTCTGAGGGATACATGAGAACCAGGTACTTCCCTTATAGAGGAAAATTTGGGTGTTGGCAGGATGTGACATGTATGGAAGTACCACCTTTTCTGGGATGTCCTGGCTGTCATTGGAGGAAGACTGCACTGTTGGTTAATCATTTACTTTGTAACGAAATCTCAATAAAAGGGGGCTCCTGCTTCTGTTCTGGGTCTACCCCCCGGAAATTACTGCCTTGTGTTGCGTTTTGTTTGCCACCACAACATCCAATATCATATGACTTATTGCCAAGTAAGCGTACAGTACTTAGCATCGAAACCTTGGTGGTTTGGCACCCAATCGTCACATACCTCTCGTGGGAGAGTTCTACCAAAAGCAATGGGGCTGAGCAATTCAATTGATTTCAACAATCAACCCATAAAAGCAGCAGCCTTTTGCTTGACAATAATTCCAAAATCTTTGTGCCTGTTAGGACCAACCAAAACGTCACAACATGGTGAGCTATATAGAAAGCTGCTCACTTGAACTCAGGAGGGCATACTATTCCGTAGAGACGCGCGAGGTTTTTATCCAATGTTAGGCCCATGGGGGAAAAATGCACATGGCTAACCTGAGTAAATTTATTTCAGTGGGTCTGTTCTGTGTCGAAGTTACTTGACTCCCACTCAGGCGTAGGATATGGGTGCCAAAGTGCTTCCCCCTGGATGGATCCCATCCAGAAGTGTGCTTCGAAATGCTGCGGGCGGGGGGCGGGGAATTGATATCACTCATCCTAAGCACGTTCCTTGGAAGTTAAGTCCCACTGGTGGCACCGACAGGGGCCTGTGTGTGTTCAGGACGGAGTCAATCTCAATCGCCTAAGAATGCTCAGCCCAGACTTCCAGTGCTAACCCCACCCCCACCCCAGCCCCCATTGCCCTCGCCCGTCTCTCTGCTGTGTGCACGGTCTCTAGCTTGCCAGCTGCCTTCTATTCTTTTCTGCCAAAGAGCTTCAGTCAAAGCTGAAGGGGCTGGATGTGTAAATACTTGCAACCCTTCCCATAAAGTTATTTACGTAGGCGGAGGGGGAGGAGGAGGAAAGAGTTTAATTGCGCGCGCGTGTATTTAAATCCTCCAAGTGAATGATTTATTTCTAAACGGGGTTTAGGAATAATTGGAATGGGAGGCATTTTTTTTTTGTTTCCATTTTCCGCGCAGCAGAACCCAGGGGTAAAACTTTTCCTAGGCTGCACCACTTCAGGTTGCAGATGGGATCTGTTTTGTTTTATTCCCGCACTGTTTTGAATGCATGCTTGAAGAATGCTTCCTCCCCGGTGTGGTGTGGTGTAGTCCAGGACAAACCTTAGCTGTTAGATTTCAGCGTTCCATTCTGCAGAACGTGGAAACCGACCCCCCACTCCCAAATTCTACCCTGCAAGACCAGGATTACGCGCTGCTCCAGCCTTCGCGTGTATACTAGGAAGCAAGTTCCACTGTCATATGTTGATTCATTAGCACGGTGCCCACCCGGGTGCATAGGAACCAATTCCGAGGTACCTCCGGCCCCCCAATAAATATTTGAGGGTGGCCGCCCGCAAAGTTGAAGGACATCGCCATTCAAATAGGGCTGAGCGTCTTGTGATCGATGATGCGGGGCGGGGCTTACCTGCCCCCTCCCCCATATTTTATTCAAGTTGGCACCTCTGGCCGGGTGTACTTTCAATCAGGGTGGTAAATAGATGGATTCCATCACCTCCTCATCCGTCCTTTCAGCCAATCTTTGGGGCCTCGTCAGGTGGGGATTCTGTCCTGGTCTCCTGTGGGCATGAAGTGGTGGTGATTAATAAGTGCAGAGAGGACCATTGTCTAGTGCTTTAGGTGGGGCAAAGCCATCGGTGCCAAGATGCCTTTGATCAGGGGCACCACAACACCACTTATGTCAGGAGATGGAAATCCACCCATCCGGTCCCAATCCGGATCAGCTACGTCAGGCATGTCCAAAGTCCGTTTCGGTGCCTAATCCGGCCCACCGATCGGTTTAATCCGGTATCCGCCCCCTGTGGCAATCCGGCCCCTGGGGTAAAATCCTAAAAAAAAACACCCCAACAACTTCAATCCTAAAAAAGGTCAGCATCTTTGGTTGTCCCTCTGGTGGCCTTCACGGCCCTTCACTTCATCAAATCTGGCCCTCTTTGAAAAAAGTTTGGACACCACTGAGCTACATAGACTAGGCAAAACTCTCTCTTTTTTGCCAACTATTTTTAAAATTGATTTTCCATTTTTTAACCCAATTAAACATATTATTTCCAAATTAATACGATCAATGCAAAACAGAGTCAGCTTGCTATTCGAACCAAAAGAGCTCTGGATCCCAGATCCATTCATTTAAAACCCTGCCATGCTGGTCTGTGGTGTGACCAACGCAGAAGGAGAAGAAGAGGCTACAGTAGGCCTACTGTGCAGAGAAGAAATAAAGGCTACCGCCTTGTGCAAAGTTAGGCTACTTCACTGGTCTTCCGCGCTGCCTGCTATAACAAAATTCTTTTCTAGAGCGCTATGCTAGAGCGTTGTGGCAGAACTAGCCTTCTAACCCTTGGAAGCAGCGGTGCCGACTTGAATAAAATATTGGGTAAGCTCAGGTAAGCCCCGCCCAACATAATCAGTTACATGACATGGGGGGCACACACCATTTGAATGGCAGATTCTATCAACTTTTTTTGGCGGGAGAGAACCCCTCAAATATTTTAGGGCGGGGCAAAGGGACCTCGGCCCTTAGGAGTTTCTTTCTGTGCTTGGAAGGCAGATTTATTGTGGCACACGAAGTTTGTGCCACAATAAACCGGTTCAGGCTGCTCTTTTTTATATATACCAGTCCACGGTTAGGGTGGCAGTTGCAGTCACATCTCCCAAACCACACTGGCAGAAACATTGCAGCTTGAGAAAAGGAGGCCCCCGACGTCTTTCACCAGGCTCCGTTTTGCCTTCCAAGGCTCAGAAAACAGCCTCCTTCCAAAAACCAAACAACCCCCCTAACCACACGCAGCACAATGGTGTTTTTTTTTAAAAAAAATAAATCAAGAAGGTTCCAGCTTGGAATGGCAAACGTTTGCCAGCAACAACACCAGGCCAGGCACACACTCTTGGAAAGAGTCTCCTCCTCGCGCAATCCCAGGGCTGGAGAGCCTGAAACCGAACAATAGGGCACAAGAGTGCGGGGTGCGGGGGAATCGCTTCACTGAGTGGCCCGAGACGAGTTGGCGGAGCCTCTTTGTGCGACCACGTGGCAGGCACTGCGCTCATTCATTAACCCAGCGCCGCCTCTGGAAAGGCGCGAGAGAGCTTGGCCAGGTCTCCGCTACTTTGGGGGCCTCAGCTACTTTCATCAGGAGAGAGACTGAATGGTAAGTTGATCGCCAACAAGCAACAAATCTCTTCCTTGGCTATTACCAAGGGAAGCCGCGTTTTCCAGTGGGGAAGGAAGGAGGGCTTCCTTACTGCTGGGAGCAGGGCAGTCGCGGAGAAAGAGGAGGGCCAACGGGGCGGATTTTTATTTTTTTATAGTTCTATGAAGAGTTCATCAATCACACCGTGTGTGCACTTTTCACTCGACAGCAGCCCCTCCTCCTGCTCCCGTCCGGGACCAGCTGGGATTCAACCAGAAAGCACAGCCAGGAGGAGCCAGGGAGAAACGAACGCGCCGTCTAACATGCACCTACTAATCGCTTGACTCATGGGCTGCCAGCAGGCAGCAGCCAAGTTGCAACCAGATTCTTCTGCTAACACAATAAGATGAAGGGGACGGGGTGGTGTGTGGTTTTGAAGAATGGGGAGAAATCTCAGACTTAGACAAGCCACCCAGGGAACTTCCCACCACTGTAAACTGCGAACCCCGGACAGCTTCTCAGGACTTGCTGAGTAGGGAGAAAACATACTGGACGTAACCTCCAAGGAGATCTATTCCTTGGACACACAACCTGTGCGTGTGTGGCCATAGTCAGGATTTTTGTTCGGGGGATGGGGTGCAGCTTGGCTACGCCCATGCGTGTGACATAGCCCACTTTGCTTTGGCAAAGGTCTGGATTTTCAGGAAGAGTTTGGCTTCCCGAAACCATCGTGATGCTCACCAGACTAAGAGAAGGAAGTGGCTTGGCTGTTCTACCCCCCCCCCCCCAGCCTACAGTCCGCAGTCTAACAGGAGAAGCAACAGTCCTGGTGAACATGAGAGCTGCAGTACCAAAGGTTTGTACACTGGGAGCGCTAGAGCCTCTGCCCTCCTTTCCTACCTCTTCCTTTCCCAAAGTTAGAATTCTCAACTGAATAAAGGATTCATTGGTTTCATGATCTACGCTTCCATCTTTTCTAGGAAGAATGTGGTTTCAGGGTATTTCTGTTTGGTATAAAAAAGCACATCTGGCTCCACTAAACCCGGAAGAAGAAACACCCTAACCTTTATCACCACCCGATTTACTCCAAATACTTCTTTCTTACACATATAATTATTTATTAACTTGCTCCACCTTTCTTCCAGGGAGCTCAAGGCAGTGTGTGTGGTTCTTCGCCTCCCTCCATTTTATCCTCACAACAACCCTATGAGGTAGGATAGACTCAAGGTCATCCACTGAACTTTATGGATGAGCAGGGGTTTTTGAGCACTGGTACTCCAAATCCTAGTCCACCACTCTAACCACTATACCACTCCTCCCTTAAATCTGTGGGATGGAACACTGGGGCAGACAAGTCACAACAGTTCCTAGAGTGTCCACTAACAGGAACTCATCTGGAGGGACACCTGACTAAGTTCAGCTTCCTGTTCCTCCAGATATGTAGATGAGATGGATTAGCTGGCAGATAGAAGCTCCCAGCCAGCAGCCATTCTCTCTCTTAGCCATTTCTCCTTCAATGGGAACACATCTGCACAGAACCTACATTTAGGATGGTTCTCCCTCTTGGCCTGCTGCCAAGAGAGAGACCAGATGGAGCCTCACTTTACTAAGTAGACTCCAGATGTATATATCTGTAACTTTTCTACGTAAGCCTGCCTTTCTGAGATTATGCTGTTAACTCAGGATGAAACTGTAAGTAAACTCTATCTTATTTTATAAACGTTGTGTATTTTTTTTAAGAGGGACAAAGGGGACTTTGCCAGGAAGTATAATATTGTACAGGTTTTAGGAAACCTGAACGCACACGCTTTGCTGCGCACAAAAGGGGAATGTCACTCTGCTGATATTGGAAGCTTGCTAACGCAAGCTTGGATAGGATCTATCTAATAATATATCCTAATCCACATCCTAACATTCCCACAAAATCCAAATGCCACATGAGGTACAGCTTCAACTATGAAATGATATGAAATGTAGTGTCATTTCAAGTATGAAAGGCTTTCTCCCCTTTCAAGGATTTCCAGTCCACGTCAACAAAATCCACATGCCAAGAAACAAAATAAAAACAGGTTTTTTTTTGCCTATCATTCATTAAAATGCCCATGAATATGCTTTTTCCAGAGAGACGTGACATAATTTCTGCCCGCTTACCTTTCCAAAAAGTTGTATCACTTTAGGTGTTCAGCTCAACCCACAGCCTCCCCCACCATATGAAAAAGAAATAAATACACAAATATTCCAAATGTTTGGCAGCATCACAATCCCTAAACCTTATTCCATTCAACCCTGCTAACAGACATAGGGAATTAAGAAGAAAATACCGGTATTAACCATGACCTTTCCTTCTAATTTGCATTGTAAGTTATCTCGCATTTCCTTTTGCATTTCAGAAATGGAGTTTTTGAATAATGCAACCCTGCACACATAAATCTTGCTGTGAGTCCCACTGAATATAAGTAGACAGGCATAGGATCACATTTTAGGCTGCAGTCGTAAGCACAATTGCTAGGGAGTAAGGACCACTGTGTATTGTGTGGGACTTCCTTCTCGGGAAACATGCTTCTAACATTGCAGTCTTCTAATAAGTCAATGGTAGAATGGAAATATAATGGAATGTAGTTAACTAACAGATTTGCTGGTTAAAAAGACACTTGGTTAATACACCTGTTCCTTTTCTTGTTGCTCATCCAAACTGTACTGGGATAAGGGAAATGTTTGTTACTAAAGTCCCTAATTTGTGCACCAGCATGTGTGTGCTTATGGTGGGGTTTGCCAACTGCTGACTCAGTATAATGGGTGCCAAATGTGACATTATAACAACAGCATCGAAGGCAGATGAACTGATCGAACACATGCTCAGAACTGGAACATTAGCATTACTAAATATTTCTCTGAACGCTGAAAAGGAGGGAGGGAAGAGATCTTACCAAAGTATTTTTGAACAGTCTTTCTTTTAAGTCACTTTTTTTAAAAAAAAATACACACACTTTTTATGGAAACACTTGTCTTCTGAGACATGTTTTTAAGGAGGATGTGTATGAAGTTCTGCAAAATCAGACATGGGCCATGATCCTGTACATGTTTACACAACCATCCTACTGAGCTGAGTGAGACTTCCCAATAAGCCTGGAAAATAATCATTTTATGAAATCAGCTTTACGTCCTGAGCCATGGTTGGCTGTGAGTCCTGGAAGACCTTTCCTTCGTTCTCTTAATGACCCATCTCCCAGGTGATCATCTGAACGCAGGAAGCTATCTGGCTTGATTAGCTTCTAACATTTGCTGGATCCAGGAATTTAGAGGGGTCAGGCATCCCTGAACTTATAACATGATTATAAATATTTAAAGGTGAAAACCTATACACTCTTACGCGCGCTTTTGGTAAGTCCCAGTGAATAAAATTTACTTCTGGGAAGATATGTAGAGGATTTATGCAACAGCAGTAAACATACACACATTCCTACTTGCTTCTTGGAATCCTCTGTCAGTCTGATGAATGGTAGTGGGAACTGCCACACTTTCCATATTGTCACAAGTGTGGGTCCCCCTGATTGTATCATATACTGTCTGTCTCCTACTGCAGCCCTCCTCTACAATATCAGGCAGTGCCAGATTTACGTATAAGCTAAACAAGCTATAGCTTAGGGCCCCACTCTCTTGGTCCCCCCCCCAAAAAAAATTAAAGGACAAAAACCTGGATGTACATTTCCAAAATATAAGATAAAAATAAAATAAAACCTACATACAGCAACAGTGTTTGTGTTGTGTATGGACCTATTAGGTCCATAAATCACCATATAGCATATATTCAGCACAAAAAAGCATTATTATTTTTCCTTGTTCTTTTTTTAAAGCCTCATGTTTTATTAGAAATGTTGCAAGGTATGTGAAAACTATCGTTTGGATGCTTTTGTTTTAGCCAGGACTTTCTAGGATTTGTGGGATGTAATCCACTGGGAGCAGTCAAATACAACATCCCTCGTTTTACTAGAGTGGACGTGAAAGGGGATGTTTCGTCCAGCCAGTCAAAACTTCCTGTTTTCTCCTGGGCTAGAGCATCCTTCCTTTTGCATGTGATAGAAGGTGGGTGTGACCTAACCTGTCCAGGTAACAAAAGACGAGTCACACAGCACACCTCCCTCTTTTTCACTTCCTTCTTCATTTGACCAGCTTCTAGCTAGGACTGCTCTGCTTTCAGCTAGCAGAAGCACTGGGATTATTCCCACCTTTGGGGTAGATCCACATGAACATATTTGTAACTAAGTTGGCCTTCAGGTATCACACTGAAGTAAATTCTTTTATTGCCTTTGAATGAGATTGTGGTGTCTTTATTCTTTTAAGAGGGATTCAAGGGAACTTACCAGGAACGTACAATGCAGTCTGAGACAGACTGAATTGTGTAATAGTGAGAGGCTCACACGAGCCTGCAACCAGCTATCTGCTGTGCATGTAAAAAGGGGAATGTAAACTCTGCTAAGTAAAGGAACTTGCTAGTGCAAGTTAGGAAGGATGTTAATAAACAATATATCCTCTCCTGCCACCCTGAACATTCCCACAGGATTCAGCTTCAGAAATTCTTACACCGTAAGAATGTATTGAAAATAATCTATTCCAGCATCCTATTCTTACAGTGGCCAATCGGATACCAGTGTGGCATAATGTTTAGAGTGCTGGACTGGGGCCTGTGAGACCAGGGTTCAAATCTCCATTGGCCATGAAGCCCCTTGGGCCAATCACAGCACTCAATCTATCCTATCTCATAGGGCTATTGTGGGGATTAAATAAGGGGGGGGGAACCACATATGTCACACTCAGCTCCTAGGAGAAAAAGTGAGATATAATTGCAATACGTGAATAAATAAGAAACCTGCAAACAGGACATGAATGCAATTGAACTATTGCCAGGATTCAGCCCCCAAACAGGACAAACCCCAACAGCCCCCAAATAGGACAAACCTCAACAGAATGGCTTAGAAAAGGCATAGACTGGATTGCCAGCATTTAAAAAAATGCTCCAGGTGAAGAATTCGTCCTCCTCACTAATGAGTCACAGAGCAGTTAAGGATTATATAGTAGGGCATTGTTTTCAAAGAGAGCTGAACCCTGGTGTTCCTTTCCCTACAATTAGGCAATGGTAACAGGCAACACTATAAAGTAAAGTAAGAATGGGCAGCTTGAGAAATGATCTGGTCTGAGATACCATCTTTATTTTTCAGTGTTTTAGTCAATATAGTGTTTCCCCCAACATGAATGGTCATTTCTAGATTTATTTTGCAGCTTTGCTCACATTTTCACCCACCCTGCTCTTCAAGGCTGGACCAAGACATTTTGTGCCTCACACGGAGGAACAAATTCTGCCCCCCCCCCCCAAGATGCAAGGGACCCAAGAGTGGTTGAGTTATTTTGGCAATGGAGGTGGAAAATCCCAGAAGTCCTTGGGCAGTACAAGTACAAAGGGAAGAGAATTAAACAACTAGCAATTTGCTTCCCTTCCATGACACCCAGAATCAGCTGCCTGAGGCAGTCACCTTCCTGATGGTAGGGCCGGGCTTGCAACAAGGATGGAGGCTACCTTTCTGTAGATGGGAAGGGTCCTTTGCGGAGCCAAGTCTTCTTCATTACACGCTGCAAGCGACTTCTCTACCTAAGTGCTCTCTATCATGTGGCCTTTTGTTTCTTTTACGTCCACGACAGCTGGAATATAGTTCTTTGAAAAACAATCCCCCTCGGCACTAGAATGACACCAGTGCCTGAAATGACAGAAGAGTTTTGCAAAACTTCAAACCACAGTCGTAAAACCCCTTCGTTCAACTGGGCCTACTGGGAATGCTTTAGAAGTAAATGGTATCACACCTGAAGCTATGGACCCTACTTATAAACAAGCTGGTGGGCGCACACATTATATTGACTTTTTGGCATAATCATATTATTCAGAAATATTTCCCAACCAAGCTCAATGGGCTGCACTCTTTAGTAGGAAGCTGGTGTAGCTTAGTGACTAAGAGTCTGAGCAGCAGCAGTTCAATAAATCATTGGTTCAGATCTCACGTTTGCTATCATGGGTGTACCCGGGGGGGGGAGCTGCTCCCCCATCAAGTAAATAAATTAAAATACTTAACTAAAAGTAATTATAATAATCATAATATTTGAAATTGAAATGCTCGCTGAGGTCACTTGTACCATTGGATGGTCATTCAGAACCTTGTGGAGAGTAAAGACCTGACCATGGACTATGCTTACTGAATGTGCACAGAAAAGCTGCATTAGAGAAAGGAGGAATTTTGAGAAGGAAGCGCTGAAAAGGCTTTCAGCAAATCCAAGAAATCTTGTTTTAATTTAGACTTTTTATTTTAAAAAGATGAAAAAAGGCATTTTCTTTGTAATTTTGCAAAATATACTCGGTAACCACATGAAAGGTACAATCATACCTCGGTTTAAGTACACTTTGGTTTGAGTACTTTCAGTTTAAGTACTCCGTGGACCCGTCTGGAATGGATTAATCCACTTTCCATTACTTTCAATGGGAAAGTTCGCTTCAGGTTAAGTACGCTTCAGGTTAAGTACAGACTTCCGGAACCAATTGTGTTTGTAAACCGAGGTACCACTGTATTCCCTGTTGTTCGTTTCTTATTTAACTTCCCAGTTTTCAAATGATTTTGGCAGATTTTTCTGAGCCCTTGGGTCAAAAGAAAGGAATGTAAAACAGCTGAGCCAGACAGAGGATGGTGGCAGATGGGTGTCCTGCCGTCCCTAACATAAATCCTGGCTACAACCATGTTTGCTGTGAGTTCACTGGGTGGCCTCAAACAATCCAGTTTCTCTCCACCTCAGCTCCACGTGGAGATAATAATACTGACCTTATAACAGGTTGTTGGAAAGACAGCAATGCAATTACATTGACGTGAATACTCTAAAACAGGCATAGGCAAACTCGGCCCTCCGGATTTTTTGGGACTACAACTCCCATCATCCTTGACCACTGGCCCTGTTAGCTAGGGATGATGGGAGTTGTAGTCCCCAAACATCTGGAGGGCCGAGTTTGCCTATGCCTGCTCTAAAACAGGGATGGGTTACCTGTGGCCCTCCAGTTGTTGCTGGGCTAGAACTTAATTCATCCCTGACCAGGCTGGCTTCTATGATCCAAAGACATCTTGAGTTGTAGTCCAATAAGTTCTGGAGGCAGGACTGGTGTGTCCCATTTTGCTGCTTGAGGTGAAATGGGAAGTGCCACCCTGCCTTGCCGCTGCCTCTGCTGCACCACGCCACCTGCTCTGCGCCACCCGTGTGGGTGCTGCCTCAGGTTTCTGCCACCCAAGATGGCTCTATCATCCCGCCTCATGGGTGGGCCAGGCCTATCTGGAGGGCGGCATGCTTTCAACCCAAGCCATACATGCTAGGCTGTAAGGTTGCCTAGGAATGCAGCCTTATTTGTATGGCAACAAGTTGAAAGCTGTGATTGGCTTGCAACATAAGGCTGGCTCCTTACCCTGCAGGAGCACCCACAGAGGCCAAGGAACTATAAAAGCAAGAGATGCCTCTATGTTTCAGTAGCTCTGTTAACTGATGGTCTCATCTATGTTTCAGAAGCTCTGTTAACTGATGGTCCCATCTTATTGTTTACACCAAAGGAAATGTGTTCAGTAGGACTTGCTCCCAAGTTTGCATTCATAAAATAGCAGTTCTGATCAGAAACAGTGTTCACCAGCGCTCAACAGCAGAACTTTGCAATATGTACACTCAGCCTTTGTCTTTGACCAGCCTAGCATATGTGAAGTTATGATGGAGAGGCTTTGAGCATGCTCTGCTGATTGTTTCATGCATAGACATGGCTCCCTTTGCAGCAGGGCACTGCAGGGCTTTATCTGTTATGGCACCCCAATTGAAGAACTTGCTTACGTTAGAGGTATGGCCAACTCCCTCACTGATATCGATTTTCCCTCTCGCCTTCAGGGACTGGTGAAATGGTTAACTATTTTGTTAGCTGTGGAATTTGTGGGATGTGATCCATGAGAGGCAGTCAAGTACAACATTCCTGGTAATGCTACAGAAGACATGTCCTTCCTTTGGCATGTGATAGCAGGTGGGCGTGACCTAACCTGCCCAGGTAACAAAAGGACTAGTCAAACAGCAGACCTCCCTCTTTTTGACTTCCTTCTTCGTCTGACCAGCTTCTAGCTAGGACTGCTCTGCTAACTCTCAGCTAGCAGAAGCACTGGGATAATTTCCCCATATTGGGTAGATCCACATGTACCTATTTGTAACTAAGTCTGCCTTCAGGAATCCAACTGTGAACTGATGTGAGTAAACTTCTTTTATTGACTTTAATAAGGTTGTCGTGTCTTTATTCCTTTAAGAGGGATTAAAGGAAATTTACCAGGAACGTACAATTCAATCTGAGACAGAATGAATTGTATAATAGTGAGAGGCTCACACAAACCTGCAACCAGCTATCTGCTGTGCATATACGGTATAAAGGGGAATGTAACTCTGCTACATAAAGGAACTTGCTAGTGCAAGTTAGGAAGAATATTAATAAACAATATATCATCTCCCGCCACCCTGAACATTCCCACAGAATTATGTACTGCTAAAAATTGTTGGACCAATTATTGATGATTATTGATAATTTTAAGGTTTTATTATTGATATTGGGAACCTTTGTTGAGATGCAGTTTAATAATATTTTCTTTCTTTCTTTTTAAAATCATCTTTATTGAAAGTTCAAAAAGTACATAATTATATGTGCACTAAACATTGTGAGACACAAATAGAAGAAGGGAGTAAGAAAAAGAGAATCAAAACCCAGGTAGAAGAGAAAATAAAGGGGGGAGGGGGAGAAACCCAAAAATGTACACTTTACAAGGTTGTCATCGTACTTCACCAGATCTTAACCCAGTTCTTTTTTTCTGGGGGTACACAGGGCTATGCATACCCCTAAACATTTTGTGAATCTAAGTTTGGTCTCATTGAAGGGCAGTATTTCAATATGAGTAGGAAAATGAGAGTACCCCTAAACATTTTTTTAAAAGAAAAAAGCACTGTCTTAACCTATCACAGTATTTGTAAGCATGGATTCCAAATATCATTGAATTTGTCCATGGCAAGTCTGTGTTTATTTTTCCAATTCATCAGTATCAGTCTTTTTGCTGTAGTCAGGGCATGGAAGGTCCACTTGTATTGCCTTTTTGTAAGGTTCAATGTGCTGGGTATATAATTCAAGATGATATTTTTCTCTGTAAATGTAAGGTTCTTCCTTACAGTTCTGGGTAATATCCAACAGTCATATTCAGAGTATGATAAACAGTGGATATACAACTAGTACAAAAACAACTACTTGGAATACATTACCCTCCACATGGAAGGCCTTCTATGCAGGGTCCAAGGCATGGTTTTCAAACAGGTGTGAATGGCAGCTCTTCTTTTCCTGAAACTACTGATTTTAAATACAAAAGACTGAGGGGTTGGGGAGGGGTTTCTTCTTGTGGGATGTGAAACACAGAGCAGTCAAATACAACATTCCTAGAGTGGACATGTTTGTACCAGCCAGTTGGAACTTCCTGTTTCCTCCTAGGCTGGGACAAATTTCCTCCACCTGTGACTAGAGGTGGGTGTGACCTTACCTGTGCAGGTAACATAAGCACAGGGCTGACCACCACCTCTCTCTCTCTTACCCATCTTGCTTTCATTGCAGAAGCATCAGCTGCTCAGCCTGAGATGCTCTCTTGGCCTCCAGCCTAGGGAGGACAAAGGAACTTTCTCCTTATGGGATAGATTCCAAGTGTATATATTTTGTAACTTAAGCCTACCTTCTGGGATCTTTACAATGTGTGAGTAAACTATTTTATACCAAGACACTGTTGTGTCTATTCTTTTTAGGAGGGGGAAATTACAAGGAAACTTATTTTAGAAACTTAAGCAAGCCTGGCAACAAGTTATCCACTGCGTAAGTTTTAAAAAGGGAATGTTACTCTGCTAAATTATAGAACTTGCTAACGCAAGTTGGGAAGGATGTTATTAAACAATATATCCTCTCCTGCCTCCTTGAACATTCCCACACTTCTTGCATAGACACCTGAATTCAAACACACCTCCAAAATAGAAGTTAGACATCATCAGAATTATGCTTTGAGAAGCCGGTACTTCGTTACTGTTTAGAAACAAATCAGGATGATCATCTGAACCTTTGGGTGGGAGGGGAGTAATTTTGTGTTGCAGCAGAAAAATACCCTCACCTGCTCCCCCCCCCCGCAAAAAAACAAAAACAAAAACGATGGGGAGGAAAAAATTCGCCATTTGTAAGCCCACTTCCTTTCTTTTCTACTATGCCAACTGAAAGCAGTCATTAAAGCAACAAGGCTGTTATTATTATCAAGGGAAACAAGGAATCCCATTAACATCGTGAGGCCTCAGATTCACTTGCAAAGACCCACAGAGCACTTACCGGCTGGCTGAGGACCATTAATAGCTGCTCCTTACAGTAGCGCGCATTCCTGGTCTGTTTTGGCTTCCGGATGCTTTTTAGCCTTAGCTCAAAGAGTCATTCGAAAGCGCACGCCGGGAAAAAGAGAGAGAGAGAGAGAGAGAGAGAGAGAGAGAGAGAGAGAGAGAGAGAGAGAGAGAGAGAGAGAGAGAGAGAGAGAGAGAGATGATGTGCTTCAGTTCTCGGAGCAAAGACAGAACGAAAAGGTTGCAGCGAACCACCCTACTTAGTTTCACTGGAAACCACAGTGCTTCCGTTCACATCAAGACAGGGAGGACCGAGGACTTTAGACTGAGTGGAGAACTTCTCCCACCCCACTCCCCTTTGAACTACAGTGGCTGCAGCGTGGAAGCACCTGCTATATTATGTTCAGGAAGAACCTCGAGTCAAGTCTTAATGTCCAGCCTGGCAGGACGAGAGCTTACACGTCTTTGGCAGGGCAGGATGGAAGGCGGCAGCGGTGCGGGAGCGCGCCGAGGTTTGGAGCTCCCGGTCCTAAACTGAACTGAGGGAGCGATTGCTGGAGAATTGGCTCAGCGCAGCCCTGTTCAGGCTCTGCGAGGAACGCAGCTCCAAGAAGTTCACGTTAACTCCCAAGTCGGTGCGCGTAAAGAAGACTAGCCTCGTCAGCCTGGAGGTGGAGGAACCCCGAGCTGACGTTATTTGTTATCCGCTCTTTGGGAAGCGAAGCCAGAGGTGGCACCGAACAAACTATTCAGCTTTCGCTCATCAGTTAGCATCGATGACTCCCTAAGAGATAACAGTGTCAAAAAGTGTGTGTGTGTGTGTGTGTGATGTGTGTGTAGCTGGGGCAGCGGTACCAACTTGAATAAAATATTGCGGGGATGGGTCCGGCAAGCCCCGCCCTGCATAATCACGGCGTTCATCGTGGGACGCAGGCAGACTATTTGAATGGCAATGCCCATCAACTTTGGGGGCCCGGTCCCCTCAACTATTTTATTGGGGGACACACGAAGTGACCTCAGCCCTTAAGAGTTGGCTCCTATGGGGTGGGGAAGATAAATGATTGCTATAGCAGTTCTTAGAGCCCCGACCCTATTAGGTGCGCCTAAATTCATCAGTGAGCATTATACAGGATTAAAGTCTCCCAATTTTTAAATTAATATTTTATTTCATAACCATTCCTGTTAGACACACGATTTAGCCAAGGCAAGCGGATAAAGAGAGGATTATGTTTGGTTACCCGTCCTAACCCTGAAAGCAAGCTCTGCAGAGTTCACTGACGTCTACTTTCAGGTCAAGGGGACCTCTCTCTCCCCGCGCCTAAACTTAACACCAGACTGGTTCTCACTTATTTTCCAGCCTGGAATAACCTCTGGCTTGGAGCCTGAACACGGGAACTCTTCCATTCATTTTTGGGGTGGGGTGGGCGAGATGCTTAATGGAAGCGGACTAGTTAGTTACCCACCCTCCCAGCTGCTTCCCAGCCCTCCTTGCCCTCCGCGCGCGCCTTATTCATTGTCCCAGCTGCTTATCCCTGTGCTGAGAAGGCTCGCCCGATGGACTCGGGTAGTGATCCCGTTTGCACAAAGTCAAACTTTGGTCAGAGTCCCCTCTCTGTAAAAGCAACCTCATTCCAGCGCTAATGAGAGAAATGGCGTCTCTCTTTCAGGATCTCTTACCACACTTACCGGGGTCTCTCTCTCTCTCTCTGGGTCCCTAAGCCTCGGAGGCTTAGGCATGACTAGGCACCTCCCTGCTCCCCCGCCCACATCGCTGTTGCTGCTGCTTCCTGAATCATCTTCTCCGTTGGCAAAGTTGTGGCTGGTGATGCCCGGGACGGGCCGGCTGCATCCCAGGTCGCGCGCCTAACTCGCGGCTCCCATTGGCCAGCCGGCGAAGCACGTGCCAGCTCCCCTGGCTCTATATTAGGGCACTTATTTACCCTCCCAGCCGGCTTTACCATGGTTAAGGGAGGAGGAGGAGGTTCAGAGAGCGCAGCGGGCGCCGTGGCCGCCTCGTAGTCGCCCTGGTGCCCCTTCTCCGGCGCTCTCTCATCTTGCTCAGGGACCCGCCATGAACTCCTTCCTGGAGTATCTCGCGCGGGGCGGAGATGGCTTGAGCTTGGCGACCAAATTCGGGGGCTCCGAGCCCGGTGGCGTGGCTCTGCGGCCGCCCTGTCCCCTGTCAGCAGGCGGGGAAGGCGCCTACCCCACGCCGACGACAGGAAGCTTGCCGGCGCAACCGCAGCAACAGCTGGCGCCTTGCGCCCTGGCGCGCAGCGCTTTCGCGGAAGCAGAGTACAGCTTGCTCCGGCCCGAGGCGCCTTACGCGGCCCCCGGCGGCCCAGACGAGGCCGGCGCTCCCCTCCACTACGCCACCACGTCTATCTTTGCGGGTGGCGGCGGCGGCGCTTACCTCCAAGTGGATTACGGCGCGCTCAGCGACACCTTCCAGCCTTGCGCCAAGGATGCGCCTCCCCGGCCGCCTCCCCCTTCCTCGGACTTCTGCGTCAAGGCCGGCTCCCGGATCGCGCTCAGCACGTTCGAGTGGATGAAAGTCAAGAGGAATGCGCCCCCGAAAAGTAAGTGTCGCGCCTTGGGCGCGCCAAGTGAGCTCTGGGCTGTCTAATGCTCGGGTCCTAGCGTAGGAGGCGACTCTTAGGAGTCCCTTCGCCCCCCAAAGTTAATGGGCATTGCTATTAAAATGGTGTATGTGCGCCATGTTTTGTGATCTATTATGCGGGGCAGGGCTTACCTGGGCCCCCAATATTTGGCACCCTTGGGTCCTGGGTTCTGAGTCTGAAACTGACATGTCCCACCTCGCGCCCCTCCCTCCTGGTTCTGCGATAGTTAACTCGGAAGTGAGCCCCACTGAACTTCGTGGGGCTTACTCCCAAGCACCTGTGCATTGTGCAAGCTTCCATTCTGGAAACAAGTTCTGCTGATGTTGGCGGTACTTTTATTCCATTCAGAAGGAAAAGGGTTTTAAGATCTGGCGGGAAATGAAAGGAAACTTGTTCAAACCCTCCTAAAGCATGGACCTGGGGCTTTCTCTCCCCCCCCCCCATGTAAAGGAACCTTTCCTGAACTTGGATCGCTTCCATCTACCTGCTTCTAAGGCTGTGACCCCAAGCACATATCTTTGGAAGAGCAGCTGGTTGAAAGCCAGGAAACGCGTCTGGGGTGGGGGTTCTTATTGCTTAACATAATTCGTATTCAACCGACGTAGCACACGGTGCATATCCCCACTTTGTCAAGCCACGTCGACTTTGAAGTTAAAACAAGCACACGTGGCGGTTCTTCCGCATAAGCTGATTCGGGTTTCATAGAATTGTAGAGTTGGAAGGGACCCTGAGGATTATCTAGTCCAACCCCCTGCAATGCAGGAATATGCAGCTGTCCCATACGGGGATCCTACCTGCAAACTTTGGCGTTATCAGCAACACGCTCTAACCCACAGACCTGGGTGCGTTCAGAAGCTGTGTGGTTAGAACCAGCGGCAGGTCCCATGACTTGGGCATTAATTCCTTAACAGTTCAACTCTCTTCTTACTCCATGCAGGCAAGCTCTCCACCTATGGATCTCCCAGCCCTCCCAGTGCTGTCCGGACCAATTTCAGCACCAAGCAACTCACGGAGCTGGAGAAAGAGTTCCACTTCAACAAGTACCTCACCCGGGCCCGACGCGTGGAGATCGCCAAATCCCTGGGCCTCAATGACACTCAGGTGAAGATCTGGTTCCAGAATCGGAGGATGAAACAGAAGAAAAGGGAGCGGGAAGGTATGGTCGTCCCTTGCGCTGCTGTGCCTTTTCACAGCTCCACCTCGGAGTCGAGCCCGACACAGCCAGCGATGCGTTCTGCTCCCTCTTCTCCAGCCAATGGCTCGCCCTGACGGCTGTGGAAACACAGAGAGGCGTCAGGAACAGCAGGAGGCTGAAAAGACTCAGGAGAATTAAACAACAAAACTCCAGATAAATCGGAAAGGTCTAAATGGTGTTAAATCGTGCACATTCTAAGACGAGGGGATTGCTTTGTTTTATTTAGAAAGACAATCATTGCACTGATGTTGTTGCATTCCCCTTGGGGAAAAGGCTGGCTTTATCACGTGCAGGATGAAGGATATTTGCTGCTTTTACGCAGAACTCGCTCAAGGCACAAATGGCACCGTCTGACTTGTTTACATTTTATTTATTTGCATTTCAGGGAAAAGCTGCTCTTAGGCCGCTGTGTGCTGCTAAACTTTGTGATTGGCCTTGCTGAGTTTATTTGACCTTAGGCTTGCTTACTCACGGGGAAGTCTCCTGGGAAAGACTAGGGGCAGAAGATCTTAAGCTTGCTCAGCTGGACCTCAGATTGCTTTGAATCTTTGTGTTTTCCTCTGTGTGTGTGTATGTGTGTGTGTATGTATGTGTTTTGGAAATAGAACCCAAGGGTGTGTGTGTGTGTGTGTGTGTGTGTGTGTGTGTATTGTACAAAAGAAACCAAAGATAGAGAGCCATGCGTTTCATAAAAGGGCTGCTCTCTTGCCTTTGAAAAGCCTTCCTTTTCAAACATTAGGCCTTGGTTTGAAATGTATTTTGAAATACTCCAGGGCTTCCCAGTGCTGCTGCTTTGAGGTGCCTGCATGTAAACGCAATCATTAGCTAGAAAGCAATCGTGGGTGACTTGAATTCCTTTTGGTTTGGGGGGCTCGGCTCTGGTTCTAAACAAATCTGTGGTCTCCAGAAACATCCAGCGCAACCAAGTGAGGCTTTCAATAAGAACGTTGGCTTAAGATGGGATTTCCAGTGTAATTAATGTCGTGCCAGTTTTTTTGTTTTTTAAATTTAAATACTGGTTTTAATTTTCCATCAATAAATGCAGTTTCTTGAAAGTGTTATGTAGCAAAGCAAAGAGATTCTGAGATGGATGGACTTCCTTTCCATTGATTGTCACTCTTTGCTTTTGGTTTTGTGTTGGCTCAGCAAAAGGCTTCTCTTAATTAAGTTTTCAGCTGGTTTCTCAAAACAAAGAACTTCTCTTTATGGTTCTTTAAATAGCCCGAGAGGTTCTTTCTTCCTTTCCTTTAACAACAACTTCTCATGAGGCCTATTTTAGTTTTTCATGGCGATCCTTCGTGTAATAAGAAGAAGTGGAAAAGAAGGTTGTGGAATAACAACCAAAGCTGGCACAGGGAGCTGAGGAGTAAGGAGGCAAGAAAAGGCCACTTTATGACTTTCAGGTAACTCCTAGACTTGGGTAATCTTAAATTGGCCACTTGATTTAGTGCAAAGTCTTCGACATTGCCCCTTAGGAATTCGAAGATAAATCGCAGAGTAATCCTAACCAGAACTAATCCTAACCATGTTTGACTGGGAACCCATTTATACGTATATGTCATTTAGTTATATCATTGTTGTTGTTGTTGTTGTTGTTGTTGATGATGATGATGATTTCTAAAGGCATCTGTACATCAACAACTGAATACTAGTCATTTTTTAAAAGAAGAACCCATGCCAGATTCTCAGGTTTTCAAGGGGTCTCTAGGTTCCCATTCTAGGCTTTTTGGAGATGGCAATGTTCCTTTGGAGGGGCACTAAGATCTGCCCCCAAGGGAACAGTTCTATAGAGCGGCACGACTCATGTCTCATGTAAGGAAGTCCAAGTCCTTGGATATTAACGCTGACTAACCTATTCCCAATCCATTAGAAAAAATATATATCAAATCCAAGTATTTTGGCACAGGCCTGCAGTCGCAGCGGAAGTAGGTCCAAGCAGATCCGTTTGGCACTTACTTCCGAGTAAACTTGAGCAGACTTGGCAGCATCTGGGGGCACCAGAGTGGAATCTGTTGCTACACTGCTGCTGAAGGCATGGGTATAGCAGGGGGGGAAGTAGGGGGTAGATGCTCCCCCCCCTAAATCAATCAAAACCAATACAAATCTGAGGTTCTGCCCCACCTAACAAAAGCCTTCTCCCCCAACAAAAGCCTGCCCCCCCCAACAAAAAACATGGCTATGCCTATAGCTGAAGGCCAGTCACACCTGGAAGAAGCTCTTCGATCTTTCATACCCCATTGCCTTAGTTGGTTGGAACTTGCTTAAACAGCTGGTGCACAATCTTTTCTAGAAAGAGGTTGCATGATCTGACTGCTACTTATATTCACATGCACAGCGCGATCCTAAGCAATTTATGGAGAAGTTTGCCTTACTGTGTTCGGAGGGGGGCATCATCGAGTACGGTTGCAATCCTAAACCACTGAACCATAGCTGCCAAGTTTTCCCTTTTCTCGCGAGGAAGCCTATTCAGCATAAGGGAAAATCCCTTAAAAAAAGGGATAACTTGGCAGCTATGCACTGAACTTAATTTTTAATGCTTGATGTTATATTATGTTTTTATATGTGTTCGGAGCCTCACAGAGTGTCTGGGGCAATCCAGTCGGATTTTTTATTTTTGTTTTTATTAATTAAAGAATTGTTTCTGAGGAACCTCATTTAGGTTCTTGTTGCCTCTAGCCTAGGACTTCAGCTTCAGATCTGAAATTACAGATATACCGTTGCCTTTGTTTTAATTTAGGGGAAACCCTGGAGCACAATCTGATCCTTCTGATCGCTGGGAGAGGCAAAGAGCAGACAAAGAGCCCGCACAATGTCTGCCTAAATGTAGCAAGAAAACGGGCTTTAATGTGCAGGGGAATATATTGTAAAATATACGACTGCTTTCATGCCGTCTTAGGCCCTTGAAGGAAGAGGGGTCAAACAGAGTTCATGCGAGTGAAGGGAGGGGGTAGGCTCCTACTCCTGCCAGTATTTCTGAATGCAAGCCTATGAGAGGAGCACAGGTCGAAAAGGCATTGGAGCATAAGCCCAACCGTGGAACCTTGCGTGTAAAGGTGTTTGCTTGAGCTCCGATGTCAAGAGAAGTGAAGTTCTTTCCCCACGGGGATAGGGACAGCAAACGGGCTAAGCCTGTTGCCCTCTCTGTCTTGCCCCACATAAAATCATAGCAGTGATAGGGGACACAAAGGCTCATCCAAACCCCCCGTAATGCAGGAATCGCAGTTAAGGAATCGCTGACAGGTGACCATCTACCTCTGTTTTGGAAAAAAAAACCAACCAATGAAGGAGCACCCACCACCTTCTGAGGTTGTCTGTTCCGGTGTCAAAGAGGCCACCCTAAAGTTCTCCCTAATGTTTAGTCGAAATCTCATCCTGCCTTTCTCTCTGTCATTGCTTCTGGTGTCTCCAGACCAGTCCATGATCCTAACTTAGCCTCAAGATGACAGTGGGTTAAGGGGATGATTTGGTGTACATTACAGAGACTTGGGTGGCCAACTTTTTTGGGGTGTGTGTGGACTTGACCCAGCTTTGCCCAGCTTGATATTCAGTACCCCATCTGTGCAGACTGGAGGGCTGGGAGGTGGGATATTGCAATCCATTCACAGAGCATTCATCTTCTTCATTAGGAAATCAGCCTACTTGGGAGCTGGGTGTGAGGGTCTGCATTTGGTGCTGGGTAAAAATAAATAAAATGGTGCTGTTAGTGTACTCCCCCTCCCACTGCCCCAACAGGAGGTCGTTTACAATGTGGTTTTGGAGGACCCTATTGGGAGAATTCACTGTCCATGTTGGAATGGCCTTGACTTGTCCAGCGCAGGACTTCATGGCCATGATGACAATGCTGGGGTGTCTCTGACTGACTCCCCCAGTAGGAGTGAAATCTGACTTTGCCCTGTACTAGCACTATAGAGGTGTAATCTGAAAACTATTTTATTTGCTCAGGACTTTGGGATATAAGTGGGTATTATCACTGACTCTGCTGCTTCTGTTTTTGAACTGTGGATGATAATGCTGTTTGTTTTTGGGTTGTTGTTTTTTTTATAAAAAAAGTTTTATGATTGTATTTACATTGTGGGATATAAAACTGATGAAATAAAATTAAGTTGCTACACAAATGAAGTGTCTTGTGCTGCTTTAAAGGTTAACTTTTCCCACTCTACAATTACATAGGATTTTGTGACATAGGCATAGCCAGGATTTATGTTGGGGGCAGAACCTCAGTTAGTTAAGTATTGTACTGCTCAGAGTGGCTAGGGCAACCCAGTAAGATGTGTGGGGTATAAATAGTAAAATGATCATTATGGAATGGGACGTCCCTATTTTCGTCGCAGAAATGTTGGATTCGCCGTGTGACAGGCTGTACAGCCAGCACATTCCTCATTTTGTTTCTCTGCAATTGCTTAAAAGCCCAATTACCACAATGCTACAGCAGACCTATTGAAAATGGTTTGGTAGGTACCTCACAATGGAACAATGACAAAGCAGGAGAGTGCTGAGATGTCTGGATTCACTTCAATACTCCTTGGCCAGGGCCAGCCTAACTGCATAAAGAGCTCAAGCAGTTGCTTGGGGTGGCAATAATGTTAGGAATGCTTATGCAGCACGATGCACTCTGAAGAACTGAGAGGGGTCTTGGGAGCTCATGGAGCTCAGGGTAGAATTCTTAGTATCACCAGGTGAGGCTGGGAAAGGCCCCTTTCTGAAACCCCAGAAAGCTGCTTCCAGTCAGCATTAACAGCACTGAACTATATTGACAGCTTCATATGTTCATACATGGCACATCTTTATGGGCTGGCAAAATACCCTGGATTAGTCTGGTTTGCATTTTGCCCCGTGGCACCTCACATCAACCCTGTATCTCAATGAATCCCTTGCTTGGTTTTTCCCATTTGATTCACCTTACTGTTTTTTGCCTTTATTGTTCCCAAGTGGAAGATCCACATAGGCACAAGAAAGGTTATGAGAACGGGAGAGTGGCATGCAGCACTGTAGCTCCCTACAAAGCGCTCTCCTGATCAGCCGCTCACAGTTGCCTACAGCCACTCTAGACTCTAGGCAATTTCCTATTACCCTGAGGGTATCTTTCTTCACTCTTTGACCTCAAGGCAGGATGGGAGAGCTGGTTCTCCAGAGTGCCCATTGAAGCACTCTGCTTCCAGAAGCTCTGAAGCACTTAACCCCCACCCCGCACTAAGGCTACAGTCATAAGCACACACTTTGGAATAAGTCCCAATGAAATAAGAGGAATTTCTTTATGCTAAGTGTTGTGGCCCACAGAGAAGTGCTTCATTAGTGCTTTGTACATGTGTTTCAACTGGGTTAGTGTTAGGTTAGCTGGGAAATTTGACATCCCTCAAACAGAAGAGCTGTGTTGGATCAGATTAATGGACCATGCAGCCCAGTGTCTTGTTTCCAGCAGTGGACAGGTTGTTGTGGAAGTCACAATTAGGTAACGATTGGCTTTCAGCCAGAGAATGGCTGGAAGTCATTGCAGGTTCTAGAGTCCAGGAGTCATGGACAGTTGCTGAGTGACATTGTTAGGTAACTTCCACACAGTAAGAGAATTATTATAATTGGAATCTGTTGAGTTTCTATTGAATTGATGAATAGCTGAATAGATGCTCTTCTGCCTTCCTGGTATATAGAGATAATGGTTGGGGAGCATTGGGAAATCTCTATGTTGCTTCCTCTGCTTTTCCATAGACCAGTCTCAAGTCTCCAAAATCACTCAGAAATTCATGTATTATAAACATTCTAAAAATATTCTTTGAAAATGATTGCTTTAAGCTTCGAAGATCCACTGGGATGCCCTTATCTTGCCGCTTTTATGGCTCATATATACATCTTTTGCCAAATGATGATTTGTTTTGATTTTTGTGTGCTGTTCTTCCAAGAAGAAAGTTGAGTTCAAAGCAGGTCACAACAATAATAAAGCACAAGAGAGGTAAATGACAGGTTAGTCAATATATCCATATGAACATATCAAATGAACAAGAAGATAGTGAAACAGCAACAGGCAATTTAAATACAAAAAAGGATGATCTCCGACATTAGTCATATTCAGAGTAAACCCAAGTTATTCAAGCTCATTGATTTCACTGGGTTTTACTCTGTGATTAATATCATCATCATCATAATCAATAATAATAGTAATAATGAAAAAAGAATGTATCATGAAATAAATACTATCATTTCTAATCAAAGAAGCTTAAAAAATGAATGAGAAGAACTGTAGAAATAATATAAAGTGGGGAAGCTAATGTGGTACCATTCAGATGCTGCTGGAGTCTAATAACTACAATTATCACCAACTAGCATGGCTATTCTTTTGCACAAGCACCACTGAACGGAAATAGCGCAAGAACACAGTAGACACGTTATCAATAGTGGGTTATCATGGGCTAGCTCTCAGATCAAAAGTGGAAACCCATTCATTTCTACACTGAAGGAAGTCCTTCCGTGGGGCTCACTTCCAAGTAAATATGCATAGGACTGCAGCCTTCCACTTTCCCTTATGGTGAAACAAAATTATGGTAGACAAAATTGAGAACTGATAGCCAGTAAAACTTGGCAAGCTCAGACAGTTCTTCCATTCATTTCAATGGTCTTGTGAAGAAGGGCCTATTTCTCGACTGTGACTATTATATACCACCTGTACTGAGACTGTTGCACAGACTTCATCTTGTACATCTTCCTAGAGTTGCCATTATTCCCATTTTACATTTTGGAGAAAGAAGGGAAAGGTATAATACAGGAATTTGCCAAAGGCCACCCAGTAAGCAGAGACGGAACCCTCAAACGGAGAAAGAGCCTTCCGACATGCTGCTCTCTCTCCCTCATGCCATATATTTCCCCGAATAAACAGATGCACATGTTGACCTTGTAGTGGGGACAGCTCTATATCCATCAAAATGACACAGCCCAAATATTGAGACTTGCTTGTAAATTATGACTGAGCCATGCAACTTTTCTTACAGCGGCTGGTGAAGGGATAAGGAATGAGAGAGGCTTTCGATGCCAGGCACTCCTTAAGGATAATTTCTTGCTATGTGATACAGGCAGTTTAATGAGGCCTTATTTGCTGATGAACAACCCAGAGAGTATAAGTGTTAGCTACTGCTCCTTTGCATTATTCTGTCAGCGAGGGGGGCCCAGAGGAATGAGATAATGCAACTCACGTGCCAATTCCTGAATAATTAAATAAAAAATGTCTGTAATATATATGGGCATATACACATGAGACAAATAAATGATAGATAAGGGTCTAGCATTCAATTCATACAACATTAAGCCCAGCAGTTGGGTGCCGCATATGTTCTACGGATGCCAAACAATTGGAAGCAGGTTGTAGGTTATGCTGCAAGGAATTAAAGCCTGGCTCAGAATTCTCAATGGAATTGGAACTCACAGAAAAGGCTTCTGCCACCATCTCCGTGAGTTCTTAACACCTCTTGATTCTCATGTTTATAAGTCTATAACGTCTAGTTGCTTGGCCTTACTTCCCCCTCCCCAGACGCTCTTTTTTTATATATAAAAAAAGCTATTTTACGTTAGGCTACAGCTTTCTTATATCTTACCAGATCACTCTCCTATGTTATACAGAATCATGGAGACACTAGTAAGAAAAGACTCAAAAATGATAATTAGGGATGCCTGAAGATAATAGATAATTTAGCAAAGCAATCTGGTCACTAGATGAAGTGAGAAACGCAGGCCAAGAGCACAGAAACAATAAGCATGTTCATGCAAAAGTACATTCTATTTGTATCAATAGATCTTACCTCCAAACATAATGTGTTTTAATAGCAAACTTGAGTGACTGAATGCCTATTGGTATGGAAATGTAATAGGGCAAATAAGAAATGAGGTAGTGGTTTCTGAATACCAGGGGAACATTTTAGATATGGAGAAGTACATATATATTCACATTAAAAGACAACAAAACATTTAGAACCCCCCCGAAACAACCTAATGATCTGTGAGCTTCCAGGGTTTAGGGAATATCAGTGGCAATTGAGTTTATAGAGATAAAGAAATACCCTTTCCCTCCTAGAAGTTTTGCCAGCACAAGAGGATTGAATCGTAGTACTAAGTGCCTGTTCTAACTGCAACACTTTTCAAATGATGGGAAAATACTGTAAGTTTCCACTTGTATAAACACTGAAGCAGCCTTATATAAAACCACGTTTCACATCTGAACAAGACAGTCCACACGCAGAGAACTGCATTTCTTTTTAGTACAGAAGCAGAAGGTCCTTTCTACCATGACACCGGCTAGAGTGAGGACCATCCTCTGAGAGTTGTCATAATTTGCTTCAGCAATAAACCTATGAGCAAGAAGGGAGAGATAGAGCAAGCAAATGGATGGACTGATGGGCAGCAGACAAAGGGAAAAGAAGGTAGAAGAAGAAAGAGATGAAAACAGAGAGATAGATGGGATGGCTAGAACCTTGGGGGGTCTCCTGTGATAGAGGCCTCCAGAGACACTTGATCTACAAGTTGAGACTTGTTACTTAGTGGTATGTTAGAGTACTCTATAATGTAACACTGTTTACGGAAATATAATTGTTTAAGTAACAAGATGGCAAATGTATATTTGCATCTAAGTCATCCTCAGAGTAGACTCACTGTAAACAATGGACTCAAAAGTTAGTCATGACTGTAATGGCTCTACTCTGAGTATCTTAGTCAGATGCAATCAATTACCTCCTCCATTGCTCTAATCTGTTGTTCCCTTCCTTACCTCAGTTTCTGCCTTTGTGAAATGGTTGTGAATGAAGAACTCTGTGATACAGTGTGTACCCAGTGAGGTGTAGTGCCTGGCAGCTCATCAACTAAGGAGATTCTTGCCTGGATGAGTCAAATCTGGATTCACAAGGACCAATCTCCAGCAGGAGATTAACCAGAAATTATTTATTGGCCATCATTAAAAACAACAACTGGGATTCAATCTCATACTGGCAAACTCAGGTAACACAATTAAACCTGATTTGTAGCTTTTGTACAATAATTCCCAGAATCAGACTTTTTGAGATAAGGAAAATGATGGGGGAAACCACTGCGAAGTGTGGGATAACACTTGCTTTGACACAATGTTGTCTAACCTCCCTGCAAGCGAAACAAAGTGAATGCTCATTAAAACGGCAACATTGTCTAACTTCCCTGCAAACAAATCGAAATGAATGCTCAATAAACAGGTCGTCTGGAAGCACCCTAAAATAAATTTCTCTGCAGCAAACTAGACTTTCCAAGATTCTTTAAGCCATGATAGATTGGTGCAGGGTTATTAATGAAAAGGGCAGCCTGCTCTAAAGTCCAGTTAAACTGAAGCACTTGAATTTGTCCCATCTGGACACTTAATTGTTACAAATTTGTCATTTTAGCTGGGAGAATTAAGTGAAACATTCAAGTTCCTCAGCTGATTGGCTCAAATAGTTTCCAGGGCAAGTAATATTTGAACATTGATTGTGACATACATTGATTAAACCAGTAAACTGGATTAAACAGTGTGTGTGCCTCAATTCAATGCACACTTATCCAAACTGAGTTCAATGGCGCTTACGACCAAGTAAGTGTGTGCCGCTATCAGGTGGCACCTCAAAAGGGCTTGAAATATATGAAGGTGTCTAGTGAAGAATGTTTCCTCACTGCTACTTTCACATATTAACATGCCTGCTGCAAAAAGCGAAGTTACAGGAAACCAGGCAGGGGGCCATCTTGGTAGTGGCACCCACCCCCGTGGAACGCCCTCCCACCAGATGTCAAGGAAATAAACAACTATCTGACTTTTAGAAGACATCTGAAGGCAGCCCTGTTTAGGGAAGTTTTTAATGTCTGATGTTTTATCGTGTTTTTAATAGTTCTGTTGGCAACTGGACAGAGTGACTGGGGAAACCCAGCCAGATGGGTGGGGTATAAATAAATAAAGAAATTAATAATAATAATAATAATAATAATAATAATTGCCAATTCTTAGGGAATGAGGGGTCTTTGACCCAACCCATAAAATATTTGAGGCCCCCCCCCCAAAAGTTGATAGGCATTGCCATTCAAATGCTGTGTGTGTACTGTGTCATGTGATAGATTATGCAGGCTTATCTGCACCCCAAATATTTATTCGTTGACACCCCTGTTTGTAAGTGAAACCCATCACATTTATTTCTCTGCAAGAACACTTAGCAAAGATTCCCCAGCTGCCCAAAACGTCTTTGAGCAGCGAACACACAGTGAAATAATAGGCAGCTGCTTCACATCATCCCTGTAAAAACACATGGTGACCCTATGGTGGTTTTACTCCTTCTGTAAAAGGGTGAGCTAGGTTTTATTGTGCAACTGCTTTTGAGATTGCAACGACTAAAGATGTGCCAGATAAAAGGAAGGGGGTTTAAAGCCATGTTTGTTTTCATACACATTCAGATGATCCAGAATAATGACTATTTCTTGCACACATTCAGATATCCTTGGAGCAATAAGCAATAAGCAGATTGCCAAACTGTTAAATTGTTTGTTGTTCCTTTGCGTTGTTCCCATGTGGCAGTCAGACTTAAAAGACACATTTGACAGGCCAATGGTGGATAACTCAGTGGGTGGAGAAGTTCCATAGTGACAGCAAAGGGAATAAACACCCACAAGGCTGGCCAAATGGCCACACCACAAACAAACACAAACAATTTAATCTGATTCAAAGTGGCTTTTTCTAAAAATACACATTGCAAACAACTTTATATATTATTGTGATGTAGCTTCAGATACATGCTGAACAGACGGATGAAATTTTGGAGAATCAAAATAATCTAAGGCAGATTATGTGAAATCAGCCACCAGCAGTCCTGTAATGCTAAATCTACACATGCAGTAGTCAGAATATGGATTGTTGCAACAATGTCTAAATTAACATATTATAGAAGAACAATTTATGATCAGCTAAATGGATTTTTAGAGCAATTGACTTTATTTGTGATGTATTGGAGCAATGCATTTCAGGATAACACAGCACTTCTGCATTACTATAATTATATATGTGTAGGATGCTCTTTAATTATATTTATGTATAAATTATTTTTGTATGGAAATCTTTTCTTCCTCTTCTAATCATAATCAAAATTCTTCTTCTTTAAAGGTACAACATGACTCCAGATTGCTTCCATCTCTCCAGCTCGAGCTATTATTAGTGAAAGTCAGTATAGCATAAAAGTTATGTGTGTCAGGCTCGGATGCATAGCTGCCAAGTTATCCCTTTTTTACAGGGATTTTCCCTTATGCTGAATAGGCTTCCTCGTGAGAAAAGGGAAGACTTGGCAGCTATGCTCGGATGACACAATGTTGTCTAACATTGATGGGTGTGTGTGTTTAAAGCCCCACTCAGCGATGAAGCACACTGGGTGACCCTGGGCTAATAGCCTTATCTCAGCCTAGCCTACCATACAGAACGCAAGAAGACTTGCTGGGCTCACCCTATCCTTTGGGCTATAATTTATTTTCACTGGTTTTAATGTTGTATTTTTAAATAACCACGACGCATCCCGGGACCTCATGGCAAAGGGTGGGCAAGAAATCTAACAAGAACAAGGTTATCTGGATAGCTCGGTTGGTTAGAGCACGGTGCTGATAACACCAAGGTTCCAGGTTCGATCCCCGAGTGGGACAGCTGCATATTCCTGCATTGCAGGGGGTTGGACTACATGATCCTCAAGGTACCCTTCCAACTCTGTGAACCTATGAACATAATAAGGCAGAGAATGAGGAGATTCAGGTATTAGAGGATTGGCAGGATAAGTATATAATAAATGAAGTATTGCCAGCAACGTAGTTTACAGTATTTGGTTTATACCCCACCTTTCCTCCAAGGAGCTCAAAGTGGCATACATAGTTCTTCCCTTCCCCATTTTGTGCTCACAACAACCTTGTGAGGTAGGTTAGACTAGGAGACAGTGACTGGCCCAAGGCCACCCCATTGAGCTTTATGGCTGAGTGGGGATAAGAACCCTTCTCTCCCAGGTCTCGAACCACTGCATCACACCGGAACTTCAATTTACTTACCTACTCCCATCTCTATTTAAGTGGCTCATCAGAACTTTTTCATATAATGTACCGGTAATCCTGGCACAGCCCAACCTATACACTTAAATGGCAGTGCGGGAATGATTAGGAACCATTGTAGATTACGGTACTATGGATTTAACAGGTTAACTGTAATTATTGGCACAGCAGTGAATCCTGGAGCTCTGTAGTACTGGATTCAAAGTATGTCATGATCAGATTCTGACTGCTGAATGTGCACTGCTTCACATGAAGTGGCATATTTCATTATTGCCAGAAATGCCTGAAAAAGAACTGAAATGAGGTAACGTGTCAGATTAATTTGATATTTCCAGTATAAACTATATCTACCATCTATGAGAAGTTATTGCAACTCCCCAGGGGCTCCCCTCACCATTGATCGCGATCCAAGATTTAAATTAGAAGAGATGAGCAGTTGGCTGAAAAGGCAGATGCTGATGATGAAGATCTTGACACAAGATTCCTGTCACATGGACAATGCTGGGCCTTTTATTATGTCTTTTTTTGTGTGTCAGTTGCAGTAGGAAACTGGACACAAGATATTATCAGCTGGGGGAAAAGTCCTTTTTATTCATGCCTGATCTGAAAGGGCGAACATTTAATTTATGTGATTGAATTCTGAGTGCCAATCTGGGATAGAGCTTGGTGTCAGGCACCCAGGCCTCGGGGCAAGCAGCAAACAGAGAGGCAGAAATCACACAGGCTGAAGTAAGTGCTGTCAATTGTTAGAAGTCAACAATTCTGATATGGGTGGAAGGGTAAAGCCCAAAGAGGGTCTGGGAATACAGGCAAAAAACAGTGCTATTTGGTAAGCTGAGGAAAGGACAGAGCTCAGCGGAAACTATGTGGTGTGGTGTAGTGGCGAGAGTACCTGAGAGACCAGGGTTCAAATCCCCAAACAGTCATGAAGTTCATTCGGTGACCTTGAGCCAGTCACTGTATTTCAGCCTATACCAAGCATGTATGTCATCTTGAGCTCCTTGGAGGAAAGCTGAGATATTAACGTAATAATAACATTCATCTATGTTGTGTGCAGACTTAAAAAGAGGGCAGGGAGGGGGGGGAATCAGCCTTGCACCTTGCTTTTCTAGCCCTGTATACCTGAAGGAGCATCTCCACCCCCCATACAGTAGTTCAGCCCAGACACCAAGGTCCAGCTCCAAGGGCCTTCTGGCAGTTACCTCATGGCGAGAAGTGAAGTTATGGGGAACTAGATAGAGACCCTTCTCGGTAGTGGCACCCACCCTGTGAAATGCCCTTGATGTTTTACTGTGGTTTTTTAAATTGTTGGAAGTCATGTTTAAATTGTTGGAAGGCAACCCAGTCAGATGGGTGGCAACTTCTTCTTCTTCTTCTTCTTCTTCTTCTTCTTCTTCTTCTTCTTCTTCTTCTTCTTCCTCTTCCTCTTCCTCCTCCTCCTCCTCCTCCTCCTCCTCCTCCTCCTCCTCCTCCTCCTCAACTGTAGTCTGATGGTGCACAGGCAAGACTTGTTGGTTCCTCTTTTCCAACAGATTGCCCAAGAGATGACAGCAGAGCTGGAACCTTTGTTAGCCAATAGCACCATGTTGGTTCTCTGCTATTGCCTGACTTAGTCCTGGCAGACCATGAACCCTGTTGAGGGTGGCCCAGATTAATAATAATAATAATAATTTATACCCCACCCTGGGTGGCTCCCAACAGAATATTAAAAACACGAAAAAGCACCAGTCATTAAAAACTTCCCTAAACAGGGCTGCCTTCAGATGTCTTCTAAAAGTCAGATAGTTGTTTATTTTCTTGACATCTGATGGGAGAGCATTTCACAGGGCAGGCGTCACCACCGAGAAGGCCCTCTGCCTGGTTCCTTGTAGCTTCACTTCTTGCAGTGAGGGGACCGCCAGAAGGCCCTTGGAGCTGGACCTCAGTGTCCAGGCTGAATGATAGGGGTGGAGACGCTCCTTCAGGTATACTGGACCGAGGCCGTTTAGGGCTTTAAAGGTCAGCACCAACCCTTTGAATTGTGCTTGGAAACATACTGGGAGCCATCGTAGGTCTTCCAGGACTGGTGTTATATGGTCACAGATAGAATTGCCTTACACATTCAATACTAAGCAATGTTGTGGCTGCGGCTGCTGCTGCTACTATTACTACCCACGTTTTATGTAATGCAATTAAGCAACAATAAATACTGTGTCCACAGAACTTCCCTGAACATAGATGTGCATGGACCAGCCCCCACTTTCACAGAAATGCAGAAATGCCTTAGAGCAAGCATCCCCAAACTCAGCCCTTCAGCTGTTTTGGGACTACAGTTCCCATCATCCCTGACCACTGGTCTTGTTAGCTAGAGATGATCAGCTGGAGGGCCGAGTTTGGGGATGCCTGCCTTAGAGTTCCACTGTTCACCATGACTTGAAAGCTTCAACAGAAATGGCATAATTTATATAGCCCACAAATTGCGCTTTATTCCACCAAGTGACACCTTTGTCTTTAAAAAACCCAGATATAAATACTGAGTGGAGAACAAACCTTTATTTAATATATAAATAGCTACTATCCATAAGGTCACATACCACTCTTCATGGTAGATACACAACCTGAGGTGAAATCCCCATAAAAATCTCTCATTAAATTGCTTCCTCCCTCTCTCCTTCATTGAGAGCTGCGAGATTAGGCCAGAGATAATGACTAGCTCACTGTGAAAATATAGTGGGGAAAGAGCCATGTTGAAATTAGATCTAGACAATGTAGTAATGAAAAGCACTGGCCAGTATTGTAACGGATGGGGGTATTTATCATAATTCTGTTCATTATGATGGATTGTTGGTTTGAGGATTAGCCACATAACTATCCAACAAATGGAAGCAAAGCATATGTTTGAAGGTGATGACATTTACAACGTAAGTCGTGACGGATGTAAAACCCGTTAGTAACATAAACAGTGTTGGCTTCTCGAATATTGCTGACAGTTTAATTCTGCTTCTGCTATTAAAATGAAATATGAAGTAAGAGGGATAGAAAGCCTGCGGACATTGGAAGTATTGGGGTATACAGCGTCAGCCATGCCGTTAGTCAATGCTGGTCAAAGTCAGATGCATGAGAGGTACTCTGGAATCAAGGTGACTTGATGTATACAGCTAAATCGTGCAGAATTGTAGGTCTCCAGTATTGTGGCTGTTCCGTAATGTGGAAGGAACCCATGAAATAATTATGCAGGAGCAGATTTTCACAAAGATACAGAACAACAAACTGTATGTTCTTAAAAAATTCAGTCATGCATCAGTGGTCTCATCAGCGCAGGACTTTGGGTCAAAAGTCGCAGGGCCCCATCAGTTTTTTTAAGGAACTGAAAATAACATTACCATCTAAAGAGCCTCACCCCATAAGACCACTAGGTTTCTCAAGTCAAATCTAAAAAAAAGTAGTATAAACACCGAAAACTAGGAAACACTGGCCTGTGAGCGCTCCAGCTGGAGAACAGCCTTTACCAAAGGTGCTATGGACTTTGAAGATGCTTGAACTCAGAACGAAAGGGAGAAACATACTAAGAGGAAGGCATGTCTGGCAAATCCTCACTGTGATCCACTCGCGCCTGGAAACCTAGGTGGAAGGACGTGTGGATCCAGAATTGGCCTCCACAGTGACTCACTGTTAAGACCGTATTCATGGAAGACAATCTTACTCAGCTACGAGTGATCGCCAAAGAAGAAGAAACCTGAAATTACTAAATTGTGTCATGATATGAATATAATTTGAGTAAAAGCCTTTTCAGATAATCACTTAACAGCACAAATTCAAGAAAGAATAGGTGTGTATGGCTTCTCACAGCTGAAGTCAATGGCTTTGGGTGTCTCACAGTGCAAATGGGAACAGAAAAGTGGCCCGCATTGGCAGTGATCAAGTTCTCAATGCAGCAATGATTCAGACATTATAAAGATACATGGGGGGAACAGAAAATGTCAGCCACTTTTCTGTTCCTGTTTGCACTGACTTCAGCCACTGACTTTAGCTGTGAGAGGGCACAAAGACCTATTCTTTTTTCTTCTAAGAAAGTTTTAATCTACATCAGTGAGTGTGTAGGGCATGAGCAGGACGATTTTACTCAGTGGCAGCCCCATAGGTTTATTATTTTATTTATTTTACAAATTTACGAACTGTTTTCCAGCCCAAGGCAGGGGTGTCAAACTCAAATTCATCGGGGGCCGCATCAGCAGTTTGGTCACCCTCAAAGGGCCGGTTGTATCTGTAGGACTATGTGTCCACTCTTTATTATCATAAATTATTGTCACTGCATTCAATTATTACTGTTTTTTGTAATAATGTAAGTAATAACTAGCTCTGAAAGCAGAAACATAGTCAGAATAATGGCAAGTAGATATTCAAATGTACAAATATTGTACAATTTATTGAAAAATGATTTTTGGTAACTGCACTGGGTGGTGGAGGCTCGCTAGGGTTTCATGCAGGACCTTTGCAGAGCTACTAGTACCTGGAGATGCTGGGGTCCTTCTGCATGCAGGACAGATGTTCTGCCAGTGAGCCACCACCCTTCACCAAGGGACTGGCTGAGGTTGACTCACTGAAGCTGCTCTCCTGGTTCCAGGGTTTAAGGGCCAGAAGTATAAAGCAGCATCCTATGTTTCTGAGGAGAGGGAGAGGGAGGGGAGGGGAGGGAGGAAGGAAGGAAGGAAGGAAGGAGGGAGTGGGAGGGAGAGAGGAAGGAAGGAAAGAGGGGAGAGAAAGAAGAGTAGGAAATAAGGAAGGGAATAAAGAAGGAAAGAAAAAGAAAGAGGGAGAGAAGACGGAAAGGGAGAAAGAAGGAAGGAAGTAGAGGGAAAGAAAGAATAAGAATGAGGGAGAGGAAGAAAGTTGGGAAGGACGGAAGGAAGGAAGGAAGGAAGGAAGAAAGAAAGAAAGAAAAGAGGGAGCAGGAGGGAGAGAGGGAGAGTAGGAAAGAAGGAATAAAGAAGGAAAGAAAAAGAAAGAGGGAGAAAAGACAGAGATAAAGAAGGAAGGAGAGGGAAAGAAAGAATAAGAACGAGAGAGAGGAAGAAAGAAAGGGAAGGGGGGGGGTCGCCGCCTTGATTCAGCGCCAGAAAAGAGCGTGAAGGGACCCAGGGGCAAAAAGCATTTCCCGTGCAGCGTGAGGCAGCGGGTCTCCATTTTAGGAGAAGTGCGTAAAGCCTCAGAGTTACACTTCGTGAGGCTGAGCCGCTGCTGAGCTCACGTTCATGAGGCTGAGCCGCGGCAGGAGGAGGAGGAGGTGAGGCAAGAGGAGGAGGAGGCAGCGGCTTGCCGGGTCGGTGCCCGGCAGCGCCGTGCAGAGAGTCCCGAGCCTCTGGGACGCAGCAGTGCTCTGTAGCACTTTGAATCCTCCTCCTCCTCCACGTGGCGCTGCTGGGTGCTTTGTCTGTGCTTCAGCAGCAGCAGCAGCAGTTTCCAGGCGCCAAGCCATGGCAGGAGGAGGAGGATTCAAAGTGCTACAGAGCACTGCTGTGTCGCAGAGGCTCGGAACTCTCCGTGCGGCGCTGCCGGGCACCGACCCAGCAAGTTGCCTCCTCCTTCTCCTGCTGTGGCTCTCGGCACTCTACGCAGCGCTGCTCCAGCCACCTTTCTACCCCCCCCCCCGGCCCCAGCTGTTTGTCGGCGCGGCGCTTCAGCAGCAAGGTCCCACTGCTGGGTACCGCTGGCTGGGGCGCTCGGCGGGCCACATGACGAGGTCTGGCGGGCCGGATTTGGCCCCCGGGCCTTGTGTTTGACACCCGTGGCCCAAGGCAACCAAGATAAAATTCAAAAAGAAACTTAAGAGAACAATTTAAATCATTTCTACACTCTAAAAAGAAAACCATTACTACATATGTACAAGTGATATTTCATAAATGGCATGATCACACCTCAGGAAAAGCCTTCTTATGCAGAAGCATTTTCAGTAGGTGTTTAAACATCATGGCACTGGGTGCCTAATTTTTGTTTATTCCAGAAGACCAGAGTGACAATACTAAAAGCCTTGTTTCTACTACAAACTAAATGCACCTATGGGGCATGGGATACTCTCAGCTGCAAGTGACCCACCTGGGGAGTGGAGCTGCTGAGCTGGCAATATTGGAACTCATTACCTAAAACAGGGGTGAGCAATTTTTTTCACCGAGGGCCGCATTCCCTTGGGAACAGCTTTCTCAGTACAACATGTCCGTGGTGGGTGAGTCCAGACCCAAAAGCAGTGGGGCAGTGGGATTCTTACCTTTGTACAGTAGGCTAAATTCTAGCCGCAAAAAACCCAGAGGTTTATAACCCCCCCCCCCAATTTCTCCATCTAGGCAAGCAAGTGGCATTATTACAGTTCCAAGGACAAAATCATGCCAGGCAAAAAGCTCTTGAGGAGGGGATGTAGCAGTGCCAGCGAGGAGTGCAACCTGGGGAAGGTGGCATGGATTGGGAAGAGTCCCGAGAGGTCTTGAGGTCTGCAGTTGGCCTGTGGACTGTAGGTTCCCCACTCCTGACCTTTTCATATTTTTAAGAAGTAACGTAAGGCCATCAAAGTTGGGATTCAATGTGGTGTTATTTCTTCAGTACCCCCTTTATTCTTGCTTTGCTTAATGACTGTTACATGCTTCAGATCAATGCTATTTTGTTATGAAGTTTTTATTTCTGGGTTACATTCTTATGGAGTGCTCTGCATGCTGCTTTGAGCAGCATATCCAGAACTAAAACCCAACTCCAGGCTTGCCTTTCCATGCTGAATTTCCAAAAAGGTTTGTGTGTGAAAGGGAGAGAGAAAGAGAAAGAGAGGATAAACCAGGATGCAAAACTTTGCTTTTCATCCTGGAAGCTTGCTACCGGTAATAATCACCGTCCTTTCCAGAGAGGTAGCTGAATTAGTCTATCACAGCAAAAACCAGCGTCTCGTGCCACCTTAGCGACTTAAAGAAAAAAAAAAAGGAAAGACATAAGATTTCATGGTCTTCATAGAATCATAAAATTGTAGAGTTGGTACCGGGGCTCCAAGGGTCATCTAGTCCAACCCCCTGCAATGCAGGAATAAATTCAGATATATAAATTGTTCTCAGCTGAGCAAAGACTTGAATTCAAAATCATGATTGGAACAGCTGAACAAATACTTGAGCGTACAGGAAAAACAGTGGGAATGTATTATTATTATTCATAGGTCTCACTCAGCCTTGGGGTTCCAGAAAAAATAGCTAATCATCATCATCATCCTCCCCGGTGTTTCAGGCAGGTTTAGCGGGCAGAGCGCCGTGGCACAGAGGGGGCATTGCGCTTTACTGCTGAAGCGCCTGAAGCCTCCCAAGGCAGCCGTGCGCGCTCTTGTCTCTCTCCCTCTCTCTTTCTCCAGGGCACCGACACCGCCAGCCGGGCGAAGGGGTGGAGCAGGCCCCGGATGCACTTCCCTCGCAGGGTTGTCGGCGCAGCCGCAGTGATCCGGTGGGTGCCCTTAACCTTGCGCGGTTTGCGGCGCGGCCCGAGGACCCGGGCGCACCGTGCGTGTGCGCGCAAGAAAGAGAGGAGAAGCGGAAGGCTACGTTCGCGGGGGAGCTGCGCCCGGCAGCCCGCCCGTCTCCCGCGTGGAAGCATGTCTTTGGTGGCGGAAGCTTTCGTTACGCAGATAGCAGGTGAGGAGGGGAAGAAGCGGCCGTAGCGGGGGCCGGAGTGAAGCAGCAGGGGCCGTGGGGGCAGCGCCCGGGCAAAATTTAGTTTGAGCACGGATAGAGGTGCGTTGCTCGCGTCCTTCCAAAAAGACGCCTTGACCTGGTGGGACTGGCTGGTCTGTGAAAGGCAAAGTGGACTCCCTATTTTTTTCTTGGGGTCTTGCTCCCTCCCACCTGGTCAGGCTGATTTGAGGGATCTTGCTTGAAAGCCTGCCTGCCTCTCCAAAAAAAGGAAAAAGGAAAAAAAGAAGCAACCGCAGCCTGACCATAGCATATCTTATAGGCCTTAAGAACTGTTTTGAGTTCTCATGGTTTGGTTGCCATAGCATCAGCAGGAACTGCTACTTTGTGGATGTTCCCTGGAGTAAAGTCATATGTTTAAAAGCTGGAGTCCTAATTTGTGGCTAGGGTCTCCTGTGACAGTGCTGGATTTATGTATAAGATAAACTAGCCATAGCTTAGGGCCCTACTCTCTTGGGGCCCCCAAAATATTTAAAGGAAAAAAACAACTGGATGTACATTTCCAAAATATAATAAAAAACAAAATAAAACCTACATACAGCAACAGTGTTTTGTGTTGTGTAGGCTCCTATGATGTAAGTCATGGGCCCCGTCTGCTAGCCTGCTCCCTAAAATATCACCCTATATCTCTCTCTATATATTATATATATAATATATATATATTCCTATATATAGGGTGCCTACATTCTGCATGTGCAAATGGCTTTAGATACCTATTAGGTCCATAAATTGCCATATAGCATATATTCAACACTAAAAAGCAGCAACAATTCATTGTTGACAAAGGACAGCTGGACATATAAAGGGCCCCATTATCTTCAGTAGCTTAGGGCCTCATCAAACCTAAATCCGGCCCTGCCTGTGGCTTCTGGGACTAGGAGTGCTAAGGCCCAGTTTAGGCTGACTTGCCAGGTGTGGGATAGCCTGGCCACAGTGACCTCACATCTGGACTACATAGTGTGCTGTATGTGGGACTGCCTTTGAAGACAATCTGGAGGCTGCGGCTAGTGTGGAATGTGACTGCTAGGCTGGTGAGCTTGGGCAGCCCAGTGGGGCCATGTGTTACCGGTCCTGAACGCCCTGCACTTTTTGCCAGTGAGCTACTGGGCCCAATTCAATACTGGAATACAAAGTCCTAAATGACTTAGGGCCTAAAAGAACTTCTTTCCTCTTCTTGAACTACGATCGGCAGGTGAGATCTTGTTAGTGCTGTTGCCACTTTTTATCAGCCTGTGACAGGGCCTTTTCAGGGGTAGCTTCCTGTTTGTGGAATGCCCTCCCTGGTGAGGTACACCTGCCTCCCTCGTTTCCAGCTTTCAGGAGGAATCTAAAAAATGTTTCTTGTTTACCCACGTGTTAGATGGCTGAAAGGTACTGTTTTTGGCAACCTTGAAATCACTGGTTGATAAAGTGTTTTTAAAATGCTTTAAAGAATGTTTTTGGTCTTGGTGTATTTTCTGCCCTGGGCTTCTTTGGGAGGATGCGTGGAATATATTCTAAGTTGAATGAATGAATGGATGAATCCAAAAAGCTGGAACAAATGGCCTGCCGAAAACTTTTTTATTGCACCAGGCCTACACAGGCAATTAAGAAAGCATATTACCACAATGGTTAACTGATGTCTGTTTTTAACTTTTTTATATGCTTTTCATTGTATGTTTTAATTATTTCCCCCCGTAAATCTAACAAAGGGAAATTTTGCCAGGCCAAAGCTGTCCTCCAAGCTAACTAGCAGCTGACGATTTAGGGCAGTGTTTCCCAACCTTGTGCCTCCAGATGTTTTGGGACTACAACTCCCACAGTTGTAGGGCACCACAGTTCAAGAAGGATACTGATAAGCTGGAACGTGTCCAGAAGAGGGCAACCAAAATGGTCAAAGGCCTGGAAACGATGCCTTATGAGGAACGGCTTAGGGAGCTGGGTATGTTTAGCCTGGAGAAGAGAAGGTTAAGGGGTGATATGATAACCATGTTCAAATATATAAAAGGATGTCATATAGAGGAGGGAGAAAGGTTGTTTTCTGCTGCTCCAGAGAAGCGGACACGGAGCAACGGATTCAAACTACAAGAAAGAAAATTCCACCTAAACATTAGGAAGAACTTCCTGACAGTAAGAGCTGTTCGGCAGTGGAATTTGCTGCCAAGGAGTGTGGTGGAGTCTCCTTTGGAGGTCTTTAAGCAGAGGCTTGACAGCCATCTGTCAGGAATGCTTTGATGGTGTTTCCTGCTTGGCAGGGGGTTGGACTGGATGGCCCTTGTGGTCTCTTCCAACTCTATGATTCTATGATTCTATGATCATCCCTAGCTAGCAAGACCCAGTGGTCAGGAATGATGGGAATTGTAGTCGGAAAACAGCTGGAGGCACAAGGTTGGGAAACACTGATTTAGGGTATACAGTATGTCCTGATCTTCTGTAATATGTATCCAGAGCAACTATAAAAAAAGAATATTCAAGAATAAAAAAATTTATATGTGAATTTATGTACATAGCTAGATATTATTGTTTTGATAATGTTATGCTTAGATCCAGTTTTTTAATTTTTTAATTTTTTTGTAAAAGAAGAAGAAGAACCTAGCCAGAAATAATACCATAGATATGTTATCCAAATCTCAGTTTATCATCAAGTATGTTGTATTCTTGAATCTGGATATAATTCACAATTTCTTTTCATTTGAACTGTCTAAATCCTTCACTAAGTGTTTGTCAGTAGAGGCACCATAGTTGACTACAGCATGTTGCTTGTTCACACTATGTGACTGCTGCATCAGCTCACAGCCACCTTTGCCAACAAAAATAATCTCTTGCAGCAGCCTATGACAGGTGTCTCTACCTCTCACCCAAAACCAGGATGTTAATCTCATTTTCTGCTTAGTTGATAAATCCTCACAAGGCTATATCATTCATCTTCTGCACAGTGAGGATGTGAAGAGGAGCAAGTCCCATTGAGTTCAGTGGGACTTTACTCCCAGGTGTAAGATTGCAGTTTGCTGTTTGGAAAATAAGGCTTCTTTACTCCCCTGAATTTGTGAAGAACGTTATTTTGGGGTGGGTTGATATACTTCTATAGCATTACAGTTTTTAAAGAGGTATCCACACATGACTAGTTCACACATAACATGTGTGCATGATTTGTTACCATGTGAATACCTGGCCTAATATATGAGACATCTTCTTTGAAAAGTGCTGAAGGAGCGTCTCTACCCGCATCGTTCAGCCCAGACAATGAGGTCCAGTGCCAAGGGCCTTCTGGCGGTTCCCTCACTGCGAGAAGTGAAGCTACAGGGAACCAGGCAGAGGGCCTTCTCGGTAGTGGCACCCGCCCTGTGGAATGCCCTCCCATCAGAGGTCAAAGAGATAAACAACTATCTGACTTTTCGAAGGCATCTGAAGGCAGCCCTGTTTAGGGAAGTCTTTAATGTTTTTTTTAAAAGAAACTTTATTTGATTATTGCGAATCATTACACAAAATCTGCAAATGTACAAATGTACAGGAGAAAAAATAAGATAAGGAATAAAAAAAACATATATATCCATACAGTTAATCAACATTTAAAATACATCAAATCCTTACCAATTTGTTTTATTGAGTTCCCCCCATTCCCTTCTTCTCAACCTTCACTAAACTGTCTTGTTAGTTTTCCTTCAGGGAAGTCTTTAATGTTTGATGTTTTATCGTGTTTTTAATATTCTGTTGAGGAAACCCAGCCAGATGGGTGAGGTGGTATTATTATTAATAATAATAATACTGGATTATCACAATTTTCTTTTTAATCTAGGATTGCTAATTCACAGTTTGTAAGTGTAAGCCAGTTTACTAGTTGTTAACAGGGCTGGCCAACTTATGAGGCAACGTGAGTGGATCGCCTCAGGCAGCAGGATCCACAAGAGCAGCAGATCCCAATGTATATTTTTATTTTGCCTTTGTTCCTGATTGTCACTCACCCCTTCTTCCCTGGTGGGGCTGGTTGTGCCATTTTGTGGTTCGCCTCAGGTGCAAAAATGTCTTGGGCTGGCCCTGGTTGTTAATGCATTCATAATTGGCCAACAGTCCCCTGGATTAATAAGACTCATTAAATACTAGCAACCTTGTACCTGGCTTTGCTCAATAATTTTAAGAATCCAAAAGTTCAGGGCAGTTTTGAAGGTTCAGTCCACCATCTTAATTCAAAATGGCACCCATTGTATCCAAACATAGAAGAACTCCTGCTCCTTGAGCTTGGGTCTCCAACTGCATACCATCAAACAACTTGCTACAATATATACAGTAGTTGATTCCCTGTGAAATACATGGATAAATACTTAAATAGTTTGGTTAGTTTTGTAATTTACAATGTAGTGCAGTGATATGAAGGGAACTTAACGGGGCCACTCTGGCCTCAGAGGTTGGCCAACCAGGCTGCTTTGGGTGATTGCATATATATGACATTAGTCCACTGGAAAGTTATTGCCACAATGCTCAGGGAATTTCCTTACTTTAGAATAAGTGACTATTTATGTTGAAATGTTTGTAAATTCTTTTCTAGAAAGTTACTCAGCACAATGCAAGGAAGTTGCTTTGCTTAGAAGCTGATAAACGTTTTTGTTACTTTGGAAATATCAGCAAAATAATAATCCTTAACTTTTGCTGCTGATACCTACTGTTAGAAGATTAAAATGGATCCCACCAAATCTTCCAGAAGATCATCTCCTGGATTGTTACATAAATCGGCAAAATCCTGTTGCACTGCAAGGACCTGTTCACCATATGGCTTGTCATAATCTAGTGTTTCAGAAGTGAGTGGAATGAAAAATATAAGAGCCAATCTGTAATTTTGGTTACAGATACATTGGTTCAAACTTTTCCTGAGCCATAAGGCTCTCTGGATGGCCTTAGATAAGTTTCTTTTTCTTTGCTTGACCTTCCTCCAAAGGTTTGTTAGGATCATAGACTTGTAGAGTTTGAAGTGACCACGAGGGTCATGCAGGAACATTTCCCCCAGTGTGGGGATCAAACCTACAACCCTGAAATTGAGAGTCGCATGCTCTACTGACTGAGCTATCCTGGCGTAAGGCCTATTGTTGTGAGAATATAATGGGGATGAATGAGAAGAACCTTGTATACACTACGCTGTGCTCCTTTGAAGGAAAGGCAGGATACAAATGTAATAAAAGAATTGGATATCCAGTACTCCTTCATATAGACAGCATTGAACATCTGAAGGCAGCCCTGTTTAGGGGAGTTTTTAATATTTGATGAATTATTGTATTTTAATCTCTTGTTGGAAGCCGCCCAGAGTGGCTGGGGAAACCCAGCCAGATGGGCGGGGTATAAATAAATAATAATAATAATTACTACTACTACTACTACAGTAGTTGAAGTTCATGCATTCATCACTCTAACCCAATGGGGCTTTAGTGTTCACACAGATGTCATTCAGGAATAGAAATACTGTAAATGAGAATCTGAATAAATACCTCTTAAAAGGATAATGGATTTATTTTCTGTTTCTCTGTTTTCTGTAATACCAGGTCCCTTGTTTTGTATGCATGGTGGTGCAGTCATAATTGAGAAAGTTTTTATATCGGTGATAAAAATGAAATTTGATTGGCTAGTAATAGAAGGTCCTGTTCATGGAAACAATCACTTTGTCACGCAGTTCCAATTAACTGAAACTGCTGTGGTGATATAGCAGCTATAAAACATTGATCTTCACTGCATGTGCATTAAAACTGCTCTAGGGTGATTATATTATATTTTAATTTTTTGAAATGTATTTAGGAGATTTTTCTTGGCCCAACATTGGGTCATGACTTCTGTCTGGATGTTGACTCTCCCCCCCCCCCCTTAATGGCCTTCATCCTCTCTGGAGAAAGTGTATACAGTCTCTCCCAGTCTTAATAGCTTTGCTTTTCATGCTTGTTCATCTGGACTCCTTTAAAAGCACAGAGAATGTTAGTTTTCTAAAACATTGCCCCCTCCACTTGGGAAGTTGCATTTGTTTGAACATGCTGAGCAGAGTCTGTTGCTCTAATGCACTAATGATTAAATAGAAAATGATGACCAAATCATTTATGAAGCGTTAAGAGGCTTTTCGTGATTATGTTGACTGGGTAATGAAGAAATCATTTGCTTGCATTTCTTTCTGCAAAATCTTACTGGTTTTAGCTGAGGAGCAGCACAACACTGCTTTCTCACACCAGGGAAGCTGTGTATTTTCCTCTGTAATGTTATAAATGGTAATCATATGCCTTTATTTCAAACTGGTTGTCACACAAGGCAGTGCCGAGTTCTGTTTCGTGGTGACGTCTAGTGTAACCTGTTCTCCCATAGACATGTGACGATTTATAGAGATTAATCGTATATGTATCACTCTCAGGATAAGAAAATGAATTTCCCATGCCACTTGGAAAGTGTACATCTTGGTTTTCAGATGGTATCAGGCCTTAATCTTTCTTAAAGCAGCAACATTGCCAAAATATCAGCTCGATAGTGTTAGGTCAGAAAAAAACTGTTGCAGATGTGATAGATTAGTGGATGCAAAGAAGAGAGAATTTTCCTAAGCTCTCATTCGCTCTTTGTAAATGGAAAAGAAAATGAGGGGATTTTCTTTTCTGTAGTTGCTGCAGTGGCTGGGGAAGAGGGACATATTTATTTACCAAAGTTGAGAGATTTCCTTTCTAATCTTATACTGTGAGAAATTACTTAAAATGAAAACAAAAGCCAGACACTCACTGCATGCTGGCTGATCCCTTATATTTGCCAGACATTCACCTTCCGAGCACCACAGAGTTGTTTAAAAATAAATCTCTTCCATGTAATTTTGATGTATGAGGTTGAGCCCTGATTGCACTCATAATAAATATGTAGAATGCCACACAAAGTGCTTTTGTAGACAAAAAGCTACCTCTCTCCACTAAGGGTTCAAGTAACAAAGCAGACAGGATAACAAATGTGCCTATGTTAAACTAAAAAAACACAGTATTAAATTGACATGTTGTACAATGTCTGCGACCAAAGTGTTGAGAAAATTTGGATATAAAAGGCAATCTCTCATATACACAGATATGTTGGAAACCTTTTCATGTAACCAGTTATGTAAGCTGCATTTCCAGTGTTTCTAATTTATATAACTTCTCCAAGGCTGAAATGGCTTTTCATTGATAAACCAATTCTTCAGATTCAGTAAAGGCAGCCTACCTTGAACAAATCTTTGGCAAGTGTCTGCCACAAACCATACCGAAAATTTGAGAGTACCTCTGTGATGTACGCTCCAGGACATACCCATCATTTGGTGGAGGTTTGCTTCTAGTCTATTAACTGTACAATCCTATACATGCCTACACAGAACTAAATCCCATGGAGTTTAGTGGGGCTTCCTCTCTTGAACCTTTGTAGGATTGAAACCCAAATAGGGCTGAGCAATATCTGGTTTTCCACATCACAATATACCACCAGATAAACATTGCGATATACCAATATATCACACTGTCTTCGTGATATACTGATATGCCACAATGTCTGAAATAAGGATGGAGCTATGTAGAGGCATTGGCTGGCTTCACAGTTTTTCTTGCATTGTGATTTTTGCATAGCACGCACATACACACAAACGCATATATGTTGCCAGGTCAAAAAATGTGAAACTGATATCACAATAAAGACTTCAAACTGATTTTGGGTGATATATAGCCCAGTCCTAACATGCATCATGATTCATGATGTATTGCCAGGTTAAAAATTATGAAACCAATATCACAATATGGACTTCAAACTGCTTTTGGACAGTATATCGATATATCGCCCAACCCTAAGCCCAAGTTGTAGAATGAGCAACAGCACAGCATAGGAAAGCAAGTAGAATTGCAAGCCTGATTATAGCCCAAGCATCCCCAAACTTCGGCCCTCCAGATGTTTTGAACTACAATTCCCATCTTCCCCGACCACTGGTCCTGTTAGCTAGGGATCATGGGAGTTGTAGGCCAAAACGTCTGGAGGGCCGCAGTTTGGGGATGCCTGTTATAGCCTATAGAGCCTGGGATTCTCTCTATATCTGTACAAGAGGGCAACTGGCAGTATGCAGAGCGCATCTTGAGCTGCATACTGGGCCATAATATCAGATATCTGTCAGCAGCATATAAGCGAGTACAGTCGTACCTTGGATCCTGAACACCTTGGTACTCGGACGTTTTGGCTCCTCAGCGCTGCAAACCTGGAAGTGATTGTTCCTGTTTGCGAATGTACTTTGGAACCCGAACGTCCGACGGGGCTTCCGTGGCTTCTGATTGGCTGCAGGAGCTTCCTGCAGCCAATCAGATGCCGTGCTTTGGTTTCCAAACGTTTTGGAAGTCGAACGGACTTCTGAGGTACGACTGTACTCTGCTTTTGGAATTATGTTATCAGACGTATATTAACAAACTGGCATTTGGGTTTATGAGGAGAGGGAAAGAGCAAAGAAAACAAGCAAGCCAGTGGAATACACTTCAGAATAATTGAACACTCATCTTGTCGAGTAGGCGACCAGGCTGTAACCCGTTATTTTTTTAAAAGGCCATGTGTTGGATCTAGAATTCACTCCTGTCAGCGAGAGCACCCCTAAGCGCAGTTGCATTCAGGGGATTCCCCTGCTAGTGGGATAGGAGGTTACTTTTTGCTAGTTTTCTCCTTACCCCTGCAGCCCCTAGTGCCATAGAGGGTTGAGTGACTTTCAGTCCTTTGGTGGCACTGGGGGTTGCAGGTGGAGGGAGAACCTGCAAAAGTCGCATTGCCTCTTTCTGCCAGCTTGATTCCTCGCCTGTATCAAAAGCCTTCCCGTTCTATCTGCAGAAGATGAACTCTGGATCCTGTGCCATGTTTTTTTTTCTTGTACCATGATCCCAGTTGAGTTTTGGGCACGGGGTTGCATGCAGAGAACTGAGCAGGAGGGAAATTTCTGCTGCTTCCATTTGCAAATGCTTGCACGAGAGCAAAGCTATAATAGATAGGTTCTGTATTATGCTCTGCTAGCAGAAAAGCATTTGGATTTTGTTGGGTGAAAAATGTAAAGAAATCGTTTGTGAAAGATATACTTCCATGAGCTTAAGTTCTCCTTTCTCATGTGGGAAGCTACCTTTGGATCCAAACTATGGATTTTAACTAGGATTTGTCATTGGGCTAGCAACTGATTTACTGTGCTATTCTCGGTAATTACTCAGAAGTAAAGTTCAGTGGCACTTGCTCTCTCTAAGTGTGTATAGGATTGCAGCCTCAGTTAGGGTGAGGAAAGATGATAGATGTGTTCACCTACTTCTGAACCCAGGAATATTTTTCATTTTCAAAATAAAGTGTCGGGGGGTGGGGGGTGGGGATCGCTACATTTTTAAGAGCCTTTGAATCTCCATCTCAATGAACTTGTTTTCTTGACCCTTTCTGGCGAAAGGTCTGAGTACATCTTGAAATTGATCGTGCCTTCATATAGGTATTTATGTTGGATGACGATGATGAGGCAGCTAATTCATAAAGGGATGTATTTGTGCATTCTTTATTGATCACTCCTAATGGATGAGAGTTCTTTTTAACTGTTGTTCCAAATCTGACTGCAGGCTTATTGAAGTACTGTAATAAAGGTTAGTTTAAAATTATCAGCCTTTTCATGGGCCTGTGAGGCAGTAGAAGTATGGTTTAAAATTAACTTTTCTATTTTTAAAGGATAGCAAACAGGTGGTAGATTTGCCTATACAGTACATCTTTCTAGGAAACAGGTCAATTTTTTAAAATCTCCTCCGGAATCCATAGCCTTCCAGATGCTGTTGGACTCCAACCTCCAGCATTGCTGATATCATCATCATTATCATCATCATCATCATCATCATTTATTTATTTCATAAAATTTACACACTGTTTGATTGAAAAATCCTCAGAGTTGTTGCAGATATGGCCACAGGTGACGGCAGTTGTGGTCTAGGAACATCTAGGTTCCACATCCCTGCCAATCTAAGTCCTGCTGGCACTAGTTCCACCTGCTGACCCAGCATGGCCCCTGCTCAGTTGGGTTGTGGAAAGTTATGCTGGGCGATCCCTGGCTGAGCCAGGATGAAGATGTGTTGTTGGTGTGGTCCAGGCTCACTGAGGACAGCCCAATAGCTGTCCATTCCAAACTTGCTCATCCTGACTGATTTTGGGTATGGATTGAGCTGGACAAGCATATTGGCAAGGCAGCTAGCTGCAGCAACGGCTTGCCTCATCGAAAGGGTATGGAGGAACGCGATGCTAACGATCAATACCAAGACGAAGGTTTACCAGGCTTGTGCGTTGAGCACGTTGCCCTAAGTGAGTTGTGGGCAACTTACAACCACCAGGAGCGACGCCTCAATGCACTGTGTCTGGATGATTTGGGGCATCATATGGCAGGACAAAGATGTCCTCTCCCAAGCCCACATTCCCAGCATGTTTTCACTCCTGTCTCAGCCATGTCCACGCTGGCTCGGTCATGTTCACAGAATGGGAGATGGCAGGTTCCCCAAGGATGTGCTCTATGGGGAGTTGCCTTGAGGCACCAGGCCTGTTGGCAGACCAACTCGGCATTATGTCTGCAAATGAGACATGGAGGTTGGCAACATCAACCCTGCCATGTGGGAATTCCTTGCAGACAACTGCAACGCCTTGAGACAGGCAATCTAAGCTGCATTCCCATAGCAGTGACCAGAGGAGGAACGACTGGTGGGAGGAGTGCAGAGAGGAGAAACGGCATGGTGCATCTGCAGCAGCATAACCAGATGCCTTCATCTGCCCCAGCTGCAACAAAACATGTCTCCCCTATATTGGTCTCTACAGCCACAGCAGGTGCTGTAACTCTCCAACGGTTTGATTTCACCCCCAAACGTGCACTCCTCCATTGTCTCCCAAGACAGATGGATGCCAACCCAGACTACCTAGCTGTGGAGAAAGATCACACAGATCAGTTCATAAAGTTCTTCTGTCTCCTGTGAATAAGGCATTAATATATATTTGCTAGAAAAGGACTTCTTTTCTCTCAAGTCTTAACTTCTACTAGCTAGGATGGCCAGAGGTCAAACTTTCATGTGTTGTCTGCCTTCATGCCGCAAAGCAGGCAATCTACATGGGCAAATTAACAAGAATATTGTGCTTGCATCAGGTATGCATGTTTGGGAAAAATAGACAGAGGTGTCTCTGTGGAGATCTACATCCAATCTTGACATTTGCAAAAAAAAAAAAATACAGTGGAACCTCGGTTTATGAACACCTCAGTTTACGAATTTTTGGTTTACAAACGCCGCGGACCCATCTGGAACGGATTAATTCACTTTCCATTACTTTCAATGGGAAAGTTCGCTTCAGTTTATGAACGCTTCAGTTTATGAACAGACTTCCGGAACCAGTTACACCCATGCTTCGGGTTAAGTACGCTTCAGGTTGAGTACTCCGCGGACCCGTCTGGAACAGATTAATTCACTTTCCATTACTTTCAATGGGAAAGTTCGCTTCAGTTTATGAACGCTTCAGTTTATGAACAGTTGACTTCCGGAACCAATTGTGTTCGTAAACCGAGGTACCACTGTACTACAAAATGCTCTAAGTCTCCAGTCTTCCAAAGGAATCCATATCCAAGCCAGCACTACTCCTGAAACTTCTCATCGCTTGGAGCAATGAGCATCATTGCAAGTCATTCTTGATGCTTCCCCCTTCAAACTAAAACCAGTTTTCATTTCTGAGTCATCAGCCATGTGCTTGGCTTTCACCCTTCCCCTCCCTTCCCCTGGTATGAGTGTGATTTAGGCGAGATGGGCAAATAACAGCTAAAGACCGAAAGAATCTAGTCGCTGAAGGATAAACTTGGTTTGACTTCATTATTAGACAAATGATAAGTTTGTGTGGACTTATTATAACATTAATCAACCTGATGGATTGGAAATATGACAGAACTGAAACAGCGTGTAATATTAGTGCCTATTATTCTACAAATTATGCCTTCACCTATTGTTCGCAAGGCAAGAGTCATGCTGTATATTAAAAAAAATGTTGTGTGCACATTTTCCCCTCTCTTGTTAAGATACCTCCCACCTCTTCACAGTTTTCATTGTTTTTCTTGCTCTTGCTAATTTGGAGGCTGTTGCCTAAAATCCAAAGATCAGAAAAAGCATGAGTAATACTGGTGAGCTGTCCTTCGTTTAAAATGAAATTTAAATTTTATTTGGGTTTATAGCCAACCCCACATTCCAAAAGCTCAGAATGGGCAACAAAAGCAACCCCCTCCCAGAAGAAAAATAATATATGGAATTCAGTAGTTTCTCCAGGGCCGTTTTAAGTGCCCCTGGCGCCGTGGTGCGCCGGATCTCTCCGGCGCCCTCCCACCCCGTTTCCCAGCGCGGCGGACGGGCAGGCACAGCGCGATCTCTCCGGCGCCCTCCTGCCCCGTTTCCCTGCGCGGTGGGCCCTCCTGGCGGGCCGGCGCCATGGTGCCCTGCGCCACCCAGCCTGCACGTAGGGCCGGCCCTGAGTTTCTCCGTGCTTCTTCTGTTTAATCCTGACCCTCAGAGGCTACCCTGAAAACTGGTCATGAAAATCTTCTGAATGCATTAATATTTCCATCAGCTTTATGGACTGACAACTCAATTATGCTATCTATTTGTATGGGTGGAATCTAGACAAGAGAAGTCCTTCAGTTCATGGAGAAAACAGGGATCCTGTAGACTCTAGAGGCTTCCTAAAGGAAGGGGGAAGGAAGAGATTTCAGTTGATTTTCCCTTATGTGACTTCCATGCTGTTCAGAAGGATCCTCCAACCTCTCTTCCGATGAACTTTTCAAGGGGCGCAGGAATTGTTTGTATTATTATTAACTACTTATTAAAAACAAGCTTCTAAAACTAATTTTTCCTTTTCAGTACTCTGTAGAAATCTTTATACAATACATTTGTGTTGCCTTTCTCGTCTCCAGAATTTATTTCTCCAGGGTGCAAGCTTTGGTGTTAAAGTAATAAATGTTGTAACGAAAGAAAGTTTCGCTATAACACTTGGCTATGATTAGTTTTTTTTCCAGGCGCATAGAGTTACAGATGTGTGTGAATGTATTTAATATTAAAGGTCAGGTTGCATTTGCGATACTAGATGCTTTACGGTCCCGTCCAACTTTTCTGAAAAGACAGGTTAGTATATTGCAAAAAGCGGAAGGGGCAAATAATTACACACTAGTGTGGTTTTGTTAGTATTCTGGTTTCTGGATCATGGAGAGAGTAATGTTTCTGACTGTAGCAAAAGCATTAGTAGTTGTGGTTAAGTTGAGCTAATCATTTAAAGTTTATTTTATATATGAAAATGATTTGTATCCTGTCTATTCAGCCAAGTGGTATCTAAGGCAGCTAAATTGAACAGTATCTTAATTGTTACTCATAGACAACGCATTTGAATGCGGATTAGTTCAGTGTGCAGTTTGGGCATTCAGGCCACCATGCCTTTTAACCACATACTGCAAAGTGTACGGTGGCTGGCAATGCTAGCATATCAGTACTGCTGATCAGTTGTTCAGTGATATGCATTTGTATGGTGCATGATGAATTGGTGAGATGCAAATTCTCAAGAGTAAAGAAAATTTATACTCCCTTGTTCCCCCTTTTAATATAGCATAGCGAAGAAATGTTGTCCGTAACTGCTTTTCACGGTGGGTTCTAAAAAGGCATCTTTCCCTGCTCCCACAGTTTTCATTGGTTAAGTCATTTCATCATCATTTTATCTGTAAGTCGCCTTTCTGCACACACACACACACACACACACACACACACACACACACACATGTGCTAAAAGTGGCTTACCAGAAAGAGAACAGCAACACATCTCAAAATCAACAATCGGAGGAGCAATTTCATCATAACAGGAAGAATGAGACAGCAGCTTAATAGCAACTATATCAATAGTATACACAGTACACATCCCGGCAACAGCAGAAATAACAAGGGAGCTTGACAGTCTTAGTTTGGTCCTGTAAACACACCTCCCATAATGTTCCTCCCACATATATTTAATGTGAATCTTATTTTTATGAATGGCTCCATATGTGTTTAGCTTTCCGGACAACTGTTTAAAAGTAAAGCTGGTTTAAAACCAAACCAAACCGACCCGACCCGACCCAACCCAAACCCCAAACCCCAAAAGTCAAACCCCAAACCCCCAAACCCCCAAAGCCAAAAGCCAAACGCCAAAAGCCAAAGCCAAAGCAAAGTGTTGTGCTTCACTTGAAAGGTTTTGGAGGGAGAGCCTGTTAAGAATATTTTAGCACTTTCTTCAGAAGGTGTACTCCCTTGCGCATGAATGCACCGTCCTTCAGCCTTTTCTTCAGTCTCTTTAACACTTGAGGGTATTTCATTCAAAAATTAAGTGTGTATTTTGATGCTTCCTTCCGCCCCTTCATCCTTTTCTCAACCATGTAAATATCAATTTGATTAACTCTTCTAAAGCATGTCATCTTCGGCAGTAACTTGTTTGCTATTTTATCTAGGCTTCATCTTTATATTATCTGGGCTTTAATTTTGCAGTGCTAGTTTGCCAGGCCTTTTCCACTTCATTGAGGTTGAAACTGAATTTGGCTTAAATGCACCTAACTTTTGCAGGGTTGTTGTTGTTGTTGTTGTTTTTAAATGCAAATGGCATCAGCTGGGTGGGGAACTGGTAACTGACAGGGTCAGAGAAGGGTGGAATCTTAACCGTTTTGTCCTGCTGGCATGTTAGACGTCATTCCCTCTTCTGAAGCTGTTTGCAGAAAGGAGAATAAATGGTTTAGGGCAATTGGATGTAGATGGGCTTACCTCTAGTAGTGGGAAGGTAGAGCAGCTCATGGCCACATGTTGTCGTGATTGGTAGGTATTTTGTGGGTTTGCTATTTTATATTGTTTTGATTTATTTATTGTGGTTAACATACTTGTAATAGTCAGTATCCAACTAAACAGATCCACTACTAGTGCAAGGATTTCTGCTTGCGAAATGCAGCTTTCCCTCTCCTCTTCCCTGCCCCACACCTTTCCAAATCTGCTCTGGATGATTGGGGGAATCCCCAAAAGAGGTTGAGGATAGGGAGGAGAAGTTCTGTGGTGCAACTGGAAACCCTTGTACTAACAGATCTATTTAGCTGGATACCACCACCCATTGTATCTTTCTTCCTCTGTTCACTGCTTTGGGGTCTTTGGGCCCCAAAGTGGTATATAAAATATATTATAACAGTAACATGCTCTAATGGTTTGGCAGATGTGCGATTTGATGTGTGTTGTTTACAGTAATAGACATGCTACGGTGGTTACGGTACATTGGAAAATGTTTGTTAAGATGTAGATCTTGACTTCTCATCCTGTCTAGGACAGGGTTTCCCAGACTTGGCTCTCCAGCTGTTTTTGGACTACAACTCCCATCATCCCTAGCTAGCAGGACCAGTGGTCAGGGATGATGGGAATTGCAGTCCAAAAACAGCTGGAGGCCCAAGTTTGGGAAACACTGGTCTAAGAGGCATTTGTGGTATGAGGTTGATTTGTGTAGCAATTTATAAAGTAAAGGGTGGCAGGGAACACTTTATAGATCTAAACCAAGCTTCCTCAACCTTGGCCCTCCAGATGTTTTTGGCCTACCACTCCCATGATCCCTAGCTACCAGGACCAGTGGTCAGGGATGATGGGAATTGTAGTCTCAAAACATCCCGAGGGCTGAGGTTGAGGAAGCCTGATCTAAACAGAGAGAGTTCTGGTGTTTTTTGTTTTTCTGTTTTTAATAATAATAAAACCCCTAATGACTAATGCTCATTTTGGCTTCTTTAAATTCTGAATGAATCCATTTGTTTTCTTTCTCCTTCTGCAGCTGCAGAACCTTGGCCTCAGAACGCAGCATTGTATCAGCCGCTGAAAGGTGAGTACTTTATTTTTTGCACTTAACGGGGGGCCTTCATTAAATATGCAGCGATGTAATTAACTGGAGCCTGGCGGGTGCGAAGGGCTGGGTGGGTAAGTGGGGGGGTGGGAGAACCTTGTTAAAATGAGCATCCTTTGTGGTGGTTGTCCGGCCATAGGTTTTGCTAAACTTGTATCTGCCAATATAAGCCGGCTTATTCATGGCCTTATAAGGTCCTTGGTTTATTATTGACTCATTATATTGGCTGCTGTAGGCAGTGTAAAATGATGTGGTTTGCAGGCCCAGTTGGCAGATTTACTGCGCCAATAGCTGAGGCAGCAGATTTTTGAAGTCTTGTGGTAAAGTGGGCTCCCGGTAAAAAGGAACTGTTAAAATGTATAGGCTAGGATGGTTCAGGCTCCCTTTAGCAGCTCTTCATATATCATCAGATCACATTATGGCCCCCATTTGGGGCTCAGCAGCCTGCTACAGTTGTCAGAAGACTGCAAAGTAATGAAGACTAATAGGTAGCAGCCCTAGTCTTCTAAGCATGGGATTTTTATTGCTGTGTACTTGTCATCTTTCTTTTGTGTGACAGACCTAGACACAGTGCGCAATATTAACTGCAAGCTGGGTTTTTTAATATATATATATATAGATTTCTGTATGCTTTTACTTTTTAGCAAGAGGAATTATGAAGTTGTTTGTTTTTATTTCTATTAGGAAATGAATAATTGCCATTTTATTTATTTTTTAAAAAAGAAAAAGCCCAAGGCATGCACATGCACGAGAACACACACACACACACACACACACACACACACACACACACACGCATATCGGTTAGGGATTTTAACTGTTGGGACCATACGATAAATTGCAGGGCAGAGCTAAAGGAAATATTTCTGAGACCACAGGCTTCCTAAAGCTACATTAATGTAATGGGGCATGTGATTCGTGTTAAATCAGTTTGTCTCCTTATGTTTGTACACCATTTATTTTTGCACCCCCAAATGAACTGCAATTATCCATTGGGGAAGGAGCCATTATTTCCAATAATTGTCCTGCACTTTATTTATTTATTTTACAGACGAACAAGTTTTGCTTTCTGATAATGCTGCCTGCCTTGCTGTTCAGGTAAAAGCATCGTTCTACTTTCCTACTTGGCAGATGTTAATGTATCCGAGAATAACTGGCCCCATCCACTGAACATTTCATTAATGCATGCCCTACTGAAATGAAAAAGACTTTTTGCACCGTTGTGTTGTATTGTGTTCCCGTTGGATGTACACTGGCAATGCCCTTTTCTCTCTGGAGGCATAGCAAAAATGCGAAGCAAAATATTTTATCACGCTTCAGCTGCGTCTAGACAACGTGGTAAGCCACAAACCATGGCTTACCGTGAAAGGGTAGTATGCCAATGTTTGCTTCCGAATTGTTCCCACCGTGCTTATTGTGTAGCATGAGTAGGAATAACAAACTACAAGCCTTGGCGTTCCGTGAGGTCCAAACCAGCCCTTGTGGCTTGTTTCTCTCCAAGCGTGCTATGACCCGGAAGCCAAGAACAAACCTTGGATTCAGATTGCGGTTTCTTTGAAAAGAAACGTCACAGTCGCTGTGCATCACATTAAGTCCTGGCTCATGGTTTGCTGCTTCCTCTTGCATTAGGGCAGCAACGCACTGATGGATGATTGGGTAGCATGAACTCAGATGCCATTCTGTCATGGCAAGCCATGGTTTATGGCTCGCCACGGCATCCAAACGGGACCGCTGTCCCCCCACCTTAGTTATTGTCAGTGACATTTGGGCCAGTCATCCACGACAAGACGTACTTTTTGAGAGAGGAGCAGCAGGACACAAGGTAGCAAGCGGCAATATTGTCCCTAACACAGGATGAGCTCATGTGTTTTATCCAGAACCCTACGAGCACAGCATTAGATGTCTTGCAATCTGCACTGGCTCAAAGCAGGGCCTTAAGTGTAGCTGCCCCTCATAGACTCGATAGAATTGTAGAGTTGGAAGGGACCCCAAGGATCATCTAGTCCAACCGCCTGCAATGCCGGAATCTTAGCTGGATGAACAGGTCTCTGCCTTGAGTGCCTGTTTAGTATTGGTGTTTTTTTTTATCTGCTGCTATTTTGTGTGTATTTTAAAACTATTTTTTAGCTGTTTTTATTGCCCTCTGTCCATTGCCTTGGGATGTGTGTGCAAGGAGATAAATAAACAGACAATAATATACCCATATACACACACAGGCTTCCATATCTGTAGGCTTCCCACTGGTGTCATTTGGATATTTATCCTCTGCTATATTTTATAGCTGGACCCCCCCCCCCCGGCAAGTTCATGCTTTTGCAGTCAGAGGAGTATTTGTATACAAAATTAAACCTTTATACTCTGTAAAAGTTTATATGCAAGAACTAGCAGTCTCTGGTGCCTTATTCACAATTAAAATTGGGTAGAATGCCCAGTTTTTCCATAAGCATTTGCTGAAGAAGTGGTTTGGATTACCATTACATGCAAACGGAGCCCAAGTCGAAGTGAAAAAGGATAATTTATGTACCATAGAGGGCAGATACAAACTTAATACTACCGGTACTTGGAATTGTACTACAGTCGTACCATGCTTGATGAACGCCTTGCGACTTGAACGTTTTGGCTCCCGAATGCCGCAAACGCGGAAGTGAGTGTTCTGGTTTGTGAACGTTCTTTGGAACCCGAACGTCCAATGCGGCTCTTGCGGCTTCCATGGCTTCCGATTGGCTGCAGGAGCTTCAATCAAATGGCTGCAGCCAATCGGAAGCTGCGCCTTGGTTTCCGAACATTTTGGAAGTTGAACGGACTTCCGAAACGGATTTCATTTGACTTCCGAGGTACCACTGTACTTGGAATTTGAAACAAACAGATGTGAACTACCCTGAGACCTCTTGTGTATAGGGTGGTATATAAATTCAATGAATAATAATAGTAATGTCTTCAGAGCTGAACAGCGCTGTTAAAAATGTGTTTTGTTTTCTCTTTTCTCATTTATAAATAGGAAGCGGGGAGGGAACAGCGATGTAACTGTTGGCAGTGTTGAAAAAACAAAGTTCATAATCGTTTTGAAATGTTTCCATGTTCTGTGTTAAAATGACACTCTAAAATGTAAGCAAACTATGTGAAATGTAAAAAAGACCAAAAACCGAGGGTGATAGCCAGCCTTAGTCATACAGTACTCAAGAGTAGACTTCATGAATTCAATGGACTTGAAAGTCTATTGATTTTAATAGGTCCACTCGTTGGACGTTGATCTAGGACAAGTAAATATATAAGAACTTAGTGAAATTTACTGCACAATCCTATACATGACTACTCAGAAGTAAGTCCCACAGAGGCAGGAATCCTACGCAGATGTATTTGGGAATAAGACCTACTGTGTCTAAAGGGGAGTTTCTTCTGAGTAAACATGTACAGGATTGTGCTTATCAGAAGGCATACAAAGATGTAAAGGTTTATTAAAAGTAAAACATAATAATAAAGCCCAAAATATAAAAAGTCGCATTCAGAGAAATGTTTGAAAAAAGCCAGAAATTTACATGGTAGTACAACTATGCTGCAATCTTTAAAAAAAGGGTTTTTCAACTTTTAATTCAAAAAGGGGTGTTAGATGGGGGAAGTGAATAAAGCACATATATAATACTAATTTTGATGGGTGACACTGATCACAAGCACCCACAATTATGGGGTGCAATTGTAGTTAATAATATTGATTTCCACTAGTGTGGAAAGCGCTGTTATTTTGATTAGCAAATATTAGTGTAATATATAATCATTTTAACTAATCCTTGGATAAAGAAGTAGATTACACCGTTAAAAGTTTTAAACCCTATATTATAGTTTTCGGAATACACATGTGTATATAGAGCAAGTGTTAATAATTACGTTCATCAGCATAATAATCTTTTTAAAACAAGGTCCCCCCCAAAGGAGTATATTGTTTGATTATTTCAATTCTGTTGTTCTACACATGTCACTTAGATGATAAATTAACCATAATATATCAAAAGAACTTCTTTATCTTCAATATTCTTTGGTCTGACAAGTGATAGTAGCCATGACTATAAATATGATTTCAACAGATATCTGATTTTAAACTTTATGGAACAATTTTCTTTGATGTAAGGGGATGGTATCTGTTTTAAGAATCTTTATTAAGAATACACTACTGATTCCTTTTAAAAAAAACATACTTATTTTTCTGAATAATAATATTGCCCCAATCTGTTAAGGTTAGTTTACTAGCTATTTTTAAGCAATGACTAATGAAAATATCAGTCTGGTTATCTCTTTCTGATGTTCAGACTTGCATGTTGTGGTGGAGACAATGGTAATTATTATTTACTGAATTTATATACCACCCTATACCCGGAGGTCTCAGGGCAGGTTCACAGAACAAAACAATCCATTCTCTGCTTACATCTTGGTTAGATTGATGTGAAGCTTAGTTGCATACCACCCATAATGTGGAATGTGTTTCTTGTGGAGCTGCTTGATATATGGCCAGGCCATACAAAATTTGCCAGGTGCCAGGTGCATTTTGCACCTGGCTATCAGCCACTTGTGACCAAGTTAAGATGCTTGGGCACCAGAATGGCTCCTGATGTCTCCAGGGTATCCTTGGATCCCCAGCTAGGAGGGTCAGCTGTCAGGGATTCTGGGAGCTGCAGTCCAATAACATCTGGAGGCAGGTGGTTGGGAAGGTCATAATTTACAACAAGAGCCCCTTTCAGACATTTGGAAGGAGGGAGTTTCTGAAAGTATTTAAGAAGAGAGTGGCAAGCTTTGTCTCCCCACCCCTGGACACGTTCTGTCATACACCTGCAAGGCACTCCTGAGCATCTGAAAGGGACTCGGGACGTTGATTAATCTGTGGTGTTTCAACCCTTCTCTCTTTCTCTCAGTGTGTGTGTCTCTTGTTAATTTGTGAGTTTCACTATGAAGGTAAATAAGTTCTGCCACATGACCCGGAAAGCTGTCTGTGGACAAACACCAGCTTCCTTGGCCTGAAAGCAAGATGAGCACCATAACTCCATAGTCACCTTTGACTGGACTTAACCATCCAGGGGTCCTTTGCCTTACATCCAAATACTGGAGTTTAAATGATCCAGGATTGCAAAAGCTTATACTCTACCCGTAACTCCATTGCAGGCATATTAGTCCTTGTGGTACAAACTTTGAGGTAGCTCAATAGCAAAAGCCACAGCCATTTCATACTGAGTCCAGAGTTACCCAAATTTAACCATTCCGTTCTGTTTTTTTATTCCTACCCCCAGAAGATTTAAGTTGAAAGCTAGCTTCATTAGAATTCACAATAGTGGTTTGATATAGGCCCCAGATTGTTGTTTAGTTGTTTAGTCGTGTCCGACTCTTCGTGACCCCATGGATCAGAGCATGGCAGGCACTCCTGTCTTCCACTGCCTCCCACAGTTTGGTCAGACTCATGTTGGTAGCTTCGAGAACACTGTCCAACCATCTCGTCCTCTGTCAACCCCTTCTCCTAGTGCCCTCCATCTTTCCCAACATCAGGGTCTTCTCCAGGGAGTCTTCTCTTCTCATGAGGTGGCCAAAGTATTGGAGCCTCAGCTTCACGATCTGTCCCAGATACCATTCATTTACTAGCGAAGTTCAGTTTTATCACTATTGAATATGAGAAATTGAAAAAAGGGGGAGGTACACCAATTAAATGGGTTGAATTTTGAATAGCTTCCATTTAGAAGCTATTTCTTTGCATGTGAGGGCAAATATATTTAGTACCAGTTCAATATGATCCACTTCTACCTTACTGTGCGAATAGCTAACAGTTAAGGAAGGCTGCATGAGTCTACTTAGGTGTTTTTTTTCTCAGTCTGATTTCTTGCTGTTTAAAAAATGGGATATGCTTGATAGTGTGAAAGATTTAGGCTGCAATCCTAATCAGTGGGGCTGGCTTCTGAGTAGACATTGCACTATTAGTATTGTTTCAGCTGTTCTTTTTCCATATGTTCTTCCTGCTTGAAATCAAGGGTACCAGAGCATCTTGAAAAATAATTCCCAGCCTCTCTTTTTCTTGCCAAAGTGCAGGGGTTTTTAAACACTGGAGAAGTCAGGCTCTTGTCACTTAGCTTTCTGAGGGTTGTAGCCAGTGTTAGTCTTACTCAGAGTAGAAGCACTGAAATTAATGGACATGACTAATTTTACACAATTAAAATTATTGGACCTCTTTCTGAGTAGAATTTAATTGGATACAACCTTTTGTCTTTTTTTGCACCATGAACCAGGAACACTCTGTAATAACATTGTTGGCATCTATCTGACTTGAGGGACAATGGAGTGTGCCTCTGGGGGTGAAGTCAAACTGATGTGTTAGCAGCACTGAAGTGACTTCCCTGGGGTGCAAGTGTGTATGGATTTGAAGGGAGCCATCTTTTGTAAGGGGCTTCCTTATAGTGAGTCTCGCATAGCACAGAGAGTCACATCCCACAGGCCTGGACAGAAGTCCCTTGTAGCCCTTTCTACCTGAAATAATTTGCAACTGGCAGTGCAGCAAATTGAGATGTTTCAGAGTACAGTGGTACCTCCGGTTACGAACTTAATTCGTTCAGGAGGTCTGTTCTTAAGCTGAAACCGCTTGTAACATGAGGTGCGCTTTTGCTAATGGCGCCTCCCGCTGCTGCTGTGCTGCCGGCACGCGACTTCCGCTCGCATCCCCGGACAAAGTTCGCAACAAGGGCTATCTACTTCCAGGTTAGCGGAGCTCATAACCCACAGCGTTTGCAAGGAGGACGGTACATAACATGAGGTTCCACTGTATGTCACCCTGCCACTAGCGAGCTGAGAGGCCCTTCTAACCAGCTGTATATGTCGCCTGCCAACCCAGTCCTCTCAAATGCGGGCCATAACATTACTTAGTCATTGCAACAGGATGGCATGGGCACTAGCCAATTGGAGACCATGATGTTAGCACAACCGTATTCCACGCAGTGCTCCAAACTGCATTATTTCCCAGAGTTGAGGCAGTAGGAATGGATCTCTCTGTTCCCCTGAAACAGAAACACGATGGAGGAAAATGTTGCTGTGTAAGAGGAACTCTCAGGACGCATTTGAAGGTCAGCAGCTTGCTTTTTTGTTAAGAATGAAAAAGAAGACTGTTTTGTGTATTGCTATGTAGGAAAAAAAAGACAACTCTGCAGGCAACCTGGTCTTAATTTTACTGATTTGTGACTTGTAATGTGAATTTATAAATTCAACTTTGTGACCTAAAACTGTGCTTGTTGCTCTTCACGAGAGAGAGAGGAGAGAGAGAGAGAGGAAGAGAGAGAGAGAGAGAGAGAGAGAGTCTGAACAGTATAATGAAAGCCTGACAATCTATTCTTTAACCAGAATAATAGCTGGAATTCTTCATGATTAGAAATACAGTATCAACATAATCGATTTAACAACATTACATTGTAGCTGAAAATAGACTGAAATCCCTAGCCAGGCATCCACTGTGTCTGAGCGAAACATCTTTCATATGGTTCTAAGATGAAATTACCCCTGAATGAATAGCATCTTCATTTATCTTCAAAACCTCCTCTGTGTTACCAGTGAGTCTACCCTTCTCACATTCTGCAGCAGGAATTACATTATACCATTATAGCAGCATTCCAGTGCAGTGTAAAATAGATTGTTTTGGAAAATGAACCTGGCTTTGCAATAAATTACATTTACAGGTACAAAGGAATTTGTTACTTTGTTTAAAGTAGTCACAAATACAATTAAACTCTTAATTTATGTTAAACTACAAATGTGGCTATTACCATAACTGGATTAGGAATATAATCTGTCACTCCAAGTACGATACTGAACAGTTTTCATTTATAATTGCAGACAGACTTTTCACTTTACAGGGTCTGCTACTGCTTGATAGGAAAGCTGGAATATTTCGTACATTTGTCCAGGGTTTGTTTTTTTTTAAAAAAAAAAATTCAGACACGCTTTTCCACCCCAGATAAATGGGAGAATAATCCCTCAAGTGTCATTACCCAGCTTCCCCTTTGTTGTGCTTTTCATGGAGGAGAACAAGAGGAAAAAGCAAACGCCCCCTTTTTTCTCCCCTGTCACGCTGGCATTTTCTGGAGCTGCGTTTAAAATATTACTCATTGTGATTTAACTTGAATCTGTTTCAATATATTTGTAAGATCAATAGTGTGCAGCTTAAAAAAACAAAAAGCAGCTTGGTACATGGGCGTCCCATGTACTCTTGTTCCTTTAGGGCAGTGATGTCCAAACTCGGCCCTCCAGCTGTTTTGGGACTACAATTCCCATCATCCCTGACCACTGGTCCTGTTAGCTAGGGATGATGGGAGTTGTAGTCCCAAAACAGCTGGAGGGCCAAGTTTGGCCATCACTGCTGTAGGGGCACATTCTCTCCTATCTCCGATTGCCGAACCCATGTCTGAATGTTTGTGAGATCCTTATGCTTTGCTACTGTGCATGAATTTGTGGACCAGGGCACAAAGGGTGTGTTGGCCAAAGTGCTTCACTGTCACCTTTCTCTTCATTCGTGTCTCCCTAATTTTCTATTGTGGCAAAAGAGCCCTCTCTGGGATTTGATCCACACGGTGCAACCTAGACAGGACTTTGCTTCAGATGTGGAGCTTCTGTCCAGGGGCTTCAGGAGAGACAAAGAACACCTTTCTGGTTGGCTAGAAGAGGCCAAATAGATGTCTCACAGTCCAGGGTCCTCCAATCCACAGTTTCAGATCTTAATGATTCTAATCCAGGCATCCCCAAACTGCGGCCCTCCAGATGTTTTGGCCTACAACTCCCATGATCCCTAGCTAACAGGACCAGTGGTTGGGGAAGATGGGAATTGTAGTCCAAAACATCTGGAGGGCCAAAGTTTGGGGATGCCCGTTCTAATCCATTTGTGGAGCCAGGATTTAGCCTTTAGGCAGCTCAGCTGACTAATGTTAGGGGACACAGGTGCATGTCACCTTCCTGTTCTATAGGCTGAGCACTCTTCATGCTTGACAACTGGTGTTGGGGAAAGAGCACATTTCTCTGTGCTTCATAAGTTTAAATGCAAAGTGGGCTGTCATTTAGTTTGTGGGTAGAGTTGGATGAAAAAAACACACACACCATTGTTTGCAAATAGATTTAAGCCTGGAAGGATAGCTAAAAGCAGCAATGTTTGCACTGGTTGTGTTCTCATTCATTCATTTTAAAGTTGCAGGAATCATTACTTCCAAACCAGGAAATATAACAAACAAAGTATGAAACAATAAGTGAAAGAAAGTAAGCAAAAACACACTTCATGTAAAATGTTTCTCATTTTCAGTATGGTATAGAGAAAGGGAATATAATTGTCGCCAACAATTTATTTGCATGCTGCTTCTCTAGGTTATGCTCAAAGCAGATGACCAAAACAGTATATACAAATGTTAAAAACAATCTTAAGTGTGTGAAATATATTTCATTATATCGAAATCCTGACTTGCGAGCTAGCAGAAGCGTAATAATTACAAAATTTCCTAAACATATGAAAAGTACTCGTGTCGAAAATGAGAACAGTCGCCGATATCTGCATTTAGCTAACAAATTTATTCACAAATTAATCCAAATCACTAAGATATCGGCAATAAAAAATGCATTAATGTTGAAGCGTTACAATTTAAACCAGTTAAACTTACTCAAAGGCCATTAAAACAGCAGGCTGTCTTGGTTATGCAAAAATAATTGAATAAAGAATACAGACCATCTTTGGTACTAATGTATTTGCTGTAACAGCAACTAGAGTAGTAAAAATGGGAATTTTGGTGTGCAAAATGTTGGAACCTTATACTGACAAGTCCGATATTTACCTGCTTTGGCAACCAGCTTTTCGAAAAACCTATATTGTAGGTTGAAACTCCTGACAATTTTAATTTTTAAAAATTTTGCCTTCAGATAACCAGTGCAATCTTTTCATTTGCTCTGCTTTATTTTCAGGCCTTTTTGCAAATGTGCAACCTGCCAGTCCAGGTGGTTTGTAGGGCAAATGCTGAATATATGTCCCCATCTGGTAAGTGCAACACTCATTTACATTACACCTGTGGTTGGAAACTATGGCAACAGTATCTCATCATGCAGACCATGAATGCATGTGAGCTTGCATCTTGTTTTGCTAGAAAGGAATGAAAATAATGTGTTTCTACCTTTTTATTTGCTTGCATTATTGTTGTTGTTTAGTCGTTTAGTCGTGTCCGACTCTTCGTGACCCCGAAGAGCTTCCATTATAACAGTAGGCTTAGAGCCAGGGCAGACAGTTCCGTGTGTTTAAGTACTGAATGATTCAAATCATAGTGAATGGGGTTGCGAGAGTCTGATTTTTAACTTCAAAAGGAGCCCATGGAGAGCTAGATATTGGAAAAACTTAGAAGGGGCCTCTCTAACAAAAAGGGACAATAAGTTATGGCAGCTAGAATTTGATGAAAAACAGGCCAGCCTCTGAGGCTGGCTTGAGAATTGATGTGCATGGACCCTTTTTTGTGGTGGTTTGGTGCAGTTTTATTACATTCACAGCTCCAAATTACCGCAAAGGACTTCACTCTTCCTACCAGCTTTTCTGACTTTTCTGAATATCGTTTGCTTCATCCTCCATAGACAACTGGGGCTTTGACGACTGATTGGAAATTGACCCTGTTTCCTGATGCAGACTTAATCTTTTGTAGAGGACGATATAATGATAAAAATTAATTTATAGAGGGAGGACCCATGAGTGATATTGTTTATTATCAGTGAGGAGTTTCCCATATTGCTGGAGTTTTATTACAGTGTGAAACAGATGAAACAGTGTGCCCAGTCCCTTAAATTTATCTCCTGGGTGTTTCTTTTCCTTAGGACGTGAAACCAAGAGGGGAGTCTCTGTTGCTTAACAGAGTTAACTCAGTAATGTTCATTCATTTCCGTGGGTCTGCACTGAGTAAAAATTACTTGAATTATCACCTTTTGGCTGTGAAAGCCCCTTCCCTTTTATGGGATTCTGTTGCTGAGGGTTTCATGCTTGGCTCTGCTTTCATTCTGTCCATCTGTTAAGAGCCTTCTGAGAGCACTGAAATGCTGACTCCTGCCGCAGAAACACCAAAAGATCATTCTTTATATAGTAGCTTTGTGGAAGTAAAGTCTGGATCGATAAAACCATTGAGAGGTCTGTAAGCTCAAAAAGACCCTGCATTCTTTTTGCAATGCATGCCATAGTGCAGATGCATCGATTCTTGTGACTGCTACTTTGAACCTGAGTAAAGCTCTATAGACAGCTAGACAGCATTAACTATTCAGGGGCTGTGTTTGCATGTCATGCAAAGCCATATTTTCAAGTTGGTTTGTTTCAAACAAGCCATAGTTTAATGTTAGCCACAGTGTTTCTGCTGGGACTGAAAGACAAACTGTGGTTAAGCAAAACCAGAAACCAAAAGCTTACTAACTCCTCTGCCTGGGAGAAGCAGGGGGAGCAGACAAGTCCAAGAGTTGCCTAGGTTCATTCATGTTGCACCAAACGAGGAGTGGGGAACATGAATAGCACTGGACTCCAATTCCCATGAGCCCCAGCCAGCAAGGCTAATGGTTAGGGATGATGGGAGTTGTGGTCTAGCATTGTTTGCAGTGCACCACATTGACTACCCTTGGTTTAGTATGATGTGCAAATGTGACAATTGTGCCTTTAAAACATTATAGTGGTACCTCTGGTTAAGAACTTGATTCGTTCCGGAGGTCCATTCTTAACCTGAAACTGTTCTTAACCTGAAGCACCACTTTAGCTAATGGGGCCTCCTGCTGCCGCCGGGCCGCTGGAGCACAATTTATGTTCTCATCCTGAAGCAAAGTTCTTAACCTGAGATACTATGTTTGGTTTAGCGGAGTTTGTAACCTGAAGCGTTTGTAACCTGAGGTACCACTGTAAATCTTCTTTCTTGGCAGCAATAAAAAACTAGAACAAGGAACGAAGTCCTTCACCAAATAGACTGATTACTCAAGGAGGGTCAGGATTACATACTATCTCAACCTCAGATATCTATGAAGTTCCTTTCTGTGCTCAGTTTTCTCCAGCTGAGCAGCACCAAAGGTTGTACATGAAACTAAAACCAAGCCCTTGGAGGGCCATTTCTGTTTTACAGCTCTCACGGTCAGACCAGGGTTTGAATCTTCCCTCAGCCATGAAGCTCAGTGGGTGACCTTGGGCCAGTCACCATCTCTTTGCCAGCCTAACTCTCAGGGTTGTTGTGAGGCTGAAATGTGGAGGAGGAGAACCATGTACACCACCTTGAGGTCCTTGGAAGATAAAGGTGGCCTAAAAATGCAATAAATAAAATTAAAAAGTATATAATACACACACCTAATGGGTGTAGTTTGCCTGATTTAAGTGGTGATACCCCCACAAAACTGACACACAACAATATTCAAGGCTACAATATTCAGTTAACCTGCAAGTAGGAGTTAACATATGAGCAGCAGATAATATTATAAAGAAAGAAAGATTAGAGACAAAAATGTGTGGAATATCAGGATATGCAGCAGATCAAGGTTGGCATTGAATGCCATGGAGAGATGGATTTGGACGTCTTAAGGACAGAGTAAAGTGATGGACAATGTATGAAGTATGTATAAAAGTGGACGTTTCACTTCCACGCTTGCAGCAGATATCACGTAGGTGTCCTAGCAGTCTTTGATCAATTGTTACGCTACTGAGTCTAATTGGATTATTTAATGCCTAGAAGAATACACCAGGCATCCCCAAACTGCGGCCCTCCAGATGTTTTGGCCTACAACTCCCATGATCCCCAGCTAACAGGACCAGTGGTCAGGGATGATGGGAATTGTAGTCCAAAACATCTGGAGGGCCGAAGTTTGGGGATGCCTGGAATACACTGACAACTAGTTGACGTAGTCGAAGGGTGGCAGTCAGTTGTCACTGCAGGCTTACAGCACAAAAAGGAGGCAGATGTATTGGAAGATGGGCAGCTCTCGGGTTCAGTGGTGTGCTATATCTGAAGACTCTTTTAAGGTGCACTGTAGCAAACCCCCCCCCCAATTTCTCTGCTGTGATTTTGGGACTTTTGGTAAACATGGGATTTTGGTAAGCATGGGAAGCTTTTGCAGGGAGATGCCCATCTACTTCTTGTGTATGTGGCTGAGGGTGTTCAGTCCAGAGTTCCCTGAGTCTGCTTGTCGGGTATGCAGAGGGTCAGGGTGGGCTGTGCAGATCACAGAATGAGTGCGATGGAGAGCATCTCGTTGCAAAAGGACACAAAGGAATTCAGGTATCCAACACTGATCCACATGTTTTAATTGCTTCCAAGCGTTTGCGTTTCACGGGGCTTTATATTTAGGATGGGATATACCATCAGTGCCTGGAACAAAAGCCAAAAGTATATTTTTCATACTAGCTATAAAGGCAGAAGCTTTGGCACATCCCCCCTCCCCTAACATGGCATTTGTTGAACTCTTGCTGATTTCATCTAGCAACCTCTCAAATTAATTAGATCAATGAGTTTAAAGTGTGCTGTTTTTCCTTCTTTCACTCGCAGGGAAAGTGCCCTTTATTCACGTAGGAAATCAAGTTGTTTCTGAACTTGGCCCCATTGTCCAGTTTGTAAAAGCCAAGGTAAGGTGCATATACAAAACCTATTTTTCCTCAGCAAATTCTTGTTTTAGCAGTTGTGCTAATTAAGTTTGTGTTGATAAAATTATTCTGGTGACTTAATAAAGTAGAACCAGAGCTCTGGAAGACAAGATAGCATCATTTATTTTGCATAGTAAGGCTTCTTCTAATGGCTCAGAACGAAAATAATTTATTAATAAGCTTTAGGAAAGGTTCCAGTTTAGCGGGGGGGGGGGGGGGAGAGCTTTCCAGGCTCACATCTGCAGAAGGATATTTTTGCAGCTGTTCATTTAAACTTTTTAACTCTTGAGGGAAAGGTTTTACTACCCTGTCATGTCCCTTATTCCTTTCTCGTCAGATGAGTAAATCTGGTGCCCTTAAAAATCCAGGGCAGAATCTTTTCTTGGTGTGAAATATTGCCTGTGCGAGAGAGACAGAGACAGGGAGAGATTGTATGTGTGTGTGAATGAATGCAGAATAGGTAACATGAAATGCTTTTGTTTTTGTCCTTTTTATGGACCAGAGGGGCATGGATATATCATTCGCTTGTGCACCTGTATTTTTCTGAGGGCTTCCTTCTCAGAAAGAGGCGCCCACAGGTAGTACAGCTTCAGGCAATCTTAGAGGAAGTTGATCACTTGGATTCATCCCAGTCTTTCTCCAGACCTGGTCATGGCATTGAAACCCTGGTTAATAACATTAGTTAGGACAGGTATGCAGGGAGTGTCACCCTGTTCGTTCTCCTTGAGCTCTTGGAGCCTGTCGGTACTGTAGAGAGAGGGAGAAGGGGTTGGGGGTACTGTGTTTCAGTGACTCTTCTTCTACTTCCATTTCCGGAAAGTAATTAGGGGGGTGGGGCTCCTGTTCGGCACCACGGGAGTTGTCCTGTGGTGTCCTACAGAGTTCCACCTTGTCCCGAATGCTATTTAACATCTGTATCCTGGTTTCTTACCTATGGTCCATTGATCCCTAGATCGTCCATGGATGGGCATCAGGGGTCTGTGAGCCAGATGCAAGAAACAATAAAATAAAACAAATGGTTTCATTTCCTTCCTGTTACTTTGAAGTGCTCCAAGGTGTGCTTTTATTTCAACTAATCACACAGTCATTTAAGCATCTAGTAGACGAGCATATGTCTTCGATTTCTCCTGTCCTTTTTCTAATTCTGTCCCTGTGGCCAAATTTCATCATGGTTTATTCCAGTCAGTTATTCTGGTCAGTCTTTTTAGTTGAGATACTATAGGTTGACAATTCTATATATATATATAAACTTGAACGCTGCTGCTTTTATCAAAGGAATGTGTTAGAATGTTGTCTGAATGGGAAAAGTTATTTGAAGACAGTAGCCCTTCTGATCCTGCACTCTCTAGAAGATTGCTGCATGTTGGTTCCTGCCATTTTGGCAGGCCTGGAAGTTGCACTTACTCCTTGGCTTCCACACACTAGTTGTTACGGAACAGAGATTCACTTTGTTTGAATTTTAAAATTCCACATAATCAATGTTCACGTTCCTGCTTTCTTTAGCCCTGTGGATCAATGCCGGTGCATTTTTATAAGGCATCTGCATCATCATAATTTACTTAGGTTTATTTACAAGGAGGCTGTGGTATTTAGAAAGGCTACTTGGCTTTAAAGCAGAAGCAAAACAGGCGGATAGTTGGGAATCCTGCATACTGGTGTACCTTGCACTTTTCAGCTTTACAGTCATACCTCGGTTTACGGCCGCAATTTGTTCCGGGGAGCCGGTCGCTCCCCGAGTACGTCGTAAATGGAGCGGCGCTTCTGCGCATGCATGCGCTGCGCAGATCGCTTCTGCGCATTCGCGCACTGCGGAACCCGGATGTAAACACTTCCGGGTCTGCAGCGGTCGCAAACCGATTGGTCGCAAACCGTGGTGGTCGTAAACCGAGGTATGACTGTAAAATATTGCATTTCAAACTACTGTATAGGATCCAACATTGCACTAGCAGATGTGACAGGATTTCATTTCGCTTCCCTCTTGTCTTCAACCTCCACACTTGTTCTGGAGGGTTCCCCAACTCCCTGGACGAGATTTTTGGGGTGCATGGGTTGAGAGAGGTGGGTGGAGAGAGGTGGGAAGTCCCCTTTAAGCAAGCAGAAGTCAATTGTGCAAGCAGGACACAATAATTGGGTATTGCCCAGTACTTTTTGTAAATATATAAGATTTATTATAGAGCTATATATACATAGTCGTACCTTGGATCCCGAACGCCTTGCAAGTCTAACGTTTTGGCTCCCGAATGCCACAAACCCGGAAGTGAGTGTTCCGGTTTGCAAACGTTCTTTGGAACCTGAACGTGCGATGCAGCTTCTGATTGGCTGCAGGAGCTTCCTGCAGCCAATCAGAAGCTGCGCCTTTGTTTCTGAACGTTTTGGAAGCCGAACGGACTTCCGGGACGGATTCCGTTCCACTTCCGGGGTACCACTGTAATAGGAACATTGCAGTATTTGTTTCATTTTTCTCTGTGAAACTTCAGTTGCCTTTATAAAGCATCTACAGCATTTTAACGTGTAATGTTGCAATGTGGGGAGCTTTTGGAGTGAGCCAGAGCCCTGGACTTGAGTGGGCTTTGGAAAGGACCCAAACGGATCGTTTTCCCTGCCCTTCCTTTTCTCACCCCCCCCTTTCTCTCTCTCTCCTTGCCTAAGGGCCATTCACTTAGTGATGGGTTGGATGAAGTCCAAAAAGCTGAGATGAAAGCCTACATGGAATTAGTCAATAATATGCTTTTGACAGCAGAGGTATGGCAAAACACTAGTAATTTGTCAGTCTTGTGAAATGAATGATATTGGGGAGTGGAGGGTGGGGTGGGGGGAAACAGAATGCTGTTTTCTTTGTGATGCTGCAATCGAGTTCCTAACTACTTTATTTTTTAATAAAACACAAGGGTGGGCTTACGGTTCCAGCTAGGTTCAAAAAGCAGCACGCCGCTAATTTACATATTGCAATCTCAATTCCGTTTTCTCTGTCAAATGGGATTTTGTGGCTGCTCCATGACAGAACTGGCAACCACCTTTCTGTGTTCTAAATATGATTATTAATGGCTTGCTTGGTAGGGAGGGAAGACAAAGCTGCGAGGAATAAGCTGTCTGTGTAACCTCACATGTTATGAAATTTTAGTATTCCTTGGTTTCCTAGCTGTATCTTCAGTGGTGTGATGATGCTACAGTCCAGGAGGTGAGTGATTCTGCAACATTTATCTTAATTAAATTTTAATGAGAAAACACTTTTGCTCACAATTGCAAGTCCCTACTCATAAATGAAACATAGAGATTTATACCACTAATGATACCATATTTTTTTCACTTTAATTTTGCTTGCACACACATTTTGGGGGAGCTCTATGCCATTACTGGATACCATGGTTTCAAAGTGAAAAAGGTTTTTAATATGATTTTAAAAGCTTTTTTTTTAGCTGCAAGTTATAAATAATTGCATAAAATGGTTTACGAAAACAGTGCCTTGGCAATAAAAGCCACAGCATCTTTTGTTGTTGTTGTTGTTGTTGTTGTTGTTGTTGTTGTAAAAGTGACATTTTTTCCCACTTTAAAGATTACCCATCCAAGATACGGATCTCCTTATCCTTGGCCCCTGAATCGTATTCTGGCCTATCAGAAACAATGGGAGGTCCGACGTAAAATGAAAGCTATTGGCTGGGGCAGCAAGTCGTTTGATCAGGTCAGTCGGTCATGCGCCAAACCTGAATGGTTCATATAGTAATGAAATATCAAAAAAACAAGGCCACAAGGATGTGTTGGTTTCTTAGTGCATGTGCACACATGTGCACACATACACATAATCTTAGAGCAGTTGCCACGTGATTAAAGAAATTTTGTCAATAAATCGTATGAGTTTCAGGCTGCAACCCTAAACAGAACTCTTGCGAAATAAGGCTAATTTGAGCACAGTGGGTCTTAACCTCTGAGAGACCTGCATTGGCTCCCAGTACGTTTCCGAGCACAATTCAAAGTGTTGGTGCTGACCTTTAAAGCCCTCAACGGCCTTGGCCCAGTATACCCGAAGGAGCGTCTCCACCCCCATTGTTCTGCTGAGGTCCAGCTCCAAGGGCCTTCTGGCGGTTCACTCACTGCGAGAAGTGAGGTTGCAGGGAACCAGGCACAGGGCCTTCTTGGTAGTGGTGCCTGCCCTGTGGAACGCCCTCCCACCAGATGCCAAGGAAATAAACAACTATCTGACTTTTAGAAGACATCTGAAGGCAGCCCTGTTTAGGGAAGTTTTTAATGACTGGTGCTTTTTCGTGTTTTTAATATTCTGTTGGAAGCTGCCCAGAGTGGCTGCGGAAACCCAGCCAGATGGGTGGGGTATAAATAAATAAAGAAATAAATAATAATAATAATTGCCAATTCTTAGGGAATGAGGGGTCTTTGACCCAACCCATAAAATATTTGAGCCCCCCCCCAAAAGTTGATAGGCATTGCCATTCAAATGGTGTGTGTGTACTGTGTCATATGATAGATTATGCAGGCTTATCTGCACCCCAAATATTTATTCGTTGACACCCCTGTTTGTAAGTGAAACCCATCACATTTATTTCTCTGCAAGAAATGGCTGCGGAAACCCAGCCAGATAGACGGAGTATAAATAAATAAATAAATAATAAATAAAATTTATTAAGCATGTGTAGGATTGTGCTGCTTAGTCAGCTGATTTAAATCTGCATGTAAATGAAATGGTTGGGTTGAATCCAGAGGAGCTTCCTCTTCCAGATCCGTCCTCATTATTCTCAAGAAGGAAGCTTCTTCTGTGCTAGCAAAAAGAAAAAAGAAAAGAAAGGCCCCTCACTGGAAATAGAGGTCCCATCCACACCGTATGTTGAAAGCACATTGGAAGCGCATGGCTTCTCCCAAAGAATCCTGCAAAGGAAATGGCATTGTCCATGGGGATTCCCATGGTGATGTCCTCAGTATGCTCCTCATGGCATGTTTCAGCTGAATTAGGAATTTTACCCGTTTCCCCTATTTTAATAATTAAAAGCTGCCTAAAGAGCTAGTATTAAAAATGTGGTTGGAGAGAGAGACCTGCTCGTGAAGTTCTTTAGTGTGTGCAACTGGGATCTTTTCTTTCTGGTGCCAGAAGTTGATCAACTGCTTCTCCGGAGGGTCTTCTCCCCTTTGGACTGAAGAGGTTTGCATAGAGAATAGCATATGTGACTCTACGTATCTTGGCTAAAGACTAGCTACAGCTATAGAAACGTGCCAATTGTATTGGTCGTTCCTGTATGCTGAGAAATCCCCAAGAGCTGCTTCATGTTGCACACACAGTGTTTGTACCAGAATAAAGAGCAATCCCCCTCCCCGAACCACATTGGGCACAAAAATGAATCTCTGCATACCTGAAGCTGTTTTGCGTCTCACTTCAGCTTCCACCTGCAAGGCTTTTCTATTTGAAGTGCAAATTACTCTGGTATCTACATTCTGTTCTAAAGACGCAGCTAGTTTTTTGTGGTCCAACCTGGCCAAAAAATAAATAAAATTGCATTCTGCTTTCTGTTTGCCTTTTTTAGGTGCTAGAAGACGTAGATCAGTGTTGCCAAGCCCTTTCTCAAAGGCTTGGAACACAGCAGTATTTCTTCAATAAGAAGTAAGTTGCTTTCATGTTTATATTAAGGAGTTTTTAGCCATTGGTGGTTGTGGGGTGCTTATTGAGCCTAGGAAGGCAATACCTCTCCCCACCAAAAAACTGCACCTCCTTCACTGCCCTTTGCATTTTTGTTATGTTTTATGATCTGTGATATTGTGCGTGTTGATGCTGGTCTGTGACCGTACTAATAAATTCATTCATTCATTCATTCACTGCACCTCCTTTCCCAAATGAATGGGTGTGGGGAGTCTGTTCTGCCACGTCCTTCCCATCTTTCCCCCCACCTCACCCTCTTTTATCTGAGCCATATCCAAGGGCAAGCCAGGCGTTGTTTGCACTGCTGGAACTAGGACTGGGCCTAGGCTGGGGAAAAGACTTTCTCACCCTATAGCTCGGGGGCAGCCAATGTGGTGACCCTTCAGGTGTACAGCTCTCATCATCTCTGTTTGCTCTTCTGACTGGGACTGAGGGGAGCTGGTAGTCCAGCAACATCTAAAGCAGGCTTCCTCAAACTCGGCCCTCCAGATGTTTTGAGACTACAGTTCCCATCATCCCTGACCACTGGTCCCGCTCGCTAGGGATCATGGGAGTTGTAGGCCAAAAACATCTGGAGGGCTGAGGTCGAGGAAGCCTGATCTAAAGGGTGCCATAGTTTATCAACCAAACACTGGCAGTGTTTACTGCAGATAGCCCCTGGGAGCCACAAAAGGAAGCTCTGCGGTATAGCCCTGCGGTATGTACGGATAGTTTAATTTGAGCTCTGCTACTCCCTGGCTGGGTTTAGGATTGCTCTGACTATACATTGGTAGGTTCGAAGTTCAAATACTGCTTTCGAGAATGGCACAACCGCATATGAATACCGGTATGCAAAAATGATTCCAGTACTAGGAAGCCCAAGATACATTGATGATAAAATGTGACGTGTGTAGAGTATTCCTGGAGTGGAAGTGCTATCGCCACTGCTTCCATTATTCCCTATGCTGCGGAATTGCCTTGACAACCAAATCCGAAGCAAAGAGTAGAAATGGGTTCATGTTTTTATTTTGTGGATGCCTTTACTCTTTTGAGCTCCAAACACTAATTCTCCTCCAGTTCATTTAGCCCCTAAATGTCATTCTTATAGTGCAAAACAACAACAACAGAGAATCCCCTTTAATGTAAGCCAGCTCTCTTCCTTTTCAATGTTTCCCAAACTTGGGCCTCCAGCTGCTTTTGGACTACAACTCCCATCATCCTTAGCTAACAGGACCAGTGGTCAGGGATGATGGGAGTTGTAGTCTGAAACATCTAGATACCCACATTTGGGAAACACTGCTCTAGAGTATAGGGGTGGGATGCAGAAAGCAAAAAGGTGCAATTTTTTAAAACTGGCAGTGACTGCCTAATAACCAGCCACCCAGTGTGCCAGCCTCGTCTAGTCTGCCTCTAATCTACTACCTCTCCAACCCTTACAAAGGAGCACAAAACGGCCATGCAAGTCTTGTTCCCTGCCTGCCCCAGTGGCAGAGGAACAGGATAGTAGTAGACAACATCGGAAGATGTCTTCTACCAAGTCAGATCACTGGTCCATAGAGCTCAGGACTGATGGCACTGATTGCTAGCGGTTCTCCAGGATTTGGGGAAATTCCCACCCTTACTTTGAGACACCAAGAGCTGAAATGGGGATCTTTGAAAGCAAAGTATATACACTGAACAATGATCCTTCCCTGAGGGTTATTGCTGTTCTTATGGATCCCCTCCCCAGTGGTGTCTGGTAGAATTTTGTCCTTTAAAATGACAGTTCAGCACACTCTGTGGTCTATATGTGGAGCTTCTACTGATGCTTAGTATGAAATGCAATGGTTTATTTGTCTCTTTTCAGAATATTGTTTCCCCTTTACTCCTAGGCCAACTGAATTAGATGCTTTGGTGTTTGGGCACCTGTTTACAATCCTTACTACCCAGCTGATCAGTGACGAACTATCGGAGAAAGTGAAAGGCTACAGCAACCTCATTGCATTTTGCAGAAGAATAGAGCAGCACTACTTTGAGGGGCACAACAAAGACAGCTTGGCAACTGTTCCATCTCCGACGTTGAGGCGGTCATTGATGACCTGAATGATTTTTGGTGGCAAAAATTTGGCAAATGGATCTTTGGTTTTTGCATTGTTTAAGAGAGACTAGTAACGACTTTGGAAAATTGGATGAACTGCACACTTTCTGTTTGAAAACTGCCAAAACTGTTGTAGCCCAAGAGAATGTCCTTGTGACTAATTCTACAAACACATATTATGATGAAATGATTAGAGAGGGCTTTGTTGTAATATTAGCCTGCATGCTGTTTTAACGTAACTCTAAAGTGTCCTTGAAAAACAACATTGTACCAGAATTCAACAACAATAAAATTTATGACAACTCTGCAAAAACCTTTCTGCAATCTTTCCTTTTGCATTCTCTTGGGGTCTCCAGATTCTTACAGCAATTTTCATTTTATTCTGTAGAGTTAAAAGTTGAATACATGATTCAAACTCACCCAGAATAAAATATATCTAACAAGTCATCATTAAGAAGGATTAAGAAGAAATTCCTTACAGGCCAGATTTAATAAACACCCTAGCCCAGGCATTCCAAACTTTGGCCGTCCAGATGTTTTGGGCTACAATTCCCTTCTTCCGCAACCACTGGTCCTGTTAGCTAGGGATCATGGCAGTTGTAGGCAAAAACATATGGAGGGCCGCAGTTTGGGGATGCCTTGACCTAGCCTCATCTCCTCTCCTCCATGGCTTGAAGTGCCATGAAAGTTTCTTCTCTGCCTTAAATTTTGTATATGTCTGTAAATAAGCACAGTTTGCAAATAAGAGTTTTCTAACCTTTCCTCTAAATCTTGTTTATTACATGCGGGGTTTAGCTGATCATTTAGGATTTGCCTTGCTTCAGGATTATTAGATCAAAAACAAACTCTCAAAAACTTAGTCAAAATAGAATAATCAAATCCCATTCAGAGCAATCCCTTTTGCCCTTCTCAGATTGATAAACCCAGCTAGCTCAGCTTTGGTGTCACTCAAAATCAAAGGGGTTTTCAGTGTTTTGGGTTTTTTTTTTTAACTGCTCAGATTTGAATTCTTCATAGAAAAATAATTATTCAAATATGGAACAACCACCATAGGTTCTTGCCTATGCTTCCCTTGCCCAGTTTATTTTATTCTTTGTGTAACGTGGTGGCTCTCTTTGTTGTTATTTTTCTTGTGTTGGTGTTGTTCGGATATGTTTCTTGTTTGAATCGCCAGTAATCTCTTGGATGCCAATTTGCAGCAGAAAATGACTGTATGTTCTTGTTCAGCAGCATCCCATCAACCTTTTAACTTCTTCTTAAAGTCTGACACTATGCATTAACTCAGTTTGGAAGTGTCTTTCAGATTAGAAACCCCAGCTATCTAGAAACGATTTAGCAAGAGAATACTGATCTATTATAAGCAAATAAAGCATGCACAAATCTATTTGAGCCACTCAGGCTGCACTTAAGGATATGGAGATGAGTGAATTATGTTGCAAATTCAATAACTAAAGGAAGATGAGCTGCAGGGGTGTAAGACTATTGCGAATAAATATTTTTTTTTTGTAAACTAAGCTGTCTTCTTCTCAGTCCCCCGCATCACCCCATTTTCCGTTGCTCTAATTGAGTTATCAGAACACAGCATTTGCATTAGGTTAAGAATCAGGAACACTTGTTCAAAGGATATAGGACTAAGTACTTCCTACGCTCTTTTAATTCGGAGGAAGTGGCATTCCAATAACTAATGCAATCATGTTGCCTTGAGTATATATGCCTTGTTTAAAAAGCTTAGGGTTTCGAAGTTTGGAAAATTAATTTTGAAACCTAATCAAGCTGCCGTAAAACGAAGTTTGGAAGCACCATTGAATTGCAATGCATTCTTAACAGCAGCAAGGAATGGAAACTGTGCGCACTTCATACCACTGATAGTTAGAATTGTAATCTTTAATGAGTGTAATTAATCCATTAAAGGTTTAGGCTGCAGTTTAGACCGACAATTGATTAATCAGGTTGTTACTTGCACTGCAGAAAAAGCTTCCCTTACTCTGCTGCCCAATCCCCCTGGCACTTGCTAATACCCTTTCCCCATCCCCAGCTTGTCCATGTTCCTGTGAACAGTGGGGAAGAGGCCTGCATGGATGTCATTCCTTTCTTTAAAGACTTGCCTGATTCCTAAAGCAGTGTGCCCATGTAGGAGACTGCTCCCCTCACTTGAGGACAATGCTTGTGCTCTTTCCTGGTTCCCTTGGCAGCTTAAATTGTGCTGAGGAGGCGTCCAGCGGCTGCTCCGTTTGGCGGATCCCCCGCCGCCCGAGAGCTCAATAGAGCGATCGTGAGCCGGCGGGGTTGAACCGCGGGAGCCATTTTGGGCCACATCTTACCTCCGGGAAGCGAAGCTCCGAGTCCTGACCCGGCAAGCGGCGGATTCTTCCGATTTGAAATTAAAGATCCTTAAAGAAGTAAGTGGAACTTTGATCTGAATCCTAAATTTGCTGATTGGAAAATAGGAGAGACTTTAAAGAAACGGAAGCCGGTCTCTTCCTAATGGGAAACTGGGAGGCGTTTGGGAAAAAAAAAATCCTAAGCCGAATAACGAAAGAATTTGAAACTGTGGACCCGAGAGGGAAAAAAGACTTTTTGGAACCATCTCAGCCCCTGAGTCCGGCACCCCTTGAGGTACAGCGGCATTAAGGGGAAGAGTGTTTTGACAGCTGTCAAAAGCTGTCAAACTGTCAAAAGACCGGGTGGATTGATTGCACTGCTGTGAACAGGAAAAATTGTTTGAAAATGTGAAAGAACTATTTAAATTGGAAGTAAGAATGGATTTGGGACTGAGTTAAGAATTAAGAAAAAGAACAGCCAAAATGGAGTCGATCGTCTGAGAAAGGAATTTTCCAGTACCCATTGTTCCCTACCCCCTGTTTATCTGCGGTCACGAGAGGTATGAAAACAAAGCTGTCTCGAGCCTTTCAGGAGACTGTGTTGAACTACTTGCTGTCATGGGAAGATTTTTACAAGGAACGGCAACATCCCAACTTACCACCAGTTGAGATTGAAGTCCAAGTCCAGGACTTAGAGGATAATTTAAATTTGGAGATTGCTGATTTTGAGACTGTGTGTGAGGAGAAACAACTGGAAGAGGACTTGGACTATGACAAATTTGTTTGGGATGAAGCAAGATATGATTTCCAAAAGGAAGAAAAACAAGCAGAACAAGAAGATGAGAGACAAAGGGACTTAAAGTCTAATGGAATTGAAGATCCTGGAGGGGTTAAAATGTGGAGTGGGGTTTTTGTGGGATGGGAAGGACAGGGGCAGGGGGGGGGCAAAGGCCTGGAGATGGATTTGGGAAAGAATGGGTGTGGGGTAAAAACTTTAGTTAAAAGGTATTGTTTTGGTTTCTGAAAGACGGTCTTCGAAATCTTGGCATGACAATGGAAACGCTGAACCAATTGGGGGAAAAAGACTTAGGGAGAGGAGATGGAATGTAAATAAGAAGGGGGAAAAAAGTTATGTTTCCTTAAGGGAGTATAAGAATGGCTTGGAGAGAATTTTTAAGTTACTGTAAATTATTGTAGGTCAAGTGAGGTGTTTAGGCAGAAAGCTGCCTGCCCCCCTCTCCTTACTCTGAGGCACTCAGTGGCAGGGGGTGCTCAGATGGGTGAGGAGGAAATGGAACCTTGGAAGTGCTGTGCTCTGCAGGCACCTCTCGTGGCAGGAGGGGACCTGTGGGAGGGCAGCATGAAAAAGGAGGAGGATTGAGTTAATATTATAAGATTAAGTTTTGAAACTGAGTTGGAAAATTCGCCACTAGTAATCAGAATTTGTTAGGAAAACCATGAGGAAGACTATCGAGGGAGTCGCAATTAAGATGTTAAAATAATAAGAACTGGGAAGTTTGAACTCTTCCCAATTTTCCCTTTGTTCTTTTTTGTTTTCTTCTCTTTTCTTTTTTTCTTTCTCTTTCTTCTAGGTTTATTAATATGATTATGAAAGAGTTGGGGGATGCAGATCCCCATAACCCCTTCCTCCCTGTTCTCTCAGTGGCAGGGGGGGGGATATGGAGGGAGGAGGGAGGGGGGAAGCAGAACTCAATCCACAATTGGACCCCTTTGTTTCCTAAAGCACACGGGTCCTACTGGTGGCAGAAGTGGACCGGTGTGTGGAGGGAAAAGGAAGGGACAGTGTTATATTATATGTCTTGTTTGTGTATGCCTTATTTGAAAAATAATAAAAATCTTTTTTTAAAAAAAAATAAATTGTGCTGAGGAAGGGGTGGAAGTAGGCTACCAGACAGTGTCATAGACTGGTTGGATGCAGAAGAATGATGAGAGGAACTAGCTGGGGAACCAGTAAGGGAAGAAGGCTCAGAGCCCAGGGAGCGGTGGTGGGGCGACAAGTGGTCAGAGGGAGAAGATAGGGAAGAGGAGCTGTTGGAAGCTGAAGTTGGGAGAGTCTGTGGCAGAGAGACGTCCAAAATCAGAGGCAGAAGCTGAAGCAGGTGAGTGGGAGGAAGGAGGCCAGTAGGCAGAGATGAGTTAGGCGTTTCCCCCTCCTGTTGCGACAAGTTTCCCTCCCCACATCTCCCAGAACCAGAAGAGGGATGAATAGGGTGGAGCAGTGGCAGGCTACACACAGGTATAGTCCCTGATTGCTTGGAAAAAGTCCTGGAGTGGAGGGGACTTAGAGGAGGAGGTGTGGCAATTGCAAACCAATGTGATGGTCAGTGATCTACCCTGCTGAAATTCAATGTTCTGCACCAGTTACATACTTCTTGAAAATTCCTCCAGAAGTAACATTATACAGAACCAATTCACTTATCTGGTGTGAACATATACAATGTCCATGAGTGATAGTCAACTAAGTTTTACTTGGAGTAAAATTGGAGAAATTAGTGTGCATGAGTAAGTTAGGTCCATTAATTTCATCAATATTATCTATCTATTATCTCATTGCATAAGATTTCTACAACACTTGATTGGTTTTTTTTATATAAAAAAACCATAGTTTATAGAAAGAATAAAACAATACTGTACAATTATTGATAAAACTAGTTACAAACAACAGTTTTAAACACCCCCAAAATTAAAAAAAGCAATAAACTAAAAATGGATTGAAAGGTCCACCAACATTTTAGATATCTGGGTAGACCTGTATAAACAAAAATATTTTTAGCAGGCACTGAATAGAACAACAACAACAACAACAACAACAACAACAACAACAACAACAACAACAACATTTGTACCCCGCCTATTTGGCTGGGTTTCCCTAGCCAGTCTGGGCGGCTACCTACAAAATATTAAAGTGCAGTGTACAGTGTACAGAGTACAGTGAAGGAGGCCGTCTGATGTCAACAGACAGGGAGTTCCAAGGGGTAATATCAAAAACTCATGTCTACATTAAAATATGTATATGTGTTGAATTTATGTTTTGTGGTACAGCTTTCTTAAGCTCCCTTTGGGTCTATTCCTCTGATTTAGCTGAAACATTCTTCTTTGAACCAGCATTTGGCAACCAGCCTGGAGATAATGGGGATCTCATTTCAGATACCCTGAAAAGGTTTCTGTACTTGTACAAGGTGCTGGAGTCATTCTTGCCTCTTGCCTCCTTCAATTTGACCCTTTTGTGCCCTTCTGCATGGACGTTGCTGGAGCATGTCAGGTGGAGCTCTTTGATCCATGCTGACTTCGTAGTTTGTAAACTGCGTACAGGTTCATTTACAATCAAGCCATGTGTGTGCGTGATTTTGATAAGTTTTTAGCATTTTAACTTTAGTATGTTTTAAACCAGGCATAGGCAAACTCGGCCCTCCAGATGTTTTGGGACTACAACTCCCATCATCCCTAGCTAACAGGACCAGTGGCCAGGGATGATGGGAATTGTAGTCTCAAAAACATCTGGAGGGCCAGGTTTGCCTATGCCTGACCTAGATCCTTTTTCTCCTAATGCAGCTTTGAGGTCTTAGGTAAAACCTTTAAGCTGGAAAGAAACATTTTTGGCCGGGGGTGGGGTAGGGGGAGGAAGAGAGAACAGGCATTGTTTTCCCCCTTTCTGTCCATCCTCTATAGGAATTGGGCATGGTCCTCATTCTAGCCCATGGGATGTGGCTCCATCATGATTACTTTGCTGCATAGACATCAAATCACTTGCATGGGTACCAATTCCCTTGGTAGCAAATTACATCATGATTAATAGTTAATTAGGGGGCATCTGAGCAACTTGCCTTGAATAGATGGATGTTGTCTTGAAAGCAATGAATGGGCCTCTAAGCATGTTAGTGATAATTAAGCATTTGCATATTAAAAGGTAAAGGGACCCTGACCATTAGGTCCAGGCGTGACTGACTCTGGGGTTGCGCGCTCATCTCGCATTATTGGCCGAGGGAGCCGGCGTACAGCTTCCAGGTCATGTGGCCAGCATGACAAAGCCGCTTCTGGCAAACCAGAGCAGCACATGGAAACGCCATTTACCTTCCCGCTGTAGCGGTTCCTATTTATCTACTTGCATTTTGACGTGCTTTCGAACTGTTAGGTTGGCAGGAGCTGGGACCAATCACAGGGATTCGAACCGCTGACCTTCTGATCAGCAAGCCCTAGGCTCAGTGGTTTAACCCACAGCGCCACCTGGGTCCCCTCATTTGCATATTACTTCATAACCATTCTGCGGTTGTCAAGGAAGTAACTATGCTTAGGGCCCAAGCCATAACCTATTTCAGCATCAGAGTCAACTTCTGCTGCAGTTTGGGCTTTATTCACCTTTATTGCTCTGGTGCTGTTCTATTTACATATGTATCTCTCCATCTTTACAGGGTGCATGCACAAAGAAAAATCCTGATAGATGTGTGCCAGTATTCCTGTTCACAGGCAAATAAACTTGGGAGCAGAATACTGCTAAATCAACACTCTTGCACCTTCCTGAGTGTTATATATTCAGTGGTCTGTGTTTGCTTGAGCTTGAGTCTGGACTAAGGATTCTGAGCCCCTGTGCTCTGATTTGATACATGATATCCAATCACAGAACGTTTCAGGATTTGGGCCTCTGCCATTGGCCCTTAAACTCTGAGTTACGATTCGCAGCTTGGAAGTTTAGACAGCCAATCACGTTGGGAGTGGGAGTAGCCCAGGCCTTCAGAAATGTTTGTCTGTGTTGTCCAGTTCTGTTAGTTCAATAAAGGTTCTTCTTGTTATCCCTGTGTCTTGCCTCATGGGAACCCACCTACACTTCACTGAGTACATCTCCGCTGCCACTATGGCTTAAATGGCAGACCCACCTACTTATGAGAGGAAGAGGAGAAATGTGTCACTTGCATTCCAAAGGCAAGTTTTGGTGGAAAATTCTCTGATAATGAATGGGGTTTAAACTCGAAAAATTAGAATATCGTGGAAAAGTGCATTTATTTCAGTAATGCAACTTAAAAGGTGAAACCAATATATGAGATAGATGCATGACATGCAAAGCAAGATATGTCAAGCCTTTATTTGTTATAATTGTAATTATTTGTCGTTAGGCGGGTCAATTATAAATGGAATGTACCGTAGTTAATGAAATGTAATAGCGATGTTTATTTTTGATTATTTTTGTATTATTGTAACTATTTGTTTTATTACTGTGGAATTTCGAAAATAAAGCATTTGCGTGTGGGGGAGTTGCATTACTGAAATAAATGCACTTTTTGACGATATTCTAATTTTTTGGGTTTCACCTGTATGTGTAGAGAGACAAAATGTCCTCACAGGTTTTAGGCTACTTAAGCTAAATAAAAGGTTGTGGGCCTGCGACAGAACAGATCGTCTTATTCTGACACACAAAAGAGCAGTTGTGTTAAGAGCCGAAATATTTTAGGATTTCTATGTGGTTATCAAAAATACCCTGCCTGTCTGTCCCAACAACGTGACCCCCTCAAGTGGATGGTGCAAAACTTAAAATAAAATGCTATAAAAATCAAAATACATAATATTAAAAGGAGTTCAGTAGAAGCTGCTACAGGCGGCAAGAGCGCATACAAAACTCAGGTATCGAAGCCCAAATTCATGGTGCAACTCTACTGCTTGTGGGCTTCTCAAAGGCATCCGGTGTCAGCCACTGTGAGAACAGGATGGTGGACAAGATGGGCTTTTGGCCTGATGGGAATTGGAGTCCAACAATCTCCGAAGGGCCATAGGTTTTCCCAGGGCCGTCTTAAACGCCCCTGCCGCTGTGGTGCGCCTGGTTTCCCAGCGCGGTGGGCGCAGCGGCGGGCGGGCGGGCAGGCACAGCGCGATCTCTCTGGTGCCCTCCCGCCCCGTTTCCCAGCGTGGTGGGCGGCTGCACCTTTCTGGCGGGCCGGCGCCATGGTGCCCTGCGCCACCGGTGGTCTACCTAGAGCCGGGCCTGGGTTTTCCACCAATTGGTAGGGAAACTACTGCAGCACTACAGCTGGACTTGCTTGTGCAATACAGCTGGGTTTTTGAACCTGATTCCAAAGATTCAAAGAACATTATTTTATCCATTCCTCCTTACTTCCCAATGTGACTTGCTTCAAATTTCAATGTCCCAGTTCCTGAAATCAATCACCAATGGAAAATTCTCAGATTCTTAAATTTAATATTTGGAAACTTAATGCAAAATTTTCATTTCACTAGCACTGAAGAGTTGCTTAAAAAGTTGACCTGCCAACCCATACCAACATGCTACTGGAATGTCTTACGTCAGCATTGAATAGCGTTTATTAAACTAACTCACAATTGCCAGACAGTCTTCTCTTACTGTTGAGTTTTGGCCAATGTTCAAGCTACAGTAAGGACGACTACGAAAAGGAAGTTTATGCAGGTTTGTGTCAAAACACAATATCTAATAAGACATTAAAAACATTTTTGTGTTTGGAAAGCCAGTAGGTAAATCACTTGATCAGAATCAGATTGATTCCCCCCCATCTCCCCTTGGTTGTCCTTCCACTTTAAAAAGTTGTGCATCACACTGGATTAATCTTCCTTTTCTCCTTATAGCGTTAAGGGTGTTTTAAGAGGCGCCAGACAACCCCTGGTGCCCTTTGCTACCCTTCCCTTCAAATTCATTCATCCTGGGTTTCAAATTGCTGTTTTGCGGCACTAAATCTCATCTCGCTGCCAATCCACCCACATACACACGCGGGCCGCATGCACACACACATGCGCAGCCGCACACTAATTCCAGCAGGTCAAAATCTGACCTTGATTGGAAGAAAATCTATCGAGTCAAATATTCACAGCAGAACGCTTCTGCCTGGCTACATGTCAGAAGCCATCTTGCTACAAATGCTTCACACACCTTGGAGTGCAGCTTGTGGAACTGATGAGGTGAAGAGTACTGCACAGCATTCCTGCGCTGGTAATCACAGGCCTGAAGAAACACATACATCATCTGCCACATGGGCTGGCGTTTCAAGTTGGGGGGGGAATTGTAAAAAAAACCTTCACATTGTGTAAAGCGTTGGACAAATGATGGCCATATGCATGTTTGTCTCTACACAGATGGCTCTGCAGCCTTGGCCTGGTGGGAGGGGAAGGAAGGAAGGCAAAAAAAAAGGGCTGAGCTAGGCTTTCAACGGAGAAGCAGCTTCGTAGTGGTGACACAGTGTATGTCCTTTGCAAAATAATGATAATAATAATACTAACGGAGGTGAAGGTGACATAAATTATTTTGCAAATCGGTTGATGTACGCGGGCCATTGTCCTTGCAATAATCCGCACCGCTCTGTCAACTTAAGGTATGAACTTTGCCACAACCATTTTATATCAAGCTTTCACCTGGGCTGGTTTTAAGTGTTTGTTCTTCTGAGAACCAGTGAAACACCCATCCAAGTGTATTATGTTTAGTCAAAATACCACTTGCTGTGCATTGCTGAAACTTGGAGGTGATTCATGCGCGCACGCACGCACACCCACCCACGCGCGCACACCCACCCACCCACCATAACTACACCTTAAGCACACACCACCTCAAAGGAATCTGCTGCATTTAAAGGCATGTCTATACAGCCAATTTCAAGCTGGTTTGAATACTGCTTAATTGTCATGGCTTACAACAATGGGATATTAGCTCCGCCCAAGGCATGATGGAGAACAGCAACAACCGGGAAAAGATAGACATAGCATTTTACAAGGACAGGAAGAAACATCACGGACAGAATAATTGCCACACACAGGAAGAATAAGAATATAGTTTGAGTGCCTCACCTGTAGTTTTATAAATAATGTGTCAATACGAATGGAAGTTGCTAATATTGCGGTTGTTGCATAAGGGATCGTAATCTTGACTGGAGTGTAGCTGAAATTAATAAGATTTTGAAATGCAGAAATAAAATAATCAAACCATCAATTCTAGCATGCAGGGGGGACACCTAAATTATATAATTTGGTATCTGAACGGTATCTAATTGTATTATAATTTGGCATTGTTATAATGAGATTATTATTGGACTGTAATTGAAAACTAATAAAAATATTAATTGTCATGGCTCTCTCTCAGAAAGGACTTTCATGAAAGCACCAGGGCTTTCTAAGCAAGATCCCAACCACCTTCACATAGCCCTCTGAAAAGAAACCAGTTTCAACGTGTTTTTATAGCATAGATGCTAGCAGAAGAACAGAATTCAAGTGTGCTGGATTGGGCTAATGCAGGGGTAGGCAACCTAAAGCCCGTGGGCCAGATGTGGCCCATTCGCCTTCTCAATCCAGCCTGCGGACAGTCCAGGAATCAGCGTGTTTTTACATGAGTAGAATGTGTGCTTTTATTTAAAATGCATCTCTGGGTTATTTGTGGGGCATAGGAATTTGTTCAAACCCCCCCCCCCATATAGTCCTGCCCACCACATGGTCTGAGGGACGGTGGACCTGCCCACAGCTGAAAAAGGTTGCTGACCCCTGGGCTAATGTTTCATCTACTACAGCATCCTATTCTCACAGTGGTTGACCAGATGCCTGGGAGAAGCCTGAAAGCTGGACAGGAGTGCAACGCCACTCTGCCCACCTAACAGTTATTCAGAGGCATAATGTGTTATGTATAGTTGTTTAATTGCACATTGAAATGAAAAATAGCTCTGTGTGTGTATTGCTAAAGGGAACATGGAGAATTCCATTGAAGCTAAGTAAGAGCTCTGATAATTAACTGTTGATGTATCTCTGCAGCTCTCTCACATGGTGTTTAACTTTAGATAACATGAGAGGGGTACTCAGTTGCAAATCTCCATTTTGAGAGAGTAGCCTTTGTTCTCAAGCAGCTGGAAATCTGCTAATGAGTCTCTTCAGGAGAAAGCAGCCTTAGGCTAATGGAGGGTGGAATGGGGGGAGAGACCGAGTTTTTATTTTAGTTCTGGATAGTTATTTTATATTTTTAAGTTGCTGAACATGTGTTGGGCATGACGTTATGCAACTATTCAGATGTAACAATATTTGTTTTTGTTTCTGAATAACGTTATGTCCGTAAAGTGTTAGAACCATATTAATGGACTGGACAATTTGTATTCCAAGAGGAGCCAATTTTTATTCACCCTATTCCTTCAAGCTGCACAGTATTAATATCTGCAATCCAGTGCCTCTGACAGTGAAGGTAAAACATGTGCCCACAGCATGCTTTCTTTCTTTTTTTGGGACTGATGCATATTATTCAACATGCCTACTTATTTCTCAAGGCCAGAGAAAAATGAAGATGTTTTTTAGTGTTCTTTAGCTAGCCTCAATGATGATGTTTAGCATTAGAAGGTGCTGTGTTACAGTATGGTGTCTGGAGGCAGTTTGGGGATGGATGAGGGTAAACATCCCAAGTTAGACCCCAAGTCATATGGAAAACCACAAGGGTTGGGAAAGTTGGATGGAGGTAGACAATTTGTTCTGGGTGGGGCTGGACTCTCTCAGAAGAATCAGGTACACAGCCTTTAGGTTCGCCTGAACTCAGCACTATTAATGGATGCTCATGCATTGTTGGTGGCAGTGAAGTGATGCAGAACTTTTTCCACAGTGGAAAAATTGTCTGTTTCATAAGTTCATAAATAAGGATAACTCCAAAACCAATGTTAGGGAAGCCTGACAGTTTGAAAGTTGTAATTATCCCCCACCCCACCCCCAGGTGACTATGGCTAGCAAGTAAAAGAGAAAATGCATTTGTGTGATGGATTTGGATTTGTAAGTTGGGGATCCAGGGGAATAAAAAAAATGACATCTCAGCGATTTTCAGTATCTTTAAACAAATTTAAACACTAGTAGGAGAAGTACAGATATTGCCTTGAAAGGCTTCCAATAAAAATTTCTGCATAATGTCACACCACATTAAGGGCACTTTAATCCCTGCCCCCAAAATATTTCTGGTCGCATAATTTATGCCGTACTAGGACAAAATGCTAACACGGCATACTTTTTTTAAAGCTTTCAAAATGCAAGTAAAATAAACATTCTACATTTTGTCACTCTCTAGGGGGCATCAGAAAAATTCTGATGCGAGCTGAACATTTACTGATGCAAATCAGCACATGCAGATTAGCCAAATTTGCATAAGATATTTTACGGCACTGTTCCCGGTACCCTTCAATTGGATCTTTGCTGATGAGGGCCCAGAGAGGCAGAGTCTCTGATGCAGATCTTAAACTAATATGAATGGTACAATCCCCTACATGTCTAGTCGGAAGAAAGCCCCTTGAGTTCAACAAGAATTACTCCCATGTAATCCTACGTAGAAGAGGGACCCAGATGGCGCTGTGGTTAAACCACTGAGCCTAGGGCTTGCTGATCAGAAGGTCAGCGGTTTGAATCCCTGTGACGGGGTGAGCTCCCGTTGCTTGGTCCCAGCTCCTGCCAACCTAGCAGTTCGAAAGCACGTCAAAATGCAAGTAGATAAATAGGAACCGCTACAGCGGGAAGGTAAACGGCGTTTCCATGTGCTGCTCTGGTTTGCCAGAAGCAGCTTTGTCATGCTGGCCACATGACCTGGAAGCTATACGCCGGCTCCCTCGGCCAATAATGCGAGATGAGCGTGCAACCCCAGAGTCGGTCACGACTGGACCTAATGGTCAGGGGTCCCTTTTACCTTTACCTTTTAATCCTACGTAGAACTGAAGCCCCAACCAATGTCATTATGTCAGACAGCTGCTTTTTACTTTCCTAAAAAGAACCTTCCTTATTTTTTGTGATGTCATTCAACAGAGTAAAGGTGGTTTTTATTCATTTTTACTGCTGGTTTCTCATGCAGTGATGGTGCTTCCTATTTTTGGCACAAACCCCTCATCTGTATACAAAATACCAGTGTAAATTTTATTGGTAAAAAAAATGTAACCTTGCCCCCACATCTGAACCCACCCTGGTACCGGTAAATGGCAGAGGCTATTGCCATGACTCCACCCCTCTGGTCAGGCCACTCCTGGTTTTAAAGAGGCTGTAGTAGTCTTCATTTTTAATTTTATGGCTGGTTGTGATACAGTACTATGAAAAGTTCTTACTGCTATCGTTATGCCTGTGATTATGCAGTTTATATTTTATACTTAAGATGTTGTAAGCTGCTGTGGCAAAATGGACACACACACACACACTGGAAGGAAAGGCATCTTCAAGAGAGTAGCTATCATGAAATGTTGGCCTAGGAAAGAACAGTCCTTATACTGTAGTCAAGGAACAAGCAAACACCATAGCTGCCAAGTTATCCCTTTTTTTCAGGGATTTTCCATTATGCTGAGTAGGCTTCCTCGCGAGAAAAGGGAAAACTTGGCAGCTATGGCAAACACAAGCCTGCAGTTTCTGCTCAGCAGAGAAGAATCTCATCTTTTCTGGCAGACCTTAAACTGGAAGGGTTTTTATAGTGTTTGTTTCTTTGAAAGAACATCGTCTTTTGTTTTGGGCAGCCATTATTACCATTGCCACTTTATATCCTCCTGATAAGTGCAGGCACTAAACCAGATAAATGCCTTGCATGCAAATTAAGTGCACAAGCCACTGAACCTTGCACACGACCAGAAATGCTTCAATAATATTCGTACTAATAATGAAGCTCTGTCCAGGGGAGGGGAGACTTTAGTAGTAATAGCCTATTTTAAACCTCAGAGATTTCAAAAAAAAGCAAAGGGGGGGGGAGAATTAATGAGTACTAAGCTAAGAACCGGCTGCTTAGCTTTGTCCCTGCAGATCATGAATTACTAGAAAATTACATGGTGTAGAACACAGTTTATAGACAAAAGATACCTCCTTTTTTCCAAATGGTAAACCTAACCAAAGAAGAGAAATTAAAAATGCAATCATTGTAGAGCTGGAGTGAGGAATGTCCAGCACGCAGGCCTTGCCTGAGTTCCAGTTTGGCCCTCAAAGTCATTCCCCACAAACCACGCCCACATTTGACATAATATGTGAAGTCAGGTGTGGGGCACGTAAGGACAGGGGTCAGCAAACTTTTTCAGCAGGGGCCGGTCCACTGTCCCTCAGACCTTGTGGAGGGCTGGACTATATTTTGGAAAAAAATATGAACGAATTCCTATGCCCCACAAATACCCCAGAGATGCATTTTAAATAAAAGCACACATTCTACTCATGTAAAAACACCAGAGAGGCACCACAAATAACCCAGAGATGCATTTTAAATAAAAGGACACAATCTACTCATGTAAAAACACGCTGATTCCCTGACCCTCTGCGGGCCGGATTTAGGAGGTGATTGGGCCACATCCGGCCCCCGGGCCTTAGTTTGGGTACCCCTGCATAAGGACATAGAATCATAGGATTGTAGAGTTGGAAGGAATTCCAAGAATTATCTAGTCCATCCATGGTTATGAAGGAACAACCAGGAGCTTAAAGAGAGTTCCTAATTGTATTTTGTCAAATCGTTATCCAGATGTCCTGTATTGCAAATATTTCCTCAATATTCCCTTCAGCATTTAATACCTGCCTATGGCATCCAGGAAAGCCAATGGAGTTATGGTCAGTTCTTTTGAAGCAAGCAATACCAGAACTTGACAATACTGTCCAAGGTAGTTTTCACATTTTCTCACCTAGAAGGAAAACTGGGCACATATGCCAGAGAGCTCTAAATTGCAACTGCTGAATCCCATTCAAGTTGCTGTAGATTCTGGGGCTTGTTCTACATTTAGGCCTCGTGGGGCAGTGCCATTTCACACCGGCACTCCTTGTGTGAAATGAAAGTGTGGAACTCACCCAAAGTTCCTGTTATACATTGCAGAGGAGCAGTGGGACTGGTAGCAAGCTGTCTCATTGAGGAATCCTGATAAACTTCCACATACATGGTTCACAAGAAGATAGTCTTTTATGTGTGGCAATTTTTAATAGTGCTAGTTAATATTTGATATTTCTCATGAACTGTGGTTTCATTTCCTGGTGAATTTGAATGAAATAACACGTTAGGCGTATGTACAGGCTCCAACCTGTATCTGTGTATAAAATTCTGCTCTCTCTGTGAGTTGTTCTGTGCTCTCTTCACTTTGATCGAGTCGCCTGTAGAAAACAAACTCTGCATCCTCCTTACATTATAATGGGCAATCTTAAAATGGCTAGAACATTTCCCTTTTGGCAAAAGTGAATGAAATTTACAGGCACAGGAACCCCTCCAGCCAGAATTATGCCTGCCAAATTGCAGACAAACGGGTCCAGGAGATTTTGGTGAGAAAAGTAAAAGGGATTAATTATTTTTCATAAAACTTTATGATGGTGTCGGTGGTCTCTTGCTCTTTCTTACCTTAAAGTAATCAGAGGTGGCTAAGTGGAGCATCATATTGCTTCTACATCTTTTAAAACTTTGCAGCTTTAGAGCCCCCTTCCCTTTCTAGTGCTTCCTTGTGTCCTCTGCTGGGCATTCCAGGTCTCCAATAGATCTTACAATGTGAGGCTGTCTAGAATGCTGCCTGCAGAATTCTGAAGAGCTTTGGGCTTTTATTTTGTTTAAAGGAAATCAACATATAATTCAAAAGCTTAAATAAAGCTTTGAACTTTTAAAAAGTAACTTTGGCTCAGCAAGGGCGGGGGGATGATACTGCTTTGCCTCATTATTTTGTTTCCACATAGATCCCGTATACACCTCTAGAACATGTGCAATTTCAATTCAGTGGTAGACTTTAGTATTTCAAATTTCTGTGGTTTCCTGTGAGACACCAAAACCCTGTGTCCCCCCCCAGCCTCTTCCACTGGATGTCATAGTTGCCATGCCAGTTCTCCGCCTGGTGCGACTGCATCAGTCACACTCCCCGAGACCCCCCATTGTTCAATTAGTGTTTGACGGCTGACACATTTGCCAAAATCAAAGCAGTCTGTCAAAATCAGACCAATCACAAGATACTAAGAAGTGCCAAGAATATGGAACTTTGCATCTAGAAATTCCTTAATTCAAAAAGTAAACATGAAAGAAAACTGGCAAATTGATCTAATCTGAAATATTTGTGAACATGCCCAAGGTTTTATCAAGTTGTGCTTGTGGGATTCTTACCCGCCAAGTTATTCTTCTATAACGTCAGTTTCATCTCCAGTTAAGATTCCTGCCATGAGCGTTACTATAACTTTTGGGCTAAATGCTTCAGTAAAGATCCTGTATATAGCCTTGTTTTCTTTTCTCCACAAGGATATATATCCTTATATGAAACTTTCGGCAACCTGGCTGGAAGAATTTCTCCCTGGACTGGGTGATTTATAAAGAATACGCACTGATCTGACAACGCTGGATGGATTATTAAATGTAATTCACTGTAGCTTTAGTGTCCTTTTTGCAGTGCTTCATCCCTAGATGCTGAAAAATACCTTCGCTCGAGTTGGATGGCCTCTTCTTTTTAATATCCTTGAGCAGATGGGACATAGACCAAAGTCCCCTACTTGAATAAGAATGCACACGCCAGTTTCAGCAGCCAGGATTCTTATTAATAGCTTTGAATTCAAGGGCTGTCGCCTGGAACAATTGTAGGATTGCAAGGGACTTCTCTTTGGTCATCAAACCCAAACCTTGGCACTGTGGTGGGACTTGGTAGACTTACACAGCCTTTGACAAATGCTTGTCCAAGTTCTGCCTAAGAACACCCTTGGAGTAGTTCCCACAAGCGTTCTAGGCAATTTATCCAAATGCAGGCAAGAAGGTTTCCTTACAGGTTAACTGACAGAGACTAGCCATTCTCTTTCAGATCATCACTCCCTCTAATTAATGGTTTACATTTACTAAGAAGTAAGCCCTACTGGGTTTATTGGGGCTCACACCATGGTAAATAGATATAGTTTAATCCCTCCGTTAATTTATATTCTGCCCTTCCTCACAAAGGGCAACAACAAAAAAAAAAAATAAGGAGCCCCATATTATTTGCTATAGGATGTCTGATTTTAAATATTTACACACACACACACACACACAACCACTCTTGCTATTATTTTTTCGCAACATGGCAGTATATAAATATTTAAACAATATTTGGCATGTAGAAGAAGAAGAAGAAGAAGAAGAAGAAGAAGAAGAAGAAGAAGAAGAAGAAGAGTTTGGATTTGATATCTCACTTTATCACTACCCTAAGGAGTCTCAAAGCGGCTAACATTCTCCTTTCCCTTCCTCTCCCACAACAAACACTCTGTGAGGTGAGTGAGGTCGGGAGACTTCAGAGAAGTGTGACTAGCCCAATGTCACCCAGCAGCTGCATGTGGAGGAGCAGAGACACGAACCCGGTTCCCCAGATTATGAGTCTACCGCTCTTAACCACCACACCACAATGGCAACGGCTTCGGTGCCAGGTAACTGTATCTTGGGCATGGGCTCTGCAGTGTCGCCATTGTAGGATTCTTGAAACTACCAGTGTTGTTTCCTTGAACTCCCCTTTCCTCTTTCCCACTCCAAAAGCTCATTTGACCTGTTATTTGCTGTTGGTGAGAAGCTCCCAAAGAGGAAGGGAACCTGTTATGAGATCTTTCTCTTCTTTGGATTTCATTCGATGTCTATAGAGGAGTTGCACTGGCTGTCTAGAGCAGCCCCAGGGCATTGAGGCCTGGGTACCATGTTGCCAATAACATTCAGAATGCATTGGCAGGCCCTGGATGACTTTCGGTTTGCAGAGTTTGCTCAAGGCATTGTGGAAACAGTCCAAAATGGCAACTGACAGCATGGTTTTAATGCTACTTTATATTCCAAAGCTGCCTGCGTTGTTGTTTTTTAAAATGGCAACTTCTGTTAGGTGTTTCATTCCGCTCTCCCCCCTCCAAAAAAATGCATTTCTCATTCATCTTCAGCCCATTCATTCTTTTCTGACTGTGCCACTGTGTCAAATAACAGCATTCATTTCTTTATACTTTTTAATGTCCTGATTCGGTGTCAAAACCACAAGAACGCCAAGAACTATCACAGTTGCTAGACGTCTCTAGCTACACTGGCGTCAATTGCATGAAACCAGATTGCATATTCTGTGGATTGATGTTCAGTGATGGGCCTGTTTACTGATAGCACATCTACTTGTAGGTAAGACCTATTGAGTTCAATGGGACAGTCTTAGATCAGCATGTATAGAATTATAGCCTTAGTTAAAGTCTTACTATGGTTTCTACCTACTAAGGTTGGTCTGTATTTATATTTAAATGTGTGTGTGTGTGTGTGTGTGTCATTGCCAACATTTCTTGACTTTAGTGGAATTGGTAGAATCTGTTCACTGTCTGAAGAAGACACTTTATGATTTACTTTTGTCCTTTGTCTTTGCAAGGTTCACAACTTAAATTCATCAGTCTGTCATAAAATCCCTTCATAAAAGGCTTCATAAAAATCCCTTCATAAAAAGTTACACAAAGAGACCAGAGGCCATCACAACAGGAGCTGAAATGAATTCATAGCTGAAAAATATGGCTCTGTTTTGTCTGAACACAGAATCCATTCCAATATTGACATTTGTATTTAAGTTACGTTTGGATTGCATTGGAAACATTTCAAATTCTGTAATGTCAGAAAATATGAACCAACCAGACAAAACGTCACAAAGCAACGAGCAAGTTTCTGAGTTCTGCAGAACTCTTCATTGGGTTTCAGATGGAACAAAATGGGAGAGAAAACGGGTTTGATGTTGGCGCCACAAACACTGACAGTTGTTTCTTCCCTGTCCTCATTTTTGAAAAGATCCAGCCCCATTAAAGAGTTGTGAAGGGCCCCAACGTTTACAAAATGTGACGTTTTGTTTGGAATCAGTAAAGATATTGGCCAATTTGCGGTTTGATTTCCCCTCTTTGTCTTTCTATTTTATTGCAAATAGGGGGCTCTAAAGTTATAAAATCTGATGATTGAGCCTTAACAATCAAGCTACCCCCTTGGTTTTTGACACAGGGTCAGAACTAAATTAGGAAGCAGGAATAGCAGGGGCGTTTGGCTCGGCTGCAATGGGCAGCGGCCACTGCACAGCAATTTCCATTTATGCACAATATGCCCTCCTCTGTCCCCACTGGTGCTCCCATTCCAGCTGTCTCTGGATCAAAGATTGATGCCAGGGAGTTTAGGCAATATGATAGATGGCTATTGGCAAGCCGAGCTTGACCACAGGTTATCACAGGCTCTAATTAAAGAAAGACATGGGCTGCTGAGTCAAGGGTCCCTTGCACTGGTGACAATAGGGCAGCAGTCTCCAAAATAGCTGCAAAGGAAAATGGATTCCTTTGACTGATTGTGTGATGTCTGGATTAATGATCAGGAAATGAGCTATTATTGTATCCTTACTAGTAGGCAGCTTCATAATGCTTCCACTGTGCTGTACGTTTTCTTACTTCGCCATGGGTGGGGTGTTTTTTTTTTAAAAGGCTATGTGGTGTTCAGATTAACGCAATGCACAAGAAACAGGTTTCCCTGTCAGCGGCAATGCCGTCTCTTCATCGTGCCTCCCCCTCCACTCTCATTGATCCAGTTAACGAGATTCACATACATAAACAAGCTTCCCCATTCATTCCGGACTGGGAAGTGTGAGCACCAATCAGACGCACCTTTAGATGTACGTCCAAATTGCACCCATGGCTGCACCTATGCAACATTTTATTCTAGAATCAATGGCGACCGAGTCCCTGTCTCTTCTACTGAGTCCATACACAATCCAGATCTATTGTATGTTTTTGCCCCTGAAAAGCGCTTCTTGGAAAAAAAAAATAAAACCTCAGATTGATCCTGCACTTCAGTGTGGCAATTTGAAAACAGAGGATAACACATGTAGGTGGTCTTGGCAAAGGTGTGTGTTGTGTATCCGCACCTGCCCAATGATGTTGTGGATGGGCATGTACTAAGATCACAACAACCAGTTCCTTCTTCATCCACCTGGGGCATGTGCAGGGAAGAAAAGATGTAGATAACCTGATCAAGGGGAGGGTTTTTGTAAATGCATGTCAAGTAACCATGCCCACCTTTATGAATGGCAGGATCTAGAACAGGCATCCCCAAACTTTGGCCCTCCAGATGTTTTGGACTACAATTCCCATCATCCCTGACCACTGGTCCTCTTAGCTAGGGATCATGGGAGTTGTAGGCCAAAACATTTGGAGGGCCGCAGTTTGGGGATGCCTGATCTAGAATTAACCTAGATTGAAAGCAGCATGCTGAGGACAAGCATGAATTATTCCAGATGGAGGGATATTACATTTGTGTGTACTCAGCCCAAGTGAGAATGTAATACATTGACTTTTCATGTCTTCGAATGTGTGTATTCCAACATGCACCTTCATCGCAGTTCTTGCTCAACTAGTCAGACATCAACACCATGTTTCTATGTATGTTGGTGTGCATGTGTGTATCATTTAATATAATGTCATATCATCCTTAGAGAAGAGTTTGGAAAGTTTGACCATGCTGATTTCATTGTAGGTCAAGCTGTTTTTAAAGGGATGAGAGCAGGATGGGCCATTTCCTCTCTGCTGGCAAATCTTCGAAGAGTCTTCCACACCCTTCCCTTCCCTGAGTTGAAGCCTTCCAGGGACTTTTCATCATCTCTCTCATCAGCTGATGGACACTATTGTCTAAGCACCTGAAGGGCACCAGCTTGGGGAAAGCTGCCTCACACAAAAGCAACATGCATATTTAATTACCGTCGGCCATTTTAAATTGCTTTGAGTCTCTCTGGTACCCTGAAAAAAAGAGGAAATTTCTCATTAGCCGTTTCCTTGTCATCTGACACACATCACCCCCCTCACCACCACTGATGACAGAAAGTTTACCAGACAGGAAACACAAAGAATGAGACGCAGGAATTAACTAATCAGACAAAACTGTGCCCCCCGTTCTCATCCTGTTATGTAGGATCCCATTGTAGCTTGTTTCTGTGAGGCAAACGTTATTGAAACGGGGAAAGAAGAGTCTGAAAAAGTTTACAGCTGAAATGCACGTGTTTCCCCAAAAGATCCCACCCCCCAAAATCCTTGTTTGCTAATTGATGGACTGATTAAAATGCGAACATACCACCAAGAGGTTACTTTCCTGGTTACAGTTTGCCAGTTCCTATGGCAGCAACCACTCCATTTAATTTTGTTTTATTAAAAATGCGAAGCAGTATGGCAGTCTCTTTAAACACAACGTACAGTTTCAATGTGGGACTTGCCCATACCGCGCCCACTCTGCCAAATTCACAGTGGATGGCAATTATGCAATCGCTGTTTGTTTGCTGTTCTATCTGTGAGAGAAGACCCGAAAGCAGCACAGGTGCACCTTCAGAGTTCAAGTGATGAATGTGCACACATGGTTTGCTATCTTGAAGTTTGAGTGTGACTCGCAAGATAGCTAGGTCAACTTCTGTATCTGGGAACATAACCAGAGGAGCAGTCCTGGGAATGCCACAGATATGGGAGATCAGTGGATCGTGCATTTAAATAATTGGCATTCGCTATCACAAAAACATCAAGTCAGATGGCTGGGGGCGAGAATGGAGTGTTTTGGGAGCCGGCACCTCATTTTTAGGCACGACCAGCCCTGTACAGGTTCTGCAGGGACACGGGAACCTGTCTTTTACCAGGTCAGACCATTTGTTCATCCAGCCCAGAGGTGTGGGGAACCTTTGGGCCTCCAGATGTTGCTGAATTAGGACTCCTATAATCCCTGGCCATTGGCAATGCTTCCATGGGCTGATGGGAGTTGTAGTTCAGTAACATCTGGAGGGCCAAAGGTGTTGATGTAAGAGTAGCGAAATCACAGCTAAGAAGCTCAAAACGTATATATGACTGACACCCTTCTTTGGAAATTAAACCAATGCCCGTATTTTAACATACAACAACCTTACTTGCAGAAACTTATAGATGATTCAAAACATAATATTTACAGTCACATGCTCATCCAAGCAAGGACTTACAGTCTCTTCTTCTAACTTCCAAACAACTGTATTTTCCTCTCTTTCCAGAGCTCAGCCTTCTGTATCTCAGTTAGGCCATGCCTTGCAGCTCCTATGAGAGATTTCCACTTTTACCTTCTCTTGCAGCTTTGCACTCTTTCTTTCAGGCAGAGAAGAAGTGCTCCAACACTCTATTCAACTTAGCAGTGTTCACAGTGGATTCTTTAAAAAAAGCCATCTTCCTTCACATAAAATCGAGTCTCTCTTTCACCAGATACCTCCCATGTGACCAACATTAGCCAATCACATGAGAACTACTAGAGAACTCTCTAGAATTTAGTTACCAAGCAATCAAATTCGAACACATAGTAAATGCATACAAAGCATTGTACAATGTCAGTGAATTAAATTACTATACTTAATGAAAGGTTCCCCGTACCTGCTTTAGCTAATATTGTCTCCTTTGTGTAGAACCGCTCTCCAGAGTCTCAGCCAGAGGCTTTTCCTACCACCTGCAACTCAAAACCTTCTTTTATTACTTGCTACCTGATGAGCCTAGGGCTTGCCGATCAGAAGGTCGGCAGTTCGAATCCCTGTAATGAGGTCAGCTCCCGTTGCTCGGTCCCAGCTCCTGCCCACCTAGCAGTTTGAAAGCATGTCAAAGTGCAAGTAGATAAATAGGTACCACTCCAGCGGGACGTAAACAGCATTTCCGTGTGCTGCTCTGATTCGCCAGAAGCGGCTTAGTCATGCTGGCCACATGACCCGGAAGTTGTACGCCGGCTCCCTTGGCCAATAACGCGAGATGAGTGCCGCAACCCCAGAGTCTGTCACAACTGGACCTAATGGTCAGGGATCCCTTTACCTTTACCTGATGTTCCAGATTGTAGATGGGACCTTTTGTATGCCAGCTATGTGCTGCATCCCTGAGTCTGTGTCGCTTTCCCATAAAGAGAGCAAGAATACTTTCTAGATGGTAGCATCAAAACCGAGCTCCCTGGGTTTATTCCACCTTGTTGCTAACCAAGACATTTTGATGCCTGAGATATAAAGATGATGCCTCCTCCAACAATTCCATACCCAGGTACCAACTTCTTACTTCAATACAGGCAATGGGATACTGTCAACCACCCCCTCTGAGGGCAGTAAATTAGTTATAGGGGAACAGGAGGGCAGCAGAGATTCAGATGGTTGTGTGTGGGCCTCATGAAAAACTGATGGAAAGCTTGTGCTGTCATCTCCAAGGCATTTGCCACCTGAGAGAGTCACCCCACCTTGCCTAAATATAGGGCTGTCCCCGCTATAATCTATCTAATCAATGCAAGATACCGTATTTTTCGCTCCATAAGACACACTTTTAAAAGAGGAGGTGTCTGTGTGTCTTATGGAACGAATGCGTGGTCCTTGGAGCCAAATTGCCCAGGGGCAAAAGGCAGATCGTGCTATTTTTTTTTTTAAATAGAAAGAGCTAAATGCTAAGAAGAGGGAAAGAGAATGTTGAAAGGACCCGCTCAGCAGCTGATTGCAAGAGATCCAGGAGGGAGATAAGGGAACTAGCTCCCTTCTGCCCCGCCCAGACCCCTTGCCCAGGCCTCAATTGTTGTCTGTGGAGAGAGGCTGCTTGTTTCCCCAGCGACATGTGACTGGCTGATTAGATTATCTTTCTGGAAACTATAGAAATGGGTCCCTTTCCTTTCCTAGAGAAGCTGCAGAACTGTGAGTTGAACCCCATAAAAACAGGATTTCCCCCCCTTTGCAAGGTAAGCTCCACAACTTTGAGCTGATCCTAAAAAATGGAGCTTTCCCCCTTTGCAAAAAAGATGCACAACTGTGAGCTGCCCTCCCCAAACAGGGCTTTTCCTATTTGCAAAAACTGTACAACTTTGAGCTGATCCTCAAAAAAATGGAGCTTTCCCCTTTGCAAAAGAAGCTTCCTCAAATATTTAATGGGGGGGGGGCAAAGGCACCTAGGCCTCTAGGAGTTGGCTGCTATGCCTAGGACAATTCAAGAAAGCAAAATATTTTTTTCTTGTTTTCCTACTCTAAAAACTAGGTGCGTCCTATGGTCAGGTGCGTCCTATGACACGAAAAATATGGTGCCTTTACATTGTATTTTTCATCTGTCAAGTTTGATTTCCTATTGTTTCTTTAGTTACATTACATTTTTTTAAATACCAGTGAGCTTAATGTCAGTCTTGGGTCGTGTGTGTGTATGAATTTCTCCCCATCCCAGCTCCCTCCTCCTCCCCCCCTCTCTCTCTCACACACAGAGAATGGGGGAGGGGAATCAAAACTATTCACATTTAAAGATGAACCTACCTAATCCACACTTTCCAAAGCAACATACAAATTGAAACACAGCCATCTTTCAAAATTTGCATGTCTTGGAATTTTGTAGTGCTTTTTCCCCAGCCAAGTAATTTATAGAAAAGTGCATAAGGTAAAGCTTGCATAAAAATGCATACATTAGTGAAAATGACACACAAAAAGGCATTCTATTAGAGAACATTCTTTTGCAAAAATTTGTATATTCATAGAATTTTGCACTAAAAGGCTGAAGAGTTTTCATGAGGACTTTTTTTTAATTTAATCAATGTTTTTGCAAACCGGTATAGAAATGTGGGGAACTGAAATGCAGGCTCGAAACATGAGAAATGGAGAGAAGCCAAAATGGACAGTTAGCCCATCCCTAAAACATATGAAGTGCTAATGAGCAAACTGAATTTTCTTTCTCTCTGGAGGACGGAGGCCAGCGCTTTCAGATAAAAGAATCAATGAGAGCTGAGGAACATCTGGAGCTGTTTTCCTGTCACGTTTCATAGGTCCATCTCAGATTTCAGCGATAGATCATTGAAAGTTCTGCTTCATCTTGTACACGTGTACAAGAAGCAAAGATGTTATACTGTACCTGTTTTTGAGAGAGTAAAAACAAAACAAAAAACAGAAGCAGAAGCTAGGTAAAGGTAAACGGACCCCTGACCATTAGGTCCAGTCATGACCGACTCTGGGGTTGCGGCGCTCATCTCGCGTTATTGGCTTCCAGGTCATGTGGCCAGCATGAGAAAGCTGCTTCTGGCGAACCAGAGCAGCACACGGAAACACCGTTTACCTTCCTGCTTGGAGCAGTACCTATTTATCTACTTGCACTTTGACGTGCTTTCGAACTGCTAGGTGGGCAGGAGCTGGGACCGAGCAACGGGAGCTCACCCCGTCGCAGGGATTCGAACCGCCGACCTTCTGATCAGCAAGTCCTAGGCTCTGTGGTTTAACTAGTTCAGGTTTAAAGCTCCAGGATGCTGACCAGCCCAGGCAGCCCTCTGAAAGCAATGGCGAGTGCTCAGCATCTGGAAGAACTAAACCACTGAGAGCACTTCCTGTAGCGCTCTTGCTGGGAGGACTAGGTTGACAAGGTTTGAGATATATGGCCATTAAATTGCTTGCAGATTTTGACCTACGTGTCCATAATAAAATAAAAACAAGACCTGATGGGTTGTTAAGTCATGCCAAACATTTCAAAGGGATTCTTGCCTCAAGATCAAATGCATCGTGTAATCTTATCATGTCAGATTAGGACATAACACTACGTAACATGACACAAAGCAGGGCTACTTGACATATTGATTCAGAAATTTCGCAAACAATGTCTTTGGAAGCTCTCATATTATCAGTTTGAATAATGAATACAATTCTTCCCACATTTCTCATGGCAGTTGGGAGCAAAGGGAAGAGGCCACAAAGCGTAACTAGACATACTGGATTATGCCTCCTTTGGAATCAAGGTTGGCACCAGAGAATACGTTGCCAGATGTCAAATGATAGCTAATATCAGCTTCTGGTGTCAGGTGTGAGATGGTTTTTGAGTTCATAGAGTTGTTGACATTCTTCTTTTGGTTTTGACTTTAGCTTTCAACATCTTCCCTGTCCCGATTGCCCAATTCCAGGAACACACACACTAACCCCCCCTCCGACTGGACAGAGATCCTGGAGATAGAAAGAGAATCTCTAAAGATAACAGCAACTCCCCTTCCTCGACCCTTGAACATGGCCTGATTCTGCACTGAGTACCCAGGTTGGGCACAGCTGGGTGAGACCAACCCAGGTTTCATTGATACACACCAGATCAGCCTCCTCATCCATCATCAGGTCATGGATGAAGGAGATGTTATTCTTGCCTGACATGGCATTCAACAGCAGCAGTCGCAGACCCGAGGGCTGGCTGATAGGACAACCACAATTCCCCAGGTTGGAGGAGAGGCTGGCACTAACTGCCTGTGCCGTGTGCCCCTTACCCAGCCTGCCCCACCTCCCACACCATACCTCCCCCTATATTAATGCCTCATACCTATATTAATAGTGAAATACAATTAAGAAGAAGTATATTAATAGTGAAATAATTATTAAGCTCTAACATTGTCGCTGCATGTAGGTTTTTTTTATTTGTTTTTTTATCTTATATTTTGGAAATGTACATCCAGTTGTTTTTTCCCCTTTAATTTTTTTGGGCCCCCCAAGAGAGTAGGGACCTAAGTTATAGCTTGTTTAAAGCTAAAGCTAAAGGGACCCCTGACCATGAGGTCTAGTCACGGATGACTCTGGGGTTGCAGCGCTATTGTGGCCAGCATTACTAAGCCGCTTCTGGTGAACCAGAGCAGCACATGGAAACGCCATTTACCTTCCCGCCTGAGCGGTACCTATTTATCTACTTGCACTTTGATGTGCTTTCAAACTGCTAGGTTGGCAGGAGCTGGGACCTAGCAACGGGAGCTCACCCTGTCATGGGGATTCAAACCGCCGACCTTCTGATCGGCAGGCCCTAGGCTCTGTGGTTTAACCCACAGCGCCACCCACGCTTAAATCCGGTACTGCTCCCCCTACCCAGAACCACTGTAATTGGACCTCCCCCTGCTTTCTCCCACCCCTCTCCTCCCATGCACATCCCACTAAGTGCCCTTACAACCCAGTTAAAAATGGTTAAAACAGTTTTTTTTAAAAAAAACAATTTAAGAGGATATATATAAAAAACAATTTAAAAGCCATTTAAAAGAGAAGAAGCACCCTCTGCCTGTCATACTATACCCTCCAGCATTTTCTCTGATGAAAATAGGGACATGCTAAGGAAAAGCGGTACATTCCGGGATCAAATCAGAAACCGGGATGGCTTTTGTAGGACTGTCCCTTGAAAATAGGGGCATTTGGAGGTTCTGGAAAATCCCCATTGCACGATGTTGGATAGCCTTGGCCTTAGTCATGATTAACCAGCACTCTGATGTTGACTAAAAAATGCAAAAGGCTTTTCTGTGCACAGAGACATTCTTGGAGCACTCTCAAGGGCTAATGACAATACGCAGCGGAGGAACAAGGAACATGGCTTATATTCCTACATTGTCCATGGGTGGCATTCAGCTAAGTCTGACTCAGAGTAGACCCTCCAAAATTAAGAAACACGACTCAGGTCCATGAATTGCAACGGTTCTGCTCTAAGTGAACTTGAATGCAACCCACTGCTGTCATTATTACTTGCAGGCTACTAGTCCTGTGTGTTGCCTTTGATATAATTGCTAAAGGTTGAGCAAATGACGGGGAAGCAGCTTCTTATTTAGAAAACAACGGGTCGCTATTGCACATTCAGCAAAAGCCAGAGAACCACATTTACATAAACTAGTGAAGGATTTATGAAATGATGAAGCTTCCCATTTGTGGCGAGCACTTGAGGCCTGTTATTCGTTACAAGATGGGGAGTTAATGCCTGCAACACATCTCATGGAGATGTGTTCACACATAGCATTTTTCAGGCACCCTAGGGGCATTATATTCTTGCCTCCTGCCCCCCTGCATCCATAAAACTTTCAGCAGCTCCATGTAAATGAAATATGATACCCAGAGCCTTAAGAGCTGCTTGGGGAAACTGACATGGGCCTTTAGAGTATGCCAATGTTTACATTTCTCTTCCAGAGCAATTCCCCCCTCCCAATGGGGGGGCATGTGCCATACTTTACAGAGGAGAGACCTTTACTTGAAGGAGTCCCCTATTTGGCAGGATGCTAAGTTCAAGAACCCTAAGAAGGGAGAGCAGCAGGGGCCTGGAAGGTGTCTGGAAGTTCAGCCGGAGAGCAGAAGGAGCATGCAGACAGGTCACCTAGTTACATCATCCCTCCCCGCGTGCTGTAATACATTGTATTTCCATTTTCATGATAACTCCAAATTGGTACCATATGTATGGACCATATGCAAATTTTACGCAAATACACTTCAGCTTTGTTGATGGTTCATTGCTTTGTTTTGCATCCTAAGTGGCCACCGTAGGGTGACATCAAACCAAGATCACCTGGGTGATATTTCCAGGTAACAAGTAAAATGAAATTGCTTACGGTTGCAACCTTCATTGGAAGCAAACACATTTGAAATTAAAGGGACCTGCACCATAGCAAAATGTTCAAGGCCACGATGCAGTCCTAAAGACATGTGGAGCCAAATTGCATATTACATCTCATTCTTTCTTTTCTTTTTCTTTTTTTACCAATAGCTGCAGATTCAGCCCATGGGCCTGTGTTCCATTACAACAGAGCCAGTAGCTTGCGTCAGAGGGAGATGCTTTCAATCAGAAGAGTTTATGAGGCTTACCCTCAAGTAAGCTGTCACAGGGATGCAAACAGCGTGCTGGAATATTTGTTAAGGCTAAAGAGAGACAGACCTCAGATTTTACCAGATAATTTTTATACCAACTTTATTTCAAAACAAAAGCCTGTAAGTCCAGGTAAAGCAAAGGTTCCCTAAGTCAATGCAGGAGGTTTTCTAAGGCTGTGTACACATTCTCGTTTTCTCTGGATCCAGTGTTCTCTCAGGGCTGGTTTGGGAAGCCTTGTACACACGGCATTGCAATCCTGTATCTTTCCTGCTGTGTCTTAGGAAATACTGTGTTTCCCCGCAAACAATCTTCTATCTGAAATGAAAAAGAAAGAATGACTTTGCTGCATTTTAAGCCTGAGTCGATGCAGCACTGCTTGTGCTGCTCTTTAGCCTTTCCTTTCGCACCGATTTAAATCCATAGTCCTTATCCGAGACACTGCCTTGCCCGTGGCAAAACAAAACAAAGCTAGTACACAGCGTTAAGAGCTGACTTTAACTCCACTGTTCATTGTGCTCTCATTAAAGAGGTCTAAATAAACATCCCTGGAACTATCCAGTCCACTAGCCATCTTGCTTCAGCCTACTTTTGTTCTTCGTTTCTTCAGATAAGCTCTCCAATCTTGCACCATTCCCTCGGGGCAAACGTTGAAGGTCAACTAATTTAGCAGAGTGAAGTTTAATTTTCTGAAGGAGAGGATTATTAATTTGCTCAGGTTCCTTTTGTTGATCTTCGAAATCTCCTGCACACTTGTTTGTCTCGGATGGCTATCCAGTGAAGCAATGCCTAACCTCACTACATTTGTACTGGCAAAATACAAATTTCCACTCATCATCTACATTTCAATTGAGTTTGAATTCTTGAATTTGTTCAGATGTTGTCCTCTGGCTGCTGGAGACATGCTCAGCGCAGCATGTAGTGTTCACAACCCAAGTTAGCAACACTGAGGAAAATTTATTGGCGAAAGAAGAAAAAGCACAATATCAACTGTCTTTAAACGATGCATTAACAATTGATGGGATATTGTTGGCCAGAAATGAACTTGTTCCGTGTAATAAGTACCCCTTGGCTCCAATCTCTTAAACATTCTTAGGCTGTAATCCTATACAAACACTTATGCTTTATTTATTTATTGAATAGCTTTATATTCCCCGCTTCCTCCAATTTGAAGCACGGTGCAGCTCACAACAGCAGCAGATACTATACCATAAAACAATTAAACTATTTTGAAAACTAGCATGACAAGTAAAATAAGGTAGCTAGCAGCAGTGAGGTAGTACAGATAGATACTATCTGTGAAACCCCACCCCAGAAATAATTTCCTTTCTGTTAAGAATTGCCAACTGTGTCGTTATAGCACACAACATTAGAATTGCAGATTTGTCTGTAGCTAATTAATTCGGCAGGGGAAACGTGCTGTGCTGCACTAATATTGCGGAGCGAATTATTCTAACTAAAAAATGGAAGCAGTGAGACTCAAAGCAAGCACTTCCAACTTCATGATCACCTCTACCAAAACAGCATGCTACTTCTTGATTCTCAAGTATGTGCCTTAGTCCTCAAAGGACTTATGTGACCCATAATTATGTAACAAGAATGTGGTTAATGAAGATCATCAATATGCGGCACTTAGGGGTTTTTCTTATGACATCAAGGCTGCATCTAGACACATCAAAAAAAAAAATCAGTAATGCATATACAACACTTTTTATTTACCAATCTAGCTGAATCCTAAGTAGAAAGAGTTGAGCCAGTGGACTGAATATTTCAGGTTTCTAGCCCTCTTATTTGGGAGGACTCAGCTATGTGTGTTCCATCTAATTCCTAACAGAAAGGCAGTTCATTATAGGGGAGAAACCTATAATTGAAAATGATTTACAGATGGTACAGTGGTACCTTGGGTTACAGATGCTTCAGGTTACAGATGCTTCAGGTTACAGACTCCGCTAACCCAGAAATAGTACCTCGGGTTAAGAACCGTTAGGTCCAGTCGCAGAAGACTCTGGGGTTGTGCGCTCATCTCGCGTTATTGGCCGAGGGAGCTGCCGGCGTACAGCTTCCAGGTCATGTGGCCAGCATGACTAAGCCGCTTCTGGCGATCCAGAGCAGCGCACGAAAACACCGTTTACCTTCCTGCCGGAGCGGTCCCTATTTATCTACTTGCACTTTGATGTGCTTTCAAACTGCTAGGTGGGCAGGAGCTGGGACCGAACAATGGGAGCTCACCCTGTCGCGGGGATTCGAACCACTGACCTTCTGATCAGCAAGCCCCAGGCTCTGTGGTTTAGACCACAGCACCACCCGCATCCCACTAAATGATTTAGTTTTTGTAAAATACGTAGGGATTTATTATATGTAAAATGAACCATGGAAAGAGAAGAAGGGAAGTCATTGATATCTTAAGGATGTAAAAATGAGTATTATAAACTGTAAAACAGAATTTTTTATAAAAATTATATACAAAAAAAGAGAAGAAACTTGGTGCCCCTCCGAATTTTCCCAAACTACAATTCCTATCATCCCTGGTCATAGATCACACTGACTGGGGATGATGGGAATTGGAGTTCAGCAACATGTAGGTTCCCCCATCCCAGCTTCATTTCCTCTTTTACTTGCTGCTAATCAGTTCCTTTAAATATTCTGGCTTGAGCTGCTTTGACAGAAGATTTCACATCTCCTGTTCAAATCCAGTGCATTCTAACAAACTCTTAAATCTAGGACAGAAGAAATGCCGCATTCAGCCACAACTCTCATACTGTCTCACTCAGGGCCAACCCCTACGTCTACCCTATTCAACATCACCCCTGCATCTGAGCTCTCTGTTCTACTACTCTCATTGCCTACCTGGTCTTGGGCGGGGGGGGGGGGGGGGAGAGGTCAGGAATGCTTTCCAAGGACACCTAATCTGTCAGCTGCCTCTCCCCCAGTGCTTCTTCTTCTTCTTGCTGTCCCTTTTCCAATATTTCCCAGCTTCTGCCCTCTGCAGCCTCTGAACTATGCCCTTCTGCAAACCACTGTTCTAAATCTATACTGTCCTCCTGTTTTTGGGAAGGTTCAGGAGAAGGGGGAGGGCGCTTCCCACCATTTCTCCTCGCTCCAACCCCTGATAGCATCTTATACAAAGACTCTCTACACCTCTGAGTGCACATGCTGGTGACCATGTGAGATGGTCATCCCCATCTGTAAGACTCCAGAAACATGGAACTCCCGCTTCCCCAATCTGTGGCACTTCAGATATTGTTGCACTACAACTCCCATCATCTCCAGCATGGCCACTGATAAACAATCATGGGAGTTGCAGTCCAGTGATAACCCAGAGGGCACCAGGCTGATATCCTGGGAAAACATTCTGGACTAGATGCATGGGCTGGTCTGATGCAGCAAGACAAGATTTGTGCTCTTATTTCAAATTAGGAAGGCATTTTATGCTGAGAGCTAGGAAGCAATTAGAGAACGTGAATAGTGGGGAGGGAAGAAATCGGAGGGAGTTTGTGGGGCAGGGGAAAAGAAACACTATCCATTAACCTAAAAGCTCTGCCCGACCTCACAAATGCAATTCCACAATTCCTCTTTTAAACTGTAGTATGGTCTCGTGCCAATCTGCAGTACACAGATAATATTAAATGGGGAACGTTTGCATGATATATGGTAACTGCTCTGCAGGGATATAGTATAAAGACATTAAGAAGGAGATCTTTAACACAAATCTGGCGTGATTTGAAGTATCATGTCAATCACCAATTCCATAACATTATTAAAAGGATTTTTAAAAACCAAAAACACGCACACACAAAAAACACCAAAACAAAACAACCAAACACCACCCATGTATAATGAAATCAAGAACTTATTTCTTGTAGGAAGAGAACACCATCATTTCTGATCTAATCCCAGAATGTCCCACTTTTTCTTAGGATGTCCCTATTTTCATCAGTTGGAACAGGTTGAAGATTGTTTGCACCTGTCCAAACCGGTTGGAACCGGTCCAAGCCGGTTGGAACTGGTTCAGACCGGTTGGAACCAGTCCAAGCTGGTTTGCACCTGTCCAAGCTGGTTGGAACGGGTCTAGGCCAGTTGAAACCAGTTCAGGCCAGTTGAAACCGGTCCAAGCCAGTTGGAACAGGTCTAGGCCGGCTGGAACTGGTTCATGCTGGTTGGAACTGGTCCAAGCTGGTTGGAGCAGGTCCAATCCAATGAGAACCAGTCCAAGCCAGTTGGAACTGGTCCAAACTGGTTTGAACCAGTCCAGGCTGGTTGGAACCTGTCCAAGCCAGTTGGAACTTGTTCAAGCTGGTTTGAACTGGTTCAGGCTGGTTGGAACCTGTCTGAGCCAGTTGGAACTGGTTCAGACCGGTTGGAACCAGTCCAAGCTGGTTCAAACCTGCCCAGCCGGTTGGAACAGGTCTAGGCCGGTTGAAACCGGTTCAGGCCAGTTGAAACCAATCCAAGCCGGTTCAAGCCGGTTTGAACCAGTTCAGGCTGGTTGGAACTGGTCCAAGCTGGTTGGAACCAGTCCAGACCGGTTGAAACTGGTCCAAACCGGTTTGAACTGGTCCAGGATGGTTGGAACATGTGTAGGCCAGATAGAACAGGTCCAGACCGGTTTGAACTGGTCCAAGTCGGTTGGAACTGGCCCAAGCTGGTTTGAACCTGTCCAAGCCGGTTGGAACAGGTCTAGGCCATTTGAAACCGGTTCAGGCTGGTTGAAACCGGTCCCAGCTGTTACAACTGGCTTGGACAGGTTCCATCTGGTCTGAACTGTTTCCAACCAGTCTGGGCTGGCTAAACCGGTTCCAACAGACCTGGAACTGCTCCAACCGGCTTAGACCGGTCCCAACCGACTTGGACCTGTTTTAAATGGGCTGGGCTGGTTTCAGACTAGTTTGAACTGGTCCAAGCCAGTTGGAACAGGTCCAGATCAAGGGGAGGCGAATCAAAGCCACTACTCTGATGGGAACAACAGGTGGGCGAAAGAAGACCTGTTTTCCGGATATAGTACAGGTTTCGCTACATGCTTCATCGGTCCAAAGAGCCAATCATACAAAACAGCTTACTCAGGATAAAGGAGATATTCACAGGCATAGTTGTGGCGGCACGGGGCTGCCGTTCCGTGTTTGGACTCATGCCGCTTGTTGAAAGGTTCATTAATCCAGTCTATATAACGTTTACTGTGCATGTGTTTAGATACCGTTTTACTTTCATCCATTCCATGTTCACAGTATTTCTAGGTCTTGACTTGCACATGGAAGCTTAATATGTCTGCTGTTTGAATGGTTACTAGCCTGTCTCTATTCTAGCTATTATTCCAGCAAATTTGGTTTTAGAAGAAGAGACTGTAAGCCTATGCTTGGATAAGCATGAGACTGTAAATATTATGTTTTAAATTCATCTGTAAGTTTCTGCAAGTAAAGTTTTTGTGTGTTAAAACTGGACATTAGTTTAATTTCCAAAGAAGGGTGTCAGTCATATCATATCTACGATTTGAGCTTCTTAGCAGTGATTTCACTACCCTTACTTCAACACAGAATCCACTGTTTTACCGAACAGCCGTGGAAAAACCGATGAAAGCGACTATGATCTTACTCTTTCTGTCCTCTCCTTTCATGTGCTGTCCAGAGCAATCCGGACACAAATATTAAAAGCTTATTAGAGTGTCTACAATACAAGGGCAACAATCATATCCTGTTTGCAGATGGCACATTTGTGGCAGGAGGAGCTGAAATGAATTTCCTCCTCAAAATTCTCTTTCACTGCTTTTGATGTGTTTTCCAGATGTTCTGTGAATGCTCACATATTTGCCAAATATGCTCCCACTGTCTGATATCGGTATTGGGCCACCCAAACATATTTGACTTCAGTATTCATTATCTGACAGTAGATATCTGATAACATGTGATAGTTGACATAAGCTGGTATTTCACAGTTGACCTTGATGTTAGCTGATATGTTAAAGGCATGCTAGAGTAATTTACAATGCCTTTCTTGGGTGTTTCTCTGCCATTACTGACGTTCTCCCTGATGAAATTCTGGTTCCCTAGGGAGTTGGACACGACTAAACAACAACAACAACAACAAAGGGCAGGCTTCCTCAAACTCGTCCCTCCAGATGTTTTTGGCCTACAACTCCCATGATCCCTAGCTAGCAGAACCAGTGGACAGGGATGGTGGGAATTGTTTAAAACAGCCTTCCCCAACATGGTGCTCTCCAGATGTTTTGAACTACAACTCCCATAACCCCAGCCCACATGACCAAAATGATGACAGCTGAAGTCCAAATTATGTGGAAGGTGCCTGTTGGGGGAAGGCTGGTTTAAAATCTTTTAGACCGCCCTTCATCAAAACTGGTTCTAGGGCAGTTACAAGGTCAGAGTCTCCCTCCAAAACGAATTGTTTTTAGATCAGCTGGGAAAGGAAATATATTTTAAACGCTGTAATTGGGGTGATCCATTCTGCTGTCTAAAATGGTTTCGAAATTGCAGCAATTTTGGAAAGTGCTTTGGTTTTAAATGTGTGCCATTTTAACAACTTTTTAGCAGCCTAATTATAAGTACGAGGAGTGCTTGAAGGAGCTGGGTATGTTTAGCTTTGAAAAGAGGAGATAGGATAGCCATCTTCAAATGTATCAAGGAAGAGGGAGCAAGCTTGTTTTCTCCTGCTCTGGAGGGTAGGACTCAAACCAATGGCTTCAAGTTACAAGAAAGGAGATACTGACTAAACATATGTATAAACTTTCTGACAGTAAGAGCTGTTCGGCAGTGGAACAGTCTTCCTTGGGAGACTGTGGACTCTCCTTCCTTGAGGGCTTTTAAGCAGAGGTTGGGTGGCCATCTGTCATGGATGCTATAGCTGAGATTCCTGCATTGCAGGGGGTTGTGCCAGATGAGCCTTGGGGTACGTTCCAACTCTGCGATTCTATATATCTATGGTTCTAATTTATTTTGTGATTGCGGATTTATTTGTATGAATGACATACAAATACCGTAAACAGGGCTGCCTTCAGAAGTCTTCTAAAGGTTGTATAGTTACTTATTTCCTTGGCTCAGGGGGTTTGCATAACTCCATACCCTCCAACCACGGCCGAATTTCGGTTTGATGAGGCCCTAAGCTGCTGAAGGTAATGGGGCCCTTTATATGTCCAGCTGTCCTTTGTCAACAACAAATTGTGGCCGTTTTTTGTGTGTTGAATATATGCTATATGGTAATTTATGGACCTAATGGGTCCATACACAACACAAAACACTGTTGCTGTATGTAGGTTTTATTTTATATCTTATATTTTGGAAATGTACACCCAGTTTTTTCCCCTTTAAATTTTTTGGGGGCCCCCAAGAGAGTGGGGCCCTAAGCTATAGCTTGTTTAGCTTATACGTAAATCCGACACTGCCTCCAACATTTCTCTGATGAAACCAGGGACGTCCTAAGGAAAAGCAGGACATTCCGGGATCAACTCAGAAACTGGGACGGCTTCTGTAAATCCAGGACTGTCCCTGGAAAATAGGGACACCTGGCGGGTCTGCACTCCTCAACCTTGGCCTAAAAATAGTTGAGGGAAAGGTATTGCACTCTGTGACTACCCAGCAACCACCATACACCTAGGCCTGCAACCTCTGGCAAAATAGTTGATTGCGCCTGGGTGCTCCAGCTGCAGTAGTACTAAGATGGGAGAGGAGGGAGCTTTCACACTGGGGTAGGGCCAGTTTGTGTCTTTGTGTGTCCATTCTGCACTAACATTGGCTTGAGGTTCCAACAGGCTTACGAACACATGCTATGTATACTCTTCCTTAAGTAATCTCATCTTGAACTGAGGAATGCAAGAATAAAAATAGGAAGGCTTATTGCTTCCTGACCAGATGGTGACTAAAAGACAAATCGCCCATTTACTTAACCTACTCATCAATAAAACACAGTTCGTTTTAAAGGTGGCTTTAGTTTAAAGCAACAGTACGTTTTATGGAACAAACCTGCTCTCTCTCTCTCTCTCTCTCTCTCTCTCTCTCTCTCTCTCTCTCTCTCTCTCTCTCCTCAGTGCTTAGAATAATGAACAAGATCACCATCCCCTCTCGCGAACATTTGCAGATTCTGCAAGAACAGATAAAAGCAGCCTTCAATTTTTATTGAAAGTCACACACCAAACAACCTGAATCTCTGTTTCCTTTTTCATTTCTGGGAGGGTATTCAGATAGTGTTGTGAATTATTAATTGCTATTAATGCACCATCAGTCCGTGTACAGAACATTTACAAGTAGGAGTTTCAATAAAAGGCTGCACTGCTGAGTGTTCCTGAACAAGGTGCTGAACAGGCAGGCGTGCTCTTCTCTACAAAACTCCATTCTGTTTCCCCTTGACCCTGGTCACTCAGCACCCCTGCCCATTCAGCACACTTGGCTTTTGTGGCTCCTCTCACTTTAGCATTTCCTCCATTAAGTTTAGAATTCTTGCAAACCTTGAGTCTGCTAACATCACCCTCTTTTGCTACGTAAGGATCCACCCTTGGTCACTGAGTACAGTGGCGGACGAAGACTTTCCATGGCCCGGGGCAGCACCGTGGGCGTGCACTCGGGGGTGGGCCATTGCCCCATGCAGTGCGAACACGTGGCGTCGCAGTGCACAACGCATGTGCAGGAGGTGCACAATGCATGCGCAGTGCATGACGGCTCTGCACATGCGTGCTGCGCACCGGAGCCGCCAGCGGACCTCAGCACCAGGCAGGAGTGCTGCCACCCGGGATTCTCCGCTCACGGCTGCAGCAGCTTCATCCCTGCACAGCGCTGGGGATGTTTGCTGGTGCCTCCGCTGTGTAGCGGGGTGTTGGTGGAGGTGGGGAGAGGGTGCTGCCCCCCCCAGAGTGGAGCCCGGGGCGGAGCGCCCCTATCGCCCCCCTCTTCCTACGCCCCTGACTGAGTATGCCGTTAGTCTATTGGATGGTGGCTTCAAACCCTGGAAGAAGGCTGCCTTCTTAATTACAACATAAAAGGAAAAACGCTCAAACAAATAGCTATAGACTCATGAGTTCCAGGTATCAACTGGGATGTTCACATGTAGATGTTATTAACATCATGAATCTTTTTGCTAGCATATATTCTCAAGTGCTACTGTTTAGACAAATGGAGATGTGCCCCTACAAAATTGTTAGGGGCACAAAATTTCAACACCCGTTGCTGCCTCAATACAGCTGTGTGATTCCATTGCTGGGTTCTGTTGAAAATGGTTTGTCCATCCTAAAGAGGAAGTGACCTCTCCAGACAATGGAACAACTCTTCTTATCTCTGTGGCTGCAGTCTTCTGGGTGATGTGGATGCCGTTATGCAGTTGAATATGCATGCGTACTCTGTCTGTGTGGCCGCGAGCACTGGCAACCCACGCTACGCCACTGAGTGCAAGGTCTGGGGGCAGGCCAAGGGCCCTCAGCCTGCAGGTTGAACCACCCAGGTCTAGAATCAGGTGTAAGACATCTTTTTGGGCTGAAGTATTGAGCTGGGACCAATTTCAGTCAGGGGTGGAGAGCTTGTGGCCCTCTTGTAAGTATATGAAATTGACACTGATCCTGTGTAAAGCTGTGGACAGGTTAAGTATTAAGTAGCCATATTTGTACGTCACACAAAACCATAGGGTCAAGATGGCTCACTTTGAACAAACCATCATTAATGATAACCACAGTGTGTGTGTTGGAACTAAGCATCAGACTGCGGTTAAACAAACTGGAAACAAAAAGCTTATAGAAGAAGAGTAGAAGGGAGGGTGGGGAGCACACAAGTCCAAGGACTCCTTCATGACATGCTAAACCAGGGTCAGAGAACCCGTGGCCCTCCATCTGTTGTTGGACTGCAGTTCCCATTAGCATGGTCAGTAGTTAGAGATGATGGAAGCTGAAGGGTTCTTGCCCCTCATTTAATTTTATTCTGCTATGTGGAGCATTGTACTGAGAAACCATTTCTTCGCTGGTCTTCATGTGAGGACTCTCACGATCCACATGGGTCTGAACAAGAATGGAGCATCATGGTTGAAGTGTTGCCCCGAGGCTCTGGCCTGCCTTTATTGTCATGTGGCAAGCATTTTCAGGGACAATGCAGTGTGGCCAAGTCACATTTTCATGTGAATTCTCCTAGGTCGGGTTCCTAGGAGCTCACCTAGCCCTTCCGTTCTTGAGCTTCCTCCTTGCTCTTGAGGGAGAGATTGTTCTTGATACCCTGGGGGGCTGTAGCCATTGCGAGAATTCACATTTTGAAACCGTGAGGCTGCAAAAATCCCATCTACTTCAGTGAGATTTAAGTTGCCTAGCTATGTGCCCAGGAATACAGCCTGAGCTCATAAGTGTATTATTTACTGCAATATGTGCTTTGCTGTATATTGCTTCTGCTCTATACTCCCTAAGCACCATCCCTTGTGTACATTCAGGTCACTAAAATTTATATAATGCCTATTCCACTGTGTTAAACTTTCACAGTTTGGAATGTGTCCAGTGTACCATTCTAGAGCCGTAGAGAGAACAACTTCAGCAATAAATCAAGTATCTACAGTGCAAGAAAGGGGTTAATTATGGGTCCCAGACTATAATAACTTATACCCTGAATTAATCCTATTTGTAATGAGGCTTATCTTTTTTATTTACCTAGGGCTATTAATTACTAAAGTATTTTCAACATTTATAAATTCATATTTCCAAGTTTACACTAACAAGAGATCCAAAAAAAGGAATAACCGTTAATGAGGCTTGCATTGTTATTTACCCAGCTATAAATTACACAAATGTTCTGTTTGCAAGTTCGCAAACTCACGTGTCTTGCGTTAAATGAAAAGCAACATATTTTGTTATGAGTGAAATTCTTCCTGTGTGCCTATCTTACAAGAACTGTGGCTTTACCTTTTTTTGAAATGTGAAATAAAAAGAAGTTAACAGGATGATTCGTTTGGCAGTTTCCTCCTGTAACATAGTATTTTACTTTCAAACCTCCAGCTTTAACCCAATTCATTTTTTTTAGTTTTTATTTAAGCCCGCCCAAGCTTTTGATATTCATCCCCATTTACATTTCTCCTTCAGCCTAATCAAAAGGTATTAAAATGTGGAAAGTCGGAATTGTGATTCAGATTTCATTTTAAACTGCTTATCTCTGTTTGCCTTCTGATTAAACACAATTTGGTGGAAATCAAAATGTCACATTATCTTTATGGCCAAGCTTTTGATCAACGCAGTCGACGGCTTCCAAGTTTCCTGCAAAGAGGGCTCCCCTTAGTGGGCATCTCAGTGAATCGCAAGGTCAAGGAGACTGAGTAGAACACAATTCAGGCCAGCTGCCGACTGTCTTTACTTAATACAGCCCTTTGCCAGAACATTTCCCCCTGATAAAATTAAAGGCACATGATTAGATGGATGTAATCTGGTGCCTGCTAAAAGCTGGCTGCTAATGTTTGCAGATGCTCTGGCTGTGTTTCTCTGTGCACTTTGAAGTTAAAGGATGAAGCACAAAAGAATTGCACACCTACACACCTACATACTGTTCTGATCATTAAAGTTCTCGACCAGAGGCAATATTCCAAGGGATGTTTTTACAGTGAGGGAACGATTTTACCTCTAAAGTGGCTTGGAGAGGTGGGGGACAGAAACTTTGATGTTTTGCACCTCCATCTTGGCCCACCCTGACTTTTTGTTTAGGCAGCGGAAGACTGCACTTTTTCCTTAAACACTGTAGGGTAGAGAGGGTGGTCTCTTATGTTTCCAGCTTTCTAACAGTCGTGTAAAAGGTAGGAAGGGCATCACCTGTGGATGTGGATTTGCTGGTGCAATAGGCAGACTGGAACACAACTATCCCTTGAAACTGGTGTTTCTCTGAATTTTGCGGCCATGTTTTCCAGCGGTGTCATGTTTTGCGAAAACGTGTATACTAAAGTTTGCACAAACATGCACATATCTGCGAACGTAACATACAAAAATGTGCAGTGGTAGGAAAAATTGCTTTGTAAAAACATGTTTATGAAGTAAAACTGAATCCAAAGATGTGTCTCTTGGGAGAAATTTGCACCAAAATGCTAATTAATTTTCGTGAGGATTATCCCCCCCCCATGTGGAAATGTGGAGAAATGAATTGAAGTATGGAAAAACGAGAACCTGACAGGAAACCGAAATCGACCAATTCATCTATCCCTATCAACTCTTGAATTTCTGTTTGTCGTGAAGTTAAATGTTCTCTCTGAAAATATCTCACCCGGAGACTTTGGAGAGTCCCTGTCAGTGTAAGTAGATAGCAGAGCTGGATCAACCTTTGCCAATTTGGTGCATCTTGGGATACAACTCCCATCAGCCCCAGCTGGTTTAGCCATGATGGGAGTTATAGCCCAAAGCATCACAAACGTTGACGAATATAATAGCTTCTCCATGTGACACACACACACACACACACACACACACACACACACACACACTTGGTAATTACTGTATGTCCTTGAGATTTAATAAAGTTTAATTTAAAAAAACCTCCTGTGGTACCAAGTTCTAGGGCTACATGAACAAAACACATATTTAAATACACTCATTATAGGACCCATACTTCATGCCCTTTTAGAACTTTGTTTGGACTGCCTCTGGAAAATATCAGAGATTGTGGAATCTCATATTGACAGGCCATTAGGAGAGGCTGGCTGATGAAATCTGGGTATGGCACGCAACTCCTACCCCCAAAGCAAATGCATTTCTCGAGTAAGTTAACTGAATTTTTAAAAAGTTGCTTGTGAAATTTCTAACCCGCCTTTTGTCGTTACCAAGCCCAGGGCAAGCTACAATATCAAACGTGAGATTAAAAAATACAGCTAACCAGAGCAGATAAAATACAGCATTAAAAACACCACTCATATTAAAACACTCCTTCATGCTATGCTGGTTCCTTCCTGGGCATCAACCAGTTATCAACATCCCATTTGAAGGTGGTTCCCAATAGGAAAGTAAGGTATGTGCCAATCATATTTCAGAGGGGAGGGCATTTCGTAAGTGAGGAGCCACCACAGAGAAGGTGCTTTCATGCATCACTGACAAATGCACCGTTCCTGGTAGAGGTGCTATGTTGGAAAGGGTCTCTTGAAAGATCTTAACACAGCGAGAGGCATTCCTTCAAGTATAGTAGGTGGCCCAGGAAGCCCAAATTGCTTTACGATGGGCTCCAGATCTCTTTCCCCTTTTAAAACTTGATTTTTTTCCCATTGTTTAGGATACTGCAGTGAGGGAACTTCCTGACAGTAAGAGCTGTTCGACATTGGAATTTGCTGCCAAGAAGTGTGGTGGAGTCTCCTTCTTTGGAGGTCTTTAAGCAGAGGCTTGACAGACATATGTCAAGAATGCTTTGATGGTGTTTCCTGCTTGGCAGGGGGTTGGACTGGATGGCCCTTGTGGTCTCTTCCAACTCTATGATTCTATGATAAGCATAGTGCTAGTAGAACTCCAGCCAATCACCATGTTCATTCCATAGAGGCTATATGTATAAATTAGCCCATGCAAATTTTATGCAAATTTATGCCATGGGCTGCATCCAAAGTACTTAGCAGTGTCCCTGCAACGCTGCTACGTGGAGACTGCCCTGCTGTGTTCTTTCTCTCCCCCTCCCTTTCCTTTTTGGCTGGGCAATATGTGCTTAACTTCAGATCAGTTTTGGTATTAGTAATAAATTAGGATTACCCTGTGTAGCTGATGCTTCCTGACTCTCTGCTATCTTTCCTGCGAGTTTGCAGTTGTCAAAATGAATAATACACAGCATCAATTTTAAAGCTCCTTTTCTCTGTGCTCAGCTGCAATGGTTTCACTCTGTCTCAATTCTGTTGGTTGCTATTAAATCCAAGACTGTTTTAAATTCCTCGAAGACTCTCATGAAAGCATCAATTATACATTGTACGTATTTATTAAAATTCTGCTTCAGACAAAAGGATGCTCGGTCCTCTGGAGAAAGTTTTTCCTCTCTTTTCTAAATTCAGAAGTTAAGGAAACAAAGCGTTTGCCATTCAAGAAAGTAGATGAGCCAAAGACTCAAATGTTAAAGCTGATCATTAAGAGAGTAAGGAATATATGTATGTTCCTTTTCAACAGAGTGTGGACTGCAGCCAAGAACCACACACAGCTCACAGTTTGTTCATCATATAGTCCTCACATTTAATGAGTCTCTGGCCGCAGCCATTAAAAAGGTTTTGCTCTTCGGTGTGATTAGCCTGGGCTTTGGAAAAGAAAAGATGAACTGCTCTCCCTCAACCTTTCTGGCGCTGCTCATTAAAACCTTGGAGAGAAATCCGACCTTGGATCTACAAGAGAACTTCAAAATGGGTATTTCTGATTAGTCGTTAACTTACAGAGGGGTTTAAATGAAGGGAAGCTGTCCAAGATGCACAATTGGAGGTTGTGAAAATTGTGACACCTCCAATTGAAGAAGACCTGTTGGAAATAAAGAGTTCCTTTCCTTGCAGTCAACGCTACCCTGGCTCTGCCTCACTGGTCAGAACTACCGTTGCTTAGAGCAGCTCTTCGTATCCCAGAACATCAGATAAAAGGTAGATCCATTCCAGGGTTACTTAGCATTTTCTAAGTAATGAAGTTTCCACTGTTCCACATCCCTTGAAGGAGTGTGGGCTGCCTAGATGTGAGAAATATATTCATACAGTGACTAGTTCCTGCTTGGCACAATGTAAAATCAAACAATACTAGAAGGTTTCAATAAATCAAATGAGCTCAATGGTTATTTTTTTTAAAGGAGCTTGACAGATGAGAAGGTTTCTTAGAGTATCTTTCATGGCTAGAACATGGGTTCAAGTCTCAACTCAGCCAGTGTGGTGTAGTGGTTAAGAGCGGTAGACTCGTAATCTGGGGAACCGGGTTCGCGTCTCCGCTCCTCCACATGCAGTTGCTGGGTGACCTTGGGCTAGCCACACTTCTCTGAAGTCTCTCAGCCCCACCCACCTCACAGAGTGTTTGTTGTGGGCGAGGAAGGGAAAGGAGAATGTTAGCCGCTTTGAGACTCCTTCGGGTAGTGATAAAGCGGGATATCAAATCCAAACTACTCTTCTTCTTCTTCTTCTTCTTCTTCTTCTTCTTCTTCTTCTTCTTCTTCTTCTTCTTCTTCTTCTTCTTCTTCTTATGTTATGACGCTGGAAGATGAGCCGCTCAGGTCAGAAGGCGTCCAACGTGCTACTGAGGAAGAGCAGAGGACAAGTATAAGTAGATTCAGAGCTGATGAAGCGGCTGGGCCAAAGGCGAAAGGTTGCTCAGTTTCGGATATGCCTGGAAGCAAAAGGAAAGTCCAATGCTGTAAAGAAAAATATTGCATAGGAACCTGGAATGTAAGAACCATGAACCTTGGTAAGCTGGATGTGGTCAAAAATGAGATGGCAGGAATAAATATTGACATCCTGGGCATCAGTGAACTAAAATGGATGGGAACGGACGAATTAAGTGCATATTCAAATATATGTGTGAGTGTGTAGATGTGTAAATAAATGTGGACAGGTACCTAGATGTACAGTGGTACCTCGGTTTATGAACACAATTGGTTCCGGAAGTCTGTTCATAAACTGAAGCGTTCATAAACTGAAGCGAACTTTCCCATTGAAAATAATGGAAAGTGGATTAATCCGTTCCAGACGGTCCGCGGAGTACTTAAACTGAAGCGTTCATAAATTGAAGCGAACTTTCCCATTGAAAGTAATGGAAAGTGGATTAATCCGTTCCAGACGGGTCCGTGGAGTACTCAACCTGAAGCGTACTTAACCCGAAGCATGGGTGTAATTGGTTCCGGAAGTCTGTTCATAAACTGAAGCGTTCATAAACTGAAGCGAACTTTCCCATTGAAAGTAATGTAAAGTGAATTAATCCGTTCCAGATGGGTCCACGGCGTTCGTAAACCGAAAATTCATAAACCGAGGTGTTCATAAACCGAGGTTCCACTGTAGATATAAATATGTGCCATGAAGAGTTAGAACATCGTCACCAATCTGGGACAGGATAGATATTAAAATAAGTATGTAATCATTTATGATTATAGTGGAAAAATGCACATAGCCATATTCATTTTGATTATTAAGGCAGAGGTTGAAATACGTGATTAAAAATACGTATTCTCTGATGAATCTGAAATAATATCTGTATATTGCTCTGTTCTGTCTGTTACACTAGATGTTATATTCTTGGTACGTATCAAACAGTAAGAATTTATATAAATAAATAAAACATGAAGGAGAATAAACATGGAAAGCAAACCTCTTTGTGAATGGAGAGCTAGATGAGCTAGAGGCAAGAGTGCAATACCATTCAGATATCTTTGTTGTATTGGTATGGGTGGGTGGGAAGTGCAGAACTGCTGAAACAGGATGACCGAATAGTGTTTAGAATTCTAATACATGAGATCTTTAAAAAAATCCCCAGTTTTGTTTGTTTGTTTGCTTCACTGTTCATTTAATACTTCGCTCGCAAAACATCCATTTCCCCACAGGATTTGCACCTGACTTTTATCGCTACTGGCAAACAACACAGAGTCGGTCTGCGTTCCTCAGCTGCTTCTGGAAATTCCCCAAAGGTGGATCCAAATGTGCAAAGGAGCAGTGGAACTCCCATAGCCCAACAACATTCTCTCCCATGTATGGTTTGGCTTGCTTGGCATCCTGCATTTTAACCATTAGCTCTACAAAGGCCCTGGTTCTTTCTTTTTAGACATTCGTAGTAATCAGGGAGCCTTCTTGACATGCACATGCATGCAGCTGCTGGGTGACCTTGGGCTAGTTGTCTTCTTCTTCTTCTTCTTCTTCTTCTTCTTCTTCTTCTTCTTCTTCTTCTTCTTCTTCTTCTTCTTCTTCTTCTTCTTCTTCTTCTTCTTCTTCTTGACGTTGGGTGCTTCTCAACTGCCACTGTTTTCAGGGTGGCATTCAGTGCATATCGGCAAATTGAGGTTGTGTAAATTAAAGTGGATCTGGCACCATTGCACAAGAAACATGTCTGCCCCCCCCTCCCGCAAAATAGGACTATTTTGCTGTAAGGAAAGTGATGGGGAAATGAGCTGGAAAGCTTGGGATAGCAGACGCTTGACGCAGCATCATTTAACTGCCCCACAAACTGTGGGTAAACAAATCAGGATGAATACTGAACAAACAGGTTGTTGGAAGCAGGCTAGGTATATACAAAACACCAGCTTCTTAAGAGCAGCTTAATCATTTTGGGGTGTGCTTCATGCCCCTGCTTGGTGGGGAAAATGTACAAATGTCTCCTTTCAAGATTCTTCCAGTGTGCCTTAGATTATACAATGTGGCATGGTGCCAAACACCTGACATTGGGACTTTGATACTACCTAGATCAGGCATCCCCAAACTGCGGCCCTCCAGATGCTTTGGCCTACAACTCCCATGATCCCTAGCTAACAGGACCAGTGGACCAGTGTAGTCCAAAACATCTGGATGGCCGAAGTTTGGGGATGCCTGACCTAGATCAAGACTACCGTGTTTCTCCGAAAATAAGACACCGTCTTATATTTATTTTTCCTCAAACAAATACCGTATATGCTGGCGTATAAGGCGACTGGGCGTATAAGACGACCCCTTACTTTTCAAGTTAAAATATAGAATTTGGGATGTACTCCAGCCCTTTTTTGGCGGGGAGGGGAGGGGAGGCTGTCTTCTCCAGCACTCAAGTCTGCAGCCGGGGAAATGGTGGTTTGTTTGTTTGTTTGTTTGCTTAGTTATTGAGAGGGGGAAAGAAGCCAGAGAGAGGAGAGATAGAGAAGCAGAGAAATCGAGCAAAAGGGGGGAAAGAAACCATAGAGAGGATAGCGATAGAGGGGCAGAGACATCGGAGGCTCACACAGCCAGCGAAAGACGCTGAGCAGCAGTGAAAGAGAGAGCGGAGAGAGAGAGAGAGAGAGACGGAGAGATCCCTTTGCTTTGCGCTGACAAAAAGAGAAGAGGCAGCAGCTTGACACCAATGAAATACACAAAACTGTATCTCTGCGCTGATCCAGGTGACAAAGCCATGAGGGAGCCATTCTCCCTGGCGGGGAGCAGCCCCCTCCCGAGCGCGCTTCTTTGCGTTCATATGGTCACTGCATACAGTGGGGATGCGGCCGTTTTTGAGCTCCCCCCACCGTATGCGGTGACCGCAGATTCTTGGACCCGGCGTATAAGACGGGCCCCCAACTTTTGAAAAAAAATTCCTGGGTTCAAAAGCCGTCTAATACGCCAGTATATACGGTACACTATGGCTTATTTTCAAGGGATGTTTTATTTTTTTCCCTCCTTCTCCTGCCATGGCCGACTTGCTGCTGCAACTATTACTGTGTCTTATTTTCAGGGTATGGCTCATATTCCTTGAATGCTTAAAAATCCTGCTATGGCTTATTTTATGGCTACGTCTTATTTTCGAAGAAACAGGGTACTATAGGACCCTTATAGGACCCACTGATCCCTTTCAGAGGAATGCCTTGCAGCTCTTAATGCAGAGTCAGAGTTGGCCACTGGACTCTGTTTGGCTCAGAAGATGAACGGAGGTTTCGGAGGACTTCAGGAAGAGGAAGGGGTGGACTTCCCTTCTATTGTTGGAAACTCTCCTCTCTTTGTCAGTATAGGCAGCCTAGCTAGGAAAGCAAGAAGAAGACAAGCGTGGTTTTCCTTTTGAGAAATGGTAACCCAGTGACACCTGGAGCAAAGTCAGGTGGTTTCTGTGCTGGGAGAGGCCACCAGGAGACAGGTGCCTTTCGTCTCCTCTGTCCAGATGCTGCACCCCACCCTCAAGTGTGACCAGGGGAGAACCCTTTAGAAAGCCCCAAAGGAGGGCTGCAGGGAGAAGTCAAGGATCTCTAGCAGTTCCTGAAGCAGAGGGAGGGGGCTTCCCTTGGGAGGTGTTTGGGGGGCTGCATTTCAGAAATGGGTGTGTGTGCACAAAACTTTCTATTCTGCATGCTAAAAAAAGTACACATCTGGGAGAGCTGAACATGGAGGAAGAGGGTCATCTTCTCCACAGGGAGCTGATTCAGCAGGAGCTGTCTCCTTCTGATAGTCAGAAGGAAACAACTATTGGGGGAAGCAGCCCAGCAGTTAGGAAAGTGGGGCCTGGGGACATGCCTGCATGCTGGGTGTGGAGGCCCTACAGGCTCCCTCTATCCCATCTTTGCTTTCAAGGCTGCTCACCAGCATCTCAGAGTGAGGGGACTCTGAGCCGTTGTCCCCACCATGTATTGGACAGGGTCATGGGCGTAGGCAGGGGGGGCAAAGGGGGCAATTGCCCCCCCCCAGAAGCAAAAGACTGAGGGGCGCAGCATGGCAGCCCCAGGCTCCCGCTCCCAGCGCAAAGCTCCAGAGGTGCGCGAGGAGCGTAAGCGGAGGAGGCAGCCACAAGCTCACATTCCCCGCGCGCCTCTGGAGCTTCGCGCTGGGAACGGGAGCCTGGGGCCGCCTCCTCGGAAGACCTGGGAGGCGCAGGCCACGTAGCCCCGCCCACATTCCCACTGTGGCCCCCCCTCCCGCCCCTTGCCCCCGCCCCTTGCCCCCCTAATTTTGATTCTGGGTACGCCCCTGGACAGGGTTCTCTTCTCCTAAATGGTTTGTTTTCCCTTGGGTTATATAGCCCTTCCCTTCGCTCATGTCAGCATCAAGCCCTACTGTGACTAAGGGGGGAGGCCCAGGCTAGCCCCATTGGATTGCGGTCACTGTGTGCTACTCCAGACAGCATCCCCCCCAATCCCATGGTAAGGGGAAGCAAGGTGCAGCTTGCCAGTTCTTGTGCAGACACAATGGGAAGAGTCGCATGTACCAGCTGCAACACATTTCAGAGCATCAGCATATTAGATATATCTATAGATGATTGAACTATAGTGACGTTTCTGTTAGATGAAACTTATGGTATCTATCTCTTCTCCCTCTCCCCCTGCCACCACCTTTAATCTGAATACTTCTAAGGACATCTTTGATTTTGGAAGCCTAACCACCAACTTTTCCATTAAATGAACCCAACTAAATTCCAGACTGCGATCATTAATCCTTCCTGATTAAAGCTAAGCAAGGAGTCAAATTGTTCCCAGATGTGAACTAATTTCTACTTTTTTTAAAGTTGGGAAAAGGATCCATGTCTGCCACCCCAATACATTGATTCTTAATGGTATTTTATTAAAGGAGAGATAAGGACCAGAGAATAACTTCCAACCACACCAGATGTGCCTCACTGATATATAAATACGACAGTCGATCATTGTTAGGGTTGCCATATTTTGAAGAGCAAAAAAGAGCATACATACACGGGCGTAGCCAAGGGATGGGGGCAGGGGGCAACTGCCCCCCCAAACCAATAAGAGTAAATACAAATCAATACAAATATGAGGTTCTGCCCCCCCTAACAAAAGCCTGCCCCCCCAAGAAAAATCTTGGCTACACTCATGCACACACACATATTTGAAATAGAAATTTTAAAAAGAGGGGGGGGTGAACAAATTTTTTTTTAAAGGAAGATAAAATGCGGGGGAGGGGGGATGAGGGAGGGATGGGGTGGGATGGAGGAGAGCCTTCTCGGCTGGACCTGCCCTTTGCATGTAGGCTGCAGCCACATGAAGGTTTCCATCACGGTGTCCCGTTGCGCCAGAAGCGTTTAGTCATGCTGGTCACATGACCCGGAAAGCTGTCTGTGGACAAACGCCGGCTCCCTCAGCCTGAAAGCGAGATGAGTGCCACAACCCCATAGTCGCCTTTGACTGTACTTAACCGTCCTGGGGTCCTTTACCTTTCCCTTTTTTTTTACTCCCAAGGGTCATTGTTGGAGAGTAGGCTTCTGCCCCCCCCCCACCATGGGTTTTTGGCGATACAGCCTCTTCTCCCTCAGCAAGATCTCTCCATTCATGTGCATGGGGAAAGAGGGTGGTGGCAATATAGCATAAATTCCCAGGGGTGGGAAATGCCACCCCCAGGCAAGAACCCTGTTGCTCCAAGGATTTGTGTTGGTGGGTAGGATTCTGCTCAAACTGCAAATTGGGGTGTGGGGATGGAATACATATCTCTCTTTTGAGTTGCGTCGGGGAAAGTTCATGCAAAAAACATTTTTTAATCCCTCTATCAAATCTCTGTGATTGGAGTGCATTGAGGTAATCATTCAGTATGATAAAATCTAGACGTGCCCATCAAAACAACACCTCTCCATTGTCTCCCTTCTTAAGCTCTGGGTGTTTCTAGTCTGTTTGGTTCCATTTTCCAGCAAAAATAAATAACAAAGAAACAAGATTACTTCCTGATCTGACGGATACTTAATATAATAGCAGCTTGATGTACCTGAAAAATGGGAGAATCTTCTCTATATTATCCCAATTCACTTCATAACTTGGGGTACTCACAGAGCTAATGCAAACCACCACCACCATTATTTGCTGGCCAGAAGAGTAGCAATATCTCTTAGTGGTCAGGAGTACAGTCGTACCTCGGAAGCTGAACAGAATCCATTCCAGAAGTCTGTTCAACTTCCAGTATGTTTCCGAGCACAATTCAAAGTGTTGGTGCTGACCCTTAAAGCCCTAAATGGCCTCGGTCCAGGATACCTGAAGGAGCGTCTCCACCCCCATCGCTCAGCCTGGACTCTGAGGTCCAGCTCCGAGGGCCTTCTGATGGTTCCCTCACTGCGAAAAGTGGGGTTACAGGGAACCAGGCAGAGGGCCTTCTCAGTAGTGGTGCCCGTCCTGTGGAACACCCTCCCATCAGATGTCAAATAAATAAACAACTATATGACATTTAGAAAACATCTGAAGGCAGCCCTGTTTAGGGAAGTTTTTAATGACTGTTTTTAATCTAAGTTTTAATTTGTTTTTAATCTTTTGTTGGAAGCAGCCCAGAGTGACTGGGGAAACCCAGCCAGATGGGCGGGGGTAGAAATAATAATAATAATAATAATAATAATAATAATACCAAAATGTTCGGAAACCAAAGCATGGCTTCTGATTGGCTGCAGGAAGCTCCTGCAGCCAATCGGAAGCTGCGAAAGCCGCACCAGATGTTTGTCTTCCAAAGAAAGTTCACAAACCAGAACACTCACTTCCGAGTTTGCGGTGTTTGGAAGCCAAAACGTTTAAGTGCCAAGGTGTTTGGCTTTCAAGGAACGACTGTAGTTGAAATTTTTCTCTAGCATAGAAGAACATCTGGAAATGTAATAAATGCATGCTTAGAAGGTCATTTTCGAAAGCACTGTGCTTTCACATTGCCAGAGTAATTTTAGAGTTCATTAAAGCATTGTCATGCGTGACTCTTTGAAAACTGGATACATCAATTGCAACAGTTGGTGAGTATTGCTTTCATAGCCTAGATTTTATAAATAGTATGGACACTCTTGGCATAGTGGCATTGTAATTGCAGGGATGTGTGTGCTTTTGGGAAAATGCCAGGGATATCTTTATGCCCTCACTGAAGCTATCAATTCCTACAGTGCTGGCATAAACCTTTTTCCTGGGTTCAGCAGTTTCATTTTTACTGTTCCCATCGTGTGGCTTTTCTCGATCTTGATTTCAAGATTGTCCGTTATTCAAAAGCACCTATTAAGCTGATGGCTGCCTTTATTATGATCTGTAAATAATTGTGATCTCTAACACCAAAACATAATAAAATATGGATTAATTGTGATATCTTAATGTGGCGGAAAGGCGCTCTGAGTCTGGGAGAGCAATTTCTAAGCGACTAGAACCCAGGTGGTGCTGTGGTTAAACCACTGAGCCTAGGGCTTGCTGATCAGAAGGTCGGCGGTTCGAATCCCTGTGACGGGGTGAGCTCCCGTTGCTTGGTCCCAGCTCCTGCCAACCTAGCAGTTCGAAAGCACGTCAAAATGCAAGTAGATAAATAGGAACCGCTACAGCGGGAAGGTAAACGGCGTTTCCATGTGCTGCTCTGGTTTGCCAGAAGCGGCTTTGTCATGCTGGCCACATGACCTGGAAGCTGTACACCGGCTCCCTTGGCCAATAATGCGAGATGAGCGCGCAACCCCAGAGTCGGTCACGACTGGACCTGATGGTCAGGGGTCCCTTTACCCTTTACCTTTACCTTTACCTTTACCGCAGCGCTGAGGAGCACACCAGGTAGGCTTCATGAATCAGGGAACAATGTGAATCTATCAAACTCAGAGAGGACTAGTGAGTTTGCCACGTTTACAGAACCCAAATGTCCAGTTCATACATATCACAGGAGCACGACACTTAAAAATGCCCTCATACCACAATGTTCTTATTTGGAAGACATCTACCCTCAAAATGTTACAATTCCATCAGCACTTGAGAAACCATGATGGGTAGATTTATTAGTAAGTAGTGAGCGTTGACCAGGGCAAGATGGTCTGAATATATAAACACCAATTTTGGTGGAGCTGCACTGACTACGAACTAGTTTTCAGTAGGGCTGGGCAATAAATTGATATATCGTCCAAAACCAGTTTGAGGTCCATAGAGTTACATATCGGTTTCATAATTTTTAACCTGGCAATATATCATGGATCATGGTGTGTGTGTATGTGCCATGCAAAAATCATAATGTGGGGGAAATCCAGCCAATGCTTTTTTCGATTCCTGCAGCCCTTGTTAACTGCTGACTCAGCTCTTCCCTGAATTATGGTGCTGGAGGAGACTCCTGAGAGTCCCATGGACTGCTAGAAGATCAAACCTATCCATTCTTCAGGAAATCAGCCCTGAGTGCTCACTGGAAGGACAGATCGTGAAGCTGAGGCTCCAATACTTTGGCCACCTCATGAGAAGAGAAGTCTCCCTGGAAAGGACCCTGATGTTGGGAAAGATGGAGGGCACAAGGAGAAGGGGACGACAGAGGACGAGATGCTTGTACAGTGTTCTCGAAGCTACCAACATGAGTCTGACCAAACTGCGGGAGGCAGTGCAAGACAGGAGTGCCTGACGTGCTATGGTCCATGGGGTCTCAAAGAGTCAGGCACAACTAAACAACTAAACAACAGCAACAACAAGAAGATATTACTGAACTACATCAGCCCCAGCGAGCATGGCCAATGGCTGGGGATGATGGGAATTGGAGTTCAGCAACATGTGGAGAATCAAATGTTCCCTACACCTGCTTTATGGGATGTAGCAAGAAAATGGCTCTCTTTGACAGAGTCTTCCTCCTGCTGCTCTTCAGGTGCATTTTATGGTTTCGTATTTTTATTTTTTGCTTTGTAGGAGGGCACAGTAGCCAACTAAAGCTTTCAGAGAAGTTTTGGGACTTGTTCAGAAGGGGAAATACAAAAAACAAGATCCTTGCCAAATTCCATTGCAAAAGAAGCTCAGAAATTGGCTCTGGAAGACCAGCCAGTGGAAGGAGGGGGCAGAGTTGGAAATGGCATCTTAAACACAACTGCACTGAATGGGGAAATACCTGACCAGACAGGTCACACAAGAGAGACTGAAGCACTGTTTGCTGGTGAGAAAGGGTGTTCTTGTTTTACACAGACACATTAGTAAAAGCTTTCCGTCTCCAGATTGCTCTACAAAGTGGGGACGTTCCTCTTGTTTGAAGAACTCATTGTACAATCAGATCAAAAGGATAAACCATGAATGGCCCAGGGCTCTAACTTCTAATATGACAGGCATTTATAAGTGCAATTGATGGAATAGTTAACACAGCTGGGAAACAAAATGCCTCACATGCTTTGCCAATGCAAAGCTCCCTAAATTGAGAAATTTTTATAGTAATGCATGCCCCATAAAAAAGATAACCCGCAACCACATCATAAAATATTTTTTAAAAAGTTCCTATAAATGAACTAGCTAATTATATTGTTGGCAAACTGACATTATCCACAGTTAAATTCACTTGTCTGGTTTTCTGCTGAGCAAAAAAAGAAAGTGTTTACAAAGTTCTCTTAGCTACATTTTTTGTCCATTTATCTCCCTTCACACACACCCCCTCTATCCATTTTCTCAATACCATTCATAATCTTATTTTTATAAATATTTGAATTGGGTTTTTAAAAAACCCATATATTGTAGTAGATATGGGCCACCATATTTATTATATATTAGCATGCGGAATACACAAGAGTTAGTATCTTGCACTACTTTTGTTATATGTAATGGAGTACATTGGTGACTTCTTGTAGTTTAAAAAGTACTAAATGAGATCCTTTGGTTCCATCATCTAAAAAGCATCATTTAAATAGCATGTTCCCCATGATTGGGCTCCCTTGCTGTCTGTGGCAGAAGTGCATGAGTTCATGGAGGTCGTACATAACCAGCAATTGCATCATGTGAAAATCCCCTTAGTCAAAACTGTGTTATAGAAACCTCAGTACGAATAAATATAATTTTTAATTGGACTGGATTTTTATAAGTACATGGGATTTAGCATGAGGTTACAGAATCACCACTCAAATCTCATCAGAGGAAATTACACTGCATCTAGTAACCGTTATTGCAAAACATTTACTAACAGCATGAGTTTTCTGCTAGAATAACTCGTGAGATTAATGTGCAGGCACCTGAACGCTGTTGCAAACTACAGTTGCCTAAACAGCAAACACTTGGATATGGCTAGGAGCATGCATAATAATGCACAAGCTCAGTAGCACAGCCTCTGTCCTTTTGTTAACAATGGCAGGAAATACAAAGAATCCCCTTCTGTGTGTGTACATACCAGATTACCATCTGGACTGCCCCATATTTCCTCTCTCCTCTGCAAGTGATAATAGATTAAAACAAATGCTACACATCATCACCATGGCTGATCTCCCGGCTCAATGGAAATCCATACTCCAAATATTTGATGAAAATATTACAACCATCCTTCTAGCAGATTAGTTAGTGCACTAGGAAAAGACAAGGCCTCACGGTTCTTATGCCACTTTGCATTTAGGGCTTTTTAATTTATGGCCTGTGAAAAGTTTTATTGTGCTGACTGACAAGGCCTGAGAGATTGAGGTTTCCTACTTCACATACTAGAGGATTTAGCAAGCATTAGTAGGGTCACGAAAAGGGATTACGCAACCTTCTGGTTATTCCACCAGCCAACCCCCACTGCATGGTCCGATGATGACTTTATGCATAGGCCCACAGATAATGCCTTGAAATTTATTACTGCACATTCAAATGATTTTTTTTTTGGTATGAATATCATTAAACATAAACTTTTATACACTGCGTACCCAAAATCCAGGGTGCCATCTTCCTTTTTTTTTTAACGTGAGAGCACAGTGGCCATTGTGTGCAATCACAGCAATCAAAATGGCCGCCGTTCTTTCTCGATGAAAAACAAGACATCCCAGTTTTTCCAGGACACTTGCTTTGCATGTACACTGCAAAGTTTTTCCTTATTTGTGAGTGACAAGGCATCCATTTTATGCAGTTGTAGTGGTAGGGCAATCCTGCGTTGTTAAAACAGCTGCCACTATGCCAGAGTTGCTGCTGCTGTATCTATAAGCTGTCCTTCATCTGTCAAAAAACCAGGACAGTGTACAAAAAGGCATGAGATTAACTTAATTGTGTCATTATAATACAATGGAGCCGGGTGGGGTGGGGATATTTTTACATCAGCGTATCAAGCTGGGGATCTCAACAGCATAAACACAAAAACAACACTACAGGGCGAAAGGTATTGATGCAACAACAACAGCCATTACCACATAGTCTCTAGGAACATAGCTGGCACCCACAAATCACAACGTTATTCTTAATGTCCCCACATTGGTCATTCATTGCTGGCACCAATCAACAAGCAACAATGTCACAAACACCAGAATGATATCCCTTGACCCATTCCATATCCTTGCCACACACAAAATATAATAAGCATGCTGCCAGAAAGAGCCCACAGCACCTTCTCTAGAGTACTGCTTAGGAAGGCAACAAACACATAGCTCCATCTCTAAGTTATTGCAGTCTCCACAGTTGCATATGATTAAAAAAAACTCTGTGCTACTGGCGTTTTCAAGAGTTCTTTTCAAGTCCTCAGAAGGAAGGGTTGCAAACCCTCAGTGGTTCCACGCATACTGCTACCCCTCTCCTGGATCATTCAGAAGCTCAGGAAACAGAAGAGGGAAATCAAAACCTTTGTTGTGGGTGCAGGAGGCAGGAGACTGAGAAGGAGAAGGTTGGTGGGGGATGTTTGCCAGGAGCTCTCCATTGAATTTATTGGTGAGCCCGTGGGGTGTAGCACCTAGAGGGTAAGACCAGGACTGAGGAGAGCCAGGTTGAGATCCTCATTCAGTGTCACCATCTTTCAGCCTGACCTACCTCACAGAGTTGTTGTGATAATAAAAGTGAGGGTGGGTGGAGAGAACCAGACACCCCAACTTGAACTGATTGGATGAAAGAGCTGGGTGGAAATAATGTTCATGTGTTTTGTTGTAACAGCGATTTTCTTAGAACCCTACACTGGGAGGGAAGTGGCTGTTACTCCTGGGGGAAGGATGTGACTAAACTTGCTCCCATTCCTTCAAACATCCTGAATCACATCCCCCCAAGACTGCCCATTTCTGGCCCCTCTTTCGCAGTCATAGTTATGATGGTGGCACAACCGTACTGACCGTGAACTGTGACTCTCTTTCTGCAAAAACCCACGCAGAGCAATGCACGGTTGCTTCCTCCTTTCTCAGGAGTCCCTTTGCCACGAAAGAAAGGGGCTGGGAGGGGACAACAGCTCTGTGCACTTCCCAAAATAACAAGCACACACACAAAAATATTACTTTTGTCTGTTGTGGGAATAGAAGTTACGGTAACCTTTAAAATGCTGCTTCCTCTCTGTATTTTTCAGGCTGAAGACCTTGACGTTCTCAGGGTAATTTTAGAAATGTCACACGGAGATATCTGTTTGGAGTGAGATAATACCTGATGATTATGTAGGGAAATCATTCCTCGATGGGATATATCACGTACTACATATTACTAGCCACTAAAACTGTGGCTAAACAGCAGCAGCTGCACAGCTGTCCTTTAAGCACAAGAGAGTTATGAAAGGCAGAATGTAAACGGGAAACAACAAAGCCAAGTTCTGAGTATTTCTTTTTGAGCCAGCAGGTTAAAGTGCCTGGAGTGTCAAATCCCTATGAGGGACTGTTTGCTTACAGAGGAGTTTTATTTGTTCATTCATTAGTTTGTTTACGGGAGTTACCAGATGGTTTTACAGTCACATTCTAAGCTTCTGAAGCCAAAGCTTGCAATTCTACATATTCTACAATGAATCGTAAATAAAACTCATCCCTGGGGAGAAAAACCAAATCCTAAAACAGCAAGAAATAATAGGCAACAGGACAGCACCCAGGGCCACCTGAAAGCATTTTGCTGTCTTAGGAGAAGGACATGATGGTGCCTCGTAAATAATAATAATAATAATAATAATAATAATAATAATAATAATAATAATTTATTTATACCCTGTCCATCTGGCTGGGTTCCCCAGCCACTCTGGGCGGCTCCCAACAGAATATTAAAAACACGACAAAACACCAAACTTTTAAAGTTCCCTAATCAGGGCTCCTTCAGATGTCTTCTAAAAGTCAGATAATTGTTTATTTCCTTGACATCTTATCGAGGGCGTTTCACAGGGTGGACGCCACTACCGAGAAGGCCCTCTGCCTGGTTCCCTGTAGCACTTCTCGCAGTGAGGGAACCGCCAGAAGGCCCTTGGAGCTGGACTTCAGTGCCCAGGCTGAACAATTGGGGGGTGGGGTGGAGATGCTCCTTCAGAAGCCATTTAGGGCTTCAATGTGTAAGTCCCTTCCAGGTGTAAAAGCTGACCAGAATGGCAGCTGAATCTTACTTCAACACAGGCAACGTGTGGGGCAGTATGGGCACAGGGTAGGCTTCCTGATGTGGAATAGGATGTCCCTATTTTAATCGGAGAAATGTTGGAGTAGCTGGTCTTTGAGTCCCTTTCCAATGCTATGATTACCAGTACTAATCTTTCACCTACTTCGGCTGCAGCAGAAGACGTCTTTAAAAATGGACTTGACCTTCTTCCTACAAGCGAAAAGTGAGCTAGCCAGGGTTTCAACGGGGTACTATGCAGCAGTCCTTTTAATAGCAACTTGAAAACATTAGCAGGTGTTAAAAGGTGTTAAAAGCTTTTCAAAGCTCCTGCGTCATCAGAAGTTGCTCTTAAAGGTACAAGAGCAGGACAGGCTCTTTTTCTTTGTTTCTGGTCAGTTCTTAGGTCTACTTTTTAGGCAAGTCTCAAGGAATTCCACCTGGAGAACAACTCAACTGAAAAGGCCCTAGACAAGGAAGGGGTGATGCTTCAGGTAAGGGGAATAGCCAGGAAAGGGTCTTCGCCTACCTCTGCCCCAGATCTTAGAACATTATCTTCTGAGCATGAACAGCGAATGCTTAACTGCAAAACCCAATCACAACAATCCACTCCATTGTATTACCTCTGCACTTAGGTAATTGCACATGTTAGGGATGGGAAGGAAAATACGAAATAGACAACAGATAGAAAGCAAATAGCAAAATACTCATTCAGGCACTAATTTCTTAAAGTAACACTCTACTAAGGGAAGCAGTTCTGGAAGAAGAGGATCCAAATGGCAGTTAGTCACAAGTAAGGATAGGTGAATCTGTCAATTTCAGATTCTCTTACTTTCTCATTTTTTTCCAATCTTAAGTTCAGTTCTCCACATTCCCGAATCAATTTGAATTTTTATTTAAAAGTTTTCATGAAAATTAATCAAAATATTAGAGCAAAATTAGCCTATTGTATGCATTTTTGTACGCAATTTCCCCTAGTGTATACATTATTTCCCCATATATATTGCATTTATGTATGCTATTTTCACTAATGCCTGCATCGTTTTGCACATTTACCCCATTACATGCATTTTTGTACATAATTTTAACTGTTTTCAACTATTTATGGTTTTATTGCACAGTTTGATATTTTTACTGCTGTAAACTACTTTAGTATATTACATATATACCTATACCTATACATACACACCAATAATTTTAAAATTAATTAAGTAGGAGAGCGGCATTGCAAAATTCAGAGAAGTGTGAATTTCAATGGATGGTTGTGCTTTGGTTCACATATTGTTTTGGAAAGGGAAAATTGGGTACCATTGCCTTCAGATGTGAAATAAATCTACTTTCTTATCTATTCCTAGTCACACCTGTGCTGATGGAATGGGCTCTTCTGACCCATCTTTGCTGCAGTCAGGTGGCTCATAGACAGCAGTCCTGGATGAGGAGCAGCCAAATGGTAGTTGGTCCTTTAAGGTGATTCTTCAAGGTTTCCTATAGAAGCCCAGAACATTGATAACATGCCTGGCTGCTACATTTTCCAGCTTGCTGCCATTCTCGTTGCTTCACATCACCATTATTAAGCATATAACAAATGGTGAAGAGCAACTGAAAAGTGTTGCTCAATAAATATGAAGGCAACATTCGGTGCAACTAACCATCTGAATCAGTCTTTCCCAAACTTGGGTCTTCAGCTGTTTTTGGACTACAGTTCCCATCATCCCTGACCACTGGGTTCTGCTAGCTAGGGATGATGGATGGTGTAGTCCAAAAACAGCTGGAGACCCAAGTTTGGGAAACCCTGATCTAAATGTTCAATTCTAAAGCTTTATTCTTGGGTTCACCTTAACAGGGTGAGCAGAACAACTCACAGAAGTTTTAGGGCATTCTGCAACTGAGGCATCTTTTGAAATCTGATATTCAGCAGTGCTTACTTTTGTGTTTTTAAAGATATTCTGATGCTGGGGTTTTGCTACAGCTAAGAATATTTCATTCCCAAAACAATATTGAAGAGGGTTTCCTCTTCTGATAATGAATAGTAAGTAGCATTTGTTTATTAAATTGTATGCTTACCCAACACTTTCCCTCTAACAGACAAGGTTTACAGCAGGCATAGGCAAACTCGGCCCTCCAGATGTTTTGAGACTACAATTCCCATCATCCCTGACCACTGGTTCTGTTAGCCGGGGATGATGGGAGTTGTAGTCCCAAAACATCTAGAGGGCCGAGTTTGCCTATATGCATGGCATAGGGGTTATGCAGCTGCAATTCCCACTCAGTTAAATAGTAATTATTCCCAGGTAAGCGTGTATAAGATTGCAGTCCCCTTGATATTTTACAGTATCCAACATGCTCTTTAAATCCATTGAATCAGTTAGAAGCCACTTTATCACTTTTATCCTAAAGAACACCTTAATCATAAAGAAAACCTTAAATACTCCCAAAACCATATATGCAGTTGAGTGACCCGCGTTCATTGCACAATAAAGTGTTTTCGTCATAAAGCAGCGCTCTCAGTATCGTTTTCATTGGCAAACACTAAGTATTGTGGAAGCTCTCATGATTGCGGCACTTGAAATATCCTTCTCCCACCAAATGATTTCCTCTGTAATTGATGTCATAAAGAATATCTGTGTTAAGTTGTCTTCATTTCCCCAGGTTTCAATCCTTATGATGATCAATTATTTATATACAGGCTAGATGAAAGGCAAGATTGTAATGACCTGGAGGACTTTAATGGTGACATCATAAATCTTGAGAGCGAAGCTCAAGTGGGTGATATTAACATAAAAATAGTGCTGGTTCAAGTATATTTCACTCTTTTCTCGAGGAAGCTCCTGAACTGCCTACAGATCTCCCCTCCTCATTCTTTTAATAGACTAGTAGCCTTATCCTATGCATTTTTACTCTGAATCCACTCATAGCAGGAAGAACAACCACTGGGAGGAGCACAGAGAGAAGAAATGCCATGGTGCACCGGTAGCAAAACCGGATGCCTTCATCTGCCCCAGCTGCAACAAAACGTGTCTCTCCTGTATCAGTCTCTGCAGCCACAGCAGGCGCTGTAACTCCCCATTGTTTTGACTTAACCCCAATCAGACAAACTCTTCCATTGTCTCCCGAGACAGACGGATGGCAACACAAGCTAAATCCACTCAGTTCAATGAGGCTCTCTCCCAAGCTTATCTGCAAAGCTTTCTCCCAAATATATTTGCAATACTTCACACAATATTTTCATGGTCCTATGTAGTTTTGGCCCCTATGCACCATACATGTAAAGCACTGTGATACCAGTTTAACAGTTAGAGCTTCCCCCATAGAATTCTGGGAAATGTAGTCTGTTAAAGGTGCTGAGACTTATTAAGAGACCATTATTCCCCTTACAGAGCTACAGTTTACAGAGTGGTACAGTGGTGCCTCGCTAGACGAACGCCCTGTAAGACGAATTTTTCGCTTAATGAAGAGATTTTTCAAGCGGAGGTTGCCTCGCTAGACGAATTCGTTTTGTGAAAAATTCATCTAGCGAATTGCGGTTTCCCATAGGAATGCATTGAAATTAAATTAATTGGGCGGGGAATTCAATGCATTCCTATGGGATTCGCTAGACGAATTTTTCATTATAAGAATTGACCCATGGAACGAATTAAATTCGTCTAGCGAGGCACCACTGTATATCAATCCATCCATCTTACCAGGGAACTTTGGGAAATGGAGCTCTGTGAGGGGAAGAGGGGGTCTGTAAACACTCTCAGAACCCTCAACAAACTACAGTTCTCAGGATTATTTGGGGGTGGGGACTGGGAACCATGACTGTTAGGGTGGCATTAAACCAGGGGTCAGCAAACCTTTTCAGCAGGGGGCCGGTCCACTGTCCCTCAGACCTTGTGGGGGGCCGGACTATATTTTGAAAAAATAAATAAATGAATGAATTCCTATGCCCAACAAATAACCCAGAGAAGTATTTTTAAATAAAAGACCACATTCTACTCATGTAAAAACACGCTGATTCCCGGACCATCTGCGGGCTGGATTTAGAAGGCAATTGGGTCAGATCCGGCCCCCGGGCCTTGGTTTGCCTACCCATGCATTCAATGTATAGTGCGGGTGTGACTTTTAATAACTCCTACCCAAACTAAGACATTCCATTGGAAATCACTTTTGTGTTTGTGCAACTCCCATTCATTTTACCAGGACAACCACCAGGAGCATTTTCAGCCCATTCTGAGCTTGAGCATAAGTTTCACAACTATGTCAGGTTGAGGCGTTTTCATAGAATTGTAGAGTTGGAAGGGACCCTGAGGAACATCTAGTAGCCTTATCCTATGCATTTTTTACTTAGAAATAAAATCCACTCACAGCAGGGATATGCAGCTGTTGGGCACAAAGTTTTATGCAGTTCATGCTTCCATCAAATTGTGTAATACAAATGTAAAATCGGGGTGAGTGTGTTTTCCCCCCAGCCAGAGCTCACCAGAACTCAGTTCCAGCACCTCTCAGGTGGGCACCATTGCCATTATAAGAGAACAAGGGAGGCGTTCATGGTGAAATTCATGGGAGTTTCAGATGTTGATGTCAAGGATCTCCGAGCACCTGTTGCTGTGCCAATCGGATGTGATTCTCAATGCGCAACTGACTGTGTCATCCATGTGTGACTTACTTTGACATCCCGACTGCTAAAAAACCCAGAAGGGGCCACTCAAACGGTGTCAGCAAAACAAGGAGCTAAAACCCAGCATAGCAATAACTGTTAACATAAAGATGCCATCAGGATACATGACGAGTCCCTTGTCATTTCACATTTCACGCAACACAAACGCGACATCTTTCCCTTAAGATTGCTAGACATTAATCAAACGTACCTCCTCACTTGAGAAGATGAATGCTACCTAAGGAGGGAAGCCTCTAATATATTTACTGTGAGGTGGCTGCTTTTTTTAGCCCTGCAGACCATAATGACACATGGTGCTTCAGACCGCAGGACCACGTGAGAAGCCACCGTGTCACAGGGAATTTCTGCTCTCGTCCTGCACTGTCTTCTCATCTTGGTCTGTTGATTTCTCAAGGGCACTTTTCAAACCCAGTGACTTTTATTTAAGGGGGTTTGTTTTGTTGGGAGTAGGAGATGTGAGGATGCATAATCCTTTTGTGTGTTTCTTAGTCAATGTGACACAGCAACAGCTGTAAATTCATTCATTCATTGGAATTATTTCCTACAGCTTCCATTTATCTACAGAGACTTGCAGGAACCACATTCATATTCACCTGGGAAAGGAATTTGTCCTAGAACTTACTACAGTTGTACCTTGGATCCCGAACGCCTTGGTACTCGGACGTTTTGGCTCCTGAACGCCACAAACCCGGAAGTGAGTGTTCCTGGTTTGCAAACATTCTTTGGAATCCAAACGTCCGACGGGTGCTTCCGCAGCTTCCAATTGGCTGCAGGAGCTTTTTGCAGCCAATCAGAAGCCACGCTTTGGTTTCCGAACGTTTTGGAAGTCGAACGGACTTCTGGAACGGATTCTGTTCGACTTCCAAGGTACGACTGTACTTAGGACTGCTAAGCACTGGCTCTTTAACTAGTTTATTAAAGTAAACTTAAAATATATTTGCACATGACCAAATGACTTCTTGAGATATTGGGAGAAAACTTTCAGTTTAATGTTCGCCCATTACATATCTTACTAGAGATGGGGCACGATGGGTCAGTGTGTCTAGAAGGTTGGTGGTTCGAGCCCATCCAGGGATGGCTGTTGGCAGAATTCTTGCATTGCAGAGGGTTCAACTAGAATAGTTGATCCTAGGGGTCTCTTCCAACTCTACAATTTTACAAAATTTCAAAAAGGTTTGTGTACAGCTACTGCTGGGGAACAGGACATAAAACAGGCACCCCCAAACTCTGGCCCTCCAGATGTTTTGGACTACAATTCCCATCATCCCTGACCACTGGTCCTGTTAGCTAGGGATCATGGGGGTTGTAGGCCAAAACAACTGGAGGGCTGCAGTTTGGGGATGCCTGACATAAAATGTGCCTGTCAGGATAAAGCAGCTTTCACCAACCTGGGTACCATCCAGATGCTGTGGACTGCAACTCCCCTTGGCCCATCTGGAAAGCACCAGGATGACGAAGGCACGGATATAGCAAAGAATCTTAGAATGTGGTTTGTTTGCTTTTTTACTTCAATGTCTGCCTCTGGTGGGCAAATGTAACATGGCAATAGCTGAAAGAGTGAAAAGGGGTGAGCACACAGAATTAAACAGAGACATAAAATTCACCCAAGCGTTCTGGTTTAGCTGTGATTGTTTTTCTTTAAGTGGACCACAGCAGCCATACTTTGTGGCTAGGCAAGCTGCAAGACAACACACCCTATTTTTTGCCATTCAAATCAGGTAGGAAAGCCAGTTGCTTTAACAAGATGCTGGTGAGCCAGTGTGGATGTTTAGCAAACTGCCATGGTGTTGCATTAATTATTATTTATTTGTAAGATTTATATCCCACCTCTCTGCTTCACCACAGGTCTCTAAGGGAACTGACAGTAAAGAAAAATCAATACCTATGTGTTATGTACTGAGCTGAATCCTAGAACAATAGGATTCAGAATCAGCGGGAGCTACCCAATCCAACTCCAGGTGGAAGTGAATCCGCAACCTGATTGGCCTGCTGGAGCAGCCAATCAGGCGGCTGGCAGAAGTGAATCTGCTACCTGATTGGCCTGTAGGAGCAGCCAATCAGGCTGCAGGCAGAAGTCAATCCACAATATAATTGGCCCACAGGTGTAGCCCTGAAGTAGCCAATCACGCAAGGCCCATTGTGTAAATAATGTATATAAGCAGATGGTTTTGGGAAAAGAGCCATTCGTCTTCTCTTCTCCTCCTTGATGACTATGAGCTGAATAAAGAGCATGAAATTCACTCTCGACTCCGAGTATATTTCACTATGCATGCCTTGCTCCCAATGCTTTATAACGCACACACAGGCCCTTATTGAGCAATATCCATTTGACGTCAAAGGTAAAGAGGTAAAGGTAAAGGACCTCTGGATGGTTAAGTCCAGTCAAAGGCGACTATGAGGTTGTGGCACTCATCTCGCTTTTCAGGCCAAGGGAGCCAGCGTTTTTCCACAGACAGCTTTCCGGGTCATGTGGCCAGCATGACCAAACCACTTCTGGCGCAACAGAACACCATGACAGAAGCCAGAGTGCACAGAAACGCTGTTTACCTTCCTGCCGCAGCAGTACCTATTTATCTACTTGCACTGGCGTGCTTTCAAACTGCTAGGTTGGCAGGAGCTGGGACAACGGGAGCTCACCCCGTCGCGGGGATTTGAACCGCCGACCTTCCTATCGGCAAGCCCAAGAGGCTCAGTGGTTTAGACCACAGCGCCGCCCGCGACTGCTCCGCCAGGGAAGGATTATATCATCCCCTTGTCCTTTTTTGTGTGTTGTTCATTCTGAAGGGTGGTCATACAAGCAGTCTCTGCTTGTGAGCGGCAAAAGAAGTGTTGAACCTGGCTGCGTGTGCAGGGATCCTTGAAGTACGGTACCTCTGTTCTGGGGATCTTGTTGTCTGTGCTACCCCTGCATTTGGCAGCTTGTGTCTCCTGCGTGGGATGGGATAGGGTAGGTAATGTAGTGAGGTCAGGGCTCCCACATCTTCGCCATGTGTGGATTGTCTCCAGCCATGCATGGCTAATATGAACAAGGGGAGGAGGGGCGAGCATGTCGGCATGCTACATTGTCCACATATTGTCCTAGCTTCTCCTAAAATATATTGTTGCATAGTAACAGATTTTAAAAAAAGAGAATAATAATTATTTGAAAAAAACACCAGCCTTTTCTTTTCTGCAACCTGGCAACCCACTGTGACTGAAGCCCTTAAAGACAGGCGTAGAAATTGTTTGCACATTCACGTCCTCGTCGTTCATTCATTCTGCTCTATTAGAGTCGAGCACTTTGGAGCCTCGGAATAACAAATAAAACAAAAGCACAACTGGCTTCCAATCTGTTCCTGCTGCTACATTAATATGTCACTTTATTGCATGCCAGAATGTCTCGCATCGGTGCTGCTCCTATCGGAGTATGTGGAATTGTCGCCGTAATTGGAAAATTTAAAGCCAAATTCGTCAGGATCGGCCAGGAATTCGGGTTATGCAAACTTCCAGGACCTGAACCACGTTTGAAAGGCTGTAGCTCAGTTTTGCATGCTGAAGTTCCAGGGTTGATACCTCACATGTCTAGGTGGAGGGGGGACTTGGGGAGGGGGGACACTTCTGTCTGAAACCCCAGAGGGCCTCTGCCATGAGTTAGATGGACCAATGGTCTTAGTATACAGCAGATTCCTGCATTGTTCCTATGAGGGACGGACCGACAAACATATCATCTTTGGCAAAAGAGAGTTGAAAGCAAAGAGGCAGTGTGGTGAAGTGGTTAGAATACCAGTGTCAGGCGTCAGGGAATCAGCTTCCTCCCCAGTGGCCATAAATGAGCAGATCAAACAAAATGAATTCTTACCCATTAGTTTCTTTAATAAACACAGTGAAGGACAAAAGAAAGCATCTGACCAAAATGGCGGTGCTCCCAATTAAAGTCATCCCCCCATTCCTATTAATCCATGTCACTTCTTTGTCTTGTAATCTGAGTTTGTAGTCTCTGTGCTTTCTGTTCTGAAACTTTCTGAGCTCTTCTTGACCTTAGGCTGAGTGGAGAAATGCTGTCTAGAGACTGTGAATCTGTTAACCCTCTCTCTTCCAGTGTTTCTTCTCCTAGTTGTTCCCCATCCAGTATTTCCCAGCTTCTGCCTTCTGAACTATGCCCCTCTGCAAACCACTGTTCCAAATCCATACTGTCCTCTGTTGGCAATCCACCAAGGAAACTAGGGCAACTGGCAGGCCCCCAGCTGGCTCCAGCTTTGCTGGCCGATCTTACCGGCTGATCTCCGCTCCTTCGTGCAGCAACATAATTCAGTGACCCAGACATCAGATGCCTAAGCACACTATCTCAGACACTGGCACGAGAGGCTTGTGTGAACATATTTACAAGCAGTTTATCAAAGCAAGTCAGAACAGAAGGAAAACATGTCCAATCACCTTCGTGTCCAAGCAAAACAGAAAGTATACACATAACAGAAGTTCCAGCATGCAATGCTGGTGTGTTACGCAGACGCAACAGTTCCACGTCTGCCCCTAAGGTGGAACGGACTATCCCAACATCCTCCTGCTCCTGGGAAGATTCAGGATCAGGGGGAGGGGGGGCTCTCACCATTCCTCCTCAGTGCAGCCCTCCTCAGCACGGTCCCTGACAACTAGGCTGGAACTAGGGAAACTCTGGTTGAATCCTTATTCTGTCACAAAGCTCAGCTGGAGACCTCGAGCTTGTCACTGCCTCTTCCTGGAAGTCACATATAATCTTTTTACAACTCATATTCCTCCAACTCTACAATTCTAAGATTCTAAGATCTCTCTCTCTCTCTCTCGATGACATGTGGCTTGCAGGGAGAAGATACCCTATGCCAGCTCAAGGCATGGAAAATGTTGTTCGCCTCGCCTCACAGCATTGGATTTGTTTTCCCATGTGATTTTTGGTTTCCAGCCACCTTGGCATGCACTGGTCTTGGGAATGTCTTGCAAAACCTCTCTGTCGCTAAATCTGATTTCCCCCTCTGCCCCCTGCCAACGCTGTTGCAAATATTCTGTCCCCTGGGCAATTGTATCAGGTGTTTCTCAACCACCCCGTTGAACCTGCAGCCTGCATTCCCCGTGCGGTTTGTGAATGTGCTCACTGGAATGCGCTCACAGTTGCTGGCTTCTCCCTCCTTGAACATGGTGCCACTTTTTTTTGGTCTCCTTGCCCTGCTCCACCCAAGCAAAGGAGTGCTTCGCTGCTCTGGCAACAACAAGAGACCATTCTGGCTGTCCAAGTGGCATCTCTCTCAGACGCCAAGCCAGTGCTGTTAAACCTTTTGCTTTGGAACCCGGCCAGCCAGTTCCTTTGATATTCCTTGCTGTTGCAGCATGACTCATTTCCTCCCCCCCCCCCGCACCCCACTCAGCACAGCACCAACAACAACGACACCTAGTGGGGAACAAAAAAAGCAGCAATAGCTGAAAATGCCCGGTACTGTATTGTAAAGTGATTTGTGTGCTGAGCCTTCCCTTCTAGCTAGGCTCGAATGCAGCCTTCCCCAACATAGAATCATAGAGTTGGAAGGGACCATGAAGCTCGCCTAGTCCAAACCCCTGCAATGAAGGAATCTTTTGCCCAACGTGGGGCTCAAATCCATGACCCTGAGATTAGAGTCTCATGCTCTACCAACTGAGCTACCCCCGATCTTCAAAGATGGTACCCCCCTCCAGACCCTTGGGTCTGCAATTCCACCATGGCCAGAGGTCAGGGGTGATGAACGTTGTGGTCTAGAACACCTGGAAGGTGCTAGGGGTTGGGAAATGCTTTTCTACTGCATTCAGGGTGGTCTAGATTTCAAAAGCCATATTTATGGAATTTCCTTAATTCAGTGTTTCCTTAATTATCTCCCCTCGAGAACAAACAAACAAGGCTATATTTTTAGGACCCACCTTATTTTTATAGAATCATAGAATTGTAGAGTTGGACGGGACCCCGAGCACCATCTAGCCCCACCCCCCTGCAATGCAGGAATATACAACTGTCGCATATGGGGATCAAATCCTGGGGCCGTAGGGTGAAGGGTGGGAAATAAGTACCTAAATAATAAACCACCTTTTCAAAGGCATCCGACTCAGAGCGATGCAGCACAATAATTAAGGAGGTTTTTTCGGAACGGCGTCTCAAGTCCTCTAGAGCTCAATGGGATTTGGTTCCCAAGTCTGCGCACACTGATGTCCTTTGGAACTTGTCAGCAATCCAACAGTTCTCCAGAACTAAAGGGAAGTGAGCATTCCAAGGTACAGTAATAGATCATATTTTAATTTCAATCTTGTAGAAACTAGCTTTTCTACAGCAGCAACAACAAACATTAATGTTATATTATAAAATCTGCTACACATGATAATCTGTATGAAATTAGGAGACCCCCATAAAGCACTCTTTCAAAGCAGGGCGATCTTAGTTATGTATTTACTTATTACTTAATTTGTATCATAAATATAAAATATATATATTAAAATAAAAACAATTTTATAACAGCAATACTGTTCTTTTGAGGGCACAACTGCAACTTCAAGGTGGCTTACAAGCGTCATAAAATACAATATTGATAAGAATGACAAAACATAATAAAATCGGGGCCTGATTGAAACGACATTTAACCCCCTGACAACTGAACAATAGTTAAAACAGCAGCAGCAATCAAGAAAAGTGATTGCTGCGTGAACTAAAAAGAGTGAACTAAAAAAAGAAGAAGTTTTAAGTTGTTTCTTAAAAGTTTCCCAAGATGGAGTCACTCACATTTCCTGAAACAATGATTGGGCCACCACTGAAAAGGCCCTGTCCATTATTAATCCTGCTGTGATTTCCAAACCTAGAGCCACACCCCAGTAATTACTCTCCTACTCTTATGCCAAGCACAGCCTTAAATTTAAGCAAGTACAAACACACAACCCAAGTCTGTCACTCCTTTGAGCAACTAATCCTAGGCTAACATCTTGTTCCTGGGATAGTGTTGCCTGAAGCTCCACCCTTTATTTCTTCTGCTCTCTGAGAAACTCAGGTATAATATTTGTGGGCATGCAACAAAGATGTTTGCCGCATGACTCGTGAAGCTGCTCTAAGCATGCTTCTTCAAACATTTACAGCACAATCCTATGCATGTTTACTTGGAAGTAAGGCACACAGTTTTCTATGGGGCTCATGACCAGGGATGAGTGACTAGGATTGAGGCCTTAATCTTCCAAGTGCTGCCATAAGCAATTACTGCTTTGACATGTCACTGAATGCAATACTGGTTAACTTTTGGGTTGGTTTTGTGATGTGAGGAAATGCTCCTGACCAAATCAAGGGTGGATCTACACAGAGGAAAACCCCGCTATAAATAAATCAGAAATTAGATCGTTATAACAAAAGGAAAAAATTAAAACTCTATGGGAAATCACATATAAAATTTTCCTGCTCTCTGACGCCATCTGGTGTTGCATGTTTATAGTGTATTCAAATTGTTGTTTCTTTACTAATATAGCTAATCCCCAAGGTGGAACTAGATATTTCATAAAAATCAAATCCCTCTGACCCACTGAGCAATATTCAGCACAATGTACTCAAATGCCTTTTCATTATCACATGGTGTTGTATCTTCTTGACCTCATTATATCATCATATACTGTTGTATCTGGATGAGGAAGAGAAAGAGAACTCAGTGGGAGGGATTCAACCTAAGAGTCCCATCAGCAGAAGCCCTGTGCAAGGACTTTTACTCATGCAATAGGGTTCCCTCCCTCTTGCCATACATCCAGTCACTCTGGCTCTGTGTGGGCCAAGAGAACTCCCAGAATGGGGGGGGGGGGCAGAGGAGTGGATCATTCCATCTGACAAGCTGAAATGCTTCCTTGATGGAATGATCGCCTTGGTGCAACGTTAACTTTCTCCTGAATGTTTCATCCTAAAATACCCCTCAAGCTGAGAAGGAAACAGTTCAGGCTGATCTTGTAATGTCTTGAGTACTTGTTCCGCAATGACTATGCAGATGCTACTTAATCAGCCCTGGGCAATGACTCTGGAGTCTGCAGAATAATGTGAAACAACTGCCAGGCCAATCAAGGAACCGCCCCCCCCCATTTATCAAGGAGAAAGTGCTTTTCAGACATCCTCCCAAATGGGCCCAAAGCAATGCTTTCTTTAACAAAAGGTCGGGTAATTTGTGGCGAGATATGGCTGATTCCTCATGAGCAATACATGGCAAGGAGTCTCCTTTAATGCAATCTGAAGAAATGCAGGGAACTCCTTGGAATCAGATGAGAGAGAATGGGCAGAATAATCTCGAGAGGTTGAGAGCAGTCGTTACGTTAGATTAGAACAGGAACTGATGATGTTATGGTCTTGTAGATAGTCATTTTGCAGAAGATCCACATGTTTCTAATACTCTGGTCATTTAAAAGGACCATCTGGCCAGTTGGCTGTTTGATGTGGAAAAAGTATAGCCGAATATTGCAAACAAAGCAAAAAGAATGCAGGTTGTGAATATTGCCTATGTGGAACCAGAAACAGCAATATACAGTGGTACCTTCGGTTACAAACACCTCGGGTTACAGACTCCGCTAACCCGGAAGTAGTACCTCGAGTTAAGAACTTTACCTCAGGATGAGAACAGAAATCACATGACAGCGGCATGGCGGCAACGGGAGGCCCCATTAGCTAAAGTGGTACCTCAGGTTAAGAATGGTTTCAGGTTAAGAACGGACCTCCGGAACGAATTAAGTTCGTAACCAGAGGTACCACTGTAACTGCAAAAGCAGTTTTGGTTTCCTGGAACATGAGATTGTGATACACATGGCAGAGTCGGATTTAGGGCAGTGCAACCGGTCCTGCAACGTCAGCTGCTGAGCCTAGGGGGCACCGCTAGGACGTAGTGTCACAGCTATGACGTAGTGAATTGAGCAGAATGGAAGGTAACAGAAATGTGTGTGTATGTGTGTGACAAATTTTGGCCTCAGACAGGGAGCCACGCAAGATTGTGGCCCTAGAAAAGCACTTTTTGGGGGTGCTGTGCTCTCACATGAGAGGAGGGTGGCAAAACCACATTAGATTGCAGGGGCCCCCCCATAACCTTTGGGTGGGCGAGATTGTGGCACGAGATCACAGCGTCAAAAATGGCTGCCGTGGTCTTTTGCTTTGGTTTTCTGGGGACAGTTGCAGGGTATGCACCTCAGGTGTAAAAGATCAGGGTAAATAGGTGCATCCTCAACATTTACTGAAAGCTGAATATTGAAGAAGCCAGATACACCTCTTTGGGGAGGGAATCCCACAGACTGGGGGCTGCCACAGGGAACGGTATCTCCCATACCACCACTATCCCAAAGGAGGATGAAACTCCTTAGAGGGGCCCCTTTGCTGAATTTAACACCAAGGAGGGTTCATAAGGAGAGGGTCTTTCAGATATTTGGAGCCCATGTTGTTTAGGGCTTTTAAAACACTAATGAGAGGAGCTTGAATTGGGCCTAGAAACAAACTGGCAGGATAAGAGGCTTATCCCAAAAAGCATGTTCATAGGAGATGCAATGTAACTTTCTCTCATTAAGTTGGCTGTCCACCTGCTCAAGAATTGAAATGTGTCCCTACTGTTTAACCCTGCAGAGGTTAAGTGGTTGATTGAAACGTGAGTTGCAGCAGAATGTAAGCAGCCTTTCCACACAACCACTTGAAACCTTCCACTGAATTTGGTTCCTATTTCTCTTTGTTGCACTGCAAGTCCAAAGTAGCTGTCATTTATTGCTAATTTATTATAAGCACATGTTGAGTAATAGCCCATAAAGCGTTTGCAGCTTCTGTCTTTAGTTACATTGCACCGCTGGTGAATAAGAAATAAAAATGCTAAACTTTGTTTTGCAATGGGACGTTGATTAAAAGCCGCTTGAGTTTAAAATTTCCAACCGTCAAAAATGAAATGCCTTTGCATACTTCATATGCCAGTCCAGTCAGATGGTTTATTTTCCTACTGTGTATAAATAATGGATTTTGCGTTTTATATGAATCCATCATCAGACTGTGTTGAATTCTCAAACGATGGCAGTCTCAATTGTCTTGCAGTGAAGCTAACTAGCTGGAACTAATTCAGAAATGGCTCTAGACCATAATTATGTTAACCTAGGATATTAGGGAAGGGATCTCACCTGTGTCAGCCTTTTTTTGAATAAATAGGAGCAAAGGTAGCTCTGCTATCCAGTCATAAAGTTAATCAAGTTATAAAGTTAATCAAGTTTTGTACTGTACTTAAAAAATAAATTAAACTGGTAGCAAAAACTACAAATGCCTCATGAGAATATAGCACGGAAACCTTCAAGCGTGATCAGAAATCGCAACAGGCATTTATAATTAATCTTCAGTGAAGGAAGGATATTCTTCTTTCCCCCCCTCCAACCCCCGCCCCCCACCTATGCTCACACGTGCTGAAACATTAATCTTGTTAAAAAGGTACGGGTGAAAGCTTCAAGCTTCAAGATTTGGAATGTTCATTGTTCATTCCAGTTTGGGGGCTAAAACTTTGGGGACAACTATTTTAGAATACAAAAAGAGCAAACTTGAGCCTCACCTTCAAGCGAACGGAAAGAAGGGCAAAGGATGCCCTCTGGGATCATGATTAGACTATAGCATACATTTGATTGATCAGAACAGAGAAGAACTATAGTTAGCCATTGCTTTCCAACAGCTTCCTGACCATTTTGGAAATTCAGTATGTATGTATGCATGCATGCATTTTTAAATTTTATACTTGTATCCAACCTTTCTTCCAAGGAGCTCAAGGTGACACCCATTGCTCTCTTCCTTCTCTGGATTTTACCCTCACAACAGCCCTGTGAGGTAGGTTAGGTTGAGAGGCAGTGACTGGCCACGGTCACCCAGTGAGTTGCATGGCTGAGTGGGGATTTGAACCCTGGCCTCCCAGGTCCTAGCCCAACAGTCCAACCACTACGCCACACTGGTTCTCCAGCTATGAAATACATTAAGTTTGCCCATGGATGTGGGGAGAGATAAGAAGATGGCCTGTCACACCAAGAAGGTTCTCCACTACCTCTGTAGACTTTTCCTCCTCATTGCAAAGCCTTCAGCGAGCTGTAGGAGCTGTGATATTGCTGTCTTCTCAGTGTTTAGGAGGCTTTAGATAAGTACCCCTTAATAAGGGGTCAGGCCTTATTAAGTCTCGCTATGCACTTCTAGAGTGAATTGTGCAATCTAGCCGGGTTGTTCCAGCACACTATAGTACAGGAGCCACCAAATTTTTTGAAGTGCAGACTCTCCAAGTATCCCTATTTTCCAGGGACAGTCCCAATTTTACAGAAGCCATCCTGGTTCCTAACTTGATCCCAGAATGTTCCGCTTTTCCTGGGGATGTCCCTATTTTCATTGGAGAAATGTTGGAGTGTATGGAATTATCTGACCCCCCCAAGTCGTCTGGTGGCAGCCCTGTATAGAGAAGTTTTTAAATGTTTGACATTTTAGTATGTTTTTAAATATGTTGGAAGCCGCCCAGAGTGACTAGGGGAAATCCAGTCAGATGGGTGGGGTATAAATATAACAATAGCAATAGCAATAGCAGTAAGAATAAGAATACAGTCTCGGAAGTCGGACGTTTTGGCTTTCGAACGCCGAAAACCTGGAAGGAAATGCTTAGGTTTTCAAACGCTTTTCGGAAGCCGAATGTGCCACGTGGCTTCCGTATTGAGTTTCGCAGACGTACATGCTTCTGGAAATGCATGCTTCAATTTTCAAATGTTTCAGAAGTCGAACAGTCTTCCGGAGCAGATTGTGTTCGAAAACTGAGGTACCACTGTATAGGGTTCAAAAAGTAAAAACCAGGACACCCTGAAAGTGTCCTTCTACATTTGGAATCCTGGCAGCCCTAAATAATAATAATAATAATTAATAATAATAATAATAATAATAATAATAATAATGGACACCCTATTCTCCTCGGAGAAATGTTGGAGGGTATGAGAGTCTGGTCACATTTGCAAACCAGAGAAATTGCTGCAGGCACCACCCCTGAAACTGCCCTCACACCACAGTTAAACTTTAAAAATGGCCTTTCCATTCCTTCAAGCCTAACTTCAGCAGGAGGATGAAACTCTGCAAGCTCCAGGGAAGGCCTCTGCAGACATATATGTGCCCATGGGCACCATGTTGACAACCCATGGTGGAACAAACATTTCTCACACACACACCAATTTTTTTCAGAGCCTATTCTTAAATATGGTACGGTAGTTAAAGCGTATGGAAGCAGAAGCAATGTCAGTGGGGAGGAAACCCCACAATTTCATAGTGGTTCACTTGGAGCTGAAGGAAGAAAAAAATGGAGAGGGAGGAAAAGTATTTCCTAGTTATTAGAAAAAAAGGACCAAGAATAGACATGAAGCAATTTCAGAACCTGTGAAACCAAAAGAGAGACAGGTGTATTAAGTATGTAAAGAGATTTATGGCACTCTGGAAGTAATTATTAAGACGGGACTACTCAGAGAAACAGCTAGAATGAACGACAAAGACTCTTACCATCCTGTCAGTGAGATTTAACACAGGAAGATAGGAGGAAAGCCACTGATCCACCCAGCTCATTATTTCCTACACTGGCTGGCAGCAGCTCTTCTGGATTTCAGCTTTTCTGGAGATGCTGGGAATCAAACCTGGGATCTTTAGCATGCAAAGAAGATGCTCTAACCCAGAGCTACGGCCTTTTGTTGTGGTTCATTTCCACCAGAGAATCAATTTGTCATATTAATTTTATTTGGTTTTACCAATTAAAATTAGCATTCAAAAACACAAATAAAAACAAATACACAAGATTCTCCCGAATCTTTAGACTTCCCTCCACCCCTCCATGGGTTCCGTACTTATCCTTTCCTACTGCATATTTTAAGTTACTCCAATTATTTGATTGTCCATTATATCCAAAGTCGTTGTCACATTGCAAGTGTGATTAAAGTCTTGCTAATGAGTTCAATTGTTTACAGTGGTCTTCCATTCTTTGTTTTAAAAAATTATCTTCCTGGTTTCTGATTTCCCCAGTCATTTTTGCCATCTCTGCATAGTCCAGTGATGGGCAACCTTTTGAGCTTGGTGTGTCAAAATTCGCTAAAAAACCGAGCATAACTTGGGTGGTGTGTCACTTCGAGAAAAAAACCATAATTTCACGATATTTATAGTTTAAATAACAAAAATGTATAATTGTAATATGTAACTGTATTTAATAAACCAAAAACTAATTATTTAACCAAACCAAACCAAAAACCCCTTATTTATCACAAAGTGCCCAGAGTTGTTGAGCTTTTGGGGGGGAGCTGCTGTCCAAAGTTTTGGAGGTTTTTTTGGGGGTGCAAAAGTTGCTTTGCTTTTTTGGGGGGATGCCCCAAAGCTGCTGCGCTTTGGGGGGGGAAGAGAACAGAAATAAATGACAAATAATACCTTCGCGGGAACTAACACGCAGCACCGACATAGTCTGCCAAAGCGCCAAAAAACCCAGCACAGAACAGGTTAAAAAATGAAACCCAATCGTAGTCTGCCAAAGTTCCAGGAAAAAACAGCACAGAAAGGGTTAAAAAACCAATCTCTGGCTACCAGCAACAAGAACAACAAAAAAGGATCCGGGTTTTAACAGCGGAGACAAGCTGTAGCGGAGACAAGCTGTAGGAGGAGCGGGAGAACAAATGGGGAAACAACAACAACAACAACAGCGCAAATGGGCTGATGGGGCACGTGCCAGCAGTGAGGGCTCTGCGTGTCACGTCTGACACGCATGTCATAGGTTCGCCATCACTGGCATAGTCCATCAACTCGGTCTGCCATTCCACTCCGGTATGGACCTTTTCATCTTTCCATCTCTGGGCTAGAAGCATCCGGGCGGCTGTCGTTGTGTACATAAACAGTCTTTTCTGGTCCTTCAGTATTTCTGCACCTACAATTCCTGATCCAAAAAGCTTCTGGTTTTTTAACAAATGTTATTTTAAACAACCCCCCCCCCAATTCATTATATATCATTTCCCAAAATTCTTTTATTACCTTACAGTTCCACCACATATGATAAAAGGTGCCTTCTTTCTCTTTGCATTTCCAGCAAATATTTGAACTTGTCCTATCAATCTGTGACCACATCAATCCAGCTGGGACTTACACTTGAATGGAAACGTTGAGACTAGGCAGTATGGAAATTGGAATCCAAATGGTAATGTTACCAACGAAAACTATGTTTTTCTTCAGAGCTGACCTCCTACCCTTTACACCGCAAAAAGGTGAATTAATACTGCAGTCCCAACCACATCTGTGGGTTGCGCTGTGGGTTAAACCACAGAGCCTAGGGCTTGCCGATCAGAAGGTCGGCGGTTCGAATCCCCGCAACAGGGTGAGCTCCTGTTGCTTGGTCCCAGCTCCTGCCAACCTAGCAGTTGGAAAGCACGTCAAAGTGCAAGAAGATAAATAGGTACAGCGGGAAGGTAAACAGCGTTTCCGTGTGCTGATCTGGTTCTCCAGAAGCGGCTTTGTCATGCTGGCCACGTGACCTGGAAGCTGTACGCCGGCAGCTCCTTCAGCCAATAACGCGAGATGAGTGCCGCATCCCCAGAGTCAGTCACGACTGGACCTAATGGTCAGGGGTCCCTTTACCTTTACCTTTTAACCACATCTACTCAGAAGCAAGTCTTACTGAATTCAAGGGGGTTTTCAGGCCAGTGGACCTAAGATTGCAGCCTAAATCACTCGACTCCATTTCCTGGAGAATGCAGAGTGGTTCTCTGTCACACAGCAGAGCTGGTTCTTCCTGGCCTTGTTCCAAGTAATAGGACTGTCCTGTAACTACATGTCTAGAACCGACTTCTCTCTTGTCAACCGAGTCATCTGTCTTTTCTTCAAACTATTCTTCAAAAACCATTTCCTCAACAAACCAGAAACCCCACAGCTGCGGCAGGGCGTGTGTTTGCACCTGCCAACGCATGTCAACTCAATTCCTGTCTCCTTCCCTTCCATTTTTGTGCTGCAAGGAGGGATTTGGGTGAATGCAGAAGTGGCCAGAGCCACAATGTTGGTTTCCCAAGAGGTGTGTCACTACCGCTTACTGGGAGAGGTGGAAGGGTAAAAAGTCAGGGGCTCCATTTATCCGCTTGGCTCCCCCCCCCCAAGAGTTAGTCAATTTTCCAGGCAAGTCTCCCCTTTTAATTTTTTTCTCCATTTTTGGATGATGGAAGTGGACACACTTCCACTCAGTCCTACCTATGTTAAAGTCTTTGATTTTTACATTGATTTCTAAGGGCAGCTCCCAGCTCCATCCCTGTGGACATTAAAACAACAACTTCTTAGTGAGAACCAGGAAATGATCCATACAGACAATGAAGTGATTCATTCTCCCATTTTTATACCAAAGTGTTTCTTCCTCCCTCCTCCCTTTCTAGCTGCCTCATCCCATTCCCTTTCAACCTTAGTAGTTGTCACTTTTTTGCACTCACATTTCTATGTCATCGAGTCCTTATATGGATGTTTGGGGGACACTTCCAATTAGGGTTTATTTTTCTTCTAAAGATTTTCTTGTGGGCATCTGCAAACCTTGGGATAACAACCCTGAATTTGATGATGAATTGTGCCTTTTGGTTACAGCTGCATGAGCTTGAGAAGGCTGGATCTTGAATTAGAGGGAATGGTAAATGGCAATTACTGCAGCGTCTCATCTGTTGTGATAACTGTCAAATGTTGGCCTCTACTACAAAATTGCTGCACATCAAATGTGGAAAATAAATATCAAATTATTTGCACTTCTGGAAAGCATTCAGCATCAAAATTTACAAAACAAAATTTGGGGGGGGCAAAGAATTTTTTTTGAGGGTGTAAAACAATCTCGGCTCTAGAGCAAATCCATCTCCAATGAACTCTTAACAAGCTCAAATAATATTCTCCTGAATAATTTTTGTTTCATGTCTCTAGGTGGAAATATGAGACCTGCCATGTAAACACATATCCCCAACAATTAATATAGCTCCTTCTCTCCTGATAGCCTGCAACCGATGACTTTATCATATCAGCGTTTTTAGGTTATAATCTCAAATATATATATGAGTTTTGGCAGCTATATTGTAATATACCTTGACACTGGATTAGAGTGTAAGTAGCTTTTGTTCATCTCATCAGTTCCACATATAATTACATTGAGTGATCACGCAGAGTAGATGAATTTGAGCCCCATTAAGGTCTTCAAATTACTAGAATAATCGTTAAGAGGACGGTGGCTGTTATTAGGGAAGCAGCACGTCCCAGAAACTGAGGTGATCTGCATATCTGATGGCTGCAAGAACTCAAACTGAACCAAAACTATAATTTCAACAGCAAGAGCAAAACATTTCCAAAACGAACTGTAAGCATTCTATACCTGAAAACGCAGGAGCTCATTCATTGCAAACCGTGCTACTGCTACAGCTAAGAACGGCCTTAATTGTGGGGCAAACTTCACCTCGATACTAGAAACCTAGAATACGACATGGGGTATTCTAGTCCCAAGCTAGTGCCTTCCATTTCCACTTTAACAGGAGGTGGTGTGAGGTGAGTAACTCCTTGCAATGGGGAAGCACATGGATGCTATAGCTCTGGGGTCAGACTTCCCATGTTCAGAGGGTGGGGGTGTGGTTTCTGAGGTGGCAGAATGGGGAAAGGAATTACCCTCAGCCCCATATGGTCCATGGTAAATCCAGCAATGAAAAATTTCCGTAGTGCCTTGATGCCCTAAGCAAGTGCTCATTTTGCTTAATGGTTAATCCAGCCCTTGAACTAGGGGTGGGGGGTTACAGCTGGGCAAGGGGTAGGGGTATACCTAGGGGTTGTTTAGGTTGCCCCCCGCCAAGGGGCCAGGCCCGGGGCAGAGGCACTAAAATCATGCCTCTCCACTCTGACTAGGCGTCCGTCCACCCGCACACTGTTGCGAATTCCTTCACGGCGCTTTAGCAGAGACGTTAAGAGTTCCAGTTTCTTTAGTGCAGTATATTTATTGTGAGCTATATAGAAATATCTACAGGCAGTTCATACACAAGCAGTTGATACACTCTCTAAACCTCTCACTGACCACACCCTTCTACAACACCACCACCATTGCAGGAAAGGATTTCCTTTTAAACCACTGACAGCCAATCAACTGACAGCACATTACTGCTGAGTCATTCTGACCCAGCACTTCTACAGAAAGTATTGCATCAGCCAGTTTCACTTTACTAGTACACTCAGGCCTGCAGACTTACTATCACACACAGCATTCTGTGGATCCCAACACACACTCCCCGGGCTGTTGCTCTGCTGCTCTGGGGGGCTGGGTGAGGCATGCAGGCTCCTGTGAGTGCTTTGGTGAAGGAATTTGGGCCCCCTCCCCAGTCGGCCTGTGGCACTATTGGAACTGTGAGCACAGTGCTCAGTGGGACTCATGGAGAGGGTTGGCAAGAGTTGCAGGAGGAGGAAAAGGAAAGGGAGGGAGGAAGTAGACAGAAGGGAGAGCAGTGAGCTGAAGGAGGGAGAAAGGCAGGAAGGCAGGCAGACGGATGGACTGATAGAGGAGGAGGAGGCGAAACAGAGCAGACCTGACCCCAAAGGCTGTGGAGGAAGTCACTGGCGAAGCACGAAAGGTGATGAAACACAAACTTCTTGAGTTTCTGGTCCATGGTCTCTCCCAGCTTCAGAGATGCTGATACATCTACTGGCAAGGGTGCAAGGGACAGAGGGGTGATGATGATACAGTTCCTTGCCAAGGGCTCAAGGGAACCTAGGTATGCCTCTGGCAAGGGGAGGCAGAGCCAAGGAGGAGGTGGTTCAGGCTGGATGTGAATGCACCCCTGACTAGATCCAGACTTGGGAGTTGCAGTTCCTCATCCCTGCTCTATGTTGAGCATCTTAGAGGGACCGTCAATTTGGCCGAAAGAACACTGAAATATGGACATATTTCTGAACGAATCTAATCTTATTTAATATCTCCTTCAGCAAATCTGCCTATTCCCATTAAAACATGGCCTCTTCCTTATGCTAACCTGATTTATTTGCATTTTAAAATGAAACCCCAGACACTTTCAGAGTGCGTCCCTGCTAATAAATTAAAAACACATGTATTTCCACATCAGTGGAAGGCAAAACAGCACGAAGACTAGTGCCAAATACAGCAAACCAATTGCAGCAGAATAGAAGGTACGAAAGTGTGAATGAATGTGAAAATGGATTGAGGCACTTCAGTACATCTCTACTTCCAAGTAAACTTGGTTAGGACTAGGTGGTTTAATTCCTCCGGGGAATACTTTCCCAGGATACTCACATTTGAACATTTGCTTTTAATCCAGAGTTAATTTCAATGTGCTAAGCAAAGTAGATTTTAAAAAGTCACTAGGCAGAAGGAAAGGAAAGAAGGATGAAGAGGGAAAGGAAGAATGAACCATTTTGTATTGTCGAGGAGAGAAGGTCGGAGTATATCAATAGTATAAGCAGGCTGATCTTCTTTCTCACGCAGATATCTGTGGGATGCAAAGGGTTAAGTGCAGTCAAGTCACAACAATCCCTAGATAGTCCACTTGGAGGACTGAGGAGGAGGATATGACTAAGCGTAGTTTCCTCTTCCTTCACATGCAAATGAGTTGAGGAAGTGGCAGATAAATCCTGAAGGAAACAGCCATTTTCCCTCTCTTGGACCAGACCTCTTGGACTACACACATCTTAGTGAGTCTCTCCCTCAAGGCCTCCAGCCTAGAGAGAGAGATGAGATGGAGTCTCACTTCTTATAAGTGAACTTCACAATGTATATATTACCTTTTAACTAAGCAAGTCTACCTCTTGAGTGTGCTGTACCTCGAGATGCTTGTAAGTAAACATCTTTTATACTTTTAAGAGCATTGTGTTGTGTCTTTTCTTTTAAGAGGGAAAAAGGGGAAATACCAGGAAAATACACTTTATTTTAGTGGCTTAAATCAAGCCTGCGCAAACGTTCTTCTGCTGTGTATTTTGCAAAAGGGGAATGTTTTACTCTGCTAAAGTTTTGTGCTTGCTAGCGCAAGCGGGGATAGGATATATTAAACAATATCTCCTCATCCACATTCCTGAACATTCCCACATAGGGTTATTGCGGCCCAGAGTTGCGTATTTTGTGTATTTTTGAAGGATTGATTTGGATTGTGATTTTGAACTCTGTAGGATTTTTCCAGTTAGGATTTCCTGGTTGAGCACATGGTCTCTTTGTTCTGCAGTGTGCTTGGGGGATTAACTACCCCTCCCCTCCCTCAGAGTTTACAGCACTGAGAAAGCTCAGAGGTAGTGAAGATATTTTTGAGATTTTGAATTTGATTTTTGAAAGATTTTTGAATTTTGGAAATTTTTGAAGTTTTAAGATGGCAAGCTCCAGTTTTGATAGTGAGGCAAGACCAAGTTTTATGCTGCTGGATGACAATAATTTTGTGCAGTGGAAGCAGCGCGTTTTAGTTTATCTTGCTGCTAGGCGTGTTCTGCAGGCCATTAAGGAAGAAAAGCCTACAGGAACCGATGCAGAAGCTTTAGCTAAGATAGAAGCTTGGAGTATTAAAAATGATGAAGCCAAGCACATAATTTTGAGCAGTTTGAGGAATGAGCATCTATCAATGATAAATTTTGAAGATGATGCATCTAAGATCCTAGAGGACATTGAACGCATTTATGCACAATCTACAGAGAGTTCCTATAGATACTTGTTGGATAAGTTACTCAAGTTGAAGATGAATTCTAGAGAAGAGTTTACAGAGCATTTTAAGAATTTTTCTGAGATTGTTCAAAGAATTGCCCTTACTCCCAGAGCCTTTGATGATGTGACTAAAGTAACGTTTATGCTTGCATCATTGGGACCTACGTTTGCTCCATTTAAAAGTATAATGGATCACACAAAGGATTTAACTTTTAATGAGCTTATCAACCATTTAAGAGAGGAATGCAGAGATAGCCTTGATTCTCAAGAAAGGAATCCAAGGAGGAAGGATAGCAGCTATGCATCCAAGCATTTTGGAAAGTCCAGACAGACATCTAGAGAAATAATTTGTTTTAAATGCAATGGGAAAAACCACATAGCAAGGAACTGCAAGAGTCAAAATGGGGATAAAGTTGAATCCCACCCCTCAAAACCACAAGGTGTTAAGAAGGGGAGTCATGAGCAAACCATGTTGATGCAGGAGAGGAGTTTAGCTGTCCAGGATTGTGAAAATAAGCGCAATAAGTGGATTCTTGACAGTGGAGCGAGTTCTCATTTCTGTTATGAAAAGGAGTATTTTAATGAGATTAATGGGGATGAAACCTCTGAAATTGAGATTGCTGATGGCAACATTGTAAAGGCAATTGGTTCAGGAACTGTGAATTTGAAATTCAACGTAGATCATGAAACAATTAATACTAAGATAACTGAAGTTAAGTTTGCACCAAAGCTTAATTGCAACTTACTCAGCGTGTCCAGTTTGGACAGGAAAGGTTTTAAAATTACATTTGAAAAAGGACAATGTATTGTGACTAAGCATGATGAAGTTTATGTTCAAGGCACACTAAAGGATGGTGTATATGAGCTTAATGTTTCAGAGAACCAGCAGAACCAGTCTGCAAAGGTGGCGCAACCAAGTCAAAAGGACGAAGGAAGTCTGGAACTCTGGCACAAGAGACTTGGACACAGAGACACCAACGTTATTCTGGAACTACAGAAAGGTGATCTTGTGAGAGGTCTGCAGGTAAAGCAAAGCAACACAAATACACCAACATCAAAATGTATAACTTGTGTTAGTGAGAAAGCAACTAAACCTTCTTTCCCACGTTGTGCAGAGAAGAGAAGCACTAAAGTATTGGACATTGTCCATACAGATCTATGTGGACCAATGAATGTGTCTTCTCTAGGAGGTAATAAATATATTTTGATATTTTTGGACGATTTCTCGAGATTCTGCGTAGCCTACTTTATCAAGGAGAAGAGTGAGACAGTGGAATTGTTCAGGGACTATCTTAACATGGTCAAGAACAAGTTCCAGCGAGCCCCTTCCATTTTAATGTCCGATAATGGTGGGGAATTTTGTTCACATGAGATGCAGGCCGTCATGGCTAGAGAAGGCATATCACACGTGACCACAGTTGCCTACACACCCCAACAAAACTCAATTGCAGAGAGGAAATTTAGATCCATTTTGGAAATGACAAGGTGCATGCTAAAGGAAGCTAACTTGTCACACAGGCTGTGGGGTGAAGCGGCTCGTTGCTCAGTCTATCTTCAGAACAGACTGCCCACGAAAGGCGCAGAGCGCACACCATTTGAACTTTGGCATGGAAAAGCCCCAAATTTGTCACATATACGTGTATTTGGAAGTTTGTGCTACTATCATGTGCCCAAGGAGCACAGACACAAACTTGATTCCAGAGCGAAGGCAGGGATCCTAGTTGGGTACGCTTCTGGAGGAAAAGGATATAGAGTCTTGGATCCGCAAACTGGCAAGACAAGTTCGCAGCATGTAATTTACTTCGATGAGCAAGGCAAAGTTGATACAAAGGACACTGCCATTGATTGTTCCAAGGAGCCACAGGATGAGGAATTTGTGATTTTTCCTTTTGAACCAATACAAAGTACTAATCCAACTTCTAGTGTCGTAGCACCCCCTATAGGTGACACCCGAGAAGACGTGGAGGTCCAGGCCCCTGGCAGCACCAGAGACGAAGATGATGACGAGCAGCTGTATGGGGATATGCCACTGCTGGAGGAGGATGAGGAAGCTGATGCGGTCGAAAGACCAGAGGTCAGACGCTCATCCAGAACCAACAGAGGTGTTCCACCATTACGGCTGTCCTACCTTACAAGGTCGGCGTCTCCACAGGAACCTTCCAAATGGGAAGAGATAGAGAGGATGCCACCAGATGAAGCCAGTCTCTGGAGGAAAGCTGCTCAGGAGGAGATAGATGCACTTCATCGGAACAGGACCTGGACACTCACAGAACTACCTCCTGGTAAGGAAGCAATTGGAAGTAAATGGGTGTTCAAGGTTAAAAAGGGTTCAGAAGGGGAGGTGCAACGCTACAAAGCTAGGCTTGTGGCACAAGGTTTTTCCCAGAAGTATGGAGAGGATTACGATCAAGTGTTTGCACCGACAGTTCGATACAGCAGTGTCAGACTACTTTTAAGTATTGCAGCATCTAAGCAAATGTCAGTTTACCATATTGACATTGCGACAGCCTTTCTTCACGGCGAAATTTCTGAGCAGATTTATATGAAGCAGCCCAAAGGTTTCATTAAACCAAATGAGGCACATCTAGTGTGCAAGCTGCAGAAAGGACTTTATGGTTTGAAGCAAGCAGCGAGGGCTTGGAACCAGAAACTCCATGAGATGCTGGTGCAGCTTGGGTACAAGCAAGGGACTGCTGATAAGTGCTTGTACACCAAACAAAGGAATGGACAGTTTTCGTACATTTTAGCCTTTGTTGACGACCTTTTAATTTCTACGTCAAATGAGAAAGACTATAAAGACATAGTCAAACACCTCAACAGGGAAGTAGAGGTCAAGGAACTTGGAAAAGTGAAATACTACTTGGGAATTCAAGTTGAGAGAGAAGAGGATGGATCGTTCTTACTCAGCCAAAGGCAAAAGATAACTGAACTGATTGAAAGCATGCAGATGCAGGACGCACACCCAGTTGCGACACCGATGGCCACAGACTTCTTGAAGAATCAACAAGGTTCGAAGTTGCTGCCAAACAACACGCAATACAGGTCAGCGATTGGCAAACTTTTGTATTTGGTTACCACATGCAGACCTGACCTGGCAAGTGCAGTGGGGATCCTAAGTAGGAAAGTAAGTTGTCCCACTGAGCATGATTGGGCTGGAGTTAAGAGGGTTGTTCGTTATCTAAAGGGAACCATGGACTGTAAATTAAAACTGCCAGCTGTCAGAGACCCTAAACTGCTTGGGTACACTGATGCGGATTGGGCTGGGGACAATAAGGATTATAAATCCACAAGTGGCTATGTTTTTATGTATGGGGACGGAGCTATTGCATGGGGCAGCTATAAACAGAAATGTGTAGCTTTATCGTCCACAGAATCTGAGTACATTGCGGCTTCGGAAGCTTGCAGAGAGATCCCCTGGCTGGATCAGCTCCTGAAGGACTTTGGCGTGCCAAGAACGGGACCTGTCAGCTTGATGGAGGACAATCAGAGCAGTATGAAGCTGACACAAAGTGAAAAGTTCCTTGCACGCACCAAACACATTGGGGTCAGGTACCACTACATACGCCAGGTGATCGAGGATGGACTTGTTGAAATGTGTTACTGCAACACTGACCAGATGACTGCAGATGTCCTAACAAAGCCCCTGCCAAGAGAGAAGTTCCAGGATCTTCGTGGCAAGCTGGGACTCTTGGGTGGTTGATTAAAGTTATTTATGTATGTTTTTGTGTATGTTGTGAATTGCCTGAGAAGGGGTTTGTGGGATGCAAAGGGTTAAGTGCAGTCAAGTCACAACAATCCCTAGATAGTCCACTTGGAGGACTGAGGAGGAGGATATGACTAAGCGTAGTTTCCTCTTCCTTCACATGCAAATGAGTTGAGGAAGTGGCAGATAAATCCTGAAGGAAACAGCCATTTTCCCTCTCTTGGACCAGACCTCTTGGACTACACACATCTTAGTGAGTCTCTCCCTCAAGGCCTCCAGCCTAGAGAGAGAGATGAGATGGAGTCTCACTTCTTATAAGTGAACTTCACAATGTATATATTACCTTTTAACTAAGCAAGTCTACCTCTTGAGTGTGCTGTACCTCGAGATGCTTGTAAGTAAACATCTTTTATACTTTTAAGAGCATTGTGTTGTGTCTTTTCTTTTAAGAGGGAAAAAGGGGAAATACCAGGAAAATACACTTTATTTTAGTGGCTTAAATCAAGCCTGCGCAAACGTTCTTCTGCTGTGTATTTTGCAAAAGGGGAATGTTTTACTCTGCTAAAGTTTTGTGCTTGCTAGCGCAAGCGGGGATAGGATATATTAAACAATATCTCCTCATCCACATTCCTGAACATTCCCACAATATCTATAATTTAGAACTGGTGCCCTACATATGTCCAATCTATTTTGGCAGAATTCAGCAGTTTTCAGATCTGCTTTGTAGGGCATGTGTTTACAATGACTAATTTGATTCCTGAGCTCACCCTGTAATGAGGCAAGCAGGGAAAATCATGGGGAACAAATATGCGTAAAGCTGTTGTCTGGCACAGCTACATTTCTCTCAGATATGCTAGAGGTATTATGCGAGGACGCTAGTCAACTCACCAAGATGGTTTCATACCATTAGCCATTGCCTCCTCTCTTGGCGTAGGCGTGATGAATGCGTTCCAAAGCTCCCTTTCAGACAAACATTTTCTTGCCATTATTATTTGCAAAATCCTTCTGTGGTAGAAAATAAACATGCTGGGCTGGAATTAACGGGACCCTTTAATAAGCATTCTTGCTGAGAAACAGACAACAACAACAACAACAATTTATACTCCACTCATCTGATTGTGTTGCTGCAGCCACTCTGGGCAGCATCCAACAGAATAATAATAATAATAATAATAATAATAATAATAATAAACATTGAACATTAAAATCTTCCCAATACAGGGCTGCCTTCAGAAGTCTATGGAAGGTCATAGAATTGTTTGTCTCTTTGACTTCTGACCGGAGGGCGTTCCACAGGGTAGGTGCCACTACTGAGAAGGCCCTCTGCCTGGTTCCCTGTAACTTTGCTTCTTGCAATAAGGGAGCTGCCGGAAGGTCCTCGGACAGAGTGTCTGGATCTCTCCAGCTCAAATATCTCACCAGTGGACAAACTCCGGCTCTCTCGGCCTGAAAGCGAGATGAGCGCCACAACCCCATAGTCGCCTTTGACTGGACTTAACCGTACAGTGGTCCTTTACCTTTTTACCTTTACATAGACAAGGCATTATCCTTCAGCCTTGTCTCCACCACCAACAGTATGGGGTATTAATACATAACTTCCTTACATTGTTGCTGTGAAGCAGTAGTTAAGAGTGTCAGGTCAACACTGGGGAGAGCCAAGAATCAAATTCCCACTCAGCCATGGATTTCACTGAGTTATCTCTGTGCCTAACCTTCACAAGACTGCTGTGAAAATGTGTGTTTTGGGGGGAGGGTGTATGTTGCCTTGAGCCCCTTAGAAAAAGTGGCATATTAATGTAATATACAATAAATACAGTTATTTGAGCTATCTATCTATCTATCTATCTATCTATCTATCTATCTATCTATCTATCTATCATCTATCATCTTCTCCCATTATTAGAAGAATGAAGTTTAAGCAGGGATGCTCAAATGATGTGCTGGATTCCAATCCTAAACTCTAACAGGACTGTGCGAATTATTCTTTAGTTTTTACTTTTGGAGCAAAGTAGCAATTTTGACAGGAGGGAAATAGCTATTAGTTTGTGTTTTATATAAAAAAGATACTTTGATGAATACCCACAGTTTGCAATGCAGATATGTTATGTTCTATGCTTATGAGACTGTTTTATTATTTTGCTATTTATGCTGTTTCAAATGTGCCTTTTGTATTGACTTCACTTAGTAATGCTTTCTTTTGAAATGTTTAAGATTTCTTTTGGTTAACTTTGCTCTGCTAAAAGTGCATTCTACAGTTGATCTCCTCTGTATTTTATTTAAAAAAAGGTTTAGGATAATATTTTAGTTTCCTGTTAATTATGATGGAATGAATATTAATTGTCTTTAAATATATACTTTATGTTTGACTTCCTTCAGTAATGTTTTATTCTGGATTGTTTTATTTGATGTCTTAATCTAGGTTGTAAACTGCTTTGTGATTTTATCTCCTTAAAACTATAAAGCGGTATAGAAATGAAATCAATAATAAAATTATTAATAATAATTAATACCGACATTTTGTTAGATTTTCCAATACTGTTGGTTGCCAGTCTTTCCCTTGGTCACTGCTTCTGCCTTATTTCTGAATTATTTCCATGGCAAATGAAATCAGTTGAGAGAGTGAGGCCAGTGATTCTAGGAGGACCAGTCACATCAGTGACCCCAGCCAATCAGGGATCATGTAGCAAATGTGGATATGTCACTATGTTAGGTGGCCAATCAGATTTGGCTACAACAGGATTGCATTATAGAGATCAAATCAATTCAGCTGAAAGGAATGGGAAAGGAAAATGCAAAAGAACAGACATACATTTTCATGAGCAACGCACACCCAATGCCTATTGCGTAGACAAAAATCTTCCCCAAAACAGCAAGTAGATTTGGTTCAGCCCTGTCACTAAAGAATGTTACCATGATAGATATAAGTGGATTAGATTTGTCGAGAACATTCATTTTAAAACAATTCAGAAGAACTGCTCAAATATAGCATTTATGAATCAGGGAGGTTTCTGGCTTTTCAGCATGACCTGAAATGCATCTCCATGGAAGTAAAATTCAATTGAAATCAATGGGATGTACTTTTCAACTACAGTAAATGTGTTGAGGAGCCGGGTGTTAGTCACATAAGTGTCCCTTTCTGGCTGAAGGAGTGAAATATGCTGATATATAACCCACTGCAGAATAAAATTAATCATGGCAGCGGAACTAAATCAACACAGCAAATTTAGCAAAATTGCTCAAACCACCCAGCTGTTGTTCCTCGACAAACAGAAGCGGCAGGAATCAGGATCGCAATGTGAAAGGACTCCCCGTCGAATTAACATCTTTTGCCTCACTGCTTTTGCTGCTGCAGGAGCAACAGAAAAGGGATCACAGGAAGGAGGAGAAGGAAATCCATAAAATCAAGTCTCATTCCCATCACTGCCACCGGAAACCAGATAACAGTATCCCCCCCCCCAATTTATTGCAGCATATTGATCACCTCTCGTGTGCTTTTACAGCTGTTAGTACACCTTTGCTATAAATATGCTCACCTTTTTATATTTATAAAGAAATAGGGTCAAACCAACAGGGGGAAGGTACATACAAGGCACCTAGCATTTTGTATTTTAAACATGTTGGATGGAGGGGAAAGAGTAGCAAATCAGGCATGATGTCTTAATGTAGGTTGTAAACTGTTACACAGTCATTTGATGATAAGAGAGGTAATGAACATGCACCTCAAAAACAGCAGCGGTATTTTAGGGAGGGCCGCATTTGGTTTTTACACAACTTCCAGTTTATATAAACTTCCAGATCTGACCTTAGTTTCTTATAACAAATGCTGCTACGCTGCCACAAACCCATCTGGAAATGTTTCTTGTCGGTCTGCACAGCTCCCATCATGCCTTGCGCCGCTGGAGCATTAGTGACAAAAGGAAACAAGCAAATCACGTCTTCGAAGCGGTGTTGGCTGCTGACATGATCGATGATGCTGTTACGTCAAGCAGAATCCTACTCAGAAGCAAATAAAACAGGGTGGGGTCATAACTTTAGGAGTTAAGATTATGCTGCAAGTCAAAATTATTACCTTTCTTCTTCTTCTTCTTCTTCTTCTTCTTCTTCTTCTTCTTCTTCTTCTTCTTCTTCTTCTTCTTCTTCTTTTAAAAAAAGGGTGCTGTCCATTTGTATACTCTCACATCACAGAGAGCCGGGGGGGTTGGGGTGGGTGGTTCAGCACCTCTGGTTTGGATCCAGACTCACTCATGCTTTGAGCAGACACACTGAAACCAATGGGACTTCAGTTAGTTATGAAATCAATAGTATGAGTAAACCTGGATTTGAGCTTTTGTAAATTAGGCCACTGCAGTGTGAAGAGAATCCATTGGACGGTAAGGTGAATGCGAGGGCCATCATGATGTATCTATTACTATTCTGCAGGATTGTGGAAGCTTAATATTTGAACTCTGGTGAGGAGGCTACATCCAAGTTAGTAGAGATCAGAACGTCTCACCAGAGCCCTCTGCTGCCAGTCGTGAGGTTTTGCTTAGCTTTGCAGATGAGGAAGTATGAGAGAGGCTGCAGAATGCTGGGGAAGTAATTTACTAGCAAGAAAAGAACATGCAATACCCCTGGCCACTTTGCAACAATAAGGTAGCCTCAAAACCCTCCTCAAACTGAAAACGTAGCAAAATCCTCAGTATCCCTGAGAAGGAGACATAAAATCCAAACCTCTTTCACGAAGGAAGAAAACGCTTGAAAAACCGAATGACAATCTCACTTCTGACACGAAATCACAAAACAACCTCATGCTCAGTTTTTACACCCTGCACCTGCAAAATGGGGATAATAGTTGTAAGACTGGTAACGGTAAGGGTTGCAGTAAAGTCGCTATGTGCGGAGGCAGCACAGAAAGAAATGAGAGGCAAAGCCCCATTGGAGGTCCCCATGATGACACCCCCTGGGCTCTGGCTGAAAAGTGAGCACCCAAGGAGGCTTCAGAGCACAACCCACTGATGAGATGAGTTGTAGAAGAAAAGGACACTCATGAACACCCTTCAGTCACATCAAAAGTAAAGCAAGCACCTCGGAAACCCTGCACTGCACCCGTGATAATCTTATTTAAAATTTCTCTTCTCTTTCATAATTTTCAATTGCCACTTTTCTCATTAATTGATGCAGAATTGTGGCAGAGTGGGGAGAGACAGGACAAATATATCCAACACAGCACTAATTTTAACCAGGAAATTCCTGGTTCACAGATCAGATTTTTCAGACCAGGCTATACGTTGCGCAGGAGATCCATGATCTGATCATCCCAGGTTTTTGCTTATTTTAAAGCAGATGTAGGGGCTCAGAATTTGATCTGAATCCCCCCCTCCCTTATAGATGTGGAGCTGGGAGGCTGAGCACATAATTTGCACCCACTGAGCAAAAATCAACAGGGGAGATTTAGAACAGGAAAACTATGCAGGGGAAGTGCTTATTTCAAGCACATTTTTTAAAAAAGAACACCGGGAGATCTGATAGCTGGGGGTGGGATTTTAACCCTCAAAGAAGGTAGGCCCCAGTATATGTTATTAAGCACACAATATGCACATTGATATGGCTCTTTGTGGTCTATCATTCAGTGTTAAGTACCCAGGCCACAGAAAAAATAAACACACAAAAAAACCACTGGGGGATTTCTTCCAACAAGTCTACGATTCTATGATACTATGAAGCACTCTAGTCGTAGGATGCCTATCTGAACTTTTGATTAAAATAACATTTACCAAAAAAGGTGAGGGCTGGTTTTCTAAATATTTCTGCTGTTTTCTGTTAACCTAAGAAAAGCAATAATAATAATAATAATAATAATAATAATAATAATAATAATAATAATAATAATAATAATAATACTGAGATCCTAAGATACTAATATCTTGGTCAGTTGGATTATTGACCCTTTAAAATGGTAAAGGAGGCTTGCTTGAGCTCCCTGATGAATTCTACTCATGTTGAAATCTGATCTCCTATGCTGGTTAGCTCTCCTGTGGCGCAATAGGTTGGTGTGTCTGGCTGTTAACCAGAACTGTTGGTTTGAGCCCTGCTACCAGGATGGCTGGGGGCAGAATCCCTGCATTGCAGGGGGATGGCCCTCAGAGTTCCTTCCAATTCTACAATTCTATGGTTCTTTGATTCTGTGATCCCCCATTATCTCTAATGCTAGTTCAAATAAACCCCTCTCATGCATTGAGAAGGGTGCCTGGTCTTGCCTAACTGCTCCATTGACCATATCCCAACAGGGCCACCACATTCCACGAGAAGCAGTCCTATTACAGGTACTAATCATGTACCCTCATAAAGTTCCTCCTCACAGAGTTCCAGTATCATGAAGGCTCCTTTCTTTTTTATTTCTTTCTTATATTTAATTTTATTAAATTTCTGTTTTACATTTTAGAATATTCACCTAAACAGCCTTAAAGTATCAATGACTTCCCTTCCTCTCTTTCCATGGTTCATTTTGCACAACATAAATACCTGTGTATTTTATATAAACTAAACCATTCAGTATTCCATTATTACATCCATCACCACTTATTTTCGCTGTTGAATTTATCTTAATGCTGCCCACAAATTTCCTCCATATATTCAATAAACATTTTCCAATCTTCTTTAAACGTATGTTCTTCTTGTTCTCTATATGTTAGGTCCTCAAGCTGCGCATATTCCATCAGTTTAAGTTGCCAATCTTCTTTAGTCGGGACTTCGCTCGTTTTCCATTTTTGGGCTAACAAAACACAAGCCGCAGTAGTGGCATACATGAGTAACCTTTTTCGACACCTGAGAATTTCTGTCCGAGTTATCCCCAATGAAAATGACTTTTTAAAAAGTACTTTAAAACATTTTTTTCAGTTCATTATGAATTATTTCCCAATACTCTTTTACCCTTTTACAGGTCCACCACATATGATAGAAAGTGCACTCAGTCTTATTAGATAAATCTCCTTTTCATGCTTAGCAAGCACATGGCTTGTGGGGGGCAGCTTGCATTCACATCCATGGTAGGTGGGCAAGGCAACACATACCCTGCAACATTTCTCCAATGAAAATAGGCACATCCTATCCATACCCTTCAACATTTCTCTGATAAAGATAGGAAAAGTGGGACATTCTGGAATCAAATCAGAAACTGGGATGGCTTCTGTAAATCCAGGACTAAACCTGGAAAATAGGGACACCGGGAGGCTCCAGGGAAGGTCCTGACAGCTTCCTTATACGTACGTACAGAAATGCACTCAGATCCAGTGTGTTATAGTGGTTAGGGTGTTGTGTTCAAGTACCCACTCAGTCCTGAAGCTTACCGGGTGACCTTGGGCCAGTCACTCCCTCTCAACCTAATTGACCTCACCGCTTTGTTGTGGGGCTTAAATGAGGAAAGGGAGAACCACGTACCTCAAACTCCTTGGAGGAGAAGGTGGGAAAGAAACAAACAAACAAATCCAAAGGAAATGGGCCTGGCTAACAGCTAAAGTAAAGGTAAAGGGACCCCTGACCATTAGGTCCAGTCGTGACCGACTCTGGGGTTGCGTGCTCATCTCGCATTATTGGCCGAGGGAGCCGGTGTATAGCTTCCAGGTCATGTGGCCAGCATGACAAATCCGCTTCTGGCAAACCAGAGCAGCACATGGAAACGCCGTTTACCTTCCCGCTGTAGCGGTTCCTATTTATCTACTTGCATTTTGATGTGCTTTCGAACTGCTAGGTTGGCAGGAGCTGGGACCGAGCAACGGGAGCTCACCCCGTCACAGGGATTCGAACCGCCGACCTTCTGATCAGCAAGCCCTAGGCTCAGTGGTTTAACCACAGCACAGCGCCACCTGGGTCCCATAAGGCTAACAGTTAGTTATACACTAAACAAAAGCTGAACCTCCCTTGGACTTCAGAAGCAATTTGCACAGGGGTGGGGGGTGGGGTTTGGGTTCTTGCGAAACACAGGTCCCAAGCCCCCTTATATAAATCTTTCCATCTTTAATCACCTATGTTTTATCATTCCTATCTCCTGGGCATTGCTGCACCCTCAAAAATTGGCTCTGCAGCCACACAGAAGTTTTTTTTTTTTTTACAAAATATCACAAATGGAAGCAATATGTTGGAGGATGGTGGGGTGGAGGGAGGTATTTTCACCTAATTGTAGGAGCAATCCAACATCCTGTTTTTGTCATTCTAACCTGTTACCAACTTGGGCCGTTCCAAAGCGGCATTCCTGTGTGCCCTCGACAGGAAGCAACTGCCATTTCCTCATTTTTTTTTTGTATAGCTATTCTTTATTAGGTTACAATTACTTTACATTAGCATTCAGCTGCTTGGCTCGATGCGCCGGCAGATAAAGCGGGGTTTTTTTCCCCTGAGAGCTAGGGTGCATATTACAGAATTTTATTTCTCGCCCAGGCACTGCTCGATAAACGCAGAGCTCTGCTTGCTGAGACACACCAAGAGAACAACTGCCCTCTGGGTCTGACATCGCATCTAGTCTCTGCTGCTTTGCATGAGTTGCAAAAATCAAATGGGATGAAATCATTTGAAACTTCATAATTTGGGGTTTTTATTCAAAGGGGATGCTGTTTTTAAACACTGCATAACGCACCATGTTGCTCGCCTGATTTACTGCTTTTCGCTTCGCCCTCCCCCCTCTCTCTTTTGCCATAAAACCGCTGTAAAAAATCATATATCATGCGAGCAAAAATATGCTCTCTTTTCTCTACCAAGCTGAGGGAAATCAAATACAAGGCATGTGATACATCAAATAACAGACATAAATGCCTACTTTACAGCAAGCTGTTATTTCTAAACATCAGCATTCTAAAGCAGAAACGCTTGGGCAATGGGCTGTTTTGATTTCTGAAGAGAACTATGGGTTATCACTTCATCTCTCCCCATCATGACCTTACAAGCCGCTGCAGTTGCACGTAACAAATAGGAAACAGTAGCCGTTGCACCAACAATGGCCTCGTAAAAGAATTATGCACAAGCAGGGTACAATTTGTAGGGCGGTGTGCATGTGCGTATAATGTTCTCATTTTATCTTTCGTCTTTAAAAATAAAAGAAAGGGAAAGCGGCCTTAATTGAAAGATGCCAGGGCTCAGATCTGTTAGCTGATAGCGGGCTATGAATATTTGGGCATGAGGAGGAATTATTTGGTCTTTCCTTGGGGGGTGGACTGTTGCTCAGTGCTTTGAATCAGAAGGTCACAAATTCAACCCTCATCGACTCCAGGAGAAACCCCTGTCCAAAACTCTGGAAAACTACTGATAGTCAGTATAGACAACACCGAGTTAAATGGGCCAGCTTCCTATGTTTTCCTGGGTGCTTTTATGCAGGGCCTTGATATTGCAAATAGATCGTACCTCACGAGTCAGCATTTCCACGTTAACTCCTTGATAGCCACAACACTCCAACATGAGCTGGGTTTTGCCAAGTTGGTCTCAGGATCCTGAAACATGGTACTGTAATGGTGAATGACAATGACCAACTAATTGTTGGCTTAACCATGGCTCAAGCATTAAATCGGCAGCAAACATTGCCCTTCTGCTTCTCTCCTGCCTGCAAGACAGATCTCTCTGGTGCCTCATGAAGCAGGGCTTGGCTTAGCATGCTTTGTTCTTGGGAATTTAACTAGATTGGCACCAGGCCAACACCACAGTCCATGGTGTCCTAAGTCACGTTATTTTGTAACATGCTCTAAGAAGATAAGATAAGGGATGCAGGTGGTGCTGTGGTCTAAACCAGTGTTTCCCAACCTTGTGCCTCCAGCTGTTTTCGGACTACAATTCCCATCATTCCTGACCACTGGTCTTGCTAGCTAGGGATGATGGGAGTTGTAGTCCCAAAACATCTGGAGGCACAAGGTTGGGAAACACCGGTCTAAACCACTGAGCCTCTTGGGCTTGCCAATCCGAAGGTCAGCGGTTCAGATACCCAAGGCGGAGTGAGCTACCATTGCTCTGCCTCAGTTCTTGCCAACCTAGCAGTTCGAAAGCACTCCAGTGCAAGTAGATAACTAGGTACTGCTGTGGCAGGAAGGTAAACGGTGTTTACGTGCCCTCTGGTTTTTATCATGGTGTTCCATTGTGGCGGAATTGACTTAGTTATGCCGGCTACATGACCCGGAAAAGCTGTCTGTGGACAAACACCAGCTCGCTTGGCCTGAAAGCGAGATGAGCGCCGCAATCCCATAGTCCCCGTTGACTGGACTTAACCGTCCAGGGGTCCTTTACCTTTACCTTACCTTAAGGGTGAGTCCCCATGAGTAACCACCGGTAGCATCAGATATCGCACCGTGAAGTTGCACATAGCAACTTCTGGAAGGGAGTCCAGGCACTGCAAGCTGGGTGATTGATTGCGGCTAATTAACCTACATGGCATCCCAAGGCCATCCAGGAGGCAGCTGTGCCAACACACCTCCTGTGTGCCTAATGGTTGGTGCTGAGGACCCTCCGTGATGATGGGATTCAAAGTGACACAGAGTTTAGCAGACTGGACTCTCCCACTCGCCAAGCCCAGGACGCAACACTGTCATAAAGCCCACAGGGGACAATACATGCACAGAAATGGGGATATGGAGCAGGAAGCAGCTGGCTGTGTATGAAGCCTTCTTGCTGTAGAGGCAGCTATGGGCAACTTCAGTTTGCTCATTCTTAAATTCAGTTCTCCACATTCCCACAACAGTTTGCAGTAAATACTGATAAATAGATAAGAGCCCTCATAAAAATTAATCAGCATTTTGGTCAGAATTTCTCTTGATGTATGCAATTTTGCCTAATATACACAATCTCCCAAAGCAGTTTTCTCTAAAGTAATGCATTCTTGTAGGTCATTTCACACTAATAAATAACAGCAACAACAACAACAACAACAACAACAACAACAACAACAACAACAACAATTTATTCTTTATCACCCGCCCATCTGGCTGGGCTTTTGTTGGAAGCCACTCTGGGTGGCTTCCAACAAAACATTAAAATACAGTAATCCATCAAACATTAAAAGCTTCCCTAAACACGGCTGCCTTCAGATGTCTTCTAAAAGTCTGGTAGTTGTTGTTCTCTTTGACATCTGGTGGGAGGGTGTTCCACAGGGCAGGTGCCACTACTGAGAAGGCCCTCTGCTTGGTTCCCTGTAACTTGGCTTTTCGCAGTGAGGGAACTGCCAGAAGGCCCTCAGTGCTGGGTAATAAGTAATCCAACTGACTCTAGATAGTCCCATAGTTTGAAAGTAATAGTTGCGTTCCAATTTAGCCCATGAGGGCATCATCTGGCGCAGCAGAGCTTCTCATTCCTTTCCTTGCCTTGTAGTCGCCCATGCACCCTTAAAAATCTTCTTTGGGGATTGGAGGATCCTATGGAACATACTTTGGAGGTGTGCAGGGGCTTGGAGAAGGAAGAAAAGTTTCCAGAAATCTTGTTGTATAAGTGGATTTCCATTGTGCAAGTGGACAGACACCATTAGATGGTGCTGCTAAGTTTCTCAGGACTATCTGGGCTACCTTGTTTTTTAAATGTTATGTTAGTGCCATGTCTTTTTTCCTCATAACTACACTGCAAACTCACATGGGAGGGTTTATTATTATTATTATTATTATTATTATTATTATTATTATTACATATTTTGTGTACCCATCTTGTATTTTTATGTTGTGATCTTCAGATGAAGGGGGGTATACAAATTTAATAAGCAATAATGAGATACTAATACTAACCACAACAAGGATGTTCTACCTCCCCGGTCGGAGGAAATATGCCTCTGAATTCCAAATACTGGGAATTGCAAATGGAAATAATGAGCTGCACTTCGGCCCTGCTTTCGGGCTTCTAATCAGTGATCTGGGATAGCTCAGTTTGTAGGGCACGTGCCTCTTAATCTCAGGGTTGTGGGTTCGAGCCCCATGTTGAGCAAAAGATTCCTGCATCGCAGGGGGTTAGACTAGATGATCCTAGTCGTCTCTTCCAACTCTACATTCTGTGACTATATCTGGTGGGCCACTGTGAGAACAGCAGGCTGGGCTAGATGGGCCACACTGGCCTGATCCAACAGGCTCTTGTGCCCAGTGGGTTTTAAATGTTTTCTTGTTTTACATGTTTATTTATTTAGTTATTGAATTTATATACCGCCCTATACCCGGAGGTCTCAGGGTGGTTCACAGAAAAGATCCCAATACATAAATCAAATCAAAATAAGAACAATAACTCAATAACACCCCCACAAAAAGAGCCACATTTTAAAAGGGTATAGGGTGTCCATCAGGTCAACCAAAGGCCTGGTTAAAAAGGAACGTTTTTGCCTGGCGCCAAAAGGTGTATAATGAAGGCGCCAGGTGAACTTCCCTGGGGAGAGCATTCCACAGATGGGGAGCCACTGCAGAGAAGGCCCCGTTCTCGTGTTGCCACCCTCTGAACCTCTTGAGAAGGAGGCACACGAAGGAGGGCCTCAGAAGATGATCTCAGACTCCGGGTAGGTTCATATGGAAAGAGGTGGTCCTTGAGGTATTGTGGTCCTGAGCCGTTCCAAACTTATAACTCTTTTCATGTATGTATACTGTTTTGTGAGCTGATTGTGCCAAAAAGCAGCACGGAAGTCTTTTAAACGAATTAGTTAATTTTCAATCTGTAGGAGTGTTGTTTGCCTTTTTTTTTTTGGACATTCGATATCTGTGCTGCTTCTGTTCCTGCAAGGACTGCATGAGCAGAAACGATCTCCCTGATCCTAGACTATATTCCCACGCTACTGCTGGCAAGAAGTAATTGTCAGCTCTAGAATATTATTGCATCTCCAGTGTGTCTTATTGTTCTTCTTCTTCAGTGCTGAACTATAGCAGTTCAATATTGCTGGCAACCAGCAGTGCAGAGCACCATACCAAACAACATGTCTTAATAATGTTTATCTATATCCCAAACAATATGGAACTGTCAAATAGGATCCTCCTATGCAAACAAATGGTAGCATGTGGGGGAACTTTGAAATTTAGCCTTTCTGCCCCCTTATATTCTCCAGCAAGCTAATGCAATAAGGCTAATAATAAAAGGCTATGTTGCAGGCCAAAAAGCCCTGTGACAGATAAAATAGAAACGTTGGAAACAGATGAAGCTTTTGCACAATTAGATTTTTTCCGAGGCTGCGCTGCAAGGATTTTCCAGATCCCGTTCAGGTCTGATTGATGGTAAAATCATAACTACATCATATTAGCCTCAGAGTTCACTGACAGGTTACTGCAGATTAATATTGCTACTGCTGTTCACTTACCATCAAAGCCGTGGAAATATGAATTGAGCTGCTCCTGTAACAAACCCTGCATATTAAAAGCCGCGGTGCTTTACTGAACAATCTCTGCACTCTGTCAGGAGGCAAAAATATACAAACAGCCTTTGTCTGAGGTGGTATGCAGATGTAGGGCAAGCGGCAACACAGCAGCAGTTACGATTATTATTATTGTTATTATAATTTCATGCAGAGACCTTGATATTTACGTAAATGCTGACCAAATAAATCATGCACACTTGATGTTGTTTCTGTTCATTAGCATATGGTTGGTGATGACCATAGAAATGGAAAATGAATAGTATTTGGTCCCATCTCTCTCTCCTCACACACACTTTGTAATTCAGGGCAGGGATATAGCGTAGGGGGACAAGCGGTGTTGTGGCCCCACGCACACATTTTTGAGGGGGTGCAATTAGGCTCCCCCACAACAGGCATGGGGCCTTGGCATCTGAGGCATAGAATAGAATGGAATAGAATAGAATAATTTATTGGCCAAGTATCAGCTATACCTGGAATTTTGCTTCGACTACATTGCAATGTAAAGAAAAAATGCACCTCATACAAACACTATTCTCCTCACAATACAACAGCACAGCGAAAAGACCCCATATCACCAACTAGCCTCCCTTCCGCCCACTACTACAGATTCAACAATTTGATGGCACAAGGAAAAAGCTATTACAGTGGGACCTCAGTTTAAGTACACAATTGGTTCCAGAAGTCTGTACTTAACCTGAAGCGTACTTAACCTGAAGCAAACTTTCCCATTGAAAGTAATGGAAAGCGGATTAATCTGTTCCAGATGGGTCCACGGAGTACTTAAACTGAAAGTACTCAAACCGAAGCGTACTTAAACCGAGGCATGACTGTACTGTGCCTAGACGTTTTTGTATATAGAGTCCTGTACTGACGTCCGGATGGGAGTAGATCAAACAGGTGATGACCAAGATGCGAAGGGTCTACAGCAATTCTCTCTGCTCTCTTCCTGACTTGAGTGGCATAAAGTTGTCTCTATAGGAGGCAAACTAACACCAATCACCCTCTCTGCAGTTCTTACTTCTCGTTGGAGCCTCTTCTTATCCAGCTTAGAGGCTGTACCATACCAGGCAGTAATGGAATTACAGAGAACAGTTTCAATAGCACCTCCATAAAGTTGGACCAGCGATTCTTGGGGCAGATTAAATTTCCTTAGTTGTCGCGAGAAATACAATCTCTGGTGTACCTTTTTAATAATAATATTGATGTTATCTGACCAATTCAATTTTTGAGAGATCATAGAGCCCAAGAACTTAAAGGACTCTACCACTACAACCATGTTACCAAGAATGGAGATTGGCAACGATATGGGAGGGTGCCTTCTAAAATCAACTATCATTTCCACTGTCTTTTGGGCATGTAGCACCAAGTTATTCCTGCTGAGACAAGATGATCTACTTCCCGTCTATATGCAGATTCATCCTCCTCCTAGATGAGCCCAATGACTGTTGTATCATCCGCAAAATTCAAGATCTTCGCAGCGGGCGAATTGGTCTGGTGGATGAAGGCTGCGGGCAAAGGAGTCTGTTGCAGGAGGGCACCATTCACCATTCATGTGGGCTCCTCATGCACCCCCTGGAACGTGCCCAACCCCAGCTGCCCAGTCCACCAGCACTTGCGCCTCCCCGGGTGCTGGCAATGCACGATACACTGCTGATTCAGTCCTTTGTCTGGAGTATATTTAATATGCACCTTTAGGAAGATGTTAGCAAGATGACATGTTGTGTTTGATCCGTGTTCCTAGAAAAAAAAAGACCCTTGAGTCCTAATTCCATTAAAAGGTGTCGTTAATTGGTTTGGACAGATGCATGAAGAACCGCCATGAGCATCTTTAAAATGTCATCTTGGGATCGTGAAGATTTGTTCTGGAAAGTGTCATGAGAAGGAAGGCTGCTCCATACACGACAACTTGGGTAACTTCAGGGCATTCCCAACTTCCTCTCTGCCCTCTGCACAGGTGCTGCCAAGTCAACAGATGGGTGAGGAATTGAGGACCCGCCAGATGTTGTTGGTAAGCTGGATAGTTCAGTTGGTTAGAGCATGGTGCTGATAATGCCAAGGTTGCAAGTTTGATCCCCATATGGGACAGCTGCATATTCCTGCATTGCAGGGAGTCTGAATAGATGATCCTCAAGGTCCCGTCCAACTGCAGTGGTGCCTTGCAAGACGAATTTAATTTGTTCCACGAGTCAATTTGTTTTGTGAAAAATTCGTCTTGCGAATCGCGGTTTCCCATAGGAATGCATTGAAATTTCTTTTTTTGCCCATAGGAACGCATTAATTCAATTTCAATGCATTCCTATGGGAAACCGCGATTCGCAAGACAGATTTTTCGCAAAACGAATTTGTCTTGCAAGTCACCATCAGATCACCATCAGATCGCAAAACGCATTCGTCTTGCGAAAAATTCGTCTTGCAGGGCATTCGTCTTGCGAGGTACCACTGTGTACAGTTCTAGGATTCTACGGCTACAACTCCCATCATCTCTGACCATCAGCCATATTGGGTGGAGCTGGTGGGTGTGGGCCTGAGTGAGAGGAAAGTAGATATATCTAAAATATTTGGGGGGAAGGAATTGGGTGAAAAATTTGATCGTGGCAGTGCAGACGTCTTCCAATGCCTCACTCTTGCTTGTTCCTACACAGTTGTTGGGTGATTTATGAAGTGCTTGGTGAGAAATATTTAACTTAGTTGAAGTTAATAATCAAGACGCATGGCTGCATGTAAAACCTTTACATCAAAATTATGTCATGGTCTTTAGAGTTTGTTTATAATAATAATTTGGTGCACTATTACAGCTTTATCCGAGCCTAATACTGTGTTATGGGCAAGCATTAAGCAAGTAGTCTCCCCAAATCCTATGGTTTTCCTTGAATTTAAGCTTAACTTTTGTTTTGGATAGTGACCTTTTTTGCTTGCTTGCTTTATTTTTGGACCATTGTGGACATTAGATATTTTGAGCAAGTGAATCATTGCAAATGTCTTGACAGAGGAATTTGCATTTGCCCGAAGTCAAGGGTTTGCTTTACAAACTGGCAATCTAGCCAGGATTACAATGTGTGATCTAAGCAGAAAATGTGTTTCTGAAGACATTCTTTCCCAGCTCAAATTTCAGTTCTAAAATTTAATCTAATTTAATTCGTAAGGTCACACACAAATGTGCTGCATTTTGGGTTTTTTTTGGGTGTGTGTGTGGAAACCCAACCCATCCATCTTCAAAACAGAGTGTTTAATGGAATATTAAATTTGAAGACTCCATGCAGGTTTCCATGTTTGTTAGCTTTAATACACCACATTAAAACATTCATTAATAAAGTGTCATGCAACACTGCTTTGATTAGGTCTTAAAAGGTTATTGACTTGATATACACTGTTGTCCTTAGAAGGTAATCTGTGTAAAAACTCAAAATGTTCCAGAGGCCTTTTGTTGTTGTTGTTCCCCATTTCAAGCCTAGAAGGGGCATTCAATTCTTCCACATTGGAGGCCCCACTATTGCTTTTAAAAGAAAATACAATAAGTATTTGGTTGAGATGTAAGTCAATGAGTGCATGTGGGACTTCTAGTATACTCACGAGTGGACAGACGTATGTGGTTGCGTCACTTGTGTGAACCCAACTGCTTCTGTGTTTGGGACTGCATGGTGTTCATAATCTCAGTGTCACTTTTTCAAACCACTGTCCTGCCTCCCCCAGGGAGGTGACAGTTCACAAATGGCTCTTCTGCTTCCAGAGACACTTGGTTGGAAGCTTCAAGGAAACCTGCAAAAATGATAACAGCACAGTACAAAGACAGAGAGACACAAATCCAGTTATTCAAGTGTCTGAAGTGAAGAGAAGCACTGGATCAGTTTATCAAGATTCTGCTTATTGGTTCTCTGGATTCGAGCAGGTGGATAAAATGGGGTCAAGGCTGGTCAAGCCAAAGACCTTTTTTCTTCATGAGACAAAGACAAGATGGCGCACCACCACTATTTCACATGCAGAAACCATCTGAACGGGGACTAGAAGTTGAATTTTCTTTCAGTGATGGGGCAATGTTATCCACTGCACCTGAGAGCAGCAAGCTATCTTAGAGGACAGAGGGAACACTATGTGTGCTAGGGAAATACGTTTCTGTCAATTTCAGTTTTCTTCAGCTTCTCATTTTTTTTCCAGTCAAGTTCAGCTCTCCACATTTCCGTATCAGTTTGCACTATTTATTTTTTCAAGGTCCACACAAAAACCCATCGCCTTGAGCATGCATGTCTGCTAATATGTCCAGTTTTTATGCACTTTTTGACTAATTCACACCTTTTTTGTGTGTGCAAACAATCCCCATCCAGTAGATTGCATTTTTGTACAACGTTTGACCTGGAGAACATCACAGAATTTGGAGAAGCCCAGCTTATGAAGGATAGCTGGATTTTGGTTCGCATATTGCTTTGGGAAGTAAAATAAGGTAAAAAAACAACAACAAAGCAAAGTGAATTCTTATGCCATCCCTACAATGGTTTCCCAGTAGCACTTCCTGTTTGAGGCAAGGGACATTCCCAACCCTACCTGAAGATGCTGGCTATTGAACCAGGTAGATGATCTACCACCAAACTATGGCCTTCCCCCCTGAAGGGGACCAGCTCAGGAAAATGAGAGTGGCTGAAAGGGGTGCACAGGTAAGGTGGCCATAAACATTTTTAAGTCTAAAGGGATGTAGGACTTCTGTTCATGCTTTCAATTTAGCTGTGATCTTTGACTGCATTTTCTCTAGTGTATGGCTGCACTGATTCAAAACCATTCTGTTGACATCTCCTAACAGTTTGATATTGAACTTGTTGGTTGGGTAGCAGTTGGGTAGGGAGAGCGAGAGAGGAAGCGTGCCCTTTCGAGTTCTTTTGAACTATATCTTATATGAATTTTGACCCTTCTGAGAGGAATACTTCCCTTGGCAAAATCATGTTTGAAGGTAACATTTCAGAAGAAGAAGAAGAAGAAGAAGAAGAAGAAGAAGAAGAAGAAGAAGAAGAAGAAGAAGAAGAAGAAGAAGAAGAAGAAGAAGAAGAAGAAGAAGAAACATTTTGCTCTGTTGGGAGCTGTTAGTAAGACAAATGACTCTGGTTTTGTATGAGAGACAAATCAAAGCATTTCCATTGGGATAATGCAGGTTAACAGACCTCCATTAGCTGTTCTATTGGACAGGTGAGAATTCTTGTCTTAGCAATTGTATGGGTGGGGGGTGGGGAGAGAAAAGCAAAACATACAAAAGAAGCTACCAATGTTTATATGGCTGCAATTGTATCCAAAGTGAAACAACCTGCTATTGGTTTATTATTGTCAGTGTCTTGTTAGGTTGTTTGGGTAGAATCCATAAAACTTGAGGTCCTTGCAAAAGGAGGGCATAGGCTCAGCAGAAGAGAGATGAATCTACAGAGGCTTCTTAGCTTGTTCGGTGCTTCTTTGAAGGACCAGTTCTAACCAGTAATTAAAATATTCACCTGAGTTTAATGTCACATGCTGCTTCTTACACTTTTCTTCACCTTGTGAGGAAAACAACACATGAATCCTCCTGCCGCACTGCTCTCTCCTTACATATATTTACAGCTTACACATAGTTTAGTCGAGAGTTTAACGAAGGTAGCAATGAAGTCATAAACAGGAAACCTCTAATTAGAGCACAGGGCTATGCTTAGAAGTAAGTCTCACTGGGTTCAGTGAGAATGCCCCTTGGGTAAGTGTGTGTAGGATTACAGCCCAAGCTTGATGACCCTTTTACAGGGGTAGCTATCGCTGTGCCCTCCAGATGTTGTTGGTAAGGAATGCTCTGTTTTGAGCCAGTCTGCCTACATTTAAGCTAGACAATCAACAGTTATAAGGTTGTATAAGGACCTCTGCTTCAGAGTATCTGAAGAAGTGTGTATATACATGAAAGCTCATACCTAGAAAGCTTATACCGTACTTAGTTGGTCTTTAAGGTGCTACTGGAATTATTTTTAAAAAATTATTTTAAAAGATTCTTTTAAAGACTGTCTTAAGACAAAAAGACTTGATTCTCTTAAGGGAGTTCTTTTTTATCATATACAGTATACGGTGTGTGTGTTTGTGTATATAGATAGATAGATAGATAGATAGATAGATAGATAGATATATCTCATCTTGTTATTTACTATAACTACGACAGACCAACATGGCTACCTACCTGAACCAATATTATGCATAGTTCATATTTCCAATGATCCACAAATAGGGAAATGCTAGTTGCTGGTGCACAGCTGAGAGGAACGGCCCATGAACATGTGACATGAACAAACTTGTCAGTAGGGAAAGAAAGAAAAAAACAGAGAAGGACCCCTTTTTATCTGGTTAATTGTCTCTCAAAGATACATTAAAGCGGATTATATGAACCAGCTTGCATCATCTGCAAGCTACAAGTTCTTCACAAGTTCATATGCATTATGTTTGACTTTTCCACACAATCTGGTAAGAAGCTCTTCATAGAATCATAGAGTTGGAAGAGACCACAAGGGCCATCCAGTCCAATCCCCTGCCAAGCAGGAAACACCATCAAAGCATTCTTGACATATGGCTGTCAAGCCTCTGCTTAAAGACCTCCAAAGAAGGAGACTCCACCACACTCCTTGGTAGCAAATTCCACTGCCGAACAGCTCTTACTGTCAGGAAGTTCTTCCTAATGTTTAGGTGGAATCTTCTTTCTTGTAGTTTGAATCCATTGCTCCATGTCCGCTTCTCTGGAGCAGCAGAAAACAACCTTTCACCTTCCTCTATATGACATCCTTTTATACCGGTATATTTGAACTTCAGCTGTGATCTGTTTCTTTTGAACCATTCCAGATTTTCTATCGCACACAACTGAATTGCGCAATCCCATTGCAATGTGGGCAAAGCTATATTAGGTATGAGGTGAGTTATAGCGATGCCTTCCAAGACTGCAGGGAGGTGGAGCTAAACTTTCTCACAAAACACTTTTATGAGCAAATTCGTGACGTCGTTCTTTTACTGGCCGCTGGGGAAAAAAGGAAGCAACTTTTGCGTCATTTTCTTGGAAAAATTCTCCGCTGTTTTTTTGTGGCACCCACAATGCTTTGGAATGATAGTAAAGGAAAGGGGCATGGAGGGGGTGCAAGATGCTGGCTAGGTTGCCAGCACAGTTGCCACTCTGCAGCAGGAGCCATCCCACAAAACAAAAACAAAAAACCCTTAGAAAAAAAGAAAGAAAGAAGCGGCACTACTGCTAATTTTCTCGCTGAGCCCTGCATCCCAGAAGCTGTTGGAGAACTTCTCCTCCTTCTGGAGAAATCCATTAGAATAGTCCCCACAATTTCTCGGTCCGCAAATAGTGAGGATAATCTTAGAGGCCGTTTCTGCACAGCTCCAGTTGCTATATTTGGAACGTAAAGTGACAAGCAAGACGGAACGTACTCAATAGCCTAGACGATATGTCACCATAATTTGCACAGCAATTTTGCGCTGTGAAACCAATATATCCATTATGGTGAGTGATTTACTCATGAGGAGTGCTCCTCTGGATCAGACGAAAGGCCTACCCAGTCCAGCATCCTATTTGTTTCTGTCCACTGACATAACATCCTCAAGCTCATGCGGTTTATTTTTATAACCTCAAATATTTAGAAACGTTAAAGCACATGATCGCATATCTATTGCAATGTATCTTACGACATTTGTTTAATCGCATTGTTTGAACTCCTTAATGCTAATAGAGTCTGACTTTTAAACAGATTAAGTAAACTTGATAAATTAACAAGCAAATATAGCAAATGATGTTGATTTGACCTATTAATCATGTTAGCTGCAACCTTCGAAGTGTCTGAGGATTGGATGTGGCTTGGAGAAGCACACCTAAAAAATAATTTCTTGCTGGGTAGAGATGCAAATAATAATAATAATCCTACAGCTAATAAAAATGCAAATATTCATAACATTTTGTTCGAATCATAGATGGTCTATTAACTGTCCTTCATTGCATGGCTGAATCTTATTTTTGTTTGTGATCAGCATGAACATTGACCTTTGCCTCTTTCAATGATCTTTCCCTCTCTGACAAAGTTCATGAAAAGGTCACCGAGCTGCAGAGACTTCCTCTGTGTGTGTGTGTGTGTGTGCGTGTGCGCGCATGCATGCATGCATGTCTGAGTTAGCATCGCTGCCTTTGATTTGGTGAAAAGATGTACCCCTTGCACGTTTTTTACAAAAGGTATTTATAGGAAGACTACAATGGAATGCATATGCGTTATTTCCACCATTAATTAAGAATTCCATGGATTAACTATTATCGCCAGCTTTGCTTTTCATGAACACCTTTCTCCGCCGGAAGCTTAAGTGTGTTGCTGGTTTGTTTTTTTTTAAAAAAATATTATTATTCATTATTATAATAATTCCAGGGTGCAGCAATGATCAATGGGGTTTCCTTCCCCTTTGTTTTAAAATAATGGTGTACAGAAATGATCCTTTTTGGTCAAACCCACACGCAAGGGAGGTTTCAGATCACGTGGCAAGAAAGAAAGAAAGGTTTCCTGTAGATTCTGTAGATCCTTTTCACAGATAAATTCGTTTGCTTCATTCTTGTCTCACCAGAGAGTCAGATAGGATATCTCATGCAAGGTGCTGTGCTGACACCATGAATTGCGGAAACACGGGTTTTGAAATCAGAATGAAGAAAGCCGTCCCCAGCAGGCTCTAAATCTCTGCTCGGCATCGCCTTCTATTTACAAACAGCAAGAATAGCTATGAAATGGTGAAAAATGCAGCCAAGTCACTTTGAGAGTGATTGTATGAGGTGGGTTATAACAATACTTTTCAAGACTGTGATCACTAGGTATATTCACACCCGGGGCCATTTATCTTGCAGATATACAGCAAGGGAAGTTCCTTGCTGCTAGCTAGCAAGCTTGTAGCAGGGAGAGGGAACGATCTCTCCGTTTGTCATTGGCTGTACATCACTACAGCTGTGCCCTTTGATTACACAGAGGCCTCTCCCAGCCATTAATAATAGGAAGCGCTTTTTGTCTGGAGAATGAATCTCAGTGCAAGCCTAGCCTAGGATTCAGTGAGCTAGAAAGGTAAATTAAAGGCGGGGCTGGCTTATTCCATATTTGCACCGGTGTGTACACGGTGATAACCTTTGGCAGATTCCGAAAAGGCAAAATTGCACTTCATAGTCTAGCATTTCTCTACCGGTATATTGTGCCTGCAGAACATTAACAGCTGTCACTTCCACAATTCTGTTGGTGTTGTTAATTTATAATAATAATAATAATAATAATAATAATAATAATAATAATAATAATAAATTATTTATACCCCACCCATCGGCGGCTTCCAACAAAATATTAAAATACAATAGTCCTTCAGATAGTAAAAGCTTCCCTAAACAGGGCTGCCTTCAGATGTCTCTGAAAAGTCTGGTAGTTGTTTCTTTCCTTTGACATCTGATGGGAGGGAGTTCCACAGGGTGGGTGCCACTATTGAGAAGGCCCTCTGCCTGGTTCCCTGTAGCCTCACTTCTTGCAGGGAGGGGACCGCCAGAAAGCCCTCAGAGCTGGACCTCAGTGTCTGGGCAGAACAATGGGAGTGGAGATGCTCCTTCAGGTATACAGGTGCTTCTCAGCTTCTTGTGCATTATCTCAGGCATGTCCTATGCAAATACGAAAGAAGGGTGAATCTTACAATGAGTGTGGCGTTCTATTGCTTATTTATTGCACTGATATTATTTTGAGCTCTGTTCTGGAGATTCTTGGGTGTTATCCTGCAGAACACTGATGGCAGGTAAAATATTATAATCCCGCCTCCGAAAAACCCTCTCTGAAATGTATAATAGCCTCTTTCCCCACTTTTCTTCCACTCCAGTTGCACAAGAGGAATGATACTTACATACAGAAATGAATATGAAACCCACATGTTGATTATAGCTTTTGAAAGTAGCATTGGTGGGATAATTTATTGATTCATTCATTTATTTGCAAATGCTTTGTCATGGGGCAGCTGTACTGGGCTGAGATATACAGATCTGGTACGCAAAGTCATTGTGTGATCAATGTGATCAATGTGAAGGTTGCACATTAAAAGTGCTTCAAAACATGTACCAACACCACACACACCACTTCAGAATTTGTGCAGGGCAACAGAGCTTTCCCAGTGTTCAAATAAGCACAGCCAGGAGGTATCTACTACGGTATCATGGAAAGTCGATGGTAACTTAGCACCAGCTGGTGTGGCTCCTTTGTCCTTTCTAGTCCACGTGAACTAGTAATGAACAGCATAGTGTCCATGTGAATTAGAGGTATTAGGTTCACTGGTTCAGTGTCTGGAACTCAAGTCTGATCCGCATCAAGCCGTGATAGCATAGAACAGTGGTTCTCAAGCTGTGGGTCCCCAGATGTTGTTGGATTACAACTCCCATCATCCCTAGTGGGGAGGTCCAGCAGTCAGAGATTGTGGGAATTGTAGTCCAACAACACCTGGGGACCCACAGGTGGAGAACCACTGGCGTGGAATGATGTTCGCTTGCACACGGCTGGTTCTAGTGCCATTCGGGTCATGTGTTATTTAGAAATAAATAACAGGGTTTGGGTGAATGACATAGTTGGCTCTCATGGCAGAACAACCAGTGCCTGAAGTAAGGGCACCAGCATAAGAAGCAATTATGATAATATCCTTGTTATCAGTTCTTGTATACCAGGGCCCACCAACCTTTTCGGGCCCAGTGTACACATTTAGAATTTTGAGAAAGTACGACAAGTGCCTGTCACAAGATGGCTGCCACGAGGTTGAGCATAGCATAGAATGGCTGCTGTGGGGATGTAGCAAGCCACAAAACAGCTGCCATCGTGTTTGGCATGGCACAAAATGGCCGCCACATCTAAAAGTGTGGGAAATGAGACAGGTTCACAAAATGGTGTAGGTATGCTCCCCTTCTGTCCACTAATCACAGACAAGAAGTGGGTGTCAATAAAATGTTGACACGTTTAAGAATATGTTTAAGAACACTTGTTTTAATCCTGGTTACAGGTAGGTAGCCGTGTTGGTCTGGGTCGAAGTAAAATAAAAAAATTCCTTCAGTAGCACCTTAAAGACCAACTAAGTATTTAGTTGGTCTTTAAGGTGCTACTGAAGGATTTTTTTTGTTTTAATCCTGCATATATATATTTTTTAGAACCACTTTGAGATCTTATGGTGAAAGGCGGTATATAAATCTAATAAATAAAATAAAATTAAATAAAAAATAAGAATATGCGTTCAGTGTAGGAGAGGCCAAGCAGCAGAACATACAGGAAATGAGCCAGAAGACCAACGAATATGTCATGTATGGTGGGTTTTTGAGGAGATATTTATTGAGACTTTTTCAGGGGCATTTACAGGACGTACTTGCAAGCACATTGGTGCCTGTAGATAGTACTGGAGTGGTGCGGGATAGAAGACTCTAGAAACAGCTTCCAAAAAATACTCCCTATCTGAAAATGCTGTAAAAGGCAAGCCACACCCATCATGAAGAAGGGTTAGTTGAATCCCTTTGTGTAGGGCTCTGCTTGTTCCCGTTTTACTAATGGACGGAGCCTAGGACTTGCTGATCAGAAGGTCGGCGGTTCGAATCCCTGTGACGGGGTGAGCTCCCGTTGCTTGGTCCCAGCTCCTGCCAACCTAGCAGTTCGAAAGCACGTCAAAATGCAAGTAGATAAATAGGAACCGCTACAGTGGGAAGGTAAACGGCGTTTCCGTGTGCTGCTCTGGTTTGCCAGAAGCGGCTTTGTCATGCTGGCCACATGACCTGGAAGCTATACGCCGGCTCCCTCGGCCAATAATGCGAGATGAGCGCGCAACCCCAGAGTCGGTCACGACTGGACCTAATGGTCAGGGATCCCTTTACCTTTACCTTTATTACCATAGCAGATGCCCAAACTCTACAAATCTCTTGGAGGTGCATGGGTGCCACCAATCCACGCCTTCTCCACATTTCCCTGGTAACATGAAAATGTGTAATATGACGTCATCATTGCAATAACATTTTCCTAGCCACTGCTGTACTCTAGCTACATATTGCTGGGGATTGATGCTGTAGAGGCATCCTCTTATAACAAGAGCTTTGGGCCACAGAGCCCCATCACCATGTAGATAATGTCTGTACGAGGACTCCCCCCCCATTCCCTCTTTGAGGTTGATAAATTCCCTGAATTATACATTAACATAGACACCCCCTGTCATCTCTGTAGTAGAACACACACCAGTGACCCAGGTATTATGTGAACTGGGCTGAGAGTTTTATCGATCAATTAATTTGTGTGAATACTTTGACATAAGCTATCTTTTTCTTTTCTTTTTACTTTTAAACCTGTAGCAAGCTTGTTTCAAATGGGGACCACCTACAGAAACATTGTATACGGATGACAAATAATTGCTGCCTTTCATTTTCTCCCTATGCACTTATTTCTCTATAAAATAAAAATCCCTTCCAGTAGCACCTTAAAGACCAACTAAGTTTGTCATTGGTATGAGCTTTTGTGTGCATGCACACTTCTTCAGATTTCTCTGTTATTATTTTCACTATTATTATTTATATAGCGCCGCAAGGCTTTATATATATATATATATATATATATATATATATATATATATATAATGAAGCCCCACACCGTCACCTGAAAGAATCTGAGCAGAACACCTCCTATCTCAGGTTTTCAAATCATGAAATATTCAGCTAGCCTTTCAGTTATATTCAGAATGCCTCACTCAAAATAAAATAAAAAACCCTGCCTGTATTTAACTTCATTGATGGTCCTGTGACAACAAAGTTTCCCTTAAATCTCTTGTTGACATCTTATTTGGGTTATACAGCCAGAGTGTTTTCATTTCCTCAGGTCAAATTTATTCCCCAAAGCTCAGCCCTGTCTCTATAAAGAAAGGCAGGGAGAAAGAGTGCATTTTTTTTTTTGGCTGGTTTACATTGGAAATGAAGGAATTGGAGTTCTACACATTTGGCTAGTGTCCTTTTCCTGTGTTTACAGTCACAGTTATCCTCTTTGTGATTTTTGCATCTGGGATAAACAGAAAAATATGGTAAGAAATTTCCACAGGATACAGCAAACACACGCAAGCTTGCCTGCACCTCCCAGAATTCCTGGATGTCATGCTTTATTGCATCGTGTCAATAGGCAGCCGGGTACTACATCATCCTTGAAATGGCAGTAAATCCTATACAAGGGGAGCTATGCTGGATCATGTGACAAACAGAGAGCCTGTTCTCTCTTTCCCTGCACACACACACACACACACACACACACACACACACGCTACAATCACAGAGACAGAAGGAGCTCGAGGACCGTGGAAAAGATCATTTTACATGGATATTTTATATTCTAATATTTCCAAATGAAGAACGTGAAAAGTTTCAGAATTGGGTGCTGTTTGTTAGGTTTAAGGTACATTTGCATACGCCTTTGCAATTTGCGTACAAGATACAAACCTGCCTGAACACAACCGAGCAGGTAAAACAGCAAGAAAAAGCTGTTTCCAAATGTGAACTTTAAAAAACACCACTAAACAGATAAAGCGACAGAACTCAATTAGAATGTTATTATACAACTGAGCTCAATTTGTTGTATTTTTAAATGACTTTTTCTTTTTAAAAAAATATTTCCATTGTGACTTCTAATCACATGGGTTTGGGGGGGGGCATATCTTGCCTGAGATGCACTGAACACCTTTTGGAGACCATTATTCTTATTCTTATTATAATTTATATACCGCCCTATACCCGGAGGTCTCAGGGTGATTCACAGACCATGGGTATTCAATAGTTTATAACGCCTTCTTATGGTGACTGGTTTATCGTAGGTGATCTTTTCTTTTAGCAAGAATCGGAAAGGATTTAACGGGGACGTGGGACATGGCAGCACACAACGAAACTCCAAAGGTTTATAATATAATGCATTCCAACTGTATCATGTGAGTGTGAGAATCCACTGAAGTAGTTTGTAGCTCATGGGCTGTCCAGTGGTGTTTGTCCATGGACAGAAGGTTCTTTGATCCAGTGGAGCCCTCTTCCTCCTGGGAATGTTCTGCTTTACTGTATTTCAAGCCATGTAAAATGGCAAACAGCATAATTCAGTTCGCTGCTAAATAGATTAACCAAAACCAATATTTTTTGGCATTCTGGATAAATCAATGCACCCCAAACCTCCTATCCTGTTGAATATTTAACGTGTTCTTCTTTATGTTTCTAAGCTGAGGGTAAGGAAGACTTGCTAAATGTGTCACAAGGCAGAAGTGATATACTTTTCCAAAATGCACAGCATCTTGGAAGTTTGCTTTCGCATCACCATTTATATTCCTGAAGAATAGACATGTCTTTCACTCTGCTGCAGCACTTTGTGACACTTGGATTTACAATGTTCAAGTTTAAGTCTCTAGCCCCTTGCAGTCTGTCAAAAACAGCTTCTCCAGCCATTTATTTGTGTCTTGCGTGCTCCGTCTGAATATCTTTTGTAAATTTATACTTGACAAGCCTCGTATTTCAGTGGCTGGCTTTGTTTCACAATCTACCTCAACTTGCTCTGTTGCATTAGCTGAAACAACAAATTTAATCCATGATGTCAATTGTAAATTATAGAAGAGCTGTAGTATATGCCTGACATCACTAAGGTCAAGGCCACGGGTGGGTTCCCCCCCTCTTTTTAAAGTCAAATAACAGATGCAAAGGGCCTTATTTTTATTGGTACACACTGAACGCTATGAAAATCAGATTAGTGCTCAGCACCACTACATTGTGCCTAGTATAACAGAGCTGTTTATAACAGATTTCCAACGTATGAACATATAGCACAAAAGGAAATTGGTATTGTGTTTAAATTATGTATTTGCGGGTGGAGGATAATTTCACAGGAAAGATTAATTGAGGGGAAACATTTTGAACTGATTTGGAAGTTGGTAGGGGTTGACAGAGACGATTAGGAGGCAATATTGTGGAGAAAGCACTTATTTGCATACCATCCTAAACTACCTCGCCATTAAAGTATCTAAATTACCTCAGTGAATTCGGAGAACAGGAGTGGTTGATGAATTGCTTTTGCATAAATGCACTTTCCCTTTGCTGGAACTTAATTTTTTGTGTATAAAAGGCACACACAAGCGCAGCAAAGAAACCAACAAGTGAATTCCCTCAAGAAGAAAAATGGAAGTCTGGGATTTTCTCTGCAATGAAATGTTTCCAAATGCTGCTTGTATTTATAAGTGTCCTCAGAGTCTCAGAGGATTTGCCCAAAATGTGTTATTCTCCAATAAGGAAAGAACAGTTAATGAATCTTTTCTTCTAGGGTAGAATTGTTTATGCCTGTTAATTTGTGGTCTCGTTTTCACAGGCTTGGCTTTTTATTATTATTATTTTAGCTGGAGAATTCACTCTGTTTAAAAACTCATTTGGCACTAACAGGGACAAATATTTAATATGAAGCAGACCATAAATTTAGCCTGCACTCTGATGTGCTTTTAACTAGGGAGTGAGCTCCATTTAGATCTGTTGGAGGCTTACTTCCGAGTAGACAGATTGCACACTGTAAAAAGAAGAAAAGAGGGAGGTGAGATAATGGTTTCTATTTCTTCCAGCATAGTAGTTTACTCTGATATCAATGGAATCAGAATCACAGGAACTTCATTATACAAGCCGTCGTTTTGGCCTTGTTTCCAAACCACTTCCATTTGTTAATGGGAAAAGCTAGCCAAGACCGTCAAGGCTGAAAGGTACATTTGAAAGCCCAACACTTCCCTGATTATCTGCCCTCTTTAATATATTCCATCTGAGGAAAAAAATGGCTCAGTTCATATGTAATACCACACAATATTTTGACACTAGGAAAACTGGCCTAGAAAGAGGCTCAGCTCCCTCTCCCTCTCCCTCTTCTCCACCCATGTGCTTGGCTTAATTAGTTACTTCCTGGTTTGCTGTCGAATCCAAACTGGTTTGTATGGGAATCACAAACTATCGGGCAATGTTCAACTAATTCCTTTCCTCAGAGTATACCTGTTGAAATGAACAGACCTAACTGGATCATGTTCATTAATTCCAATGTGAAACTTAGTTCCAGACCACCCATCGTTTCCTGGGTCAAATGCAATGGCACACCATGGTTTGTCTAAAGCCACAAAATAAATTATTCCTCTAAGTGTGTAAGGGAGGAAAAAGAGACACCAAAACACAAGGCTCTTTCTAGGTCAGGCATCCCCAAACTGCGGCCCTGCAGATGTTTTGGCCTACAACTCCCATGATCCCTAGCTAACAGGACCATTGGTCAGGGATGATGGGAATTGTAGTCCAAAACATCTGGAGGGCCGAAGTTTGGGGATGCCTGTTCTAGGTTCCCCCCCCTCTCATAGCTCAAAATGATGTTTTGGCGTTTTGGCTGAACTGTACTAATAAGTGCATGATTTGTGTGTTAGTTTGTGGCATGCATGTATACCAGCACGAAGTCTGCCACTCTTCTTGTCAGCAACATCCATTCATTCCTTTGCCACCTCAATATAGGACTGGAATGGGCACCACATAGAAGTGTCCTTTACTTTTTGGAAGCTTTTTGTGCACAATGTGGTAGCCAGATGTTTGGTGGTGGGGAGGGTGGGGACTGTCATTCTCCATTATCCATTCAGTATACCCGAAGGAGCGTCTCCACCCCCATCGTTCAGCCTGAGGTCCAGCTCCAAGGGCCTTCTGGCGGTTCCCTCACTGTGAAGTTACAGGGAACCAGACAGAGGGCCTTCTCTGTGGTGGCATCTGCCCTGTGGAATGCCCTCCCATCAGATGTCAAGGAGTTAAATAACTGCCTGACATTTAGAAGACATCTGCAGGCAGCCCTGTTCAGGGAAGTTTTTAATGTGTGACATGTTAATGGGTTTAAAATCTTTGTTGGAGGCCGCCCAGATTGGCTGGGGAAACCAGTGAACCCAGTGAAATTAGTGAAATAATAATAATAATAATAATAATAATAATAATAATAATAAGCCTGCCCCAGTCACTATTCATATCAAGCCCTTTGTCCCAACATATCACATGATGGACTACAAGAATCTACAGGTCTTCCTTCTTAGGATTATTATTATTTAAACTGGACTTGGACCAGGCAGCCCTTCAAGGACAGGAATGCCCTTTGTAAAGTAGAATCATAGAATCATAGAGCTGGAAGAAACCACAAGGGCCATCCAGTCCAACCCCCTGCCAAGCAGCAAACACCATCAAAGCATTCTTGACATATGCCTGTCAAGCCTCTGCTTAAAGACCTCCAAAGAAGGAGACTCCACCACACTCCTTGGTAGCAAATTCCACTGCCGAACAGCTCTTACTGTCAGGAAGTTCTTCCTAATGTTTAGGTGGAATCTTCTTTCTTGAAGTTTGAATCCATTGCTCCGTATCCGCTTCTCTGGAGCAGCAGAAAACAATCTTTCTCCCTCCTCCATATGACATCCTTTCATATATTTGAACATGGCTATCATATCACCCCTTAACCTTCTCTTCTCCAGGCTAAACATACCCAGCTCCCTAAGCTGTTCCTCATAAGGCATCGTTTCCAGGCCTTTGACGCATGAGCTCCCTTGCATAAGATCAGTCAGAACAGGGCAGTCCATTCTCAGAGGCTTGGGATACCATCCAAAACAGCCTGATGGGGAGAGGAGAGGTTTGATTGTGGACCTGCACCAATCTCTACCTGTGCAATGTTACCGGCGTCACTCCACTGGCATGGAATCTCCATTGAGTCTGCTGAACAGGTGAGCAGGTAGAAGTGCCCATGGGAGGTTCACTGCCAGTGCCAGCCCACAAAATTTCGGATAGGGAGGGGTTGCATTACCCTGGATCCACTGGATCCCAGGCCAGTCTCACTTGACAGCCCTGGGGCCCAGTTGGTTGCTGTGCCAGCTCCTTCCTGGTACAACCATTAGCCGGCGCCCACTGTCTGTCCCCACCGACACGAGTGGCAGGTCTGTGGATGTGGTGACATTCCCACTGCTCTGTTATCCGCTGCTGCCCAGTTGGGGTTTGGATCACAGTGCCACAGTCTAATAGACATGGCACAAAAGGAAGGAGGGAAGAGGAGGGAAGTGGAAACATGGGCTTAGATACACAGTAGTAGAATGAGGAGCTGGAATAAAAGCAGCTGAAGGAGCAGGGAGCCCAATGGAGCTGATCTCTACAGAATGGCCTTGATTCTCACCACTCGCTCTGCTGCAGCCTGATGAATTACAGCCTCTTTCACTAAGTGTGAATTTGGAGTAGCAACCAGGTTGAAAACACGGGCCATGCCAAGAGATTTCCTCTGCTCATGTCTCACCTGACTGCCAAAGTAGATGAGATGATGGAGACCCATTGCCAGATTTATGGATACCTGTTCGTTCTTCCTAGATTATCATCTGCACCTGGCTATAGTATGATCTATGGGAAGCTTTAAATTTCACCTCAATCACCAACCATCTCAATGTCCTCAGGCAAGTCAGCGTGTTACAGCTTCAGCGCTTGCAATATAAGAAGACGACTTACAAGATAATTATTAGGATTATTGAAACAAGGTACATGAAGTAATTGAGTATGTAGGGAAAGCAGTTAAAAATGCTTATCAATGTCGGCAATGTTCTTATTATTCATGGGCATGAATCAGAAATCAAGCTCATGTAAAGGTATGTTGTTAGACCTATATAAATTGATTAAAACCTGAACCACAAAGCTTTTTGCAATGATCATAAGACGTTTTCATTTGGGTTCACTAACCTGTTCCAACCAAGGCCCAAACATACACAAGGATTGTTTTGAAGATCAGGTATGTTTTAAATAAATTAAAATGATGTTGCTGTTTTTACAGCTGTATGTTTCGTGCTTGATCCAATTTTTTTAAAAAGTTGCACATTATTCTGTTAGCAGGTTTCCATTTCCTTTAATGTTTTTGCAATTTATTAGTGTTATTTATGTAATTTATGTAAATATACTAATGTCTTTCTTTTTTTACATATTTCATAATACCTGCTTTCAACTGCCTTGCATGATGAAACATTTAGGTACTTTTGGATCAATAAGTCCTATGCGGCATGCCATTTTAGTGAAAATGCTAGGTCAACTAGTCACCCATGGCTGTGCGTCTACCGTCTTGCAACCTAGATAGAAGCCCAGATTTTGAGTAGGCATTAGAGATGGAGCAGTGAGCTGCTTTGGCCTTAAATACCTAAGCATATCTTATCTTCAAACAAGATACTATGGGTGGAAATGCATGAATATATCCCCATCATTTCTTTCCAATAGCAGCAATGGGAGACCCATTCTGTGTTGAGACTATGGCTAAGGAGGGAGGTCCAACTTTCATGGCTCTTCCCAGCAGAGATTCCCTCAGTAAACACTTAAAGGCCATTTCACAAGAAACTGGAAAACAACACGAGTGTTTTCTTTACCCTTACCTTTAAAGCAGCATCATACCACTGTTTGTTCAGTTAGGTGTATTAAGTGGCTCCTAAAAAAAATTATAGTGTGGATGAAAAAATGTGGTTTTGGAAAAACCCATGCCAAAACCACATTTTTTTCATCCGCACTATAATTTTTTTAGGAGTCACTTAATACACCTAACCGAACAAACAATGGTATGATGCTGCTTTAAAGGTAAAGGTGAAAAAAGGTAAAGGACCCCTGGACAGTTAAGTCCAGTCAAAGGCAACTATGGGGTTGCAGCACTCATCTCGCTTTCAGGCCGAGGGAGCTGACATTTGTCCACAGACAGCTTTCTGGGTCATGTGGCCAGCATGACTAAACTGCTTCTGGCGCAATGCAACACTGTGATGGAAGCCAGAGTGCACGGAAACACCATTTACCTTCCCACCACAGCGGTACCTATTTATCTACTTGCACAGGTGTGCTTTTGAACTGCTAGGTTGGCAGGAGGAGGGACAGAGCAATGGGAGCTCACCTGTGCCCCTGCTTTAAAGTGCGGGTGGCTACTAGGTCAAGGCATGTATGACAGGCCACAACCATCGCCCTACTGCTCCCCATCTCCTATGCATCTGCTGCCTGAAGCAGACACCTCAGTCTGCCTAATGGTTTAGCCAGATCTGCAGCCATGAGTTTACTTTAGGCACAATATGTTGCTAGGTCACAAAGTACCATTGTTTCATCTGGGAAACAGATTCTTCTCCTCTGCCTGGTTAGTCTTGGACAGAAGGGCAGGAAAAAGACACTGGAGACATCTTTTGAGGTAGTCTTGCTCTAGTCTACTTAACATTGTGTTGCTATCTGTCTGTTTCGAGAGACAATTGGAGAGTGTGCCGTCAGAGTTAAAGTCAAACCTTTGGAGAGGCATGTTTTGTTGCAGGTGGGACAGATAAAGGTGTCCAGTTTTGTACTGATGCACCATGAAGTTTTTTCTCTCTGCACTCCTCCCTGCAGTCATTTTTCCCCCCTCTGGTCGCTGCTGTTGATGCACAACCTGACTGTCTGTCTCCAGGCACTGTCTGTCTCCTGCAAAGGAATTCCCACATGGTGGGATTAATGTTGCCAGCCTTCATGTCACATTTGCAAACATCTTTATAATGCAGAATGGGTCTGCCAATGGGCCTGGTGCCTGAAGCCAGCTCCCCATAAAGCACATCCTTGGGGATCCTGCCATCTTCCATTCTGTGTACATGACCGAGCCAGCGGGGACGTCACTGAGACAGGAGTGCGAACATACTGGGGATGTGGGCTTGGGAAGAGCACATCATTGTTTGAGACTGTCCTGCCATGTGATGCCCAGCACATGTGGAAATCATTAAGACATTGCTCCTGGTGAGCGTAAACTGCCCATGACTCACTTCCATAAAGTAGAGTGCTCAACACCCAGGTCTGGTAGACCTTGCCCTTGGTATTTGTTGTTAGCATCACATTCTTCCATACCCTTTTGGAGAGGTGAGCCATTACCAATACGCTTGTCCATCTCAGCACCAATGGAGAAGTTGCTGGTTATGGTGGAGCCCAGGTAGACCATCTACCACCAATGCTGATTCGTGGAGTGCTGCCAGTGTCCTGACCTAGGATGTTTGTCTTTGTCAGGCTGATGGTGAGGCCGAACTCCATGGAGGCTTGGGCAAACCAGTTGATGTGTCTATAGAGCTCCCCTGGAGTGCACTGTTAAGGCTGTGTCATCTGCAAACAACATCTCCCAGATAGGAACCCACTGCATTTTTGTCTTGGCATGGAGACATGCCAGATTGAAGAGGTCCCTGCTGTTCCTCGAATGAAAGTGCACCCCACTTTCAGTCAAGCTAAAGGCTTATGAGAGCAACAGGGAGAGGATTAGGCCGAAGAGAGTCAGGGCCTACTTTTTTGCTTTGCAATGTACTTGTTTTGAGTATGTAGTACTGTTTTGTATTAACAGATAAAAGCCAATAGATGTGTATGCTTCTCAACTTCAGTGGGTGGAAAGACAGAATCTGGGCTTTGTGAGGGTGGATCTGAGGCATGGGAAACCACTGGCAGTACCAAGAAAAGTTTCTATGAAATGGCCTGGAGCTCAGATGAATTAAAAGCAGTTATTAGCATCCACACCCTGCATTCTATTGAGACTGATCAAACCAGAGCACCAAAGAAGAAAAATGTGAAAATAGCTTGTTTGCAAAGTGACTGATAAGAAGATTAAAGTGGTTATTTGAGCACTTTGTGACAGGCACCCCTGCAGGAACTAACCTAATGAAAAGAGGCACCAGATATCAGACATACAACAGATAACAGAAACTCACTGTAATCTGTAATCTACAGTAATAAATGATCTGCAGATACATCAAGATGAGTGAATGTGGTGGTTTTGGTTCAATTCTCCATATCAATTTGTGATATTATTATTTTTAAGACCAGCAATTTTCTCTTAATATGCCATTTTTGTATGCATTTCACCCCTAATGTACATACAGTATTTTTTCATTAATATATGCATCTTTATATGTAAGCATCACCACAGTGTGTTCTCTTTTGTACACATTACTTGGCTGAAGATCTGCATTGCAAAATTCAGAAAATGCGAATTTTAAAAGGTGGTGTTTTGATTCACCTATTGAATTAGGTACGTTTGCCTTTAAATGTGAACTGAATAAAATTTCTCCTCCATCCAAACATCTACATCACCAAGCTGAATTCAGCATAATACAGACCAAGGGAGGCCTCTATTCATGTTTTTGCTCACCAACAAAAGTTACTGGGTGAATTTGTGTCAGTCAGTAACTCTCAGCTTGGCCTACACACTGCATTGTTGTGTGGATAGGCCAAGCTCTTGAGGTGAAATAAATGTCATAAGCAGTGCTATTTTTTTCTTTAAAAAGGAGGTGCCAGAGCTGACCATGAACTTCTCCCTTGTTCTCTTAGAATGGCAATGGCGCCCACCTGAGAGGTGCTAGAAGTGAGCTCTACTGAACTCTGGCTGGGGAAAAAATAGCCTTGGTGGTAAATTACTGTATTTCATCAAATAGTGGGCATGTCACTCAGTGTTCCCAAAACTACCACTCCAGATTTCTGGGGGTGGTACACAAAGCATTAAAAGTGAACTGGTGAGATGGCAATATAAATATACCCCCCAGTTTCATCTACTCCAGCTCCTCCTTCAGTTTCAGTTGAAAAGCTGGGGCATTTCCCATAATCAGAGGAGAGGGCCCTGTCCTGGTGCAAATCTTCTTGAAGAAGAAAAGGAAGAAGAAGCAGAAGCAGAAGCAGAAGAGGAGGAGTAGGAGGAGTTTGGATTTGATATCCCGCTTTATCACTACCCGAAGGAGTCTCAAAGCGGCTAACAATCTCCTTTTCCCTTCCTCCCCCACTACAAACACTCTGTGAGGTGGGTGGGGCTGAGAGACTTCAGAGAAGTGTGACTAGCCCAAGGTCACCCAGCAGCTGCATGTGGAGGAGCGGAGACGCGAACCCAGTTCCCCAGATTACGAGTCTACTGCTCTTAACCACTACACCACACAGAAGGTAGCAGCAGGTGGAAGGCAGGCTCCATTTTCCTCTTCCATTTTGGCCTAGACTGCTTCTGGCTGGGTTGCCATATGTGCCTCTAAATAAACAAGAAACCGATTGTGTGAAGCAGCTCATCACTGCCCAGATGATTATATCCATACTTGTCAGTTTTTCTAACATGGATGAAATAGCTAAATGGAAACCCCACTTCGTACAAATGTCCATGTAGTTTTTGTCCTCGACAACAAAGATGACATAAGAGTGGAGATCCCTCAACTGCATAAGCTCAGAACCCCTTTGTTCTACTGGGCCGGTCTCTTCTTTCAGCTACAAAAGCAGCAAAAATTCAGCTGTCCCCCCCCCCCCCCAATCTGCAGCCTGTCCATTTATTTCCCCTAACAAAATCCCTCGTATTTCACATTTGACTGGCCCTCTTAAAGGGACTAGTGGATTCCTCGCCCTTGTGAAATGTCCACTTAATTAACTAAAATTGTTCTCATAGATCAGCGCTTCCCTCACTTTTCATGGCTGAATTGGCCTGGCCACAGCAAGATCAGTTGAAAGAACATAAATTATACTTGCAAGCTAAATGCTGCAATATTTTCTCAGTCTTGTGAGTCAGTTGGGCAAGATGAAACGTCTTGGCATCGCTTTGTCCAAACCACACAGAGTTAGCCATCACAAGGTATGTCAAGTGAGCCACCTGGCAAACTGCAGGCCAGCACACATTATGGACCTAAAAAATGGAACGCAGGAAAAGAGGCTCCAAAATATTGCCTGTTTGTGTGTGTGTGTGTGTGTGTGTGTGTGTGTGTGTGTGTGATCCAAAATACTGTGAGCTGCAAACATCACCACACTGATGCTTATCAAAATGGAGATGCAATGGCCTTTAAAAAACATCTATTCCCCCCCCACCATGGCGTACCAATATTAATTTCGCCAAGGAATTTATTCCAGTTCAGCAGTAGCTCTTTAAATCTTACCAAGTGATCCCACCAGATGACCCTTTCTGCCAGCTGGTCCAATAGGACAAGGATCCCATATGCAGGAGTTGTTGGTGAAATAACTATGCAGTCCATCCTGGGATAAGTGGTGTGTAATCTGGCTTGGGAAGAAGGAAGCTCAACCGAACCAGTTAAGGAAGGTTGAGTAGTAGTGGAGCAATTGCTCCCAAACCCCTTTCATCCTGGTTGGCTGAAGGTGGCAGAGCTTCAGATATGGTGGTGGATACATTGTGTCATGTCTTCCTGGGCCCTGATTAAAGATTGCTCTGTTACTCACAGGTAAATGTGTACAGGACTGCAGCCTTACCGGTATGGTGAAAACAAGGCAACTCAATTCAATTGTCAGGTCACTGTTGGATGTTGTTGCAGCCATGTATAGGGTTTTAAGGTTTAATGTTTTGTCATGTTTTTATATATGTGGAAGCCGTCCAGAGTGGCTGGGGCAACCCAGTCAGATGGGCAGGGTACAGATTATTATTATTACTACTACTACTACTACTACTACTACTACCAAGTGCAAGGCTACAAGTCTTGACTAGAGGTGGAAGGATCAGTCAATTTCAGTTCTTTCAGTTTTCCAATCTTAAATTCAGTTCTCTCTGCTTTTTGCAGCCATTTGTGGTGGGGGTTTTTTTGGGGGAGGGGGGAGAATACTAATGAAATTTCGTCAGTATTTTAGTGCAAATTTCTCCCTATAAACACATTTTAATATGCAGTTTTGACTAAGGGGACACATTTTTGCTAGCAATTTCCCTATACATGATCACCCCCCCCCCGTGTTGTTTTTATTCACAATTCCCCCTAATATATGCATTTCTGTAAACAGAGCATGGCAAACTGCCCAGCAAAATTCAGATACATGGAAATTTGGGGAGATTGCTGTGTTTCGGTTCATGTGCTGTTTCGGAAAGTGCAAATTTGATAGATTCAGGTTCAACCTGAACTGAATCCCACCCCCCACAGACCCCTAGTCTTGACTCCCAGGTTCTACTACTGACTTGGCATGACATTGAAAAAGGTCAGCCATGAGCTTCATTTTTAACCATCTCTGATCTGTTGTGATGTCACAAATATGTCACGAAGATTAATGAATGTTTCCAAAGCAATCTTTGACACTGTTGAACTAAAATTCAAGATACTTCATGGGAGTTCAGATTCCCCTTGACCTCTTTCCAATTTTCTGGAGGCTGCGCTTAGTTGAAAACTCAGAACCTGCTAGGTTGAGAGCACATTTATTTTTTTACTGCAAACTTGCAAGTTCATCATCAGGTACAAAATGGACCCCTCAATTAAAGTCTGGCTAATTAAGTGTTGGGGATTCCAGGCCATGTAGAAATTCACTTGTAGAATGAGGATGATCCAAACAACGTTTACTGGTTTCTAGCTTCTTTCGCTGACTGGTCCATCAGTCAAATGATCCTGAATGCAGTGATTGATTTAAAATGAGCTCCTGTCCAATTGTTCCTGCCAAAGTCACTTCCGACGTAGAAGGAGGTGAGGTTGTGGGCGGGCCACGAGCCCGAGCACGTGCTGGGAGAATGGGGTGCCATTCTCCCAGCCCATTGGCTGGCTCCCAGACGCGGTGCTCCCTTGGCGTGTCCAATCTCGACACTCCAGGGGGGTGTGGCTCGCTAATTTAAGCGAGCGCGCGGCTGGGATTCAGTCTCTTTTTTCCTGACCCCAGCCGCCACGTTTTTCCCTGCCCACCCTCCCATTAGGCAGGGCCCTTCCTTTCGACATTGCTTTGAATTGGCTCTTGATTTGGCTCTTGATTTGGCTCTTGATTTGGCTCCGGAATTGCTTTTGAATGGGCTTTTGAATGGGCTTTTGAATGGGCTTTTGAATTGGCTTTTGAATTGGCTCTGGCCTGGTGGTTTTCGCCTACTTCGTAGCAACTCGTCACAACTTTGGTTTTCGGCGGTAGGCATTGGATTATCTCTGAAAGGTTACAGGTGGGGGGGAGGTTGCTGCCATCACCTCCCCCAAAATGCTGAAGGGTACTCCCTTAAGGAGTCCGGGGCGTGGCCAAGTCCGAAGCCGTGGTAGGTGAGGGCCAAAAGGCACGCCCCCTAGCGGTGGCCCCAGGGTGAGTCCTAGTTGATGTGCATCGCAGGATTCCCCAACGGTGGTTAACCCTTCTCAGACTGCCAGCAGAGCGGGCTGGAGTCGGATATAGACGGTTAGGTCCAATGCCTATGCCAATACCTCTCTACATCCGTAATCAATAAAGTTGTGGCCTTTAACGCCCATTAACCTTATGCAATTTGTCCAGTGTCCTTATTTACTCTGGGAGGGATCGGGGTATCGCCACACAACCAGGGCACTTGCGCTCCCTTTTCCTTTTGAATTAAACAGCTATAAAACCTATATAAAATAAAATTAAAAAATGAGTTGTACTTATTAAAAATCAGCTCTAAAACCCTACTTTATTAATTTATATTGCAGCCTACTACACGTCCAGCTGATCTTGCTACAACATATCTTTTTTAAAAAAAAGCTATTTGGGGTTTTTTAAATAAACATTTCCCAACATCATAAGTAATGAAGTGAAATGCAGATATAAGTATTTCAGGCTAAGAGTAAGTCCCATAGAACTATGTAGGGAATAGTTCTGATAGGATTGTGTTGCATGTTTTGAAAGACCATACCTCATATATGAGAGGTTGTCACATCAGTTTAAAGAAAACAGTTAAACAATTAAATAAAATTAAATAAGTGTCTGAACAAGAGCCCAGCCACCATGGGCGTACCCAGCATGGGGCAGGGGGGACAGCTGCCCCCCCGAAGCAAAAAAATTAAAATAAATTGTCCTGCTTCACGGTGGCTGCAGCTGAGCTGGAGTTGTGTCGGGGTCCCGCAAGAAGAGCCTGAAGCTCGCACCCCCGCCGGGTCTGTGGGAAGCCGAGGCAACTCGAGTGCGCAGCTTCTCGGCTGCTCAGCCAGCCCTCCCTCTCTCCCTCCCTCCTCCTCCTACTCAGGCGGGGCAGCCGTCAGTGGAGGTGGCGAGGGGATGCCGCGCTGCCCCCCACAAAGTGGAGCCCGGCCCCCCCGATTGCGACACCCCTGGCCGCACACACACACTCTCCCCCGGGGCGGCGCCCAGGATGAAACTTCTTCCTGGAGTCAGTTTCACCTGTGCTCCGTAGCCCCGCCCACATTCCCACATTGTGGCCCCTCCCCTCCTGTGCCTTGGTCCCACCCCTGAATGACCATGGCTTGCCCCCTCTAGTTTTGATCCTGGGTACGCCCCTGCCAGCCACCCATTTGAAATGAACAACTATATAACAGTTTGCATCTAAGTGAAGCAGTGCTACCATGCAAATATTAATGAAATGCTATTCAGGGATCTACAAAGGCACCAGATCTATTTTGTGGGGCAATCATTTAGGGTGAAATTTCTGCCCCATACAAACAAGTCTCATATTTTTTTCTCAAATCACCTATGACTTGATCAAATAGCCCTTTAGCACCTTAAAATACAAACAAAAGTCACGTGGCAGAGGTTTTCATGCACTGGTCAAGAGCCCACTCTGTCAGACACATTCAGTGTTATCTTCAATAAGCATATATAAACACACACACACACACACACACACACACACACACACACATGCACCATTGTGGTGCACAACACAAAGACTATAAAATATGAAGGGCAGCAGTAGCCCTCAGTCATTTTCCTGGCGTTCCCAAATGTACGCAGGATAAGAACAGGATGACATGTTCGCAACAGCAGCCATTGTGACAAGACTTTCTTTCCAGCTGCACTAACCTAATTTAACACCTGCAGCGAGAAAGAAGACCAGAGTCCTGATTAAGTCTTAATCGAATAGAATCAAATTTGCTGAGAAATTCTAGTTCAGCAATTTCATGCTGCAGCCTCCTCTTGAAGCCTTTTTTTTCTTTTTGTTTTTTTGTCGGGTAACTTTGAAGCCAGCAGTGGAGTGTCCTGAGAGACGGAAATATTCTCACACCACTTTCTAAATGAGGCCGTCCTTTATTTGTGGATAGAAACAGTTTCTACCAGGTAGAACCAAGTAGCCAAAGGACATGGTTAACAGGTGACAGTGTTTGTCATTTGTGAATTAGCCTGATGGAGAGGCCCTTCTTGCCTATGATAGAACCACAGTGACAAAATGGGATGGAGGAATTGGTCAATTTTGGTTTATCTCTGTTTCCCATTTCTCCGTTTTTTCACCATATTTCAGTATCAGTTTGCTATTTTAATCAGCATTCATCATAATACACCCATTTTTGTATGTCATCTTAACAAATTTATACATGTTAATGCGTACTTGCACCAAATATATGCATTTTTGTACATGTTTGGTTGGAGAACAGTATCACAAAACAAAATGAAACCCTATGGATGTTAAATGAGAAGGCAGAAGATAACAACAACAACAACAACAACAACAACAACAACAACAACAACAACAACAATTTTATTACTTATACCCCGCCCATCTGGCCAGGCCACTCTGGGTGGCTTCCAACAGGATATTAAAAACACAATAAAACATCAAACATTAAAAACTTCCCTACTTCAGGGCTACCTTCAGATGTCTTCTAAAAGTCAGATAGTTGTTTATTTCCTTAACATCTAATGGAAGGGTGTTCTACAGGGCGGGAACCACCACCAAGAAACTGCCAGAAGGCCCTCGGAGCTGGACCTCAGTGTCTGGGCTGAACGATGGGGGTGGAGACGAATTGTAGAGTTGGAAGGGACCTTGAAGGTCACCTGGTCCAAGCCCCTGCAATGCAGGAGTCTTTTGCCCAACACGAGACTTAAACCCACGAGATTTAGAGTCTCATGCTCTACTGATTATGCTATCCCAGATCTATCTGAAAATATGCCTACAGGCAAATCTAGTTAACTTTGACACTTTCATTGGGTGACTGATATGTATGGGTGTGAAAAAGGCATGAAGTGAGGAAGGTGGCCAAAAGGGAGAGGGCTTTTTCACAGAATCATAGAACTGTAGACTTAGAAAGGATCATCCCAGCATGGGATGGCAGGAATATTTGGCCCAATGTGAGGCTCGAACTCACAACTCAGAGATTAAGAGTCTCACATTCTACTCACTAAGCTATCCAGTGATGGCTCCCCCACTGTGGAACACCCTCTCCAGAGAGACTTGCCTAGCAGCACCCACATCAGGCATAGGCAAACTTGGCCCTCCAGCTGTTTTGGGACTACAACTCCCATCATCCCTAGCTAACAGGGCCAGTGGTCAGGGATGATGGGAGTTGTAGTCCCAAAACATCTGGAGGGCCGAGTTTGGGTATGCCTGACCTGGCTGCTGTATTTCTATACTGTACTTTATTTCTAGTATTTTAACTGTAAACCACCCAGATAACTTTTTTTTTTGCTAATGTGTCAGCATAGTGCAAAGGAGATTGCCCCATCAGCAGAAGCAGTTTTGATTGCCTGATGGAAGAATCTCCTCTTTCCTTCCCCTGGGGAAGGCAAGTTTGCCTGACCCACACACACCAATTGGGGGTGGGAGATTGGGAGGGGGAGCCCAGTTCCACTAGTGGAAGTCCTTGCATGGCTATCTGCTAGTGGGACCACTTTGTTGAATTGTAAGTAAATACATTTTTAAAGTTGATCTCTGGGAAGTAATAGGTTAAGTCAAATATATGTTCATAGCGCTGAACGTATATTTTAGACATTTCTGAAATATTACCTGTATTATATGAAAACTGGTTCCCTTAAAGGCTTTGCAAGAATCGCTATCTTCATCATGATAAACTGTTCTTAGCCTGCGTCGATTCATAACAAGCAGGTGTTGGAGGGAAATGTCTCTACGTGACAGCTTGATGTGAAACAGTATTGTTTCTTTGTGTAAGGCCTTTTAATGATAGACAAGAATAAATTGGCCTAGCCCTGCTGATCTCCATCAAAACATTTATTTAAAGGTTGTAATGGAGCAATATATAAAAGTTATGACAATTTCAGTCCTTTTTAAACTATGTAGTATGATAATTAAAAGTTATTTGCATGCTTGTTGCAACACGTACTAGTCATATATCAGCACATACAGGTGTTAACTCGACAATGGCACTGACATGCATCTGCAGATTATATCACACTGTTGATGCCTATATTGAAACTTAAGGGGACTTGAGAGAAGTGTGTAGAGGTGAGGGGAATTGTCTGTGACATAAAATTACCAAAATGAAAATGCTTTCAGGTCAGTTTTATTTTATATTAGTGACTTGCTCACTAAATGATAATCTGTATTCCAACCCAGTCAGATGGGTGGCATAGAAATAAATTGTTGTTGTTGTTAGTTTAGAATTTTCTAGGGCTCAGTAAAAATGGCCCTTAAGAGCGCTCCATGTTATTAACATCTTATACCCCTTTTAAATGTGTTTGTGAGGGGGGGTATTGGTTTTTGAGGCTTTTTTGTTCTTTTGTTTATTATGTTTTTTATGTTTTGATATTGTATTTTTATGTTGTGAACTGCCCTGGGATCCATGGAATTGAAGGGTGATTTAATAAAAGTAAATAAATATATATTTGCGGGTAACAAAATTGTGCATGCATGGGTAGGTGGCGCATTTTGTGCGATATTCTTTAGAGGGTCTTTATCCTTCAAAAACTCACCTGGTAATTTTTGGCTCAGTGCTAAATGAGATTGTAATCATGTAAACGGACCTAGCTGTGTAAAGTGCATATGCTACTCCAACTTAGGGGGCATGGACCTTCAATCCGAAAACAGTCCAGCAAGTTTTGTATATACACCAAAGAATGCATTTTTATCTGCATCCAGCCGAGATACTGAGGTCCAGCTCCGAGGGTCTTCTGACGGTTCCCTCACTGCGAGAAGTGAGGTTACAGGAAATCAGGCAGAGGGCCTTCGCGGTAGTGGTGTCCACCCTGTGGAACGCCTTCCCATCAGATGTCAAGGAAAGAAAAAACTACAGTGGTACCTCACTAGACGAATGCCCTGGTAGAATAATTTTTCACTAGACGAATGGGTTTTGTGATCGGAGGTTGCCTCGCAAGATGAATTTGTTTTGTGAAAAATTTGTCTAGCGAATCGCGGTTTCCCATAGGAATGCATTGAAATTCAATTAATGCATTCCTATGGGCAATAAAATAAAATAAAATAAATTCAATGCATTCCTATGGGATTCGCTAGATGAATTTTTCGCAAAATGAATTGACTCACAGAATGAATTAAATTCGTCTTGCGAGGCATCACTGTATCTGACTTTTAGAAGACATCTGAAGGCAGCCCTGTTTGGGGAAGTTTTTAATGTTTGATGTTTTATCATGTTTTTAATATTTTGTTGGGGCTGGGGCAACCCAGTCAGATGGGCAGCATATAGATAAAAAATATTGTTGTTGTTGTTTGTTAGTAGTAGTAGTTAAAGTGTTTTGTGAATGGAAACAAAAGGATTGTGTACCGTTGGTTGTGATTTTATGAAGGTACTAGCTGACCCGGCCACGTGTTGCTGTGGATTTTTTTGGGGGGGGATTATTGATGTTATTTGTGTTTTGAATAGTAATGGTTGCAGAACTTGTTTTTGGTTAGTGTTTTGATGTAATATGCCTTTCCGGATGTTTCAACTTTGTGCTTGTATTTATGGTTTCTAATTTTTTTTGTCTTCTTATGATTGTGCATTTTCATTTGTTTGTTTTGGTAGCTTTATTTGTTTTTTTAATTTTAAGAAGTGTGATTTTCTCCACCCTGTTCTGATTCATGACGTTTCCTGTCCCTTCCTCCCCCCACCACAGGCTTATCCCTGCGATTCTTACTGTCTTCTCCCCACCCTCGATTTATCCCTGTGATTCCCCCTCTCCCACATGCAGTTGTTACATAGATAGATAGATAGATAGATAGATAGATAGATAGATAGATAGATAGATAGATAGATATGGCTTAATGGGTTGTTCATGGTGTGTTTTTTAGAGGTTTGTTTATTAAGGTGATATTTTATTTAGTTTTGTAGGGTGTTTTTTGTTTGTGGGTCAGAAGTGGGTAGGGTTTAAGATGTGGCTGTGGTGTGTTTGTGTGTTGTGGTGTATTTACAATGTGGGTAGTTGGTGTGGTGTGTGGTTTTAGAGATTTTGGTATGTGTTGTTGTGTATTTTGTATGTTTGTGGATTGGTTTTTTTAAATTGTTTTGTCCTTCTCCCCCCCACCCTCTCCCCCTGGGCCTAGTGGGGGCCTGGCGGCCTGGCAGGGGCCTACATAAAACAAAGGCCCTGCTGCGGCCTGTGATCCAGGCGCTCGCCCTCTCCCCCCCGGGCCTAGTGGGGGCCTAGCAGCCTGGCAGGAGCCTACGTAAAAGAAAGGCCGTGCTGCGGCCTGTGATCTGGGCGCTCGCCCTCTCCCCCCCCTGGGCCTAGTGGGGGCCTGGCAGCCTGGCAGGGGCCTAGGGGCCTACATAAAACAAAGACCGTGCTGCGGCCTGCGATCCGGGCGCTCCCCCTCTCCCACCCGGGCCTAGTGGGGGCCTACATAAAACAAAGGCCGTGCTGCGGCCCGCGATCTGGGTGCTCCCCCTCTCCCTTCCCGGGCCTAGTGGCATGGCAGGGGCCTAGGGGCCTACATAAAACAAAGGCTGTGCTGCGGCCTGCAATCCGGGCGCTTGCCCTCCCCCCCCAGGCCTAGTGGGGGCCTAGCAGCCTGTCAGGGGCCTAGGGGTCTGGTAATGGCTGCCTTGGTGGTTTCAGTTGCTTGGTTGATGATGTCATTATTTGGCGCCGCCCTTCAGAGCTTTTGCTGGTGACAGCGTGCAATCTGCCTTTCTATTGGATGCTGCTGGAGTCTTCAGAGGTTTTGCTGGTGACGTCTAATTTGGGCGCCACTTTTTTTTGCATTTATTCACCATTTTAGGTGTGAAAGCTGTGCTTTTTTGGATTTTTTTTTTTATGCCAGATCCCTCACTGATGGGCATGGAACGTTGTGGCCAAATTTGTTACATTACAGTTCAGCGGTTACGGCATAGCTGCCAAGTTATCCCTTTTTTAAAGGGATTTTTCATTATGCTGAATAGGCTTCCTCGCGAGAAAAGGGAAAACTTGGCAGCTATGGGTTACGGAGAAAGGCTGTGACCTCTGCGCATGCAATGCCTACATTTTTATAGATTGCTTTACAGCTGTCTTTCATTGCACAGGAATAGATCTGCATTAAAATTGGTTTCTGCATTTACGTGTTATTGGGACAGGGATTAGAGTGTACATTCTGGTTTTGGCTTTGTGATCATATAAAGCTGCTGAAATTAAAAGGCATGATCTATGAATAAAAATGAATGGGATCATGGCCTCAAACCATTTGCTCCTCAGGGATCATATTAAAAGTTACCTCCTCCTAAAGAAATAGTTCTACGAGCTCATGGCAAAATACTGGAGTGCAATCAAGACGGAACTGGCAAAATATCTGATAATATGAAGATATCACTCACTTACTGTTTTATTGCACTAAGAAGGAATCAGTAACATCTTAATTGATGTAGCCTTGCAGAATTGCAGCAGAGCTTCTGTATCCGTTGATACAAAAATGAGGTATTTGCAAAGCCTGCCACAATGCTTAAGTGAATTTATGTGCTTAGGTTTCCTTAATGCTAAATTGAGAAAGGAGTTGGGGGTGGACCCTTTCAAGAGTTGTCCTGGATTAACAGATGTTAGGTAAGGAAATGTGATGGTTCATATGCAATAAGAACAGAGGCCTGCAATAAAACGATGTACAGGAACCATTGTTGTTGTTGTTGTTTAGTCGTTTAGTCGGGTCCGACTCTTCGTGACCCCATGGACCATAGCACGCCAGGCACTCCTGTCTTGCACTGCCTCCCGCAGTTTGGTCAGACTCATGTTCGTAGCTTCGAGAACACTGTCCAACCATCTCGTCCTCTGTCGTCCCCTTCTCCTTGTGTCCTCAATCTTTCCCAACATCAGGGTCTTTTCCACTGAGTCTTCTCTTCTCATGAGGTGGCCAAAGTACTGGAGCCTCAGCTTCAGGATCTGTCTTTCCTATGAGCATTCAGGGCTGATTTCCTTCAGAATGGATAGGTTTGATCTTCTTGCAGTCCATGGGACTCTCAAGAGTCTCCTCCAGCACCATAATTCAAAAGCATCAATTCTTCGGCGATCAGCCTTCTTTATGGTCCAGCTCTCACTTCCATACATCACTACTGGGAAAACCATAGCTTTAACTATAAGGACCTTTGTCGGCAAGGTGGTATCTCTGCTTTTTAAGATGCTGTCTAGGTTTGTCATTGCTTTTCTCCCAAGAAGCAGGCGTCAGTTGTCGAACATAATCCATTCCGGAAGCCCATTTGGCTTCTGAAATGTTCAACAACCGAGGGGCAGCTTCTGATTGCTTGCAGGAGCTTCCTGCACTCAAGCAGAAGCCACGCCGGACGTTCGGCTTCTGAAAATACTTCGAAAACTGGAGCATTTACTTCCAGGTTTTTGGCTTTCGGGATCCAAGGTTTGACTGTACTAGACATCACAGAGGTATGACACCCCTTCCAGGCCACATCCGTGTATACAGGGGTTCTCAGTGCATACAGATAATGGGCAGTATTTGGAAAATGTGCAGAGGGGATTTATTCTGCTTGTACAATGGGTCTTCCCTCCCTTCTCCCCGTACGCATGCCCCATGCCAGCTTTAGATATGCTCCAAAAGGTCAGGGGAACCCTCAGAACAAATTTAGGAGGGGGGGAGGGGGAATTTCCACTGTGCAGATGAAGTCATTGAACAAAGCGGTAATTAGCCGTAGGTGGAAATAATAATAATAATAATAATAATAATAATAATAATACCCCAACCAACAACCCCAAGTATAAAGTGATATAAAGGACTGAAATAATTTCAAAACCCCAAATTCAGATTCACAAAGACGGAACACTTTTAATGGGGAAAAAATACAGATAACGCGCGTACATCGCACACTTTGGAATTACCAACACGTTCTTCAGAATTGCATTGTGAGTGTCATACTGTTACTTTAAAAAGCAAAACACCTACCCTAAATACATAGGATTTTGCATTGACACGAACTGCAAAATTCTGTTATTCTAACTTAGCCCATTCTATTTTTCCAAATGTACGATTGCTTCCTTAAATTGCACTCCTTGCATTGCCCTGAAATATTTTTTTTTAAAAAAATGGCTTTTCATTATGAAAGCCTCGTTCTTCTCGTTAGTTGCACCCATGTGAATATATGGCTCCAGGCCTTCATTTCAGAATCTGTAGCTTAGACAGACTGTGCTCACAGGAGTTTGATATCTGCAGGCAGTGACTTGCAAATGGGGGATTACACAGCTGCAGAGAACATTCAAGCTGCAATATCAAAAGCACTCCAGAAGCAATGGCTGTGCATGGGAGCGCTAATTAGAGCTGTGCCAAAACCTGTCCTCCAATTTTTCAAAAGTTTTCTTCACCCTATGAAAGAGGCTTCCATTTTTCCCTTATTCTTCGGAGGTCTTAGAATTTCATTAGCATTTTAATAGCGGCCGGGTTGATTTTATCTTACTGCTTCAAGGCGGCTGGGGGTGGCAGGCTTCTAACCCTCTTTCTGTTAAACATTTGTGCAGCACTCTGCAGCCTCCCCAGATGCCCAACCTTCCTGATCCAAGGGGGGTGGGAACCAACTGCAGGAGTTGCCAACACTGGGCTTTAACTGAAGGGAGACTGGGAAGGCTGGCTACTGGGCATCTGAGATTGGTACACTAGCAGATTTAGTTTCTAAGCAGCCCCGCCTTTTACCTTGAGAAACCCCATAAAACTTTCTGTCCTTATTTTTTTTAAAGGTAAAAATACATCACTTTTAACAACAACAACCACCAGCTCTCAGGTGCATTGACACGCATACTCTCTGAATTCTCACTGGAAATCCCAGTAAAGGATGTAATGAGATTTTCAGCAAATGTCAGCACCCTGGGAGGCTGCGGAAGGTGCTTTGCAGAATGAAAGTACTGTAGTATGAATTTTGGGGGGAGCTCCTGACTGGCCTCCTTTTTTCCTACTTCATATTGCTGCCTGTTTTATGCTACAGCGGCATTTTAAAAATTGAATTAGCTGGCTTTTAGTCGGGCAGGAAAGTGAATTTTAATATCTGATAGAGTAAATATCTGAGGCTTTACTGGCTACTCTTTGGTCACACAACATAGGTTTGGCTTGCGGGATTTTGGGAGTGTCCCTTTGGCTTGGCATGAGGTTCTGGATGAAGGCCAAACTGGCAGTGCCATGGTGTGCTTGTGAAGTTTGCATAGCCTTCCAGTCCTTGCTGTGGGGCCACAGGATGAGCCTGCAGGCGTGCCCAGGAGAGTGAAGCGAGATGAGCCCTCCTGCCTTAGGGAACTTACCTGGCCAGACTATATTTTGTTTCGGTTATTCCAGTTGATTAAATTTTGACGATCCTCCAAGCTGTTATATTTTAAATAAATATAGCCCTTGTTTTGTTTCGCCAAGCGATGGTTTCTGGAGTTTTCTTTGAAGCTCTGCTGGCAATAGAAATATGTGCTACACAATGCTTGCCCCGGGGTGCTCAGATATCAGATCCATTCTCTCAGTAAACATTGCCACAGCCCTGTAAGCTGCAACAGGATCATGACTCCCACAGCAAAGGGTTCATTTGTATGGGAGAGTGGACCATTTGGAAGGAGGGACGCGGAATGATTCTGGCTGGCACTGTGCTCAAGGAAGGTGTGTCTCTGTTTACACTGTGTGCTGCTGTGGGGAGTGAGCCTCACCTCGCTTATCTTAAAAACCATCAGGGTTTATCAATCATGCTTGGCAATTACTTGAAACCTCAGAAGGTTTTGCATGTACGTGCCAGATATGATCGCAAAACCCAGATGGGAGATCACCTCGCATCTGCTTGCCACATCCCCGATACATATTCATGAAAGGAGACTTTCCCTCAACCATCTAAGGGAGAAAAAAAACAAAATAATTCCTTCTAGTAGCACCTTAGAGACCAACTACGTTTGCCATTGGTATGAGCTTTCGTGTGCATGCACACTTCTTCAGATATCTGATGTACCTGCAGAGATCAATGTGTACATTTAGCAGCTGAAAGGAAAACACTAGAGCCCTCAACTGGCAGTCTGTGCATTAAATTTGCCATCCCTATCAAATGCATTATATAATCTGATCTATTTTTTGAAAAGTGTCCAACCTATTTATCTCCTCCAACTTTTGTTTGATACCTTATTTTAGACAAAGTATGACCATGGTTATCTATGTTGGGGTAATTTCTAGGAAAGACTACTGAAACACATGGTGTGTAACCTTCAAGTTACTTCATTAGGTCCAGACAGAGCTGCTGCATAGCTGTCCAGGACCAACTGGATGAAACGCTAGCTCTTAAAGTTTCAGTGGCTACCAGCCTGTCTCTGAGCACAATTAAAAGCACTGCTTTTAGCCTTCAAGCCCTACATGGCTGGCTGGGATCCAGTCTACCTACAAACATTCAGATCTGCTCAAGTGTTAAAGAGGACCTTCTCTAGAAGCCCCTCAACCCTTTTAAGATGAGGAGTGTCATGAGATGATTTGGCCACTAGACTGGAAATAGTTGTATCTTGGTGGAATCAGAGCATCCCGACTGCTCTCTTCTTTTAGATAAACATTCTTGTCGAGCTTCTTGACTGGGGTGTCCTATAAGCCATGGATGGGTTGGACATCGTTTGTTGGGTCATCCTCTCCTGCCTGTTCCTGCCCGGATTCTTCCCTACAACCTCTCTTTCTGCAAAACAAACACAATTCAGACCAAATTAAACACGCCTTCCATTATAATTCTCAGTTGAGGTTAGTTTATCATGAAAATTCTGCAACAGAATTAACGTGGGAACAACTGAAAAATGTAGCCTCAATGTGCATCCACCTGTAGAATGCCTTTTTTGGTCCTGTTGCTGAAATCCTGGAGTTGCCTGAGAATTAATCCCCTGGATGACTTTGTCAGAATGCTGGTATCTTCCAAAAATACCAGAAATACTACACATTTTTTAAATTATTATTTCTTTTCATGGGAAGATTTACAGCCTGCCTGTTGCTAACCGTCTGGTATGAATGTATACAGAAAGAATGCCCCAAACTGTATCAACTTGTACAATACTGCAATACAGTATGTTCAAAGACTTAATCCTTTATCTGTTTAAAAAACACACACACACAAGAGAGAGAAGAGAGGAGAGACTGTAAGTGGGTGCATGGATGGCAAAAGGTGTATTTGAAAATTCAATTCTTCTTCTTAATTGAGGTTAAATTAAAAATTAATTGAGGTTAAATTAAAAATTAAAAACCTAATTTCCAACCAACGAAGACATGGGAAAACCAAAGCACACAGGAACTAAGGGGAAAAAATCCCACTGGAGCCAAGCCTGAGCACTGAGCAAGAGACTACAGTAAGCCCGCAACTTGTGCTCATTTAACTTGTGTGCGTTCATCTTTATGCATGTGGCAAAAAATTAAAGAGGGTGGAAAGCATTCTGGGGAAAACGATATTGGCAATCCCACCAGCCAATGATTTTTTTTACTATACGCAATTTGGTTTTTTAGGTATGATTCCTGGAACATAACCCCTGCATAACCCCTGGGCCTACTGTTCTGGATCACAGCTCAAGCCAGCAAATTAGATGATTAAGAGCATAGTATATCTCATGCTTGTTAAGACCAGGATCCACCGAAGCTGCAATCTACTCACCTGGGAGTAAGTTCCATTGCATGCAATAGAGCTTACTTTTGAGTAGACATGGTTAGGATTACACCATTCGTCCAGTCTACCCATGGTCAGTTAAATGCCTATGGAAGCACACAGACAGGCTATGAAGATGACAGACATATCTTCGGTTGTATCTTAGGTTCCATTTAGGTATCTTAGCTAATAGATGTTAACAAGGGTGTAGTGCTGTCGTTCAAGATTCTACCCAATTCCTTCACCAGTCCTTTTCTCCCCTCCCCTCCAAAGTCATTCAGTATTCAGCATGCTCAGACCTCACTGTGTTGTTTTTCATTCTAGGTTGGTTGTTTTTCCCATAAAGGTTTTGGGTACTTTTGCAGAGTCTGCTGATACCTCCCTCTTGAGAGCTGATGGTGACCCTTTTGCCTACATAAGCAACAGCACTCAAAGGATTAGAAAGAGACCTCTCTGCAACCAATCAGATAGAAAGTCATTCCTTCACTGATTCAGAATTTGAATCAGATTTAGGCAACCTTCATGTCCTTTTATGGATTAAGCAAATGGAATCCATTTATTTTTTTTTTTTAAAGCAGCAGCAATCTGCAGCCTTTACATATAATTCCTGAAGCTTCCAAATTCCTAGAGCGACAAAGAAACAACGCTGAAGTGTATAATAATTAGTCTTTCATTTGGTTTAGCCGAGATCCACATTTTTGTTGGCTCAGTTCAACAACCTGTTAAACCGGTGTTCTATTAAACTGTTTGAGAACTGAGATCAAAGGGATTAAAATCACATTAAATCCAAGCACTCCAGCTCTCAATCAGTACAATGCAAATAGTAAATCTAGAAGCATATAGGTCCTAACTAATTACAGAAGATTGACAATACACACTTACCTGGGAGTAAAGGTCATTGAACTCAACAGAGTTTACTTCTGTACACAGGCTTGCGCTGTGAGTAACTAATGGATTACATCTTTTAAAATACTCTTCCTTCTGCAACTTTATAATTACCCTGGAGAAAAATGGCTTTGCAAACAACTGAAATAAGTAGGAAAATAAAGTTGTTGTTTTTTAAAAAAAGAAAATGTGGTTTGAAGGTACGCCCTTGCTGTCTGTTCAGATGCCTTTGTTAAACTGCTATGATCTGGAAAGATACAAAGCAATTAAGTTACTGCAAAAATATATGAATGTGCTCTTCCAGATTCAAAAGGGTGGGAATGAAATTCAAAGGAGTTTTGTAAAAAAAGGAAAAGCGCAATGTGCTGTAGATAATAGGCAAAAGTTGCTGTTTAGTGGAAATGAAGGGTTGGAGATGTCACTCCAACATCCAGCATCATTTTCTTCCTCCTGTATTACATGTGCCTCTTTGTTCGGACCCTAACTAGATTTATATGGTCCATAGTATATTAAGATTTGCAACATGTTTGGTGCATTTCCCAGTGCTGTTGAACAAAACAGCAAACTCTAATACAGTAACAGGATTCAGAGATACTTTTCACTCTGCTACATATATCTTTTTCACCATTCCTCAAGATCAGTCTTTCAGCTTCCTGCATTGTATCTTTACACATTTGAACTGAGAATGTCTTAGTGGTCTTTTGCCACTGACTCAGCAGTTGCTTAAACTGGGGAATTGCAGAGAAATTTGCTTAGGAAATCCACTGCATTGGGTAACCCAAACATCCTGCATATTAAAGAGAAATCCGCTCTCAGAAATGTGGAGGCCAAACTCTTCCTTCCAATACAAACAAAGACATCTTGCATTGATGAATGGCATTTCCAAGTGTAAGACGGTCCCTTCGGCAAAAATGCAACTGCCATATAGTAGATGTTAAACAATTTGTTTGAGGAACTTAAACAGTAACTCAAATCCATTAATTGTGCATGGAACAGTTGTCAGATCTAGAAAACTGAAAAGAATTATAATAGTTTAAACTAAGTATGGTAATGCATTAATATGCCAGCTTTCAAGCAGATTTCTTATCCAAAATGAAGAGACAGCGCATTAGTCCTGCTTTAATGGTTGAGTTTTTACTCAGTTTATAAAATAAATGCATTCATCTATCTTTGTTCTAAAGTTCTATATGTTTATGTAGAACTTTGTCAAAGTTCAGTGGCTTTCCATGTCTGTAAGTCCCTAGGATTTTAGTGAGACTTCCTTTGATATAGTGTGTTTAGGACTGGAGTGTTAACTGTACTGTTCTACTGCTTCCAGTATAAATATTATTATTGGCAGTCAGTTACAGTTTGTAGTCTACTAAGTATGATATGAAAATAATGGCTTGAAATATCCATTATTTGGAATGCACTTTTACATAGAAAAAAATATATTCAGTTACAGTGTCATAGGAAATAAGATGTGTCTTTTAAAATGTTTCCTTTTTTAAAATAATCAAGCAGTCTTAGAATGTGATCTGTACCCCAGTCCTAGGTTCAGTCACTTAGAAGTCAAGCATATTGGCTATTTTCCCTTCAAAAAACATTTTTGGATCAGAGCACTGGACATTAATTACTAGATACTGCCTTACTCTAAAGCAGTCATGTCACAATTCAAGTACATGATTTGTGGCTTGCAAGTATGGCTATTAAACTCGTATTAAAGCTTTTTATAATAATAATAATAATAATAATAATAATAATAATAATAATAATAATAAAGTTCACTCCTTATTCCATTCAATAAATATGCCCACAGCAGCATTGTTTCAATGAGGAGGGGGCAGAAAATGAGGCTTGACAAAAGATGTAATAAAAAAATACAAAAGGAGTACCATTTACCTGAGTTCTAAAGTCCCAATCCTATGCAGATCTACTCAGAAGTAAGTCTGAGAGTTCCATCACACCGACTCTGTCCCAAGTAAGTTTCTATAGGAGTGGCAACTTACGGTACAATAATAATATAAGGGGAGAAACCACTTATGTGCATTAAAGTTATAATCCTATTCATGTTTCCTTGGGACTGAACACCATTTGACTTAGCAGGAGTAAATAGATGCATATTGCTGAAAGTCATCAAAAACCATGCCTGTATTGTACAATCTCCTCTTCCTTAACACTTGCTGATTTTTAAGATGGCCCTTATACAAATTTGCACACATGAAGCAATGGAATTGGATGCACGTTTTTTTAAAATCTACCCAGGCTAAATTAATTGAACAGAAGTAGCCTACTTTGAAAATAGTTCTCTGTTTGCCTCCGATTTCCTTAGGTGACTTCTGTTCCGCACATGCTTGTGGAAACACAGCCTGGATCATTGCCTAAATTGGCTCAGCAAATGTTCTCAGGCCGCATCTCGCCTTCTAAAAGAACAGCTTAAAGTGTTTGCTTTCATGATGGCACACATTTATGGCTTAATGCCCCCCACAATTGAGTGCATTTGGAATGCCTGTTTTTAGCACTGTAAATAACTATCTGCATGCTATCGATGGGGCTTACTCCCAGGTAAAAGCGGTATACGATTGCAGCCTAAAGGCTTTCCATGGATCGGTGTGGGCTTCGTGTTGCCTGGCCTTGAACATCACCCTCCTTCCATGAAAGGCAGATGGCGTCCACTGGCAATAGGAAGCTTCCTCTGTCCGTGCAGAAATGCGCATTCCTGCCTCTCCCCCATCCCCAGATATGTGGCACGTCCTCGTGGGGACGCGCTCGCTTCCTTTCTGGCGAGAATTAAAGGGCATAAAAGAGAAGGCAAGGACCCAACTAGCGAAAGGGATATCCTGCAAGAGACGAGCTGTCCCCCTGGGCGCTGCCTCCCCTCGGGGTTCCTGTTTGCCGCCGCCAGCGGCCTGCTCTGCAGGGCCTGGACGTGCCGCAGCCCCGCTCCGAGATGCCGCACGGGCGAGGGACACAATCGGAGGATATACGGGCAGGAAGCGCCGCGGATCCTCGGGAGGCGCTCTCTTCTCGCCCCCGACGTGAAATGGGCACCTTTGGCCCAGCGCAGAAGAGGGAGGCGGGCAGGCAGGGCTCCGCGCGGATTTCCGACGGCTGCTTCCCTTCCGATCCGCTGCCAGGCCCGCAGGAGTCACACCCCCCCCAACTCCCGTGAGATTTGGGGAACGGGCCAGAGCACTGGGGGGTGGGGGTGGGTTAGTTATTAGTACACAGACGGGCTGTCGTCGTTCCCCACCCAGCCCTACTAGGAAACTGCAGTTGCGCTAGCTCGGTCCGTAGAGCTTGAGACACTTAATCGTGGGTTCGAGTCCCACGCTGGGCAAAAGGGGCCTGCCTTACAGAGGGTTGGTCTAGATGACCCTTGAGCACCCTTCCAGCTCTACAATTCAATGATTCCTGGCACGCAGTGACACCCCCCCCCCCTGCCCGTCCTTGACCCAGAGTCCCATTATAGAAGGATTCCAATTCCTGATGTGCAAAAGCAGAGATGCGCGCGCGCGGGCGCACATACACACACTATTGTGTGTGCGTATATATAATATGCATTATACAATACACATGTTTATGCACATGCACACTGTGTGTGTGTGTGTGTGTGTGTGTGTGTGTGTGTGTGTGTGTGTGGTTGCAGGAAAACCAGTCAGATCACTATAACTAAAGCTGCTATTTTACCCCCAGTTCTTTGGGAGGCAGCAACCCCACTGGATTAGATAGGATTTGTTTCTTCTTTCTTTTTTTAAAAAAACCTTTCTTAACCGCCCTACATCGAAAAGATTCCAAGGCGGTCTACAAAACTGCGCTCCCTTCAAACCAAGAAGCAATGTCAAACTGCAGCAAAAATGAATCAGGCTTTGGAGTCGCGCCCCCCCCCCACGCACCCCCATCCATATTTGCGTGTTTACTCGGAAGTAAAGTCTGCCTTGAGGTGAATGCATAGCTGCCAAGTTTTCCCTTTTCTAGCGAGGAAGCCTATTCAGCATAAGGGAAAATCCCTTAAAAAAAGGGATAACTTGGCAGCTATGGGTGAATGGGACTGCCTCCCAAACAAGCTCGCGCGTGGCTGCGCCCAGCGGAGTTTTATTCCTCCCTCCCCAAAATGGTACATAGGATCTCATCTTAGTTTTCTCATCTGCACCGCAGCTTTCATTGCCCCCGAGCCTAGGCATTGTATGGCAGGGGAGTAAATTCCACGGAGGGGGAGCCTTATTAGTCCCAAATATTCTGTGGACGATCGCGGGGTGGGGTGGGGAAAATGTATCACAAACTCCCTCTATGCCACATTATTCCTCTTGGCCTCTCACCATTGTGCCCCACAACCCTCTCTTGCTGGATCAAAAGCAAACCGAAAGCATTCCAAACTTACTTGGGTTGGGCTGCATTATCCTCGCTAGTGGTGCACTGAGTTTTAGGAACGCCAAAAGGATGTGTGCTGCCGCTTGAAGACACCCCACCCCTCCCCACGTTAAAAGTCAGAGAATCATTGTGGGTTGTCTCCTCTCTCATTCTCTCTGTCTCTGCACCAGGAGTTCAAGTTGCGTGAGAAGCGTGGAAGCGTGTGGGGACTTGCTTGCCGCGCGCTTTTTCCCAGGAGGAAGAGGCTGTGCATATATATTGCATTGCTTTCTGCACTTCATCCCCCCTTCCCACTTTCTGTTTGCAAGGAACCGGGGCGGGGGAGAGACGAAAGGCAATTTCTTTAAGGTGGGGGAGTGGCGGCATTCTTTTTGATGTATAGGATTATTTTTCGGTGCGAAGTTATGATTCCCGGCCTCTGCAAGGAGCATGCAGATATTCTTAGTCGCACAGCGCACCCTAGTGGACGGCCGGTCCTTCCTTCGCCGTTATTTCTTCGTGCAGCCAGCAATATATTATTTCTCAGCCCAAGTATCGACAGCTTCAAGAACACAGGTGACCTTAGAACCCTCCTCCTTAACCTGCATATTTAGTCAAATTCTCCTTCCCCAATAAAAAGAAAGAATCTCACTCAGCTAAATCCCCATGACTCATATTCGTTTGCAATGTGATTATTTCCCTAGCTTTCAAACCCCCAGACTGTTTCTTTCTATTCCTTTCTCTCTCTCTATTACATGCTAATTTAATTTTTACTATGGACGATATTTTCAGCATTTGCTGAGGACAGTAAATTTCGTAGTTTATGTTATTTCACTTTTTATGACTTTTTAACACTTAATAAAATTTTATTAGAGCACTTTTGTGTTTACAAGGCCACAAAACTCTTGGCAGGTTGTCAGAAGTCCTTTTTATTATGATCCTACTGATATACGGCGAGTAATGAAATAATCATGTCCAGAAATGTATCAAAGGCCAGAGGGATTATCCAATTTAATAGCTGTACAGATGCGCCATGAAGGATATGGACACACAGAGCATCAACAGGCTAAGCCTTCTTGCAAGCAGGACGATGATGGCGCAGGCCTGGTTAATTTCTGCACCAGTTCCTGCTGAGTCTCTTGCTGTTCATGCAGATTGGAAGTTTAGTCACATGACTCTGGGATCTTTCAGTAATTTTTTTTTTTTAAAAAAAACATTGTTCAGGTGGTCCTGTAATGTTTTCGGCACGTGGCTTTTTCAAAGCACACTTTCTCTTTTTGCCTCGGCCTTTTTACCGTTCATCCTTTTCGTCTGCTTTTGCAACATTTTGCAGTGGTCCTATGGGAGATTCACTCAGGGAGCTCAAGGGCAATTCAAGTTGTACTTCTGTTCTGGTCCTTTGCAGCACCGGTTCTAAAAAAGACCAGGAACGATGCTGTGTGCATTCCATTTACACAGTGATCTTGTTTCATTCAGGGCCCTCTGCTGTGTGCTTTCAGCTCTCCCCAGCCTGAGCTGCTGCAGCTGTTCCTAAGGTCATTTCCTTTTATTTTAAATAATTGTCCGTTTAACACATGTCTCTTGACTCATTCTTGTGTCAAAAGGAGAAACTGCTCTATTTCCTGACACTGAAAGCAAGGTGGGCAGCTTTGTTTTAGCGTTAAATGTGCTCCGTTGAGGTCTGCTGTTTCCTAAAAGCTTGCCAAAAAAGGGAGGGAGGAGGGAAACCAAGTTTACCCCCACTTCTTCCTGCCACTATTTTCTCTCTGACGTGTTTTGTTCGACATTTTTAGTTGCACCTAAGTGGCGGGTTTTGAAAATAATTTTATTCATTCACATGTTGCTAATATTGCATACACTCCAACATTTTTCTGATCAAAATAGGAACGTCCTACTTCACAACAACAACAACAACAACAACAACAACAACAACAACAACAAATTTATTACTGTATATCCCTGCGTATAAGACTACTTTTTAACCCAGGAAAATCTTCTCAAAAGTCGGGGGTCGTCTTATATGCCAGGTTGTATTTCTTATACGGTGAGTATATCCCAAACTCTATATTTTAACTGGAAACGTTGGGGGTCGTCTTATATGCCCAGTCGTCTTATATACCGGAATATACAGTATTTATACCCCACTCGTCTAACTGGGTTGCCCCAGCCTCTCTGGGCAGCTTCCAATATACATCAAAACATACTAAATATGAAACATTTTTAAAAATCCCTGTACAGGGCTGCCTTCTGATGTGTTCTAAAGATTGTATAGTTACTTATCTTCTTGGCTCAGGAGTTGCATAACTCCATACCATCCAACATTTCTCAGATGAAAATAGGGACCCAGGTGGCGCTGTGGGTTAAACTACAGAGTCTAGGGCTTGCTGATCAGAAGGTCGGCGGTTCGAATCCCTGCAACGGGGTGAGCTCCTGTTGTTCGGTCCCAGCTCCCGCCAACCTAGCAGTTCGAAAGCACGTCAAAGTGCAAGTAGATGAATAGGTACCGCTCCGGCGGGAAGGTAAACGGCGTTTCCGTGCACTGCTCTGGTTCGCCAGAAGCAGCTTTGTCATGCTGGCCACATGACCTGGAAGCTGTCTGTGGACAAACGCCGGCTCCCTTGGCCTATAGAGCGAGATGAGCGCCGCAACCCCAGAGTCGGACACGACTGGACCTGATGGTCAGGGGCCCCTTTACCTATGGAAAAGTAGGACATTCAGGATCAAATCAGAAACAGGGACGGCTTCTGTATATCTGGGACTGTCCCTGGAAAATAGAGACACTTGGAGAGTATGTTATTGTTTACTTTATTCATTCATATGCTGATAATACCCCCTACGGAACTTGCAAATTGTGCCTGACATGGATGTCAGACCCTCAAAAACTGGGTACTTTAAAACAAGAAAATAGCCCATTTCCATGCCCTTTCAGATTGGGTTTGCCCAACTAGGTGTCCCTCAGACATGGTTGGACTACAACTCCCATCATCCCTGACCACTGGCCCTGCTGGCTAGAGATGCTTGGAGCTGGAGGCCAACTACATCTGGAGGGCATCAGCTTGGGAGAGGCTGGTCTATACGAAGGTCACATGACATGAGTATGACTCATACGAGTCCTGCTATTTGGACCTCACCTTGGTATGAGTCTGTAAATCAGCCCTGTGCCTGCCTTCCAAGATGTAGTAACAGGGGACTTGTTTTCCATTGGATCATTAGATACACAACTCTCCAAACGATGATGCCAAGCTCCCTATGAAGATCTGGGCCCTCAGAATGGAAAGGGAAAAGCTTTTGCTGGTGGCTCCCAGCCCAGTTTGGGAACAGCTGAAAAAGCCAACTCATGTTTTCATGTTCTCAGCCAATGCGATGGAAGTGACAGAACAGGCAGGTGAAGCATTGCCTGGAATGCTTTATTTTTATTTTTATATGGCCATTTTCCCCCCATTTTTGGACAGAAGATCTTATTTCAGGGCTTAGAGAAAACAAAAGCACCCCGAACTCTATATTGCCTGCACGAACTGGAGGAAGTTGAGACATTTTTCATACCTTTGAAGCACATTTAACACACATTTGAAGCTCATGGCTTCCTCCAAAGTATCCTAAGTACTATAGTTTGCCCCTCACAGAGCTGCAATTCCCAGCACCCTTAACAAACTACAGCTCCCAGGGTTCTTTGGGAAAAACCATGCGCTCTAAATGTATGGTATGTGACCATTACAGTACTTTCTCAATGAGCAAAGCAGCAATGTGTTGGAGAGAAGGGAAGCAGTGGGTGTTTTTTATGTGATATTAATTATATATAATTATACCCCATTTTTTCCCTGCCTGTTAGAACCACAAAGTGCTTTACAACACCAGAAACCATGCACAAAGCCAATAAAATGTGTAAAACTACCAACAATAAATAATCAGCTACTAATCAAGAAGAGGCATAAATTATAAAGACACGAAAAGCTTCTCTAGTGAGCACCACAGTCTAAAAGCAGAGTGAGCACCATCATTATGGTTTCAACTGTGTACATGATCAACTCAAAAACTTTTGTAAACCAGCCAGAGAACCATTTGGGCAGCCTAAAAATGTAGTCAGCAAGTCAGTCACTAAATAAACACATTAGAGACTAAAGGTAGACGATGTGTTATGTGGTCCACAGAGCAAGCTTCATGGTGAAGCAGGGATCAGAACTGAGGCCTCCACAATCCAAATAGGGATGCTCTGGCCACTGTAGGATACTGCCATTTTTAAAACAAAAGGAGTGGGGTGAGATCGAACCTCCTTTTGCCCTGGCTTTGTAGATTTGCAGACCCTCCAAGTGTCCCTATTTTCCAGGGACAGTCCCAGATTTACAGAAGCCATTCCAGTTTCTGATTTGATCCCGGAATATCCCACTTTTCCTTAGGACATCCCTATTTTCATTGGAGAAATGTTGGAGGGTGTGGAGTTATGTGACCCCCCCCCCCCCGAGCCAAGGAGATAAGTAATGATACAACCTTTAGAAGGCATCTGAAGGAAGCTGTGTATAGGGAAGTTCTTTAATGTTTAATGTCTTCTTATTGTTTTATTTATGTTGGAAGCCGCCCAGACTGCCTAGGGCAACCCAGTGAGATAGGTGGGGTATTACTGTTGTTGTTGTTGCTGACACCCCTATTTTCATTGGAGAAATGTTGGAGGGTATGGATTGTCAAATAACTGGAACCCAAGACCTTTCATACTGGAAGGAGGCATCATCTCACTGTCTTTCATCCTATTCTTCAGGAGCTGCTTAAGCCAAGGAAGAACTTCTACAGAAAGATGGATGATCAACAAAAAGAGGACGGAGAGCCTATGAACCTCTGCTATGGAGAACTGGGGTCCTCTTCTCTTTTGTAGGGTCAGCTGCCCACTAGCACAAGCTGGCGATCTGGACTTTATGGGTTGGTCCATCAGGGTCTGACATGCCTTTGAGCTATGGGCACAGGACTTGATGGTGTATCGTGGGTACAGACCTGTAGTCAGTGTCCATGTGTGAATTTCGTTGACTTCCAGAGCTTTCTGTCTGAGCAATCGGGTGCAGGGCAACAGCTACGGTCCTTTCTTTGTTCCATCCATCCCCAATTGTCCTGTGAAATTGTCCGAGTGAAACAGGAGAAGCCAAAAGCGTGACCCTTAGCTTTCCCTGTGGAGTTTGTTCTGATCTAGGAAAAATGCCAACAATTCAGCGAAATGCCTCTCCCTTCCATTCTTGCTGCCGTCGATGGATTTGGCATCACGTCCTGGACATGGAACTCCCAGTGACGTCAATGGAAACGGGAGTTCTCTGCACAGGGCGAATGCCAACTGTGTGACAGGAAACATTTGCTGTGTGTGGGGGGGGGGGGTGGAGAGCACAATATGTATCTCTCTATTTTTTTCTTTTTTAAAAAAAGTATTCATGGTATCCATCAGATCTCACATACTTGTGTATCACCCTTTATTTTTTAACTCCAAAACTGAGCCAAACCCAAACGAAGAGTTTTAAGTGGCCATATCAGTGCATAGACAGAAGGAGGTTCTATTTTCATGTAAACACAGTGGCAGAAGTGGACGAACTTTATCCAGTTGCTAAAGTGTTGGGGAGATATATGTGGAGAAAATCAAAACGTTACAATGGAATTATTTAAGAGGGTGTCTGCCTCGCCCTTCCATTGCAGAAATAGTGCTCAGAGTGGCTTAGAGCAATTTTTAAAATCATTATAAAAGCTAGCAGCAGAATAAAATGGTAAAAGCAGCCTAGGAGGCCAGTGAATCAGGACAGAACTACAGTGTTCTCCTTATTCTATTGTCCAGTAACCTCTAGGTTCAGTAACTGCAACATGTTATGCTATGGGCTGCTTCTGAAGATGGTTCAGCTGATGGAAAATTCAGCAGCCAGGTTGCTCACCGAGGCAAGACAGCTTGAGCATATTACACCGATCCTGGCCTGACTGCACTGGCTGCTAATCAGTTTCCGGGCCCAAGTGCTGGTTTTGACCTTTAAGACCATAAGCAGCTCAGGACTGCTATACCTCACGGATTGCCTCTCCCCATAGGAAGCAACCTTGACCCTGCGATCATCATCTGAGGCCCTTCTTCATGTGGATTCTCTGCAAGAAGTCTGGAGGCCAGCAATCCTGTGAACCGTCCTGAGACCTGCTGGTATAGGGTGGCATACAAATTTAATAAATGATGATGATGATGATATGAGAGCAGGTCTTTTCTGCAGTGGCTGCCTGGAGGAGGCTTGCCTGGCACCTTCATTTCATGTCTTTAGGCACCAGGCAAAGACATTCGTCTTCTCCTAGGCCTTTTAAACTGTGTGTGGTGTGTTATTGTCTTTGCTTGTTACTATGCTTGTTACTATGTTTGTATTTTTATATTGTAAACCCGGGTTTATTTGTATAGCCTTTATTAGTGCTGCCCATGTTTTATTTTAGTTTTTAGATGTCTTAGATATTTTAACTTTGTACTGAGAAATGTATCTTTTCTGACTGACGGTCGAATAAAGAATGATGATGATGATGATGATATTGTAAACTGCTACTGTGAACCTCAGATGAATGGCAGTATAAAGGTGAAGGGACCCCTGACCATTAGGTCCAGTCGTGACCGACTCTGGGGTTGCGGCGCTCATCTCGCTTTACTGGCCGAGGGAGCCGGCGTACAGCTTCCGGGTCATGTGGCCAGCATGACTAAGCCGATTCTGGCAAACCAGAGCAGCACACGGAAACGCCATTTACCTTTCCACCACAGCGGTACCTATTTATCTACTTGCACTTTGACGTGCTTTCGAACTGCTAGGTTGGCAGGAGCTGGGACCGAACAATGGGAGCTCGCCCCATTGCGGGGTTCTGAGCTGCCGACCTTCTGATCAGCAAGCCCTAGGCTCTGTGGTTTAACCCACAGCACCACTCGTGTCCCGAATGGCAGTATAGAAACCTAAATAAATAAATAAATAAATAAATAAATAAATAAATGAATGAATGAATGAATGAATGAATGAAGTGTGTAAGTTCCAAACAAACTGCTGCTGATCCTCAGGGTCCCTTCCAATGCTACAATTATATGATTCTAAACTAGTGGCTGTGTAGATTCACAAGTTCCCATTGGAAAATGCTCCTAAAGCTAGAAGCAGGTTAAAATTTGCCCATACAAACAATGGCATCTTGATGGGCTGTTTTCCAGTCAATCCAAAATGCAACTTAAAAAATATACAGATTGACATAGCATTTGCATGTGCCAATGTATGCATGTATACATGCCCATGGGGGGGGGGAACACTATCATTTCAATAGAAATACAATTGGTGGAACATGAGACTCTTAATTTCAGGGTCTTGGGGTTGAACCCTACATTGGGCAGAAAAAAAAAGATTGCAAGGGGTTGGACTAGATGACCCTTGTGGTCCCTTCCAACTCCGCGATTCCATGATTCTGTGATTTAATCCCATCATAGTGAGGAGAATCATGTGGTTGCTCAGTCTATTTTCCACCTGCTAACTGCAGGCGAGCAATCTCCAGGCACCTGACACAATGCCTGCTTAGGGTTCTTCGATCTTTAAAACAGCAGCTCCTTCAGGTGAGGATTGTGCCTTCAAACCGAGGACAGTCTCCTGACCCCTTTGAATAGAGGGCTGCCCTCTGTCATGTGGGACACATGGACTTCCTTGGACCAGTTTGGCTCTGGGAGATACCTTGCTGGACCTGTGTCTGTGTTCCGTAAAAACACCAGCCCGAAAGATGGTTGCCGGTGGGTTGGTGGGGCTCAGAGGAAGTCAGGAAAAGCTTGAGAAACAACAAGAAGGTTCTGTATGTGTTCTGTAGTCCTATGCAACAGGAAACTGTTAGGAGTTATTAAAAAAAACAAAAAAAACCAAGCACAGCTCATTGTGAGCACCTCTTTCTTAGCCAGTTTCCCAGCGGACAGGAAATGGCATACAGGAGCTGTTTACACTGACTACCTGTATGGCAAACCTCTCTCTCTCTCTCTCTCTCTCTCTCTCTCTCTCTCTCTCTCTCTCTCTCTCTCTCTCTCTCTCTCTCTCAAACAAATACACTCACCAATAGCTAGAGTATGGTGGTGACAAGCAACATGGGCAATGTTTCTTGCACCCACTTTCCTTCCATTGGGTTATTGTATGCACAGCTTTCCTGTTGCATATTACAGGGGGGAAACATAACACAAAGGCTCATTGTATCAATGGATGTTGCAACAGCCCAGTATTTCGCACTTACCAACAAGTGTATTGCTACTACTGTATTATTAAAGATCTGGAGTGGCAACAAATCTCTCTCTCTCTAACTTGAACTCTCTCCCTCACACACACACACAGCAAGCAGGTCAATCATTCGAATGGCCAGGTGTTGCGTTACTGGGAACAGAAACGGCTCTGTTTGGGAGGAAATCTGGGCAAGATGTCTCGCATGGGCAACATGCTTCCCAGTTCTTTTAAAATCACTTTGACGGCTAATTGTCAGCATGCACTTTGTTCTATGGGTTGGTCCACAGGTACAGGCTGCGCTTCTTTCATCACTTGAGCACTCAGTCCAATGCATGAAGCATCTTCATTGAAAATTAGTGTGTTTGTGTTAACATGAAGCGGCATAAATGCTCTATACAGGAATGAACCAGTGATGGCTAATTCACAAACTCTTCAGTTGATGCTAAGGATATATGAATATATCTTCTTGCGAAAGAGGGCTTCTTGGAGGGGGAAATGCTACCAGCTTTTTTTTAAAAGTGACTAGCACCATCCCTCCTCTGCAAGGAAGAATTCAGCACCCCCTGGACAAGGGATGGGTGAATCTGTCCATTTTTGTTTCTTTCAGTTTCTCTCGTTTTCTCCCAATCTTAAGCTCAGCTCTCCACATTTCTGCATCAATTTGCAGTTTGTTTGTTTTTTTTTAAAAAAAGGTCCTCATGAGAATTCGCCGGCATCTTAGTGTGAATTTCTCCTAATGGGCACATTTTTGTATGTGTCTGAAGGAGCTTGGGCAGACAGACTCTTCGTAACCTGAAGGAGCGTCTCCACCTTCATCGTTCTGCCCGGACACTGAGGTCCAGCACCGAAGGCCTTCTGGCAGTTCCCTCATTGCAAGAAACCAAGTTGCAGGGAACTAGGCAGAGGGCCTTCTTGGTGGTGGCGCCTACCCTGTGGAACGCCCTCCCAACAGATGTCAAAAAGGAAAACAACTACCAGACTTTTAGAAGACATCTGGAGGCAGCCCTGTTCAGGGGGGCTTTTAATGTTTAATAGATTATTGTGTTTTATTCTTCTGTTGGAAGCCGCCCAGAGTGGCTGGGGAGACCCGGCCAGATGGGCGGGGTATAAATAATATATTATTATTATTATTATTATTATTATTATTATTATTATTATTATTATTATTATTACAGCACAGTGTTGGATTCCACTCTAAATTTCCTTGGAACAAAGTACGTTTGGGAATTGCGAACCTAGTAGATTCAACTTCCAAACCATACCATTTTGAGTTTGGGTGTCATCGCTGGCTCTGTGTGGTTCTGTGCTTTGGCAAGTGACCGGAACCAAATGGCAGCTGGTACAAAATCCTTTCCTACTGGAGAAAGACCACAAATGCAGTGCAAGAGATTGACACAAATGACCGAGTTCTGGGTGATTTAATAGGATAAACGACCACAAGGTAGGGTGCATTAAAACCTGGCAGTCTAAACACTTGTGCATGAGGGCCTTCCTCTTTATTGGATGAAATGATGGAGACCAAGGAGAGATAATGCTTGTTGCAACCCTGGGCCTCCATTATTTGTTCCTGGAGTAGTAAAAAGAGGAAGAGGACTGGAAACAGCACTGGGGTGGTGGTGGTGGTGGTGTTGACTTTAGTGCTTAAAATCTTGATCAACCCCCAAACAAGCCCTCTGCTTTGCACCGGTGATTTGTGGTGGTGGTGCTTATCCAAGTTATCAGTTGCTTAGATGCCCTGTTTATTTCCAGGGGGCTTTAAGAACCCTTTACAATCTCTTGGTAGGCTTGTTGTACCAGACAGGGCAGACATCTGGCTGTCAGTTATAATTGCATCCTGCACCAGGCGCTTGTTTTTCCCCTTTAAAAAAATACTCTCTGTTCCCTTTGAACATGATGCACAACAGTTTCAAGCCATTAATGCAAGAGGCAGAGCCAGCTCATGGTTTGAGCCTAGTTTGAAGCAAAGATTTATGAGATATATGGCAGTCCAAGGGGGAAGGGGGGGTGCTCATTTTACAAAAGGGTAGCTGTTTGAGGCTGCCTGTGTTTTTAATGACACAACAGCTTCCTTTCTGGTCTGTGCGATGTAGTCTTTGAACGCGGAAAGAAATAGTGCATCAGAAAATTATTTTCATGGTGTTGCTATGTTTACTGTTTCCTGTTGTCTTTTCTTAGAAAATCCACGCCACTGGATGAAAGGGCTTACTTTTTTAAGACTTCCGTTTTCTCCCATCTAACATGGAAGGGCTGTGATTTAAACTCAGCAGACTCCCAACAGGATATGCTACCAATTAAAAACACGAAGCCTAATTTTTGTACCAAATAATAACAATAATCCCCTTTTTGTTATCTGGCTTAAACTGTTACTGACACCACATTAATTTCTCGGCCAGATTCCCTGATAAATCAATCGGACAAAGTCTTGCTGTTTGGACTATGAGGTGCTACAAATATTTTTCCAATGTCAAGGCAGTGAATTGCCTTCTGTATTATGTGTTAAGCTCTCTCTTCAATACAGAAATATGACTTGGGCTCCTGACTCTGTTTAGAAGCAGGATTTTTAAAAATAAAAATAATATTTTTTTAATACAAAAGGAAACACAGATGTTCATCCAACATACAGATCCATCATGCTAAAGAACACAATTTGACCACTATGAATCCTATAGATTTCAGTGGGGCAGTAAAGGATGTGCTTAACTCTTTCCTATTTAAAGTAAGGAGATTCAAAGTCTCATTGCCTTGTGCCCTGTAAGTCAATTATTGTCTGAGCCTTTTCACCACGTATCCTTCCCCCATCAGGCTTCTGACATACTATTATCCTACCATGTCCAAAATTCTGCGACTATCAATTCCGCACAAAGGTTGTGAATATCTGAAAATAGATACCGTGTGTATATTTGCCTGCTTTTCAGCTATACAGCAGTGAATGTCGACAGTCGGTTTTAGGTGACAACATTCACTGATGCAACATTGAGCTTCAGGGCGTTTATAAAACTTCTATGGGATTGCTAACATTTCACACATGAAAGCTGACGGTCTCCATCCAATTTTGGATACAGTATGCCGTAGCCCTATTCATGTGCTCCTTCTCACACCATTCTAGTTCCAATTGTGTAAGGAGGCGAAAGGAAGGACATCCTCACTGGCTCTCCATCCCAGCACCACACACTTGGGACATGGGATCTAAGTAGACCCAGCTCCTTGCTGTAGACATTCAGCCCTCCAGCATGTGGAAGATGATGAGGCGGTCAATGGGGAGGTAACAGTGTAGCCAGCAAACATGGTCCTGCACTCGCCACTCCTATGTGTGGAATTGTGTGAATTAGAGCTACAGTATGTATGAGGCGTACATCTCTTCGAAGTGCTTCCACGCAGCTTTAAGTGTTTCCTCTGCATTATAAGCAATCTGCTTTTGGGCAGCCAGATTTCAAACATTGAAACAATCCAAAATTCAGCTACCTATTTCAGGTTTAACTTCTTGTTCCACAGTACACAAAACCAGCTTTTGCAGAATTTTGGATCAGTAGTCCATTGCCCTGCTTCAGTGGAATCTACTAGCGAGGCACACCAATCTCAGTCTCGGCGACAAATGATGCTGTTGCCTTAATCCATATTTAGGATGCAGGATTATGAGCTCTGTTTTAATGACAGGTAGATTAACTGAAGGGAAAATGTTGCTTCAAAGTGGAGGAAATGATGGGATTTTAAAAATTATTATTTTAAGGGCTCTGCCCTGTTTTAAGCAATATCCGCTTATTTCATATCACACACCATTAGAACATAAAGGCCTTGACTTATTTCCAACAACCACCATTCCCGGAGCATTTCCTACTGCTTTTAGGTTTATATTTTGCACATGACTATATTTAACTGTTCAATTTGAAAGGGCTCACGGATCAAAAGATGAAGACAGTCCGTCCTGTTACTTAACTTTAAACATTTCCACAGGCCTGTTGAAGTGGAATCGCTAACACTTGCGTTGTCCTAGCTACCTGCCATTGTAACGAAGAAGCCCAGCAATGACAGGTAACACCACACTTGGCAATTTTGCACCGGTGGAGAAATTGCTCTCTTAGCACTTATTTACTAGTGCAGCAAGCCTTCGGAGTGTGCTTTAGGGGAACAAAGACTTAGAAGTTCCTGGTGGATGTATTTGTGTGTGAGCCCTCCTTGGGTGCATTATTCAATTCATTTACACACGTTTTCCACAATGCTGTCTCAAAAAGTGGGAGTGGGGAAGATCAGAGGAAAGGGGGACTAACCACATTTCAAATCTGTAGGCTTATCCCATGGAAAAATTTCTTCTTCCAAAGCCCAAAATAGCCAGACGCACCATTCCCCAAAGTTCATCTTCTTTCCAGTTGTGTACACATAAGGGCAGCTTGTTTGGCCAAATACATACATTTTTTTACCATTAAATAAATCGGCGCTTCCTTCCTTTTGCAGCATCACAAAATCACCTGCTGGCTTGGAAGTCTGTGTCTTCACAACAGCCTGCGCTGCCATCGTGGGGATCGCCTTATTGTGGTTCTTAGGAGTATTTCACAGGGAGGGTCCTTTAGAGTTGAATAGCCACATTGTTCCTCTCTCAATTTCAAGGTTAATTTTTAGCCAGTGCTTTGGGCTCATGCGCATCTGAATTGCGTCCTCGTTTCCCTTTGTCTTTGGTGTGTTTGTGTGTTGAATCTCGGTTTCATTACATCTAATGGCGAGATGCTGCCTTTGCTGCTGCCGCCACCATCACCAAAAATGCTCTCAGAGCCTCGCTGCAATTTGAGATTGAACGTGCGGTATTGAAAGTCTCTTCTCCTTTACCACCATTTTACTGCTTGCCGCCTGGGCAGATGGTAAAATGGTGGTTATGAAGCCTTTCCCGAGCGAAGGAGTGCATCGCATTCGGCCTGCTGTTTCACTGGCAAGAATACAGGGTTTTCTCCCCTTTCTTTTAGCCTGTGACGAGCCTTCGTCTTCCCAACCCTTTGATCGGAATAGCCTTTCTCCTGTGAATCAGTTAAAGTCGGTAGAGCCAAAATAGAATAATAAATGTGTGTGTGTGTGTGTGTGTGTGTGTTGCTCACAGATGCATGTGAAAATTTATGGTGTTAAGAAGCCCAAAATGTAACATAGCTTTTGCCTGGGTATAGAACCAGGAATGGTCTGAGTTGCAAACAAATGATCTAATTGTCCCCAACAGATCAAGGTTGAGGTCACTGGTTAAGAGATGGTGGATTGCTTCATTCTACAGCTATAAGTCCATGTGAAAAGACACTGCAGTTCTAGGTATGTATTTACCTGGAAGTGAGTCCCACTGAGCTCAATAGGGTTTTATTTAGGAGTAAACATCTATAGGATCACAGTGTTAAAATACACCAAGATTTCTCTAGTATGCACAATCCAAAAATACAATAAAGTGTGTGAGAGAGAGCCCTGTTTCCATTTTGCAGATGGCGAAGGCATTTCAGAGATGACAGCTTTGCTGAGTGTCAACAAGCCTATTAACAGAGCTGGGATTTGAACTCAAACCACAATCCCCACCCTGTGACAGAGGCGAAGCTGCATTTACTGTGGAATGACAATGAGGATGAAAATGAAATCTTGTATGTACCTTGGAGCCTCTATTTCTAATGGACAGATACTATCCCAAGCTTTGCCACCACAGGCCGGCAGTGAAAGATGCTAAAAGATGAAAGACAAGGCACAGTTTGTACTGTGTAAAATAGATCCGCAGCAGCGCTATTTATGGTCTGAACAACAATATTATGTTCTGCTCTTTGGTGTGTAAGGGTTGTAAAAAAAAAATGTGTACGCTATTAAATCTAGCAGTAACAAGGCTCTTAAAGCCCTTTTTATTATACCAGTGCAGGTGAAAGCTTTATCTTTTTTTTTATCTCTCTGTGTTAAATCCCCTGCCTGAAACAGGAATCTGGGTGCAATATTATTTATCTCCCCACCGAGCTTTCGAAAAGGAGACAATGGACAGATGTCCATTACCAAAGGGCGCCACCTGGTGGCCGACCTGCAGACTGTGATGGTGCTGCTGACTCATAAAGCCGGCGAAGAAATCCCGTCGCCTGGGAGTTCACACCGTGCACAGCTTTAAATATCATGTTGAAATAGATTTATATTTCAAGGCGAATAAAATGAAACAATCCCCTGGAGTTTAGATTTCACCGACTTGTCAGGTCTCTAGCCAAGTATTATCCAATTTTCACATGCAATCTGTTTTGTGAGCTGGCTGTGCATTTCAAAATGGTTTATTTTGATGACATGGCCATATTTCTAAATAATTTGATTTCCAAATATATGCATCATGTTGTGCTCTTGCCAGACAAAAAAAAGGAGGGGGGGATCCACTCTATTGAAATTGCGCTGTCTTTTCTAACATGTAATTTAAAAAGAAAATAACCATCTTAGGGTTCTCCCCCCCCCAGCTGTTTTTAAGTGAGGGGGATGGGATGGGATGGGATGGGCATTGTTTAACAAAAGAATAAAGTGACTGTTTCTTTGTAATCAAACATCTAACCCACCCAGCCCAACTTCCATCTAGAGGAGAAATTAAGAAATGGCGCAGGATAATCGAAATGTGTACATGGTGTGTTTTGAAAGCACACCCATAGTGTTGTTTGTTGATGTTGATTTGAATAACATGTTGAAAAAAATACAGTATACAGTGCCCACTTTGGGGGGTCAAAGCTAATGAAACCATGTATCAAATATATTGACATTTCCAATGCTGCACATGTATGTTTTATATTACATAGCACAATGCTAGACATGTTCACTTGCGTTCGGAGGGGGGGGGGCTTGTTCTTTAGTAATCATGTTCAGGGTTGCAGCATAACTATATACCAGACAGGAAGATCACAATTCTTTTCTATTTAACTAAACACACACACACACACACACCCAATGGGAACACTCCAACCGAACTACTTTTTAAAAAGGCCTATTGATTTAGGAATGCGCCAAACTTTCCCATTCAAAGGATACGAAAGCTCTTCATTTTGACTGGGCTGGGCTAGACTAGATAGATAAACAGATACAAAGATCGAGGACGTGGATATATTTCAGACGGATATGTGGCCACGTGGAAGGAAGTAGCCGCATCTTCACCCCTCAATGACATTTTGTCCCCTTAACAGAACTGCTGTACCTGGCCTTCGGACTACAGCCAATCCCTCCATTTAATCTATTATAACAAACAAAAGGATTTGCAACAGTCGAACAATGCAGGAAGCACACAAAACCTCTCGCTTTACCTCCTGCACATATAGCAGCAACACCAGCTCAGCTCCCGTGCAAGCAATTTGGGGAGAAAAATCCAATCAGGTAGTGGCGTATTTGAGTGCCAAATGTCCTCTTTGATTCTGCAGATCACGGAGTGTCATAAACAATGACAGCTGGCATGCTCAGAGGCTATGCAGCTATCTTTATGCTTTGTATAAAAATGTAGCCACTCGTTCGGAATATGCGTTTCTTTTTCTTTCTTTCTTTTTTCTCTTTTACAAAACACCTAAAGCGAGGAGGTTTTTTACAAACAAAAACAAAATCCTGCTCCATAGAAATCCATTGTTTCAGTGGTCATGACATCACTTCTTTTGGAAATGCCCTATGGCTGGTATAATTTCCTATACATCCTCTTCTTTAACATGCTAACTTCCCATTCGGCTGTCAGAGGCATCACCACCAAACTCAGATCCCCACCCGCTGCTTAAAAAAAATAAAATAAAATCAAAATTGTGGCATATTAAATTGGAAATGAAACCTTGCAGAAGAAAAATGACGAGGAGGAGCCAGAATGACATGCCTCTCTTTTCTGCTTTCTTCCTCCTTTTCACCCTTTTTTGAACCCAATGAAGTGTGAAGGCAAGCAATCAGAGGAACCTAGGGTGGCTGGGAACGCTCTCTTGTTGATCTGGAGGGGGCTACCCTCTAGTGGACTAAGGGTGAATTTAACTCTCATCTGGGTCTCTTTCTGTGAAACACAAAGATAATTTACATGGCGTTAACCTTCGCGCAGGATACCAGGGTGGTTAAACACAACCCCATAATCCACGACAACCGGTCACGCCAATGGGAACTAGAGTCCAGGAATATTGGAAAAGACACAGTCTTCTCTAGCCCATGGACCAATAGTTTGACTATGCTTAAGGTGAGCTAATACTCACTTCAACACATCGCTTCTAAGCATTTGCAGGGCCACCTCTCCATGCAGCAGCAGTTTAATATGCTTTGTCTAGTTGCACGGCCGCATCAATTAATGCACATTGCAAGCACCCTTTTTTTTGCTGGCACAGACAGCTCTAGCAAAGAACTCCATCGAAGGCTCATGTGGAATACAGAGCAGGGAAACGGACACGGGCCTTCTATTCATTATTTGCATGAAGCGCTACCAGAGGCCAGCACATATCTTATCGTAATATGAAGTGCTCTTTGCTTGCCGATGGTCTCCTCCCACAACTAAGTCATTCTGATGCCTGCCTTATCTTGTTTGCGAAAAGTATCTTTGGTCCCATAATCCCACCTCCTTGAAACGGAAGGGTTTATCTCGCCCTAGCAGAGGGCCAAAGTTGGCGTGACCTTAAATGTTACCTTGAATTTACCACAAAGGTTTTTTAAAAAATGCAAATGGCACCAGGTGCATTTGGGGATTTTGGGGGGGAGGGAGGGGAATGTGTATGATAATTTTTTGGGTTGCAGGAAAGGCAATTGATTTCCCCGCCCTTCCCCTGCCACAATCCCGAATAAATTCCTACTCTGCAGCTATTGCTGCATCTTCTCCACAGCACCTGGTGTCTTGTTCTTGGTTGTGGCAGTTCCTGGTGGGTCATAGATATGTGGAGAAAGCACAATTTCTAAATCACATGTTGGAGGTTTGTGTTTAATGATGATGGTGCCAGCAGCGGAGAAATTCTTCCCAATTGCAGCGGGCTGCACCTGAAGCATCAAAAAAGCACCAGCATGCTTCTGGCCTTGTCTAAATTTATCCAAGACTGTCTCCTACTGAGTGAAGAACAAAAGTGATTTTCCTCATAGTGATTTGATACACAGACCCACCCCCCTCCCACAGTACCTCAGTATATAAAAGCATGTTATTTATAACACTTTGCCTTTCTATAGTGCTCAGCAATCCTTATGATTGCTGTAGGGGAGGCTCACATGCGTGCTTTGGAGAGGGGTGCAAAGGTTGAGAGAAAGTAGGTTGCCAGGGGTCACCTAGTGAGTTCATGGCTGAGGTAAATTTTGTCCCAGGGATTTCCTAGTGCCCAGCTTAGGCTCTTAGCTACCATCCTTCCAAGAAAAGAGACTCCCAATAACCCAGGAGTAAATAAGCAAAAGAAGAGAAGACCAGGAAAGGACATGGAGGAAAATAAATGCAGATGGGTGGGGTAAAAATAATTTAATACTACTACTACTACCACTATTTCTAAAATAAAGACTGACAAATATCTCAGATTTGCTTCTCTTTGTTTCCCATTCTTCGTGCCTGAAGTTCAGTTCTCTACATTTCTGCATTAGTTTGCACTTAAGGAAAACAAAACCTCATCGTGAATATTCACCAGCATTGCAGTGCCGATTTCTCCTCTCGCGCACATTTTTGCAATCAATGTCCCCCAATACAGAATGCATCTTTTTGTTACTTTCACTAATAAATAGTTGCTGAGTGACATATTGCGCATTTTCGTACACATGATTTGGTTGGAGAACCACGCCACAAAATTCAGACGAGCGTGAATTTTGAAGCACGGTTGTACTTCAGATATTGGTCTTGAAAGTGTGAATTGGGTAGGTTTGCCTCAAAGTCTGGCCCATAACAAATTCCTACAACCCCCCCCCCCCAGGCTGATAGTTGGTTCCCCGTGGGCTCGTCTGGCCCTTTTTGTGTTGTTTTTAAAACCCTCTTTGCATTCTCACTCGCAAGAGACAAGATTTCTGGAGCCTCAGCCTACAACTTGAGGCCTGCGATGAATTAGCTTTATTGCCTTGCGCTGCTAAGTGAGCCAGAAGTTCCCGAGAAAGGGGAGCTGAGGAGGGCCATGGCCATATAAGGTCTCTCGCTATTTTTATGACTTTGGCTTGGTGTGTTTCTTCTTTTCCCTCTCATCCAACATCAAAGTCTTTTCAAGGCTAAGCCAACTCCTTTCTAGCCGGTTGGGCATTTCACCTATCTCGGTACCATCTTCGTAGCTTTTCCCAATGCCTTCCCTTGCCAGATCCTTTGAGCTCTGGGGTTTGAATTGTGCCATCTCTCAATCCATTAGCCAACTCACATCATCCACCACTACTACCACAAGAAAACCTGCTTCTTCCTCTCCATGTGTGATTCGTCTGGGCATGTCAGGATGTTGCAAGTGCCACGCTAGCCAAAAAATAAAAATAAATTGGCCAGAGTTTACGATTTCAAATACCAGGACACTGTGCCTGACAACTCATCTGCTGCTTGCCAGTCAGTGCTGCCATGGGAGCATTCATAAAACTTACTTAAATAAACCAGATCTTTAGTGCAGATTTTAATAATAATAATAATAATAATAATAATAATTTTTTATTTATACCCCACCCTTCCCAGTTTAAAAACTGGGCTCAGGGCGTCTAACAGCAAATATAAAACATTGATTAAAATGCGACTTAAAAACAGCATAAAACAGCATAAAATACAACATAAAATGCAGCATCAATATCAACAAAATTCAAAAATTCAGGGGTCATTTGGGGGAAGAAAAAAAAAACCCAGTCAGTAGACATCAAATGATCACCAGGGCTAACTGGCCAAGTTGGTCCTATTAGGGCCAACAAGGAGACCAGGGAAGAATTTAAATGTGGGGTCCCAGAAAGGGTTTCTTCATAGAAGAGGAAAGGGAAAAGGGAATAAAGGATCAGGCTAATTCAGATTGAAGGACAGGCAGAATAGCTCTGTCTTACAGGCCCTGTGGAAGGAGATCAAGTCCTGCAGGGCCCTAGTCTCGTGGGACATAGCATTCCACCAGGTTGGAGCCGTCACTGAAAAAGCCCTGGTCCTGGTGGAGGATAGTCTGGCAGTGGGAGTGATTCCATTGTGAATCGACAACGAAATATATTTCCTCCAGTTTTCACTCATGAGTTCTAGATTCATAGAATTGTAGAGTTGGAAGGGACCCCAAGGGTCATCTAGTCCAATCCCCTGCAATGCAGGAATCTCAGCTATAGCATCCATGACAGATGGCCATCCAACCTCTGCTTAAAACTTCCAAGGAAGGAGAGTCCACAACCTTCTGAGGAAGACCGTTCCACCATCGACCAGCTCTTACTGTCTTACTGATGTTTAGTCAGAATCACCTTTCTCTTAATTTGAAGCCATTGGTTCGTGTCTTACCCTCCAGAGCAGGAGAAAATAAGCTTGTTGCCTCTTCCATGTGACAGCCCTTGAGATATTTGAAGAATGGCTATCATATCTCCTCCCCTTCTCCTCTTTTCCAGGCTAAACATACCCAGCTTCTTCAACCATTCCTCGTAAGGCCTGGTTTTCAGACCCTTGATCCTCCTGGTTGCCCTCTGCATACATTCCAGCTTGTCAATATCCTTCCTAAATTGTAGTGGACACAGTATTCCAAGTGGTATTATGGCATCCCTTGATCTGGACACGATACTTCTGTTGATGTAGCCTAGAATAGCTTTTTTTTTTTTGCTGCTGCATCAAATGGTTTACTCATGTTAAGCTTCTAGTTCCACCTTCCACAGCACCAGAGGACATTTCTGTGCTATCTCGTTCTGCATGGCAATCCTTCAGATATTTAAAGACAGCTATCATGTCTCCATTTCATCTTTCCTTCTCCAGACCAAGCATACACCTATTTGTTGCTCAGGTGCTTTCTTTACCTAGGCTATTTCCCTTTTTATTTTTTAAAAAAACATTTCCCGTCTTTATTTTCCATGTGTGCTTCCCCCAAAGTCTAGGCACTTAAATACTTTGTACTATCCACCTTCCAAAATTAAGTACAATTACTTCTTAGGAGGCTAGCTGGGAGACCATTAAATCCTACTTTGAACCAGTAGGATCAAAACTGCACTGAAATTTTCAGGGCTAAAGTTAAAGAATGGCTTCATTGCTAAGAATCCAACACTCGAGTCCCCTGCAGTTCTTACTGCAAATTACTCGCAAAGTTTGAAGGTGATAATTACGTACTTTCTAATGTTGTATGCAGTCTTCAAATTATGGGCAGAGAGGAGGTAGATGGGATGAATAAAGTCCACAAACCTCATCTCCCCATTTGAGTGAAATCCTGCCCTCCTTGTAAACGTTTAAAAACAGCTGCCAGGGGTCTATAATGCGAAGCTTGCGTTTTTTAAAAATTCTCCTTGGTTTTTATGTTTTAAGTCTCTTCCATATTAATAGATCGGATTAATAATGTTTTAATATTATCTAAATCTATGGCGTGTTTTATATTTCTGTACTTTGTTATTTCTGTGCTTCACTTTTTATCCTGGTATATACGGTACACACACACACACACACACACACACACACACACACACTCCATTCTGTATTTTGGGGAGGAAGTTCCTCAAAAAGTGGGGTATACATTTTTTAAAAAAGACCAATTAATTAGCAGCCCTCCTGCAATTTAAGCCCTTGGGCTGTTGGATCGGTCTGATATTTTACATTTCCCACAAGTAGCATTAATGTGGAGGGGCATTGTGGGAGATTAAAATGGCGGCTCTCCTGCAGGGGCTGCCATTTTAATTGCCCACAATGCACTGGAGGCACACTTCATTGGGCAACCTAGAGCTTTGGGGGAAATTTTTTAAAATGGAAGCCAAGGGAGCTCCAGTGTAGGCATGGTTTCATTTTGTCATCTCTGGCCCAGCACTGTAGCCTGTTCACCTGGAAGCAAATCACAGGGTGATTGGGGTGAGAGCTGTCAAATTAATCCAAGGGGTTTAGAGTTTCTCTGCTTTGTGGATCAAAAAATGACATATCAGGTAGAAGCAAGGGAAGAGTTTTTTTGCCTCTTGTTGACATCTTCCTAAAGGGGTCCACATTGCGCTTTGAGAGACCTACAAGTAAATCATTTTATCCGCTATTGCCACACATTACTTTTGTTCTGGCTGTTGTTTATTTGTTTAAATGTCATTTCACCCGCATGTTTTAGCAACTGTTTGCTTCCATGCATCACACCAAACTGGCATATTCGCCTGCCTCTTCTCAGTGAACAATGTGAAGTATTTATCCCTTGGGATAAAGGACTTAGAAGTACAGATGGTTCTGATACACTCTGCTAAGAATGTAAACAGGAAAATATCTTTGTTGACTTATTCCTCAGCAATCAGTAATAATTAGTTACTGTCGAGGGATGAATTACACTCTACATCTCACCAACCATGTCGTGAATAAAGCTTCATGAAACATGAAAGAGGAGCGATCACTGTAACGTATATTTGCTGTGCCACCCTATATATTAGGCTTATATCATGATCCTCTCAGTTCCTCTTTAAAACAAAAATAAAATAAAAATTAATTCACACACACACAAAAATCAACAACATGTTTCTTAACAATTTTTATGTTCCAAAATTGTCTAGATTACCTCAACAAATACAACAGGATAGTAAATGTACGCTTACAATGTCAAGGGGTACGGGGTGGGGTTCCCCACATAAACATGGAAACTTCATGGTCCTATAATCAATTTCTAGCATCACTCATAAGCTACCCCCAGCAAGTCTTTGGCCGCCAAGCCACTCTCTCTGCTTTTTGGTTCTAACGGCTTTGCCTAACCTCTTCCACCTCTTATTCTTAACTCTATGAAAACCAAGCACCAAGCACTCCAACTCTCCAACCAACCAACCTTCCTCTAGTCAGTACCCAAACAATATCCATTTCTCCTGGCCCCTCTAGTCCAATCAGATATGCTATAGGAAGCCCACAACAGGACCTGGATGCAATAGAACTCTCACTCCCCACCTGCAAACCCAAAAGATGGAATTCAGAGCTACGAAGTAGAACATGACTAGTAGCTTGAGGGTTTCCTGGGGGCATTTGGTTGGTCAATGCAAACCTTCCAAGTGTCCCTATTTTCCAGGGACATTCCTGATTTAGAGAAGCTGCCCCGGTTTCTGGTTTGATCCTGGAATATCCAGGGAAAATGTTGGAGGGTATGGGATTATCCGACCCCTGAGCCATCTGAAGGCAATCCTGTATAGGGAAGCTTTTTAAAATGTTTAATGTTTTATTATGTTTTTATATATGTTGGAAGCTGCCCAGAGTGGCTGGGGCAACCAAGTAAGATATGTGGGGTATAAATAGTAAAATTATCGTTATGGAATGGGATGTCCCTATTTTCATTGGAGAAATGTTGGAGGGTATGTACGTCAATGTGGTAAGCAGAGTGCTTGACTAGATAGGCCTTTGTCCAGGAGGACTCTTCTTATGCCTGGATGAAGCAATGGGGAATCCACAAGCAGAAATAGACAATCTTGTTGAATTTGTTTTGTTCATGCAAAGATACCCCTGTGTTGTTTATGTAATTCTAGTTGCCATACTTTTTAAAAAATATAAAACAAAAACAAAACCCCACAGAAATATAATTGTCAGTAATATTGCCTGTTGCCTCTGAGATAAATAATAGTTATAGATTTTATAAGCTCATTTGGGCTATGAATACAGTTACTGTGATCATTACAAATGCAGCAATAATGAATGCAATAATCATGCTGCAACAAGCAAAGAGCTATTAAAATGATGTTAACATGAAAATGTTGAATGGAAATCTTTATTGAATAGAAGTAGCAGTATCTCTTCAAAGCATGCACATCTGCAGTCATGGGTCTGACACTGTCCTGTATATTTTCAGTTGGATAATATGCACTTCTTTAAAAGACTTCTCCACAGAAACATTTTAGTGATTTGCGAGAGTTGGAGGGGCACCAGCCTTACACAGCAGATTAATTATCAGATCTGTGGCAAGTGATCTTCTGGATTTCAGGAAGCCGGAAAATGTCATCCTGTCAATACATCATGAATTTACATTCAAAGAATGAAATAGGGAAATAAAGGTCGTCAACTTGTAGAGGCCATAAGAAACTCTCCGTAATGAGGAACTGAGGAAGGGAAAAGTTCAAAGAAGATTAACCCTAACAATAACATTTGCTTTTAAGAAATAAACTGTGATCACCATATTCTAATGTGGATGAGGTGAATGATGAGTTAATCTGTTCTGAACAGAAGGTTCTTGTCTGGATTACAGAGATTTATCTTTCTTAACCTGTCCTCCTGTGAAGGCAAACGACAACACACATATGGCGGCAACTTCCAGTTGCATAATCACAGTTGACTGGGAGGTCTTGTGCAACAAACTTGTTTCATCAAAAGATTAAAACTTTTCGCGGTAAGGAAGGGATGGGGAGATACACTGCAAAATGCGGGAGAACACTTGTTTTGATGCAACATCATCTAAACACCCCACAAACAAGACGGAATTGCTCATTAAATACCCAACAACACTTTGTTTAACCTTCCCGCAAACAAATCAAAATCAATGCTCAATAGACATAGACAGGAAGTGCCAACTTTCTGCATTTTGAGAGACTCGGCACACTTTTGCACTTGTCTGCTCAATCTGCTGCAGCCTGTATTCACATGCAGGAGAAAGAAACTCTGTACTTTAAGGCAGGGGTCAGCAAACTTTTCCAGCAGGGGGCCGGTCCATTGTCCCTCAGACCTTGTGGGGGACTGGACGAGATTTTTTTGGGGGGGGAATGAATGAATTCCTACGCCCCACAAATAACCCAGAGATTCATTTTAAATAAAAGGACACGTTCTACTCATGTAAAAACACGCTGATTCCCGGACCGTCCGCACGCCAGATTTGGAAGGCGATTGGGCCAGCTCCAGCTCCCGGGCCTTAGTTTGCCTACCCATGCTTTAAGAAATATATGTGGCTTAACATACACTAGAATGGAACATACTTTGTAGATTCCTCTGGAAAGATTCATCAATTTTTTTTCCATTCCATTTTTTTTGTTCCATTCCAATATTTCCAGGCATTTCTCCTTAGGAATCAGCCTAAAGCAGGAGTAGCCAACATAGCGCCATGCAGATGTTGTTAAACCAACTTCCACCATTCCAACTCAGCATGGCCCAAAGGTCAGAGAATAGGGGAATTATAGTCCAAGGTCATTGGAAAGGTGCCACATTAACTCCCCACCCTGATGCATTTGTATGATGGGGCTGTGGCATAGTGTGTTGGGGGCCAGGGGGGCCAGGGGTGCAAAATACTGAGGGGGTGTAACCAGGCACCCCCATGCAGGCACCAGCTTCCATGGAACTCCCCATCCTGCACCAGCGAAGGTGGAAGAGAAACCCTTTTGGGGCAGCTGCCACTGCCCAGGCACATACCAACGGGCCCAATCCCCAGCTCCCCATTCTTCCTTGCCTGCCTGCTTGCTGTCAGGGGTCTCTGGGCCCTGGAGCCCAGCCTGGCCTTGGTACCACATCCCTGCAGAAGCTCTGTGCAGGCCGGGTGGAAGGCTCTATCCACCTTCCTTGCACTTCCGAGGGCACATTACTGAGGCCGGTGGTCGGATGCGCAGGCAGTTTGCCTGCCCCGGGCACCAGCAACCCATGCTACGCTGCTGTGATGGCAGCATGTATTTTAAAGACTACAGTCTTCTACCTGCACTGAAGATGGAACAATCTTATTTATTCTTATGGAACTAGTACTTAGGCTGTACCTAGCCTGAGAAGTCTGGGGATCTGTTGCCCAAGTGCATTATGGGAGCCCGACCGAAGCACAGAAGAGGTTTCACGGGCGTTCAGCAAATTACCACTTTATAAGCTGAATCCTAAACACTTTACAATTCACGAGACATTTCAAGCAAATGAAGAACACTGTAGTTCCTAAAAATAGAAGACTCTTAGTAGTTGTTGAGTGGGTGATAATAAAAATGCCAGCTAACATTTCCACTTATACTAGAAAATGTCATTAAAATAATTTACAGTTTACACCAACCTCCAATTATCAAAATGAAGACCTGCTATAAATTAAAATGGCCTGCTCTTACTGTGTATATAATAAGAACAGCACTCTGCCAGTTTCAGAAGCCAAGAAAAAAAAATAGTGGTAATGAACAGAAATATTTTTAAAGCAAAGGGATGTTTAAAAGTGGCTTTCTATAGAGCCTGGTGAAATATTGGTTTTTAAAAAGTTAACTTGCCAAAATAACACTACACGGATAATACTCTTATCGCTACTTTAAAGACTATTTTTAAAAAATTTAAACTCAGTAGTGTAATACTGAGTTCTATGGGAATATTCTCAATACTACAGTTTAATTTATTATAGTTTTACTGGAATTTTTTCCTGCTTAGATAGGTAAGAGGTCTCAGTTGTAACACATTTACTGCTTTAATAATCAATATTTTTAATAGTTTCCTTTTTATGTGGAGTTTATATCTTTATCATTGCCATTACATTTATTGTTTAGACTCATTAAGGGACAATTATGGGAAGTCCTTTAAAGCCAAAAAGTACACCTATTTAGGAGGTGATGTTTCGAGGCAGCCCATGAGAAGGTGCATAGGCAACAGTGATGAAAGAAAGGAAAACATCAGAAATGATGGCTGAGTGGTCCTGTTCACATCACATCATGTTCTGCATCTGTGCCAACAGGTGTACATTAAAGGTAAAGGGACCCCTGACCATTAGGTCCAGTTGCGACCGACTCTGGGGTTGCGGTGCTCATCTCGCGTTATTGGCCGAGGGAGCTGGCGTATAGCTTCCTGGTCATGTGGCCAGCATGACAAAGCCGCTTCTGGTGAACCAGAGCAACACACGGAAACGGCGTTTACCTTCCCGCTGTAGCGGTTCCTATTAATCTACTTGCACTTTGACGTGCTTTCGAACTGCTAGGTTGGCAGGAGCTGGGACTGAGCAACGGGAGCTCACCCCGTCACAGGGATTTGAACCACCGACCTTCTGATCGGCAAACCCTAGGCTCTGTGGTTTAACCCACAGCACCACCGGTGTCCCTGTAATGTGTACATTACAGGTGTGCAATTTAAGAAACCATTCAGAAAACTGAAAGGCACCCCCAACCTCCCCGCACTACAAAATGAAGAGGTTGTTTTTTTTAGGAGGAACTCGAGACAGCTGAGTTCCCTTACCTTTTTAAAATTTAATAATTATTTTTGTCGGGGGTGGTGCTGGAATGAATCAACACCCAAAATTGCACCTTTATCAATAAAGTGTCCATTTCTAATCCAAATTACTGTCTGCTTGAGTTTATTAATCATATTTTACATTCATCCACTGCCCGGGGGTTGGGCATGGCACTGCAACTGTGCCCGCAATAAACAAACAAACTTCGTGATGAGTTCCCTCACCCTTCCCCCATCCCAAAAAAGTGCTGACAAAATGTAAAAGTCAAATGCTGCAAATCTGCAACACACATATCTGAAGGTCAAAGATAATGAGAGGACAAGGCCTACTCTGCCACATTCTTTTTAATTACAAACTTGCAGCCTCCGATTAAAAACAAAAACAACAGATCTATACTTCTTTACATACATATGTAGGGCTACATGATGTATATGTTCATTTGGGTTTATACATCTGATTGGTGACAGAATATAGACACACATGTTCCAGTTATGTTCTGAAGCAAGCAAATAATAATATTTGCATGAAACGCGATTTCTCTTTTGATCAGATTTGCAACTGTGGGTGCGTTAGTCCATTGTACATGGATGTTGGCATGTTCCCCAGAGTTTGAGGCTGCCTGGCCCTCTAAAAGTAGTTGTGCATGTGGCAATCCACCGAGTCCGTAAGGTTTAAATTAATAACAGAGACTCAATTATTGCCATCAAAGCAAAGAGTTAATTAGTTCCCTGTTTGCAGGATGGTATTAGAGTGCCACCGGTGAAATAATTTAAGATGATTGCAACCACTAACAGGAAAATACTGTATGTAGAATTAATTCAAGATAAATGAACAGAGAAGGCGTCCCAGGAATGAGGAGGGTTTGCTTTAGGAAACAGAACGTCTTCATAAACAGAACATTTTAGCTTTAGAGAATTTTAGTGCCACTTGAATACGTGCTATTGAATGGGGGAAATGTGGAAATTATTATTGCTGTTGCAGAAGATGTTGTTGCTGCCACTTGGCAAACTTTATCAAATTTTGCTCAAAGTCCTTGCTTGCGTGTCGAGACCCCGTAACCACCCCCTCGTTGATGAATAAAACACCAGGACACAGATATTAGGTTAATGTTATTGGGCAAATTTTGGCCACAACTTTGTTGGTTACAGAATGTGAGCAGTATTGGCTTAGGCATTGGAATTGACCCGACTATATCTGACTCCTGCCTGTCACTCAGGGAGTCCAGTAAGGGTAAACCACTGGAAGGGGAGCCCTGTCAATGCAAACCAACTCGAGCTCCCCCTGCGTTCCCAATGGGGTCGTGGCATGGCCCTAGCCCCACCCCGGCCTTCGGACAAGATCCACACCCCCAGATTCCTTTAACGGAATACCCTTAAGCTTCGAGGGGCAGGTGATGGCCACACCTCCCCTCCCCCATCATAAGATCAACCAATGCCTAACTGCAAAATATTACAAAGCTGTGACGATTGCTATGAGGTAGGTGAAAACCAAATGGCCCATGCCAATTTGCCAAGTGGAAAAATTCCTACCAGGCCCCTCAATGGCGACCAACCGAGGTCCATAGCAAGGCCAGTTATGAAAACCTGCAAATTAGGAAGGGAGGGCGGGAGATTGAGGAAGCGAGCCAAGAGGAGGCTCTCCGGCTAGCGCCTCCATTTAAATGGGTCCTGGCCACGCCTCCCCAGCCAGCGGATTGGCTGGCTCGTTGATGGACGTGGCTGGAATCCTCCGGGCAACGCGGGACTCTGCCCCCGCCCCCGGAGGGAGTGGGTAGACATGTGGTCCACCGCAACTCCTCCCCACATTTAAGTGGAGCGGATTTATAATCCTATCTCTTTTCCACCAATGAGTCATTCCTTAAGTATTCTACCCTTCCTTCTGACATCTCTCTTCACTCTCAAAAAACCTTGTCATTCTCTTAGAAGAACTCAGCTTCATAAGCCTCCATTGCCACTTACACTGCCGGGTTTTTTGTTTGTTTGTTCTTTTTTTGTTCTTTTTTTGCTGTTTGGCAGTCACCCCTCTTTACTGCTCCAGAGTCAGCTCCCTTTATTCTGCCTCTTATCTTTTCACTTACTTGATCTGCTTTCATTCCTTCGACCTCACCTTGAATCTCTTTCCACTCCTCTGGCTTGCAGTTTTTACCTCATAAGTTGCATTTTTTTAACACTTCCCTTATATTATTATTATTATTATTATTATTATTATTATTAAAGGAAAGCCTGCACCCAATGGGTTTCACACCTCCCTTTTCCTTCCCACTTTCAAATTTCCTGTTTCCTGCCATTTTGGCTCCACTTCCTGTTGTCCAGCTCGCTTCTTGAGCAACACCTTCCAAGGTGGCTCCCACACATTCCACTCCTCAAACCTGCCTTTAATAAGGCTCCAACTGAGCAGCTTTTGTCCCAGTTTTTCAGCCTAAAGCTTGGGGCTGAAAAATCTTCTTCTTCTTTGGCGATCGCTCATAGCCAAGTAAGATTGTCTTCCAAGTAAGATTGTCTTCCTTAACAGTGTGTCCGAAAGTGACTGTGGAGACCAATTTGAAGGGGGCCAAACAACCGTAATATAAATAATATAAGTTCAACCAAAATAGGGCATAAGTGTACCAGGGTACCCTTCCTCCACACACGCTGGGAGAGCCAGGAAGTTCCTCTGTTTTTTAAACTCAAGATTTTGTAAAGTTGCACAAACATGTAAGCAATAGAAAAGGAGAGCTCTCTTCACTGAAGCAGGGAGGAAATATATCTGGCCTTCAGAAGAACTGGGCTCCAATTCCTAGTCCCAATTATGACTGTAAAGGAAGTGCAGCTGGTGGTGACTCATTTACCAGGAATGAGGACTGTCAACATCACTCAGTTTAAGGAAGGCATGAAGCAGGTGCAAGAAGATGGGCTACCCACCCCTGATGGTTGCCACCACCTGCCTAGCTCAAGGTCTGGTGGCTACCCCCAGGTTACAGCTGCTCCTGCCTTGTCTGTATGAAAAAACAAGCCTTTAGCTTGTGTTCCCATTTGATTGGCTACACCTCCCTTGATGAAAGCAGCATTCCAAGGAAGAATGGCTGTTGCCTCCAGAGTTAAAGGAAGTGGAGCTCCACAAGGGCAACCAGCAAAGCCTGTGATGTCCTCTCAAATTACAATGGATTCCAGAAATGGCCCCGATAGAGACAGCTAGGCATGGGCCAACACTACCAGCTCTTATTTGAGATCTCAGAAGAGCTCCACATCATGTGAGAACTTGGCCTATCAATATCTATTCCTGGATGCCTCCCATCTTCACTTGATGCCATCACAAATTCTCCTCTCACAGACATTTATGAGCAATCACAGAGATTGGGGGGGGGGTCTGTTTTACAGTGTGTCCAAATGATTTGATGTAATTGAAATGAAGGGAGGGTGTGCAGCATCAATGAATGACATCCATTTAAATATAATAGGCGGAAAGTAGCATGGGTAATAACCGTAAGTTTAACTTATATAGAACGGTGGCCTTAAAATTAGAACCTTTCAACCCATTAAGCAATTGCTAACAGAAAATTTCCACGATCAGGTCACCATTTCCACTGTTCTGCTCATTTTCAAATTACACATGAGACATATTGAACAATCTTATTTGCCAGCGAAAGTATCCTACGACGAATGATGAATTCCTATACTTAGTCTGCTCGGCTCACAAAAGACATTTCTGCTACTTCAGGAGCCTGTTGGCAGTACTAGAGTTGGAGTTGGTTATTTTTATAAAGGGCGGATGGTTGAAATAATTGGACAAGAATTGGATTTTGCGTTATCCTGCAGCAATAAAATGCATGTAGGAAGAAAGCAATCTGAAATCAGCATGTAGGAAAGCAGTGAGAAAACACACATGTTTTTAACATTGGGAGAGTTGCAAGGCATGTGTCCATATGAAATGCTGGAGAAAGACTCAAAGGAAGTGGGACAACTGTTCACATGCCTCTCTGCGTTATGTTACTGCTATATGCTTTATGGGATCAGTTGCCACAGGCCAGTCCCACAACAGCTGGAGAGGAACATCAGCTGAACTCTGCAAGGGGGGTTAGCTCCAGTTAAACAACTCTCCTTTTAATATTTTGGGCAACACAGTGTTCCTTTATCCTGAGGCCAACAGCAAATTTATATAACAAAGGCTTAGGCTGGGTGGCCATTACTGACCTAAACGGCAGCTAGGACATTCTTCTTCTCAATTTGGATCAAAGCTGGTGGGGAGATGCATCAAAGCGTACCAAATGTTTGCCCGTACAACATGGTAAGACAACACTTCTAAAAGCGATTTACTGTGGAAACCACACAATAGGAAGGAAAAGACTCACTTCTGTTGTAGGCTATTGGGTCAGTCAATGTCTTTGTCATCTCCATGATTTGTCTTTATTTTGTTAACGTACCAAGAACACTAAAGGCAGGAGGAAAAAAAAATCAAATAAATTTAAGCTGACACATCACCCACCCAGAAGATCTGTCAGTTAATAATTTCACTAGCACAGAGGATAATTTATGGGCCTAACGGAAAACTCAATACAATACATTTAATTCACCTATTCATTTGTTTTAATTACAGCCCTTCTGCTTACCCTAAGTAAGCTTGAATTTTGGCAGTCCTGCCTGCTGCTCTATATCGTATCTCGGCTCAAAATGTTCTTGGGCAGTTCGGTCAAAATGCATGTCATAGCCTGCTTCTGTGAATTTTGTTATGGATTATCACTAGTGGCTGATGTGGTGAGGCAGAGTTGTGGAGACACTTTCTCAAGGTATCAGCACTATCGCTGATATGTCTTCTGTTTCAGTGTATCTGAAGAAGTGTGCATGTTCACGAAAGCTTATACCAAGAACAAACTTAGTTGGTCTCTAAGGTGCTACTGGACAATTATTATTTTTTATTTTTTTCCCAGCAATATTGCAGTTCACCTAAACAGGGCAAGGCGGGCAGACAGTGAGGTCTGGGCTATGGAGATGCATGGGCAGGAGCATCAGATTGGCTTCACTAGGGCATCTGTGCCACCCTGACCTCAATGCCACCTGCCCCTCCCCAGCCCCATTGAGTAAGCTGCAGTGATGCTGATGATGTCAGGAGTGTGGCTTTGCAGCTGTATCCCATTGCCATAGATGCCAAGTTTTCCCTTTTCTCACGAGGAAGCCTATTCAGCATAAGGGAATTTCCCTTAAGAAAAAGGGAGAACTTGACAGCTATGCCCATAGCACTGCTCGTTTCTGTGAATAATTATAAGAACAGGGGATGAGCCTGCTGGATCAGGCCAATGGCCCATCTCATAGTGTGTCAGGGACTGGCTGGATGAGGAGTTGTCGCAGCCAGTTGGCCTGGAGGCCCCTGGGGAGGACACCGGGGAAGACGATTTGGAGCCTGGTTCTTGGTGGTCGGGACTGGGGAGAGCAATCGGCAGAAGGAACCTGCTGGGAGCTGTTGGGTACAGAGGGCTGGAGTGATGGTGGGGAGGCAGAAGGGGAAAGTCATTCCAGGATTGAGGTGGAGAGGCTCAGTGTGAGCACAGACACTGGCAGAGGAGCAGAAGAAGCTGTGTTTCCTGCTCTGGAGAAGAACAGTCCTGTTGCAAGCCCCCCCCCCACCTCTCTCACCCCGAATGCAAAGGGCCGTGAACAATGTAGAACAAAGAGCCAGACAGATGCATAGGGAAAGCCCTCCTCTGCGTCACAGCCAATGGCTGCTGGGAAGGCATTGGGAGTGAGGGAAGGAGGGGCCAGAACCTCAGTGTCTGCAATGTCTCTTTCCTGAGTAGTCGTGTCTGCTGGCTCTCTGTGTGTTTGTGTTCTGAGCAATAAATGCTAATTTGCATGCCAAGCCTCTTGCCTGTTCCTGAGCTGCTGCAGCCAGATGCCTGTGTTAAGCCTGCAAGCAGGACATGAGTGAATCAGCACGCTGCCCACCTCTGATTCCCAGTACAGTCATACCTCAGGTTACAGACGCTTCAGGTTGCGCCTTTTCAGGTTCCATCCCACGCCGAACCCGGAAGTACCTGAAAGGGTTACTTTCAGGTTTCGGTGCTTGCACATGCTCAGAATAGTTAAATCACACTTTGCGCATGCACAGAAGCGCCGAATCGCAACCATGCATGTGCAGACGCGGCGCTGCGGGTTGCGAGCGCTGTGGGTTGCGAACGTGCCTCCCGCACGGATCACGTTTGCAACCCGAGCGTCCACTGTAAGTGGTATTCAAAGGCATATTCCCTCTGACACTGCAAGTCGAAAATAGCCATCATGGTTGGCCTTGCTGTCCATGAATTTGTCCAATCCTCTTTTAAAGCTACCCAGATTGGGGGCCATCACTGCCTCCTGTTCCATAGTTTAACTATGCACTGGGTGACAAATTACTTTCTACCCATCCTGAATTTTCCAACATTCAGCTTCATATGGATGTCCATGAGTTCTGGGAGGAAATATTTTCTCTAGCCACCTTCTCCAACCCATGAATAATTTTATGAATTTGCATTATGTCACCTCTTACCCTGTTCTGAGGTGCTTTTTGAATTTGGGGGGAATCAAAATGGTTGTCAGAATAAAAATGGCTGTTTCCTTTGCCACTCTCTGGGGCCTGGCACCATGGACAGCTACGGGAGAGAGGGAACACTTTTACAGAGTAGGTTTATAATTCCTTCAGCAGGTCGTTTTATTCAAATGGTGTAGTGTAGTTATTTTTAAATCTAAGCTGTGAGAGAAAGCATAGTTGGGTTTTTTTTAACGTTTGGTTTTTCTTTCTTTCACAAGAATGCCATCCCAACAATGTATTATTTGAAAGCAGACCAGGAGTTAAAAAGACATCCCTTTCTTTTTTAGGATAAGTGATTAAGGCCACATTCACCCAGAGTGGTTTAACAATCAATCTCTCCCTCTTCCCAGGGAACTCTGGGAATTGGAGCTCTGGAAGGGGACTGGGCGTCTCCTAACAACTCTCAGCACCATCAACAAACTCCAGCTCTCATAATTATTTGCGGGAAGCCAGGACTGTTTGAATTGTTGCCATATTACTCTAAATACATGATGTGAATGTGGCCTAGCTATGAATCCCATGCCTGTCTAACCAGAAATAAGCCTCACTTGCAGCAGCTAGACTGGTGACTGGGAGTGGCCGCCGAGACCATATAACACTGGTCCTGAAAGACCTACATTGGCTCCCAGTACATTTCCTAGCACAATTCAAAGTGCTGGTGCTGACCTTTGAAGCCCTATATGGTCTCAGCCCAGTATACCTGAAGGAGCATCTCCACTCCCATCGTTCTGCCCGTACACTGAGGGCCGTCTGGTGGTTCCCTCACTGAGAGAAGTGAGGCTACAGGGAACCAGGCAGGGGGGCTTCTTGGTAGTGGCCCCCGACCTTGTGGAATGCCCTCCCATCAGATGTCAAGGAAATAAACAACTATCTGACTTTTAGAAGACATCTGAAGGCAGCCCTATTTAGGAAGGTTTTATGCTTGATGTTTCATTGTGCTTTTGATATTTTGTTGGGAGCCGCCCAGAGTGGCCAGATGGGCGGGGTAGAAACAATAAATTATTATTATCATCATCATCATCATCACTGAGTGCAATGGGCCTTACTCCCAAGTCAACATGCTGAAGGATCAGTGAAATGATCGGGGGAAACATAGCTGGGGGAGGGGCCATTTCACAAAACAATTTCTCCATTTTGGCCCAATTCTTGTTTTCTCCCCCCCCCCCAACACCTCCTTGCCAGCTTGTCTTCTCTCTTTGTGTGACAGGACAATGGTAGCAGTTCCCACTCACCTGCTCAGGCAGGTGGGTGAGCAAGGAGCAGCGGCAGGTCAGGGGGCTGAGATCCTCCAAGGCGCTGGAGCTGTGACAGCTGCCTGAAGATGCAGAAGTACCTGGAGTAAGTCCTATTGAAGTCAGTGCTACTTACCCCTCTGTAAACAAGTCCAGAAGCTGGCACAGGGCCGTTTCAAGAATCTGACTCTTCCTTTCCGAGTGCTGTCTTGTCCTCTGCCTCTTTGCATGAGCGCCGTTCCTCAATAAATCTAAAAGATGCTGACACTTAACTGCATGTCTATAATGCACTTTTGACTGTTACTACTGCATGCCCTGGAGGGATTAATTATCAAGGCTTAACCTTACAATAAGGCTTTATTTGCAAAGCCTTCTTACTAAATTAGAGCAAATTCTTCTCTTACAGGCAAAGAACTGAAGGAGACGTTTCCCCTTTGGCTCCCATCAGCTTCTACAATCTGAATTAGAATTTTTCTTTTCTTTTCAACAGCAGGAGAAAGTTGTCCAGAGCACTAGGAAATTGATTCAGTCTTATGTAGCAGCATCAGAGAGGAGGACTGTTTGAATTCTGCCTTGCTAAAGAGGTGCCCTTCTAATTAGGGTTGTAAGAAAGCAGTGATTTTTGTTATGACTGCCTTTGTCACAATCAGCCTGGTTTCCATTCTGTTGCAGTTCAGTTTCTACCAAGTTCTACATTATTCATCTCACTATCAGTAATTTACACAACATTTTGTGTAACTTATGCACGTTACGACTATAGTGTAAGTAATGATGCAGTTATTTCTACACCCTTCATTGCTATGGAAAGGAAATGTCTAAAGGATGTAAAAAAACAAAAGCCAAAACCAGCAACCATTATCTATGTATTGATTGAGGGTCTTTAAAACAGTCCCACAATGACCGAGCAGAATTGGTCGCACAAGACGCCTTGGGATGTAACCCATATTTGTTCTAGCCATGCTTTTACACATGTGCTAGGAAACCAAGTCCTATGAAGGATGATGGAAAGAGCTTGGCATGTTTAGGCTGGAGAACATAAGGTTAAAGGGGAACATGAGAGTGGTCTTCCAATATCTGAAGGGCTGCCCCACAAAAGCTGGATAAGACTTGCTATATGTTGTTCCAGAGGGAAGACTAGAACTAATAATAATAATAATAATAATAATAATAATAATAATAATAATAATTTATTATTTATACCCCGCCCATCTGGCTGGGTTTCCTCAGCCACTCTGGGCGGCTTCCAACAGAAAAATAAAACACAGTAATCTATTAAACATTAAAAGCCTTCAGATGTCTTCTAAAAGTCTGGTAGTTGTTTTCCTCTTTGACATCTGATGGGAGGGCCACCACTGAGAAGGCCCTCGGTTATAGGTGGACACTGCAAGGAAGCAGATTTAGAAGAACCATTAGCAATGGAAACCATGATATATTGCAAGTGTACAGTGCAATCCTGTGGATGTTTACTCAGAAGTAAACCACACTATGTTTAATGGGATTTACTGCTAGATACTGTAAGTATATCTCGTATAATAGCCTAATGGCATAGCTGCCAAGTTTTCCCTTTTCTCGCGAGGAAGCCTATTCAGCATAATGGAAAATCCCTTTAAAAAAGGGATAACTTGGCAGCTATGCCTAATGGTGCAGTCCTGGGACCCTTATTTGAAAGTGAGTCCACTGAAATCAATGAGACTTGTTATCAAAGCTGCTTAGAAGCAAGGTATCAACACACCCCAATAGCAATTTAATTATGCATGCTGCTTTACATTGATGACTAATTTAGCTTTGTCTGAGCACTGCCTGCCTGCCTGCCTGCCTGCCAACAAAAACCAAATGCATAAAAATACAACAAAACCACACACAGCATCTCAATGGATGTGATATGGTTCATAATGAACAGCAAAGAAAATAACCCAATGCAGATAATGTTGGAAATTTGGGGGCAACTTATCTAAACCACGGAACCTAGGGCTTGCCTAGGGCATGCTGATCACTGCGATGGCGTGAGCTCCTGTTGCTCGGTCCTGGCTCCTGCCCACCTAGCAGTTCGAAAGCACGTCAAAGTGCAAGTAGATAAATAGGTACTGCTCTGGCGGGAAGGTAAAAGGCGTTTCCGTGCGCTGCTCTGGTTCGCCAGAAGCGGCTTAGTCATGCTAGCCACATGACCCAGAAAAACTGCCTGCGGACAAACGTCAGCTCCCACGGCCAGTAAAGCAAGATGAGTGCCGCAACCCCAGAGTCGTTTGCGACTGGACTTAATGGTCAAGGGTCCCTTTACCTTTACATATTTCAAAAAAAGGTTTGCATGTGGTTAAAACAGATAGAGTAAGGGACCTCCTAGGCTATGGTTGTACCTTTGATATCTATGATAGCCTCTCTATCATTTGACGTTTAGATTGATACACCTTAGGTTGCATCCGATACAACTTCTGCCTTCCCCTCACTCTTCTCGTTGGATGTAAAATCATGAGGTCACCTTCTTTGGCTGTCTCCCTCAGAACAAAGAAAGGCAAGCATGGCTGCTTTTGTTTCCCCAACTAGTTAGCCAGCTAGGATTATATAACCATCCAAAACATCTAATAATAAACATAAATTTCCTCATTTCTTACTAAGTCTCAGTCTGGGTGTATTTCAGTTAAAGGTGTGCTCCAAGCAAGGATTCATTTCAGATTGCACACACCAAAGTGTTGTTTCTTTGCATTAGCATGGATGAAATGTAAACTCCCTACCCCCAGAATGAACTTACGTTTGGCTCTGTGCCTTGGATTGATCTGACAGAAAATGAGTTTTGCCTGGAGCAAAGCATAAACCATATCTGTCCTACAAGACTGAAACCCTGCATATTTCCTTCAAGTGTGCAAAAATTTGATTAGCAAGCAAGTAGGAACCTAAGTGAGGTTTCTCTAAATGTCTACCTTGTCCTATCCCAAGGCCTCTTCTTCGCTAAGAGAGGATTAAAAGCAAAGAATGCAGATTAAACATCTGTGCAGCACAATCCACCCAGCTGTGTGGGAAATTGGGTCCTCCCTAACAAGAGGGCACAAGTGTTGCAGTGCGACCTGGCAACTAGACCCTGTGTTACGGGTGGGCACGTTTGGATAGCCACAACACTCTATTGGTGGTCCCTCGATCCTGGGTGCGATTGGGCCAGTCAAAGCGATTGAGGGACCCTATTTCAGCCAATGCACGTGTCCCTGAGCTTTGGGCTCTGTGCATCGGAACAACCGCCCACCTCTCCCAATATTTAGGGCTTGCGCTTGACCATGCTATGCCGTTGTGTCACCTGTCGTTGGGACAGGGGCACGGCAGGAATTTTCCCCACTTGGGTTTCACCTGCCGCGTAGCAAATCGTCACAACTTGTAAGGTTGCGGATAGGCTCTGGTTCTGGTGATGGGGTGGCAGGATGCCTAGCCAGCCCTATGCGTTGGGTATTCCGATAAAGGAATCCACGGACTCATGGTTGGTCTTCTCTGTGAGGGGTTGTGCCCTGAGCCTGAGTTGGGCTCATCTGGGTGGAGGCCTAGCAGACCCCCCCTGCTTGCCACTGTTCCAGGTGTTCACCCGAGGCTGACCTATGGTTGGTGCCCAGATTCAGCGCTGCCTGCAAGGGTGCAGAGAGCTAGTCGAACCAGAGCCTATGCAACCACTCACTTGATTGTAATCAATAAAGTTGTGGCCTAGGTAAAGGTAAAGGGACCCCTGACCATTAGGTCCAGTCGTGACCGACTCTGGGGTTGCGCGCTCATCTCGCATTATTGGCCGAGGGAGCCGGCGTACAGCTTCCAGGTCTTGTGGCCAGCATGACAAAGCCGCTTCTGGCAAACCAGAGCAGCACACGGAAACGCCGTTTACCTTCCTGCTGAGTCTTGTCTGAATTTATTTCTTGGGGGTGGTTAAAAGTTCTCCACACGCAAATATCTGGGCAAGCTGTAGCCCTTTTGTTTCTCATCCTGCATCTGCTGAAATAATTCCTAGCCTTGCCATCCCTAAACAGGCAAACCACCCAAGCCTTCTAAGAAATTTAAGACCAGAAATGGGGACTCTGTGACCCTCTAGATGTGGCCAGAACTACAACTCCCATCATCTCTGATCATTGGCGGCCATCCTGTCTGGGGCTCAGGATTTGTCCAGCAACACCTGTAGGTATCCAACTCCTGGCTTAGAAAATATCAGACAGGTATGATGCAGCTGCAAGCTAGCAACCCCCCCCCCCCACACACACACAAGCTAATAACAATTATGTAAAGCTTGGTGATTACCTCCAAGGAGTTTGATACTTTAAAAGAATGTGTGAGTCGATGATAGACAGCAGAATGAAGTGCACTGATTTACTGCAACTCCTCATTAAGTTCAAAAGCATTCCACTGTGATGAAGCAGCAGTTGGTGCAAGGACTTCCCCCTGCAAAGGACTGGTTAAGTGCCGAAAGGAAAAAAAAGAAAAGACAAGCAGATCCCATGTTTTAAGCGGAATTCAAGGCCTCTTTAATGAAAACAAGCCCACCCCTTTCCAAGCAAACGGGCATTAATTGCACTCACAAATTTGTCTATATTAGACAATTGTCTGGTTTTTGTTTTGAGTAATAACACTGACGTACTATGAATGATAGGGACCCAGGTGGCGCTGTGGGTTAAACCACTGAGCCTAGGGCTTGCTGATCAGAAGGTCGGCGGTTCGAATCCCTGTGACGGGGTGAACTCCCGTTGCTTGGTCCCAGCTCCTGCCAACCTAGCAGTTCGAAAGCACGTCAAAATGCAAATAGATAAATAGGAACTGCTACAGCGGGAAGGTAAACGGCGTTTCCGTGTGCTGCTCTGGTTCGCCTTTGTCATGCTGGCCACATGACCTGGAAGCTATACACCGGCTCCCTCGGCCAATAATGCGAGAATGCAAGATGAGCGTGCAACCCCAGAGTCGGTCACGACTGGACCTAATGGTCAGGGGTCCCTTTACCTTTTTACCTTACTATGAATGATATATAAAAGCAGGAATCTAACTGCACTTCCTCGAGATGTAAGCATCCATATATACTTCTCTCCTGCTTCATTATGGGTATACTGTAAGTCTTATTGAATCCATGCCCCTCATCTATTCTACTTCTACGGGTGGGTAAATAAGGTGTTAATGCTGTGCTTAATAAAACAATTAATATTAAATCAATGCAATGTGAAAGGAAACCATGTTTGCACAGTGCCTTGCTCCTTGGAAGCCTAGTGTTAACACAGCATTCTCACTCTTTCCAGCATTTCCACACCTGACACTCTTGTATATGTGGTCATATCATTGGCTGATCTGGACCAACATCACCTGCTCTGACTGGCAGCAGCTCTTTAGCATATGAAGCACTTCCTCAGCTGACATAATCTAACTCAGGTGTCGCCTGTCACCATTTTGACGAAGTTACCAGGATTCTTTGGGGGAAGCCATGACTGTTAAAGTGGCATAAGAGTGCCTTAAATGTATGGGTTGGATGTGACCCTAGTGAGCTCATAGTAGAGGGAAAGTTCAAACTAAGGACTTTCTGATTCGTTCGTCAGCTACTCTGCCTCAGCAGCTCTCTTCATTTGATAACTGTAGTTACCAAGGAAAGAACGTGCTTGCTGGAAAGCGAATTGAAATGCTCTTAGACCAGAGCTTCCCAAACTTGGGTCTCCAGCTCTTTTGGGACTAAAACTCCCATCACCCCTAGCTAACAGGATCCGTGGTCAGGGATGATGGGAATTGTAGTCCCAAAACAGCTGGAGACCCAAGTTTAGGAAACCTTGCCTTAGATCAAGCAATAAAAATCCTTCAGTGAAGAGTGTCCAGAAAATCAGATGGGTGGGATATTATTATTATTATTATTATTATTATTATTATTATTATTATTATTATTAGCCTCTTAGAGCAAAATACATACCAGCAGGCTTAGTTTGGGGAATATACACTTCCAGAGTTAATGCTAAATACATTACTTCTGGTAAATGAGCTACCATAGCCTCTACAAGGCCGTGAAAATTTGTGTCATGGGCTTTTTAAAGTCACCTGCCCATGTATTATCTGAAACCAAAGGGGTGCATTGGTTGCCATATTTGAATTTTTTTCAGCTCTCCTACCCCACTATTTGGGAATGGGTTTTCCTCAGGAGTTTTCTGAATCCAGGGCCTAACATGAGGGAAGGGCGACCTGCGGCCTTCAAGACGCTTTTAGGACTACCTAAAGTTCTCATCATCCCCAACCCCTGGACATGCTAGCTGTGTGTTGATGGGAGTTGGGAGTCCACCAAGAAGTGGAGAGGCTACCGGTTCCATACCCTCTGGTCTAACATTAATCTAGAGGGCTTCTGATTCTAGAGTGTATTTCTGATTAAAGCTTAAGTTCTTGTGCTGTTGCTACATGTACGAGATTGTTGCACGAGAGGAAGGCAGCACAATGATTCCTGCTAGTGCAATGGGACATTTCCTCCTCTTCTCCCGCACCCCATGCCCTCCTCAGATCTGTTCCAGAGGGTCAGGACATACCCTCTTCATATCTGTTCCAGAAAGGGCTGCCAATTTGAATAAAATATTTGGAGGGTGGCCGCAGCAATTGGCTTATGAAGATGATGGAACATGCTGAGATGCCTAGACTAACTGTTAGAACTAAAGAACAAAATGAGGGAAAATTTCTTGAAGAATGGGAATATTTGAAAAAAAACCATGGTTATGTTAAAACGTATGCAGGATTTGAAGAATGGCAACGGGTGAGAATTGGTAGTTTAATAAGTTCGAATTAGTGTATATAAGTAAGAAAAGAACACCATAGAGAGGTGGATGGGAAGTCAGTGGAGATGAGAGATTTGTTCTGAGTGTTGTTTAAAAGAATATGTAAAATCTAAAAAATTAATTAAAAGGTTATGCAAAGGCAAGAATATATACTAGGAGGCCCGGGGAAGCCCCACCCTGCACCATCAATCACATGACATGGTGCACACACCCCATTTGAATGGCAATGCCCATAAACTGGGGGGCAGCCCCCTCAAATATTTGGGGGGGGTGAAGGCCCCTTGACCCCTAGGAGTTGGCTCCTACGGTTCCAGAGGGTCACTGGGAGAGGAGAGAAATGCTTGTGCTATGTTGAGTGCAACCCTCTGTGCGTAACTTCAGGATCTGGGTTTACGGTGCATATTTGAGGTTCCTGAGTATATATTTGTTTGAATGGTGCCCCGAATTTCCATTATATCAGGGGTCCCCAAACTATGGCCCCCGGGCCGGATGCGGCCCAATCGGCCTTCCAATCCGGCCCGCGACGACCCCCCGCCGCCCGCTGCCGCCGCCCACTCTCACGGCGCGCGGCGCAGCGACGATCTAAAAAATCGGCAAAAAAAATCGCCGAAAATCCTTTGTGCGCATGCGTATGGGCCTCTCCCGACCCGGAAGAGGTCATTTCTGGTGCACTTCCGGGTCGGGGGAGGCCCATACGCATGCGCACAAGCGATTTTCGGCGATTTTTTCCCCGCCCGTGTGCGTGTGCGCATGCGCACGGGCACGCACTCCCCCGCCCTTCCGGCCCGCTGCGCGCGCACTCCCCTGCCCTCCGGCCCGCCGCGTGGTCGGCGCGGCGGGTACCAGCCCACCGCACGGTAAGTCTGGGGACCCCTGCATTATATCCTCCCTATCACATCATGCGGCTAAGCAATATAGTGTGACTGTTGAGGCATCTAGCCAATATGGAGGTCAAGAGGAAGGGGTGTAGCTAGGAGAAAATGAGAGCAAGTTCCTCTGGCACGATCTGACAGGAAATGACAGAATGTTGGCCATATTTTGAAAGAAAAAGAGCCGTGGGGGGGGGGAGGAGACAAGTTCTTCCTAACCACAGAGCAGTGCCAGATCTCAGTAGGTGAGGATGATGAAATAATAAAGCCTTTCCCGTGCATGTTTTTCATTACCCTTATTTTGTTTTTCTTCCAAGTGCTTTGGAAAGAGAACAGAAGGCCCCATCTTTCAGCCAGGACCGTAATGGCCTCCTCCCAAGGGGATAACAGCTGCACAAATAGGAGGGAGACCTCGGTGGAATTGATCCCAACACCTTCCTAATGGAAAGAATCATTTGCTAAGCCCGCTTTATGCCATTGGTACATAATTAGCAGCGAAGGGGGGCTAAGGGTTAAAGACCACGTTTCCAACCTCCTTAGAAACTGGACGAAGCTTTAAATGTTTCCATTCTGTGTTCCAAACAGGTAGCCGAGAAAAGAATTGTTTCAAAGAAGAGTCTTGGCCAGCTGAGTCATGCCTCTGAATCCATTGAATCTTATTAGATGGAAATTAGGTAGTTTGGTGTCAGGGCATAGAAATTTATTAGCAGACTTGCTTGTCTGAATTCCAAACACACTAAAATGAGCCTGGTCAAGGGCCCCAAATTAGTGCCCTTAACAATGATCCTATAAAGCAGGATTTTTAATAAATAAAATAAAGTTAACAACAGCAACACTATTTATACCCCGCCCATCTGGCTGGGTTGCCCCAACACATATAAAAACATAATAAAACATCAAGCATCAAAGCACAGCCTACTACACAAAATATCCACTATTGTTTGTGTCTTGCCATAGAGAATCCATAGAAGTCAGTGTCTCATTCTTTGTATCAGGATACATGGGTTTGGTTCCAGACTTGGTTCTAGAAAAGCCAACTTAAATCTTGTCTTGGTTATAGTCTTGATTTTACAAGATGACGTTAAGCAGAACTTAACTAATGATGAAAGGAGACTACAGCTCATTGGGAGAATAGCTGTTTTTTCAATGCAGGAGGTCTGAGGTTGCATCTCCAATTAGGATCAGGCAACAGGTGATGGAAAAGACCCTCTGCTTGAAACCAGCTGCCAGTCAGAGTAGACTCAGCTAGATGACATATTAGGTAAAAAGGTAAAGGTAAAGGTCTCCTGCACGGTTAAGTCCAGTCAAAGGCAACTATGGGGTTGTGGCGCTCACCTCGCTTTCAGGCTGAGGAAGCCGGTGTTTGTCTACAGACAGCTTTCCGGGTCATGTGGTCAGCATGACTAAACCACTACTGGCACAACAGGACACCGTGATGGAAACCAGAATGCATGGAAACACCGTTTACCTTCCCGCCGCAGTGGTACCTATATATCTACTTGCACTGGCATGCTTTCAAACTGCTACGTTGGCAAGAGCTGGGACAGAGCAATGGGAGCTCATTCCGTGGTGGGGATTCGAACCACCAACTTTGCAAGCCCAAGAGGCTCAGTGGTTTAGACCACAGCGCCACCCGCATCTCTACCTATTAGTACATGCCTAGTATAAGCAGCTTCATGATGGTTGTGTTTCAGCTCAAGCATCGGGTTGTGGAAGCGTTAAGTAGGTTTCCATTAAAATGCAAACCATCCCTACTGCTATCTCACGTGGTTTTGGTGTGCATGCAAATCATGCAGCCAAGGTGGCAGGGGGTCTTTCTCATTTAATCAGAAACTACCCACTCAATCAGCACAGTCAATGTTGCTGCAGTTTTCAGAGAGGGAGGGAGGGAGGGAGGGAGAGAGAGAGAGAGAGCATGAGACTTTTAATCTCAGGGTTGTGGGTTCAAGGCCCACGTTGGATTCCCGCATTGCAGGAGGTTGGATTAGATTACCCTTGTGGTCTCTTCCAATGCTTCAATTCTATTATTCTACATCCTACAACTGTGTGAAATTCTGCCATGCAGAAGTGCTTCCTTTGCTGCTGGGTGCATGTGTAAATAAAGTCATACAGCACAATTCTGCTCAGAAATGAGATCTATTGAATTCAACAGGTCTTACTCCCAGATATAAATGGTTTAGCACTACAGTTTGAGTAGATTCAATCCAGTCCGAATGTGAAATATATGCGGGATCTGGATCTTTAAGTATTCTCAGCAACAGTGAAAAGCTGAGATTTCTGCATTCAGATATTTAAAGCAGGGGCTGGTTTTAAAGTAAGTGTATGATGCCTAAGTGTCGAGGTGTTTTAAATCCATACTAACACTTTTCCCTCCTTTGTTTAATCTATAAGCAAGAACTAAATGAGTCATTCAAGATAGTGCAATACAGCACCACCAGAAGTTGACAGTGGTGGTACCATACCACTGTCAAAACATAATGTCTTTTCTTCAATACTGATAGGAGTTCCGTAACCTATATGATCAATGTAATTTATCACAAGATTCAAGCAGTGACAGCACATACTTGAGAACAGGCAGATAAAGTTGCAATTATCTTCTCTGGAGGCCGTTGGTCATCCAAGCTTCTCTGTTATCTCTTGTAAGGATTGATTTTTAAGCTCCTTGTTCTCTTTGGTATGGTAATGTTTATGTATGGACATCAAACGCCACTGAATTCAGGGCTCTACAAGACTGTTGGAAGGGTGATCGCATGACAAGGATCAGAGTATTGGGCATCCAATTATTTTAATTCCTCACACTTTAGACACCGAGTATTACCATATTTACTCGAGTCGAATGCTGCACAGTCCTGCTGCATGTTCCAGTCAAGACAGGTCTGTGGGGAGGGGAACAAAAAATGTGTCTTCATTATACCAGTTCCTAGGCCAATATGTCAGCAGGGATTAGTCCAACTCCACCTTCAAAGCACCTCATTTTGGAGGATTCCACTGGCTACCACCAATCGAGGTACTGCCAGTGGTAGCTTCCATCCACCATTTTGAAGCATTCCTTACCTTCCAAGTTCCGGACTGCAGAATCCGGGACCGGCAGCCATTTGACACCGGATGTTGCATCGACGTAACTTCCGGTGTTGCTTTGCCCTTCTATGGGCACCAAAAATGGCTGCCGCTGGCTTCGAAAGTCACTCGTACGCATGTCAGGAAGTGCGCCGATGCAACTTCTGGTGTCGCTCTGCCCATCTATGGGCACCAAAAATGGCCGCCGCCAACACCGGAAGTCGCGTCTATGCACTTCCGGACATGCGTAGATGCAACTTTTGAAGCTGGCAGCGGCCATTTTTGGTGCCCATAGAAGGGCAAATCGGAAAGAAAAAAAATGGCCGCCGGCAGGAGAAAATAACGGAGAAAAACGGGAGACAAAGTGATACGGGGGACCACCGGGAAAAGGTAAGTAAAAAAGGGATTTTCCTGGGGAAGACGGGGTACTTGGCAGCTATAGCACTCCAGGCTGGTGGATCCAGACAGGGCCGAATCACTGAAACCACCTCCAGCATGGCAGTTTGGGGGTTTGGATTGCTCCATCCCATCTGTGATGACTGAGCACATAATGACTCTGGCCTTTGCTCATCCTTGCTATATGACCAATCGCTATTTCCTTAGCTATTCTGTCTCTGTTCTTATGAAGCCTTTTTTTTTAATAAACAATTTATTAAATTTTCCAATTAAAACACATCTAAAAACATTAAACAAAACAAACAAACATTCAAAACAACACAATACCATACATCACTCTTTTTAACTTTCTCTCAATCTTCTATTGACAATGCTCCGCCGAGCTTGACCTCCCTCCCTCCCCTCAATAGGTTTTCTAATCAGTTCTTATCCCGCAGTTCCTTTATATCATCCCTTTAAAGTCAATTCGTAGGATTTATTTCAGTCCTGCAAGTGTTTTTAAACTTCTACAATGCTTTTCCATATAGTCCACATATTTACTCCAGTCTCTTAGAAACCTTGTTTCCCCTTGGTTCCGGATCCTGCTAGTCAGTCTCGCTGATTCTGCATAGTCCATCATTTTTGTCTGCCACTCTCCAATCATCGGTAAATCCTGAGTCTTCCATTTTTGGGCTAATAATGTCCTAGCCGCGGTTGTCGCATACAAAAAAAATACATTATTGTTCTTATGAAGCCTTTCAGTCCCACACAAATTCATGATTTGGTGCACCTACATTGGTGCAGTTGCCATGTTTTTAAGGAGACACAGTGCCGAATTTGTGTCATCTCATGCCAGTCCCTGGAAAGGCATTTCCCCTTAGTTCATGAAGTGATTACAGTTTATAATGTTCCGTTAGGCCAAAGCTGACCATTGAGGACTGCGCAGGTCACAGCATTGGAGTGAAATCCTTCTACAGACAATGTAGGATTATATCCCACAGAGACGTTACATACAGAGGTAGCACCTATAAATAGTTTATAAAGGCCTGATTAATGGTTAATAAAGAGTTTGAAAAATAGGTAATCAATTGTTGTAGATCACTATTGAGTCAAGCCCTTCAATAGGATGCTTATAACCATGGTTTATAACCTTTTAATGCCTGCAACATTTGTCATTATAATCATGTATCTATAGCACACATTTTTTTACTCATGGGTGGTGGTGAATAATTTACCCGTGATCCCCAGCGATGCCTCACTGAATACTTCACATAAGTGAGGTAGACTGCCAGAGGTGACTAGGAAGACAACATTCACAATATCACTTCCATGTTTCGTTTTCATTTTATTTTAATTAAAACCCAACCCTTAGTTCCAAGGTGCCTTACAGGTGAAATTTCAAAGTAATGCAAACATTGACAAGGGGCAATTTTCAGTTAACTCAGTGGAGCTCAGTGTAAGAAAAGCCTGTTGGAACAGGCCAATGGCCTACCTAATCCAGACTCCTGTTCTCACAGTGGCCAAACAGAGGCTTATGGGAAGCCTGAAAGCAGGACCTGACTGCAACAGTGCTCTTTGCTCTTGTGATGCCCAGCTTACCTTCCATGTCCCGGACTGCAGAATCTGGGACTGGCAGCCGTGTGACACCGGTAGTTGCGTCGACGTAACTTCCGGTGTTGCTTTGCCCTTCTATGGGCACCAAAAATGGCCACCGCCGGCTTCAAAAGTAGCTTCTACGCATGACCGGAAGTGCGTCAACAAAATTTCCGGTGTCGCCCCGCCCATCTATGGGCACCAAAATGGCCGTCGCCGACACCGGAAGTCGCATCTACGCACTTCCGGTCATGCGCAGATGCGACTTTTGAAGCCGGCGGCAGCCATTTTGTGCCCATAGAAGGGCAAATCAGAAAGGGAAAAAAATGGCCGCCGGCAGGAAAAATAACGGAGAAAAACGGGAAACGAAGTGATACGGGGGACCACCGGGAAAAGGTAAGTAAAAACAGGGGTTTCCCAGGGAAAACGGGAGACTTGGCAGCTATGATGCCCAGCAATTGGCATTCAGAGGCATACTCAATGACAGGGGAGGCAGAACATAGCCATCATAGCTGGTAGTCATCTGTTACTACTTTGAAAAATCTTACACATCACTTGGGAAGACAGGCAAACTAATATCAGTGTACAGCAGGCATCCCCAAACTGCGGCCCTCCAGATGTTTTGGCCTACAACTCCCATGATCCCTAGCTAACAGGACCAGTGGTCAGGGATGGTGGGAATTGTAGTCCAAAACATCTGGAGGGCCGAAGTTTGGGGATGCCTGGTGTACAGGATGAAGCAAAAATCACCAGTGTTGAAGCAATGATTCTTCAACATCAACTTCGTTGGACTGGTCATGTTGTGCGGATGCCTGATGATCATCTTCCAAAGCAACTACTCTATTCTGAACTTAAAAATGGAAAGCGTAATGCTGGTAGTCAACAAAAGAGGTTTAAAGACTGTCTCAAGGCAAATCTATAAAAATCTGGTATAAAAACCAACAACTGGGAAACACTGGCCTGCGAATGCTCCAGTTGGAGAACAGCCTTTACCAAAGGTGTCATGGACTTTGAAGACACTCGAACTCAGAACGCAAGGGAGAAATGTGCTAAGAGGAAGGCATACTTGGCAAATCCACACTGTGATCAGCTCCCACCCGGGAACCAATGTCCCCACTGTGGAAGGACGTGTGGGTCCAGAATTGGCCTCCACAGTCACTTACAGACTCATTGTTAAAATTGTGTTTATGGAAGACAATCTTACTCGGCTACGAGTGATCGCCAAAGAAGAAGAAGACTTCTTGTGGGAGAGAATACCGTGCTTTAACTATGTGCTGTATGAATAAGTACTCAAACAGCTCAGTAATGGACACATTAAAAGACCTTACCTGTGGGGTTGGTGTATGATAGTAGCGTGGCAAACCCGCTAATCCTTAGGTTTAGCTAGAGTAATACTGGCAAACCAGTACAGTGTTAGGAATAGGAAGGTGAGGTATGGGTCAGTTGTGTTGGGAGAAGCTGGATGGACCTGGAGAGGTTCGGTTTAAACTGGTTTGATCTAGCCTGACAGGGGAAGATCGGAATGGGTCATGCTGAGGTGAGAAGAGCACAATGAATCCTTATGGGGAGTTTGGAAAGTTACTGAGGATCACAAGACTGAGAGGAGGGGGATGTTTGATGAGAGGGACATGTGACAGGTACTTGGATGTGTGGGATGTGCAGTCCACCACTTCCTCTATGGTGGAGAAGTTAGGGTGTTGGCAGGAAGTGACCTGTACCTGTACATGTTTATGCATGAGGTTTGCTCTGTGATTGGCTGGAAGTTACATCGTGAGTTAATGTTTACCTGTCAAAGCTGCTGCTAATAAATACAGACCCCCGAGCTTTGCCTGGGGTTGTTCTTTTGGAACTCAGCCTTGTCTTATGTCTCATTGTTGGATCTAACCATTGCTACACTTACCTAAACAAGGAAAGGTTTCCATTTGGTACTAGTCTGGGGAGAGGGCAAAGGTGCCAGCTTGTGATGGTGACGGAGGCGAGGGAAACACTGCACATGACATCATGCAAATACGGCATCCTGTCAGTTACTGGCTAGATGAGGAGGAGTGGTGGAAACTGCCTGACTGAGATCCCCCCAGGGAAAGCACAGATTTGTATCCTGGCTCCTGGTGCTGGACAACCGGACACAACCCAGAGGAGGGGAAGAGCTGGGAAGCAGCGGAGTCTGTGAGCTTGGAGGATGAGGGAAAGGAGGAAACAGGCTGGTGCCCCAGCACAGAGCAAAGACAGGAATCAGACTTAGCAGCTTCACCACAGAGCTACCCGGACAGCTTTTCTGATGACAGCCTGCAAGTCGCCCCTTCCCAGAACAAGGCATGTGATGCATATCACAGAGCACAGAGCCAGGCAGAAAAAGAAAGTCTTCATTGGGGCTCACCATAGACAGAGGGAGGTGGAGTGAAGTGGGAGGTACAAGCCACTCTGAACAACTGCTTCGCCTAGGTGGGAGCAAACTTCAGAGGTCCCTGTATGTTCTCTATTCTGCTTCTTTAACAAAGAAACTAACTGCAAGCTAGCTGTGTTCCCCCTGACTTCCTCTGATCTGCGAACGGGCTGTTCTCCTTGTCAGCTCCCTGACACATCCCTACATCATTTGCACAATGCTAGGACATCAGGAGGAGGTGGGGGGCAGAGTCAAATGCGGCAGCTCGGCCTCCTCTTCCCTCTAATTTTTTTTTACATTGCGGGGGCCTGTCCCCCTCCCAAAAAATATGGGGGAGCCCCCAAAAGGGCTTGCCCCCCACGAGTTGGCACCCCTGGGAGAAGGTGTGTGGTCTGGTGAGGGGAGGGCTGAAGCCTGAGGAGAGTCCTAAGCAGGCATCCCCAAACTGCGGCCCTCCAGATGTTTTGGCCTACAACTCCCATGATCTCAAGCTAACAGGACCAGTGGTCGGGGAAGATGGGAATTGTAGTCCAAAGCATCTGGAGGGCCGAAGTTTGGGGATGCCTAGTCCAAAGGGTAAGATATGGAAGCCTGGAACACATTGATTGAGCCTCCAGCCTGAGACGCCCCACCCCTGTTGACTGACTGGCTGCAGCTGCCTGGGGTCTTTTCTAGCCCATTTGGAGATGCCAAGGGTGGAATCTAGGAAAATCTGCATGCAGAGCTGCACTGTCTAAGCAGCTGTTATTATTACACTCTTACTTTAGAGTTAAGTACAGGTAATAAATAGCAAGGGAGAAAATGCAGTTACTTCTTATCACCTTTATGTGAAACAGATTTATACAACCCTTCTCACTTTAAAAATGTATCTCATTTTTTAATAAAAAAAAAGCTTCATTTGCCAAGGCGCTCATTGCATCCAATGGCACAGAGTCACATAATTTTCCCCTGAAAAATTCGATACACATTGTACCCCAAGGGTATCTTTTCCTTTCAACCGAATGATTTGTATAATTTCTCACTGCAGGAGAAACAGCATTCCCCAAGTTCTTATTGATAATTGTTGATGATTAGTTATGGATACAAAGAAATGTCAATAGGAATGCTGAATGCTACTGGTTATGAACATACCTCCCCCTCTTTATCAGTGCTATAGCTTCCATAATTTATCTTGGAATAAATGGCTCATTTGCTTTAATAATACAAAAATTTGTCTGAGCTCTCAAAACGCTGTCATTGTTTCTCGTACGATTTCAGTCAGGATAGGACAGCAATAGCAATGAGGCCACCATCAGACTCTAGAACGTATGTGATGATTAAAGGCTTTCTTTCAGTGCCGTCCACAAACCTCACAATCCATTGGTTCCCACTCTCAGCACCTGCACACAAAAACTGCGGATGGAAGAAGCAACTGCTGCCTATGAGATTTCCACCAGTTATTTAATTACTTGTAAAACAAAACAAAAAAACCTTTTGCGTGTTAAGACCTTTAAACCTCCCCCTTAAATAAATTCAGACAGGACTCAAATTTTGGTTTGGTTTTTGGCAGAATTTAGGCCACAACTTTATTGATTACAGCAAGTGAGTGGTTGCATAGGCTCTGGTTCGACTAGCTCCCTGCGTAGGAATGACATGGCTAGGTTGGCACTGGCATGCCATGCCAACCATAGGAAATGACGATGGCACGCCACATCACTTCTGCCCAAGAGAAGGGACTTGCGCTCTGGCAAACCAAGCCAAAGGTCAGAGTGGGATGCACGGGTCAGTTTGACAGGTCAGAACGGGACGGAGCAAGGCATGGCAGGATGAAACAGGAAAGATCAGGTTGGAGCAGTGGGGTGAAAACAATGGGATGAGCAAGGAGGGGTGCTTGGAGAGTGACATGTGACAGGAGCATGGGCAAGAGTACGTGAGACACAGCACATCCATAATGGTGGTCATTTGGGGGAGTTTCAGGGCGTTGCCAGGAAGTGGCATGCCCAGGAACATCACCTTGTATGGAGTCGCGCTACCGTCATTGGCTAAAAGTTGCTCTAGCGGGTTAATCTTTGACAGCTTGTGAAAATTACTAATAAAAGGGAGCACCCAACAATTCTCGGGGTCGCCTTCCCATTGATATCATTCTGTCTCATTGCGTTGTTCTTCACTGGCTACAACATCCCTGCACCGTGGCAGGTAGCGCTGACCCAGGGCACCAGCGTAGGTCAGCCTAGGGTGAACACCTGGAATGGCAGAAAGCCGGGAACAGGCTATGTCCACCACCCAGATGTCCCCCTGGACTCAGGCACGGGCACAACCCCTCACAGGGTTGACCAAACCATTGAGTCCCTGGATTCCTTTGACGGAACACCCTTCACATGGGGATGGCGATAGTGTTCCCCCATCCCTATCACCTGCCTATCTGCAACCTTACAAGTTGTGATGATTTGCTACGTGGCAGACGAAACCCAAATGGCACCAGCCAATCAGCCAAGTGGGGAAAATTCCTGCCGTGCCCCTGTCCCAACAACAGACGACACACGACGGCATAGCAAGGTCAAGTGCGCAAGCCCTAAATATAGGGAGAGGTGGGCGGGTGTTCCGATGCACTGACCAAGAGAGAAAGCTCAGGGTCACGTGGATTAGCATTTATAGGTCCCTTGATCCGTTTAGCCTGTGTCCCATTGATCTGATTGAACCCTGCATCAAGGGATCTACCAATTGGGTGTTGTGGCTATTCAATCGTACCCACCCATAACACAGGGTTTGGTTGCCAGGTCTCACCACAACACACGCCCTCTTTAAGGGAGGACCTGATTTGTAGGACAGGACAGCTTGCAATAAAAGAAATGCAACATAGAAAAGCTAACAATGGCAGCAGCCTATGAGAAAAGATCTGCCTATGGAAGTTCCTGCCTTTGGAAGATGCACAGAGAGAGCTTCACCTAAGCCATTGAACACTTGTCCTAAGAAGACTCTGTCTTGTCATTTCCCACCAATTACTAAAGACCAGTCTGTTCTGGCAGGCTTCTGCTCTGCTGGTTTAAATCCATGGGCTGGTTTGATGACTTCTTTGTCTGTTCCACTGTATTTATCTGTATTTTTATTGATGTTAGGTTTTATTGTAGATTGTAATTTTAACTAATGTAAGCAGCCTGGAGCGATGCATAAGCTTCTGAAAGAAACATTGTTATACATAAATACTTGCATTTTACTAATTCATTGCCTATGTCCATGGACTGCTCTTCAGCCAAATGATTCCCAAGGCAGTTTACATCAAAATAAAACAACAATAAAAACGTGAAACCACACCTCAATAGATGCAAATGCAGAAGCAGTTGTTGTTGTTGTTTAGTCGTTTAGTCGTGTCCGACTCTTCGTGACCCCATGGACCATAGCATGCCAGGCACTCCTGTCTTGCACTGCCTCCAGAAGCAGTTAATAGAACTTTAAAACTTGGGAGAATAAAAAGGGCTTTGCCCGTTCCTCAAAAGACAACAAAGTGGGTGCCAAGAGAGCCTTTCAGGGGAGGAAAATCCCACCAAGGAGCATTGTGTGGCAATGTCCCTCCTTCCCACATAATCAAGACTCGTGACACAGAGATTAAGATTTAATTGGGTGGTTAAGGCCACAACTTTATTGATAAGCATGTTGAGCGGAATTGGCTTAGGCGTTGGAACCTAACAGACTATATCCGACTCCAACCCGTGTGTTGGAGTCCTTGAGAAGTTAACCACCAGAAAGGAGCCCCGCGATGTAGATCTACTAGAGCTCCTCCTGTGGCCACCGAAGGGGCGTGCCCTACGGCCCCAGGCAACTCCAGGCTCAGGACCAAGCGACGCCCCCGGAATCCTTTAACGGAATTACTTCTCCAAATTTGGGCAGCCGTTGACGTAATCTGCCCCTCCTCCATCTATTGTTATGCAAATTTCCAACGCCTAACCGCCTAACCTAAGTTGTGACGACATGCTATGGGGTAGGCGAAAAACCCATCATGGCTAGCCCAGTATGGGAAAAGTCCTACCCGGCCCGCTGACTAACCAGGCAACCGACTCCCGTCCATAGCAGCGTCCCCTTACCTCTTTTTAAGGGGTGGGTGGGCGGGTGAACTGTTCGCTCCGGCGAACAAGGGAGGAAAGAGGTCGGCTTCCCGCCTGCGGGGAGCTTTAAATCTGTCGGCTCCGCCCCGACCGTTCTCATTGGCTGGTCGGGGATGACGCAGGCGGGAAGCCACCATCGCGTAGGGGCTGAACTCGCAGCCCCTACGCGGTGGTGCAGTCGGTCGGCCCACAACGCCACTTCCGTCGCAGGCGCGGAAGTGGCTTTGTGTGGCAATGTCCCTCCTTCCCACATAATCAAGACTCGTGACACAGAGATTAAGATTTAATTGGGTGGTTAAGGCCACAACTTTATTGATAAGCATGTTGAGCGGAATTGGCTTAGGCGTTGGAACCTAACAGACTATATCCGACTCCAACCCGTGTGTTGGAGTCCTTGAGAAGTTAACCACCAGAAAGGAGCCCCGCGATGTAGATCTACTAGAGCTCCTCCTGTGGCCACCGAAGGGGCGTGCCCTACGGCCCCAGGCAACTCCAGGCTCAGGACCAAGCGACGCCCCCGGAATCCTTTAACGGAATTACTTCTCCAAATTTGGGCAGCCGTTGACGTAATCTGCCCCTCCTCCATCTATTGTTATGCAAATTTCCAACGCCTAACCGCCTAACCTAAGTTGTGACGACATGCTACGGGGTAGGCGAAAAACCCATCATGGCTAGCCCAGTATGGGAAAAGTCCTACCCGGCCCGCTGACTAACCAGGCAACCGACTCCCGTCCATAGCAGCGTCCCCTTACCTCTTTTTAAGGGGTGGGTGGGCGGGTGAACTGTTCGCTCCGGCGAACAAGGGAGGAAAGAGGTCGGCTTCCCGCCTGCGGGGAGCTTTAAATCTGTCGGCTCCGCCCCGACCGTTCTCATTGGCTGGTCGGGGATGACGCAGGCGGGAAGCCACCATCGCGTAGGGGCTGAACTCGCAGCCCCTACGCGGTGGTGCAGTCGGTCGGCCCACAACGCCACTTCCGTCGCAGGCGCGGAAGTGGCTTTGTGTGGCAATGTCCCTCCTTCCCACATAATCAAGACTCGTGACACAGAGATTAAGATTTAATTGGGTGGTTAAGGCCACAACTTTATTGATAAGCATGTTGAGCGGAATTGGCTTAGGCGTTGGAACCTAACAGACTATATCCGACTCCAACCCGTGTGTTGGAGTCCTTGAGAAGTTAACCACCAGAAAGGAGCCCCGCGATGTAGATCTACTAGAGCTCCTCCTGTGGCCACCGAAGGGGCGTGCCCTACGGCCCCAGGCAACTCCAGGCTCAGGACCAAGCGACGCCCCCGGAATCCTTTAACGGAATTACTTCTCCAAATTTGGGCAGCCGTTGACGTAATCTGCCCCTCCTCCATCTATTGTTATGCAAATTTCCAACGCCTAACCGCCACTCGAGGTGGTGCAGTCGGTCGGCCCACAACGCCACTTCCGTCGCAGGCGCGGAAGTGGCTTTGCTGCTGAAAATGCCCTATCCCTCCCTGGTTTCCACCCCCCTCATCTCAGATGGCGGGGGCACCCACAGGAGAGCCTCAAGGGACAATCACAAAACATGGGTTTGTTGATGTGAGATTAAGTGTCGCTTCAGGTCCCAGGGTCCTCAAAAAGTCCCAAAAGGTCAGCACCAACACTTTGAATTTTGCTTAGAAATGGAGGCCTCCTTCCACCTGCCTTGCCCCACCCCCTGACCCTGGGACTCCTCATAAGGAAGCTGGTCCTGGAGGAAGAACTGTGAGGGGAGAGACTCCATCAGGCAAGGCCTTCTTCCACCTGCCTTGCCCCACCCTCCAGTCTCTGCTTCTCAATTTGTATTGTATTGTTTTATGCACTGTGGCTTGCTGTTGTTTTATTGATTGTAATTTTGAAATTATTTATTGTAAATGTTAAGAGTGGGTTTCTGTTTAATTTTCATATGCTAATATTATTCTATACTGTTCTAATGATTGTTGAAAGTTACATTATTTGATTGCTTAATTAAAAGCTATGTTTTATTATCACATTTTTGTATTGCATTAGATTGTTACAATGTTGTTTCGTATTGCATTAGATTCTGTTTCTTCAGCTTGTAAACCGCCTTGAGAAATGTAAGACAGAAAGGCGGTATACAAATTAAAAGTGATGATAATGATGATGATTGGTGGCAAGCTGTGAATTTCTTGAGGCACGAGCAACACCAGAATGGCAAACATACGTGAGTGCCCCCCCTCCTCAACTTTCGACTCGCAATTTTCCAGTTCAGGGAAGGGGAGCAGGGAAACTGCAGCAAAGTGAGGAGTATTGCTACTGTGCAATTGCCATCTTTCCCGGGAGGTACCAATTTAATTTTTATACCGCGTTAGAAAAGCCACTCATCCAAAGATCACTCAACTGTGAATTTACATCCCTGGCAACTGCCCTTGTCGCTTCTATAGTTGGGTCGCAATTGCTCGCCCTGCCTTGAACATCAAAGTTTTTCGGCAAAACATAAGATATCTTGTAAGTTGGGTATATTTAAAAGCTTTGAACGATGAATTCTTTTCAATTTGTTATGATGGGGGGGGGCAGGGAATGGCCACCTTATATTAGAACAGGAGTGGGGAACCTGTGGCCCGCCCAATACTGTTGGACTACAACTCCCATCATCCTTGGCCATTCACCATGCTGGCTGGGTGTGATGGAAGACAGAGTCCATCCACATCTGAAGGACCCCCAATCATACCTGCCAAGTTCCTCTCTGAAAAATAAGGGACCGGACCGAAAGTAGCATACCGGAAGTAGCGTGACGGCCATTTGGGAATTGGGCAGAGTATGCTCAGAAGTGACTTTTGATGCTGCTGTGCCCAGTTCCAAAATGGCCGCCGCACCAGAAGTCGCGCTGCAGCCATTTTGGAACTGGGCAGGGCAGCATCAAAAGTCGCTTCTGAGCATGCTCCGCCCAGTTCCAAAATGGCCGTCGCGCCAGAAGAAACCGGGGGGAAACAAAAAAACCCATTTTTTCGGCTGGGGACAGCTGGAAAAGCGGGGGTTTCCCGGGGAAAACGGGAGACTTGGCAGCTATGCCCCCAATCCAGTCAAACCTAAATCCAGTTCTTAACCAGTACACTGAACTCTGGCTCTCACTCTGTATTATCTCCATAGATTTTCTCTCTAAATAAAATAGGTTTAGTGCTGTCTAGTTTATAGATACAAAGCAATCTGTAATGAATACAGTGGCTGCTGAGCTTATACAGGCAGCCCCCCATTTACACGGGGGTTACGTTCCAAGGCACCACACGTCTAAGTGAAATTGCATATATTTGACCTAAACATGCAGTGCCTTGGAACATAACCTCCACGTAAATGGGAAAAGCCTGCAGCACCTCATTCTGCCCCTGCCCCAACCCCTTTTGTGACGTTTTGGTGACATTTCAGGTCACTTCCAGGTCTGGTGTGATGTGCGGTTGTGCACAAATTGAACACACGAAAATGGGAGGTTGCCTATAGAAAGGAAGCATTAAAATAATGAAGGTTTCACAATGAAATTTTAAACCAAAGGACAGAAAGCCATTGGGGGGAAAAAACATTTGTGGAAAAATCACCTGTTAAAAATGCGTTTACCAGAACAGTGTTGCTTTAGATACATTGGAAAGGCTAAATTTGAAATCCTAAGTATACTAGATTGATGACTGTCAGTTGGCTGTTGTGAAAATACCTAAGGTTGGGCTGTGGAAAACAAGGTTGTTTTAAACACAGAGGATTGTAAATGTCACTTCTGATTGGCTTGTGGGTCAAAAATATTGGCGACTCATTGGGCAGGAAAAGTGGTCTGGTGAGGGGAAATAATTCTATGTCACTAAAATCTGATTGGTCGAAGGATAGGCAGACTGGGACATAAATAGGCTCGTTGTATAACTATTGAGAGTGACTACTGAGCAGAGATGAAGAAGACAATGATGAAGAGAGGAAGATCAAGTGAAACTGGCTGAGAAGAAGAATCTGAGAAGTCTAGAGACTGGAAAGGAAGCAATGCAGCAAGAGAATATCTGAAGCTAGGGAAGCTGAATCATGGGATGTAGCCAAAGATTGGTAGTGAGGTCATATAAAGCCATTAAGTAGTGCAGAAAATTCAGGGAGGAGATTCTGGAGCTGGCCAAAGTGAGAACTTCCTGAAAGTTTGGCTCAACAGAAGCTAGTGGATGTCTACAGATTGATTGGGGGAAATGGAGTAAGGATAACGGTCTGTTAGGTTAAACACGGTTAGGAGCTAAGTTTTTATCTGCCAGGCTTATGCAAACCCTATTACAGCAAACCAAAGCATAGTATTCACCTTATCAAACCCTTCTGGTTTACAGTAAAGACTATATTGTTGCTCTTATTTAATAATAAAAGCATGTCCGTCTGGTTTTGTACCACATCTATAATACCACCACAGCTGCAAAGTTATAGTTTGGTGAACAATATAGTTCAATATGGCGGCAGTGGTTAGATCAGCGGCAATAAATAAAAGCTGGTTCTCTGAAAATAAATAAAATTTAGACTCCCCACATATAAAGTATTCATAAAGTGGGATGTCTCTCCACAAGTTCTCCTTTTTTACCCCTCTCTGACATCTCCCCTTAGCCAGGGCTGGCTGCTCTTATTCGCAATGTGTCTGCTGTTGTTATGAACTTTCCCTCTATGTTATTGCTTCACTGCACATTCATGGTATTTTATATAATTGATTTATGTATTGGGATGTATATGGCAGCTTTCTAGTAATATAAAAAGCAGTGTCTGTACAAGTACAACTAATGGCAAATGCTGTTGTTGAGACTTCTTGGGCAGGTCACCACTGTAAAATAAAATTTAAAAAATCTTGTTCCCAATTGATCTTTATGTGGTTAACGATTTTGACTGATTAACTGGAAAATGTTTGCTAGCAGGTGACTGAGCAAACAGAGAGATATTGCATGGTTTCTATCACTGCCCTAGAAAAAAAAAACATATTATTTCAGTCTTTTTTTTTAATAAAGATGGATGCTGTGCAACACACTGAGCACCAGCCAGTTGCTGTTTCATAGTTCTGATGTTTGCCTCCCCCTTGCTGTGCTTTCATAATGTTTCACTCGCTTATTACAGCCAGTAAACTTCATTGTTTTCCAGGCACCACTGAAGTCTATGAAAAGCCTCTGCCGTTTATTGCACACAAGTGCACTTTAACAGACTTTCTCCTGTGTCTGAAGCACCTTTCAAAGTGAGTGTTTCATCAGACCCAGTGCTGTCTGTAAGTGTGAAAACTCTGATAGCAATCATATGTCCTTCTTGTTTTTGGACTTCTCTGTAGTGGAAGGCATTCATTCCAACCTTAACACAAACAATATGTGAAAAATAGGCATGTTCCCATGAAAGGTTCTTCTTTGATCCAAGAAGTCTCCGAGTACAGTGAGGGCTAATATCAGTAAGTGGTGGCCAATTGGTGGCCAATTTCAGTTCAGCATGTCCTTAGCAGAAGCTTCCGAATTCTGATTGCTTGATGCATAACCCAGTAAGGTGAAATCACTAGGTTCATAGAATTATAGAGTTGGAAGAGACCACAAGGGCCATCCAGTCCAACCCCCTGCCAAGCAGGAAACACCATCAAAGCATTCTTGACATATGCCTGTCAAGCCTCTGCTTAAAGACCTCCAAAGGAGACTCCACCACACTCCTTGGTAGCAAATTCCACTGCCGAACAGCTCTTACTGTCAGGAAGTTCTTCCTAATGTTCACTCACAAAGGATGCTGCAGTGATTTGCACATGTGGAGGAGTAGTGCTTCACTCATGGTAGGACTTAGGGGCAGGTGTTTAGGGCCCCACTCAGCAGAATAAGCAGGAGGACCCCCCCCAAAAAAAAAACAGCAGGGCTGGCTTATATTTTAAAAGTAAGTCGAATAATGACCTTCTAAAGAGGGGGTTCCCCCCATTAAGTCCAGTATCTAAAATGACCCAACTGGGCCACCATAGAACAATAATCACAAATATGAATTTCACGATCTCATTTCTCCTCAGCCACAATAATTTTCAGTGGGGTCAGTTCAAACTTTCAGCTGTGAGCTGTCAGTACCAAGTACCAAATGATCAAGAGAAATCAAATCGCTGTCATATACACTCGAGAGAACTGGCTGTTAGAGGACATCCTTCTGAAGTCAATGGGGCAGGTTGAGATGGCATAATCAAGGGCTTAGAAGCATTTATTATTATTATTATTATTATTATTATTATTATTATTATTATTATTATGCCTTTTTCCCTGACACACTCAAGGTGGCTCACAGATAAGATAGGAACAGTTAAAAACAAAGGGGGGGGAGGACAATAATTTAAAAACAATGAAACAGTAATTGATTTAAAGCTATTAACAAGATTCTGGGCTCCAACTACTGTTTGTTCTTTAAAGGGTGACCACATGGAAAAAAATGTTGTTCTCTCTGGCAATAGTAGTGCCTGAAGGAGCAGTGGGATCGTGATGTGAATTGCCCACTCCCCAGACCTTAAGTTATTTCTGTCGCTGCTCCAGATTCTCCTCTTTCGGTGTTCCAGATATCGTGGCCAAAGAAAACCCAAAGAAAGAAACCTGGCCTCGTGAATTTGAACAGCAACCGCTTAGAACCGCAATCCTCATAAACATTTGATTCATTACACTCTAAACCGCAGATTTTTACATCGTATGGAAAAACAGCGCTTTCAGCGACATTGTGCTTCTCACACAAAACTGGGAAGATATTTCTCAGCCAGTGCTATCTGCAGCCAAAGTAGTCTCTTCTCTCTTTTTTTGTCCCCTTGGAGACCTGAGGCCCATGCAAGCTGAGACCTGGCCTGACCCTGGTTAACTAAGAGAGCTGGCAGGATCACAGCCTGAGGTGGTAATAGGAAGGCCATTAATCAGTGCCTCTTTTCCTCCAAAGGTTTAACCATCTTCAACCGGAAAGAAACGAGGCTGGAAGCATCAGTGTCATTTTGTAGCGAGGGGGTTGGGGAGGGAAGAGGATGCCAGGAAGGAGAGGAGAAAGTCAACAGTCCAGTAAACCACTGCCTTCTTTTTTATAAACCGCCAACAACCTACCTATAAAATGTAAGTGTTTTTTAAACAAATCGCTCTCAGTATATTCTCCTGATGCTTGAAAACCATCATGGCGAATGATGAAATGCAGATAATAACAATAGCCACAATTCAAATGAGCCATTCATGAACAAGTAAGGGAACAGTGGCCGAACCAGAGCCTCATTTGAACAGTCTTCTGTAGCAGCTTTTGCTCCCCCCAGAGAACGGGATATATGGCAAAGCAGAGAGCAGTATATGAAAGACTTTGGGAAGTTTATTGACATTGTGCTTTGAGTCGGGAGGGGAAAAGCCTCTCCAAATCACCCTGATTTTCTTCATTATCCAACCCACAAATGAGCCAATGCACAAGCCTATTGTGCACAGACTGCAGAACAACAAACATTTTCAGCTGAGGGGGGTAGTGTTCCCACAGCACCCACTTGCGTTGCTCAAAAGAGGCAAGCCGCCCTTCAGTCTGCAGCTGGTTTTCATTTCTAGCAAAGGCAAGGGAAGCTTCAAGCTGAGCAAGTTTGGATATGGTCATTGCCTGGATGGAAGGAACCTCATGTACACTGCCTTGGGTTCCATGATGGAAGAAATGCGGGATATAATTATACTAAATAAATAAGGGCAGGATTCTGAAAACTTGTGCATGCAGAATGAGATCCACTTGTGCGATGGGGCTTTCCTCCTCCTTACCCCCCACTGCACCCCCTAAATCTGTCTCGGAGGATTGAGGGGAACCCAGAAAATATTTAGGGGGTGCAGAGCCTATGGCTTGCTGATCAGAAGGTCAGCGGTTCGAATCCCTGCAACGGGGTGAGCTCCCGTTGCTCGGTCCCAGCTCCTGCCCACCTAGCAGCATGAAAGCACATCAAAGTGCAAGTAGATAAATAGGAACCGCTCCGGCGGGAAGGTAAACGCCGTTTCCGTGTGCTGCTCTGGTTCGCCAGAAGCAGCTTTGCCATGCTGGCCACATGACCCAGAAGCTGTCTGCGGACAAACGCTGGCTCCCTCGGCCTATAAAGCGAGATGAGCGCCGCAACCCCAGAGTCGGACACAACTGGACCTGATGGTCAGGGGCCCCTTTACCTTTACCTTTAGGAGGAAGAGAGGAAGGGAAGTCCCATTGCGCAAGTGGTGTCCTGCATGGATTCACTCCACCTGGAGCTACATTGAATTCCACTCAGTCTGTGGAAAATATGCTTCCTTGTGCTCCATCTCCACCTATGACAAGAGGCAATGACAAGCGGGGACTGGGGATCCCGTGAACTAGCTGGAGATTATCTGGGACTGACTGGAGGCATTCATTACAATTGCAGCAACATTGCTAGCATGCAAACCAGCCCATGGGCAAATGAATACCATAACAAATATTAGGGTTCTTTGCAGCATGAGAGAGAGAGAAAGGATAAACAGGCTGTCACCCAGATCAGCAAGCTCTACTACCCAAATCGCAGCTTGTTATAAGTATTGTAACGACACTGAAGTTGGTCTGAGTGATCTCTCAAGGATCCCGCATGGGGGAAAAAAATTCTGTGGTTGCAAAAACGAGATGGCTGAAGAGGCCAAAACTTGCTGGACAAGTTTATCCTGCATAGCCTTGCAGAGGAATATAACTGTTTGTTTTGCTTGATATACTAAAATTATGCACTCATATAACAGGCACATTCCAAAGGTCTTCAGCACTTTGGGGAATTGCCCTCCAACTCTTTCCATGTGACCCAATCCATCACTAAAGCCACTTGACTATCAGGCTGGTGACAGCATATCCCAAGCTTTGCTGAAAATGGTTTCATAAGCTCCTTTTACTGTAAGAGAAAGCCTGACGGGAGCAACCCTAACATGCCCATAATTAGAAGAATTCAGATCAGTTCTTAATCCAATTCACCACACCAGCATCCATGATTAGATCTGCATCATGATACATCTCCAATACTATCCATTTTCATAAATGCAAACTTTCCCGAATATGGGTCTGATGTATCCTGACATTTTAAAATATGTCCTATTGTCCTTTTCTGTGCAACAGACCAAACACTGGATGTTCAGTCCTATATCACTGTCAGTGAGATATTAGACCAGATGGCTGCTTCGGCACTGCATCAGAATTGGAGATAATTTATGCCATTCGCTCTTGTTAGAATGTAGAAATGGAGAGAAGTTGTAACATGCATACATGAAAAGGGTTGCACTCTGCTGACTATCTCCTTGCATGGTTACGGCAGCAATGGGGGTCTGAATATTTCCCATCAAACACTGTTGGTGCCCATGTTCAGCTAATTCTGTTTCACATAATAATGTCTTCCAGATTTAAGTTTACAGCATTCCACCCCCACCCCCAGTAAGGATAAAAAAATGCATTACCAACTTACGATCCCCATTGCTCCTCATTTTCTTACAAACTTCCTTTTTCAGCAGATGTTAGCCTCATAATGGAGGTGGCTGATGTTTTAGGGAAAACAAGAGAGGCTTGCAGCAAAATGAAGTGCTCCTGCTCAGGGTTCCAGCCAGCCAGCCATTGCTATACCACTTTCCAGCATACATTATCCTATTTTCCCCCTTGTCAACCATTAGTCAGCATTTCACAATTGCTGAACATGCACAGTTTTCCTGTTTTTCAGGGAACTATCATTGAGGAACCCCAGCAAACTTTCATAGAACCCAGGATTCCCTCAGATAACACTGGGAAAACACAGGTACATAATTAAAGTCAGGTCTGTTAGACACCTGGCATGCAATAGCATTTCATAACTGGCAGAACTTGTTAGCCACTTCGTGTGGATCCTGTGTGGCCAAAAATCCAATGCCGTTTTGCCTATTGATAGCCAAAGCACCTAAATTTGGGATTCATCTGAAGTTGATGCACACAGCTACTTCATTTGGTTCTCATGGCCATTTGCAATCCTGTTTTGCAGTTAATGCAGGCTGGCACTGAAACAAAGCCAGCACTCACTAACTTACAAAGACAGGAAGCTGACTTTTCCATTTGTCTGTCTAGCAGCTCCACTGACTGGCAACAGTTATCTTCAGGAAGTGGAATTAAGAGCGTTACCTGGAGATTCTATAAGTTAGCAACACAGGAAACTGCCTTATCACTTACCACTGGCCTATTGAGCTCAGAATTGTCTACACAATGGCACAATGTCTACAGTGGCAGTAGCTCTCTAGGGTTTAAGACAGGGCTGGGGATGATCCATGGATCTTCTGAAAGTTCTACCACTTCCATATTCCCCCCCCCCCCAAAAAAAACCTCTGCCCTATTGCACAGACTCTCCAAGTATTCCTATTTTCCAGGGACAGGGATTTACAGAAGCCAGTCTGGTTTCTGATTCGATTCCAGAAGACCCCACTTTTACTTGTTGTTTAGTCATTTAGTCGTATCCGACTCTTCGTGACCCCATGGACCAGAGCACGCCAGGCACTCCTGTCTTCCACTGCCTCCCAGTTTGGTCAAACTCATGTTCGTAGCTTCGAGAACACTGTCCAACCATCTCATCCTCTGTCGTCCCCTTCTCCTTGTGCCCTCCATCTTTCCCAACATCATGGTCTTTTCCAGGGAGTCTTCTCTTCTCATGATGTGGCCAAAGTATTGGAGCCTCAGCTTCAGGATCTGTCCTTCCAGTGACGTCCCTATTTCCTTAGGACGTCCCTATTTTCATCAGAGAAATGTTAGAGGGTATGGAGTTATGCAGCCCCCGAGCCAAGGAAATAAGTATCTATAGTACCTTTCACCTGAAGGCAGCCCTACATAGGGAAGGTTTTTTAAAAATGTTTAACGCTTTATTATGTTTTTATATATGTTGGAAGCTGCCCAGAGTGGCTGGGGCAACCCAGTCAGATGGGCAGGGTATAACAACAAGAACGGAATAGGACGTCCCTATTTTCATCGGAGAAATGTTGGAGGGTATGTAGCACACCATTTTTCATCTTTTATAGTGAAGGCAAGTAGGATACACCAATGTCTGCAAGCCAGACCATCTATTAGGCAAATAGTTACCTGCCTTTCTCCATTATCCCAAAGCTTTGCCTGATGTGAGGTGAGAAACACAATAGTACTGATTGGGTAATAAATTTCTACATATAAAGGTTAAAAAAGTCTTTTTGGGTGGAAAAGGAACAGCAAAAGTGCTTAGTTAGTAAAGAGGTAATGATACTTTTATTAGTCTGTGGGGAGAGTTTATTGGACAGCTCCTGATACCTGATTTTGGTTTTATACTCAGATTAATGGCAATAACTTTGCCATCAATATCTTGAAATATTACTTGTGGCGGGAGGAAGTTTTATTGGCTGCTGCAGTTCACTGAGATTTAATTGATATGGCAATACTTACTCCACGCGAACTTGGTAAAGTAGACCAGGGGCTGAATGATTTAATTTACCATAAGCTAATTTTAAATTATGCCACACCACATTATTAAGAGCAGATTTGTTTCCGACCCTTTGTGAATACATAATCCGTATTCGTGGCATGCAGTAAAACGAACTGTGACTTTGAGTGGCTGGCAATCACCAGGTGAAAGCCATTACTTACGTATCAGAACCAATATTTGTAACTTAATGTGGGACAGCAGAAGGCATCTAATGGGATCACTTATCTTTATTTCACAAATTTAGCCTACGCTGCGACAGGGACACTCTCAAAATGAGGCCATTTTGGAAGTGTTCAGTAAACCTGGAAAGTGGGGAGATTTCAGGGAAGTGAGGGAATGTTTTAGAAGTAGAAGCAATGACATGCTGGTGGGTGGTGGTGGTGTTCAAATTTGTATACAGCCCTAGACCCGCAAGTCTCAGGGTGGTTCTCAACATAAAATCAAAACGTAGAAACACAAAATACATAACAAAAACAAGAACCACCCAGTAATCCCCGTTATAAATGCCTCTTTTCATTTCCATTTCCTGTCCAATATTGTTAACAACTGGATTTCCCTAGTGGCTACACACACACACACACACACACACACACACACACACACACACACTGCACTCCCTATCTTTGTTAAATCTGTCTGGTGGTGTGTGTGGTTTTTTTTTTCTGTTAGAAAAAGAACTTCATCAAAATGTAGGATAGTTGTTATGCAGGAGCAGTAACTCGCCGAACAAAATGATATTTCTTTTCCCATTGTTTGCTGCTCCACTGGTTCTAATAGCGACGTGGAGCTCAATTTCCTCCTCAGGAACATTGCATTTCATATAGCATGTCAATTATTAACACGCAGTGTCCCGTGTCTTACTTTCAGTAGGTGAATTCATTGCTAAAACTTGCTAATTTATGCAAATGATCCTTAACCTGTTAACTGCCTGGCACGGATTTCTCACTAGGTTTGGGGTTTCTCTCTCTCCCCTCCCCCATTAAAGCCAATTCAAAATGAGAGGAGTGAAATAACAGGGCAAATGAAGCTTTGTTCTAACCATTTAGTATTCAAGTCAATTATGTTTCGTTGCAATAGCTATTAGCAAAGAGAGAAACTAAAGATAGAATTGTGTGTGATAGGAAAATATCTCACCAGTGATGGTGCAAAATAGGCCTTATTGTTGCCTCACCGCAACATTCCTGCCTTAACAAACCATTGTTTATTTAGCCAGGAACAGGCACCAGGCCCACACAGTCCCACTTGGTGCTTTGATCCTGGTCTGTTTCAACTATGGTTGCTTTTTACATCAGAAATGGGGAAATCAGCATCAAACCGTAGTTTTAAGGTCCAGGTTAGTAAACGGACATCAAACCACAGCTCCTCTTTCTGAGCACAAGAGTGAACTGTAGTTTAAAGAGACCAGAATAACAGTGCTGAACAACAACAACAACAACAACAAAAAGGACCAGATAAAATGAGAGGTGTAGCTCAGTGATAACGGCTATAGCTCAGCAGTACAGCCTCTGCTTTGAATATATAGAGAAATATTATGAACTGGGTCTTCCTGTGGCTGTAGCAGTAGAAGAGACAGTTGAGAAGGGTGAATGGTGGCACTGAATATCTTCAAATTTCTGACGGGCTGTCAATAATATTGGAGGAAAGAGTTAATTTCTTTCCTGGACACAAATCACCCCATATATGATATAAGCCAACAGGTGCACGGTTGGCCAAGCCAGTTGCTATGGCAACGGCCCAGTGCCATCTATATAAGTGATTAAGGGATGTCAGCCCATTAGTCAGTCAGTCAGTCAGTCAGTGAGTCTGTCTCACCTCAGATTCCCAGCAAATAAAGGTCTAACAGTTGTGGTGGGCTTGGTAGTTAAGCATTAGTTTCTACTAGCTAGCTCTCAAGTCCAATCCTATGGTCGCTTTCCACAGCAGGCAAAATGGCCACTGCTCCTCTTCATGCACTGGGGGAATACTTCCAGAAGATTTGTGTTAGCGGGAAGTGTGGTGTGGTGGAGCTAGCCTCCTGAGCACATCATCATGAGTGGCAACATCGGGGCTGTGCCAGTGCATGAGGGGCATGCCCTCCAAAACAAAGCGGCCCAAAACCAGGACGTCACATGAGTCATGTGACCCATACGTGATCAGTCAAGGGCACCCAAGAATGTGCCTTTGGGGGCCCCACACAAGATTGCTGCCTCCCAAAGCACTTTTTTCAGGGAGAGGTTGTAGCCTGAAATCACGGCAGCCAGGAAAATGAGGGAAAAAAACAATATGTCCCATTTTTTTCAGGACAGTTGATGAGTATGCAGTGGGGCGGGGGGGGGGGGGCTGGAATGGCATTGACAGGGGGGCTGCAGAGGCCTGAGCTTACCACTGCTCTGCCTCAGCACCACCTAGGCAAGGTGCAGTCATACCATCATTGCGAAACCAGCATCATCCCACTATGGCCTCTGCCTCATAGGGCATTCAGACAGTAGTGTGATTGGTGGAGAGCTAACATCTGAAGGAAAGATCATCCGTCTCCCATGAGCTATGTGGAATTCAGAATCCTAGTTGCTGAAATGGATGGAGCTCAGAAGTAAATATTACAATACAGTAACAGTTCTTTCTGGGGGTCCTTTTATTATACTGGAGAACAGTCTTCAGAAATTCTTATAAGTGACAGAGTCAAAACCCATCATTTCTGTCTAGTGTTTTGCAGCAACTATATTTTGTGGAGCCATGTCTCTTTAAATCTACCCACGGAAATATTCCTTCTGGTCTACAGGATGCCAAAAACGACTCAATGATTTATTTATGTAGAACTTGGCAGACTATCGCCCGGATTGTGGGTGAAGCTGAATTTTATGAGCTTTCCCCAAGTGAGTTTATTGACGATTTTTAAAAATAATAATAAATAAACAAAAATTAAATTAAAAAGTCTATGTAGGGTTTGGCATAAGTTTCACATAAATATTAACAGGAACAGCTATGGCTGACGTGGGGGAGACTTTTTAAATGGAGAAAAAATATTAATCTATTAGTGTAATTCTGTATTTAGGAGGTGAAGATTTTTCCTATCGGAAACAGTAAGCTTTCCTTTTACCAAATAATAATATTTTTACTGGCCTGATTTGGCCATTTCTAACGTGACATTTCCTGAGGTGAAATGGAATTTTTGCCCCTTGAAAGATGAATGTCTCATTGTCATTCTAGTGATAACAAAAAGCGGCATGCTGGTGCGATGATGTAAGGGAGCAATTTTCTGCCCGGTTTTTATATTATTTGAATATTTGTATGACTGATGAAACAAAACATGAGGAAAAAGGCCACGTGATAAGAGTGTGCAGCCAGGGAGGGCAACTCAGCATTTTGCTGGAATAAGAATGTCACTGTAGATTACGCTCTAACAGTATTGTCACATTTGGTAAATAAATTGACCTACACCAAGCAAATAAAATAAAAATAATACCACTTGACTCAGTCGGTATTGAGATTTTCTATATTGTTCTTGATAAGTTTTTGTAAAAACCATGTTATGTGATGGCCCGTAACTGACCATGCTCTGGCAGAAATTGAGGGTGTTCCTGGCTATGTTTACTAAGCTGCATCTTTTAGCAATCCAGCTACAGACAGCTTCCTCGAACACTACTTCCCACTCAGCTCATAACTTGTCCCATTTTTCATGGGAAACCCCCGGATTTAAATCCGTTTCCCGCTGGTCTCCCGAATTGAAAGATATCCCGTAAATCCCCCGGAATTTGCAGCTCCTGCCGGCACCGGCGGCCATGTCCCGGCTCCCTCCCTTGGCTTCGGAAATTGCCTCTGCACATGCCCGAGCATGCGCAGAAGCGACTTCCAGTGACGCGCCGCCACTGATCCCTTATTTTCCCTTATTTTCCTATCCGGAAGTTGACGCCTATGACTCAGCTTGGTAGTGATCCCAAGCTAAACGGGCTCTGAGTCAATCAAAATGGAAAACTAAGGCAGCAATCCTAAGCACATTTCCTAGGAAGCAAGCCCTACAGGATTGCACTGCACGACTCACAATGTGCTTCTTTCTCCCTGTGTTGTGTGCATGTGTGTGTGTGTTTAAAAAAATCAGGCTAGGCAAGCTGTGAAGCTGTGAAAAGGGAGGCACTTGAACCCTTTCCCATCTGCAATTTTTTTAGTTTTAAACTTTCTCCCCCCAAGTTCCCTTTTAACATGTAGACCATGCTTTCTCAACCTCGGCCCTCCAGATGTTTTGAGACTGACCACTGGTCCTGCTAGCTAGGGATCATGGGAGTTGCAGGCCAAAAACATCTGGAGGGCCGAGGTTGAGGAAGCCTGATGTAGACAAAATGATCTGGGGTCCTTCAATCTTTCCTGTATCTTTCCTTCCGTGAGTGGGAGGGAGGGTTGATTTTGACCCTGTTGCTTGGATCACACTGAAATCTTAGTGCTAAAGGCATGTTTAATATGAAATATCCTGTTTCAGGGCACAAAGGCAGGCAGGCGGGCTAGATTTATCTGTCTGATTCTTCCAAGCATAATAACAACTTTGAGGAAATCAGTGTATCACAGTTAAATAATAAATCTGTTAAAGGTAACACTTTTTTTTTAAAAAAAAAGTAAAAGGTCCAAGAAGTATGAAAAATTGATGGTGGGGATTATATGAGGAATATTAGAACAACGCCATTCTTATTTCTTGCTTTGATATTGCATATTGGAACAACAGTTATAGTTGATTCAATTGGCCGGTCAGAAGCTCAGTTGGGGACCATTTTATTTATAATTTTATTTAGACTAATGAAAATCTCCACTATAACTTTCCATTGTTGCGGATTTTCATTTCTTTTCTTTTTCTAAAATAATAATTAACTATTGCAATTTTGTGTGTTCATTGCCATTTTTACATGGTGCAGTCCAACTGCAGTGCTCCAAACGACAATTGGTATGCTAATTACAAATGCTAATTTAAATGCCTTTCTGCATGAATCCAGAGGTGTTAAGTCAGGAGCAGGCAGCTGTGTGCCCCCCCCCATGCTGTTGGACTCCCAATTCCCATCAGTCCCAGACAGCATGCTGGGAGTTGTAGGCAAATCTGGAGGACTGCACATTCCATGCCATGTTCAAATATATAAAAGGATGTCATATAGAGGAGGGAGAAAGGTTGTTTTCTGCTGCTCCAGAGAAGCGGACATGGAGCAATGGATTCAAACTACAAGAAAGAAGATTCCACCTAAACATTAGGAAGAACTTCCTGACAGTAAGAGCTGTTCGGCAGTGGAATTTGCTACCAAGAAGTGTGGTGGAGTCTCCTTCTTTGGAGGTCTTTAAGCAGAGGCTTGACAGCCATATGTCAGGAATGCTTTGATGGTGTTTCCTGCTTGGCAGGGGGTTGGACTGGATGGCCCTTGTGGTCTCTTCCGACTCTATGAGTCTATGATTCTATTATTCATGGCGGCTGTGTTAAATGTTGCAGTCCTTGAGGCAGCAAGTGCTTCATCAGATAGAAGCTTGAAGTCGAGAAACGGACAAGAGACTTGCTTCCAAGCAAACTTGGTACAACAATGTTTGGAATGTTTGCCTCTAAGAATCAGGCCCTTGGAACACTGAGGCATTCCACACAGGTCCTTTCCATAATAATAATATAATAATAATAATTTATTATTTATACCCCGCCCATCTGGTCGGGTTCCCCCAGCCACTCTGGGCAGCTTCCAACAAAACATTAAAATACAGAAATCAAACATTAAAAGCTTCCCTAAACAGGGCTGCTCAGTACTGAGTTGCTGTTGGTAGTTTTCTGCATTCAGCCACTGGGGTTCCAAATTCTATTACAGCCTCAGCTCCTATCACATGCCCATCTAGCAAACATGCATTTCTGGTTTGACCGCATTGTAAATATCCCACAAGACTGAGGTTGGTGGGGCAGTGCCCCCCATTTGCCCTAGTGGACCGGCCTCCGCTGTGTGTAGCTCACAAACGGCGATTCAGTCATCATTTAAGAACACTGCAAAGCTATTTCCATGTTCTTTCCTGCTTGCAATCCAAACAGCATTCTGAATTTGCTTGATTTTTGCTGCTGTTCTAATTAGCTGCATGCACCTCAGTTGTGGAGGAGGCAGGCAAATAAACAAGCACAAGTTTTAGATTGTGAATTATTCATCCATTAAAAATTCGATTTCCTTCCACTGCATATTCAAATCATTAAGAAGCCAGTTGCACGGTGGGGGGTGGCAGCTAGTGGGCTAGAAGGAGAGAAGGGACCTTGGCACAGAACAGAATTATGCAATGTCATGGGCACATTAACATTTGGATCAAAATTTTACATGGTGTCAACTCAGTAAACAGTATAAATGGTTCGGATTTGCAATAAATAATTGTCTATTAATACTCTGGCATGGTGTAGCAAATTAAAGTCTCACTCCAGTAAGCACAGTTGCAGTCTGGAGCCAGGGCAGAAGGAAGGCAACTGTCTCACAGTGTCGCAGTAGAAAGAGAGTATCATGGAGAGTCTCCCTTGCAGTAAGGAAAAATGCAGACAGCAAGTAGTTAGAAGCACCCAGTGTGCGTCGCTGTGCCCAAACTCTTGCTAATAAACAAACAACAGCAATGCACAGCTCGCGCAAAGTCAGGCTTGCCCCTTGACATCAAGCAGACCTACAGCCAGATCCTGAACTATGAAGTCTCATTGATTTCAATAGGATTTATTGCCAAGTAAATATGATTTGGCCTGCACGTAAACATCCCTGTTTTCACCACCCACTGATGGTGTTTCAGTAAGAACAATGTGCATTAAAAACTCCAGAGGGCTGTCTCATTTGTGCATTGGGTCAGTGGAACAATGTATGTAGGGATGGAGGAAAAATCCATTTCAAATTAATCTGTATATGGAATCCAGTGGTTCCGACCCAACTGAGTTTTACTCACATTGGACTGCCCGCTTATAACTGAGCCACTTAATTAAAAGAAGAAGGAGCCTGACTAATTATATGCAAAGTTATATTTTCCATAAAACTATGTATATGTACAATGCGTATAAAAGAGTCAGGCCTCATACTGTGTTTCTGTACTGTACTCATAACTGCACCGTACTTCTGCAGTATATTTCTATATTAAAACATAAGTTTCTTTTTATGTGCTAGTTACTTTAAGAAACCTGGAGAGCGTATGTGTATATTGTTATACATGTAACAATGCAAATAAGAATGCATGTAATAGTCGAGAATTGTTCATAGTTTTAGCAGAACAAGAGCGGGGTAGAATTGCTTTTTATTGAGATTAAGGAGCAGGGTGGGAATTTTAAAGATCCAGGTGATTAAGATTGGCATCAAGATTTTCAAAAAGGCTACCCCTTACAGACCCTCCAAGTGTCCCTATTTTCCAGGGACGTCCCTGATTTAGAGAAGCCGTCCTGGTTTCTGATTTGATCCCGGAATGTCACACTTTTCCTTAGGATGTCCCTGTTTTCATTGGAAAAATGTTGGAGGGTATGGCGCTATCTGACCCCCCCCCAGTCACCCAAAGGCAATCCTGTATAGGGAAGGTTTTGTTTTTTAAAAAAATGTTTAATGTTTTATTATGTTTCTATATATGTTGGAGGTCACCCAGAGTGGCTGGGGCAACCCAGTAAGATGTGTGGGGTATAAATAGTAGCCTAGAATTATCATTGTGGAATTGGACGTCCTGATTTTCATCAGAGAAATGTTGGAGGGTATGCCCTAATTGTAAGTAAGGCTGAACACAAGCCCTTTGACACCCTCACCCCAAGTTGTTTATGAGGAACGCCACGTCCCTAATGATTTTTCGCTAATTATCAGTGCAGAATGCTACCTTTTACTCTACAGACCAGGCCTGGCACTGGTGCAAGTGGCCAGGGTGCAAGAGGGTCGCTGGCCATGGCCCAAATGGTTTAAGGGACTCATGGACTCACTGGCCGGCCTCCCCCTAGTACCCCAACCAGCAATTTAAAAGGAAGCCATTCAAAATGGAAATTGAATAGAGTAGGATACTGCAGATGTCTGGCTGCAGTGGACCAATGTAGCCACCTTCTCCAGGATAGCTCAGTGGCACTTATTCTCTCTTCACTGAGGCAACTGCATGGGTTGCCTATTCAGATTCAAGAACAGACATGACTCTAAGTCCTTCCACTGCTGCCATTTTCACTATGGAAGTTTTGGTGCAATTCTGCCAATGATTACTCAAATGGCCTTTGATGCTTGCCAGTGGCTGCTGGAGAAATGTTTAAGAATGGTTGGCACAGGCCTAGTTTTTAGCTTATGAGACTGCCGGTCACCCACTCTCATAAGAATCAGTGGGTGGTATACAACAAAGTAATTCTGTTATCACAAGGACTTTTGGCTGCACAATGGAACTCCCTCTCCCATTCCTCTCCCTGTGCCCCTCTACACCCCCTTAATTTGTTCTGGGGTCCCCCAACCCTCTAAAGCAGATTGAAGGAGGACATGTTGGGAGAAAAGGGAGAGGAGGTTCTGCTGCATGAATGGAAATCATTGTGATAACAGGACTACGTCACTGGAAACTACCCAAAGTTTGCATCCTCAATACCTTCTCTCTCTACCAGGACAATGCAGTTTGTCATATATCCTCATTTCTCCTTGTACTGTGGAATTTCAAGATCCAGCCTATGAGCTACACAGACTTAGGACAGTTCTCTTCCCATCACAACATGGAAGCATGCATTTCAATTTTGAATTTTAACTCCTCTGTCACATCTCCAAAATACACAGAATATTGATGCTTAGAAACGCTTTGCCCCATTTTTCAATTTTCTCTTAGCATATTCCTTTGACAGGAGTTAATTGCAGAGTTGCTGTGCAATAATGCATGTTATTACATGGCTAGCTACACAGTAACTTCACTGGGAGCAATGATAATTACAGAGTAAATTGTGTTAATGCCCCTGTGTTATTATTTGGTAAGTGTGTAATTATGTTGAGTGACCTGTGCAAATCAGATTCACGTTCTCATTTTCCTTTACCCCATCCACAGAATAATGGCACATATATGGGGATATGTGTAAAGTTCCTCAAGAATATACATTTTTAGCAAGGGCTTCGTGCTCTCCCCATCTATCTCCACCTCAAGGTAGTAATTTCAGATTGGTTGCTCTTGCCAAAATGTACCAAACTGGGGAAATGCTGGTTGGGATCTTTATTTTAAAAACCATTTACACCAGGCATCCCCAAACTGCGGCCCTCCAGATGTTTTGGCCTACAACTCCCATGACCCCTAGCTAACAGGACCAGTGGTCAGGGATGATGGGAATTGTAGTCCCAAACATCTGGAGGGCCAAAGTTTGGGGATGCCTGATTTACACCCTTATTAACCTGCCTGAGATTTAGTATTAGCCACACATAGACCCTGTACAAAGATATGCCATCAAGGTCAATGAGAATGGCAGGCAGAAGGGACGGGGACTTTTCAGTCGGGGCCCCCTTTTTAATGGAACTTCCTCCTGAGGGAGGTGCGTTTAGCTTCTTCTCTTTTGTCTTTTAAGCGGGCATTAAATACCCTTTCATTTCAGTCTGCTTTTGGTTAAAAATGATGAGCCGGGTTCCTAAGGTGTTATGGCTACAGTATTTGTTTTCGAATTTCAATAGTGTTTTATTGATCTGCGTTGAAACTGTTTTTCTGTTTCTGCTTTTAGTTTTTGTTTTGTTTTTAATATATAATTATTTATAGGGAAGTCACTCCATTCCCTTGATGGATAACCCCTGAATTTAGCATTGATTATGAATTTGTGGACAGAATGTACGCTTCCATGCATTCTGTAAACACAGCTGAAGAATGGGATTAGGGTTTATGCAATGAGACTGCGTGTAAACTTTAGCTCCAGTACTGTCAGGTCCCAAAGGTCTGAATACTTTCCTGAGCTGGTGTAGCTCATGGACTCTAAAGCTCCCTGGAGCTTTAAAATCCAATTTTAGGGGCTTTTGTGCAGCTCTGTCTGTTCCAGACTTAGACAAGGTACTTTTATTCTCTGGATTCTATGCACTTGGACTCGGGAAGGACAGCATCATTTGCTGTTTTGCCTCAGGTAGCAAAACATCTTGGTCCAGCAGGTAATGTCTGGCTGTGGATTTTGGAAAACAAGTGATTTTGAGTTGTCATCAGAGAGCACTTTTTAAAACATCCTAACAATATTTGGAACACCTTGTTGGGCCATTTGGTGGATGTTATTTAAAACCAGGGGTGTTTTTTTTTCCAGCTGGAACTCACTGGAACTGAGTTCCGGCACCTCTCAGGTGGGCGTCACTGCCATTCTAAGAGAACAAGGGAGGCGTTCATGGTGAGTTCCGGCCCCTCTTTTTCTAGAAAAATGGCACTGTTTAAAATTATTACCAAATTCTGTAATACCGGAACAACACAGGGTGAAACCAACTGAATGGACTCTGAAATGTGTTGTTAAGATGATGAGTCAAGTCAGAGTGCTGGAGATAAATTTAGAGTCATGCAAGCCAAAACTATATGAAATTAGGGGGAACTGCAAAGTTTGCAAAGTACCAAAACAAACAAACAAACAAAACCCAAAACCTTTGGGGGAATCCCCAACAACTAAAAAAAGTAGGCCTTCTCAGCAGCCGCAGAATACTAATTGACCATGGAAGGTGAGGAACAGAAAATTGGGGATAAGGAGGAATGCAATAGAGTATCTGGGTAAAGGGACTTGCTGGCTTCTTGGAACCCTGAACAGGAGGATTCCAGGCTTGGCTTGTATCCTAAATTTCTAATAACAAGCTTACTAGTGTCAGAGACCCATCAAATTCACTGAGGGATGAAGAGGAATTAAGCCAGGGCCAAACAAAATATTGCTAGCCGGCCAAAGGAACATTTGTATTTATTTATTTATTATAAAAAAGAAACAGTCAAATGATGCAATGGAAGATCATTTGCAAGACCTGGCAGAGGAAACCACGAGATTTCCCCCGCAAGGCAACTGGAATGCAGGTGCCATCAGAATTGCAGGGGCTCATGCAAGCAGAACAGTATACCCATTCATGCCTTGAGCTTTTTAATGTCTGGGGGCACAGGACTTCAGCGTCAAGCAGACAAGTTGATTCACGGCTGCAGAGCTGTGCAACCATGTCGTAAGTGAGGCTGTATATTTGTCACAACCCATTTTATGCGTGTGCAGGTAGGAAAGCGACTCCTACCTTATGTCTCCATTGGAGAGGAAGGCGCCATGATTCTCTCCCTGGGCAGTGCACAGAGAAGCAAAATGGTTATAAATAGCAGTGAACCCAAAGGAAAAGGCAGCAACATCCCCAAATAACTTTTAAAAGCAATGCTTGCTAAACATGCAACATTGTTAGAGAAAGAACATGCAGAAGAACATAGTAAGTTGCCTTACCCTGACCATTGGTTCATCTAGCTTAGCACTGTCTACACTGACTGGCAGCAGCTCCCCAGGAGTTTGGGTAGGGAGCATTCCCAGTTCAACATGGAGATGCTAGAGATTATACAATACATGGGGATTTCTGCCTGCAGAGCAGATCACTGAGCTACGGCCTTTGCGATTTACTATCGTCCTTGCAGTTTCCTACCCTTCCATCATAAGATCCCAGGGTGAGCTGTGATAATTTAAAACCCAGTATGAAAAACAGTTGAAACAAATTGCAATCACAGGAATAGGGAAGGTCCTGGAAAGGCCAAGTAGCATGCTGTTTCTGGCCTTAGGGTGTCGCAAGAGGCTATGGCCTCCCAGGTCAGAAATAAACAACATGAGGTGGTGAACATCTCAGCCATATCAACAATACTTTGGCAAAACTTGTTTCAGTGTAGAGATCAGCAACTGAAGGCCCCAAAGCCAAGGCCAAATCCAGCCTCTTGAGCTGCCTTTCCATCCCTGTCCAGGGTAATCCATAGTTAAGAGCAAGAGGTAATGGTGACAATGTTTGCTGATAGCCCACTTTGGGGGAATTGGAAGAAGCCAACTTATCATCCAACATCAGCTTCCCTGGAGGGGGTTGGGACACGCTATCAGGAAGGTTGGGGCCATGGAAATACATTTGTGGGCAGGGCAGTCTGGAGCAGGTCGGGCGCCCTGGTGCTGAGGTGCGGAGATCGCTCCGGCGCCCCCGCCCTTGCAGCGTTCTGCCAGCGCCCCACCTCCCGGCCCAGCGCCCTGGCACGCCACGCCACCGGGACCTTACCTAGAGCCTGTTTGTGGGAGCACTGGGCTGGTGGTGACCCTCCGACATAGGTACAAGCTCAACACACACACACACACCTATCTCACCCACCCCAACCCCTTTCAGATAAGCAGTGATGCCAGTGCCCAGACAGCAGCTCCACTCCGCGACAATAACAACTGATTATCATTATCATTATGATCAGCAGTGTTATTTTCCTAGAAAAAGAGGTGCTGGAACTCACCATGAACACCTCCCTCGTTCTCTTAGAATGGCTATGGCACCCACCTGAGAGGCCAGAACTGAGTTCTAGCGAGTTCCAGCTGGGGGGAAAAACAACAAACCTGATTATTAGTTATTAAATTTATTAGTCACTTTATCTTGCCCAAGGCAACCCAAAGCGACTTACAGTCAATTCTGCTGCTCCCTGCTTCACTAGCAGCCTTCGTCTCCTTTGTGGCTGAATTACACAAGTGACCTTATAACACAGTTCACACAACCAAGCTTTACCTACGATCCCTTTTGGAGCTAGGCGGTGTCGGACCCAAAGAAGCAGGGGAAATGCAAAATGACTTGGCAAATGGCAAAAAGTCCAGTGATTTACAAGACATCAGCCCAAGGCATTTTGCTTGCTCGCTGCAATATCACAGGAATGTCTCTGGTCATAATCTGGCTCTCCTTATTTCTGCTGAGGTGCAAAACAGTGAAATAAACCCTGCTTACGACAATGAATAACAGAGAAAGTCCCTCCCCCTTTTCTTTTTTCCTTTTCATTCAAGCATGTTTTATATCAAAGCAGACAGCTACATCCAGGTGCATTCAGCTGCATTTGTCAATGCCAGGGAAAGGAAAGCTTATGCAGATTTCACACAATGTAGGGGGCACCCCCCCTCCCTTCTTCCTCTAAAGATTCATCAATTTTGAATTTATTCTGAATTTATTTACATGAAATATGGCATTCTCGACTGCAGCTGTGAAATGCCCTCTAGGTTGTGACTATTGCCAATCAAATGCTGCTATTATTGGGCCCTTTAAGATGCAAGATTTTAAATAGAGAATGGAACAATTCGACTTGCTGTGCTCATTTGCTTGTGCTAGGTGTCGAGAGGGGAGAATATTTCAAGCAGTTTTGACATCCAGGTTTCTCAGATCCAAGAGTGCCAAATGGCACAGCAATAGGGATGCCCACACCACACACACACACACACACACACACACACAACTCTTCAGCAGAGCATCTGAGATGGTTTACAAAAACAAGATGAAATACACAAATAAACTATAATAACAAGGAAGGAAGGAAGGAAGGAAGGAAGGAAGGAAGGAAGGAAGGAAGGAAGGAAGGAAGGAAGGAAGGAAGGATGGTTCAACATATATTAAAAAGCCTGAGCATAGAACTGGAGAGCTGGAAGCAACCCCCAGGTCCATCTAGTCCCACTCCCTGCAATGCAGGAATCCTGCCCACAGCCATCCCTGGATGGGTTCAAACCACCAACCTTCTGGTTAACAGCAAGACATGTTGACCCGTTGTGACACTGGGGAGAAGTCTGTCTTTCTGGTCACCACCTACCTTATTCCAGATCTGTAGCAACTGACTCAGTGGGGCAGAGTTGCATTAATAATAATAATAATAATAATAATAATAATAATAATAATAATATATTTATACCCCACCCATCTGGCTGGGTTTCCCCAGCCACTCTGGGCAGCTTCCAACAGAAAAATAAAACAGAGTAATCTATTAAACATTAAAAGCCTCCCTGAACAGGGCTGTCTTCAGATGTCTTCTAAAAGTCTGGTAGTTGTTTTCCTCTTTGACATCTGTTGGGAGGGCGTTCCACAGGGCAGGCGCCACCACCGAGAAGGCCCTCTGCCTAGTTCCCTGCAACTTGGCTTCTCGCAACGAGGGAACCGCCAGAAGGCCCTCGGTGCTGGACCTCAGTGTCCGGGCAGAATGATGGAGGTGGAGACGCTCCTTCAGGTATACTGGACCGAGGCCATTTAGGGCTTTAAAGGTCAGCACCAACACTTTGAATTGTGCTCGGAAACATACTGGGAGCCAATGTAGATCTTTCAGGACCGGTGTTATGTGGTCTTGGCGGCCGCTCCCAGTCACCAGTCTAGCTGCCGCATTCTGGATTAGGCTCCTGATAGTGCCTTTTTCACAGCTGCCACACACTGGGTCAACATCTTCATCAAACTGTACACTACGACCCCACAGTCTTGTTCATGGTCAGTCACTGCCAGTTTAGAGTCCGTATAAGATGACTGGGCATATAAGACGACCCCCAACTTTTCCAGTTAAAATATAGAGTTTGGGATATACTCGCCGTATAAAAAATACGACCCGGCGTATAAGATGACCCCCAACTTTTGAGAAGATTTTCCTGGGTTAAAAAGTAGTCTTATACGCAGGAATATACAGTGTGTGTGTGTGTGTGTGTGTGTGTGTGTGTGTGTGTGTGTGTGTATTGCCCCATTCTTTACCCTTGTTTACATTGAATTGCATTTTCCATTTTGCACAAGAGGACCTCTCCTTTTATTTCATGACTACTAAGCTTCCTTAGGAGTCTTTGGTGAGAATTCCAGTGTTAACAAGGAGGAGTTGTGAAGAAGGGGACTCTTCATTCATTTACAAAGGGAGTAGACCCAGGCAGACAATGGAAGTATGCCCAGTGCTGCCTCCCTCACTGAAGTACAAAATGGAGTTTATGCATACATCAGAATGCCCCCTCTCTCTGTGTGTGTACCTTTGAAGACCGCTTTATTTCAGAGCCGAATAAATAGCAAGGCGGAGAGAACGAACGAGCACTATAGAACTCTTCACCACCATCCCAGTTTTGCAATGAAATAAGCTTAGCTCTAGCAGATGGTACCCTGTGCAGTGCCTGAAATAAAATGGAGAATTAGGGTGCCCTAAGGTGTGCACAGGGAAAGCAATTACATGAAATAAATGGGCCTCAGGCCTAGATGATGCTTAAGTATGCTACACAAGAGACAGATAGTACATCTGCTGAACAGATTTTATCACACACTGGAAAGCTATAAAGCACGCTGTTGCTTTTCAGTCCTCGGTTTCCGAAAGACATTTTACCTGTGCTGGTATTTGGTGCTGTTTATTTTTAAGGGTGACGTAATGATGCGTTTTCTCAAAACCGTCTCTCCTTCCCTCCCCAGATTGAGAAAAACAATGTCTTCGGTTGCGTGGAAAGGTTGATAGAACAAAATGTATTTTCGCACACAGACAAAACACACACACACAAATACTCCTACTGCAGCATATCGTGCTTTTATTTAATATATCATTCCACTGATGTGATTTTCGTAATGGGATTATACTTGTCAGAGCTCCCTGATTTGGAGGAGCTAGAAGCTTTTCATTGTTAACTCTCACCTTGCCGCTACAATGCAAGGTTTCACGGTTTGTAACCTGAAACCCAGTCATGATTTATGTAGCTTTAATTGGGGGGGGGGAGGCATTTATGGTTTAATTCCTACCGGATGCTTATCTAGGATTAGGCTCATTGAATACTCAAGGGCTTACTTCTGGTAAACAGACACAGAATTCCCTTGCATTATGAACACAGTGTGTGTGCGCGCACACACACACCTGTGCATATACTGGTGCCTGCTTTATACTAAAAAAAAAAAAAACCTGACCTGCTTTTCTAAATATTGTGCTTTCTATTAAAAACTTAACACCAATTTCAGCCTGGCAAATACCACATAACCTCTCTGGGGCCACCAATGAACACTGCCATGGAAACCTCAGTGCTACGTTTGCTGCTTTTACCAACAAATGAAATTAATTTGAGAGTAGCCCCCTAGACTAGTAGTCTCAGTGAGGGCCATCTTAACCATATCTGGCACCCTGGTGCCAAGATCCCTCTGGCGCCCCCCGTGAGTGAGGCGGGCAGGAGGGGCGCGCGGGGAACTGAGAGGCGCAGAGGAGGCAGCCACAGGCTCCCGCTCCCCGCGCGAAGCTCTGGAGGCGCGCGGGGAGCGCGAGCCTGGGGCCGCCGCGCTTCGCCTCTCAGCTGTTCAGGTGGCCCCAGGCCAGCGCTCCCCGCGCGCCTCTGGTTAGCAGCCTGAAGCCGCTCAACAGCTAAGACAGAGGCGCGGCAGAGGCAGCCCCAGGCTCACGCTCCCCGCGCGCCTCCGGAGAGCTGCCTGAAGCTGCTCAACAGCAGAGGCGCACGGAGGCAGACACCAGCATTCAGCGCCCCTTCCGTGCCCCTCATGGCCAGGCGCCCTGGCACCTTGCGCCACCCAGCCTGGGCCTAGGGACGGCCCTGGTCTCAGTGTGATGTAGGGATTGAATGTCCCTGCCAACTTCCCCCCTACTGCACCCCAGCCCAAGATATTTGCACATTCGGTGGCGTGGGAAGCCCTGATTGCCCAGGTCTCCCAATTCCATATTCTACTAGGCTCACCCCTTCCCCCGCCAGGCCCTAGAGAGGACAGGCATTCACATTGGGAGTAGGACCAGCACAGTGCACATAAGCACACCAGGAGGACGTGGAGGGAGCTTCTGAAAATTAGTCCAAATGGGGTGGGGGATGGGATTCTCTGCCACAAGATGTATCTATAATGGCCTCTAGCTAGGGGTGCGGGATAAATTTGATTCAGTTCACATTTAAGGGTAAACATGCCCAAATCACATGCATGACATTATATATGCTATCAAACACCAACAGTGCCCTTCAGCTCTCTATATTGGACAAACAGGACGAACCTTACGCCAAAGAATAAATGGACATAAATCTGACATCAGGAATAATAAAACAGAGAAACCAATAGGAGAACATTTCAATCTCCCAGGATATTGTATATGTACAAGATCTTAAAGTAGCTGTCTTATTGCAAAAGAATTTTAGAAATACACTTGAAAGAGAAGTTGCTGAATTACAACTCATTACCAAACTAAAAACTATGGAGCGACTCGGTCTGAAGAGATATTGGATTTTATGTCCCCATTATACATGCAAAAGCTAATTTTGGTCATCTATCCCTTTAAAGATCCCTTGCCCTTCCCTGTGGAACCAACTGCCATCATTAACAGTCATCAACACTTATAAAGTTGTAGTGACCTCTCCTTCAGAGTATCTGAAGAAGTGTGTATACACAAGAAAGCTCTTATCTAGAAAGCTTATACTTAGCTGGTCTTTAAGGTGCTACTGGAACATCTTTCAATAATTGCTTTTTTAATCTTTCATCATTGTTATTTATGCCCAAGTCACGGATTCTGAAATGCTTTCCCTTCTGCAGTGACTAAAAGCAGATTCTCACACACTCCATATCAAGCCCGTTTGTGTGGCTGCAACCAAGAAGTACCAGATTCAATGGACCACATTCTCTTAGATTGCCCTTTACATGTCAACGGATGCTGAGTAAAATTTTGGATCTCCAGTCCACGATTCCGAGAAGAAATCAAATGAGGTTTCTCCTGGCAGATCGGGACAAAGATACCACTGCTCTAGTAGCTTCCTTTTTAGCCACAATTTTGCCCAAAAGGGTTCCCAACAAACCATCCCTTTGAGAAATAGACTGGGTGTAGCAGAATATCTAAGTGCACACGACCAAAGTGTGACCCTATAACCCTTGACAGCTTCACCCTTGTCCTTTTAATTATCCCAGTGATTTGAAACGTTTTATATTGTGATGCCAATAAAGGTATTTGATTTGATTTGATTTGAAACAATATGGTGACTCCGCCATTTTTCAAAAATCCTCACTTCCGTAAATTTTGCAGTGTAGTTCTCAAGCCAGAAATGTGTTGAAAAATGCACAGGCTGAGGAAAAGTGTGCGGGAAAATGGATGTATTAGTAGAGATGACATAGGAAAATGCATTATTTTAAGGGAAATTGCTTTGCACAGATGTGTTTATGAGGGGGGGAAATGCATACAAAAATGTGTATATCAGTATATTCATAAGGAGTTTTATTTTAAAAAACAACAACAACCACAACCACAGACTGATGTGCAAATGTGGAGAACTGAATATAAGATTGGAAAAATGAGGAAATGAAATTAACAGATTGGACTAACCTTAGCTTCAGTTAAGTTAGCTGTTTCAGGGCAATAGTTATATGTACCTAGGGTTGTGAGAAACCTAAAAGGCTGCTCAAGCATCCCTAGAGGAAGAGTGGGATATAAATGTAAAGAAGTAAAAGATATAAATAAATTCATGTGCAGCACTTGTGAATACTCTGGGCTAATATGAATGTGGGAGGTGTTTGAGCAGGTGTTAGAAATACAATTTGTGGAAAATGTGTATAAAATGAAGGGAAATTAAAATGATCTCTAAGGGAGTGTTTGCAAGTTCAGGCAATTTCATTAAAAATTTTTTAAAACAAAACATACAGACAAATGCTCCTTCCCCCATAGGTTCATAATCTAATAAATTCTACCATGTGAAGTCAGTTCTCAGGCACTGTAAATCAATGCTGTTTCCATAAAATCAGCAGAGCAGAGCCATTTTACACCAGTGGTTCAGATGAGAAAGAACACACACACATCCCAGCAACATGATTTGCTCAAGGTTGTCATGCAAATATTGTTTAAGGAAATTATTCCATAAAGGAAATTGCTGATCCTACAAGCGACTACACTGCATTGAAAGGTGTTCTGTTTAAAGACTATTTATGAACACAAAATACACAGATAATTCACATCTCCTCCCAGACTGCCCTAATGAATGCTGAAAGCTTTACAAAATCCCAGCTGAAATAAATTAGGAACAAGATCTTTTCGAAACATAGGTAAAGGTAAGGGTAAAGGGACCCCTGACCATTAGGTCCAGTCGTGACCGACTCAGGTTGTGGCGCTCATCTCGCGTTATTGGCCGAGGGAGCTGGCATACAGCTTCCAGGTCATGTGGCCAGCATGACAAAGCCACTTCTGGTGAACCAGAGCAGCGCACGGAAACACAGTTTACCTTCCCGCTGTAGCGGTACCTATTTATCTACTTGCACTTTGATGTGCTTTTGAACTGGTAGGTTGGCAGGAACTGGGATCGAGCAACGGGAGCTCACCCCGTCGTGGGGATTCGAACCGCCAACCTTCTGATCGGCAAGCCCTAGGCTCTGTGGTTTAACCCACAGCACCACCCGCGTCCCTTTTCGAAACATAAAGACCACCAACAAACCCCCCTAATTTTCTCTCATATGAAATTGTCTCAGATTTCCAAGCAGTGTGTCTGTCAACCAGTCATTTTCTGGAGGAACATGACAGCAGAAATGGACAGCTTTGAAGAATTAGGATAAAAGCTGGCTTTTTATTTATGTGCTTTTAGATAAAGAAACTTAATTTTATCATTTTTTTTCCTGGGGGGAGAGATTGGGCGTGGAAAGAGCTCAGGAGAACGATGATCCTAAGATGCTGCTGCAATTTAAAATCATCTGACAAAACCAGCCCAAACGAACAACCTTATTTTCTACCTACAGACTGTACAACCAACAATATATCTTTAAAAGATCATAATGCCATGCTAATCCTAAAGACATTTGCTTAGAATCCCCATCGATTTCTATAGAGAAGTCTTCCAAGAAAATGAGTTTAGGATGGGCGTGTTTTGCACCTAATGTCCATTGTAGATTTTCAAATGCCTTGACATTCACACAAATGACCAGAAGGCTTCCAAAAGACAAAATGAATTGGATTGTTGCAATGGCAGCTATCTACAGGATACCTGATAATGGTAGGCCAGGTTCTGACATACCTGTAATGTTGCAACCGCGGTGTTAATTTTCCGTGTTTGTTGCTAGCCTGTGCATCCAAACCTACAGCTACAGTGTGTGTGTGTGTGTGTGTGTGTGTGTGTGTGTGTGCGCGCGCTAGTTATGTAGTCACATCTACCAATTATTCCATGGACATTATTCATGGACATTCCACACTCTAGTTGCAGCATGGAAATGATTCCACACTATCACAGAAGAATTGCACAACAATGTATGTGTTTGTTTATATCTACTGTACTTGCTACACCCTATGTTGTAGGCTCTGAGTGGCTCACATCTCTATCTGCAAACAGTCCCATGCAAAATGGAGCACTTCTAAAAGCAATTGATTTCAATAGGTGACTTGAGCATGTGCTGAAGAAACCAAATATTTAAGGGAACAAATTAAAAAGAATTTTATTCCCATTTATATTTCTCCTATTCTCCTTTTGTTAGCCCAACGCCCTCTCCGAAACCCAGCTCCCTCACAATCTACACAGTGAAAACGCTGCAATTCCATTTTACCTCCTGGCTTCTCCTCTGCCTCTACCACAATCTCAGATCACACACAAGACAGATCTGAAAGGAACACAAAAATTGCCAGAATCCCTTCCTCTTCCATATTCTTCGTGTGTGTGTTTGTGTGTGTTTTAAAGATATTCATGATTCTTAAACTAGCTGTTAGGGTGGACCTTAACTGGTGTAAAACAGCAGCTGGGGAAGATGGCGGCCATGACAGTTTATTTGCTGCTTCTCTACCTTCACGGCAGAGATGTGGGGTACCCCACATCTCTTTCGAGTGCCTGAGGTTTTCCATCCCTACTCAGCTGTTGGGCAGAGTAGCTTCTTGGGAGATAGTATGCTGCTTCACAGAGGCTATATTTGACAGATCCATGATCTTTATTCTGTAAAGATCTTATTCATAGTGTTTTGGGGAAATGCTAAAATCTTCAAGGCAGCGAATGTAGCCTTTTTTGGTATTTTGTCACTGACAACTGCATAGTTAAGGATCATATTATTTAATATTATATAATAAAAACAGATTAAGAGAGGGAGGGAAGGAGGGAGGGAGAGAGTGTGTAATTTCCATGTTGAATGGCCTACAAATACATTGGTGCAAAACAAGAAACTTTCTTGGTGCAATAAGAGAAACACTAATAATACAGAGGGTGATGAAAAGCTAAAAAGAGTGAAAGCTTTCTCAATAATAGACCGGCTGTTTTACGCCTTCACGTTCACAGACAAATAAATGGACTTTTCATTCCCACTCACCCTTTGGCGAAGCCAAATGAGAAAAAAAAGACTGCTATGGTCATCAAACAGAAAGCAATAGCAAATATTGCAAAAGTGTCACTAATTGACAGCATTATAAAATAATTTTATCAACCCACAAAAAGCCTTTATAAGCTGAATATTTTTGGTATCATAAAAGTCAAGCACAACCTATAATAAGAACTCTGTGATTTTCAAACATGATTAGTATTGCATGTACCGCACGGGTAAATTGTGTTAGCCTGCTTGAAGACTTTTTTTTTTTTAACTGTTCAGAGGAGAGCTTTTAAAATAACACAAAAGATTAATGGAGAAAATAATATTCCAAATGATACTAAGCCGAGCTCCTCACTTCCTTCTGCACGCTACCCTAGTTCAAGTCAGTAGGAATACTCAGAAAAAGTGGTTTACTCTCGTCCTAAATCACATAGGATGCAGATAAAAATGTTTGTGTTGTAGCTGATATTATACTATTGAATCTGTGCAGTAAAAAAGAAATGAAAAGCTGGAGACTGCTATGGTGGCCTAAGTCCAATGGAACTCAGTAAGGGGTGGGGGGTCACAGGTTCCTCCATAGCTGCCAAGTTATCCCTTTTTTAAGGGATTTTCCCTTATGCTGAATAGGCTTCCTCGCGAGAAAAGGGAAAACTTGGCAGCTATGGGTTCCTCACTGCTGCCCTAGCACCATCATGCTAAAGCATCATAGTCAGGGAACTGACTTCCGCGGTGGGGAAGAGATGAACTCTGGGGTGAACCTGGCCAGAATTTAGGATTGCCATATGTCCTCTTTTTCCAGGACACGTCCTCTTTTTCATGTCATCATAGCAGTCCATAGTTGAAAGTGGGATTCTGCAGAACCTAGAATTTGATTCACATTTTACCTGCCTCTTCCTTTATTTGATTTCACATGTTATTTGCTTCACATTTTCCAGGTTCAGCACTAAGGGAATAGTTCTGATTTGCCAGATCAAACTATCCCTACTCTCCTCCCCTACATGCTGTTCCAAGGGCTATCCCAGGCACGTCCAACAGGTAGATCGTGATCTACCAGTAGATCACTGGACGTCTGTGGTAGATCACTGGTAGATCACTGGCTCCCCCAAAGAAGCTCAACAACTTTGGCTCCCCTAAAAAAAGCTCAACAATTTTGCCCTGCACCCCAAAGAAATGGGGCTTTCCTCCCCCCTAAAAAAGCCCTACAACTTTGACCTGAACCCTCCAAAACGGGGTAGATCACCACCAGTTTTTAACTCTGTGAGTAGATCACAGTCTCTTGGGAGTTGGCCACCCCTGGGCTATCCCAACCCCAACATCACCTAGCTAATTTGGGGGGCATGGCGGGCATGTAAGGGGAAGAGGGAGGAAAGCCCCATTGTGCAGCTGGACGTCCTTGCTCATGGCTTGTTAGGTAATCCCAACCATAGCATTTGCACAGTCTATATTTATAGCCTGCAACTAGAGGTGGCAAATAAGTTTGATTCCGTTCACATATAAATTTGTTTGCTTTATTTATTAATTACATTTATATTCCACCCTTCCGCTTGAAGGAACCCAGGGCAGCACACTTAAAGTGAACGGCAATCTTACCTAATTTGCACTTTCAAAAACAATACGAGAACCAAAACACAGAAGTACTTTGGAATTCACACGTCTCTGAATTTTGCAATATAGTTCTCCAATCAAGTAACGTGTACAAAAATGCATCTATATTACTGTAAAGTGTGCACATAAATGCACATATCAGTTAAGATAACATACAAAAGTAAAATGTGCTATACTGGGGGAGCTGTATGTATATTAGGAAAAATCATGCTAAATTTCTGAGGAATTTCATAAGGACTTTTTTTGAGAAAATTGAAAACTGGGGTGGAAATGGGGAGAAGTGAGAAATAAGGAACTGAGAGAAACCAAAACAAAACAGATTAACTCAATCCTACCTACAATGTACTAGGAGCATTGGTTACATACTGCGAAGAAAGAGTAAATGTATCAACAAAAATGGTGACGAAAAGGGTGTACAGATTTGCATAAAATCTGCGTGTGCTCAGTCATCTGTACAGTGGTACCTCGGTTTACAAACACAATTGGTTCTGGAAGTCTGTACTTAACCTGAAGTGAACTTTCCCATTGAAAGTAATGGAAAGTGGATTAATCCGTTCCAGATGGTCCACGGAGTACTTAAACTGAAGCGTACTTAACCTGAAGCGAACTTTCCCATTGAAAGTAATGGAAAGTGGATTAATCCGTTCCAGACGGGTCCGCAGAGTACTTAAACTGAAAATACTCCAACCGAGGCGTACTTAAACCGAGGTATGACTGTATAGATCAGGCACATCCAACTGGTAGATCATGACAAAGAATGGAACCTCTAATAAGAGGATGAAATGACAAGCCTACGCCATAACACTAAATGAACTAGTTCAGTCCCGCGTCTAGAGCAGACTATCTTACTTCAGATTATGTGGCTGAATTGCTTCTGCGTGAGGGGGAAGGAATCCTTAGCATGCCAAGGAAAAAGGCTAGGTTAAACCGAAACTGGAAGCAGTCAGTATTGGAAGCTGAGTGTGGGGAGCACACGATAAAGAACACAGCGGGAGACAGAATGTGGATCGGAAGGTCGCCCAGAATGAAAGCAGGCACCCCCTTTTATTGTAAAGTTTCAGAACTGTCAATGATTAACTAGAGGTGCATCCTTCATCCAATGACAAGTGGTCAACTCCAAAAGAGGTGGTGTCCTTGCATAGGTCACATCCTGCCAACACCCCAAAACTCCGCCATAGAGGAAGTGCCTGGTCCTCACATACTCCTCAGACCTCGCCCTGTCACATGCCTACTCCTTAAACATCCCCCTCCTCTCAATCTTGTGATCCTTGGGGTTTTTCCACCACTCTGCCATTTTCCCATTGTCTTCTTCCTAACCTGGGTCTGACCCTTCAGGCTTGGACCAGCCTCCCCTGTTCTAACCTGCTCTAACCGGTTCCATCAGGATCCTCCCAACTCTGGCCAGCCCAGTAGTGACCTGCTGCCCTCTAATGTCCCCCTGACCCAACTTGTGGATGTGTGTTTGTGCATACTGACGTACAGGAAGGTTTGCCAGCACTGTACGTTGTGTTGATAGCTGAGGGTTTTGATAGCTAGCTTTTATCTGATGCGGTTTGCCAGCATCAATCTAAAATCACTGCTACAGCTGAGAAGGCCTGGTGGTCGTACGCAGGCCCTGAAGCTCCCACTTAGAATTTGTTCAAACATTTAAGATGGCACCAAGGCAAGAAACAACAGAGTTTATGCAAGCACCATGTGGATGTGAAATCTGAACATGTCAGAGCACAAGAATGAATAGACCCAGTGCTATTTTTCTAAAAAAAAAAAGAGGTGGCGGAACTCACCATGAATGCCTTCCTTGTTATAATAGCAATGGAGCCCGCCTGAGAGGTGCTGGAACTGAGTTCCGGCAAGTTCCGGCTGAAAAAGACCACATTTCCTCCTATTATTATTATTATTATTATTATTATTATTATTATTTTATCCAAGATTAATTTTTTCAAACCATTTTGTTCTTGGGGTTTTTTTTTAGTGAGAACAACAACTTGGCCGATTTGTGGTCCTCTCAAGGACCTCACCTAATGCATCCATACCGGCTCATTTCCTTCTTGTGTGAAAATACACTGGGGAATTAAGCCAAATGCTGTGGGTTGTTCCCAGACTCCCTTTCCCCTCCTACCTTTTTGCCAAGCTAGTTCCTTCCCTTGGCACTGATCTCATTATGCATTTGTCAAAGATACACTGTCACTTGAGCGCTTTTATTATGTGCAAGACTTGGCAACCCATCTCACCTTGGGGATTTGCTTATATCCTCTGTGTGTTATTGTACTGTTTTGGCATCCAGTAAATTCAGGATGCCCAACCTTTGATGTCCCTTCCAGCCCCTAAATGTGGAAACAATGACTGAAATTTTGGATCAAAGCATCCTGTGGACAGCAAAGCAGCATTGCTCTGTGATGCTCTACAGAAACGGAGGACGAAGCCCAACAACTAAAGCGCAGGCCAAGAATCCTTCGTAAACAGGACTAGCATCTCCAAATTCATAACCATGCAGGGAAGTGAAACAAAAGGTTTGAGGACAAAGAAAAAGGAAGATAGCAGTTTCCAATGGTACAAAGAGAATGGGAGGGGGAATGTCCAACACTTTCTAAATATAGAGAAGAGCAAACCACTCTCTTGCTATTTTAAAACCATTTTTGGGCAGCCGTTCTTCGCTCTTTCCCTCCCTTTATTTAAAGATGCATAAAAAGAACTGGGAGTGAATTCAATCGCATGAATGGAAGCAATAGGTTGGACCATTGTTCCCTTGCTACACGGGGAAAATTCTAAAATAATTTCAATTTGCGTGGTATTTCTCTGCAGCTAATTATATGGTAGGTTGCACAGAAAGGAAATTGCACCAGTCATATAAACTGCAAAGCCAATAGAGTTCTGGAAGAACCCATTTCTCAAGCAATTAGTAGCTTTGTGTAGATCTCAGTATCCTAATCAGTGAAATCCACTGAAAGTCCTGAAGATTTAGGTCGAGATCAAAATTAGGTGGACATCTTTCCTAATATGCAGCACTCTATTGGCATAGCTGTCAAGTTCTCCCTTTTTTAAAGGGAAATTCCCTTATGCTGGATAGGCTTCCTCGCGAGAAAAGGGAAAACTTGACAGCAATGTTCTGTTGGTCAGGGGACACTCCTGTATTTGAAGGTGTCCTCTGTTTGAAGAATTCCTGGTCCACATCTGGTTGAAAGATAAAGAACTATAAGAACATTCACAGTGAAAACCAGGATCTACAGGTCACCTGGTCACATCTTCCCCACCATGGCTATGAATACGCATCCATTTCAATACACTGATTTAAATTACAGCGATTCTTTCCCAGACAACAGGGGTATCTTGTCTGCCTCCCCCTCCTTCCAGACTTGTTGAGATTTCTGTTGGAAATTGGACATCTATTGGATCACACTGTGAATTATTCAACTACATGTAAGTAGTTGAATGGGGGTTTCCAATGCACATGCTCCAGTTGAATGTGCAGCAAAATGTACAACATTAATCCCTGTTGCAGAAATTTTGTCAGATCTTAGGAGCCCAATATTGGCAAATTTGCTTTGCATTGCCATTCACAAAATGGTCCTCTTGAAGGCATTTGAGGCTATCATATGAATGCAACAGTGCCACCCGGTGGCTCTCTAGCCAGCCAGTTTTCGATATATTACCCAGGACTGGAACGGGGTGGGGAAGCACCCTTGCAGAATAAATTAACACTTAGAGGCTGTAGTCCTAGGCACACATGTTTGGGGCTAAGCCCCCACTGGAATCAATTAGACTTCCTTCTGAGGGCATTAGATTGTGATGTCAATAAATTTTGACGTGGCTACTTATTTCATTGCAATACGGTCCCTGGCACCCTTTATCCATTGTGCTTGACTTGCCCCGAGAACAACGTTTGGATTGCCTTGTTATGGCTCACATTATTTTTCCATCCCCAAGAGCCCAAGGATTGCTGCTAGGGACACGGCGAAGATGCAGGCAAAGCCTTTTCCTGCCACTAGGCTCAGAACCCAGGTGTGCTATGTATTTGTTTCAGGACGAATGCAAAATGAAACCGGCCAGGGCATATTCAGGTCAATTGTAAGGCAATCTAAAATGAATCTAAAAGGAAGGAATAGGAGTTCCCATCCACTCCTCATTCTTACCATTGGGGGGGGGGTGTTCCTAATTTCCAGCGGCAGCAGGTAGGACTGGCTTCCTTGGCAGCTGCAAGTTTTGCTTCTCCCCATAGAACTCCCAGGGCATCTTGGAAGGAAAATATGGCAGCCAGCAGGAATGGCTGCAGAGGTCCTCTGGAACAGGCACCACAAACCACAAAACCAAGCTTGTAAAACAGTGAATGAAACTTTCCCCAAAACGTCTGCTATATATACATTATTTACACAATGGGCCCCGTGTGATTGGCTAATTCCGGGCTGCTCCTGTAGGCCAATGGGGTTGCGGATTCACTTCATCCAGGAGCCTGATTGGCTGCTCTTGCAGACCAACCAGACTGCTGCATCCTGGATCCTATTGTTCTAGGATTCAGCTCAGTGCATAACACCTCCCCTGGTAAAACCTTCCCCTGCGATTAGAAGTTAGGCCTGTCAGTCACAAAGAAGCTCCCCCCCGCCCCCACCCGACCTTCTCTCCACCCCGGCATTTTTATAATACGAAAAGCTTGCAGAAGAAAGGTTTCCATTTTTTGCAGGCACAGTTTGTGGCATTTTAAAAAAAACATCTGAATCTCTGAAGCATCCTAAAGCACTTTGGACTCAGAGGTCCTCTGTTCAGTTTTGGGGCACTCCCGCTTTGTCTGAGACAATCCACAAATCTCTCTGAAACAGCCCCTTTTGGGTTCTTGATTTGGGAGTCCTCCAGATCTTTTGCACACCCCTGGGAGGAACCAGAGGGAAAGCACAGGGGGGGGGGGGCAACAAATGGACAACAACATTATGAAGGTGCCCCATAAAAAGGGATTGTCCCAAGTGTGGGGATTCTGCAGTGAAAAGGCTGGTTGTGGAAATGCCCCCTGCTTCAGCTACAAAGTAACTGAACAGGCAAGTTTTCCAAGTGAAGAACAGGGGGGGGGGGGGTCAGGCAACTTGCTGCACGACTCGGAGTCAATTATTTTGTGAAGCCAGATATTGGGGAGGGGAGGCGAAAAATCTGGCTGCTGCTTTTGTCAACAGCTCTTTCCTTTGATGTCTAGTTTGAATCTTGCGGGTTAAACCAAAGCTTTGCAACAAGACCCGCAGAGAGATGACTGTGTGAGGCAATCTGAAAGCGGAGGTTGCGCATTTTAAAAGGAATATTATAAACTGCATTTCATTAGAACCATTATTTTGTTCATTTATATTTTGTTCATTGTTTCAGCAGCATTCAGCTCTTCCACCAGCATTAAGTAGGAATTCTACATTCGACTGATGGATCCTAAGGGGTGGTGCAGACAGATTTCATTTTAAAGGGCTGTATATGACTTCTGCTGCTCATTGGCTCACAAAAATGGTCTCTCGAGCCAAGCATCCTGCTAGTTCCAGCTGTTGCACAGATACTTGAAAGAATTTCTTTGGAAATGCTTATTTGCCTGCCTGCCAGATTGTAATGTTAACTTTGTCACTCTGCAGAAGCTGGCAAGCTCTGGACAATCTATTCCCCTTAAAAGTTGGTTCGAGATTACTTTTCTTGTGCAAATGATTAGAAATTGTGGTGATATTATGTTTGCTGATGGTGGTATTATAAGACAGCAGTGCATCACATTAGTTGAGATTTCATTATTGTTGATTTGATGGGTTTAGGATTGCTTTGAAGATAAGGATCCACCCTAGGTTAAATATTGAGAAAACTAATACCGTTCCAGCATGTTTTAGCATATTTTAATTCCAGTCCTCTTCAGAATAAATCTGAATCTATATAGATACTATGAAGTAATATAACTAATGTGAAATCTGCAAACAGCAGGAATAATTGCACATACTCTTACTTTAAAGCCCATTTACTTGGAAACAGTGGTGGCTTTAGGTCTTGCTGGGTAGAAAGCAGGAAGACCCACAGTAGGTGGAGACAGTTTTGTCCCATCCTTCTGCATGCTGAATTCTACTAGGGCAACGCTGAGGCTGTGCACACACAATACATTTTAAAGCACATTCCAAGCACATTTCTCCCTTAAAGAATTATGGGCACTGTAGTATGCTCAGGGTGGTTGGGGATTGTAAATCTGTGAGGGGTAAACTACAATGGCCAGTATTCTTTGAGGGGAAGAATGTGTTCTGAATGTGCTTTAAAGGTATAGTTTACCTTTACAACCTGAGACCAAGGACGCAGAATCTGATAGACAGTCCTACCCCCTGGAATGGTTGCAAGTAAGCAGGTAGGCAGGTGGGGTCTGGCTAAGGGCAGATAGAAGCTGGTGGAACAGTCCCTCAATCGCCCTAATGGATGTGGTTGGCGCTGTGGTCTAAACCACTGAGCCTCTTGGGCTTGCCGATCAGAAGGTCAGCGGTTCAAATCCCCAAGACGGGATGAGCTCCTGTTGCTCTGTGCCAGCTTCTGCCAACCTAGCAGTTCGAAAGCACACCAGTGCAAGAAGATAAATAGGTGCCACTGCGGTGGGAAGGTAAATGGCATTTCCACGCACTCTGATTTCCGTCACGGTGTTCTGGTGTGGCAGAAGCGGTTTAGTCATGATCCAGAAAGCTGTCTGTGGATAAACACCAGCTCCCTCTTCCTGAAAATGAGATGAGCACCGCAACCCCATAGTCACTTTTGACTGGACTTAACCATCCAGGGGGTCCTTTACTTTTACCTTTTTACCTAATGGACCAGCCTCCACTGCTTAGGTATAAGAGGGAAGTTAAGCTATACAGCATAGCAACACATTCCAGGCTGCACAACTGCCGTGTGTACATTAGAACAGCTTCTGCATTGCAGCCAGTGAAAGAAGCCAATCTTCAACTGTATCCCTTTATATGCATGGATCAGGCCCTTCACTGAATTAAATGTGCACTAAAGTAATTGTATCCGCAACTTTCTGGATCAGTGTGATAGCATTTTAGGTTGTAGTCCAGTCCCACTGAAGCCATCAAGTACTGTGAGAACAACATGCTAGATTAGATGGGGGTATCGGCCTGATCCAGCAGGCTCATCTCATGATCTCATGTAGGTGTTGGGAAGAAAGGATAACCAATGCCCCGCACAGCAGAAGCAACTCACTATAAGGCAACTTCCGGTGTTGGTTCTCTCCATCTCCACATGCCAAGCCATGGCCCTGATGTTACAGAACAGCCCTGGTGCTGCCACAACGATGCTCAGGACCACTAGGTTTAAGACACCCGATCTTATTTTGTATTCCTCACAAACAAAAGCGACAACTCGGGGATAGATATGTATTTCTGTCACGGAGTGGGGAAAGTATTTCAGTTCGTGTCAACATGACCAAGTGCAACAGATAGCTGTAGATCAGAGCCTGACATTTTCTTTCCTTCTGAGGAATAATTGGTTTTCTTCCATGAAATACAAGCACAGACTAAGCAAGCAGGCCCCTAGCGCTGACACCTTTTTAGTATGGTACAGCTGATATACAGTGCTTTCTAAGAAAAAAGACCCACCATGTATCTGTTTGCTTACTTTTCATTCAGATGCCAATTTGTCTGAAATGGTCAGCCATTGTCTTCACAGGTTGTAACCTGCTAAACCAAATGCAGCCTACCAACCATGTGGCAATCTACTGGAGGTGGTAGTTTTGCAGTTCTAGGCAGGGGGCAGAAACACGTGCACTTTTAGGGCGTCCCTGGTAGTGAGTCGTCATTCATGTTTCAGCATGGAGTGTCACTAGCTGCTCAGGCCAGTGGTGGAAAGGCCAAGCCAAACGTTCTTGAGAGAACATAGATTCACCGTGATGCAAACCATAGGAACATAGTAAGCTGCCTTATATGAAGTCATTCCATTGGTCCATCTAGCTCAGCACTGTCTCTGCTGATTGGCAGCAGCTGTCCAGGATTTCAGACAGAAGTCTCTCCCAAACCTACCTGGAGATGTTCTACCTGGGGCCATCTCCACTGGTTCTTCTAACCAGAGTGTAGAACAATGTTTCCTGCTCTTACTCTGGCGATTTGTTGTTGGGAAATAGTGGCCGGTTCTTGCTAAGATGCTGAGGAGTGCCATTGTTACAGCTGTTGGATCAATCCATCAACCTCTGGTGGATTATTTAGAAGGATTGGGTCCGGTATCGCTTTTGCTCTGCGTGTGTGCCAGTATTCATACTCAGCAGAATTACATCTCACTGCAGCTCCTTCCTTGGAAGTGTCCTTGGGGTTGAAGGTACACACAGTAGGCAACAAACACTCAGGGACGCCATAAAGATCCAGTCTAGTGTAGAGGTTTAAAAGCATATTGGTAGCAAATATATACAGACATTCACTACTGCCATGGTTAAGGCATGCTTAGAGTCCAACAAGAGTCCAAGACTCTCTCTCTCTCTGCTTCTCTCACTGCAAGGTGCAAGCAAGGTGCAAACAACAAGTTACAGTACAAGTTACACATAACCTTTGTTATCAGTACTTCCTGTCACACTGCACATGTCCAAAGAACAGTTCCCACAGAAAATGTCCTTGCATAGACAAAACAATCTCAGCCTTCTGCTGCTTCTTGAAACTTCTTCTCTGTTCTCTCACACACAGAAAGAATATCCAACAGCAGCACCATCTTTACCCCCATTTCACACATGCACACTTTGCCCCTGCCCAGGTTTGCCAGAATGGCACCCTCCAGCAACACACCATGCAAAGAGAGTGGTGAAGTTGTGTGTGAGAGAGAGGCATTTTGGCTCTGTCCAGCTAGGATGGCCATCACAATTTTCAACATGGGTACCCTATCATTTGCCTTTGAAAAGTGTGCCACCCATATTTATTCAGAGGTGCCCCTTAAAGCTGAAATTCTGTTTATACTTACTCATGAGTAAAGCCCACTAAACTTCTGTGTAAACATTTTAAGGATGGGGCTCATTGCTTTTTAGAAAAGTGATTATATCTGTGGCTTCACTGAGAGTGAGGCATTGCAGGTAAGTTTTTATTCCTTACTTTCCAGTTTTCTGCAATTGAGGCCTGCGATCAGAATTGTGATCTTTGCCCTGCTTTTTCTTCCATTCCACTTTTTTGAACGTGGTTGAATATCCTCTGGGCCATATTTATATCCCTGATTCATCTGATTGACAGATGACTATTATTCATACACACCCTTGCTTCTTCTTCTAATCCTCTCCTGCTGTCCTGGGAGACTTACTGTCCAGCTTTATTTTCCATCCCAAGAAGCTCAAGAAGACTGGAGCGTTCAGGAATCAATATTCATATTTTCTTCTTCAGACATCATATGATTGTTCATGTGACTTATGTCAATTTATTCAGTAAGACAGCTAAGAATCCCATAGCAGTTTGTGTACAAGGGGTTGTGTTTATATCTCCTCTATAGAACCATGTATCTTTATTATGTTGTCCAATCAAATAATCCATTAAAGTTATAGGGATATTTTATGCTTACAGGCAAGGTTTGGATGGGATCATGCACAATAAACCTGCCTGGACAAATCCAGACTTTAGAAAAATTAGTTTTACAAGCTGTCTTTTTTTTTTTTAATATGGCCAATTGCTTCATTTTCTGTGTCTCTTGGCACATATGAAGAACAGACGCACACATGTAGGGTTTCTGAGTTTCTGATTTACTGACCACTGATAGTCTCAGTTTTCACAAAAAAATATTTAGCTACAGGATAGTGTATTAGGGACATTCTTAAATAACGGCAACCGATAAAAGCTGAGCCTATAAAGGGTTCCATCTCCTCATAGTTTTCTATTCTGAGAATTACTACCAGCATAATCATGGCTCCCTGCACACTAATATTTCCTCTGATACAGTATGATCAATGTTGTGGAAAAATATTTATTATATTTCTTCTAGCTACTTAAAGGCATTACTGAATTATGGGCATCGCAAAACGAACCCACTCTGCATTTTTTCTTTATGTGACATTTTTACAATCTTCATTTTCTGCTTTGCAGCTGCTGAGCTACAGTGATCACCGGAGGTCCCCTCTCATGATTGCTACCAGGGTTAGGAATTCCTTTTATTGCATCCAAAATGCACTTCCCAGGAAAACATCCATGGTTTGGAGCGTTTTCCCCCCCTTCATTCTGCATTTTAAAGAAATTAAAGTCACACTTATTCCCTGACTTAGCTGACATGCTTGATACTTGGGACAAAGAGCATCACACCTGTTGAGGAACGAAAACAAGAAACTATTAACACATCGAACGGTTCTTATGAGATTCACAGAGATGCCATTTTGATAATAGTTTTGACATTTTGGAAGGCTTTCCCCTTTATAGAGTGAACCATCACCGCAATGAATTTTCATGTGAATTAAAAGAGAAAACCCAAGAACAGCTCCAAACTACCTGTTCCTCAGAAGTATGTGATCAAAGCTTTACATCTCCTGCATTACAGGGAGATGAACTAAATGGCCCTTGGGGTCCCTTCCAACTCTACAATGATTAATGTGATTAATGATGGCAACCTGTGGCCCTCTGGGTGCTGCTGAACTACAGCAATGTTGGTGTCATGTGAACAATGGGTTAAATTACTTCTTTTTTTGCAAATAAACCTTTATTTTGTTCCAAAAATAAAATACATAATAAAAGTACAAAAGTTGTTTCGAATTACATAATTTTGTGGCAAATTTTCCCGACTAGTTTAACAAAGCACAAATAAATCATTGTCAAATTCAAACAAACCTTATAAACTAAACAGAATCATACTCACAAAAAAAGGTAAAACCATATCACAAAATACTATCGTGTTATACGATTTAATATCCCTTAGTTTTCCCGTTTTAAAAAAAAGTATAACCTTCCCATGACTTCCTACCAAACCCAATTAACTAACAGTCTGAGAGGAGAATCAACACAAAAATTTCAGGAAAAATGGTCAAGATATAAAGCCTATGTACAAAAATATAGCAGGAATCGGCTAATCACACCAGCACTTGAATAATTCGGAGTACGGCTTTAAAATTAAACACCGATGGAGATACAGTTAGGCAAGAGCATATGGGAAGTGTACAGACATACTGAACAACTGAGCTGGAGCATGCTCACAGGAATGATTGGAACAATGGGTTAAATTACATAGTGCTTGTCCTGTTCGGAAAGTTCAGCTGGTGCAAAATGCAATGAGCGACCAGATTGCTCACCAGAACAGGATGGTTTGAGCGCATATAACACCAATCCTGGCACAACGGCACTGGCTGTCGGTTAGTTTCCAGGCCCAACCAAACTGGACCCTGCATTTGTCATCCGAGGCCCTTCTCTGTGTCCCCATCCCTGAAAGATTTGGTGGGTGGTAACAAGGGAATGAGCCTTTTCCAGTATTCCTGAAGGAGCGTCTCCACCCCCATCGCTCTGCCCGGACACTGAGGTCCAGCTCCGAGGGCCTTCTGGCGGTTCCCTCGCTACGAGAAGCCAAGTTACAGGGAACCAGGCAGAGGGCCTTCTCGGTAGTGGCGCCCACCCTGTGGAATGCCCTCCCACCAGAGGTCAAAGAGAACAACAATTACCAGACCTTTAGAAGGCATCTCAAGGCAGCCCTGTTTAGGGAAGCTTTTAATGTTTGATGGATTTCTGTATTTTAATATTTTGTTGGAAGCCGCCCAGAGTGGCTGGGGGAACCCGGCCAGATGGGCGGGGTATAAATAAATTATTATTATTATTATTATTATTATTATTATTATTATTCTGTGGTGGCTCCCCAGCTGTGGAATGCTCTCCCCAGAGAGGCTCACTTGGTGCCATCATTACACGTCTTTAGGTGTCAGGCAAAAATATTCCTCTTCACCCAGACCTATGGCTATTAAATAATCTATGTGGGGGAGTGGACTGTTATTATGATGAGAATTTTACTATTAGGCTGTGTGTCATTATGTGTTTTTTTTTTTAATTATGTTTTTATCACTGATGTTCTGTAATGTGCTTTTAATATTGTACACCACTCTGGAATCTTCTGATAAAGGGCGGTATATAAATTGAAAATAATAATAATAATAATAATAATAATAATAATATCCAGTCCTTTAAAGATACATACAGTACAAAAGTAAGCAAAGAGGAAGAAAGCAGTGCCCATTACCACATGCTAATAACTCATTTCTCTTGGAAAGGAAAACAAATTGCTGCCATTAAGAAGAAAAAGTCTATTGCTTTCCCAAGAGCCATGAGAGACTATAGCAGGTCGATCCTATGAGCCACAACACAACAAATATGTGTTTAGGATCAGACACGGCAACTGCTGTGTCAAAGCATTGGCAGGGCCAATTGCCTCACTCACACTGCCCATAATGCAACTGAGCAAATTGTGCCCGTGATTTATTTTCCTCTCCCCTGGAATGCTCTCTCCTGGCTTTGAGCTTCTGTCCCTGAGGGTCAGAGCTGCTTCAGAGAGATCCTCTTCACTCCCTCATTCAATAGAAGAATTGTTTATAATTGCCATAGATCTATTGATTTAAGTTAGATGAGCAGCAAAGTTCTGCAGCCGGGCATTCAAACACTCCCTGGAGTATGATGCCAAGCACCTGCTACCTTGCAGCCTTCTGCAAAATCCGCTGCTTCAAATTAAGGGTTGTTTTGGATACTGCACACGGTTTGTCTCCCAGCAGAAGACCCCCAACAGGTTCTCAGTCCTGTTGGTACCATTCACATATTACATTGCTATGGTTTGCTGTATTTAAACAACTTTTCCCACTGAATTGTACAGGAGCTTGGAGGAGGAGGAAGAGGAGAAGGTGGGGGTTCTTTTAAGCCATAATACTACTATTATGTCGCACCCGCTCTGTGGAACACCCTCCCGACAGATGTGAAGGAAATAGATAATTATTTAACTTTTAGAAGATGTCTGAAGGCAGCCCTGTATAAAGGTAAAGGTAAAGGACCCCTGACAGTCGCAGAAGACTCTGGGGTTGCGGAGCTCATCTCATTTTACAGGTTGAGGGAGCCAGCGTTTGTCCGCAGACAGTTTTTCCGGGTCATGTGGCCAGCATAACTAAGCTGCTACTGGTGCAACAGAACACCGAAACCAAAGCAGTGCACAGAAGCGCCTTTTACCTTCCTGCCAGAGTGGTACCTATTTATCTACTTGCACTTTTTGGCGTGCTTTCGAACTGCTAGGTTGGCAGGAGCTGGGACTGAGCAACGGGAGCTCACCCTGTCGCGGGGATTTGAATCGCTGACCTTCTGATTGGCAAGCCCAAGAGGCTCAGTGGTTTAGACTACAGCACCACCCGCATCCTGTATAAAGAAGTTTTTAATGTTTGATGTTTTACTGTGCTTAATGTTTTTAATTTGTTGAAAGCTGCCCAGGGTAGCTCAGGCAACCCAGTCAGATGGGCAGCATATAAATATATTATTATTATTATTATTATTATTATTATTATTATTATTTGACGTTACTAAAGGTTAAAACCCATTAAGGCATTCAGAGTCCTGTAGGGGGGAAAACACTGGCAAAAACCTATAGGATCACTGGCAAGACAGATATGATTTAAATAAATCACATTTTTTAAACATCTCAGTACAGTATAGCCTATGTATTTCTGCCCCATTAAAAGAGAGAGAACTAGTTGTTAGCCAGATTTTAGGGCATAGATAAGTTGTTATCTCATTTATAGCAGGCAATAGTAATATATGTACATGAGACTGCAAAGATTTGGGAATGACAAGATGGAGATTATTAATAGCTTAATTGACATTAATGCAGTTGCCCTTACCCTTATTACAGTTTGTAAAATTACCTGAAACTACCAGCTGAAGCCTTATTATCCCTAGAGCTACCCAAGGATATGAGGCTTTATTCTGGGCCAGACCTAGGCAATGACATTGCCATAGATACTTAGCCGTAGAATGATTCCAGTAAATCATTATAAATGCATTATAATAAAGATGTTATGAGCTATCACATATTAACCTTCAGCCCCGAAAGAAAGAGCAGGAGCTCGCCCGCTCTGTTTCCACCTTTCGTTTTGCAAGAAACAGGCTTTGGCTAATGAATTAACAAGTATTCCACTGATGACTGAGCATGCTGTGTTTACTAACTTAGTATCTCCTATGAGACTAAAAGCACTAAACAAATACTTCCAAAGGCCCCCATAAGAGACATTTTAAGGCTTCCTCAATCTAACAGCTCCCCAGCCACCTAATCTCGTCTTCGAATGTTACGTTTAGTTTTACTCACCTAGCCCCATGTTAAATGTGACGGATGTGCCTTATATGGAATGTTACATGCATCTCCATCTGGAACAATGATATGCAACATATTGTGACCCCTTAAATTGTGGCTAGTTTTCCTAGGTAAAGGTAAAGGGACCCCTGACCATTAGGTCCAGTCGTGACCGACTCTGGGGTTGCGCGCTCATCTCGCATTATTGGCCGAGGGAGCCAGCGTACAGCTTCCAGGTCATGTGGACAGCATGACAAAGCCGCTTCTGGCAAACCAGAGCAGCACATGGAAACGTCGTTTTCTCAGGCAGCGGTGGAGCTTCATGCTCCGCCACTGGGGGCGGAGAACAAGTGTGCTGCCCCTAGGGACGTGGCGCACATTTTGGGAGTGGGGTGGGGCGTGCGTTTTGGAGGCGGGGCGTGCTGTGCGCAGGGACAGGGCACGGGCAGCCGCGATGGCGTCCCTGGGATTGCGCCGCCCAGGGCGCCCCGCCCCCACCGCCCCTATCTTCCTACGCCCCTGTTCTCAGGATAGTGTGTGTCCTAGCTCTTCTTCTGTTAGGAAATACTCAGGGTAGGGTGACAAAATGGGGGGTTGACCAGGGTTAGTTGGGAGAGGGAGGGAGAAATGTTGCTATTTTCATCTGAGGAATGTTGGAGGCGTTAAACCATGGGTAGGCAAACTAAAGCCCAGGGGCTGGATCTGGCCCAATTGCCTTCTAAATCCGGCCCACGGACGGTCTGGGAATCAAAGTGTTTTTACATGAGTAATTTATTTGAGCATAATTATTTTTATCCTTTTATTTAAAATGCATCTCTGGGTTATTTGTGGGGCCTGCCTGGTGTTTTTACATGAGTGTTTTTACACGTGTGTTTTTATTTAAAATGCATCTCTGGGTTATTTGCGGGGCATAGGAATTTGTTCATTCCCCCCCCTTCAAAATACAGAATAGTCTGGCCCCCCACAAGGTCTGAGGGACAGTGGACCGGCCCCCTGCTGAAAAAGTTTGCTGGCCCCTGTGTTAAACAGTGCATAATATGAGGAGAAATAAACCTGGACAGCTTTTCCAACAGAGAAGTGCCCTCTATCAACCACTTCAAAGAGAGAATTGTCCTCTGTAAAGCAGGGCAGATGATGGTCGCCTTAAGCAGCAGAGCCCTGCTTTGACACATAGCATGTAAGTTATGGTTATGTGGTGGCTACCAAGTTGCCAAAAACACACAAAAATGTTTCTTGGGAAACACCTGGAAGTGAGAATGCTCTTGGCTTGTGTTCTTGGGCGTGGTTCCAAGATGGATGCCAGACCAAAAACTGTATTAACAGAAACCAAGAAAACCGGTTATTGTTTATCTTGCTGATGTAGCCTATTTACATTATAATACTTACTGAGAAAGTAACATCTTAAAATGTGCCGTTGCTTTTACATTCTTACATTCAGCATTCCTGCAAAATCTGGCAAAAGGAAAAAAGATGTAACTGCAACACACCCACACACCCGAATGCTAACAAAAGCAAAGCGAAGGAGAAGAATAAACAGATCCACAGAAAGCATCATAATTCCCCAATATTATTATTTTTTAAACAAAACCTTTCTGCAACCAGGGAATCCCAGCAGCCTTCCCTGTGTGGAATAAAAGAGGTGATGTCGGGCAACGTTTATAGATATAAAGCAGAAGCATGAAACTTCAGAAATGTCTGGGTAAGGTTAAGCCTTGGCGTTTGGAGGGGGGGTGGAGGAGTGGTAGGAAAGCGTAGAGACAAATTTGTCATTTTGTGCATTCCGGCCCAGAGCTAGCCACTCTCTTTGGTCCACATCTGCAAGCAAATGTCAGACGCTGTCTGTCCAAACAAACTGATAAGAAGAAGTGGATCCATCACGCTAAGCGGGTCGGGTTGGAATGCACTTTGGCAGGTATTAACACCCCTCTGCCTCTATTTGAACTTCGGCAACATCACAGAATTAGTGGTATTTATGGCCGAAAAGAATTTCCATCTGCCCATCTGAGTCTCTTGTACAAATCAGTGGACAAAGCCATTTAGATACACTAAATCAGTTTTACAAGGCCAGGAGAAGGATTTATCGCTGTTATGGACAGGGGGCGGGAACTGCAAAGATCCGCTCGCTTGGCTTTCATATAGAATGGATCCCACGGCTCTGCCAACTTTTGCCTTGTTAAACCTTTTGCCCGTCTTTTCTCGGGGCGATTTAAAATCCTAAAAGGGGATTCATATTTTAATCATGTGAATTCTCTATGTGAATGTCAGTAGATTAGCACCTGAATTCCCCGTGTACTGAAGGGCTGAAACTCAGGCCCCAGACCCAGCATATGGTACAAGAGATTTCAGTGTAACCAGCAATCATTGCCACTGCTTTGAGTGTGCTGCTGTGCAGCCCAGGCAAGGGAGGCGTTGGCAGCAGAAGAGTTTGGACTTGATATCCCGCCTTTCACTCCCCTTAAGGAGTCTCAAAGCGGCTAACGTTCTCCTTTCCCTTCCTCTCCCAAAACAAACACTCTGTGACTAGCCCAGAGTGTGACTAGCCCAAGGTCACCCAGCAGCTGCATGTGAAGGAGCGGGGAAGCGAACCCAGTTCACCGGATTACGAGTCCACCGCTCTTAACCACTACACCACACTGGCTCTCCAGGGCTTTGGCAGGGCTTTGGCAGCATAACAGCAACAGAGTGGCACCTTCCTGTTTCACCTCACATGGCGATATAGGACATGCCACCCCTGGGTAGAGCACATAGGAGTGGGTGAATCTGTCAATTTCCGTTTCTCATTTTTTTTCCAATCTCAAGTTTCGTTCTCCACATTTCCACCTCAGTTTGCGGGGAGTGGGAGGGAGATTCGTCATGAAAATTTGTCAGCATTTGGGTTTGAATTTCTCCCAGTATACAGATTTGTGTAAAGTAATTCACACACACACACACACACACACACGTAATGAAAAATGTTGTTTTTACTAATATATGCATTCCATGCACGCTTTACCCCCTGTAAAGGGTGTTGTACACATTTCTTTTGTCTAGAGAACCACGTCATGAAATTTGGAGAATTTTGGAGAAATTTGGAGAAATTTGGAGAAATTTGGAGAAGTGTGAATTTTGGAGTAGGGCTGTGTTTCAGCTCACATGGGGTTTCAGAAAGCACGAATCAGGGAAGTTCAACATTACATGGGAAATGAATCAAATTTCTGCCCCATTCCTAAGCATCTCTAGGTGGAGCTGGGAAAGAGTTCTGCTTGAAACCCTGGGGAGCAACGATACTGAGCTGAGTGGGCCGACGATCGGACTCAAAGGAGAGCAGGTTCCCGTGAGCCATCAAGGAAATTATTATTCAGAAAGCTGAAACAGCCACTTAATTTTGCACACATAAGGATACGGAAAGGAAACGGCGAGAGAGAGAGATGCTAGCACATTCCAAACTTACTGTTAGTAACAAGTAACTTGCTAATGCTCACTTCAATTTATAGACATCTGTCTCGCATCAGCTGCGCTGACACGCCCCTCCAATTACTTCCCCATATGATGGTACATTTATTTCACTTAGATGTTGATGGTGCAGGCTTCTTTCTGTCTTCATGTGGCATCCACCTCCAGTTCTTTGTACATCTTCCCATTTTAAATAGCCCACAGGCATGGCACATATTTGCATATTTCTGGAAACAGCAGGAACTGGGAGTGTTTTCTGATGTTTTCCAGGGAACTTCTTTCAGCTCTGTCGCGAATTTCTGTCCTCTCACTGCATATTCCAGCACCTGCAGATGAGGTTAACGAGTGCAGAATTATTGTTGTTTTTATGCATAAATTTATCTATGTACTTGTATAGCTCCAAAATGAAGTTCTATTTTTTTATTTTTTATTTTAAAAAAGGTTGAAAAGCAGCTCAAAGATGCTTGCCGTTTTAAAAAAGAAAGTGGGGTGTGGTCATTGGTGAGAAAACCTGAAGTGCGACCCTCCAGACCAGATTACTTTTTAAGCGGGAGCAGGATTGTGTAAAATTATGTGTAAAATTACAACCTTGGATTGCAAATCCCATTTTCATTGTCCACACACATTATTTATTATGGTCCAAAGACACACAACAACAGTTTCTAAAGCAAAATACAGCAGGAATACAGAGAATACATTCCTATGTTTTATCCAGGGCATGTTGATTTCTAATTCTTATTACCACTAAGATAATTTTTTACCATGGCCAGGGTAATATAATTTGTCTTATCTTCGAGAAGATACTTGAGATTAAAAGGTTTAAGAATTTCCAGGAAAATTCACCAATAAGGGTTTAATTAATTGATCCCTGTCAGGAAAAAACCTACTTACGAGTAGGACCCTGGCAGAGACACATGCCCGCCTGGCATGTTCTCCCCCTCCTGGGCGATCGTTCGGGAGCTTCATAAGCATTCTCCAGCCCGAACATCACAGCGACTGGTGCCAGACGACACAAGCACACTTTAGGGATCCACAGAGGCTGCGCAGTTGCGTAACAGAAGTCAGTAGCACAGCATCTTGGCTAATCTACTTTATTTACATATAAACACACACGGAGCTCTTCATCATGGCTCCCTCTCTCTAGCTTCACAGACAAAGGAACAACAGTACCACTTCAGAAACACGTAAGACAAACATCCTGTCTATGTCACATCCCACTCTGTGGAATGAAAACACATACAGTCATATGACAGACAACAAACCTATGATTTGCACACGGGGAATGAATCTCCCAACAGTCAGCACTCCTTAACCAATTTGGTTGACTTCTGAGTAGACACAGGTTGTTTGGTTCTTTGTGTTGCTATACTTTTTTTAATAGTCTTGTGTTGAAAGTCAGACTCCGCAGACTCAGAAACATAGCTGCCAAGTCTCCCATATTCCCCGGGAAACCCCCTTTTTCCCAGCCGTTTCCTGCTGGCAGCCCGGATTCTTTTAAACCCCGTAAATCCCCCGGATTCTTACCGGCCCGGGGAGGCTCCTTCTGCACATGTCTGGAATCTCTGGACATGCGCAGAAGCGATTTCTGGCACTGCGGCCATTTTGGAAATGGGCAGAGCATGCATAGAAGCAACTTCCAGTGTCGCTCTGCCCTGTTCCAAAATGGCCGCAGCGCGACTTCTGGTTCCGCGCAGCTGCCGATCCTGGATTTTTCAATCTGGAAGTTGGCACCTATGCTCAGAAAGGACCCACGAAATGCGGTGCAGGGCTTTTTGCCACCACTCACAACATTTTGTTCCTCTTCTGTGGTGTTCATTTCTTCCTGCCTGCATCACCAGTGTCACATCAACCCTCTCAAAAATGTGTTTCCTTCCTTTCATTCCATTTGCAAAATCACAAAATGTGTTCCACCCGAAAAATTAACCATGTGCTTCATTTATTCAACTTGCTGGCTGGGAGTTCGCCAGGTTGGAGAAGACTGAAGTATGCATTACTTTAAATGCAGCTTTGAAACTCAAACCTGGGATTCCCAATGGCAATGTCTTCTCTTTCTCTTTTTTAACTACCAAAAGCAGCTTCCGGGGGGCACCCCTTTTCAACCCCAGTGTCATTTCCCTTTGGAAATCCCCTTCAAAGCTGCTACTGTCTGCCTGCAAAGCTGCTAATAGCACAAAATAAATCATGTAACTTATCAAGAAAGACATTGAACTTCTCACATCATTTGTGCAATAAATCTTAATGCACAGAAAAACAGGAGAGAGAAAATGATTGCACGATCCTACGTCTGCTTACTGAGAAGTTAGCTTTGTTGCCTTCAGCAAGCGCTACATGTGCATAGAATCATACAGCCAACATAAATGTCCAGCAATGGTAGGCTTTACATTTGCATTGAAGGCTAATTGAAGTACAGTCTGATTTAAGCATCGCCTGTTAAAATGTTTGATCTGTTTACACAGAGTTTGGTGTTCCATTGTGCAAAATGCTGAGGTCTAAGACATTTCCTATCATTAGCAATGCCACTGGGGGGGGGGGGACAACAACATACTAGCCACTGCCATAGTGCTGGTGGTACAATTTTGGAAGTTAGCTTCACACAGACCATGCTGTTCACTAGCCTTTGAGGATGCCAAGTGTAAGATTTAAATTAATGAGCTCTTCACTTATTGGAATGACTTCAGCACTTTGGCCACTTTCATAGATTTTTGTTTACTTTCGCAACTTGAGACATAAAGGAATATTGTGTGTGTGTGTGTGTGTGTGTGTGTGTGTGTGTGTGTGTGTGTTTTTATACACCCACACATATTTACTAGGCCGGCTAATCCCCTGCAACCATAGATGCACATGATGGTGTTTTTTAAAAAAATGATGCATTGTTTCGGGGTGTGTGTGTAGGAATTAACATAAAGAGAAGAAATATCTTGCGTACAAAGTGCTTGCTTTCAGATCCCATGTCCTAGAAAGTGTAACCTCCAAGTTGTTATCATCTCTGACTCACCATGTTATTGACCAGCCAATAGTGTTTTAATACCATGGTAAATGTAATGTCAACTTCCTTAATAGAATCAATTTTGATTTGAATTAATTTATTCCTCATGCAGTGTATATACATGCATCAGCAAAAGTGAGGATAGTGCAATAACCCACCATCAAGGTGATGTAGGTTCAAGGGAAAGAAGGATAACTGCTGTGGGGGGAGGGGTGGAAAAACCTTGGTTTGCTTGACTCTTCCATAGGCATTCATTGTATGTACCTTCTGCTTTTCACCTCCATTCTCTTCCCACAGAGCCGAAGATGTGGGCTCTCAAAACCCAAGTAACCAAGATGGGGCCAGCAATAAATATTTTCAATAAGGTGCAGTATATCGTATGGGTTTATGCATGCTTCCCCACAACTTTTTCCTTTCTTTCTTCATTTACCTATGAGAACTCACTTGTGCAGCCAAATCTATCCCTGTTGGCGTGGAAGGACTTGGGAGGAGCAGCCTGGGGAGAAAGAGCTGCTGCTACCACTACTTAAGGTGGATGCTCACATTGCCTAATGGTCATAGCTGCCAACTCTCCCGTATTCCCCGGGAAACCCCCGTTTTTCCAGCTGTCCCCAGCCAAAAAAACCGGATTTTTTTTGTTTTCCCCCGGTTTATTGTGGCGCAGCGGCCATTTTGGAACTGGGCGGAGCATGCTCAGAAGCGACTTTTGATGCTGCTTTGCCCAGTTCCAAAATGGCTGCAGCGTGACTTCTGGTGCGGTGGCCATTTTGGAACAGGGCAGAGCAGCATCAAAAGTAGCTTCTGAGCATGCTCCGCCCAGTTCCAAAATGGCGGCAGCGCTACTTTCGGTCTGCTACACCTGCGTCCAAGCATAATAGTTAGGAGAGCACTAAGGCAGATGGTATTAAAATACAGGCACTTTGCATTTTCTATCTTGCACCATCAAACTTAACAGCCCACAGTTCACAGCACGCAAGGAGTTGATACCACACAGAATTGAAGTTTAGAGTATAAGTTTTTACCACAAAGATACTACTACTGCAGCAGTATTTGCCCAGTGTCCTATAGTAACAGATTAGGAACCACATACATTGATTGCCTGTCAGTGAGGAATTGTTTCGCCCCACACAATGTAGCCACTTGAATATTTGCTGATGTTTCCCCAAAAGCACTGGGGGAATGAATCATTACTGAGGCAATTTACTTTCGGTTAGTGCATGAATGCCCTTCCCGTGATGCTTTGATGCTTTGTTTGTCCTCTTATAAAAATTATTTATGGCCCGAGTGTGATCTTCTAAATCAGAATACTTATTCTGAAATCAAAGCCCCGGCATGCTAATGCAACTCAAACCCCCTAACTAATTTTTCAAAGCCACGTTGAATATTCAAAAGCTGAAAATGAAGGAAAGGAGTTAACATTAATTAATATTTGAAGCAGTAAAATAAAAGCAACGGTGAAGCTAATTTTGCAGGACAATTAATCATGAGCTGTGCTAATTACACATGGGATTTTGCAAATGATTTTTTTTTCCGCAGGTAGCCGGGTAAAAATGATAATCCGTTACCCATCAAAATCATTGGCTTCTCACCAATGTCCTCAGCAAGAGCAATTAGTGGAAACAGCAGAGCTCCAGTAATTGCATGTCAAGAGAGGCAAATGGGAGGGTTTTAATTGCTCCAAATAAAGTCCATTTACACCTGGTTGTCCAAAAGAACGGCAACTCAGAGCAAGCATGTAACCACTTCCAGGTGCCCCCATAAATATAGCTGGATGGGAGCAGTGCTCTTGAAGCTACACATGCAATTTTGAGAAGCAAATGTCAATAGGCACTTTCGCATTGAACTGCAGTGTCATCACTTGAAGAAAAGAAACACAAAATATAGAACTATGCTTAGATAAATGTATTGCTCACTTGAGGAAAATGTGCATATTCTTTAGATTTGCCAGATATTTATTGCTGGCATCCCTCCCCCTTTGAAGAACTTTAGCCATCTTTAAGGCGCCAGGGGCATCAAATTTACTGAATTTTAGGATCACCGATAAAATGTTTTTAACAAGACATCTTGAGAGAGTGTAAAATAAAATAAAAATTACCATATTCATGACTAGAAGCTTATAAGTTTGCAATGCTATAAACTGGATGCCTGTAATTTGCTTGTGACTTTCGAGGGAGGGGGGAAATTAAGTTATCCTAGTAATTAGAAACTAAAAAAGTGCCATTTTGCATTCCATCTTCCACTCCTTTCATGCTACCGTTAGTTTTGGGTTTAATACAGGAACACATGGATGCACACAATTGCAAATGATCAATAATATTTAACTGTGTGTCTAAACTCTAAATGATGATGGATATATTTACGTAAGTATTACTTTCAAGGAAATTGCTGCTCAACTGATCACGTAGCACCTTAAACATTTATAACCATATATGTTCAAAAACTGCCGCTGTTTACTCTTTCAAAACAAATGGCTAAGGCTGCAGTCCTAAATACCATCCGGGGGGTTAAGTCCCAATGAACACAGTGGACCTTACTTCTGAGTAAACACACATAGCATCGCCTTGTAAATTGCTTTCCAGGTCCCACTGGTTTCTATTGTCCTCTCCCTTTCCTTCCATCTCTAACTGCACCATATTGAGGTGCTAAACAGTGTCCTTCCTGCTATTAGCTTTTTGTTGGGTCTAAGCTGACAGCCATCACGTTGACCTGCCTCAGTGTATTCTGTGCATGTTCAAAATCAGCGTGTTCACTCTTTATAACACTGCGGCAACTTAAAAGAAGAAGAGAAAGGCAGGCCTTGCTGTGAGTAGCTTCCGTTTCTGAATTACCCAGCAGATCACAGGTGTTTATCAGAATCCCGGGGGTGAGTCAGGTAATAAACGCTAGGATGGCAGTTTAAGCTTTTTTCCCATAGAACCAAATCCTTATAGCCCTATCATTTGCATATATTGCTCACAAAAGGCAACTTATGGATGCGGTGTTTCTAAGTGGTTGCTTATGGTTTGGATTTTTATTTTTATTTTTTGCCTCTCTCTCTCTCTCTCTCTCTCTCTCTCTCTCTCTCTCTCTCTCTCTCTCTCTCTCTCTCTCTCTCCGTTTTCTAAGCTTTAAATGTATAGTGGACATGGGGCCTAGGAATCTAGCCAATTACACAAGTTGTTGCACACTGATGATGGTAACTGATCTTAGCATGTGCCTTTCCTAAATATTTTCTACAGCATCACACGCTGGCTTTGATTTCTTTAAGAAGCCCAGCCTAGCACTCCAAGCAAGCAACATTGGCAGTTGGATCTAGCTGCCATTTTTATTTCCCGCCCTGACGCCAATGTCGGGTCAGTTTTGCCAGCCCTCTGAACTTTCCCTATTTTGGTCAGAGTCACTGGCACCAATTCCAGAGGGCCCTGGGTACCCAAGCACCCACAAAAAAATTGTTGTGGGCACTCAGTACCCACTCCAAGGGGCCTTGAACGTGACTTCCAGGTCCCGTCCAAGGCCTTGGAGGGCCTACATCCTACATCCTACATCCTACACCTCACAGGGTCTCTGACTCCACGTCTGGCTCCTCGCGAGGTCCCAGAGATCCTATCCGAGGCCTCATGGTGGCTTTGGAAATAGCATCTGAGGCCCTGTGGGCAGCGGCGTAGCTAGCCGCCTGCCCACCCGGGGCGGCAAACCCAAAGGCACCCCGCCGGGGGGCGAGGTATCCATCGCGTGCATGCGTCGTGCGTCACCATGCACGCATCCCGATGCATGCGTGCACAGGAGGCATACGATGCGACGCCACGGCAAACCCCATGAACAAGCCGCAGAGTGAGGCTGAGGCCGTCTCGCTTGCATTGGGGCTACTCCTCGATGGCGGTGATGCAAGTGAGACTGCCTCACTCTGCGGCTTGCTCGTGGGGTTTGCCGCAGCGCCGCGTCGTATGCCTCCTGTCCAGCCAGTTGCCTCGTGCCCAGCCTGCCACCTGGGGCAGCACGCCCCCGCCCCCCCATTACTATGCCACTGCCTGTGGGGCCTTGGATGTGGCATCCAATGCCTCGGGGAGCTTTGGAAGTGGTGTCCTAGGCCTCACAGGGCTTCTGATGCTTCTTCCGGGGGCGACGAAACGTGATGTATGCTTACCTTCCAAGTTCCGGACTGCAGAATCCGGGACCGGCAGCCATTTTACACCGGAAGTTGCGTCGATGTAACTTCCGGTGTTGCTTTGCCCTTCTACGGGCACCCAAAATGGCCGCCGGCGGCTTCAAAAGTCGCTTGTACGCATGTCAGGAAGTGTGTCGACGCAACTTCCGGTGTCGCCCCGCCCATCTATGGGCACCAAAATGGCCGCCGCCGACACCAGAAATTACGTCTATGCACTTCCGGACATGCGTGGATGCGACTTTTGAAGCTGGCGGCGGCCATTTTTGGTGCCCATAGAAGGGCAAATCGGAAAGAAAAAAATGGCCGCCAGCAGGAGAAAATAATGGAGAAAAATGGGAGACAAAGTGATACGGGGGACCACCGGGAAAAGGTAAGAAAAAAGGGGTTTTCCCGGGGAAAACGGGAGACTGGGCAGCTATGTGTATGGCGCACATGATGCAATGATGTCATGTTATTTCGGCGCCACTGGGCACCCATGATCTGGGGCCCAAGTAGGTCCCCCTGGTCAGAACTGAGTTAGGAGTCAATATCCCCTGCTGGCAAGCTCAGGTTCCACAGGGCAGAGACAATATTGAAGGTGATGGAAGTTGCAATCCAACAAAACCTCAAAAGTCCTCTCATCCCAATTGCACAAAACTCTGAACTCTTGAGCCAGTTCTTTGTCTTAGGACAAGGAACAAGTCACCCTTCCATTCCATGTACAAATGCTAACTGAGCTGTCTGTTGAATCTTCTTTCCTTCTTTCCTTCCTTCCTAATATTCCCGAAGCATCTTTATAGAATAGAAAGCTTGTCTATTTTCAACAGAAGCAGGTAAAGGTAAAGGGACCCCTGACCGTTAGGTCCAGTTGCGGACGACTCTGGGGTTGCGGCGCTCATCTCGCGTTATTGGCCGAGGGAGCCGGCGTATAGCTTCCGGGTCATGTGGCCAGCATGACTAGTTGCTTTTGCTTTTTTCCAAGTCTGAATCCAGTACAGGTGGGCAGGAAAAGTATTTAATACAGCCTATTATGTTATGCGATAGCAAGGTAAACTTTATTAAAAACTACTTCTTGCATTCCAGAAAGGATGCTGCTACATTCCGGGGCTGCGTTATTGCTCGGCCTGCTATACCTCTGGTTGCCATAGCAATATCCTCCTAAGTATTTGTAAGGTCACCAGAAGAAGAGCTAACCCTCTTACTCCTGGAATAACTAATGCAGCTCTGTTGCTGGCTTGATGTAAATAGTCTCAGGTGACAGCCAACTGTACATATAGTCAATTACAACAGCTCAAAGGAAATGATTTGTTGTAACAGCCACTGTTCAACCTCTGTGACATCAATGTTTCTATGGAAACAGTTGCCTATTGCGCGGCATAGAATTGAGTATTGATCAAACCAGGGCCGACACTATTTCAAGAGCCTCACTACTTTTCGGTGTGGCAATTTACGATAGGAACTCATAACATCACTGTATATTTCAAGCCCCAAGGAACCAATTTAGCAGACACTTACAGTAGAATATTAGCAGGGGTCAATAATGAAAGTCTGATTATGGACCTAGGACAATTATTCAGTGCTTTTGTTGTCTGCCCTTTCAACACTCCAGCATCTATTAATATTTCCAAATAATAATAATATTCAGGTCCGAAGAAAGTGCCGTATTCATCTTCCATTTCAAACTTTATTTTTCATTGTTATGGGATCTATCAATAAAATTATTCAGCTATATTAGCCAAGCTCTGACCTCTCAGAAGTAAATAACTATTGATCAAGAAGCGAATCTGTTGTGCCAGAGTTTCCATTACCCGTCTCATTGGCCCAGCAGATAAGGTGATTGTTACACAACAGTGGGAAGGGCCGATGTGAAGAATAGTACAATGCGATTTCTTACACCAGAAAGGCAAGTACAGTATTGTTAGCTGCATAAGGACTCTTTCCTTTTCTCAAACACGGATGAGGAGGAAAAGCTGCTAAGCATATTAATTCCACCATAGGAAAAAACATACTGAAGTCGCCATCAGGAGACCATTAACTTGGATTCATGTCTCAAAGTCCTGCAGGGGTGAGAGTTGCTGATGGGTTTGCAACCTGATGAAAACTGCATGAAGACCCACCCACCCCAGTCACATAAATGCGGTAGATCATTTATAACTGGCACCTGTAGACATGTTTGCAAGCCTGCTGGTAGCCCTGCATTGATTGTTTATGAACTCGAGTGATGTTTTGCTCAGGGACCACTGAAATCAGTTGTTGTCCCAGGACAACAGGTTTGAAGGTACCTGTACATGATGCAGCAACCTTGCTTGAAACTAAGGCCCTGCATGCCCTAGACCAGGCACCCCCAAACTTCGGCCCTCCAGATGTTTTGGACTACAATTCCCATCATCCCTGACCACGGGTCCTGTTAGCTAGGGATCATGGGAGTTGAAGGCCAAAACATCTGGAGGGCCGGAGTTTGGGGGTGCCTGCCCTAGACATTTTAAGCAGTATCATACCACTTTAAACAGTCATTTCTTCCCTAAAAGAATTATGGGGATTCTGGTTTCTTAAGGGTGGTGAGACATGCTAGAATACTCTCATCCCCTCACAGAACTACAATTTGCAGAGGTGCTTGGAAGAGGAATTGACTGTCAAACCACTCTGTTGAGGGGAATGGGGTCTCCTAATGAATCTGAGCATCCTTTTAGCTTAACTGTTGATTTTAATTATATTTTGAATGTTTCAAAATACCTGTTGACAATGTTAATGTCTGTTCAATTTTTAAATAAACCTCGTGAGGGCTGATTTACAATCAAGCAGTATGTGGATTTTGTTAAATGAATAGATACATGGAAAAGTAAACTTTAACTATTCTTCATACAGATGTCTTGTGAATTGCTGTGATTGAGCAGATCGAACACCATCCTAAGGTTGTCTTTGAGTGGGAGGAAATAGTAATTATCTAATCTAAAAATCTAATTATCTAAAAATCTAATTATCTAAATAATAATAATAATTTAATAATACTCCATAGAACATCATAGGAAGATAAAACTGCTTTCATTTATAGATTTGGACTAGGGGAAGTATAGGGGAAGTGGCTGAAGTGGGGCTAGTATTGAATTAAAAATGAAATTCAAAACTGTACTGAAAGGACATAGTTCATCAAGAGTATACAATGGTGGTAAAACCACAAGCTTATAGAAAGGCTCTCCCTCCCTCCTTCCCTCCCTCTCTTTCCACATTTAGCTCAGCTCCTCCATCCACAGCAAAGCTCTGCTCCAAAGGTACAGCAGAAAAGGCAGTGCAGTGTTGCTAGGTTCTAGAAATCTTCCTTCTGTTCCTTGACTACAGCAGTAGCTGTTTTTGCCTGGTTATTCCCTGGGCTCAGCCATCCCTGGCCAACCCCTTAGCCATCCCTCTGCTCCTCTGCCGGCATCCATGTTTATGGAATCAGAAAAGCAGCAAGCTCCGCCTGAAAGTTAATATAGTCTCTCTGTTACTACAGCTCTCTTAAGCAGTAAGCTCACACAGGAGTTGGTGCATCAGGCTTTACATGGCAAAAAGCTTCCTGGTGACTGTAGCAGCTGGCAGTTCCTAGCAGAGACATAAGAAAAGAATGTAAGAAAAGCAGTTAGCTCTGACTCAATCAGGACCCTGGCAGAATTACCCCTTTTCATGGGGACCAGAGAACCATCTGTGTTTCCTTCTTTTCTGCATGTTGTAAAAACAATGACAGTCGCCAGCTTGTGGTGTTCCCCCATAGTTGTTTACTGTGGATTTATTATTGCTGTTCATGCACGCTTTTTGCAGCAGTTGCCTGATAATAATAATAATAATTTATTTTGTACCCTGTCCATCTGCCTGGGTTTCCCCAGCCACTCTGGACAGCTCCCAAAAGAATATTAAAATACATCAAATATTAAAAACTTCCCTAAATAAGGCTGCCTTCAGATGTCTTCTAAAAGCCAGATAATTGTTTATTTCCTTGACATCTGATGGGAGGGCATTCCACAGGGCAGGCGCCACTACCAAGAAGGCCCTCTGCCTGGTTCCCCGTAACCTCACTTCTCGCCATGAGGTACCGTAACTGCCAGAAGGAGCTGGACCTCAGTGTCCGGGCTGAATGATGGGGGTGGAGACGCTCCTTCAGGTATACTGGGCTGGGGCTGTTTAGGGCTTTAAAAGTCAGCACCGACACTTTGAATTGTGCTCGGAAACGTACTGGGAGCCAATGCAGGTCTTTCAGGACCGGTGTTATATGATGCCTTCGGCGAAATGCCATCCCACCTTTCCCCCATTTAATCCAGATTTACTGTTTCCACAAGGTTTGTTTCCTTATTGAATTTTCCCCAGAGACATTAAATGGGAAAATAATATTAGAGGTTATTTTGATGTAGATGGTGTTGTGTACAGGGCTGTCTTAAGCATATGTGGTGCAAAGATCCTCCCAGCACACACCCCTCCAGGTTGCCTGGTCCCAGGCACACAGGAGGGCAGAGCCTGCTGGCTGCTTCAGCATCTCGCTGGCCTGGTCGCCCCTGAACTCGCAGTGCAGAGCCGCCTGCAGCAGAAGAGCCCACCGTGGCGCTCCGACTGACGGACGGGCTCTTCCCGGGCTCAACTCTCGGGCCCTGGACTCTCAGCCTGGCGCGCCTGAGAGCCCAGCGCCCGGATGCCCCACACCCCTAGCACCTATGGGTAAGACGGCCCTGGTTGTGTGGATGTTGCACAAAACTTCCCTTGCCCTGTGGAAGCACCCATTCCCAGCACGTTTGCACTCCTGTCTGCTTTAGCTGCACCAAAGCATGTCTCCCCTATATTGGTCTCTACAGCCACAGCAGGCACAGTTACTCTCCAAAGGTTTGATTTCACCCCCGAAAGCATACTCTTCCATTGTCTCCCAAGACTAGAGGGATACAAACATATGGGAAGAGCCTACAAATGCCACTGTTTTAAAAACATAGCATTGAGGTGGCCATTGTACAGTGGTACCTCAGGTTACAAACACTTCGGGTTACAGACTCCGCTAACCTGGAAGTAGTACCTCGGGTTGAGAACTTTACCTCAGGATGAGAACAGAAATCGTGCGGTGGCAGCTGGAGGTCTCATTAGCTAAAGTGGTACCTCAGGTTAAGAACGGTTTCAGGTTAAGAACGGACCTCCGGAACGAATTAAGTTCGTAACCAGAGGTACCACTGTAGCTGCTTACCAAGGGAGGTGGCTTCATGATTCTTGAACTCTTTAGATGAGCACCTGCTTCTTTCATTTCCAGTGTCTTTTTGATTTACTGAGCTTGCCAGTAACCTGTGCTATACAGGCAATACGTTATTGCACTGGGATATGAGCGAAACATGGAAGGTGAAGGCTCCGGCAGCCATCTCTCTTCAGGACATGACATTGCCAAGGAAATTTGACAGCTTTTCATTCCTTTTATCCTGGCGCATTTCCTCCTAATCCAAGAGCAAAGTTCTAATTACTCGTATTGTCAAAATGCGCTTCACCCAAATGGGAGGCGGGGCATAATATAAAGCAGTAAGTCTTTTCTCCCTTCACCTTCTACGGTAATATAATTCAAGCCAGGCATGGCCTTTCTCCCAGTCAGTCATGGCAGTCGGAAAGATTGGGCTCCTAAGTGGGCTTCCCCTTCCTTTGGCATTTCATCTCCAACTTGGCATTGCACACCACTCATCACTATCAGTGTCGAACACTACAGTATACTGTATCAGCCTCTGCAGCAGTTCCTGGCTAAATTGAATACCCTACATGTCCCTCATTTGACAACCCCAGCACTCAGGCTTGCTCATCAGTTGGTAACAAGTAGTTGTATACTCTGCAAATTAATTCTGGATGCATGTTAGAAAGAAGCCAGCTTCTACAGCTGACAGTGGTAGGCGTCAAGGCAGGACATGCTTTTCACTTGGGTAACCCCGCAAGGAGGACTTCTATCTCCTTAAGAGTTCTCTCATTGTTATAGACTTCTTCTGCAGTTCAGAACAGCAGAGCTGTAGAGGAGCGTGCAAAATGTAAGGCTATCAGTTGCTCTTTTCTCCCCGCCGTTGAATTACAGCTTAGCCTGAAGGCAGACAATACTTTTTAAGAGGGCTCTGAAGTAATAAACCCAACCGCATTAATACACTGTAAAAGAGAGAAGAGAGAGGGAACGGAAACTGCTTTGATAGAAGGATTGTGGAGGGTACGCTCTGTGTGCACATCACAAATGTACCCTCAGTATATTTTAGTCCCTGTGAATTTTGCAGATTTTTGAAATGCTACAAAATCTAGCAAAACATGCTTCCTAGAGGTGACTGTACAGCGTATATACGATGTATATGCATGAGCCAGGATGTCTCTCTCATACCATTTCATCTTTATTTAGCCTTGGAGGGGGAAATGCTACGAAGAAGAAGAAGAAGAAGAAGAAGAAGAAGAAGAAGAAGAAGAAGAAGAAGAAGAAGAAGAAGAAGAAGAAGAAGAAGCAGCAATAATCACAGAGGTCTGTAACAGGTGATGCTGCTCTGAGGGGTTATTTTTTTTAATTCATGAAGGCCACCAAATGTGCACCACCAAAATGGAAGGGCAATGGCAAGGAAGCCATGGAATTGACAAAGCTTCTCTACCATCAGAGAGCAGAAAGTGGGGGAATTCAATGGTGGAGCAGGTGGAGAGGTGACACAAACTCACTTTGCCAGCTCATACCTGAAAGGCTTGTGCTGCACTTACAATGGAAGCTCCAAAAAAATCACATTTAAAAACACACGCAGCAGCAAAGCAACAGTGGAAAATAACATGGAAAACCCAGGAGGAGGATTGCTGTTTGGAGTCTAGGAATAAATGAGTGAGCAAATTGTGTAAATGTAGGAAAGAAAGGGTGGTGTAGAAGTACCAGTACTGTTAAGCTTCAATCATATTTTTTTAATTAATTAATAATAATAATTTGTTTTGGAATTCTTTCTGTTTCTTAACGTGTGTCATCCATAGATCCATCCAGTGACTCATAGGAAGTACGCAAGTCCGTATATGAAATAAGTTGCAATATATCTCAACGTGTGACTGATTTAAACCCACAGGCAATGTCTTGACTTGTGGAGTGGATTGTATTTATGGATCTAATGCATTATATTAAGCAAATAGAAGCTCCATAATAAATGAGTGGTCATATTGATAAGTTAAAACATTCCCCTAAGTAATAATGGATACAAACCAAATATATTTATAACTTCCTTAAATTTTATTCTGAAAACTTTGGGTTACTTACCGGTACAACAACCTGGACGTTCAAATAATTTTTTTGACAGAAAGGTCCGGGGGTTGGGGGAAGTGGGGAAGTAAATCACCTTCTTTTTGTAGCATGTATTAGAAAATGGCCTGGCAAGCCAATTCTGGCTCTCTTAAGTAATTTATTTATTTGCAAATATAGACATTCTATCCTCACCTTTATTACTGAATGAGGATGTTTTTATTTGCCTAATGCATTAGACACATAAATTTCTCCCACTCAGCAAATCAAGTTATTGCTTACCTACAAGATACATTAGGAATGGGTTTAAATCACTCATTTTTCCCCAAGATATATAACAAGCTGGTTCCTATCCAGCTTTGTAATATATTCACAGTTGAAAACAGCAAGCAGATGTTCTTCAAAGCTCATTGTTTGTTGAAGCAATGCCCACTGCATTGTTTGTTTGCGGGACCATTTGTCTTTTCTCTGCCAACAATGTTCCCACATCAAGAGTACATGTTCTAATATGTATTGTCCACAATTACTATCATTGAAATGAATGGCTGCCAAGTCTTTCCAGTGCCCTGGGAACATAGATTCTGCTGAAACTCATTAGTTTGCCACTTTGTTTAAAGCAGAGATGTGTACTGCAGCAATGGGGAAGGGAGCCTTCAAAAATTTAAGGTATTCTCTCTCTCTCTCTCAGCTACTGGGCCATGGCATGATGGGCTATTTCTGCCGATATATTGTCTTTTTGGTATTTGCTGCTTCTCTCTCTTCCTCTCTCTGGCAATCGGAAGATCATTTGGAAGATGTTAAGAGGGAGGAGCATTTAGCCCATAATAAAGCTTCTCCCGCCCCACCCCCCCAAAAAACCTCCAGTAAAAATACAAATGCATCCTAAATTCAGGAAATGGGAGGTGCATGCAAGGGAAGTGATCTGATTCCTCACTAGTGAGTTTACTATACCCTGGCTAAACTGGCTTAAAGCACTAACAGACAGGAAATCCTGGCTTTTATTTCTGTGGTGCTTTGAGAGCCAGCTTTCTGATTACATAGCTCAGTGTCAGAGACCACATATTATGTATGCATGATCATAGAATTATAGAATTCTAGGGTTGGAGGGGACTATAAGGGTCCTCTTGTCCAACCTCCTGCAGTGTAGGAGTCTTTTGCCCAACACGGGGCTCAAGCCCACAACCCTGAGATAAAGAGTCTTAAATCATGTCAAAAAACTGGGGTCGTCCTATATACGGATAGTGGCATGGGGGGGGGAAGCTGCGCGCTGCCAACCAGCTGGTTGGCAGGCGCACAACTCTCCCCCATGCCACTGCGGGAGGAGCACACTCTGGGGAAGGGAAGCTGTGCACCGCCAGCCAGCTGGTTGGCGGCCCAACGCTCTAGGGAGCTTCCCGCCCACACTGGTGTGGGGGGGGAGCGGCTGCCCACTTTGCCAACCCCCAGCAATGGCACTGCTGGGGAGATGGCGCGAGTGCAATTCCCCCTGAAAAAAGCTCAACAACTTTGGGCCACCTCCCCTCATTTTATTTAAATTGGGTCCCCAAAAATAGGGGCCATCTTATACATGGGGGCGTCTTATACACAGAAAAATACAGTTCATTTTATATCTCAACGTTCCTCCCAAAGGAGCCCACGTAGCAGAGTTGGACACTAGCCTGAATCCTTGAAGACCTGCTGCTAGTCAGAGCAGCAACTGCAGTCGTACCTCGGTTTATGAACACAATTGGTTCCGGAAGTCTGTTCATAAACTGAAGCAAACTTTCCCATTGAAAGTAATGGAAAGGGGATTAATCCGTTCCAGACGGGTCCGTGGAGTACTCAACCTGAAGCGTACTTAACCCGAAGCATGGGTGTAATCGGTTCTGGAAGTCTGTTCATAAACTGAAGCGTTCCTAAACTGAAGCGAACTTTCCCATCGAAAGTAATGGAAAGTGAATTAATCCGTTCCAGATGGGTCCGCGGCGTTCATAAACCGAAAATTCATAAACCGAGGTGTTCCACTGTACTGAATTAGGTAGATCCATTGCTCAAGTATTCTTTCCCGGGACCCAGTGCAGTCTTGTAATGAAGACTTTCTTTCCTACCTCTTTCCATCCCTAAGCTCCTAACTGGTTTGAGAAACTGGAATCTTGATGAGCCACATAGGAAGCTGCCTTGAGGAATCTCAGCTTTGTCTAACTGGCTGTGACTCTCCAGGGTTTCAGACAGAGCCTTTCTCAGCCATACCTGGTGTTGCTGAGGCTCAAACTTGGAACCTTTTGTTTATGCCCGTTGTTGTTGTTCTTGTTGTTGTTGTTTAGTCATTTAGTCGTGTCCAACTCTTCGTGACCCCATGGACCAGAGCACGCCAGGCACTCCTGTCTTGCACTGCCTCCCACAGTTTGGTCAGACTCATGTTCGTAGCTTCGAGAACACTGTCCAACCATCTCGTCCTCTGTCGTCCCCTTCTCCTTGTGCCCTCCATCTTTCCCAACATCAGGGTCTTTTCCAGGGAGTCTTCTCCTCTCATGAGGTGGCCAAAGTATTGGAGCCTCAGCTTCACGATCTGTCCTTCCAGTGAGCACTCAGGGCTGATTTCCTTAAGAATTATTATTATTATTATTATTATTATTATTATTATTATTATTATTAAAATAAAATTTTATACCACGGCTCACACAAAAAATCACAATATAAAAAGAATACATAATAGAAAAAACAAACAAAGACAACCCCTGCCTGCCTGATTTATAGTCATGGATAGATGTGTACAGGGCCGGATTTAGGTTTGATGAGGTCCTAAGCTACTGAAAGTAATGGGTCCCTTTATATGTCCAGCTGTCCTTTGTCAACAACAAATTGTCACTGCTTTTTGTGTTGAATATATGAAATGGTAATTTATGGACCTAACAGGTATCTAAAGCCATTTGCCACTGTTGCTGTATGCAGGTTTTAGTTTATTTGTTTTGTATCTTCTATTTTGGAAATGTACATCCAGTTTGGTTTTTTCCTTTAATTTTTTTGGGGGGCCCAAGAGAGTGGGGCCCTAAGCTATAGCTTGTGTAGCTTATATGTAAATCTGGCACGATGTGTATTCTATCAAGTTTTTTGTATTTAAAAAAAACCATCAGAGTAAAACTGGGTGGGAGGAAGATTTTTTAAAAAAAACATGCTCAAAATTTGAAGCAAATAGACAGGAGAGTGTGTGAATGGACAGGTGTCAGTTGGTGAGAGAATCAGTGAACATCTGTCTATGTGTTTTTTCTGCCATCTTGTTTTTCCAGTCACTTTTTTCCATATCTGCTCATGCCCAGTTGTGGTTTTTCCTCACAACAGGCATGTCAGCATTCCATGGGCACTGGGCATGCTCAGTCCACATTGGGACGTTTTTGGAAGGTTACCCTGTCCTCTGTCCCACCCCCCCATCCCCACGATAGGTTTTTTTGAACTTTTGCAAACCTCAGTCTGGTGATACTGTGTGGGGCTGTTGCTATTTTGTCTACACAGGCAATGGCACCTTAAGAACTGAATCAGAACTAAAATAATATAAGGATTTTATTTTATTTTATTTTATTGCTTCCCTGACATTTAAGAAATCTGACATTTACCGGTAGTAGCTATACATGATTGGGGATTTGTTTTCCTAGCTTATTTGGAAGACAGTTAAACTTTCCTTTTTTCGCTCAAGTTGCTTTCATTAATATTAAGCAATTGTTTAGGTGGAACTAAACCACGGGGTGTTTTTACTTTGCAGTTTTCTAATATTTTCAAATGCTGTCTAATATCTGTAATGAATCAGATCAGTTCTGAAGCATCCTGTCAAAAAATATAGCTCTCCTCGAATGGTTTTATTAAATATTAGCCCTTATCATTCGCTGCCTATTGTACACCAAAGCTCTAACGCTGATGAAATTTCTGGGGGATTATCTATAAAAGCACCAGCTTCGGGAATGTGATCTGAATTTTAATGATGGTGCAGATCTAAATGTTACTTGGGCTGCTGCTGTGTGCAGAGAAAAAGAAAGGCAACTGCCTCTCATCGAGTGACGCAGTCTGTGGAGACTGTTGCAGTCCCCAAATTGCCTCCATCCTCAGTCTGCAAGCATCAATAGCCAATGGATATACATTCGCTTTTCTATTCACCTTGCAGAGGAAAGCCCAGTGGTTCCATTGCCTCCTCCATTTGGATCAACAAATGTTCTTAATGTGCCGCAATCCCACATCACCCGGAACTGTCGGAAGTGTACTTTGCTTTCCCAGCAAGCTCTCTAATTGCTTTCCATACATATGTGGCGCATGATCAGAGTTTTACCATAAGTGTTTAACAGTGTGATCTCATGCACGCTTCCTCTGAAGTAAGCCTCGCAGACTTCAATGAAACTTAGGTAAAGGTAAAGGGGCCCCTGACCATCAGGTCCAGTCGTGTCCGACTCTGGGGTTGCGGCGCTCATCTCGCTCTATTGGCCGAGGGAGCCGGCGTTTGTCCGCAGACAGCTTCCAGGTCATGTGGCCAGCATGACACAGCTGCTGCTGGCGAACCAGAGAAGCGCACAGGAACGCCGTTTACTTTCCTGCCGGAGCGGTCCCTATTTATCTACTTGCACTTTGGTGTGCTTTCGAACTGCTAGGTGGGCAGGAGCTGGGACCGAGCAACGGGAGCTCACCCCGTTGCAGGGATTCGAACCGTCGACCTTCTGATCAGCAAGCCCTAGACTCTGTGGTTTAACCCACAGCGCCACCTTACCCCCAGGTAAAAGAACAAGTATGCAGCCCAAACAAAGCCACTTTTATTTTTGCTAAGAGGTTTCGCTAACAGGCTTATAATTCCCAGGAACCCCCTTGGATCCCTTTGTAGAATTGGTGCTCCACTGGCTTGTTAGCTTTTAGGTATGGAAGCTGATCTTAGGGACAAGTTTTTATTATCTAGAACTTCATCTCTGAACAACACTATTTGCCTCAGTTCCTCAGGCTCCCTTTCTGCAAAACTGAGGCATGGGGATCTGCCCAAAAATAGGAGTATAGCATCTAGGTCAAGGGAAGTAATAGTACCACTGTATTCTGCTCTGGTCAGACCTCACCTGGAGTACTGTGTCCAGTTCTGGGCACCACAGTTCAAGAAGGATACTGGCAAACTGGAACGTGTCCAGAGGAGGGCAACCAAAATGGTCAAAGGCCTGGAAACGATGCCTTATGAGGAACGGCTTAGGGAGCTGGGTATGTTTAGCCTGGAGAAGAGAAGGTTAAGGGGTGATATGATAGCCATGTTCAAATACATAAAAGGATGTCATATAGAAGAGGGTGAAAGGTTGTTTTCTGCTGCTCCAGAGAAGCGGACACGGAGCAATGGATTCAAGCTACAAGAAATAAGATTCTACCTAAACATTAGGAAGAACTTCCTGACAGTAAGAGCTGTTCGACAGTGGAACTTGCTGCCAAGGAGTGTGGTGGAGCCTTCTTCTTTGGAGGTCTTTAAGCGGAGGCTTGACAGCCATCTGTCAGGAATGCTTTGATGGTGTTTCCTGCTTGGCAGGGGGTTGGACTGGGTGGCCCTTGTGGTCTCTTCCAGCTCTATGATTCTATGATTCTATTCCCCTGTGAAGACAGATGCAAATAATCCAGCATCTCTACTGTACAATCACCTTATTCTCGTTTAGCACACCTTTGACTTCCTTGTCATCCAGCTTTGCAGTCTACACTTTAGTTGAGTTACTTTTGTGGGGTGTGTGTGTGTGAAACACAAAACAACAACAACTCCCAAGCATTTTGGAGTAGTTTGACCCTCTTGACTTTGCCTTTCAACTTTCTTTTCGATTAAAAAGGATCAGACATTACACTTAAATTTAAAATTCAGTTTCTGTTCTTAACTATATTACCCTTGTGACATTTTTCAAGAAAGCGAACAACTGCATCCTTCGACTCTGCCGGTCATCCACTAGTAGGACCTCTTGCCCTAGAGATTTCTCGTGCTTGACACAGAGATCTAGCAACCCATTCTAAAACAAATTCCTAGAATCACTGAAGCTCTACTGACCAATCCCTGGCGGCCCTGGTTGGAAATTGGAAGCTTTAAGTGCTTGCAAGCTCTCGGGCATTTGTATATTTAGATCTGTCGCCAAGTCCATCTCATTGCTCTTTTAGTATGGAGTGACCTCTAGTGAGTTAATAGAGCTTCATCAGGCATCGCTAGAAACGGGGGGGGGCATGGTTTGCATCACCAGTACTTAATTGAAGGTACACAGCCTCAGTTCTCTGAACAGAGAATCTTTAGTGTCTACACCTTTACTGTTCTAAATATCAGGTGCAAAATGTTGCTCCATCTGGGCTTGAAGTTAAGACTTGTCATCTGGACCAATTGATTAATTCATCTAGGTTTTGGATAGAAACAGCATTCTGGCAAATTTCAAGTTAATGTTCAAATGAATGGAAGTCCTATTTTTGAAAAAGAAAAGGCAAGTTGTTTGTAAGGTCATGTGACTTCAAGAGTGGCTCGCAAATTAAGGGGTGGGCATCTTATTCTTTTTAGGGCTGCAATAATCTCTCAGGGGCTGCATGCTGGTGGCAGGCTGGGACAAAACAGATGGTGGGTGGAGTCAGAGAAAGAAATGTTTGAATTAACTAATCTGGAATAATCTCTCTTCTCTTCCCCCCCCCCCGCCCCCAGCTCACTTCTCTGCCTTACGTATTCTTCATGGGAATAGCCAGAGTTTATGTTGGAGGGTTAGAACTGAAGCGATTGCTCAGTTCGCCTATCGTTCAGTTGCCTTGCCAGTTGCATCACTAGAATGCGCCACAACACCATCCAAGTGACCTCGGCGAGCATTTACATTTCAAATATTCTGATTATTTCTACTTCTAGTTAAGTATTTTTATTTATTTACTTGATGGGGGGCAGCTGCCCCCCCGCTACACCTATGTATTCTTTCACACCAAGACTCACAATTCTCCAGAAAGGTTGCCATCCTCCATTGTAACATAGTATTTTTTCATAGAGCAAGCTCCATTGATGCTTAACACCAAGCTTCAGAAAAGCAGGTATTCTACCCACAGTTCATGACAGAGAAGCATGCCAAGGTGGAAATGTAATTGGTTTTAAGCTTTCAAGACTGAAGTCCATTCCACATTGTGAATAACATACCTATGGAGAGCGCTCTTTTGCATTCATTGCAGACCCAGTGGTTTCCAGGAATGGTATCTTGGAATAAACTTACTGAAATAGCTTCCCTCCTAGTGGTAGACATATGCAGAAACAGCGAAGGAGCGCAATTTCAGAAACTATGAGATGCTTGGCAGCCCCACCTCCCAGTGTAAGTGCTCAAGAAAGCCTTTAAAAATCCAGCTTAGACACAAAATTAAAAAAACAGCTCTCTGAGTAATACTCAAAACAAATCTATGAATGAAGATTTTGTAAATGGTTTGAACATTTGCAATAACAACTATGTATTCTATTGTTGTGGTGTAAGACATATTCTGCAAGCACAGCTAGAGCTTAGAATAGATTTATATGAGATTGCACACTGTGTTTGTACTAAAATGTCGTAAAGCTGCACAAGAACATTTAGCTGTTATTGCACATTTCATTGGCTACCAGTTTATATATTTAATTTTGGCACTGTGGTTTTTTTTTAATTATCGCCTATAAATGTGAAAGAAATATACTATGTTCATCTAAACCTCAACTTCATTTGACCGTTTGTAATGTCTGTTGGCCTTCCCACCCTCAACAAATGGTACAGCAGGCTCCTAGCATTAGAAGCACGAAGAATAAAATTGTGTTTTAAAGAACAAAGAAGAAAAGGAGAAATCAGTGAAATAATCAGAATGCTTGACACACTTTGCTATGAAAAGCCCCAGGAACACTGTAATCCAAGCATGGCAAAGATCAGCATTATCAGTTAACTTCTGATCTATATCTATATATTCTGATCTATATCTATATATCGATATCAATATCAATATCAATATTTATCAATCAATACGCCTCACCAGGGGCGTCTTAAGCCTATCCAGCGCCGTGGTTCAGAGATCCCTCCGGTGCCCTGCCCCCCCCTTCAAGCAAATGAAATCCACAGTGCCCATCTCAAGAAGCCAGCTTCTCCACCCACCCCGACTGGAGGACACCCCCGTCCCCGATGTACCTGTCCCCCTCCCGGCGCCCGCGTCATCGCGGCTCCAGCTCAGGCGCTCCACCTTGGGGAATGCCAGGGGGGCTCATCCCCCAGCGCTGTATCGCCCGGCCTGAAGCAGTGGCCAAGGCCACTGGGGAGCGAGCGCCCATCCTCTGTCTCCCCAAGATGCATCATGGCGCTGCGCCAGGACGCCACCGGTTTATAAGCTGCATGCAATGTGTCCTCTGCCCAGGAGCTGGGCAGAGGGCGCATTGTGCGCAGCCTATGAGCTGGTGGCATCCCAGTGCAGCACCATGATGCGTCTTGGGGTGGCGGAGGACGGGCGCTCGCTCCCCGATGGCGGCAGAGGCACGGGGAGAGGAGGACGCGGCGGCCTTGGCCGCTACGACGGGCCGGGTGATGCGGTACTGGGGGACGCGACGGCCTTGGCCGCTGCTCCGGGTCGGGCGATGTGGCAGGAGCCGGGCAGAGGGCGCGTCGTGCGCACCGGCGGCCTCCTGGCACAGCACCATGATACATCTTGGGGAGGCGGACGACGGTCGCTTGCCCTCTGATGGTGGTGGAAGCGTGGGGAAAGGAGGATGCGGCACTCAGCGGCAGGGAAAGGGGAGGCCGTTGGCAAAGCTGCGCAGCGCCTCCACTCGCTGGGGCGCCCCTGAGGTGCCCCTGAGAGGCTGGCGCCCTGGCGCAACGCGCCACTAGCCCCAGTAGGAAGGACAGCTCTGTGCCTCACTGACTCAGCCCTGTGCTTAATTTCATTTGCAAAGGAAAACAGATACATTCAAATTGCTTTCCTTCAAAACCATTGGGGGAGGGGAACAATCCATTGCATGTTCAGACCCAGAAATCCCCCCCCTAAATAAATTCACACATGACTCAAATTTTTGGTATGGTTTTTGGGAGAATTTAGGCCACAACTTTATTGATTATAGAAAGTGAATGGTTGCATATGCTCTGGTTCGACTAGCTCCCTGCACCATGGCAGGTAGCGCTGACCCGGTTGCCCCTCAACGGCAGAGACCAGTGGAACACAAAGGGGAACGAGCTGCAGCGCAGGAAGAAGGCAAAGGAAGATCAGCTGAGAGGCGGTGACAGCTGTCAGCGCCTCTCAGCTGATCTTCCTTTGCCTTCTTCCTGCGCTGCAGCTCGTTCCCATTTCGCTAGAGGAATGCCCTGTAGGTTTTGTGATCAGAGGTTTTTATGGCCACGCTTCGCAAGATGAAGTGGCGGCCATAGAAAACCTCGTCTAGCGAGGCAACTTCCCATCGCAAAACCTATTCGTATAGCGGAAAATTCATCTAACAGGGCATTCGTCTAGTAAGGCACCACTGTATATAGCTCCCTTGATCTGTTTGGACTGTGCCCATTGGCCAGATTGAACCCCAACATCGAGGGATCTACCAATCGGGTGCTGTGGCTGACCAGTCTTATCCACCCACAACACAGGGTGTCAGTTTCCAGGTCTCACCTCAACGATTTGCAGAATATTCTTAAAGTTTGATAGCAGCAGAGCAGTTTCTGATTTTGCGTTCACTCCTTTCAGTAGAACTTAGGCAGGAAAACGTCCCATGAATTATGCCCATTGCATCTGCAGATGAATGTAATATCTCTGGACTGACCCATCCAAGTGTTATTACTGGCTTAAAAAGTAAAGTCTTGAACAAAGAGTACACACAAAACAGAAAAGTGCCCTAGGCAGGCCTTAATATTTCATAAATCAAGACATAGCACAGCAACACAAGACTCCTGATTGGCTAATGTGTGGAATCTGGAGAGTGACTAATACAACATCACTCACTTGTCAGAATTTATGGGACTCATCATCACTTAATTAACAGTATAAATATTTTTAAAAAACATTTTCAAATAAAACTTTACAATTGTAATAAGACCCTGCGCTCCGCTAAATGAGTTATGGGACATTAATTTACATCCAGTTGTGTTGAACTGAAGTGTGAATGAGCGTGCCATAATTCACGCTTGTCATGTCTTATTGCTTTTTTAAAAAAAAAATCCAACAAATTATCAAAATTTAAGCGACCGGGGGGGGGGTCATCTTTGTTAGAAAACAGCACCAAAACACATTACAAATAGAATTCTCGTGCCTTGTTGCTGCTTTTGTTCATGCTTCTTAAATATTTTGAAAGCTCCGATTTCTCTAAACTTTGCTTTTATGGATCGTCACTGTCAAATCACACAAAAATCTGGCATAAACTGGTTGTAGAAGAAGTTTGTCCACAGTGGCCTTGATCTGTGGTGAGAAAACCATTCACAGGATTCAACCTTCAGTGGGTGAGTGGTGCTGTCACCCTTCTTTCTTTCTTTCTTTCTTTCTTTCTTTCTTTCTTTCTTTCTTTCTTTCTTTCTTTCTTTTGGCTACACCAGCTTCAGGCTGGCATAATTGAAGAGACCAAGAATTTGGCCCTTGGGGGTACATCAGGGCTTTGGACTGAGTGGATTCAAAGCCACCATCGCTATTGCCACTGGGAACTGGGATCTTCATTAAGGTGGAGGCTCCTGCCACAAGTTGTGCTTCTCTCTGCTGACAGAAGCCAGCAGAGTATAGCTTTTCCCTTGTGACATTCCCCCTTCCCCCAGAATGCCCTGGGTCAAACATCATTTTAGGACACTCTGGGGGAAATGCCTTTGCAGTCACATGTAGCAAATGCTCTTTCCTCCAGGATGTCTTGGCACTTGGTTGTATACAGGGTATTTGCATGTTGAGGTGTGATGGCGTGCCAGCTGCTGGCAGAAACTTCACTACCATATGATGAACTGCATGGGGCTCTGTGGGGAAGGAGGAACCAGCAAAAATCACCTCTCTGCCATCAGGAGTAGCATCACATAAGTAGAGTGCTGGCCACAGGATCTCAGGATACAAGCCGTTGTGTTTGAGGTCTGCTCAAATCCAACCGCAACACATGGCTAATAATGTATTATCAATGGTTAGGTCATCATACAAAATTTACAAATCATAAACATCCACAAATAATGTATGCAAAAGTCCATAAACGAGAAATAATAAGCATAATAAATTGCTGCCAAGGAACACTGCAACGAAGGCAGGATGCCTTTCAATAGTCCATGACCAGCAATATTGCAGTGGTAGGTGCTTCAACGTGTAGAATGCATCAATAAACAGCAAACAAAACAGGAACAGAACAGTGTTTCCGGGATAAGAATTTATCTGCTGATTAAGAATCATCCTTGAAACAGTTGACTTATCCCGGAAACACTGTTCTGTTCTGTTCAATTTATTACGCTTACTATTTCTTGGTTTTGGACTTTTGCATAACTATACATACTGTACATTATATGGGGATGTTAAGGATTTGTAAATTTTGTGTGACGACCTAACTATTGATAATTCATTATTAGCCACGTGTTGCAGTTAGATTTGAGCAGATTTTTCTATATTGCAACGCAGGGGTTTTGCCTCTGTTACACATTGTGTTTGAGGTGGCAGGGAAGCCTCCTCTGTGGCGCAACCAATTGTCATCAAGGGAATCACATACATGTGCAAACCAGTACAAGACATAACAGCCTGTGTTCCCTGAATGTCTCATCCAGACTTAACGGGACAGTCCGTTCTATAATGTTTTGTATTTTTGCTTTTCTGTAAAAGGTCTGTCTAGCTTTCCCTGCCAACCCTCTTTATTCCATTAAAAACCATACAGGCTTGGATCAGTCCCCGGTCTTTGCAGGTTCTGGGCATGCTTTGCTTTCCAGCACAGCGCAGCCCAAATGATAAAAATGTAATGACCCTTCCAGACTCTTAAGCATGAAGAATGGGAAGCGAGGCTTTTCATTGATAGCTTTAACGTGTGTGCGCGCCTACCAGGCCACTACAGCCTTGGCTAATCTTTCGTCTGTAGTCATTTAATTGCCCGTCCTTTGGTTTCCATTCGCTTTTCTCTTTGGCCAATTTCCAGAAGCGCTGGTTTCGGGGTTCCTGTTTTTCTAAATTTTATTATTAAAAACTGTTACAGCAGATTCCATGGTCAACAAACATGGAAGCTCCTGGAGAAATTAATAATGCTTGTGGAAAGGAAGGAGAGAGGGTGTAGAGACGGTGGGGACTACACATGCCCTCTGTGTAGTTAAACATAGGTAAAGGTAAAGGTAAAGGAGCCCCTGACCATCAGGTCCAGTCGTGTCCGACTCTGGGGCTGCGATGCTCACCCCGCTCTATAGGCCGAGGGAGCCGGCGTTTGTCCACAGACAGCTTCCGGGTCATGTGGCCAGCATGACAAAGCCGCTTCTGGCGAACCAGAGCAGCACACGGAAACGCCATTTACCTTCCCGCCAGAGCGGTCCCTATTTATCTACTTGCACTTTGATGTGCTTTCGAACTGCTAGGTGGGCAGGAGCTGGGACCGAGCAACGGGAGCTCACCCCATTTCAGGGATTCGAACCGCTGACCTTCTGATCAGCAAGCCCTAGACTCTGTGGTTTAACCCACAGCGCCACCTGGGTCCCTTGTAGTTAAACATCTCTTGGAATAATAACACCCTGTATTTATGTCTAAGGAGAAGGTGCCCAGGAGCAAGACAGAGCATTGCCCATCAGTTCTAATGTGCAGGGTGCTTTGTAAGCTGCATCTCACACAGCAGCAGCCTGGGTATCTCCAAGCACAGATGTTAGAGGGCCATTTCATGTACTACAAGAAGTGGAGCTTCACATATGTATTCACTGCATATTCCAATGGGGAACACTGTTAACATTTAAAGCAGGGAGTAGCCCTCCAGAAGTTGCTAGACTCTAGCTCCCACCATCCCTGCATATTGGCCATATTAGCTGGGGCCAATGAGAGTAGGAGCCCAACATCTGAGGGCCGCAGGATTCGCCCACTCTGCACTAAAGAGAGGCAGGTCTGCATCTATAGTTAACACACACCTGGGAGCTGAAAGTCCTCGTGTGTCTGCTCAGTGGTTGTGTGCATGTAATGCCCCAATTTCAGTTCTGCAGCTCACTGCAAGGACCAGACGGCAACCTTTCTCTTTTTTGTTGTGTAGAAGCAGTGGTTAGATTTTGAACCTACAGGAAGGGTTATAGCGTTCTTCATGAACTACTTGGATATTTTGGGTTGCTTTAAAGGCTGGCGTTACATTGTGGAATAATTACTTAACTAAGGATGGAGGGGAAATTCAGTTCAATTCACATTTTAAGGCGAATCTATCTAATTTGCAGTTCCCTAATCAATGCACAAACTGAAACAAAGTTATCCTTCAAACTTAAAACCCCCCTCCTCCCCCAAGAGTACTTTAAAATGCATACTTTAGTGAAAAATAACATACAAAAATGCATTATATTAGGGGAAATTGGTTCCAAAAATGTGCATGCTAGGAGGAATGTGCAATAAATTGCTGGATTGCATGAGGAATTAAATAAATCACAAACTGATACCTGAATGTGGTGAACTGAACTATTCGCATTTACATGATGTGGGATTTTTGCCAAAATACCAGCTGAGTCCCATCTTTCGGAAGCACAATCCCCAGACAATCTTTGTTGAGTTCACATTCTTGAACTTTTGTCTTTCCATTGATGAAATGTTATTTCTAATAAACATTCTCCTCTGCACTGTACAATAATGCTGTAACTAAGATTTTTGACTCCTGGAATTTCTTTTGCAAATGACATCATGGAGTACCTCAGCTGTTGATGAGATACCAAAATCAAATCTAGTGAAGAATATATCAATGAACCTGGAACTGCATTCTAAATGTATTTGGTGATGTCCTGAAATAGTCAGGCTAAGCTTTGAGAAAATTGTCACCACTGAGATCAGTTATCCTGTCAGCTGTTGGTTGCATGATATGGCTCTCTCAGATGGTCACTTGATTACCCACATGCAATGAAGTTGTTTACTGTGTTGGTAGTCATTATAATGTTCAGAGCAACGGGTGTTTCATAGAGTAATAATCCATCCAGCTAAACAGAAAGTTGAAATATTCTCTCAATTTTTAGATGTTGTGATAGTATAATATTTGAACCATCTCCTTGGAGCCATAGACATGCAGAAAAGGGGTTGAATGTTCACATTGTGGGTGAGTCTTTCAGACCTCCTTTGGCTATTTCATCTAGAACAGAGGTGTGAGAGAACTCTTCCACTGCTTCAATAGGCTGAAAAACAATGGCGTGTGATTTGTGTCTTGAACCCTTTATTGGTGTATCCAAATTCACAGTGCATTTCTAGTTCTCTCCGTCTGAGAGTTCTCTTGTAGTCCTCCATATGTTGTTGGACTACAATTCCTATCAGCCCCAGCCAAGGTGTCCAATGGTCAGAGATGATGTAATCCAACAATATCACAGGTTCCCCATCCCTGATCTAGAATGGCTGCCACATTATATACCAACAATCGTACTTAAGTGCTTCTTGCGTACTCGTCTTCTAAAGTTCTTTGTAGACTTTTTGAGTCTAGTTTTTCTTTTTGCAATGAAAACACGATTATCTTCGTTTCTCATTTCTTGATTTGTTTATCTTTTAAAATAATAATAATAATAATAATAATAATAATAATAATGTTTCAGATCTTTCCCCATAAGAATTGCCACATTTTCTTCTGCCTTTTATGGGAATAGCTACCTCCAGAGAAGATATAGACATTTTCTTTGCTAACTGTTTCAAGATTAGTCTTCCTGCAGGCTAGGTTTGTTTGTTTGTTTGTTTGTTTGTTTGTTTTTACTCCCCCTTTTGAGCCTGCAGTTATTGATATTTTCTCCTAAGGGTTTGTTCAACCTGTTCAGTACTAGCTACTTGCCCTTCAACTACTTTGCCCTTCTACTAGCTAATCCATCCACTGCTTCAATGGTCAGGCTGACAAACAATGGCGTGTGATTTGGCGTCTTGAACCCTTTATTGGTGTATCCAAATTCACAGTGCATTTCTAGTTCTCTCCATCTGATTCTGAGTTTTCATCCATTGTTTCCATAACTTGCTGCTTTGCTTGCTTGAACATACACATTTTGAAGCCGATAAATGAGGGTTAAAACAATCTGAGAGGTATTTAAGGACTGTTTGGAAGGCGTTTTCACCCCTTGTATCAGGGAATGTGTCGGCTAGATCATAAACTCCATCTCCTGCATAATGCAAGAGCAAAGCTTTCTTCCTTGTATTATCCGGTACAGCCAAGGGCCAGAAATAAAGTTTTGCAGTCTCAGTGCCCATTTCGCCCAACCCACCTTGAGCTTATAGCATCTGCATGAATAAGAACACCAGATGCTGGGCTTCTATTTCCCTTTTCCACCTCATTCCCAGACCGGCTGTCATTTGTGAAGAACAACTCAGATAGCTTTACTTGCTACAGACAGGAGTGTGCATTCGTTTCTAGAATGAAATCATTTGTTTCTATGCCAAACAAAGGAAAACGTTTTTATTGCTCCTATTTGTTTATTGAAGGATGAATTCCTGAAACTGTTGAGAGGTAACATATAGCATCACTTAGCAAAAATTCAGGGAACATTCTGTAAGGAGAGGGAGACCTGGACTGCTTTGAAAGTGGCATACATGAAAACTTGATGCACAGAGCAATGAGCTATTGAAAGGACCCTTTGTCCAATCTGTGCTGGAGCCTTGTGGAAGCAGTGGAGAGTATACCTGAATGTGTCATACCATTTGGATTGAAAACACCAAAGTTTCAGGCATCAGAAGCCAGGCTGCATTTCCAAAGAAGCCAAACAAATTAGAAATGAAAAACAAATAAAAAAGTAACAAATGGGGAAGAAAATGTATTGTAAAATAATGAATGGAAAAAATTAACCAGCGTGGCTGCCAGAAGCAAAATGAAAAATGAAATAAGAAGAAAAAGAACCATGCTCTCATCCTGGCTTTGGAACCTAAACTCATCTATTTCTGAGCTTGTAACTTCTCCTTGTTTTTTCTTATTATTAAGCCCTCTGTGTTTCTTTCTGATGCAACAATCGCCTCCAAAGCACCTCTCTTTATATGATGCTATAATATTCATATACCCTTTGAGCAGCAATTTGCTTTCTCATTCCTTCTTCTTCAGGCACATCATCAGAAGTGTGAAGTGGGTGCTCTCCAAGGTAGTCTATACTCTTTAGGGATAGGGGAGAAAATCAATTCAGTTTGCATTTTAAGCTGAACCAGCTCCTGCCCACCTAGCAGTTCGAAAGCACATCAAAGTGCAAGTAGATAAATAGGGACCGCTCTGGCGGGAAGGTAAACGGCATTTCCATGCGCTGCTCTGGTTCGCCAGAAGCAGCTTTGTCATGCTGGCCACATGACCCGGAAGCTGTCTGCGGACAAACGCCGGCTCCCTCGGCCTATAGAGCGAGATGAGCACCGCAACCCCAGAGTCGGACACGACTGGACCTGATGGTCAGGGGCCCCTTTACGCCTTTACCTTTACCTGATATTTCACTTTCAGGCACAATTCATGAACCAAAACACACCCATCCTTCAATATTTGCACTTCTTTGAATTTTGCAATGCAATTATCCAGCCAAGTAATTTGTATAAAATATGTATATATTGGAGTAAAGTGTCCATTAAAAATGTATTAGTGAACACAACATACAGTACAAAAATGCATTATTTTAGGGGAAATTGCTTTGCAAAAATGTGTATATGAAGATAAATTTGCACTAAAATGCTGATGGATTTTCTTTGAGACCATTTTTCTTTTTTAAAAAAAATTAACAAAAATAAGTCTGATTGAACTTTGTTTACCTGCACAGGACTGCACTATTAATCCCTGGTTCTCCCCAACACAAGTATAAGAAAACATGAGATGCCTTTTAAATCTTTGCATCTCCTTTTGATTAAAATGTCTTTGGCTTTCTGCAAAAACATTTAAAATGAAAATAAAACCAAACATTAAATACGTTTTTCAGGTTTAAAAGTAAGGTTGTGTGGAACAATGTGCTGTAATGTCATATTTTAAACAAGGCTGCTACAAGAAATGCCCTTACTTGGGAGGGGTATTACACCATCAGTGAGTGGCAAAAGAGGCAGCCATTTTTAAAAATAAATAAATAAATGTTGGCAGCCATTTTGACTTCCTCAAAATAAAGAAGTAAGAAAAACAACCAGAACAACAAAATGGCAGCCAATTCTCCTCAAACAGAATTTTGTCCACTTAAACAAAATAGCTGATTTTGAGGCACGTGAAATGATTGAGAAATGCTCTTTCTCCATTTTGTAAGGTGCAGTTGGTCCTTCTAAGCTGGTTTCTAGCACCCATTTAACTCTGTCCTATTGGTGCTTCTCTTATTTTTCTTATTATTAATTTCTTCTTTTCTATGTTCACATCCACGCCATACATTTAACACACTCTTATACCATTCCCCTCATAGTTTGCTAAACGTGATGTGAAATGTTCAGAGATGCCTCATAGGGCTACAGTTCCCAGGACCAGTACCGTAGTACAGCCACCAATATTTTTGCTGCTCATGGCAGCCATTTTGTGTTGGGACCCATGGCATTTTTTTTTTCAAATTATGAGTACCAGCACCTCATTCCCCCCCTTCCCCCCAAAACCACTTTGAGGGAATCCATGACTGCTAAGGTCATATGAGAGTGATGCTCATGTGACCTATATTCACTTTTCAAAAGAAGAGTGTAACCCTTAATCTTAGTAATGTTCTTTTCTGTTCACAGGCTGGAAATACAAATAGCTCTCCGAAGGGTTGCGCCATTGTGTGGTGTAAAAACAAATAACAACCCAGTAACGGTAATGTGGCATTGGTGTTTGTTTTTACCTCAGATGAAAATACTAGGCCCAAATAATTTGTAAGGATATACGTCCATGGAAAAAGTGAAGTCTGCAATGGAAATATTGAGACCATGCCCAGGTCTGTGTGCTTGATTTATTGCATTGCCACTCCTATAGTAAATCTGCAACTCTTCCCATGAAACTTCATCCCTCCAGCCTCTAACCTTCAAGCCCAGGTGAGCATCTAATAATCCAACATTATCCCCTTTTTCCCTCTTTAAAACGAATTAAAACTTATCATTAAGCAATAGAGCATGAGAGAGAGAGAGGAGGAGAAATCTAGATTTGAGCAAGGTTCAATTAGGAATCAAATGAGCTCCTCGGAATTGGCAGACGAGCCAATAGCTTTCTTCCCAACCCAATTTATGACTCTCTAAATCCTTTGTTATTGTTGTTGTTGTTATTTTTAACATTGCCATCTGCAGACAACGCGGTGGAAACCGTGGGGCTACCAAGTCTAGGGAGGAGCAAATGGCTTGACGGTCGTAAACTTGATATGTCTGAAAAGAGACGGCTTATGCTTCCATGGTGAAGAAAAAGGGATTGAGGGGTGCACTCATTTCTAATGTTTATAAATAGGTGTTGAGCCACTAATGCACAGTAAATACCTACATTCATTTTTTTAAAGTTTCCTCAAGAACAGCAAGTAGATCAATTAGAGAAGACTACAAGTTCAGCATCTTTCCATGTACCATTAGTTGTTTAGTTAAGCAGCAGACAGACCCTACACTATCTTTAATCTCTCTCTGGTGCTTCCAACCCCCCCTTCCCCCTTTTCTTTTTCTCCTCTCTTCCCAATCCAGGAACTCCTCTCATTAAAACTAACTCTTCTGAAATATGCAACACTGGCTAGCTAGCCTCACTTACTAATGGCCTCAAATTGATTCTTAATTACTTGCGATTTTGGATGGCATCCAATTAAAATAGCTGAAGTTTCCGGTCTAATGTGCATTGCTATGCCCTCTCGTAAGCAATGGCTGCTATGCAAAAACCCTTCAGAATTAAAATCATACCTCGCCGTTGGGGCTTTTTTTTCTTTCTTTCTTTTTTTGTACGGAAAAAAACCTTCCTGTGACAATTTATCATCAGGCTATAAAGGAAGGCAGCCCAACACTGAGGGGGGGGGGGTTACATTTGTGCAGTGGCTCTGCTTAAGAAAAAGAAGGAACAGATGATACTAATTCAGAAGACGAGCAGGAAATCTTTTCAATAATTCACTGCATCTTTCCCATAGAACCGTGCGTGCTATATATTTCCTAGGCTTCTGCTTGGGCTCTAGGGTGCTAAAGATTTCGTTTTCATGTTGGGTTTTCTCACATATATACACACACCAGAGATAAATGAGTAGCTGCGACGAGAGACATTATCTTTCTGATTATATGAGAAATCAGAATAGAGGTGCTGGTTTGTGTGTTGGGTTTAATAATAAAAAGGCAGGGTGTCAGAACATGGAGATCGTGCAGGGGACTGTTAGGTGATAGCGGTGTGGGTCACATGACTAGCTTTTGTATTCAGCATCAATAATTCACTGCCTGCATGTGGGAATTGATCCCAGCCAGGATATCCCCAGAGGAGCTTACACACTGAAGCTGAAGTCACACTCTTTCCCTTTCTTTTTTTTTATCTGCAGATTAACATAGCCGGATCAACAGCCTTTGTCTCTTGCAAACATCTTTTGCCCCAACATTTGCACCCAGCAAAAAAAAGAAAGAAAAGGTTCTGTGTTTATTTGGGTAATGAATTGCAGTAATCAATGCACACATTGATTCCGATCCCAACTTTCCCCCTAAAGGTCGTTTCCATATTTAATTTATAGAAAACGCATGCAATTCCTTTTTCAACAGGGCACAGCCCAGAATTCAAGAAAAATATATCCTGTGCCTGCTCTGTGGAGAGATGAGAGAGCGATGAGGGCAAGGGGTGAATTTCATATAATCTTAAAAAGTGGCTGAATTGCAACGATTAGGGGAAAAAATCATATTTGCTGTTTAGAGGGAGGAGCTAACACTGGAGGCTGTAACCCAATCTGCTAAAGAAAATAATCTCACTAACTTTATGAAGATATATTGGGTTTTTGCAAGTGCTGGGATTGGTTCCTGATATCAGAACGCCATTTAGGGAATTTTAGTATGAATCTTGTGGTAATTTTAAACGTTTTGTGTGTGTTATCAAAACAATAGCAAGCATATTATGTCCCACTGATTTCTGGTGGAGCATTAAATGCATGCTTAATGCTGGTGCAAGTTTACCTGGGTGTAAGCTTCATTTAATGTAGTGAGACTTACTTTTGAGTAAGAACCCATAGGCTTGTGATGCATATCTCTTCCCCGGAAATTAATGTGACTAAGGCTGTGATCCTATGCACCAGTACCATAATGTGAACAGAATAGGACTTACCTCTGAGTATATATGGTGCTGTTACAGTGGTGCTGTTACAGTGCTTAAATTTGTCTGGATGTGCCATGCATGTTTTGACTATGGGGCAATCCACATTAAAACACACATAAACATCCTATATATTCCTTTTCTTTAAGAAGCATCATTGTTCTGGGAGTTCCACAAGGCATGTAAACATGTCACATATTGCTTACAACTGAAAAATATCTTTCCGTTCTAAAAAAATATAGGCCCCTCACTTTACAATAAACTATCCAGTTATGACTCATTAGGGAAACGAAGAGGCGAAAATGAAATGAAATGAAATAAAGATTTCTGACCAGAAAAGAGGCATTTCTGAGATGCAAGACGCTTAAGATTCTATTTGTGGGCAGCTAAAGATGTGATTAAAAACACACAGAAAGAAGCTCTGAAATATCCTCCCTTGTATTACCCTATAAGTAAAATTTCAATGTGTTTTTTTTCCTTAAGGAAGGGAAATTGTATCTATGGACCAGAGATGCATCTGAGGAATGCAGTCAGATGTTTAACTGAAATGCACAGGTGCTGTAAATGGGAAAATTAAATCTCTTCCCCGCACCCTCTACCCCGGCAGAGACACACACTCATACAAGGACACAAAAAGGAAGAATTATTTGGAAGCGCACGCCAGCTAAAGGAATACCTGATTAACCTTTCACTGACTCCTGGGATCACGTGATACAAAGCTTGCCTTCCTCCTAGAGTGATGGCTTTAGAAGAAGATGTTAAATTTAACCTCTGGTGCAATGATAAATTGACAATAAAAAATTCAATGGCTTGGTAATTACCAATCACTTTGGACATCGGCAACATTTTTCAGTTCTGTCAGCACTTATTGGCACAAAAGCTTTGGCTGAAATTCTCCCAGTCTCCCTTCTTTTTCAACTTTGTTTTGCACGATGCAGATTAAATCTGCCACCCTATTACGGATTCATTTTCCTAATTTTTCATGTCTGCACCATGCCCCAGCTGCACAAGGCTGATAATTGTGGAGTCCAGCCCTGATGATTAACATCAGAAGAATTAATTATCCCTGCCATTAAAATTCCAGGTTGCACGTGGTGATCAAGAAAAATTAAGCTTCTCCCGGCCTCTAAATCATCTCACCTTTCACGGGAGTAATAGTGCCTCGACAGCTAAACTGCTGTCTGTGTTTGACTAGAGGTCTAAGCTATACACCCGTTGCAAAAAAGGCTAGATGTCCTGCTGGTAATTCCTGACATTCAGCTTGACTTGCTTAAACAACAACAACAAAGGACATAGCATAACCCTATAAACGAAGCCCACACCATCATGGATGCATGTTGGGGAATTAAAAAGTATATGGAGGAAGAAGCAGGAGCCTCACATGCCTAATGTCAGTAGCCAGAGTGCCACCATTTTCCAACACTGGCTAAAGTCAATCCACTATTCTTTAGCATAATCCTTTAAATGAAGCCCCCCAGCAGACGAAATTGTAAGACTAGTGTACAATATACACTATTGTAGGAATAGTGTCTAGTCACACCATATATTTAAAGCACTATGATACCACTTTTAACAGTCATGGCTTACCCAAAAGAATTCTGGGAGCTGTAGTTTGTTAAGGGTGTTTAGAGATTTGGAACAGTGATTTGCAGAGGGCCATAGTTCAGAAGGCAGAAGCTGGGAAATACTGGATGGGGAACAGCTAGGAGAAGAAACACTGGAAGAGAGAGGGTTAATAGGTTCACTGTCTCTGGGCAGCATTCACCCCCACCTTCCCCAAAGACACCGAGAGCTCAGTAAGTGTTGGAACAGAAAGCTCAGAGGGTACAAATTCAGATTACAAAACGTAGGAGTGACGTAGATTAATAGGGACGGAAGGGCAGAATAAGCCTTAATTGGGAGCACCGCCTTTCTAGGGAGACGTGTTCTTATGTCTCTCACTGTGATTATTAAAGAACCTAACTGGTAAGACATTGCTTTTGCTGGATTTTCTTATTTACCGCTACGGGGGAGGAAGCTGATTCCCCAAAGCCTGACACACTGGAGCTACATCATGCACCACATGCTGTGCACATGACATCACATGCATGTAGGGCCACCTGAAGATTGAGGAGGCCCAGCTCCCTTAAAACAAATATCAAGTTGGTGCGCCTGACTCTCTGAGTGGTTTAGCAATCAATCCCTCATCTAAGGGAATTATGGGAATTGTACATGCAGGGTCAGAGCTCTGGTTGGCAAGACCTGCTGGTGGATAATAGCTGGAAGACAAGCCTGCAGCCAGAGTGGCCATGCCATTTCTCCTCTCTCCAGTGAGGGCTGATAACAAGACAGGTTTTTTTAAAAAACAAAACAGGAAGGATGCAGCTGTTGTTGGTAGGACTTCAGAGTTCCTTACAACTGAGGAAGAAGAGAAGGGGTGGTGGAGAGACGGCCTGACTGCAGTTCTAGCAGGAGGGAGTAGTTCCTGGAAAGAAACACAAGAGGCCACAGGGTGATGTCTCAAACTATAACCAACAGGTGCCCCAAGAAGGAACTGCTGGAGTGTTGTCAACTTGGGAGGGGGGACATGTGCTGTAACACCCTGTCCCTAATAAACAACAAGAAACTATCCAGCTGGTTGTGGCTAATCATGTGCAGGAGGGGGGAAACAAGGGGGCATGGACACTGGGCCTTTTGGCATCCTCCTGCACATGGAAACCCAACAGAGCTGCATCATAGGCTCCTCTGCTATCAGTCAAGGCTTCTGATATTGGCCTGAGACAAATGACTAAATCACCAAAGCGCTATTCAAGCATTCTTGCTCCCCATGTTTCCCAACAGATTTCTTTGTACGAAAAGTGCGACCATCTGTACTGATAGAACCTTTGTGTGCTGCATGTGCATAAGATTCCACATTTCCTGGGGGAAATAGGGGACATCACCGCTGCATACCAGAATGGGGAAGGGTGAGGTGTCGTCATGGTGCAAACATGCCAGCAGGAACAATGGATTGGCTCCGCTGCTTCGTTTGCATCCCGCCAACCTTGCTGCCAACCTTAACCCTCTCCCTTTCCTTCCTGGTGTGCTGCAACCCAGCAATCAGAGATCAGCTGAGCACTCCCACACCACCCTATCATCTGCTGCAGACCCCGCACAATGGATGTTCTGTGGTTGCAAGAATGTCTTGGTGTGTGCAGCTATATGTGTAAAGGTCCCATCACTACAGACGGCGGAGGAATTAACACAAAGACGAGAGAGGGGTGCTACTTGGAACACCCTCATTCCTTACTCCTGTAATGTACTCTCCTTGGCTGTACTTGAGAGACGATTCCAATACTGTAGATTCCATACGAAAAACACGTACAGTAGTACCTCTACTTACAAATAACTCTACCGGTACTTACGAATTTTTCTACTTACGAATGGAGCTCTGTCCGCCATCTTGGATGCGGTTTAGATAGGATTTTTTCTACTTATGAATTTTTAGATAGGGTTGCTTCAACCTACGCATTTTTTCTCCCAATGCATTCATATGGGATTCGACTCACAATTTTTTTCGACTTACAAATGTGCATTCGGAACGCATTAAATTCGTAAGTAGAGGCACCACTGTATGTCCCTGGGGAGATGGCAGCACCGAATCAGTGGCACATGCCCTCCTCGCATGCATTCTTTACAAAGACACGAGGAACGAGATTATCACCCCTCTTTTATTGTCCATTCCGGGTCGCCCAACCACAGCCACAGTGTCTTTTCTCCTGGCAGATCAAGAGGAGCAGATGACTGCAAAGGTTGCAAGGTTTCTAGCTGGGGAAACAAAATGCGAAAGATTCCAAGAGCTCGGGCCAAAAAGATGATTAGCTATTCAGTCTTTAAACGATTTTATTTCTTTATGTTAAGGGTAAGTTCCAGTTGGAATAAACTCCAGGACAAGGCCCTGTTTTGTAATTCTTCATCAGCTAGGTTTTCGCGGTCAATGTGTACCAATTCTGTGTCAGCCTGACTATTTCAACTGGAACATATCCTTAACATAAAGAAATAAAATCGTTTAAAAACTGAATAGCTAACCATCTTTTTGGCCTGAGCTCTTGGAATCTTTCGCATTTTGTTTCTCTTACCTACCAAGAACTCCAATTTGTGCAGGTTTCTAGCTGGGGCAATCAGAATAAGGTCCACTATTTGACTGCTGATTCAGGACCCTAAACTGTGTTTTATATAATCGACTTTTATTTTGTTCTGTGTATATCGCAGTGTTCTTTTTTTGCTATGGCTGACGGCTCGGGCCGTCATTCATTCTTACTCCTGTGTCAACAAACAAGGGAACAAGAATACCTGCAGAGGACTCAAATGGTCCACCATGATTTCTTCTTAATCATCCGTATTAATTAAACTGTGGTGTGTGTTTTCTGTTACACATTCTAATATCTAATAAAGATGGCAGAGGTGTTCTCAATGCTCTTTTTTATTAATGATCCTGGGGTGACATTAAGTGTACACACACACACACACACACACACCGCTTCCAGCTATAAGTCTCACAACCAGAATTGTCTTTTAAGTGATAGTTTGTCTTCCCTTCTTTTTCTCCAAGGTTCTCAGAGCTTAATATTTAATATTTCTATTCCAAGAACTGTTTACTTGAAAATGCTAAAGGAGCGGGGGACGATGCATATAAACTCCAAAAATATACTACACTGACAAGCTGATATACAGTGTGTACAATGTTCTCGCAGAACTGTTTACAAATACAAGCCATTTTCAGGCAATCTTTATTTCCCTCCTACAATCTATTTGCTGGACAGTGTAGAATGTAGTCTTCCGTAATGCCCAGGGAGACTGAATATAACTGTCTTTAGGGTAGTAATATAAAATAATCTAATAGCTGAAGAATCTATCCACAATCGTGTAAAACTGAAGTGCTGTGATCCATCTGAACCAATCTGGTGTCATGGACTTTGATGGGATTAAATCATTCTAAATCCAAATTCTTCAGATGAATTCACGGTTGTATATCAACAGTGTTGGGGAGGATTTAACCCCTTCCTTTCTAACATTCGCCTACTGCTGCGAGAAAATTGCTTTTTTGTTTTTTTATTAGCCAAGCATCTTGGAGAAATTGAAATATTCAGCCACAAAACTAGATGTCTTTGGCATTGCAGGGAAATCTTTTACTTTTGCAACTGTTATGAACATGAAATAATGGTTTCAGTGCTAGGTAAAGGCAACAAAATTACTTGGAAATAAACTGATAAAGGAATGAAAACAGATTTCTAAGATTTTTAGGCAAAGGAGTAATGAGTAAGAAAAAGCCTGTTGATTGACTCATTTCAAAAATGATTGCTGCATGAGCAACTCAAAGTGAATTTGATCTAGCCTAGGGTGTGAAATTTACTAGAGCCATAAAAACTAAGACGATGTGCATTTATCATGCACTTTTTTCTATTCTATGTTTCGTTTCCAAATTACCATAATTGTGTATATAGCAGAGAGAGCTTGTGAGAACTTGCAACAGGGAGACAGTTTGATGAACGGGTGTAAATATCATGCACCAAATGGTGACTGTCACTCACAACTATACAAAGTGCATTCATAAGCAATGCCTTCTGTGGAACCATAAAGTAATAGTTCTGATGGGGATATCCATATTAGCTGATAATAAGAAGCAGATTTTGAATATATACTTTGCAGAATTAAAGCAAACAGTGGCATAGAATCAATTACCTTCACCTATAAATATGTTACACAACTGGAAGGCCCAGAACGTTTAGAGATTGATTAACTTCTACTGGAAATCATGTGCCAAATGAAATACGAACAGCTTCTTTCAGACGTTTTAACTTTAAATCCTAAAGTAAATCCTAACTTGAAACATACCTCACAGCTATAGCAGCGGATATTGTATTCTATATAAAATAGGCCATTTAGTACTTGTGATCCTTTTATGGCACTGTCTCACAAATGACAACTAGTAGAGCGTTCAAGATTAAAAGAGCATTTATTGTATTTGTAACAGTATTCCAGGAATGCCATAAAAATGAAGGGTGAAGTCATACATTAAAACATTTTAACAACACGGCTTAATTGAAATAGTTGGAAGAGTTCCGTTTTCGAGGGCTGGGATCCAAGCTGCTTCTCAGTCACATCCCAAGGCTTGGGCACACCTACGGAGTCCCCCCCCCCTTTTTTTTTTCCTTCCAGGAAAAGAAAAGGCCACTCCAGTTTCAAAAGCAGTTTGCCATGCAGATTTGCATGGATGGGTGGGATGGGGGGGGTTACTTTTCAAGAGACACAAGTCTAAAGCCCTTTTGGGGTCATGGAACAAACAAAGCCATAGCCCCCTGGCAGAGCCGTCCAGATTGCGCCCCCTAGCCACGGACAAATTAGCTCTTCTTTCCGCCTCTCCTCTAACCCCTACCCCAGGGGTGGCCAACTCCCAAGAGACTCTGATCTACTCACAGAGTTAAAAACTGGGGGTGATCTACCCCCTTTTGGAGGGTTCAGGTCAAAGCTGTTGAGTTTTTTTAAGGAAGGGAAGCCCTGTTTTTTGGGGTTTAGGTCAAACTTGTTGAGCTTCTTTTAGGAGGGAGGGAGGCCCATTTTTGTTTAGGGCTTCAGGTCATAGTTCAGCTTTTTTTAGGGAGGAGGAAAATTTTGGGTGAGCTTTTTTTAGGGGTGCCAGTGATCTAGCAGTGATCTACCACAGACATCCAGTGATCTACTGGTAGATCACAATCTACCTGTTGGACGTGCCTGCCCTACCCCTTCCACCCATTCAATTCACCCTCTATTAAAAACCATTTATTGTGTACGTTTCTGAGCACAATTCAAAGTCTTGGTGCTGACCTTTAAAGCCCTAAACGGCCTCAGCCCAGTATACCTGAATGAGTGCCTCCACCCCCACTGAGGTCCAGCTCCGAGGGCCTTCTGGCGGTTCCCTCCCTACAAGAAGTAAGGTTTCAGGGAACCAGGCAGAGGGCCTTCTCGGTAGTGGCACCCTCCCTGTGGAATGCCCTCCCATCAGATGTCAAGGAAATAAACAACTATCTGACTTTTAGAAGACATCTGAAGGCACACCTGTTTAGGAAAGTTTTTAATGACTGATGTTTTAATGTATTTATAATCTGTTGTTGGAAGCCGCCCAGAGTGGCTGAGGAAACATGGCCAGATGGGTGGGATAGAAATTAATAATAATAATAGGAATAATCAATATTTATATTTATGGACATATTTTTAGCCAATTTTGGGCGCATCCCATTGCCTGCACCCCTGGCAGGGGCCCACCTTACCACCCCCTAGCTACGGCCCTGAGAACAAGCTGAGAGATTCTTTGGATCCATGCTAATTCAGTTTGGCCAGATTTTGAGTGTATCCCTACTAATCCATCACTAACAGCTTGAATATGCAGGTAGGCTAACCCGCCACCTACTTTGTTTTCCTTGTTGAGGTTCTGGCAAGTTCTGGGTGAAAAAAGCCCTTGTTTTCCTTCAATGCGCCCTGAAAATGTAAGGTCGCCTGGGGAGAGGCTTAGATGTGTGGAACTGCATGTTTGAAGGTCCTAGTTATATCTTCAAAATGTCTTGTGCCTAGAGCAGGCATTTCTTCCCCAACCTCTTAAAGCCTACATATGCACTATTTACACTGGAAGTGCACCCCCCAAATGTGTTCAACGACCCACTCCCTGTGGGTTTTTTCAGACAAACTGTTTATTGAGCATTTGTCCAGATTTGCTTGCATAAATGCAGAGGTTAGATTATGTGTGGCCTTTACTGAGTGTTCACCCTGTTTTGTTTATGGGGAGGTTATACAAATAGGAGCATTCTACCTGAATTCATCCTGATTTGCTTGTGTGGTGTTTATATGTCTCCCATTGGTGTTTCATTCATCCTACACTTTTTAATATGTTCCCATGTCATTTTTCTACCAAAAGCCTTCATGGTTGTTGTTGGTTTTTTGGGGGGGGGTTAAGCGGGTTTGTTGCAGCAGGGCAACAAAGTGCTTTAATCCGCTTTAATGGTGCAAACCTAAATTTATATTATGTGCTTAAAACCCTCCCACAAAATACTAACACTCTGGAGGCAGTATGATCACCAACTTCCAGCAGTCAATTACTCCTGGGGTTATAAAGTTTAACAGCTTGCATGAAGCAACAGGCTGGGTAGCGGACAGGCTGTGCAGAAATGCACTGACAAATCACACATGCAACTCGTTTTTCTGCTTACCATGTTACGAAGATTAACTTTTTGGAAACGTACATGGCAAATACATGCGCAGAGGGTCTCGCCACTTTTTCTTAAAAGCATTTGCAAGATTTACTTGATTTATTTATTTACTTCTTATATTTATATTTTTCTTCCATCATGGACCCCAACACATGCAGTTCCTGAGAGGTCTCCCATCTCAACCCCTACCACACCCAGACTGGCTTAGCTTCTGGAAGCCTCCTGTGTCTTCAGACCATGCCCTGAACCTCAGTTCAGGCATTCAGAGGAACACTTGGAAGGTTGCAGTCGCCAGCCCACTTTTTCCATATCTGGAACTGGCCTGTCATAGGTGGAATCTACACACATAGAAAAACTGTTCTGAAAAAAATATTTTTTTAGTGTTTTAAAAAATGCATTGAATTTTACATGATGCTCACCATCGCCATCTAGTTCCACATTGTATATTGCACTTAAAACACACTTAAAATGTTTTATTTGCAGCTGTATAGTTGAGTCTCTAGTCAGAAGTTTTTCAGTGACACAGCATTTTGGAATCACTTTCTGGTTCATCGCCAGGTTTCAAAATCCAAACACATTGCCAAAGTTAATGGAATTTGCATCCAAGAAGTATATTTAGCAGCACGGTGTTAAAGATAATTTATTTTAAGGCCTTTCAGTTCCAGTAACCTTCTGCTGAAGCCAGTGGGACTATCCCATTGTAGACAATATAATGCTTTGATTCCTTTAATAGGCACCCCACTAAATTTGTCACTTGAAAGAGAAGCAGTAGCTATATATCTCTAAGTATCTACTGTATGTTTACAGTAACAATATTCAGTGAAGGACTTCTTATTAACAATATTGCTAAGCCAAAGGAAGAATAAAAATCAAAATACACAAGGGAAGTGGTGATTAATAACACTCTACTTTGTTAGGCTCTCTGCTGATGAGGACTTGCTCGTTGGGTCAATAGTTCAACCCTGGGGATTTCTTTTCTTTCTTCTTCTTCTTTACACACTGCTAATCCATGCTCCTAGTCCGGCAAACAGGCCGCAGAGTTTCTCTCCCTCCCTCAGTTTCACAGCATCAGTCACACTTCCCCTTAAAAATATCTAAATTCTGGAACAATAATACTATCCTCTGTGGGCTATAAAAATAATGAAACTGAGCAGATTGCCGGTAATGTAATATATGCTGCTTTAAATCAATAATGTAAAAGGGAAAGGGAAATCCAGCCAACCGTACAAGTGTGAAAGAACTGGTTTTTTAAAAAAAGAAACCCACCATGCTAAGGAACTATGCAATGGATCTTCTCATCTAACCTTCCAAGGAGATTTCTGTAGCTTTTCATTAATGCTCGTTTTTAAATACATTCTGTTGCTGTCCTATTCCAGCCAGTGCTGGAAGCCCTTTCCAAGAAGGATAGGAAATCCTCACTCCTACACCTTCTGTAAACAGCAGGGCTCTGTCTAGCGCGGAGCTGAGCAAGGAAGGAGAGCCATCCACGTGAGAGGAGTTTCCCTTCATTCGTTACAAGATAACCAGTGGGCTCGGCAAAGGTCACAGTACAAATGAGAGACAATTATCTGAGGGAGGCCTTGCCAGAGACAAAGATAAATTAATATGGATCTGGGGAAGCTGGGCCGAAGAGAGGATTAAAAAGACGTCCCCTTCGCCTGACAGCGGTGTGACAGAGGACGCGCGGTGGCATGCCCTACCTTAAGATGCCAAGTCTTATTTACACACGTTAATTGGAAATGTCAGGGAAATAGAGTGTCGTCATACCTCTTCTTGCATCGGGGGGCCAAATCCTGCGGCTGGTCACTTGTGGGTGGAGAGGCCAGAGCTAGAAAGGAGGAGCAAAGAGGTTGAAGAAGAGTAGCTCCCTTGTGTGCTGGGTGGGTGGGTACTCAGCTAGGTTTTACTCAGAGTAGAACCACTGAAATTAATGGACCTAACCTAGTCTAACCTTTGAATTATGGTGCTGGAGGAGACTCTTGAGAGTCCCATGGACTGCAAGAAGATCAAACCTATCCATTCTTAAGGAAATCAGCCCTGAGTGCTCACTGGAAGGACAGATCCTGAAGCTGAGGCTCCAATACTTTGGCCACCTCATGAAAAGAGAAGAATCCTTGGAAAAGACCCTGATGTTGGGAAAGATTGAGGGCACTAGGAGAAGGGGACGACAGAGGACGAGATGGTTGGACAGTGTTCTCGAAGCTACCAACATGAGTTTGACCAAACTGCGGGAGGCAGTGCAAGACAGGAGTGCCTGGCGTGCTCTGGTCCACGGGGTCACGAAGAGTTGGACACGACTAAACGACTAAACAACAACAACAACCTAGTCACGGTCATTCATTTCAATGGGTTGACCCCGCCTGACATTTTTGTGTATGTTCCCTTCTCGGCTGTGCTATCACAGCGGCTGTCTTTCCTCAGCACCTCATGGCCCAGCCTAATTTCTTTTCTAAAAGGAGGGCAGGGCTGGGGTGAGGGTGAAGAAGGGGTTCAAACTTGAATAAAATTTTGGAGGGGGCCCAGGTAAGCCCCGCCCTGCATAATCAACCACAAAACAATCGCAAACCCACTCCCATCTGAATGGCAATGTCCAATGACTTTTTTGGGGGGTGGCCCGCTCAAATATTTTATTGGGGGACCTGAAGGGACCTTGGCCACTAGGAGCTGGCTCCTGTGGGGTGAAGTGTGGGGTGGCTGCAATAGTTTGGGCTGGGGAGATAGGTGAGGGCAATATTCAGATGTGGACTTCAAGTTGTGTTCTGCGAAGGTCAAACCGTAAAACACGGTGGCCCTTGATTCTACCTGTCACTTTCCATAGATGCAAACTGGTGAGAAGCATAGCTGCCAAGTTTTCCCTTTTCTCGCGAGGAAGCCTATTCAGCATAAGGGAATTTCCCTTTTAAAAAGGGAGAACTTGGCAGCTATGGTGAGAAGGCATTGACCATTTCCACACTCTGCTTGAAAAATCAGCGAACCGCCTTCTAGAGTACAGTGGTACCTCGGTTTATGAACACAATTGGTTCCGGAAGTCTGTTCATAAACTGAAGCGTTCATAAACTGAAGCGAACTTTCCCATTGAAAGTAATGGAAAGTGGATTAATCTGTGCCAGACGGTCCACAGAGTACTTAAACTGAAGTGTTCATAAACTGAAGCGAACTTTCCCATTGAAAGTAATGGAAAGTGAATTAATCCGTTCCAGATGGGTCCACGGCGTTCGTAAACCGAAAATTCGTAAACCGAGGTGTTCATAAACCGAGGTTCCACTGTAAAGTGAATGGGCAGAAACCTGCTTAGAAATCAGACATCTCCCCCCAAATCATGCTACCACAGAGGAGTTTGAGTCTTTCAAACTACAAGAAAGAAGATTCCACCTAAACATTAGGAAGAACTTCCTGGCAGTAAGAGCTGTTCGACAGTGGAATTTGCTACCAAGAAGTGTGGTAGAGTCTCCTTCTTTGGAGGTCTTTAAGCAGAGGCTTGACAGGCATATGTCAAGAATGCTTTGGTGGTGTTTCCTGCTTGGCAGGGGGTTGGACTGGGTGGCCTTGTGGTCTCTTCCAACTCTATGATTCTATGATTCATGGCGGCTGTGTTAAATGTTGCAGTCCTTGAGGCAGCAAGTGCTTCATCAGATAGAAGCTTGAAGTCGAGAAACGGACAAGAGAGTTGCTTCCAAGAAAACTTGGTACAACAATGTTTGGAATGTTTGCCTCTAAGAATCTTGGAACACTGAGGCATTCCACACAGGTCCTTTCAATGCCCTCAGGACATGAGGGTATGAAAGTGTCCTCCTCAGTACAGTGGTACCTCGGTTTATGAACACAATTGGTTCCAGAAGTCTGTTCATAAACTGAAGCGTTCATAAACTGAAGCGAACTTTCCCATTGAAAGTAATGGAAAGTGGATTAATCTGTTCCAGACGGTCCACGGGGTACTTAAACTGAAGCGTTCATAAACTGAAGCGAACTTTCCCATTGAAAGTAATGGAAAGTGGATGAATCCGTTCCAGATGGGTCCGCGGAGTACTTAAACTGAAGCGTTCATAAACTGAAGCATGGGTGTAATTGGTTCCGGAAGTCTGTTCATAAACTGAAGCGTTCATAAACTGAAGCGAACTTTCCCATTGAAAGTAATGGAAAATGAATTAATCCGTTCCAGATGGGTCCGCGGTGTTCATAAACCGAAAATTCATAAACCGAGGTGTTCATAAACCGAGGTTCCACTGTACTGAGTTGCTCTTGGTAGTTTTCTGCATTCAGCCACTGGGGTTCCAATTTCTATTACAGCTTCAGCTCCTATCACATGCCCATCTAGCAAACATGCATTTCTGAAGGGACTTTCATACGGAAAGAAAGCCGGACTGTGGAATGTAAGCTTCTGTATGTGCCTGTAACCTTGGTGAGTTCATTTACCCTCTGTTAGCTACTTCCTTTCACTTTTATTTACTGTTGCACCACATGTGAGATAAAGCACTCTCAGATTTATAGGTACCATGCAAAGTTATGCAAATAAATAAGTATTAATTATTAAACATTGGCCTAGATGAAAAGAAAAGACTTTGACTTCTTCCCAGAAGGTATATTGCACCCTGCTCTCTCTGAAAACATATAAACAGCTGGTGAAATTATGTTCTGTATCATCCATCAAACAGTTCCACACTAAAGGTGCTCTAAAATAGCATTCCTCTAAAACAGTGGTTTCATGCCGGGGCACTGAGGCAGGATTCCCTATGAAAAAGGCCACAGGGGCAAGCATTGAGCTCTCAATTCAGTTTTAATCTCTCTTTTTTCCTGGTGCACAAACATCACCTGACTTATCTATAGCCTTCAACATTTTTCTGATGAAAATAGGGATGGCCTTTTCAATAATAATAGAAATAATAATAATAATAATATTTCTCCTCCGCCCACCTAACTGGGTTGCCACAACCACTCTGGGCAGCTTCCAAAGTATATTAAAACATAATAAAACATTTTAAAAAAACTTCCTTATACAGGGCTGTCTTCTAAATTACTTATCTCCTTGGCTCGGGGGTTGCATAAATCCATACCCCCCCCAACGTTTCTCCCATGAAAATAGAGACATCCTAAGGAAAAGCACAACATTCTGGGATATACAACAGCTTCTTTAAATACAGGACTGTCCCTTGAAAATAGGAACACTTGGAAGGTCTGATTTCGGAGCTTGGTTGTGAGGGAAAACCTTATTGGGCCTCTTCTATAAATCCACTTCAGTGACATGCTTTATCACTCAGGAGATATTAGGTGACAGCTATTTACTTAATTGCTTGGAAAAACCCAGCCAAACAGGGGTGTCTTGAGTTTGCCATCTTGTTCATTTCCTGCCTCTAGATTTACAGTTTAGCAACATTTGAACTTTCCGGGTTTTAAGTGTTCGAAGAATAAAGGACGCATTTCAACCACATGAAGCGCAACAGCTGGGGCCATCTCCTCTCTACATGATCTCCTTCCCCTCACTTCTCCCTTCACATAAGGCCGACAACAGAGCCTGTATATTTGAACTCCACGGTGTGCGGTCTCTCAAGCCCGGTCATTGACATTTAGCAAACTATCCTAGTAAAAGCTCTCGATCAAATTCAGAGACCTTCCCCCCCCCTCCTCGCTTTCCTCCGTTTCCTGCCAAATTTCTTTAGACGGACAGGAATTCTATATGATAGAAACACAACTCTTTTAACGGAAAATGTCATCACTTAAGTATACGAGAGAGTGCCTGAGATGTGTCTGTAAACCTGAAGCTGCTGTCTGTTCCAGATTGTGGCAACTTTTAAATCTGTCAGCACAACATGAATTTCATATTAAGCCGCTTCCCAGTGCTTTAGCCAGGAAGTAAAGAGGGGCGCATACTGTAACATTTATGGGCGGACTGGTGCTAGGTCAACCATGACATCATTCTCCACTCTGCTGAGCCTGTAATGAGGTGAAAAGGCAGCTTTGAAACAACATAGCACTTTATTTATTAGGATATTTTAAGTGTGCTTGTATTTCAATTTATGATAACCCCACCACTTCCCACCGTCAAACAAATACTGTGGATTATAGCTCTCCTGCAGAGCAAAGCTAGAAAGGGTTGAGGGCTAAGGGTTCTTTTTGGCTGGCGAAAGATTTAATAGGCGGGCCCCGGTGGGAGATTTCTCCTGCCGAGAGGAAAATCCTGTCGTGGCAGCCCAGCTGGTTAGAAAAAGTGGTGCAAACGTTTGTTGTGCTGCAGGTAAACTTAAAAATGCAAGCTTGAACATGGAAAGCGTAATGCTGGTGGTCAACAAAAGCAGTTTAAAGGCTTTCTCAAGACAAATCTAAAAAAAATGTAGTATAAACACAGACAACTGGAGAACACAGGCCCGCGAGTGCTCCGATTTTAGAATAGCCTTTACGAAAGGTGTCATGGATTTTGAAGACACTCAAACTCAGGACGAAAGGGAGAAACGTTCTAAGAGGAAGGCATGTTTGGCAAACCCTCACCATGATCAACTCGCACCCGGAAGGACATGTGGATCCAGAAGTGGCCTCCACAGTCAATTACAGACTGTTTATGAAAGACAATCTTACTTGGCTACGAGTGATCGCCAAAGAAGAATCTATAAATCATAGGCGCTGATTCGACAATTTTTATCGTCTTTATTTATTTGAACTTTTGTTATTGTTTCTCCCAGTCATGGGAAGGGGCAGAAAATTACTTGGAGGCTGGAATGAAATGGACAAGGGCCAACAAACTTGAAGTGGGTAGAAAATATATTCTGCCTCAGGTAAAGGGGCCCCTGACCATCAGGTCCAGTCGTGACCAACTCTGGGGTTGCGGCGCTCATCTCGCGTTATTGGCCGAGGGAGCCGGCGTACAGCTTCCAGGTCATGTGGCCAGCATGACAAAGCCGCTTCTGGCGAACCAGAGCAGCACACAGAAACGCTGTTTACCTTCCTGCTGTAGCAGTACCTATTTATCTACTTGCACTTTGACGTGCTTTCGAACTGCTAGGTTGGCAGGAGCTGGGACCAAGCAACGGGAGCTCACCCCGTCGCAGGGATTCGAACCGCCGACCTTCTGATCGGCAAGCCCTAAGCTCAGTGGTTTAACCCACAGCGCCTATTCTGCCTAAGCACTGGCCTAATTTTTGCTACCGTGGCAGAATGTCAAATAAGAAGTTACAGGTATTGTAAGCGAACTCCAACTTTGCCTCAATGAATTAAAGGTCACCCATAATAGCACGGCCCTGTGGGTGGGTGTATTTAAGTAAGTCCCATCAAGTTCTATGGGGCTCACTCCAAAGTAACTGCATGAGTTTGCAGGCTGAATGTGGCTTTTTTAAAACAGCAAGCGAATGGCATTTCAGCAGAGATGAACCCTGTCTTTTTACATAAATTAAAAGCTTCTCGCTGAAGGTTGCCACCACATGACTTTCAACAAAGCATGACACTTTCCTCCCAAGACTCATGTGGGGATTCATGTTAATTCAATGAAGGTTAGATATAACAACAATGGAGAGAGAGAGATGGAAAAGCAAGAGATGCTCCATTCTTCCTATCAGGGTTTGTCAACCATGGATTACAAATGAGTTGGCCATATATAAAGGTAAAGGGGCCCCTGACCATCAGGTCCAGTCAAGTCCAACTCTGGGGTTGCGGCGCTCATCTCGCTCTATAGGCCAAGAGAGCCGGCGTTTGTCCACAGACAGCTTCCGGGTCATGTGGCCAGCATGAAAAAGCTGCTTCTGCTGAACCAGTGCAGCGCACGGAAACGCCGTTTACCTTCCCGCCGGAGCGGTCCCTATTTATCTACTTGCACTTTGGTGTGCTTTCGAACTGCTAGGTGGGCAGGAGCTGGGACCGAGCAACGGGAGCTCACCCCATTGCAGGGATTCGAACCGCCAACCTTCTGATCAGCAAGCCCTAGACTCTGTGGTTTAACCCACAGCGCCACCTGGCCATATATAACCACTAGATAACCATCAGTGGAAAGGAAGGAAGCGTTTAGAGATACAACATTCCTCTTACTGGGTGGGTCTTCTTTAAACCTTGCACCCTGTTTTTTTAATTTTACATTCTTTTAAAATCACAGTTTGACAGAAACTCAAAGACAGGGTAGAAGATGTTGAAGATGTTACTCTTCTAAGTTCACAGTTGTTGAAATCTCTCCTGATAAAGATCAGACAGGCGGAAAGGCTGGCCTAAATGCTGAGTGGCTGTGATGAAATATAATACATATTTAAAATACGCTGTGAAACGAAAATAACTACTATGGAAAACAGCATACACATTTTGATTTTCAGAGCTACACACACACACACACACACACACAGAGAGAGAGAGAGAGAGAGAGAGAGCTTTTCTTGTATGTAAGTGCAGAAATCCTTGAGCACATATGCCAAGGTTTCTTTAGAAATAGAAATACTTTATTGTCACTGTACCACTTGTTTACAGTGAGATTAAATGAACCCCCCCCCCACAATCTCTCAGTCCTTGTTACACTCTGTCATACGACCACCAACCCTGAACGTCAGCTGCAATGTTGCTATCTTCCATTCAGCAGCCTCACGGCCCATGGGTAGAAGCTGTTCTTTAACCTGTTGGTGCGGCTTATCATGCTTCTATATCTCCTGCCCGAGGGCAAGAGATTAAAAAGTTGCTGGCCAGGGTGTGAGTCATCCCTGAAAATGTTCCTCGCTCTTCTGAGGCAACGGTCTCCCGCGATAACATCTAGCGGACTCAGGGGACAGCCCACGATATCGTGTGCTGTCTTCACCACCCTCCGTAGGGACTCTGTACATGGCTGTCAAACCAGCATAAAAGGTAAAGGGGCCCCTGACCATCAGGTCCAGTCGTGTCCGACTCTGGGGTTGCGGCGCTCATCTCGCTCTATAGGCCGAGGGAGCCGGCGTTTGTCCGCAGACAGCTTCCGGGTCATGTGGCCAGCATGACAAAGCTGCTTCTGGAGAACCAGAGCAGCGCACGGAAACGCCGTTTACCTTCCCGCCGGAGCGGTCCCTATTTATCTACTTGCACTTTGATGTGCTTTCAAACTGCTAGGTGGGCAGGAGCCGGGACCAAGCAACGGGAGCTCACCCCGTTGCAGGGATTCGAACTGCCAACCTTCTGATCAGCAAGCCCTAGACTCTGTGATTTAACCCACAGCGCCACCTGGGTCCCTGTCAAACCAGCATACCACACCATAATGCAGTATGAGAGAACACTTTCTATCGTGGACCGATAGAAGGAAATCATCAGTTGCTGTCCAACCTTGTTCTTTCGCAAGACCCTAAGGAAATGAAGTCTCTGTTGGGCCTTCCTAACCACCTGGGCTGCATTGACCTTCCATGTTAGGTCTTCACTAAGATGGACTCCCAGGTATATAAGGAAGAGACTCCCCCCCCCCGATATACAACGGGGCTAGCTCACCTCTCTTCCTCCGCAAGTCCAACGCCATCTCCTTTGTCTTGCCAATGTTTAGGTGCAGATTGTTCAATAAGCACCATGTGGATACCTTTTGAACCTCCCCTCTGTACGCAGATTCGTCTCCACCTGTAATTAAACCCATTATGGTGGTGTCATCAGCAAACTTAATAATTGCAGTAGACGGGTCAGATGAAATGCAATCATATGTATACAACGAATACAGGTATGGACTTAGCATGGATCCCTGAGGAGTGCCAGTGCTGAGCTTCAGGGAGGTAGATGTAACAGGTCCAATCCTCACTCTTTGTGTCCGATCTCTCAGAAAGTCTTTAATCCAATCACAGGTGTTAGAAGAAAGGTCCAGGTCCCTTAACTTTCCGATGAGAATGTCCGGAAGGATGGTATTGAAAGCCGAGCTATAATCAATAAACAGCATTCTGGTTACCCTGACTCTAAGGCAGTGTATTTCAACCTTGGGTCCCCAAATATTGTTGGACTACAACTTCCATTATCCCAATGGTCAGGGATGATAGGAGTTGTAGTCCAACAACATCTGGAAACCAGAGGTTGAAGAGCACTAGTAATACATCAGCATTATTTTACATTACACACATTATGTTTTGAGCCAGCAATTAGTTGACCTTTTTTAAAAAATAAATAAACTACTTCTCTAATCTAAAGGGTGATTAATTCATGAGGGGCACATATACCTTTTAGAAAGTATTCACCCAACTCAGTGCTGCTAAGAAAGAAAGAAAAATTAAAAGAGAAAAAAACTTTCACAATTTTGGTTCAGAATGAATCCTGGAAATGCATGCGGTAAAGCAGGATTGAATCTGGGTCTGAAATTCACAATCAAGATCCTGGAGACTGTATTGGTCTCAACCACTGATGGGAGTTGGAGTCTAACAACACCCGAAGATCCAAAAGTTCTACATTCCTGTTTTAAATCAGCCCATTTGGAGAACTGACTTCACAAGGCAAGCAGTAGGGCATACTTATCTAATCTACAGTCACCCTTCAAAATTCGCACATTTCCAGATTTTGCTATCCAGCCAAGTAATGTGTACAAAAAATGTATGTACAGTGGTACCTCAGGTTACAAACACGATCCGTTCCGGGTCGCAGTTCGTAACCCGAAAAGTTCGTACCCGAAAAGGGCCCGAACCGCCGTTTTGCGCATGAGCAAAGGCTCACGCCGCTTCTGCGCACACACGCGCGCGAAAATACTTCCGGGTTTGCAAAGTTCGTAACCCGGGTTGTTCGTAACCCAAGGTGTTCGCAACCCGAGGTACGACTGTACTTAGAGTAAAAATTGAAGTATTAGTGAAAATAACATGCAAAAAGTATAAATTTGGGATAAGTGGCTTTGCAAAAATGTACGTAATGGGCAAATCTGCAGACAAGCGTGTCTATATTAGGAGAACCGTGCACTGAAATGCTACTGAATTTTCATGAAGACTTTTAACGCCGCATGACTGGAGAACTGAAAAATGGAAAGAAACTGAAAGAAACTGGGATTCACAGAGTCAACCTTCCTCAGCTAGCACCCTGAGAAATCAATGCATCTGTACATTTCACTGCATCAGTGAGGTTTGAGTCTGGAGTAAGGCTATTGTTTACAAATGTTCATTTCTGCACGCCGCCCTGTGCCATATGGTGTTCTGAAATGCAAGAGGAAGGCTTATTCTTCTGAATCTCGCTCAGCCCTTGAAACCAAGCAACTCCCGTAAATGCCCTTTGTCACATTTCCCCGTCGTTTAGAAATCTCAGGATTCTCTTTTCCTTTTTATACTCTTGTTACTTTGGTTCAACCTTTCTTATCGTCCCTGAGCAGGGGAGCCGAAACGAGAAGAGGGATGCAGACAATGGAAAGCAATATGGAGGCAGCCAATGAGTCAGAAAACCTCCCACCTTTATCCACTCCCAATCAGTACCAGCTGTAGCCCAATTAAACTTAATCTAGTCACATGCTCATGTGTTCCTCAGAAATTAGAGGAAATCAATTCAAATGCTAATGAGAAAACCCATAATTTATTATCTGCTGAGGAATGCATGTTACATTAATTTTAACTGTAAACAATTATTTTATTGCAAGATTAATTGCCCCCATTTTGCACAACTTCCTCTTTTCATATATATTTTTTAAAGGAATTAGTTTTCTGCGGCTCTTTTTGTTGATCTGTCACAGAACTTTAAGACTTTCTAAAAAAGGATAATCAATTTAGGAGTAAACTACAAATGCTGTTTTCTGTTCTTCTGTCAAAGGGAAATGTGATAAATGCCTAGGGCAAAGCATGGTGAGATCCAGTTAAGGGCTCTGGAAAGAAAGAAAGAAAGAAAGAAAGAAAGAAAGAAAGAAAGAAAGAAAGAAAGAAAGAAAGAAAGAGGCAATAAAGCATCGCATGAAAATAAGGAGCTGCATAAGCCGAAGGTTCTAAAATTTCAGTCTAGCCACTTTTACGATGTTTTGATGTATCTTCCATGCTCTTGGAGCAGCCAGTTCGGTGTCTGTCATGCAAGAAGCAACCTCTCCTCTCAGTAACCACCTCATAGCCTATCTAGACAAGCTTAGTAGTTCAAGAAAACATACACCACCTGGAGGAACATTAATTACCAGCCAGTATTATCCAGACGTTGTTGATCAATAGAAAAAATGAGGTGGGGGGAGGATTGCTGGGGAAAAATCAGGAAACCCAAATAATTATCTTCCATTCCGGAACGTTAGGGTGTGTGATCTGCTCAATTTCAGTTCTCTCGGTTGCTCGTTTTTCCAGTCTAAAACCCACTTCTCCTTTCCAGAGCAATTTGCAACTTTTTTGGAAAGTCCCCGTGAAAATTCACCAACGTTTTACCTCACATTTCTGCGCATTGTTGTATGCAATTCTGCCCAAGCCCTAATATAATGCATTGTTGCTGCATGTCAGTTTTCTGAACGTAGGGATTTTTACACACATTTTGCTTTGGTGTGTTCATTTTGCATATGTATATTATATTATATTATATGCATTACTTGCTTAGAGAAATGCATTGCGAAATTCAGAGGAGTCCAATTTTTTTAAGGGTGGCTTTGTGACGGTTCTCACATTGTTCCATGAAGTGCTGATTACCTAGATTCATCTTCAAATGTGAACTGAATCAAAATTCTCCTCCATCCCTTTATGAACATTTTTATAGCGCACGTAGCCACACTACAAATTACATTGTGGTGAATGTGTGTTTGTTGTCATATGTATGCTTCACTCACACACACTTATGAGAGATATTTTTAAATTAAAAACCCCCCACAATTTTCTCACTAGTCGCCTGAGCTCTATCAGGAAATTCTGGGCCACAGTTTTGACTGTGTGATTTGCCACTCACATTCCAGAAATATATAATATTTTAATTTATAATGAATAAATAAGTAGATAAAGCTTATTATGTTCACTTCAAATGAGTAAAAGGGGGCAGTACTTTTACTTTCCTCCCTGGCAGTGTTCCAGAGACTGCTGAAGATGCCCTGCTTGTTAGAATCATAGAATCGTAGAGTTGGAAGAGACCACAAGGGCCATCCAGTCCAACCCCCTGCCGAGCAGGAAACACCATCAAAGAATTATTGGCATATGCCTGTCAAGCCTCTGCTTAAAGACCTCCAAAGAAGGAGGTTCTAGCATGTCTCGACCAAGCAGGAATTCAAAGCAGGGCATTCTTGGTGCTGGCCCACACAATTATGGAATTCCCTTCCGAATGGGATTTGCTTGTCCCCACATTGGTCTCATTTAGGTACGAGGGGAAACTTTGATTTCCTATAATTAATAAATCAATCCCATTAGTAATTGAATTGGCTCCAATTGTTGCTCTTACTTATGACCATTAGTGACCAAATCACTTAGCTTTTTAGTTTGCGGGGTGGGGGCAGATTTTATAAAAATCTCCAAGACAGCATCCTCCCCGGGGCCGGCCCACCCATGAACCAAGGTGAGGCGTCTACCTCAGGCAACAGGATCCAGGGGTAGCAGATATGGCCTCCAAGGAATGAATCATCCACTCCTGAATTGCCACAATGACAGCAATAGCTGTGGTGCATTTTTTTTGGAGGCCAGATCTGCCACCACCTCAGTAGACCCCACCATCTCTGAATATTTTTGGGTAATAATAATAATTATTATTTATTATTTATACCCTGCCCATATGGGTTTCCCCAGCCACTCAGGGCGGCACACAACAGAATATTAAAAACACGACAAAACATCAAACATTAAAAACGTCCCCTAAACAGGTGTGCCTTCAGATGTCTTCTAAAAGTCAGATAGTTGTTTATTTCTTTGACATGTGATGGGAGGGCATTCCACAGGGAGGGTGCCACTACCGAGAAGGCCCTCTGCCTGGTTCCCTGTAACCTCACTTCTCGCAGTAAGGGAGACACCAGAAGGCCCTCAGAGCTGGACCTCAGTGTCCGGGGTGAACGATGGGGGTGGAGACGATCTTTCAGGTATACTGGGCCGAGGCTGTTTAGGGCTTTAAAGGTCAGCACCAACACTTTGAATTGTGCTGGGAAACATACTGGGAGCCAGCGTAGGACTTTCAGGACCAGAGTTATATGGTCTCAGCAGCCACTCCCAGTCACCAGTCTAGCTGCCGGAGTCTGGATTAGTTGTAGTTTCCGGCTCAGCTTCAAATGTAGCCCCACGTGGAGGGCATTGCAGTAGTCCAAACGGGAGATAACTAGAGCACGCACCACTCTGGCGAGACAGTCCGCAAATAGGAGGTGCTGCTGTTCTCCTCCCACCCCTAGGGAGAAAATGATGAGGGCTGCCCTCTGGGGTCTCCTGGGCTCCACACCCACCTAGTATGATTCAGAATGGAGGACCCACTCCCTGCCTTTGGTTCCCATTTCACTTGTCAGGTAAGTTTGATTTGATTCGCCCCCTTGTTCCCGATGGAAAACTTCACCCGCCATCTTGTTCCTGGATGTAGATCTTCACTCACTCCTTCTTCCCTGGTGGGGGATATCTTGTGGTTTGCCTCAGGTGCCCAAATGTCTTGGGCTGGCCCTGTTCCGCCCATACAGCAAACTCATTCCATTTTGTGAATTACTGGGGGTGGGAGCTCAGTTTACTTGAAGAGATAAGCAGCACCAGATAATTCTCTGCTAATCGCAGCTCTAAGGTCTCATCCGCCATCAAAGGGAAAGGGTTGGCAAGCCTAAGTAGCATTAAGTAAAAAAGAAAGAAAATGCTTATCCTTTTCCAATACGTTGATAAAAATGCACTGGCGTTAACCTCACGGTTTGGCTTACTGCAGTCAGCTACTGCTAATTAGCCGTCTCCTAGATTACCCTAATGTTGAGGGGAACTGTTTAAAGTTTTGTGTGTCATACTAAAAAGGGCTGTGGTATTTAAAAAATGAGTCTGTAAAAAGACTATTAGATCTTTAATGGTTTCATTAGGGTCCTAGTACTTCATTATTTTCACCATAAGCTATTTTCATCACATAATCGAACCCAAGTGTGAAACTTGCACAGCCAAATATGTATTAAAGGCTTTACTAAGTGTTTTAGAGATTGCTTTTTTCCTGTTTCCCCCCCCCCCCTCACCACCTCCCCCACCGCCTGCCTGCCTGCCCCGTGCAAAAATATCGCATCAAGACACCTTTTAAGAAGAGTAGAAAACTTTTGAATAGCTCGTAACTGTTTGTTTTAAATAAATAAAATGGCATTTTAATGACACTGATTTCAACGTCTGACATAATGAGTGAAGGGCATGTAAAAGGTTGTGCCAGAATATATGTATTAGTATTTGGGGTACCACTAGAATCTTTGTTGGTTTTACAACCTAGGAAGTGTTTTTTTTATATAAAAAAAAGTATTGTCTTTTTTGGGTCCAATAATGTAACAGCATTACTGTTTGGTTCATTTGATGTTAAATCTGCTGTATAACTGTACAAAAGCATTTTAAATTATTAAACCTTAGCTTATGCTATCTTTTAGTATATAGATCATGCTGGCAACGTTTTGAAAATTCTAGAATCTAGGAGTTCATTTCCTTCCCCTACTCCCCACCCCCCACTGTGGCTCTATTTCCTCCTAGTTGTTTTATTGTTGGCTGTTTCAATACCAAGCAGGCATCCATTGACTAAACGGCACTGAGCACATTCAGGAGCGCAACCTGGCTTAAAGCTTCTTATCTTACTCCCCAGGTACAATAAATCCTACTGTACTTTCTCATTAATATTCCTGCCAGCACTCCTGGAAATAAAAATAAAACGAGAACCAATACCTTTCTCCAAGCATCCACTGCACTGATTGTTCAGCTTTGTGAAGACTTACACCAGTATCAGTACCCTGTGTACCATAAGGATTTAATTAAAATTGGGAAGTCACTAATTGATTAGCATTAATCTCTTCCCCCCCCCAAGTACCAGTGTGCAGAAGAATTCAGGAACTGGGGAAATGGTGCCAAGTCTACACTTTTAAAATATGGTATACAAACAACTACCGGTACGTTATCTTGAATCCTAGAATCATCATTGGAAGTAACCTTGAGCACCATCTAGCCCAACCCCATGCAATACAGGAATATGCAGCTGTCCCTTATGAGGATCGAACCTGCAACCTTGACATTTTCAGCACCACTAACTGAGCTGTTCAGCTGATGCTCCAGATACTATTGGACTCCAGTTTTTATCAGTCCTGCTTAGAGAGGTCAAAGGTCATGGATTACAGGAGCTGGCATCCAAGATCGTCAACAGTTCAATGCAATCAGGAGGACTATGGACTCCCCAGTTTGTGCAGTCAGAGACGGAGACTGTTCATAAGGTAAAAATGTAAGGTAAAGTACCCCTGGACAGTTAAGTCCAGTCAAAGGCGACTATGGGGTTGTGGCACTCATCTTGCTTTCAGGCCAAGGGAGCTGGCGTTTGTCCACAGACAGCTTTCCGGGTCATGTGTCCGGCATGACTAAACCACTTTTGGCACAACAGAACATGGTGACAGAAACCAGAGCGCATGGAAACATCGTTTACCTTCCTGCCGGAGCAGTACCTATTTATCTACTTGCACTGGCGTGCTTTCAAACTGCTAGGTTGGCAGGAGCTGGGACAGAGCAATGGGAGCTCACTCCATCGCAGGGATTTGAACCGCCGACCTTCTGATCAGCAGGCCCAAGAGGGTCAGTGGTTTACATCACAGCACCACCCATTCATAGTGTTGGCCCCACAGAAAGATTAGGAACATAGAACCATTATTATGCAATGTCAGGCTATTATGATATCTAGCATCATATTTGGTCTGGAAACAGCTGTTCAGGGTTCCAGGCAGAGGTCATTCCTATCATCTGCGTCCTGGTTTATTTTGTGTGTGCGTGCATCTGTTTTTAATCTGAAGATGTCAGTAGCGATGGTGGAGACCTTTGTAGTAAGAAGAACGTCAGTGTGAGCTCTGGAGGTTGCCCAGGAAAAAAATGTAGCATTCAAGCTGGCAAAGGATCTCCCACTCCAGAATAAAGGAAGCCAATAGAAAATGTGGCTCCATCTCCTGTGTTTCTTCAGAAGTAATTCCCGCTGTGGGTCTTGCTCCTGCTGTGGTAGGTGAGCATATGACTCCAGTCTGAGGATACAGCACGGCACGCCCCATACATTTAAAGCACATGACTTTCCACAAAGATCCAAGAAAACTGTACTTCTCGCAGAGCTACAGTTCCCAACACACTTCATCTCTAGTTCCCAAGATTCTTTGTGGTTTTGTGGGGAGAGATATGTGCTTTACATGTGCTTTTGATGTATGGCATGTTCTCAGCCATAGAACAGAAAAATAAAAATAATGGAATACATAGTCGGTGCAAAGATTCGATGATGGCCCACTTTATTTTCCCCTGAATCCTGTTAACTTTTCCAGCCCGGTTCCTAAGCAGCTCTTTGCTTTACTTCAGTGTCTCTTCTCCTCTTGATTACGGCGCGTGCATGTCTGCAGCTTCCTCGAGGCTTTTAAGACTCATATTTTTAGGAGGAGCCACAGACCTGTTCTTCAAGATGGAAATGCTGCCCTCAAGCTGCCATTGCAACCTGAAACAAGGATGCTTTGCTGCCTCAGGAGGGGAAAAGAAGACTCCAGGGAACATCTATTCATACATGTATTTATCATCTACAGCACCATGAAGATGTTCCCCAATGTTTGATGTTTACAGGGAAATAGAATTTTCCCAGTATTGAGATTAAACCAGAAGGAAGGGGAAACGATTCCCTGACAGCTAGTACCAAAACTAGTCTTAGCTTCTTGTTTTTTTAAAAAAAAAATAAAACCAACATGCTTTGGTTTCTGTGGGTTTTCCTCCTCTACCTTTCCTGTTCTTTCCAGTATGCTCAGCTTGTCACACACCCTCAGAGCTTCCCTGCATACTCGGCCCACCACCTGTGGTTCTTTCAAGCCCTGCCCGTGACCCTCAGAAGACGAAGAAGGAAGCTCTCAGTACTCTACTCAGGGCATCCGCCTTTTTAATAGCGATGTTAATTATTTGAGGTGAGTAAATCACAGTCAAGATAATGGCTGCAAAAAAATTAATAGACATGGTTTTTATGCTATAATATACTAGTGTACTAATCATCAGAACAGTTAATTGAAAAGCACTAAATGTTTTATTATCCATTCAGAGCTCTTTCTGCTTTTGCCACACAATTCTTTCTTTTTATTTTTCTTCCCATCCCAAGTTTCCAGGGGGCAGGGGGCAGTGTGTGAAAGAAACATCACAAAGAAACATGGTGTGCGTGTGTGGGTGTGTGGACAGCTCCAAAGTACATTTTTATAAGGTGAAACTATAAGCGACAAGCAAGCTGAAATAACGGAATTTTGGTTGGCATCCCACATTTGGGACTGCAAAGAGGTTGTGTGTGCGCCGATTGTGACTTATTAAGATTGTTGGGGTGTGTGGTCTCCTCTTCCACCACCACAACCACACTGCGATAACCGCTTCTCTGTCAGGGTTCAGCAGTGGAGTCCTGACTGACAGCCACAAATCTCTCACTCTCTCTTGTACCACCTTGGTCAGAGACTGGAAGGCACTAGAATAAACCCCAGATTCCAGACCAGGACTCTCCAAGCCATGAAATCAGGTGGCCAGGGGAAACCAATCACCTTCCATTTCCTCCCATAAAACATCTAGGACCTGCTGATGTTTGAGTAACAGTACCAGGAAATGCCACTTAATTTCAGTTCAAGTAGATTGCAATTTATATTTGGGTAGAGAAAAATGCACATTTTTCCTGCAACTAACCGTGTTATAACGTTGTAGATGCCTCAGGGTGGGGTCAGCCAACGTCTCTGGTGCCATGGGTGAGGCCACTCCCCATATTACTCCCATGATTGCCCCTTCACACGAGTAGCACATGAAAGGGGCTAGGGAATAGCTAGCATTCCACAGGCTCCGTTTGGCCTTGGAGCGGAGGAAATGAAAGAGAGTTAACAAACTTTTAAAAAACCTTCCTCATTCTGGCCTTGTTTTTTTGAGCTTTTGCGCCTTTATCTCCTGTTAAGGGACTCCAACACCTGCTTGTCTGTGATGAGTTGGCTTGTTTGTTTACTACTTTTTTCCTGTTGTCAGCTGAAAAGCCCCTTCTCTAGCTAGATGCTTTATTTAGCAGCATGCTATTTCTATCTTCTCTATTCTCCTATATCTTATTCTGTAGCTTGACTCTCTCATCACGTCTCTAGACATCTCAGACCTCACAAACAGACCTGACATGGTGAGACCCAGAGGACGCCATTGACATTTTATTTTTTGAAAAATATACGCAGATTTATCACGTCCGGTTTTTATTTTGATTTGTTTTATTATATCTGTATGACGCTTTTCATTCAGATGAATCCCAAAGCGGCTTACAAGCAACAAATAACAATGATAGAACATAATAAAACATCACAAACACAGCATAATTCCTATGGAATAGTTAACGAATCATCGGTGAAACAATTGCAATCTATAAAGCACCTCTAACAAAGCAACAGCTGAAAAACATGCCTAAATGTCACAATTAAAGGAAAGGTCATATGTATGATGAACAAATCAATACAGCATTTATAATCTATTAAACAACATTAAGAACATCAAAAAAAATAGCAACCGGAAGATAAACGAAGCATGGTTAAGTTCATACATACCCTGTTTCTCATATTTTAAGACATACCCATAAAATAAGCCACAGCAGGATTTTTAAGCATTCAAGGAATATAAGCCATACCCCGAAAATAAGACATAGTGATGGGCGCAGCAGCAATGCCGGCCGCAGCAGGAGGAGGAGGAAAAAAATAAGACATCCCTTGAAAATAAGCCATAGTGTGTTTTTTTGAGGAAAAAATAAATATAAGACATGTCTTATAATATGAGAAACACGGTACACTCTCTGCCTTTACGCCATGTCATGTTTGCCCCCGAAGGAACCATTCCAAATATGCCAAAAGCCTAATGTTCAACATTCATATACTGATATATATATATATATATATATATATATATATATATATACACACACACACACACACACACACACACACACACACTAACACACCTTCTGCATGTGATGTGGCATGTACCAGGGATTCTTTCCCATCAGCTGAGTGCCAGATACCTGCAGTGGCTTCCCAGCTTACTCTAATAGCTATGCATATGCAAGCAGAAGGTCATTTCGAGCAATAAAGTATGTAGAGATGCACATTGGGAAAGAGGGAATTAAATGATGGATTGAAAAATAAGCTGGTCAGTACAAGGTAGCATACACGGGCTCTGTACTCTTTGGGCTAACAGATTTTTTTCCAAAATGGAAATAATGGAGAGGAAGGAGAATGAAATGTCATTGGAATTAGTGAGTCAGCAGTTTGCAGGTGTCCCGTGTTATTTCTGTAGCCGAAGGCCATCTGAAACTCCCGCACCTGTCAAGGAGAGCTGTCCCCTCCCTCCCTATACCTCGGGTCTTTTCTGCCTTCATTATCCTTCACCCTGAATGTTGAAGACCCACACTGAGCATGTGGAGTTGTTGTTGTTGTTGTTTCTTACCCACCCTTCCCCCTAAGGTCCCAGGGCAGGTTGCAACCATGATAACACAATGTTAAAAACTTGTTCACAGCAACTTAGAATCACAAGCATAAATACATTGTGCAAAATACACATGGTTTGAAATAGCTCATGTTGCTTCATATCTATGTCCTACTTCTCCTGCAACCACAACTACCATGAAAGAAGTAGAGTGTTACATTCACGTTATTAAAAACAGCATATAAGTATTCCTGAAACAAGAAAAAAGTCAAACAAGCTGTGTGGAAGGCAGAAACAGTGTTTGTGTCCTCTCTCTTCCCCTCCACACACACCTACCCTTTCTCTCTGCACTTTGATTACTGGCAATGCCAGCTGAAAACGTTAGCTGGTCAGATTTATCGATGCATTTAACATATTTATAGACCACTCTATTTATAGACTATAAGGCCACTGAAGCAGTGCATGCCTGAGATACCTAGATTCGACCTCACCACCGGTTAGCCATAGGAATGGAGGCAGCAGCACCACATGCCGGATCCTGGACCCCTCATTCAGTGAAGGCTGAATTTTCTGCAGCAATAAATCCAGCAGGTGAAGCTCTCGTGACCAGGACACATTTAGCGGAGGAGTTTGAGAGGGAACCCAGAGTGCTGTCTCACAGTGTATGTAGGACCAAGAGACATGGATGGTGAGGGAGCTGCAAACCTGTGCCACGTTTGTCTTCCTGACGGAGAACATGCAAAACTACACCTTCAGGAACTTGAGGCCCACCAATCCACACATCATGCTAGCAGACAAGATGAGAAAGCTTTTGCTAGACAAGAGTGCACTGTCCTGGAATAAAGATGTAGGTGGGGTGCCCCCGGGGGTGAGGAAGATCACCCAATGCAGGAGACGAACTCCTGGAGGAATGTGACACACAAAAAAGCAGGACTGTCAGGAGTCATGCTGTGCCTCTGGAGCTGCAAAATTGATTCCATACCCTCATCTTGGACACTGATTCTCAGACAGAGGTAAGAACAGCAGTTGCAGAACTCAGAAGACATCAAGGTGGAAGTGCAGGTGCAGTGCACAGAACGATTCCTGCTGCTCCTCAGAGAAGGAAGAGGCGTGTGGTGGTGCAGGTGGCTCCCTTTGGAGGGGGGCAGAGGCTGCATTGTGCTGAGAAATGACTCATGGTTTCAGTTGTCTCTACACTAATGCACAGGGTATGAGAAACAAGCAAAGAGATCTTGAGCTCTTAATACAGGATAGCAAACATGACTGAATAGGTTTTACTGAAATCAGTTGGGATGAGACTCATGAATGGAATGTAGAAAATGAGGGGTCCAACCTCCTCAAAAGGAATATTCCCCCCTGCCTTGTTCCCGATGTCGATCTTCACTTATCCCTTCTTCCCTCGCAATGTGTGTGTGTGCCATTTTGTGGTTCGCTTCAGGTGCCAAAATGTCTTGGGCTGGGCATTAGGGACTAGCCCTAACTCTTTCCTAACGAAATGCAGCTATGGAAGGACAGACCCACACGGCAAGGAAAGGTTAAACTTTTTATTAAGAAAGAGACACAAGCTGCTATAAGGATCCTATAAAAATGCTTTTAACATAATGCTTAATTTGGTCCTAAGGCTGCAAGCCTATGCAAACGTATATGGGGGTGAGGTGAGCCCCATTGAAGAGAGTGGGGCTTACTTCTGAGTAAAGGTGCATAGGTTTGCACTGTAAGCCTGTATCCCCATGTGACTGGTCCCTGGACACAGTTCCAATCCTGTCCACCAGCCTGATTTGGAACTTTTGTATTACCAGACCAAGTCTGACACAAATCCCTTGTGTTAGATCAGGCTTCCTTCAGAAGTCAACAGAAACTATTTATCAATTAGAATTGCGCAAAGGCTGGTTTTATTATACTTTTACAGTCTTTACCATGTGCAAATGTTATGAGCATAATAAAACACTTTGTTATCACTTGCTCGTAAATCATTTATTGCCCAGGAGTTTCCTTAAGAGTCACTTTGACAGCATCCGCATAAAAGGAAAAAAAGGAGACATGTTTTTAAAATCATGTAGCTGAATGTGATTCCTAATAGATCTTTCTCCTAAATTACATCTTATTCCCTCAGGGGTTCTTAACAACACCTCCAAAATGTTTTAATCTGGTTTTTGTTCCTCGATAGATCTCTAAAATAAATGCCATATAAATAGAAACTATTAATAAAAATTCAATTGGGAGTGAGAAAAGGGGGGGGACCTTTGAGTTCTCTTTCTGCCACACACAGGCTGCATGACAAAATCATTCTATTAGCAGCCTAAAGCACATGTTTCCAATCACAAGCTGTTTATATTGTCAGACTTTTTCATTTATTCTGTTTGGATGAAATGTATTTGTGCTAACAAGAACCAGTGCTTTTTTCAGGGGGTACTCAAGGGTACATAGTACCGGCACCTCTCTTATTTTGGGGTAAAAATTGTGGCACTTATGGTAACAACTTCATGGTGAGTATCAGTACTGATTTTACTGGGGGAGGGGGGACACTGACAAGAGCAAAAACCATGGCATCACCAAAGTGCTTGGATGGAACTCAGCATATCACACTATTTTATTCATTTCATAGAATCATAGAATTGTAGAGTTGGAAGGGACCGTGGGGGGGGGTCATCTCGCCCAGCCCCGTGCAATGCAGGAATCTTGTTGCCCAACATGGAGCTCCAGTCCACAACTCTGAGATTAAGAGACTCGTGTATTATAATTGTTTTGAGTGACCAGGATTTTGCAGAATCATGGAATCAAAAGCTGTTGTTGTTGTTAAGTCGTTTAGTCGTGTCCGACTCTTTGTGACCCCATGGACCAGAGCACGCCAGGCACTCCTGTCTTCCACTGTCTCCCACAGTTTGGTCAAATGCATGTTGGTAGCTTCAAGAACACTGTCCAACCATCTCATCCTCTGTCGTCCCCTTCTCCTTGTGCCCTCCATCTTTTCCAGCATCAGGGATCTGTCCTTCCAGTGAGCACTCAGGGCTGATTTCCTTCAGAACGGATAGCTTTGATCTTCTTGCAGTCCATGGGACTCTCAAGAGTCTCCTCCAGCACCATAATTCAAAAGCATCAATTCTTCGGCGATCAGCCTTCTTTATGGTCCAGCTCTCACTTCCATACATCACTACTGGGAAAACCATAGCTTTAACTATATGGACCTTTGTAGGCAAGGTGATATCTCTGCTTTTTAAGATGCTGTCTAGGTTTGTCATCACTTTTTTCCCCAAGAAGCAGGAGTCTTTTAATTTTGTGACTGCTGTCACCATCTGCAGTGATCATGGAACCCAAGAAAGTAAAATCTCTCACTGCCTCCATTTCTTCCCCTTCTATTTGCCAGAAGGTGATGGGACCAGTGGCCATGATCTTAGTTTTTTTGATGTTGAGCTTCAGACCATATTTTGCACTTTCCTCTTTCACCCTCATTAAAAGGTTCTTTAATTCCTCCTCACTTTCTGCCATCAAGGTTGTGTCATCAGCATATCTGAGGTTGTTGATATTTCTTCCGGCAATCTTAATTCCAGCTTGGGATTCATCCAGTCCAGCCTTTTGCATGATGAATTCTGCATATAAATTAAATAAGCAGGGAGACAATGTACAGCCTTGTCGTACACCTTTTCCAATTTTGAGCCAATCAGTTATTCCATATCCCATCTGTTTCTTTCTCAGTTCTGTTATTTTACACACACACACACACACACACACACACACACACCTCCAATGTGTGACACACCTGGGAATGCAGTAAAACTGAGATGAGGGTGAGCCCTCCAAACCTTGAAGCATGGGAAGTCCCAAAAATAAATTATAATTTGGCAGAATATTTAGACTATTTGATATGCATATATATAATTTGGAATATGTAATGTGAATTAATTGGATTGTTAATTTGGAAATTTTAATAAAAATGATTTTTTTAAAAAAAACGCGTGGCGACAACGGGAGGCCTCATTAGCTAAAGTGGTACCTCAAGTTAAGAACTGTTTCAGGTTAAGAACGGACCTCCAGAATGAATTAAGTGTGTAACCAGAGGTACCACTGTACTTTTTTACCCTTTTGCAGGTCCACCACATACCAAAGAACGTTCCCTCAACCTCATTGTATCTCCAGCACTTATCTGATTCAGTCTTATACATCTACATTTGCTAAGTGAATTGCATACCTGCCAAGTTCGGGCCTGGGAAATAAGGGACTGGGCCGGAAGTAGCAGACCGGAAGTAGCGCTGCCGTCATTTTGGAACTGGGTGGAGCATGCTCAGAAGCGACTTTTGATGCTGCTCTGCCCTGCTCCAAAATGGCTGCCGCACCAGAAGTCGCGCTGCAGCCATTTTGGAACTGGGCAAAGCAGCATCAAAAGTCGCTTCTGAGCATGCTCCACCCAGTTCCAAAATGGCCGCCGCGCCAGAAAAACCAGGAAGAAACAAAAAAATCTGTTTTTTCGGCTGGGAACAGCTAGAAAAACAGGGGGTTTCCCGGGGAATACGGGAGACTTGGCAGCTATGGAATTGCCACTTTCTCATGAAGTTCCTCTATGTCCCCACCAACGGCTGCCACAAATGCCCAGTAGGAAATGTGCAGGCAATGGCTGTGATTCACATAGCAAGCTGCTCTACACATTGCAGCCATAGTCTGTTCCACTCATCTGGAGGAGAGTGTGCTTTCAGTCATCCCAGTAGGATGACCAGCTCGCAACCTGGAGAACATGCTTTAAAATTCTCCAGTGCAGCAGAGCCTTTGCCACCCTGTTCCTTTCTCAGCCTTGCCACATGTCGTCTTCCCCATCTGCACAAGCAAAAAAAAAGCAATCCAGGTGTGTCACACACTGGAGAAACAGCTGCCTCCACTTCCACTGCATCAGGGCATATAACGGCATAAACACATTTTCTAGTTTGCAGCCTGGCAATCCTATCCCCGGTGCAGTGCAGATACTGAGGCTGCGGAATGAAGGCTTGTGAAAGGCAACCCTGCAAAAACAGCAGCAGGGTGTTGAAAAACCATCCAGTAGCATTTTGGAAAATGCTCGTTGCTCCACTTAATTTGTTTCCGGGAGTGGAGGTAGCAAGCCTTGCGATGTGGTGCATGCACAATGTGCACACTATAAACTGCGAATGCCATTCTATATTTATGACAGCCATTCAATTATCAAAAGGGGAAATGCAGTAGAAGGGAGGGAGGGTCTCTGAGGTTTTCTTGAAGTATCCCTCCCTAACATCCATCCCACTTATTTTACTTTACATTGTATTCATCTGGTGGATAATAAAAGGTAAAGGAGGGCTTTTTCTTTGCCTGTCAGCAAATGATGAATACATGTGGTAGAGATTATTTAATACCACCAGACCACCAGGGAAGAAGATTTAGGTGAGCAGCAGCAGAGCTGTGCCATTTATTTTTATTACCATGCATTTAAAATTACGTTTACAGATAATTGTTTTTTCTCTCTCCAATAAACTAAGGTACTGGGGGGGGGGGAGGCGGGAAACCAAAAAACAAAGGAGGAATTTAATAATATTAGACCACCAGGGAGGAATTCAAAAAGTTGACTTCTCTCTCTCTCTCTCTCTTTCTTTTTTGGTAGTATTAATGAAGCGGGTTTGCTTTCAAAATCTCCAATTATTTTTAACTGCAATTTCTGGAGAGATAATTTTAAGCTAGAATGACATGATGAGCTTTCATCCGAGGGAGTTTTCGCGCAGATTCAGTTGCTCCTTTACAAGGGTAATTAGCTAATCAAATAGTCCCTCAACACCAGCAGTTTTATAACACCTGTGTAGCTGCCCACATGCTCATAATGTTTTTCAGCTGTAGGTCCCTATAGACTCAGCCCTCCTGTTTTCCATCATTTTTTGGCTAGGACATAAGTCTGCTCCCACAGAAATCAAATTAGGCTTTTAATGGGAGCTGGATTGAGACTTCCTTTTGTTTTGTATTACTGAGTCTTCCATATTACGTTTGGGCAGTAAGTAACTCCGTGGTTGGGTTTCTTTGATTTCATGCACGCCACATTTCAATGGAAAGAGAACTCCCCTCCCCCAGTAAAGTGTTTATACCTTTGAATTACTGCAAATGGAAGACAAATTCTCCACAACCGAAAATTCGGCAGGACTCTAAACACGGATACCTCAAAGCAAGCAGGAGCAACCAGCTTCCGAAGAAGAATGGGGGGGTGATGATGTGCAGCGCATGGCGTTGCACATTACACCAGGACATCGGAGGAGCCGGGGGCAGAGCTGAACGTGGCAGCATGGTGCCACCACAGCTTCAATAACCATGGCTCCTCTTCCTGCCACTGGCCTGGGTCTGTTTCTTGCCTCCTTTCCCTCCACAGGAGGAGGAGGAGGAGCCAGCCTGGTGCCACACTTGGCTCCACCTCCTCCTCCACTTCTGGACATTGTGGGGGCCACAAGGGCTCGCCCCTAGGAGATGGCACCTCTGGGAGCAACAAGCTACATTCAATTGAGTAAAAATATCCTCTGCTCATGCAAATCTTTGCATGCACTGTTAGAGTTGTTCAGCGGAATTCCGGATCTGGACCTTATGTATAAATGAATTCTTTCCACTACAAGAATGAGCTCGATGTTTTACTGCAGAACATCTTTTTTTTCCTTCTTTTTTTGAAATCATTTTTATTTAATTTTACAAATATAAGTTTATAGCAATATCAAATACATATCCGTATTTCTCTGAATCTCAAGACTTCCCCCCATCCCCTCCCTGGGTTCTATTGTCAACATTTTCAACTGCATATTATTTCATAACCTATATTTTCCATCTATCTATATTATCCATAGTGTTTGTTACATTACAAGTGAGATTAAAATGCTGCTAATGTTTTCATCTGCTTACAGTGGTCTCCTAAATAAATTATAAATTTCCCCCCATTCTCTATTGAAGTTTTTGTCTTCTTGGTTCCTGAGCTTTCCAGTCAGCTTTGCTATTTCGGCGTAGTCCATCAGCTTGGTTTGCCATTCCTCTCTGGTAGGGAACTGTAGAACATCTTAAATACCAGTTACTTTGTCATTTTGTAATGTTTATCTTAATGTAACACACTGCATACAAGCAATGAGGTTCAGTCCTTTATGCAGTTCCGTAAAATTTCCTCCCTCTGGTCACAGAGGGAGATCAAGGGTTGGCCGAAAACATTTTGGCACGTCAAGATGGCTGATGCTGCAGGGGTTCCCGTGAAACCCTTCACTCTGAATGCGCATGTGAAGTGTTTGTGGCATTGCACCAGCCTGCCCCATCCCAATGAAGATGCCCACCACCACCATCCCATGTATTATATGTTTGGTGACCATGTGAAGAGGCCCTATGCAGGTAAAGGTAAAGGTAAAGGGACCCCTGATCATTAGGTCCAGTCGTGACCGACTATGGGGTTGCGGCGCTCATCTCGCGTTATTGGCCGAGGGAGCCGGCGTATAGCTTCCAGGTCATGTGGCCAGCATGACAAAGCCGCTTCTGGCAAACCAGAGCAGCACACAGAAACGCCGTTTACCTTCCCGCTGTAGCGGTACCTATTTATCTACTTGCACTTTGACGTGCTTTCAAACTGCTAGGTTGGCAGGAGCTGGGACCGAGCAACGGGAGCTCACCCCATCGCGGGGATTCGAACTGCCGACCTTCTGATCGGCAAGCCCTAGGCTCTGTGGTTTAACCCACAGCGCCACCCACATCCCTTTTGTATTATACCATGTATTATGTGTTTGGTGACCATGTGAAGAGGCCCTATGCAGGTAGGGATGAACATACATATATTTCTCCATGTGAGGACAATTATCATTGGCTTGAGATTCCCCACTATGGAGAGAAGACCTAAGCACATATATTGTCTCTGACCACCATAACCGGAAATACACTCATAGTCCTCAATCCAGCAATCGGAAGCTCCAGAATCTGTGCGTTTGTGTGGCAGTTCTCAATCCATTACAAATCCTGTATGTACAGAAAAGCATACAGCATAGATTCACACTACTGGCTTTCCCCAGCAGTTCTTAGCCAAGTTCCAGATTGTCATGGGAACACTCTTTAAAAGGATCATTTCACAAAACCACACCGACAGTGTGTGGAACTGAGAGCTGGTGCAACAAAATGAAATGAACACATTCGTACCACGGAAGCCAGAAGAAACCAACCAACCAATGCCTAAAATGTGTTGTGGTGGTTGGCCAACTTGTATGTGGAGAATCAATAAAATGTAGGATAACCTCTCTAGTGTTGTGGGGCAGGCTCCTGTTACTTTGAGTTTAAAGCCAATGATTCTGCCATCTAAATTTGTTGGTTACCCCAACCCTCCAGAGAAGTTTGGGGAACATAGAGGGGAGGAGAGAGAAGAAAGTCCCATTGGGCAAGGGGAAGTTGTTCTGCTCATGCAGTTATTTGGTTGGATACTAGCCTAAGACAGCGAGAGTAGAATACACCTAACTATGCTTAGGCATGGGACATAGGTGGCGCTGTGGGTTAAACCACTGAGCCTAGGGTATAAATGAAAGTATTATTTTTCTTTTTATTATGGAATAGGATGTCCCTATTTTCATCAAAGAGATGTCAGAGGGTATGACATAGCTAGTCTTCCCTGGATGCTGCAGCCCCCCAGATAATAGTCACTACTCCCCCAGAGAGGGAAAGAAAGACCAAACACAGATGTAGGTGTTTGCTATGCAATTAAAGTTTGGCCCTTACATTGTCAGAAAAGGTATTACAGTAACATATGAAGTGCAAAGTGCTCTCTCCCTGCCCACCCGCCTTGAATGCATGATGAGCAATTATGCAGTGCAAAAGTCTGTGGGGGTTTTTGTGCCAAGGCAAATAAAATTTGGCAAAGTGACTACTGGGCAAAACCAGTTCTCCTAGAACTGTATTTAGCACCTAGAAAAGTGAAGGGTTTTTTTTCCTTAATGGCAATTATAGAATTAAACCAGACAAGTCGCATTAATTTAAAATGCAAATTTCAAACCACTGAGAGGACCCCGATGAAATCCACGGGACTGGTCTGCCAATAAGTAGTGTCCAGATTAATCCTTTCAGCATGTTCCCTCTGCCTAGTTTTACAACAGAAGCCTGGCAAGAGAAACGAAATCCTCTGCCAGACCTTCCAGCTCTGCAAAACAACCACAAATGCATCTGTTAAAAGGTTTTGCAGAATTTGGTTTGCCAGCTCTTTAAAGTAAAACAAATGTATATTTTTTGTGGGTTTTCTACCCTTCGCATGGCTAGGGTCACCAAGCAGTTAGGAATGCCAATAAATCACACAACAACAACAACAACAACAACAACAACAACAACAACATAGCTGCCAAGTTATCCCTTTTTTTAAGGGATTTTCCCTTATGCTGAATAGGCTTCCTCGCGAGAAAATGGAAAACTTGGCAGCTATGAACAACAACAACCCCTGATCATCTTGCTTTATTTAGAGCTGGGTGGCTTGCCTGTAGGCCTCTAGTTGTTGCTGGACTACAACTCCCATCATGCCTGACAACTGGCCAGGCTGTTTAGGGCTGATGGGAGCTGCAGTCTAACAATATCTGGAGGGCCGCAGGTTCATAGCTGCCAAGTCCCGGTTAGAAAAATACGGGATCAGGAGCGCCGGCACCAGAAGTCGCTTCTATGCATGTCCAGGCATGCGTAAAAGCAACTTCCGGTGCCGGCGCTGCCCGATTTCCGGTGCCCAGACATGGACAGAGCGGCACCGGAAGAAATCCGGGGGAATTATGGGATATTTCGCCATTTGGGAAGACAGCGGGAAACGGCTTTAAAAACAGGGGTTTCCCGGGGAAAACGGGAGACTTGGCAGCTATGCGCAAGTTCCCTGCCTGTTTTAGAGAAGCAAGAGATGGGATCCATCCGAGACAGACCCCTTGCTGGAAGAAGGAACTGGAGCCAAAGCTAAAATTGACAAGAATCTAAGAATCCTCATCTTCACTGAAGGGCAGCAGGTGCAGAGCTGTAACTTGCCCTAATGCCACAGGGATTCAATTCACCTTTTAAAAAATCTACTTCACTGAATCTATCATGGCGGATATGGAGGTAAACACAGGAAGGAAAGCCCCACCACTCATGAGCAGAAGTCATCCTACATGTACAATGACTTTGTCAGATTCACTCCACAATACATCTGAAAGGGGGACACCTACGTAAGCTTCAAAACCATCTCAAGCCCTGAGTGATCCATGTGAACATAGCGAACGAAGTCCGCTAAAGGCAACAGGGTAGAAAATGTGTTTTGAAATGGCCAGGAACATGCCAACCGCCCTCAGCTACAATGTGCAGCTAATGAAGGCAGCATTGAGGACATCCAACTAACAAACTAAATCTCCATTCCCATGCTAATTTCTGGTCTGCTAAATAAATTACTAAGGCCATCCATATTATCATTCAATTTAGCTTCTGCAACAGATGTACAGTCCCTGCAGTTCTTCCTTGGTTTCTCAACCCTTTGCTAAACTGGTCCATGATGCAATTATCCCGCTCTGGCACAAGGGTCGACAGCTGGTAAGCAATAGGCAAAGGAATTGCGAAATTTGATAGGTAAGGTGGAAACAAACCTGCTTTTGAACAAAAGCTAAGGCTTTAATCCTTAGCAGATTTTGTATTTTGCTCCTTGTAAGGAGGTCAGGGGAAACTGAGGAGGTTGTTCCCTAAGGAGGTTGTTTTCTTATTTTCGTAACTCATAAGTAGTTTTTGACCCCTCTTTCTTCACTCTGTTGTATCCCCTTTCTCCCTGCTGCTTTCTAGAAGGCTCCAAAGTGGCAAGAGTGAAGAGCCTACTCTAGGTGCCCATGCTGTCTGAGGCAAGGTAGGTGGAGACCAGAGAAAGACTATCTTGCAGGAACACTTTCTCCAGGGATATTCACCCAGAACATCAAAAGAGCCTGCTGGATGTGGCCAGTAGCCCATCTAGTCTAACAATGTTGCATAATGTACACATTTTTGTGCAGCAGTTTGTCCTAATACAATGCATTTTGGCATGCCATTTGCACAGACATGAGCATTTCAGTGCACATTATAGCCTAGTGCAGGCATCCCCAAACTGCGGCCCTCCAGATGTTTTGGCCTACAAGTCCCATGATCCTTAGCTAACAGGACCAGTGGTCAGGGATGATGGGAATTGTAGTCCAAAACATCTGGAGGGCCGAAGTTTGGGTATGCCTGGCCTAGTGTATGCATTTATTGTACGTATGACTTGACCGGAAAATGGCACAGCAAAATTCAGAGAAGCAAATTTCTAAGGACGGAGGTGTTGTGATTCACGAATTGCTTTGGGAAATGAGAATTTAGTAAGGTTCGCCTCTAAATTTGGAATGAATCAGATTTCTCCCCCACTCCTAATTCTGACCACCTCCCTGGCAGCACAAAAGAACAATCAATTAAATGAGTAACAATTCTCTGCCTTTTGTGGCACCTAATATCAGCTTCCTGAGTTGGCCATCACATTCCGCATAACATCAGGATCACAGGCCTTCTAAGAAAGCTAAACAATTGGCTTCCAAAGAAGATGATTAAACTATTTATGTATGTGACAACAGCATTTGGAATATTATATGCACAGAAATGGAAAGACGAGACGGTTCCAGGGAAGGAGGAATAGCTTTTGAAAATAATGGACTATTACAGAAATGGCAAAGCTGACAGTGAAATTAAAGAGATCAAAATGATGGAGAGGTGAGAACTGGCAAACAAGCTTTTTCATGGGGAAACTCTGTAACAAGTACCAGCAGTTTTCTGTATGAAAATACTTTGTTGGTGATTCTACGAAGTCAGCTATGGCCTTTCCACTGAGTCTACTGCAAGACTTAGCATAGCTCCATGCATTTATTACATTGACTCAGGGGCGGAGCAAGCAGGGGTCGGGGGGGCGGTCTGCCCCGAGCGATGCCCTGGGGGGGGGTGACAGACACTTGGCCTCCCTGGCCCGCCCCTCACCTCCGCCCACAAATGCGCAATCTGTTCGGGGTACCACTGGCACGCGGCGGCTCCACGGTGTTCCGCACATGTTCGGCAGCCCTTACGGGGTTCCACTCTCACACGGGTGACATCACCGTGACCCCGTGCTGACTGCGCATGCGCTGGATCCGGTGCTACATGCGTCATTACGTAGCAACGCCACGCCCCCGGGTGCATGGCAATTTGCCGCCCCATGTGTCGCACCGTCTCCCTACACCCCTGCATTGACTTCCTGCCTTTCTGTATGAGAAGCGCAAGTTAGCACACATGCTTGCCCCGAACCCTGTTTTAGCCTCACAACAGCCCTGTGAGGTAGGCTTTGCAGAGAGAAGATGACTCGCCCAAGGATGTCCACTGAGCTTCATGCCTCGGTGGCGATTTGAAGCCCAGTCTTCCGTGTCCTAGTTCAGCACCCTAACTGCTATACTGCACTGCTTCTTTTGAGATTCTTCCAATGCAATGTGCACAAAAGGCTTTGACTGGTGTGTGGTGTGTGCAGAATTCAAACTGTCCCACCAGCGCACAAAATGAATCATATTTGGTCAGTTCGGATTCTGTTTCCTTGTTCCCTCTGCCCCTAACTTCTGAAGCCTAATTACTGTCGAGAGCAGCTGTGTATGCTGCCAATTGCCTTCCCTACAATGAACACATTTTCAATAGACAAAACATCTATTCTGCTTCTAAATTTGTTTTTAATTTAGAAGCAGAATAGATGGGGGGGGAGGATAGAGAGGGTGCCCCAGCTGTTAACACCCCTGGCTTGGTTCAGCCAAGAGCTGACATTGAGCAGACATTAGGAAACACTTTTTTTAAAAAAAAAAAGCCTTGTAGTTTGTAATGATTTAATAGCAGACATTTCTGGCTTTGAGTGTACTCTGAAATATCCCTGTACAACAGGACAAATGATAGACTACTGCTATTAATTTTACCTCATAATGTCTGAAATGCTGCTTCAGAAATACATGCAGTATTTTTACTCAATTTTGTCAGGTAAATACTAAATTCTTTTGTCATAATAACTTTACAACACTGTGTTTCACCTTGTCTTGCCTTGACTGCCAAAGGTAATAGGGGTTGTTTTATTATGCCCATAAATTGGCTCAACTGACTTACCCTTATATCCTGTTTCCTGAACTTAACGAGAGATTCTGCGCTATTAGGGAAAACACATCATCCTACAGCAGGATCAAAACCAAAGGAAGCCCCGATGGTAAATCATGTTAATTTCTGGGAATCTTCACCAGGCAAACCTTTAACATTCCAGTAGAGCTTAGAACAAATTCAATATGTTCATCGACGATCATTTTTGCGGCGGCTGTGCAATTATGTTTAATGCACTCTCTATGGTTCCTTGCACCCAAAACTTTGTGTTTCTTGGAACGGGACACCTAAGTCGAGCTATGTCTGCCAAAAATTCAGAACCACAAATATTTACAAGAAAGAATCAAGTATGTGGGGTTCCAAACCAATTTTTAAAAAAGTGTTGGGATGTTGCTTTCAACAACATTTCTGTTTTCGTTGAAAGAAAGGGGGTTTTTTATTGGTTTTTATATAGCGACCAAAAAGTAACTTACAACAAACACTTTATCATTATATGTCATTTTCCACCACAAAAATCCAATCCTAATTAAGCTTAAAGAGCAAACAGCTGGAAGTTTCCTATATCAAAGCACGTTGTGACTCCAGGGGACGCCTCAGGAGCCATTATGCAACTCCTCTCCTTTATGATGCAGTTTGGCAAAAGTTTCCACTGAATCCAGTCAAGACTCCTCCAGATTAGTTTCAGCCATAATTTGGAGGCTGGGCAGCTCCAAACACGATAGTGTCTGTGTAAAGAACCTGGATCAAGAGCACTGCATGAACACGCCTTTTTACAACCACACCATGAGTCCACAGCGGAAGGCATTCTGGAACTTTCTTCTACGTTTAATATTATCTCCTAAAGGCAATATGGTGGCATCGTCGTCATCATCTCAGCTATGCACACAACCTCCAGATTACAGATGAAACTACCTTGCTTGAATCTTTAGAAAGAGTGGCTTTGACAGATTATCATAGAATCGTAGAATTGTAGAGTTGGAAGGGATGCCCAAAGGTCATCCAATCCAATCCCCTGCAATGCAGGAATCTCAGCTAAAATATCCATGACAGATGGCCATCCAACCTATGCTGTAAAGAGCTCCAAGGAAGAAGAGTCCACCACCTCCCAAGGGAGACCGTTCCACTGTCAAAAAAAAGCTCTTGCTGTCAGAAAATTCTTCCTGCTGTTTAGTGGGAATCTCCTTTCTTGTAACTTGAAGCCATTGGTTTGAGTCCTACCCTCCAGAGCAGGAGAAAACAAGCTTGCTCCCTCTTCCATATGACAGCCCTTGAGATATTTGAAGGTGGCTATCATATCTTCTCTCAGTCTCTTCTTTTACAGGCTAAACATACCCAGCTCCTTCAACTGTTCCTCATAAGACTTGGATTCCCTGCCCCAAGTTGTGAACAAGTCCAAAATAGACAGAGGAAACAGAGGCAGGGGTAGATGAGGAAGAATATGGGTGATAGCCAATGTTTCTCGGGCTCAGAGTAGGTCCATTGATCTCAGCGGATCTATTCCAAGGGTGACTTTTGCTGGAGATCACCTACAGTTGATTTTCCTCGACTAGAGTACTTTAGCTCATGAATCATTCCCATAGTCGCTACGGCAAAGGTGGGTTTTGAGGAGATGTTTAAAGGAAATAAGTGGCTTCAGAGAGATATGTTGGCAGGAGTTCCAGGCATAAGGGACTGCAAGGGAGAAAGAGTGAAATTGTTTCAGCGAACAGGAGGCCTTCAGGCAGTTGAAGTTGATGGAGTTGGACGTGTACAGTAGGTTGCCATGCGCTTAATGACAGACACAGGGAAAGAGCCATTAATCAGGGATGGAATACATGAATTATAGACAGAAGTCGACAGGTTCAATCCCTGGCATCTTCAGTTAGATCAAGACATGACTGCTGTTTGCAGAGACAAGATGACCTATGTGGACCCAATCAGAGGCAGATATGTAGGGGGGGGCACAACTGGTTCAGTCACACAGGGCACAGAACCTCAGTGGCGCCACAGGTGATGTCACAACTATGATGCAGAGTGGTAGGTGAGAGGCAGGGGAGCACCGAATGTTGGTGTTGCAAGGGGCACTGCTGAAATTTGAGACCCCCAAGGTCCACCACTGTCCCAGTAAGTCTGATTTGGTATAAGGCAGCTTCCTATGTCCATCTGAAATATGTTCACTTTTCAGTTGTCTTAGCAGGGTGCTGCAGAGATCACATTCTCCGGACCACCATCCAGAGCTACCCCAGGGGATGTGGTGCCTTGCAGGGGAATAAAAGTGGGGGGAAGTAGTGGCACTCTTTGTGTTTGCTCCCACTGGTGTAACTATTCAGTTGTATCCAGCCCCATCCATTTAAAGCACATCTCCCCACCCACCCACAAAGAATCCTGGGAACTGGAGTTTGTTAAAAGTTCTGGGAATTCTAGCTCTGGGGGAGGCGAACCCTGTGCTTTAAATGTGCCTTATATGTATAGTTTATGTGCAGCCAGAATCTGCTAGCTGGGAACCCTTTGTTTTCTTTGGAGGCACGAGGAGGCCACATGGACAAGGAAAGCGCTGATGGAGCGGGGAGTGGAGTTCATGAATTACTAAACCTTGCATCAGCCATGTACCAAACATACATAAATCAGGCCTTCCTTTTTCCAAAAGGCCAAGCTTACTTTATTACCTTTCCATTGGTCTGTTTTTCGTGGAAGCCCTTTAAGAATGCTTAGAGGGAGGGAAGGGAGGAGGAAGAAACACTTCTGCATTTGTGGCAGCAGTTAAAATGTTTAACACTGGCAAGCTTCCAATATATACAATTAAAATTACTGTAACCCTCCGCAGCAGGATGGGAATTCTAGTTATCCACCAAGTTAGCACCATCCATGTAGTATTTAATAGGTGTATTTTGAAATAGAACTGTATCATTAATTTCTCTTCACACACACACACACCTTCCTATATGCATTCATTTTATTTTTATTTATTAAAAAAAATATTTCTGGACCGTCCGGGCATAGAAGATATCAAGGCAGCATGTAATGAAATACGATAGTATAATAAAACGTAAAATACCATCAAAACAATAAAATAATGTATTTTTTCCAGATGGGAGTTTATTCTGGAATTGATGTCAATTATTGTCAACAAGGTTTTTTTGCATCCCACATTGTCATCCTCAAAATGCCATCTCATTCTTTTTAGTTTTTAAAATATTTGATCCAGCTTTTCCTGACTTTGGAAAATCTGATCATAAACAGCATCCTTTTGTGGGGGAGACGAGTACAAATTTCAGTGGGTGGTCTCAGTTGCTGCAGCCCTGCTTCTGTTTACTCCCCACCAGAGCAAAACCTAGCTATTTTGGTTCCAGTGGAAAGGAAAGAAACTTACGACAATGATGATCATATGATAACATTGCTGCTACATGCCCGCTTCTGAGAAAATAGTCATTCAAGACCTTCACATGATAGACGTGTGGAGACTCTGCCACAATGCACATATTAGGATTTTTAAATAATTATAACAATATAAGATACAAAAACCCAAAAGGAGCCAGTGTGGTGTAGTGGTTAAGAGCTGTAGACTCGTAATCTGGGGAACCGGGTTCGCGTCTCCGCTCCTCCACATGCAGCTGCTGGGTGACCTTGGGCTCGTCACACTTCTTTGAAGTCTCTCAGCCTCACTCACCTCACAGAGTGTTTGTTGTGGGGGAGGAAGGGAAAGGAGAATGTTAGCCGCTTTGAGACTCCTTTGGGTAGTGATAAAGCGGGATATCAAATCCAAACTACTTCAGTTTAAGTACGCTTCAGTTTGAGTACTTTCAGTTTAAGTACTCCATGGACCCGTCTGGAACGGATTAATCCACTTTCCAGTACTTTCAATGGGAAAGTTTGCTTCAGGTTAAGTATGCTTCAGTTTAAGTACTCCGCGGACCGTCTGGAACAGATTAATCCACTTTCCATTACTTTCAATGGGAAAGTTCGCTTCAGGTTAAGTATGCTTCAGGTAAAGTACAGACTTCCGGAACCAATTGTGTACTTAAACCGAGGTACCAAGGTATTGCCCTCCTGGAGGCCACATTCCAGGTGTAGTGGGTGGAGACTGGAGGTAACAGTGGGCAGGAAAAATGGATATAACTCTTGTACAATAGGCTACAAGCCCATCATGCAAAAATATACACAGAGAGATATTTCTCCCTCCAGGCCAGCAAGAGTTCAAGGACACGTTCTAGACAGGCAAAAACATTTGAGGACCAGATAGGCCTGGAGGTCTGCATTCACCCCAGGCCTAAGGTTTCCCACCCTTACTTAAAATACTGCTTCATGGCAATTTGCCTGGGTTCCCCTTCATTGAAAGGCACTGCGCTGTGGTTTCCAAACTGAAAAGTTTATACTCAAAAAGTGGGTTGTGGTTGAGGAGACCTTATTGATGGGTTGGTGACTTGAGCTACCTGATGTTTTCTGTCAGAGAGAAACCATCGAGGAATTACTGAATGCTCATTGCTTTTCTGCCCAATATTCCCTGCTAAAAGGTTTTAACAAGATAGGATCATAGAATTGTTGAGTTGGAAGGGACCCTACAGGCCACCTAGTCCAACCCCCTGCGATGCAAGAATATCAACTAAAGCAGCCATGACAGATAGCCATCCAGCCTCTGCTCTAAAACCTCCAAGAAAGGAGAGTCCACCACTTCTCATGGGAGTCTGTTCCACTGTTGAACAGCTCTTACTGTCCAAAAGTTCTTCTTGAAGTTTAATCAGAATTTCCTTATAGCTTGAAGTCATTGGTTTAGGTCCTACCCTCCCATAGGAGCCAACTCCTGGGGGCCGAGGTCCCTACGCCTCCCCAATAAAACATCTGAAGGGGCCAGGGGTCCCCAAAGTTGATGGGCAAAGCCATTTGAATGGTGTGCATGTGCTGCATCTTGTGATTGACTATGCAGGGTGGGGCTCACCTGGAAACCCACCCACCCCAACATTTTATTCAAGATGGCACCCTATACCCTCTGGAGCAGGAGAAAACAGGTTTGTGCCACCCTCCATGTGACAGCCATTTAGATATCCCAAGATGGCAGGCTATCGTATCTCCTCTCAGTCTCCTCTTTCCCAGGCTAAACATACCCAAGCTCCCCCAACCGTTCCTCACAAGGCTTGGTTTCCACATCTCGTAAGTAGGCTTTGGCCTTGTGCGACTTAGCTCTGTTTGGATATAAAATATTCAAAACATTCCTGCGGTGCCAGCCTATTCATTTCGACGGGGGCAGGCTGTCCATCAGGGGCGTATTTAAAAGCCTCCACAATGTGACCTTGGCAGTCTATCTCCTCTTGAATTAATAATCATCGCCTATATTACAGATGGCAGCCAAAATGACACGCATAAAGCAAGCGTTTGATTTACTGCACTTCTATTTCAAAAACTCATCTGATATAGAGTGGTGGAACTCCCAGATCTCCCTCACCCCACCCGCAACCCTGCACCAGCCCTGTTCGTTTGATCACAGTAAAGCATCCCCTGGTCACATTGCATACTGGTCATATATCTTGTGCAGCTATTGATAACCGGACCAGCGTTGATGGGAGACAGGTAGAAGAAGCCAACGCTCGGGTCCTGAGCCAAGGATCAGCCCGACTGACCTTTCTTTCACATCAGCACATATGCACCATCTACCCAAAAGATTGGTGGTGGGTTGCAATGATCTGGTCATTGCAATACAATCGCACTGTGGTCGTCCTGCAGGTAAATGAAGCAGGAGAGGAAATGGCGGCAAGAAGCGTTGTAGGAGCATCCATTCCAAGCCTCAAAATGTAGCCCCCATGTAAATGGGGAATTGCCTGTGCAGTTAAAAAAATAAATTATTTTCTAAATTCTTTGATGCAGGCCTTTTCATTTTGCCTTTCATATACGTGTGAATGCCGTGAACATTTGGGTTGGACATATATAGGTCTTCCCCATGTGATTGTTGCCGTGTGTTCCAAATGGATGCCAAACACAGACTTCATGTTTAAAGTTTTGCTGCTGCTGCTGCTGTTTTTTGCATTGCACTTTAGAGTTTAGTTTATTTGTAGCAGCGTTTTAATATGTTTTAAACTTTTTGATAACGGCATTTTTTGTTTTTATAATTCTCCAGTTGTGAAGCCATCCTATAAATAGAACAGTGAGGCACAAATAATAATAAATTGCTCAATTTGCTCAATTACTAATGTATAAAATTGGCATCACATTTTTTCTCACCCCAAAGTTTTTTTTTTAAGTTAGCTTTGCTCTGTCCACTCATCGATCAGCAATAATACTCTTCTGACATTACTGATTTAGTTGTGGTATGGTCCAAGATTTGATGAATGCCTGACAGCTGGCTATTTCGGCCGGCTTCATCGTTTGGCAGCCTTTGTAGAGCCTGAGCATGTAGCTCACTTAGGTTGAATTCACATGAGAAAATACAATACAAATTAGGTACATTCTGCAAGAATTATTTGGGAGTAAACGGCTTCCTTAATTTAGGACACGGTCTTATGCGTATTTACTCACAAGCAACCCCCAATGAGTTCTCTGGCAGTTCACAACATGTCCCCTCCTTTTTTTTCTTTTTTGAAAAATATCCCTCTCTTAACAAATATTAAAATGAAATTAAATATAGGCAAATCTGAATAAGGCTATGTAAAACCTAATCGTGGAATAAAAGCATAAAAGAATCATAACATTCGAAAACTTCCCAACAGAGGTCATCCATCACTGGCAGACTTTCAAATTTCAGTGGTGTCTTGTGCAATGCCAAAATTAGGCACGTGGCCCCTCTCACCTTTTGTTCTACATAATTGTTGTGGCACTCTCTGCGGTGCCCTCTCAGCTCAGCACCCAGTGTGGGTGAATTAGCCATGCTCTCCTCTGGAGTGAGCACAGACAAAGACCTAAGTCCCAAGCCTAGTCCTGAAGCCAGATTGCTATGGTATGGCTTCAGATTATCGCTTTCTATCAACAGTGTCACCCCCTCCCTCTCAAGTACTTTCCTGGAAAGGGGTTACAGTGGTACCTTGGTTCTCAAACACCTTGGTACTCAAACGCCTTGGTACTCAAACGCCGAAAAGCTAGAAGTAAGTATTCCAGTTTTCGAATGTTTTTTTCGAAGCCTAACAACTTATGCGGTTGTCGGCTATTGTTTTCAGGAGCCCTGGGTTCTTTTTACTATGCAAAAATCAATAAAATATTATTGTTTCCAGGGCTCCTGCAGCAATCAGAAGCTGCACCTTGGCTTTCGAACATTTCAGGAGTCAAACGGACTTCCAGGAGGGATTAAGTTTGGTGCTTTTGTTTTTGCTATTTATTTTGCATTTTTGTTTTCAGGTTTTTTTTGGGTAATTTGTTTCTGTTACTGTGTGGAACCCAGTTCAGCTACAGATTGATTGATTGATTGATTGATTGATTGATGGATTGAGGAAATGGATAAAGCCCCCCCCCCCCCAAACAATTTCTTACCTGCAAACAGTGCAGGTAAGAAAAAAAATTAGTGATGATTTTTATCATCTACAATACTGTCTTATTTATTTTATAGTACAGTACATTGATTACTGCTTTCATTTTATGGATCAATGGTCTCGTTAGACAGTAAAATTCATGGTAAATTGCTGTTTTAGGGGTTATTTTTAAAAGCCTGGAACGGACTAATCCCCTTTCCATTACTTTCTATGGGAAAGTGCGCCTTGGTTATGGAACGCTTTGGTTTTGGAACGGGCTTCCGGAACGGATTAAGTTTGAGAACCAAGGTACTACTGTATTTGCAACCAGGCAGCATTCTCATTAACCTCTGGGTCCAAGGCTTTTTCAAGAGCAGCCGTGCCATTGCCCATACCCCACAAGTGTCCCAGTAAAACTGGAACATTCCTTTTTTGTGAGAGAGCATGGCGACCATTTTAGATGCTGTGATTTTGCCCCAAAAAAGCCGGGGGGGCACAATCTCATGCAGTGCCCCAAAACATGCATTTTGCTCTCATACTAGAGCACAGTCCCCCCCAAAAGCCATGTATTTTGTGCTCCATGAGCTCACGTGGGTCATGTGACTCATGAGGGATCATGGCCGGTTAGACCCGCGTCCCAGTTTGGGGACTCAATATGTTGGAGGGTACGCGGCTGGTGCTGTGGTCTAAACCACTGAGCCTAGGGCTTGCCGATTGAAAGGTCAGCAGTTCGAATCCCCGTGATGGGATGAGCTCCCGTCTCAGCTCCTGCCAACCTAGCAGTTTGAAAGCACACCAGTGCAAGTAGATAAATAGGTACCGCTCCGGCGGGAAGGTAAACGGCATCTCCGTGTGCTGCTCTGGTTTTGCCAGAAGCGGCTTAGTCATGCTGGCCACATGACCCGGAAAAATTGTCTGCAGACAAATGCCAGCTCCCTCTGCCAGTAAAATGAGATGAGCACCACAACCCCGGAGTCGTTCGTGACTGGACATAACTGCCAGGGGTCCCTTTACCTTTACCTATGTTGGAGGGTATGCAACATGGCAGGCATTGTTACTTTATGCAAGGGGGCACTCCAGCTGGGGAGAAATTCAATTCAGTCAGCATTTAAAGGCAAACCTACCTGATTTGCACTTTCTTTCTTTTCTTGAATAGATTTTTATTGGGTTTTAAACACAGTAGTACAGGGACAGTTCTCACTTCTGAACATACGGTACAACTTAGAAGAAGATATATTTAACAACAAAGAGAGAGGAGAAGAAAAGCATGAAGGAATATAATCAAAAAGGGTAACTTAAAGTAACTTAAGGGTAACTTAAGGGTAACTTAAGGGTAACTTAAGGGTAACTTAAAGTAACTTAAGGGTAACTTAAAGTAACTTAAAGTAACATACCATTAAAATAATTAAATATCAGACTGGTGTAATAAAACAGGAAGGTTGAGTATGGTTGCAAGCATGAAAATCATACCCATTACTGTCGTGGACACATTGAATATTGGAGGGAAAATAATATAACATCGCAGATTACTGATTTGCACTTCCTGAAAAAATACATGAGGCCAAACATAGCCATTTTTTGAAATGTGCACTTCTCTAAGTTTTACAGTGCAGTTCGTCAGCAAAGTAATGTGTACGAAAATACAAATACATAAACATGCATCCATTGGTGAAAATGGCATGCAAAAATGAATTTTAGTAGAAATTCCACACAAAAATATCTTTATCAGGAGGCATTCACACACAAATGCTGGTGAATTTTCAGGAGGACATTTTAAAGAAAATAAAATCTCAAACTGATGTGGAAATGTAGAGAAGGAAATTTAAGCTTGGACAAATGAGAAACTGAAATTAATAGCCACCCATCCCTAAGGCTCATGATTTTCTGGCCAAAATAAATTCAGTGGTGAGGAAGCAGACTTCTAAAAAGAACCAGCGAAAACCCTAATGTGTGTGTGTGTGTGTGTGTGTGTGTGTGTGTGTGTGTGTGTGTACACAGCATCATTACAAAGTGGTTATATTTATTCTAATTGCTGCTGACTTCACAAGTGCCTCATATGAAGATAGTGAACAAAAAGTAAGTCAGTTTTATTTGCTAAAAAGAAACCTCATTGATAATTGCAACAACTGGAGCCAAGATGCTATTTCTAAAATGGAGGATATTTTAAAATAAGGCAATTTGAAGTGCCAAGGGAAGGCCAATTCAAATTTTAAAAATGGTGGCAAGGGAAGCCTGCCACGAATGGCCCACCCTTCAACATCTTCATAATTGCTAAATAAATAAACAATTGGGGACTGAAGTCCCGACATGCCCATGGTACTTCCTCTACCAGTCATATACAGTATGTCTCGATCCAAGTTGGTTTTCCAGCTCATTTCCGGTTTCATTTCAGCTGTGCATCCAGCAAGGGCTACCTCAAATTCTTTTGCATGCCCCTGCCTCCATATCCAGTGTCTTGCAGGCTTCAGCCAAAACTTCCAAGCTTCTCTCTCATCAACCGCTGCAGCTTGAATTCCCTCCAATTTTGACTAAGCATCTGTCTGGCTCATATTTGTGGCGTTCAACCAAGCGGTCTAGAAAATGGAGACAGATGGCAATGGATTAACTCTAACATTTCCTTACTACACGGCAACCGTTATAGATTTCTCTATTGTATTTGCACGGCGTATTTCTATTGACAGTTCCATTACGCAGATTGTGATAAAAGAACTGCTTCTTAACATTTATGAATGCCTTCATAAGGATTTGTTCATGCTGAGCTTGTTCCTCGGCCATGCTTGGCAAGTTCACCCACACAGTTGAACGTCTAAGGTTCCTGCCTCCTGCCAATGGCACCGCAGAAGACCGACTGCTTTTGTTGTTGTTGTTGCTGCTGCTGCTGCTGCTGCATTTTGTATACCACTTGGAGATTTCTAAACAGTGCCATTTTTTCTAGAAAAAGAGGTACTGGAACTCACCTTGAACACCTCCCTTGTTCTCTTACTTATAATGGCAATGGCAGCCACTTGAGAGGTGCTGGAACTGAGTTCGAGAGTTCCAGCTGGGAAAAAAGTCCTGCTTCTAAATATTAAGCAGTCGAGAAATGCTCTTAAATAAATAAATAAAATAATGGAAGTGTCACATGCCTGTAAGCTCCTGGGGCTCCCAGTATGGATATGGGGATTTTGCCATACTCTGTTATTTCTTCCCATTGTCCAACCCAATATTATATAGATATAGATGATATAGATATATCTGGCAGACTCTGGTCCATGGGGTCACGAAGAGTCGGACACGACTAAACGACTAAACAACAACAATATAGATATAGACATAGATATAGATGAGGGACCCAGGTGGCGCTGTGGTTAAACCACTGAGCCTAGGGCTTGCTGATCAGAAGGTCGGCGGTTCGAATCCCTGTGACGGGGTGAGCACCCGTTGCTTGGTCCCAGCTCCTGCCAACCTAGCAGTTCAAAAGCACATCAAAATGCAAGTAGATAAATAGGAACCGCTATAGCGGGAAGGTAAACAGCGTTTCCATGTGCTGCTCTGGTTTGCCCGAAGCGGCTTTGTCATGCTGGCCACATGACCTGGAAGCTGTACGCTGGCTCCCTCGGCCAATAATGTGAGATGAGCGCGCAACCCCAGAGTCGGTCACGACTGGACCTGATGGTCAGGGGTCCCTTTCCCTTTACCTTTTAACTTATGCACATGCAGCTTTCCGCACTTGGCAAAAAATAAAAAGCAGGAAATGGATAAAATAACTACTATTATGCAGAGAGGAAGAAAACTGGTGCTTACTAGGAGGGAGAAGGCAAAGAGGGAGGCAGCGGGGAGGCCAGCACCTGCTGGTCCAATTTGTCACTCCTGCTGGTTTGCTTGGACCATGCCCCTCTCACCCCCAGTAAGCAACCCCAACAGGAGGTCAGGTAAGTACTGCTTCCCCAATGCTAAATCCAAACAAAACTGTGTGGCAGGTCCCACCTTTTGAAGGAATAAAGTAGTGTCAATGAACGGGGACAGAAGCAATAAAAAAAGAAAACCATGGACACCTCCTGGCTTCCATTCGCTCGTTATTGTCCAACAAAACATTTTTTCCTGGCGTTTCAGTAAGCTGGTGGACCTCGAGTTCATGAATGTCCAAAGCAGGAGATGCCCATTTATGGTCTGTTTCAGTCATTCCTCAAACTGGACATATATTTTTTTCATATTCTCTTCCTTTGAGTAGTCATTGTTTGGGATACAAAATCCTTCAGTCACCTCCCTGGTAACCTATTTCATTTAGAACATAATAGATGTATGTTATAATTATCATTGGGTATGCGTTGGTTGTAAATCTGTAATGATTCCAAACTTTGGGAGGCTAACGCTTCATCATTCTCTGCAAAGCGTTTTTCTCTTTTGCAGAGCTGGGGTTCTGCCAGGAAGTCTCTCTCCCCTCTCCCAGCATCTGGTACCCAGGTTCCCTAAAACCAAAAAGCAGACAGGCAAAATTGAGACAAGGAGCCTGCAATATTTATGAAGTTCTTTGTGTGAAAGCATAACTTCCTCTGTCCACCAGCCACAATCTTCAGAAGTATCTGGTTGTCGGTTTATCAAAAAACCGTGAAAGGAAATCAAACAGAGCACGAGAAAGTTGTGCGTGCCTACTTAGATCAATATATCCCCCTGAATGGATCTGGGACTCCGCTGCTCCAATTGGGTAATTTAAACAGAGTCCCTGCTTTCATCCACAATATAATTTCAATTGCAAGTTTATGGGGGGGAAATTAATCCTTTGGGATTAAACAAACAGTGGCATTTCGGATCTGGAATATGGGAAGCTGCTACGTCCCAGGCAAAAACTTGCACCATCTATTTTTTATTTTTTATTTATTTATTTATAATTTTATATCCCACCCCTCAAATAAAATTTCCCAGCGTGGTTGGAATGTGGCTACAGCTTGGCTTCATGTCATAGACAGGGTTCAATACTGCCTTATTTGACTGAGAGCGGCCCTCCAAGATTTCAGGTCTTGCCCTCATTTGCCAACTGATCGTCAGAGACTGAACTCTCGGCATGCTCCGCCAAAAGAAGTCATCCTCTTCTAGTATATATTTTGAGGGGGGGGGATTGTCCAGTTGTTTGTTCTCTATGCATTTGGGTGCCTCTTGAAATATCATTGCCTAACTTGGCACCAGACTTCCTGGTGTGTGTGTGGGGGGGGGGTGTTTTCATTGGTGTTGGGCCACCAACTGCCATTTTGAATCAAGATGGTGGACCAAAATATCACTTTGGCGTGATTTGCCAGGTTTTTGGCAGAAGCCCTGCTGCCTCTCAAGATATTGTGACCAAACTCAGCATCTTGGGATGAGGGTGGCAGTCCAGTTATATCAGTTTCATTATTCGCATCACCATTGTCATTTGTATACCACACTCACAGGGCAGTTTGCAACATAAAAATACAAAAAGAGAACGCAAAATACATAACAAGTGAAAAACGATAACCTTTAAAAGGCCATATATTGTTTAATCAGCCAAAGGCCTGATTCTAGAGAAGCATTTTCGCCTCCCTGGGGAGCCACTGCAGAAAGGTTGTCCCCTCTCATGTTGTCCCCCTCTAGACCCCTTGTGGAGAGGGAACATGGCAAAGGGCCTCAGATGATGATCACAGGGTTTGGGTTGGTTCATATGGGGAGAGGCAGTCCCTGAGGTAATGTGGTTCTGACCGAACTAAGCCTCCTAGACCTAGAGCAGGCATAGGCAACCTTGGCTCTCCAGATGTTTTGGAACCACAACTCCCATGATCCCTGACCACTGGCCCTGTTAGCTAGGGGTCATGGGAGTTGTAGTTCCAAAACATCTGGAGAGCCAAGGTTGCCTATGCCTGACCTAGAGCACAATATACACCAAGAGGCTTAGTTTGATCACGATACACGTTGTCTTTTGTGAATTCTCCTCACTCTAAATGTAAATAACTATGCAGGAATAATTAGCCATGGCGTCATAAAGTCGTTGTCAGTGTGTGTCCCCCGCTGCCGCCAAAACATGTTCTGTATACCCAAAAGCTGGTTCGTCATCTGTGTTCTTGAGCATTCCCAACTCTTCTGAATAAAGTTACCTTTGATTTGAAAATGTTCCTGTTTGTTCTCTGTCCAGCAAGGAAGAGGCCTCTGGGTCCTTCCTTTACATCACCACTCACACCGATAAGCTTAACTTGTCTTCCGAACCAATGATTTATAGTCTTGTTTCATCACATTGCAGCTCCCCAACTCTTATCTCACTTTCTACAAACAGACCACGGAAGGCTGGCCATGAGGCCGCTATCCCCCAAAAAACACAAGCCCAGCAAACTTCTACAACGTTAGTAATTTGTTTCCTTTTTTTTTTTTTTAACCAGACGGGCAAACAAACGTATCAACAAATTTGACCAGGGATGGGGGAGCAAAGAAGGCTCTCTATTCAGTCTCATATTATGATGCACGTTTGTCAGCTGAAACTACGCTAGTGGCTAATTGCCTGCCATTCTCAAAGTGACTGACCTTCTGACCTTCAGGGGAATACAGCCACTTTGGAGTATCCATACTGTACTTCCAAATGTTTCCTAACAAGAAGGAAACATCAGGCCAGGGCCCCATTCTGGTCAGTGTAGGCTCATCAGAAGTGTAGCAAGCCCAGATGGTACCTGGTGCGGAATTTATTTTGTCACACACACACCCCCCATCGACAGCTCAGGGTAGGCTTGAGAGTCGCAGGCATGCGCGAATGTCCACCCCCCCTTCCTACGTCTCTGCACCCCCACCCCTGCAACTCCCAAGTACTGTACTCTTAGCTGTCGGGAGACGGGGGGGGGGGAGTTTGCTGCTTTGCCAGGGTGCTGGCAAAGCTGCATCCTCTCGAGTCCCATGGCTCCCATCCGTCCCCCTCCCTCCCTCCCCAGCTTGCTGTAAAGCTGCAAAGCGGGAACCGCTTACAGCAAGCCAGGGAGGGAGGGAGGCTGGGAGGGGGGCCCCAGCTCAGCGTAAGCGGCTCCTGCTTTGCCGCTTTTCAGCAAACCAGGAAGGAAGGGAGGGGGAGCCGTGGCTCCCATCTGCCCCGACCTGACTCGCTGTAAAGCGGCAAAGCAGGAGCCACTTATGGCAAGCCAGGGAGGGAGGGAGGCTGGGAGGGGGGGCCCTGGCTTGTCGTAAGCGGCTCCTGCCGGTGGCAGAGGGATCCCACCGCTGTCTGTACGGCGCTCCAGCGGCCCCCCGGTTGCAAACCGCTATGCACAGCACAAGTGCAGTATCGCTACGTGCAGTGCATGCTTGCGACACCGCACATGAGTTGTATGTAGCAGTTTGCTGCCGCCGCCCGAGAGCCGTACGGAAACCTCGACTGACACTTACTCAGGTTTTCTCAGGGGAAAGTGGAAGTGAGCCTTAACAAAGTATTCCAACAGTTCACATTTTAAAAAGAAAATAATAATAATATTTTGTGTGTGTGTGTGTGTGCAAGAGAAATTAGCCTCCTTAAAAATACCGTTGGTGGCTCTTACAAAGCTTAAAATCAGATGCAAAATCTATCCTAATGTGGTTATGTCTGGTAGATGGAGGGAGGCTAATAAATTAGAATGCACTATCCATCAGCGTTGGCCATTTCTAAAACTCAGTCTTAACTCTTGCTGCTGCGTCTGTTTTGAGACTTAAAGAACAGAGCCACCCTGATCTCTCGTGCATTTCAAAATCTTTAAACCCCATTGGAAAAACGGTGATTAGGTGGCGCATGGGTGCCTTTAAGTGTGCTCCGGATTTAGCAACTTTAACCAGCCACTCGACTCCGTGAGCTATCCATTACCAGTCAGCTTTATGTACTAACAATGTGGACCTTCAAATATGCTGCAAATACACCACAGCAATAGTTTAATGTTTCCCAGATTGAGACACCTTTTTTTCTTTTCTTTTCTTTTGGTGAATGTATATACCATGGTGGTGAGGAACAAATCTCTCTTTACACAGATGGAAATGCCAAGGACATGTTGTGGGGAAAATATACTAATGAGGTGCGCCAACCAAAACTCATGTAAAAATGGGGCTCTGCAACTGGAGTCCTCAGGGCCAAATCTGACCACTTGAGAGAGGTCAACTGGTGGTGTGTGAGAGGCAGGCCACATTACTAAGAATTAAGTTACTTGCCTACCAACCCTCATGTGGCTGTCAAGGTGGCTGCTTAAGAGCCCTAAATGCTAACTAGTTCTTCAGACTAGGATTGTAACCCATGTGAGGGCAAGGGCAGTTAGAGTCCTGCCCCAAAGGAATCATTGCTTTCCCCCCACTTACATTTTAGGGATGAAATTGGCTTTTTCATTTGAGACATAATAGCCTCCATTTAATTATTATTATTATTATTATGGTTATGGTTATGGTTATTATCTTATTATCTACTAGCTGGCCCGGCCACGCGTTGCTGTGGGCTTTTGTGTTAAATGGACCTTTTTCTGTTAAATGGCCCTTCAGAGTCTCCCTTTAGAGTCCCCTCACCTGCCCTGTCCCAACCCTGACTCCCCTACTGTAAGTTTCAAAAATAATACTCCCCCACCCACGCGTGTTCCTGAAAATGTCCCCCCCCCCAACACTGCTTTGGCTAACTCAGGGTCCTACCTCCCTCCCCATGGCTATGTGTTTTCCCCCCTCCTTTTGTTGTGCCTCATCCCTGTGCCGCTCCCCATTGTGAAAGGCCCTATTGTGCTTGTTTTTCCCTGCTTGGCAATGCTGCGGCCTATTGAAAAAGCTGGGCCTTGTTGCTGCAAAAGGACTGTTTTCAGTTGGTTGCTGTGGAATTTTGTGGTGTCATCTGGCGGCGCAGCTTTGGAGGCAGCAGCGTGCGATCTGCCTTTCTATTGGATGCTGCTGGAGTCTTCAGAGCTTCTGGTGGTGACGTCTAATTTGGGCGCCACTTTTTTTGTTTAATCATTATTTTAAGTGTGAAAGGTGTGGGGTTTTTTGGGGGGGATTTATGCCAGATCCTTCCCTGATGGGCATGGAATGTTGTGGCCAAATTTGTTACATTACGGTTCAGCAGTTACGGAGAAAGGCTGTGACCTCCCCGCGCGCAATGCCTACATTTTTTATATATATAGATACCCACCAGCCACTCTGAGTGGCTTACAACATATCTAAAAACATCAGTCCTTAAAGCAGGCATGGCCAAACTCGGCCCTCCAGCTGTTTTGGGACTACAATTCCCATCATCCCTAGCTAACAGGACCAGTGGTCAGGGATGATGGGAATTGTAGTCCCAAAACAGCTGGAGAGCCAAGTTTGGCCATGCCTGCCTTAAAGACTTCCCTAAACATGGCTGCCTTCAGATGTCTTCTAAAAGTCAGATAGTTGTTTATTTCCTTGAACATCTGAAGGGAGGGCGTTCCACAAGGAGGGCACCACTACCGAGAAGGCCCTTTAAAACAAGACTTTACTTTAGAGATGCACACACATTATATGTTTTTAAGCACGCACTTGCACACACACACACACACAAAATCCATAGCTGCCAAGTTATCCCTTTTTTACAGGGATTTTCCCTTATGCTGAATAGGCTTCCTCGCGAGAAAAGGAAAAACTTGGCAGCTATGACAAAATCATAGAGCTACAATTCTGATTACCCATAACTACATTTCCCAGGATTCCTTGGGAGAGGTTCTTTACTGCACAGTGTGCATGCAGCCTAAAAGCAGGAACCATTCTATTAAGTAAGTAGATAACTAATATGGCAACTGATTTCCAAATTCCACCCACCTGACATGCCCAGACGGGCTGTATAGAGAGATGATAGACAAAGGCAGTAGTGGTGGCAGTTCCTATTTGTTCTTTCCAGGGCTGGAAAATGGTACTGCTCCCTTTCCACCTGCTTGCTTAAGGAAAAGAGTGGAGGTAATAGAAACCCTGTTTTATAAAATGCTTCATCCTCCAACATAATTGCACTAACCCAATGGGTAATGAGGGCGATTTCAAGCTGCTTACAGGCAGGCATTCAGCCCCAGTAAAACTCAGGGACTTGTGCAGATTGAAAGAAACAAATATTCATAAAGCCAGCATCCTGGCCTCTACAGTGATAAAGATTTGTGCTCCGCACAGGTGCCAACAGAACAGAGAGAAAAACTAAGCAATTTCCAGATAAGTTGGTGGTGCTGTGGGTTAAACCACTGAGCCTAGGGCTTGCCAATCAGAAGGTCAGTGGTTTGAATCCCCACGACGGGGTGAGCTCCCGTTGCTCGGTCCCAGCTCCTGCCAACCAAGCAGTTCGAAAGCACGTCAAAGTGCAAGTAGATAAATAGGCGTTTCCGTGCGCTGCTCTGGTTCGCCAGAAGAGGCTTTGTCATGCTGGCCACATGACCTGGAAGCTGTACGCTGGCTCCCTTGGCCAATAATGCGAGATGAGCGCCGCAACCCCAGAGTCGGTCACGACTGGACCTAATGGTCAGGGGTCCCTTTACCTTTTTAATCCAGAAAATGATGATAACAGAATTTACTGTGCTCCAAATTTGGTGACCACTTTCTGCGCTCCAAAAATCTACCATTTCCCTTTTCCTCATAGTGTGGCCGCTCTAAAGAAAAAGAAGGAATTTAATCCATTTTTGTCTTACTCCTGGTGCAAGGCATGTGGGGAGAAGAGACATGACCTTTCTGCAGTCCTAGAATATCTAAGTGGTTCCTGTCTCCTGTTGAACGAGCCCCTTGTGCTTTTCGTAGAACAATGATCTAATGAAGGGGTAGGGAACCTGGACTCCAGTTCCCGTCAGTCCAAGCAAGCTTGGCCATTGATCAGGGATGAGACTAGTAACATCGGGGGGGGGATTGGTTCCCCAGTCCTGATCTAGCTCAGTGCCTCCACTGAATGGACTGGACAAATTGAGAATTGTCATCCATAAAACAATGCAGATTTCAAGCCCCATCTCTTCGAAAGACGTTCCTATAACCCACAAATTTGTGGCGCAGATGATCCGTGCTATAGAGGAGGTCACAGAACATAACTATTGGGGTCCTTTCTGTCTTTAAAATCTATGAGCCCTTTTTTCTAGCCATTACAAACTTGGAAAGTTTAACTATTATAGCCTAACGATGTTGTAGGGAGAAAAACAATGTGGGGATTTTATTTCTGTTTCTTTTAAAACTGTAATAGTTATAAAGGACTGAAATGAAGACCAATTCACACTAATAGGGAGTTAAATTATATGGGGGATCATCAAACGTTAGATTCCTTATCTGGTTTCGAAAGTGCTTCATGCTCCTGTCTTTATTACACAGCAAATTGGCACTCTTAAATTATATTTGCATTCCTCCCCCCCCCCCGCCTTGTTACAGGTTTTAACTTCACGCTGTTTCTAGGGTCATTTTTTTCTGAAGTGGAAATAGAACAGGGTTCAATTAGTGACTCCTGTGCCATAACTTAAAATTAATATTAGTGTTCTTCTTGTAAATAACATTTGGATCATTTCCACAGATCACAAAGCCGGCCCTTAATAGTTCCATTGTGAGATTCTCTAGGGTCAATACTGTAAAATGTAAGATACGAAATCATGAGCACTGTGACCAAAAGATGAACCAAAAGATGAAATCCTTTAGCTACAAAAGTAGCAGTGTGCAAATAGAGTATATTCTCACCTGCATCAGAGCACCCATGGAGCTTGCATTCTGTAATCTCATGGGTTCTGTAACTGGGCTTGTGTCACCATCCGTAAGACTATAGTGTAAAATATCAGAAATAAGCACAGGAGTCCACTTAATTATGGGCTGGTTGCATATTTATTGCTTTTATATGCATTGCCGAATCCTACAAAATTACTATTTTGGAACAAAACCAAACTATGTCTCCTCTTTTTCCTTGACTTGGATTCTTGTCTCCCTCCTGCCCTAGAAATTACAACAATTTCAACTTTCAACTTTACATTTTAAAAAGCTTATTGGACTTGCAGTTGTAGAGACAGAGACTGACATTATGCACTCTTAAAATGTGAAGCGCAACAAAGAAAGTTCAGCGGGCTTCAAAGCCCACCAAAATCAATGGGAATTGCGAATTTAATTTTGCATTATTGTTCCCAACGGGATGCAAGTGAATTCAAATCTATCTGAACTGAATCCAGTACTGTACGTGCAAAAACCAAACAAAAATGCTGAAGCGCATAGTGAATTCTAGATTGCTTGTCCTTGTTTTTAATGCTCACTTTTGAGTGTCACTCTTCTGAGGATAAGTTGACAGGTGTAAGTAACAATAATAATATACAGCCATGTCAGTTAGATATGAACCTGATAAAAGCCCCTTCCACTGAAGTGAATGAGCACATCTAATTCAACTTTTGTTCTGTTCACTCATTTGCAAGAATGGGTTTGTGCTTTCTCCTGTTATTTTTCACAGCTAAAGGACAGATCTGTTAAGCAACACATTTCTCATCCAGTTGTCCAGTGTACAGTGGTACCTCAGGTTACGACGCTTCAGGTTACAGACTCCGCTAACCCAGGAATAGTACCTCGGGTTAAGAACTTTGCTTCAGGATGAGAACAGAAATCGTGCGGCGGCGGCGGGAGGCCCCATTAGCTCAAGTGGTACCTCAGGTTAAGAACAGTTTCAGGTTAAGAACGGATCTCCAGAACGAATTAAGTTCTTAACCCGAGGTACCACTGTACTTGTCATGTGGAGGCACCACAAATATGCCTAGCATAAAACTGAAACCAAAGTCCCAAACTACACATTATACTGGATGCATTATTGGATATAGTATAATTGGGGGGGGGGTAGAGCAGGAGACCCAAATACAGTGGTACCTTGACTTACGAAGACAATCCACTCCGTGACGCTCTTCGTAAGTCGAGGTCTTCGGATGTCCAAGCGCCCGTACCACGCATGTGCGAAGCGTGATTTTGCACTTCTGCGCATGTGCAGACCGCACGCGCTGCTTCTGCGCAGGCGCAGAACGGGGGCGCAGAACGCACACGTGGCAAAAAGACTCCCGGGGTTGCCGACTTCAGAAGTCAAAACCTTCAGAAGTCGAAGCGTTCGGAAGTCGAGGTACCACTGTATCAGATGCCGCGGAAGCTCAGACATGGTGGATAGAGGAGTTTTACCATCTCCCCTGCTGTGATCCTGGCAAATATATATGCCCATTCATTCAGAAACCACCCATCAGGTATGCCAATGAGTATGAGTAACACTTTTGAGAGTGGCATTCAGTGAAAAGAGCATTGGCCTTTTGCTGCCTGCAGTTCGTCAGGAGCAACTTGTCGTGTGAGATTATAGAGCCATCAATGGACAATCCAAAATAAACCATGCCATTTAATTGTCTACGTGCTGAGACAAATAGCGACCTTGCCTTCAGAGGAAGCCTGCATTTCTATGTTCATCTTTCTTTCCATATACTACTTCAGTGAGTTAATGGTGATTCAATCTATTCGGAGCTGGAAGCTACTTCTCTAAGCTGGAGCATTTGAATGAAAAATGGGCAACCCACCCAGCCAAATCTCCCTTGGCCAAATGATCCCATTTAATCAGTGTTATTGTTTATATCTAGACAGGGGCTTTTAATCTGAGTATCTATCTACTAATTCTAACTAAAGGAAAGGAAATGGTGGGCAGGGAGGAGGGAGACAGAGTGTAAGTATCATTGCTGAGTCAGTTTTTCCTTTATCTATCTATCATGACAAACACGGCAGCAGGCAGGTGCGGCCTGGACTCCAGAGGAGTCTTGCTTTCCCCCAGAGGGTTCTCATGCTGGGTCAAGGAAACATCTGCTTCACAATCCTGAAAAGGATTCTCTCCCGCTCCCCCCCCCCGACTCTTCCTCTGTATGTGTGTGTTCTCTTTTTTGCCACTTTTTTTCTGTGTGTACATAATGTCTGACAGCCTAATGAAGCATGCACAGTAAATTCTGTACCTAATAATATCCTGGTTTCCTTTAGATCGGGAATAGCCAGTGTGGTGCCTTCTAGATATCTGTTGGACTACAACGCCCCATCAGCATCGGTCAGCATAGACAATGGTCAGGAACAATGGGAACCGTGGTCCAATAGCATCCTGCCTGTTTTCTGATACTTGAGATGGATCTACACGCATGGTTTTGAACGTTAAGGAAGGGTTAATGGATGGTTTTGATAACATAGATGGACACATGACGTCCCCCTTTGTTTTGACAATCCCACACTCCTAGGCTGCTATAGGAGGCAGGCAGGCAGGCAGATGACAGGAAGGAGGCTGGCGAGCAAACAAGTGGAGGGTGGAGGGAAGGAGAGAAGTAGAAGCTCCCTCAAGTCAGCACCCAAACCCTGTAACCCCCCCCCCCAAAAAAAAGCTCAAAAACTTTGGCAAATCATTCTCTGGAAAAAGCTCAGCAACTTTGGTCAATCCTTCCCTTAAAAAAGCTCAACAACTCCTGGCAATGACAATGGGTAGATAACAGCCAATATTTTTATACTGTGAGTAGATCGCAGTCTCTGGGGAGTCCAACTAGATTTCAATGTGGAGGGGGGTGACAAGAAAGTTTCTGCACCGGGTACCACCTGACCTTGCTACGCCACTGGTTGGAGGAGGAAATGGGGACATTCAGGGATCGAATCAGAAGCCGGGATGGCTTTCGTGATTCTGGGACTGTCCCTGGGAAAAGGGGACACTTGAATTTAGGGCAAGGAGTACTGTAATATAGAGATGTAAGATGCTATTAATATTAGCCAATGGTGAAGTTCATCAGACATCAAAAACAGCTTTTGATTCAGAGCAGGGATGGGAGAGTACAACATCGTTCCTGATCCTGTTAATAATGCCGCATGTGTAGAAATCTGTCCTAAGGATGCTTTGTAGGTCTTTGGAACATTCACCCCCACCTCTGTTTTCAAAAAGAGTTCCATGGACCAGAAAAGCGAATGCAAATTTTGCTGAGAAATGCTTCTGCTAAACGTTCAGCTTCTGGTTGCTGTGCTTAATGCTGCTACCTACCGTCAGCTTTTGTTCTCGTTGCTGCATTTTAAAATATTTATCGTTTAAGACCTGCTGCTTTTATTGGTATTATAGCCATGGTGAGCTGCCATGGGGGCTCGTTTTCATAGGCAGAAAGGCAAGAGAGAATTGTAAGGAATAAGTAAAATAAATAAATGCAGACGGAGAAAACAAAGGGAGAAAGTACTTCCGTTAAAAAGTCTGTATTTAAAGCTAATGCTTGCATCCCCCTAATATGGTACCGGTTTATCTTCCCTGAAATAAGACAGCAACCTAGTGATTTTCAAATTTCTACTTTTTTACTATTTTGTTAATCTAATCACCAACCTCTGTGCTAGCATGTTTCAACAGGTGAAAATCAGGCATGCCCCCTCCCTCAAAAAGAAAAAAAAAGGATCTATTAGCACCAAAATGTGGCATTTTCTTCTTGTCTTTGCTTCTTGGAGGAGTGAGCATGTGAAGCATTGCCCGTGTGTATCACCCAAGTCAAATCATTCATGATACAAAAGAGCTTTTTGAATCCATTAATAATAGCAAAGACAACTGGAAAAACCTCAGGTAAATATGAACTCTGCCACTGGATGATGTCAGTTGTCCAATAATTATATGCTTAATCACTTTGCCTTGCTTTAGTGTCTTCAGAATCAGTTCCTGCGGTCAAAGGGGAAGAAATTAGCATCTTAACAGATAAGGGTACAATGCTAGGACAGCAGAGAGCTCTGAGGTCATATCGGATTTGAGCAAGAGTTGTTTTGCAGTGAAAGTGTGGTGATCTCTAGAGACCAACCTTCAGCTGAAAATGATTTCCCTGTTTATAAATATGCATTGCCTGACTTTTCTCTCCCCCGCCCCCAGGTTATTATGTTTTGACAACAGCCTCAGCTCCCAGGAGTCAATGGAGTTATTTAAAACGACAGGTCTCCTCTTGAAATTGTCTGCTTTCGTGTGGCTTTCCCCCTCTTCGTACCATCTACAATTAAAAATTAAAAGCTAGGCATTTCATCGGGATAATTTAGAGATTTAATCCTTGGCTATCAAGGCTCTAAATTACTATCAAAAAAACTTATTGCTGGATAATTGAGCGTTAATTGCAAGGAAACAGCCAATTTTCTAATCAACTGTTGATGGTTTGCATTTTCAAAATAAGGCAACTAAAGCAAAACTGATCCTGATGTTCTTCTGTAGCTTTCCGTTAGCAATCATTGGAAGCAAAGATTCCACAATTTCATTGATCAGAGTCGGCTTGCAGATATTCTGAGACGCGACATGAAAACGAAAACAGATTTGCCAGATGTCTCCCTGTGGAGGTTCTGGCACACATGGGGTTGTGCATAGGAAAATGCTGCTAGCTTGTGCCAGCTGACTAGTTCTTTCATCATCTTTCATGCCATAAAGTCCCTGCCATTCCTCTAACTTCCTTAAACTCTCCATGACTATACAGTGGTACCTCGGTTTACGAACTTCATCTGTTCCGGAAGTCTGGTCTTAAATCAAAGCTGTTCTTAAACCTAGGCGTGCTTTCCCTAATGAGGGCTCCCACCGCCGGTGCACTTCCACAGTTCGGCTTCTGTTCGTAGACCAAGGTAAACTTCGCTAACTAGAACACTACTTCCAGTTTTGCAGAGTTTGTATACCAAATAGTTCGTTAACAGGGCTGTTCTTAAACCGAGGTACCACTGTATGTGCATTAAGACTCATTTTGGTCTAGGCCAGGTATAGGCAACCTTGGCTCTCCAAATGTTTTGGAACTACAACTCCCATGATCCCTGACCACTGGCCCTGTTAGCTAAGGATCATGGGAGTTGTAGTTCCAAAACATCTGGAGAGCCAAGGTCGCCTATGCCTGGTCTAGGCCCTCCAAGTTGCAAGGATCCTCTCCTAACTACCAAGCCTTTCAAGCTTGGGAGAACCTGGCCTGAATTTTATATTTTCCGTCTCTAAAGCTAAATCAATGCATAGCTAAACTCATATGACTTTGGTTTGCGTATCATATTCTATATGCCTGAACTTATTTCCTGTTTCCTTTTCAAAAATATTTCAAAGTTTTGCTTTGGTTATTGAGAAGTTCTGGTCCCATCCCATAGACACACCCATATACGTGACCTCATGTTACTGCTGAGATAGATAGATAGAGCGATAGATAGATAGATAGAGCGATAGAGCTGATAGATAGATAGATAGATAGATAGATAGATAGATAGATAGATAGATAGATAGATAGATAGAGCTGATAGATTATAGATAGAGCTGATAGATGATAGATAGATAGATAGATAGATAGATAGATAGATAGATAGAGCTGATAGATTATAGATAGAGCTGATAGATAGATATAGCTGATAGATAGATGATAGATAGATGATAGATTATAGATAGAGCTGATAGATGATAAATAGATAGATGATAGATAGATAGATAGATAGATAGATAGATAGATAGATAGATAGATAGATGAGAGATAGATAGATAGATGAGAGAGAGAGAGAGAGACAGACAGACAGACAGAGCTGATAGATAGATGATAGATAAATAAATAGATGATAGATGATAGATGATAGATAGATAGATGATAGATAGATAGATAGATAGATGATGATAGATAGATAGATAGATAGATAGAGCTGATAGATTATAGATAGAGCTGATAGATGATAGATAGATAGATAGATAGATAGATGATAGATAGATAGATAGATAGATAGATAGATAGATAGACAGATAGACAGATATAGCTGATAGATAGATGATAGATAGATGATAGATTATAGATAGAGCTGATAGATGATAAATAGATAGATGATAGATAGATAGATAGATAGATAGATAGATAGATAGATAGATGATAGATAGATAGATAGATAGATGAGAGAGAGAGAGAGAGACAGACAGACAGACAGACAGAGCTGATAGATAGATGATAGATAAATAAATAGATGATAGATAGATGATAGATGATAGATAGATAGATGATAGATAGATAGATAGATAGATGATAGATAGATAGATAGATAGATAGATAGATAGATAGATAGATAGATAGATGATAGATAGATGATAGATAGAGAGAGAGAGATAGACAGACAGACAGACAGATAGAGCTGATAGATAGATAGATGATAGATAAATAAATAGATAGATGATAGATAAATAAATAGATAGATGATAGGTAGATAGATAGATAGATAGATAGATAGATAGATAGATAGATAGATAGATAGATAGATAGAGATGATAGATATGAGAGCACATGCTCTGCACACAGAAGATCCCAGGTTCAATCCCTAGCACAGGGGTCGGCAACCTAAGGCCCATGGGCTACAAGTGGCCCACAGGGGTCGTTTAACTGGCCCACAAGCCGCTCCCAAACTGAGCCGTCCATTCGGCGAGTCCCTGCGCGCTGCGCTAAACTGGCATAGCGTGGTGCGGGGACTTGCTTCCACGGCGCTGGAAATCGTGCCTGTGCAGATGCCAGAAATCCAGCCCACAGAGGAATCTCCACTGGAGTGAACCAGCCCAGGTGAGGTAAACCTTGCTGACCCCTGTCCTAGCACCTTCCAGTTGGACTTGGAAATACTTTGGACTGAAACTCTGGCAAGCCAATGCCAGTCAAAATAGGACAGGAAAAGTGGGGGGCCACTTTGATATGATAGGCTGGATCCCAAAGTAGCCACCCTTCCATAAGTCACTTTTGACAAACAGAGCAGGTTCTAGTGTGGCTTTCCTTATTGCTAAGGAAAAAGTCTGGTCTTTTGAGGAAGTGGCGTTCTAGCACAAGAGTTCCCACTCAACTATAATTTCACAATCTGAGCTTGCTGGCATGTGACTGAATTTCCCCATCCACCCCAGAAAATAGTGACCATCTGGAAACACCCTTTAGGTATGGTCATCGGCGCCAGAATCATTAAAAAATATATATTTATATTTTATCAAAGTGATTTTAGTTAAAAGAAATAAAGTGATACAGGGGGGAAAGATGGAAAAGTGAGAGGGAGAAAAACAACAACAGAGATACATATAAAAGCAAAAATATACCCTCCAAAAGCAATATACGATATTCCCATACATTCTTGTATCAGTTGGTATAATGTTATCATCCTAATGCAGGGGTCCCCAGACTTACCGAGCGGCGGGCCGGTGCCCGCCGCGCCGACCGCGCGGTGGGCCGGACGGCAGGGGAGTGCGCGCGCAGCGGGCCGGAGGGCGGGGGAGTGCGCGCCCGTGCGCATGCGCACACGCACACGGGCGGAAAAAAAATCGGCAAAAATCGCTTGTGCGCATGCGTATGGGCCTCCCCCGACCCGGAAGTGCACCAGAAATGACCTCTTCCGGGTCGGGAGAGGCCCGTACGCATGCGCACAAAGGATTTTCGGCGATTTTTTGCCGATTTTTCAGATCGCCGCTGCGCCGCGCGCCGTGAGAGCGGGCGGCGGCAGCGGGCGGCGGGGGTCGTCGCGGGCCGGATTGGAAGGCCGATTGGGCCGCATCCGGCCCGGGGGCCGTAGTTTGGGGACCCCTGTCCTAATGCTTATGTAAATGTTAATAACCTACTACATTTTGTATAAACACATTCCAAATATTATCGTATTTATCCATACAGAGCCTGTGTCTGTAAGCAGTCCCTTCATAAATTGCCAGTGATGTCATATGATCAATCCATTTACTGAAGGGTATCATTCTGACCCTGGCGCCAGAATCATATGACCATGAATGTTGCCATGTTGTTGACTTGCACTTTGCAGACAAAGCCTCTGCTCTGCAACACTGTGTGTGTGTGTGTGTGTGTGTGTGTGTGTGTGTGTGTGTGTGTGTGTGTGTGTTTTATATGGTGAGAAAACAGTACAGTGGTGCCTCGCAAGATGAATTTAATTCGTTCCGCGAGTCAATTTGTTTTGCGAAAAATTCGTCTTGCGAATTGCGGTTTCCCATAGGAATGCATTGAAATTTCTTTTTTTGCCCATAGGAACACATTAATTAAAATCCAATGCATTCCTATGGGAAACCGCGATTCACAAGACGAATTTTTCGCAAAACAAATTTGTCTTGCGAGTCACCATCAGATCGCAAGACGCATTCGTCTTGCGAAAAATTCGTCTTGCAGGGCATTCGTCTTGCGAGGTACCACTGTATTTGAAGCTTGTGAGATGTCGATAATATTTACTTTATTGCAGTGACTCTGGTGATTGGACCACCAGTGATGGGGCAAAGGTATATAGGAGTATAGAGTTGAATTCCCTAGGCTATTTTTCTGAAAAACAAAGTTGATTCCCTGCCCCCAGATACTGAAATTGGCCAGATGAACATTTGAAGCCTCCACCATGCTAAACCTTAATACAATGACCTAAAAAGACACTTGCTTTGCCCCAAGTACCCACAAGCCACCCTTACATTCAGCCAAGAGCCGTGGAAGGAAGAGCCAAAAGCTCCCCACCTCCGCAATGGGCAGAAAAGAGACACACCCCAATATGTGTGTGTGCATGTACACACACACACAGCCTGCTTGCCTACTTGGCCCAGAAAAACAGCAGCCTAGCTACGACCATCCAAGCAAGGGGCTAGGAAGGAAATGCAACCATTTAATTGACTGGCTTCGTGCCAATTAAGAGGATTGTTGATTTGCCTCTCTGTGCAAAAATCTGTTCTTTGCCCTGGTGCTCTTGCCCATCCTTCATTTTCCCAATGTATTTATTGAACATTTCATTGTTCTCATCACTGAATATTTTGTTTTTGTCAGCGAATTTTGACTGTTCTGACAAATCCCATTCATCAACTGATACTGAAACCAACTGAGGCTTAAAACAGTTTCCCAGTATTGTAGCAGGGTTTCTGCTAGAGAGGGGGGGGGAGGAGCAGGGGGGTCTTTAAACAAAAACAAAACAAAATAATAATCTCAAACAGAAAATTCAAGCTAAATGAATACAGCCTAACAGTGCCTTTTTCCAATGAGAAAGAAAGAAAGAAAGAAAGAAAGAAAGAAAGAAAGAAAGAAAGAAAGAAAGAAAGAAAGAAAGAAAGAAAGATCTAAAAATTGTGCCCTTGAAATATGGCTGTGCAACATGCTCACGACAAGTATATAGGATTCATTTTCTCCAGATAATAATGTATATTTAAGAGAGCCACTAAGAGATGTCAATGCTAATTTAGTACATCTATTCCATTACATGCTGTTAACTTTTGCTTCTTTGACAACCTCGTCCATTACGTTTGCTGCTTTGGTTCAAAATCTGATTTGTGAAAATACCCTAACTCCAATTTAATATAATATTATAAATCCAACTGCATCTAAGTGAATGCCTTATTATTTACTTTAGGCACATATCCTCCTCTTATAAATTTAATCTTTAGAGTTCAATAACAAATATGTGACCCTTTTTCGTAAAGGCTCAGAGAATTGTAGTGTTTGCCCTGTAAAGGAACAAGGGATACTTATTGCAGGACGAGAATTGCTTTGCATAAGCCAAGGGTGAGACAAACTAAACAGTCTGGAAAGCCTTATCCTCCGTGAATTTATCCTTTTTTAAAGGCAGCCGTGTTGGTGGCACTCATTACATCTTGTGGGAGTGAGTTCCACAGTTTAACTTTGTGCAGTGTGAAGAAGTACTTTCTTTTGTCTGTCCTAAATCTCCCAACATTCAGCTCCATAGGATAGCCCTAGTTCTGGTATTATAGGAGGAAGGCTTCTCCCTATTCGCTTTTTCTACATGGTGTCAACAAGGTCATGAACCAGCAGATTGGGATGTTGGTAAATCAAAGGCTTTAGGTGAGGCATCCCCAAACTGCAACCCTCCAGATGTTTTGGCCTACAACTCCCATGATCCCTAGCTACCGGTAGCAGGACCAGTGGTCGGGGAAGATGGGAATTGTAGTTCAAAACATCTGGAGGGCCGAAGTTTAGGGATGCCTGCTTTAGGTTCTAAAGAGGCCCTATGAAGGGACAAGTCCCAGATTGTGCTTTGTGGCTCCACAGTGCTGGCTGTGAGACTTTCCCTGAAGATTCACTATCCTCAACAGACAGGTGTCCACCATCAGGAAATTCAATGGCCAGAAGGAGGCAGTCAATGATATCCTCTCCAGATATCATTGAACTCCACTGGTCCTAGCCAGAATGGACAATGATCAGGTGTGGTGGTAGCTGTTGTAGTCCCAACAAAATCTGGACGGCACCACATTGGCTACCCACATATTCAACAATGGGGGGGATCTCAACATAGCTGCCAAGTTATCCCTTTTTTTAAGGGATTTTCCATTATGCTGAATAGGCTTCCTCGCGAGAAAAGGGAAAACTTGGCAGCTATGTATCTCAAGGGTGCACCCTGGAAAACACAGTGGTGTGCTCTTTAAGTGACCCTGAAGTAGAAATATATTTTAAAGAGCGTGGGCCAACGGCGTTGTTATTTTTGTGCACCCTTGAGATTTTATCTCCCTCCTTTTCTTCTTTCCCTTGGTGCCTTGGTTTCCAGTAATGGCCACAGTTCAGTGTCCACAAAAGCTTCCCAGAATGAGGCCTCTTTGGGAAGGAGGAAAGCAAAGCCTATTTTGTGAAGGGGAGAAACAAAACGTCTCAGAGCATTGAGCAAGCCTCTCCAGATATTCTCTCTTTTTTTGTCAGACCAGCTCTTTTTCTTCTCTCTGGCAATAGATCTGTCTTCTTCGCACTGGAGAGGTTTCTACTGTAAGTCAGGGCCAAACCACATGTGAGGCAGGAGATTGATGATCAGATCGCCTAACCAGTTTCTTTCTTAACTGTAAAGCAGCTGTATGGGCTCTGGTTTTGATTGCACCAGTGGTGCTGGGGGAGGTGTATTTATTTAATCCCTCGTTACCGCCATGCCATTTCATTAATCTAAACCATCCCTTCTTTGCTTCTATTACTCATGCTGGGGTGGGGAAATACTGTAGGTATATCATGCTGTATTTCTCCCCCCTCACCACAGAGTTAATAAAAAGCTTTGTGCGGGTGATTATTAAGGATGTGATAAGGCATTGTTTTCTATATCACCATTCATTGTATGCAGCAGCAGCAGTTCCGTTCCGCTACAGTTCATTTTCCTCCCAAAATGACGTCAAAGGTAACGGTAAAAGGTAAAGCACCCCTGGATGGTTAAGTCCAGTTGAATTCAACTATGGGGTGTGCCACTCATCTCTGCTTTCAGGCCAAGGGAGCCGGCGTTTGTCCACAGACAGATTTTCAGTTCATGTGGCCAGCATGACTAAACCGTTTCTGGCACAACGGGACACTTTGTTGAGTGCCAGAGCGCATGGAAACACCGTTTAGCTTCCTGCCGCAGTGGTATCTATTTAACTTCTTGTGCAGGTATGCTTTTGAACTGCTAGGTTGGCAAGAGCTAGGACAAAGCAACAGAAGCTCACACAGACTCGAACTGCTGACCTTACGATGGGCAAGCCCAAGAGGCTCGGTGGTTTAGACCACAGCGTCACCCACGTCCCTCCAAAATGGCATTATTCATCACTGATCCCCTAATTATGGGTTGGTAATATAAGAAAGGAAGCTGCTCTGTGCCAGAGGGCAAAGGGGTGGGATGGGACCCCTCCCTCACCTGACTAGTACTGAGAAACACAATAGCCAGAGTGGTGTGAGGGAGCTGGGCTAGAAGCAGGCAGATGTCAATGAGACAGAGCCATGCTTGGTTTCAGCTGGAATCCAAGGCCGTGGCTATGGGAGAAGCAAGACCTAATAGGGTGTTAATGCTGTCAGCCCCTCCATCGTAGGCTCCGCTTGTATATATGTGTCTCCGCTGTTCCTCATTCCATGAAAACCAAATCCTAGTTAAGTGCCTGGAACCCCTGGAATCTTGTACCACTCAGAGATTGGGGCGGAATTCAATAATTATAGATAGATAGATGATAGATAGATGATAGATAGATAGATGATAGATAGATAGATAGATAGATAGATAGATAAGAGAGAGTGTGTTCTCTTTCCTCTCCACCACTGATCTCATTCCAGATATGGGCATACATTAATTATCATGTCTGCAAGTGCAAAAGCAGGCTGTACACACCAACTTTGAGGTAGCCACCAACATATAGAGAGCCAATTAAAATTAAACAGCCTTTTCCATTTTAGTTGTTCCACAGCATCAACAGGGTTTGGTTGACTCTGGCATCCCAATTCCACCGTCATATTTACCAGCGATGTCCTCTAGAGGACAGTTGAGGAAACAGATGGTAGGAATCTCTGTACCCCTTTTGGTTCCTTGGGGGGGGGGTGTTGTGAGTCATTTCCTGTGCCCAGGCTCTGCTTTGTAGTTGACACATGCAGAGAAGGGTTGAATGAGGCTAATATTACTTTTGAATTCCACCATCTCCTTGCCAATTTCCTCAGACTTTCCACTGACGTCTTTTGCCTCACCATCTTCATCCGAAGGGAATTTTTGTTGCAGGCTTCTCCTTCCAGGAGCTGCAGTGCACATTCTCAAACAAGGCAAAGTTACATTTCTTGTTCCTTGAAATAATTTATTTCACTGCAATTTCCCCAATGCAAGCCAGATTAAAGAAAAAAAGTGGGGAAAATCTGGGACTAAGTTAAAGCACATTTGTACCAGATGTCCCATTTGTGAGGAGGGGAATTTCACCTCTGATCAGAAGAGAATGTTTGCGTGTTCAGACCTTTAAACTTCCCCCTTAAATAATTTCAGACAAGACTCAAATTTTGGTTTGGTTTTTGGCAGAATTCAGGCCACAACTTTATTGATTACAGCAATTGAGTGGTTGCATAGGCTCTGGTTCAACTAGCTCCCTGCACCGTGGCAGGTAGCGCTGACCCAGAGCTCCATCATAGGTCAGCCTAGGGTGAACACCTGGAATGGCAGAAAGCCGGGGACAGGCTATGTCCACCACCCTGGTGTCCCCCTGGACTCAGGCACGGGCACAACCCCTCACAGGGTTGACCAAACCAATGAGTCCGTGGATTCCTTTAACAGAATACCCTTCGCATAGGGATGGCGAGAGCGTTCCCACACCCCCATCACCTGAACCAGAGCCTATCCGCAACCTTACAAGTTGTGGCGATTTGCTACGTGGCAGGCGAAACCCAAATGGCACCAGCCAATCAGCCAAGTGGGGAAAATTCCTGCCGTGCCCGTGTCCCAACGACAGAGAACACACGACGGCATAGCAAGGTCAAATGCGCAAGCCCTAAAAGTAGGGAGACGTGGGCGGGTGTTCCGATGCACTGACCAAGAGAGAAAGCTCAGGGTCACGTGCATTGGCATATATAGGTCCCTTGATCCATTTTGGCTAGCGCCCATTGGTCAGATTGAACCCAGCATCAAGGGACCTACCAATTGGGTGTTGTGGCTATCCAATCGTACCCACCCACAACACAAGGGTTTTGTTGCCAGGTCTCACCGCAACAGGTGCCCTCTTTGAGGGAGGACACAATATGTGTAGCAGGTAGAATGGGGGTTATAAGAGTTTGAGATGAGAGCCATGTTGGATTCATAGTTTCATCCCATAAAAGGACAATACAGACTCCACTGCTTTTTATATTGCTTTTTATATTAGATGTTCAGATGGGTTTTTTTTTTAAGGCAATCAAGTTGAAACTCTGGGATTCAACCACCCTCGTGAAAAGACTGACTGTTGTCACACATGAGACTTAAATATAGCTTTTGTTTCAAATTGTTTTCATCTAATATGAATAGAAGCCTGGAGTGTATGTGCATACAATTTTCTGCTGAAATCTCTCCTATATTAACAGCATCCATCTTGCCAAAAGTGCCCTTATGCATGTTTACTCACACATAGTTCTCAGGTAAGTGTACACAGGATTGAAGCCTCATAGCACAATTGTAGGCATATTTACTTGGAAGTAAGCCCTACCCTGTCTAATGGGGCTTGGGCTACAATCCTATGCATAATAACTTGGTAGTAGACAATTGAACTCAGTGGAACTTCCTTCCAAATACACATGTATAGGATTGCACTGAAAATGTCCTATATAAAAACACCTCTGTAGTTTAATAATCTACATATATACTTGGAAAAGAGGCCTACTGAGATCAATGGGACTTCCAGCACTGTCTGCTGTCTACTCAGAAATAAATTCCACTTATTTCAATGGGGCTTACGCCCAGGTAATTGGATATAGGATTGCAGTCTTACTCCCATTGAAGAGTGCTTAGAACTGCAGCCTCAGTAAAGGGTTTTGAGTGTATCTGGGGATTAACATATAAGGTTACCAATAAAAATAAGTAGTGCTATAATTGTTCCTCTGAAAGAAAGAGTTATCAGAATAACTGATGAGGAAAACACACTCAAGCCAATCAATTTTTCTCAGGATATTAGCTGTTCCACAGCAGCCAAAGAAGGAAGATATCAGTCAATAGATGCTTGGATTAACTACTTTATGAGCAATAAGGCAAATCAAGATTGGCATTTTAACATTGCTTAAATCAACTGTGTTATGAGAATCAATGGAAGAATCGACTCAATAGGTGCCCACATTAATTCGCAGGTGGATGTGACTTACGTATTTCAACTTTGAGCCGCAACAGAGACAAAAACACTTTTGGCCATGATTCCACACATATTTGAAACCACTGAAGTCAACAGAGTTAAGGATGCTTGACTATATGACCTTTGTCCATTAAAGGGCAGGTGAGAATCTTCTTCCATTTGCCAGTTCATTATGTAATAGATTTGCTCTAGATCAAAGTCCATCATATTTCACATGGACATACCGCAAACATTTTGTGTGTTGGAATCTGCAACCCAAATAAACTTCCAGGTGGTCAGTGAGCAAGAGACAGTAAAACAGTGGCACCCAGAGGTGAATTTTTAATCACAGTTGAAATCAACGGCATTAATGATTATGTCACATTCTCTCTCCTGTGCTGCCCCCATAATAAACACAAATAGCAGAGATAACAGGATTCAGAAAAGCCCTCCTAATCCCAGTTGAAGGACTTGCTCATTATTATTATTTTGTCAGGCATTTTAAGTAAGCTTTTCTGATTCTATGGTTCATTTTGACTGAGGTACACAGCCACACAGCCACAGGTTTAAAGCAATCATTTCATTTTAACAGCCTTGGATTCCCCCCCCCTCCCCAGGAATCCTAGGCAGTGTTAAGGGTGCCGACCTCTCACACAGCTACAATTCCCAGCACCCATAACAAACTATGGGGCACAGATTCAACTGATGGACTCCTCTACCAGAAACATGCACAAGAACTTTCACCAGAGCAATGGGGCTTTCCCCCATCTCCTCCCAACCCCCATGAGCCCTGCGAGCCCCCCAGATTGGCTCACAAGACTCAGGAAAACACCCATAACAGGGGGTGGGGAACAGAAGACAGGAGATTATTCCAACATGCAAGCAGGGGCAGAGGAAGAGTTGGGGGGGGTCCAGGCCGCCCCGGGTGTCATCACTGGGGGGGGGGTGACAAAATGACAAAAATACAAGTTTTTAAAAATAATTTTTTAAAAATGGGCTCATGAAACTTTTTCGTTCAGTCAACAAATGTAACGAAACGTGGCTGGCACTGGGCACCACACCATGGGGGCCGGCACTTACCGCAGGGCCTGCAGTGTGCCCAAGTTACACATCTCTTCTGGGAGTGGTGTGGTGGCTTGGGCAGCTGCAGGCTCCGTGCTGCCTGAAATGGCAGCACGGGGCTTGCGCCTGCCCACCGTTTCTCAGCCACCCTACAGCTGAGGGGGAGGTGGCAGAGAGGCTTTGCGCAGTGCACCCTGCCCCCAGGGGCGGCTCGCCCCACCCCCAGCTGCGGGACACGCACACCGCACTGCGCACCCGGGCAGCTAGCTACACTGCTGCATGCAAGCAGAAATGCACTCAGGAGAGCAATCTCCTTAGCACTCCATTGAATTTCTCCATATAGTTCCCAGGTTTCTCTATGACGGTTAAAGTGGTAAGAGTATTTGAAACACATGGGTTGGTTTTATCCCCATTATAACCTCCTTTAAAAAAAATAGGAAATTGTTTTTATTTGATTTTACAACAAAAATCAAATGTAATTTTATAATAATGGTTTTGATTTTATAACAAAACCAAATACATATCCATATAGAGATTTCTCTGAATCTCAAGATTTCCCCTCATGCCCTCCATGGATCCTATCGTCTACATTTTCAACTGCATATTATTTCATAGTCTTTACCTGTATTTTATATCTATCCATATTGTCCATAATATTTGTTACGTTACAAGTGAGATTAAAATCCTGCTAATGTTTTCATCTGCTTACAATGGTCTCCTGAGTAAATTATAAATTTCCCCCATTCTTCCTTGAAGTTTTTGTCTTCTTGGTTCTTGAGCTTTCCGGTCAGTTTTGCCATTTCCTATTGTAACTTCCTTGTACACCACACAGAAACTATGGTGCTAAGCTGTAAATCAAGATATATTGACCAGCGAATAAGTGTGCTTGAACGGGAAGGCTTTTTTTTTTAATAGAGAGAGAACAGCTTAGGGAACCGCCTGGAAATGGGTTTGCTGTCTGGGATACCCAAATAGTGGCTATTAATATCCTCCCTAATTTGTGCTAGCAAGTTCCTTTACTTAGCAGAGTTTACATTCAGGACTGTCTCAAGCATGTCGGGCGCCCGGGCGCTGTGGTGCGGAGATCGCTCCGGCGCACTCGCCCTGGTGGGCGGGCCCAGTGCGCAGCACGGCTTACACACGGCTTTGCCGCGTGGCGCCCCCCTGCCGGCCCGGCGCCCTGGCGCCACGCACCACCCAGCCTACCCCTAGAGCCGGCCCTGTTTACATTCTCTGTTTACATGCACAGCAGGTAGCTGGTTGGAGGCTTTTGTAAGCCTCTATTATACATTTCAATCTGTCTTCAGATTGAATTGTACGTTCCAAAGACACCACAATCTCATTCAAAGTCAATAAAAGAAGTTTACTTGCATCAATTCACAGTTAGATTCCTGAAGGCAGACTTAGTTACAAATATGTACATGTGGATTGACCCCATATGAGGGAATAATCCCAGTGCTTCTAGTAGCTGAGAGCTAGCAGAGCAGTCCTAGCTAGAAGCTGGTCAAACGAAGAATGAAGTCAAAAAGAGAGAGGTCTGCTGCGTGACTCGTCCTTTTGTTACCTGGGCAGGTTAGGTCACGCCCACCTTCTATCACATGCAAAAGGAAGGATACTCCAGCCAGGAGGAACAGGAAGTTTCGACTGGCTGGACCAAACATTCCCTCGCATGACTTTTCTAGCATTACAAGGAATGTTGTTCTTGACTGCCTCTCATGGATCACATCCCACATTTTTTATAGTTTCCCCTGGATTATGAAACAATCTTCCTCTGGAAATGTGCTTGGCTTATCCCTCCCTCCCTGTCTTCCACTGCCTAGTGAGGACTTTTTTTAAAAGAAAAATTAACCTGCCTGGTTAGGAAAGCTTTAACCACTGGTCCTATTATTTTATCAATTGATAGCCTCCAACGTTGCTCAGATGCAAATAGGGCATTTTTCATATATAATTTTTAGACAGGAGCAAGAATAGCATTTTCTTTTAAAATCAAGACTCTCTGTGCTCTGCTCCTCCTTTTCTCCCGGCCATGGGGGCCCTGCCCTCTGCCTGCACCTCAGAGCTAGGCCTTTCTGGTGGCAGCCTCTCCTCCTCGCCTGCTCTCCAGCAGCCACTACGTGCTGCCAAAGGGAGGGAGTTGGCAGCAGCGGCCATGGAGAGGGAAATAGGGACATTCCAGGATCAAATCAGAAGCCAGGATGACTTTCGTAGTTCCGGGACTGTCCCTGGAAAATAGGGACGCTTGGAGGGTATCTGATTGTGCCTCTCTGTAGCTGTTGTGACAGTGTGTCACATTTGTTTTCAGTGATATAAATCTCCCTGGGTGCTGGTGTGTGTGTGTGTGTGTGTGTGTGTGTGTGTGTGTGTGTTTTACAATGGAAGGGTGTGATATAAATGGTATAATCCAAAGCAATACAGGTCATTTGACGTGCTGTGGTTTATTGCTGTTAAGGAAGGCTACTTTGGCTGATCAGCTTGCATTTCTCACTCTTGTTTTTGTTTGTTTGTTTTTGGCAATAATTTTTATTAACTTTTCAATTTTACATTTCCAAATAAACATTTTACAAACTTTAAAACATCCAGTGACTTCCCTTTTTCTCCTTCCATGGTTCATTATACATATCATACATCCCTGTATATTTTACTATAACCATTCAAATCAGTTTTCTACTTTTACATCCATCAAAAATTATTTACTCTGTTGAACTTACTTTAGTGCTGCCAGCGTTTTCAGCTGTTTACAGTTATTTTCCATATATTCAATAAATGTTTTCCACTCTTTAAAGGTATGTTCTCCTTGCTCTCTTGTTCTATGTGTTAAATCTGCAAGTTCTGCATATTCTGTTGACTTAAGTTGCCAATCCTCTTTAGTTGGGACATCGCTCACTTTCCATTTTGGGGCTAACAAAACAAGGGCTGCAGTTGATGCATACATAAATAGGTAAGGTAAAGGTGAAGGACCCCTGGACAGTTAAGTCCACTCAAAGGTGACTAGGGTGCAGCACTCATCTTGCTTCTCAGGCTGAGGGGGCTGGCATTTGTCCACAGACAGCTTTCCTGGGTCATGTGGCCAGCATGACTAAACCGCTTCTGGCACAACGAGACACTTTGACGGAAGCTAGAGCGCACAGAAACGCCGTTTAGCTTCCTGCCACAGCAGTAACTATTTATCTACTTGCATTGGTGTGCTTTCAAACTGCTAGGTTGGCATGCATAAATACGGTAACCTTTTCGGAAACCTAGGAGTTTCTGTCTGGTTTATTCCCAACAAAAAGGACTCTGGTTGTGGTTTGGGGGGGGAGAAGTAGTTTTAAACATTTTTTTCAATTCATTATAAATCATTTCCCAATATACGTTTACCTTTTTACATGTCCACCACATGTGAAAAAGTTTCCTTCCATTTCTTTACACTTCCAACATGTATCTGAGTCATAGCTGCCAAGTACCCCGTTTTCTCCGGGAAAACCCCGATTTTACTTACCTTTTCCCGGTGGTCCCCCGTATCACTTCGTCTCCCGTTTTTCTCTGTTATTTTCTCCTGCCGGCGGCCATTTTTTTTCTTTCCGATTTGCCCTTCTATGGGCACCAAAAATGGCCCGTAGACGCGACTTCCAGTGTTGGCGGCGGCCATTTTTGGTGCCCATAGATGGGCGGAGCGACACCGGAAGTTGCGTCGACGCACTTCCTGACATGCGTACAAGCGACTTTCGAAGCCGGCAGCGGCCATTTTTGGTGCCCATAGAAGGGCAAAGCGACACCAGAAGTTATGTCGACGCAACTTCCAGTGTCACGCGGCTGCCGTTCCCGGATTCTGCAGTCCGGGACTTGGAAGGTAATATCTGAGTCTGTTTTTAAATCTTAGCCAACCTACTTGGAGTTAAATACCGTACCATCTATGAGCACTTCTTACTTTTGGCCAGTAGTGGTGCAACAGCTAAATCCTTGCCTGAGATCTCTTAGCAGTCACCACTTCAAGATATACCCTGGGGCTGAGCCCTGCTGAGAAGGAGAGGAGCTCTGTTACTATGTCATGTTGCTCACTACTGAGCACTGAAAACTGAGCACCAAATAAAGCAGAGGCAATCTCCTGCAGGCTGTTTCCATGTGCATGGCCGATGCCGCAGTGTGCTGCCATTTCCTCCCAAACCATCATGTTAAAAGGGCAGGATAATTAGAACAACCCTGATGATCCCATCCTGGATACATTCTTGTGGCTTTAAGAGGAAGCTGGAAAGGAAATGAGCAGATTTGTGATGACCACAAATTGCCCAAAGACTGCAGAGGCTTCCTTGTAAGACAGCCCGGGATCTGCTCATCATCCCACTACAGTATTTTTTTTTCCCTCTGGCCAGAAAGAAAGAAAGAGCTGCAGCAAGGAGGTGATATAAGCGCCAGTTATTTATCTCACCAAAAACTTTAATTAAATCCAAAGAAAGTGTGTGGCTCTCCTGCATCAATCTCGGAAAGGCACAATAAAATCAGGCTCATTGATTTTTAATTAAAAGGCTATACCTTTGCAATTAGCAAGGCGCGTGCCTGCACTGCAATCAAAGTAGGGCTTCGTGGCTACACTGAACTGCAGGAAATGGCTGGGGCAGCAGTGTGCAGGCCTCCAGGAGACCCAGAAGATGGCCGGATCCGTGGTGAGGTTCTGCTTTAAAGCACTGCGGAAGCCTTAAATGAAGTTCCAGGCAGGAACAAGACTGTAGGGTAAGGAACTGGTTTGGTTAGTTTCCCTGGCAGACTTTTTCACAGTTGTATTCATTTTGATTTGCACCCTTTGCATCTTTATCCTTGCCTTCCCCCAAGTTGCTCGGAGTAGCCAGCATGCATGGTCGCCCTGCTTAATCATCACAACCACCCTGTGAAGTAAGTTAGGCTGAAAGAGAACGGCAGGCCCAAGGTCATCCCAGGGCTCAGCAGGGATCTGAACTCAGATTTCCCTGGTCACCACATCACTTCTTTCCTTACCTTCCAAGTTCCGGACTGCAGAATCCAGGACCGGTAGCCATTTGGCACCGGAAGTTCCGTCGACGTAACTTCCGGTGTTGCTTTGCCCTTCTATGGGCACCAAAAATGGCCGCCGCCGGCTTTGAAAGTCGCTTGTACGCATGTCAGGAAGTGCGCCGACGCAACTTCCGGTGTCGCTCCGCCCATCTATGGGCACCAAAAATGGCTGCCGCCAACACCGGAAGTCGCGGCTATGCACCTCCGGACATGCGTAGATGCGACTTTTGAAGTTGGCGGCGGCCATTTTTTGTGCCCATAGAAGGGCAAATCGGAAAGAAAAAAATGGCCGCCGGCAGGAGAAAATAACGGAGAAAAACGGGAGATGAAGTGATACGGGGGACCACCGGGAAAAGGTAAGTAAAAAAGGGGTTTTCCCGGGGAAAACGGGGTACTTGGCAGCTATGCTTCTTTCTCAGCCTCAGTGTTAGGATAGCTAAAAGATCATCTTGCCCATTTAGATTCCAGCATAGCAGGGGGTTTTGTTTTGCTTTGTTTACCGTAATTGCGTTTTGAACAGAAAATCAAAGAAAACAGAAAGGATTGGAATCTTGCCGAACTGTCACAATTTGAATACGAGACTGAATCTGAGTTCCTTGTCCTGATCAACAGCACCAAGACTTCTTGTTCTCTGGAATTGCTCTCAGCCAAGAAACAAGGAAGAACGGAAAGAATGCCAGCATGGCTGCAGGATCAGGCCAAAGGCCCATCTAGGCCAGCATCCTGCTCTCACAGTGGCCAACTAACACCCTCCACGCCAGCAACCAGCACTTAGAGGAATATTTCCTCAAACAGTGGAGGCAGAAGATCAAACCCTCCAAGTATCCCTGTTTTCTAGGGACAGTCCCAGATTTACAGAAGTCATTCCAGTTTCTGATTTGACCCCGGAATGTCCCGCTTTCCCTTAGGATATTCCTACTTTCATCATAGAATTGTGGGAGGGTGTGGAGTTATGCGACCCCTGAGCCAAGGAGATAACTATACAACCTTTAGAAAACATCCGAAGGCAACCCTGTAGAGGGATTTTTTTATGTTTTATGTTTTATTCTGTTTTTATATATGTTGGAAGCTGCCCAGAGTGGCTGGGGCAATGCAGTCAGATGGGCAGGGTGTTGTTGATGTTGTTGTTGTTGAATAGGGTGACCCTATTTTCTTTGGAGAAATGTTGGAGGGTATTATTATTATTATTATTATTATTATTATTATTATTATTATTATTCGAAGTAAAATAAAAAATTCCTTCAGTAGCACCTTAAAGACCAACTAAGTTTTTATTTTGGTATGAGCTTTCGTGTGCATGCACACTTCTTCAGAACACGGCTACCTACCTTTAATTATTCGAAGTGTTGGTGCTGACCTTTAAAGCCCTAAACGGCCTTGGCCCTGTATACTTGAAGGAGTGTCTCCACCCCCATTGTTCTGCCCGCACACTGAGGTCCAGCTCCGAGGGCCTTCTGGCGGTTCCCTCACTGCGAGAAGTGAAGCTACAGGGAACCAGGCAGAGGGCCTTCTCGGTGGTGGCGCCCGCCCTGTGGAACGCCCTCCCATCAGATGTCAAGGAAATAGACAAATATCTGACATCTAGAAGACATCTGAAGGCAGCCCTGTTTAGGGAAGTTTTTAATGTTTGATATTTTATTGCTTTTTTTATTCTGTTGGGAGCCACCCAGAGTGGCTGGGGAAACCCAGCCAGATGGGTGGGGTATAAATATATTATTATTATTATTATTATTATTATTATTATTATTATTATTATTACCGGGTATTAGATAGACATTGTGTCTAGTAGCCATATTGATCTGTGCTCAAGTGGAAGGCAAACCTTTCCCATCAGCTCCAGCCAACCAGGCAGAAAAACTATAGTAGCAGAAGTTCCACTGTCTCTGCCCCTTGGATATCGCTTTCTCCAATTCCTGGTGTTCCAACCCCCCCCCCAATAAAACATAAGATCTGGCATAAAACAGGCTAAAAACAAGCTAATAAAGGCACTGGGATTCTATACAAGAGATCAAGATGTGCCTGGCTTCCCCCACCCCTTCCCTACCCAATGATGGGGGTATTCAAAGCTCCATTGCAGCAATGCGCAAAGCCAGCCAATAAACCGCCAGCATCATTATCAGCCCTGCACCAAAAGGCAAGGAGATCAACTACGGGTGCAATATTGCTCTAATGATCTTCCCTTCCCTGCAATTGTATTGCTTATGAATAGGGTATCAGGCAACACCGAATTTATTGCAGGTTTTTAACAGGTCTTAAGGGCGAATATTACCCATCAGCAGCATTGATCTATTGAGCTGTTTCCGCAGCTTCCGAGGGGGGAAAGTCTTCTCCGTTGTCCACTTTTTCACAGGCGAGAGGAGGAGAAAGGTCAATACGGCAACCTACAGCAACAGCTAATGGTGCCACCCTGTGGCTAGAAAACGCACATGGCCTCGCCGGCTGCCCAATTGTTCTCTGCCTCTTGTCGTTATTGCACTGTAAACTGCAGAGCGCGTAAACCGAAAAATAAAATATCTAATCATACGTATAAGCCCCAAAATCAGCAGAAATAAGAGAACGGAAGCTATTAGGCTTCCACGTGGCTCATAAATTAATTGGCGCGGCGGAACGTCTTTTGCTGGGCCCAGCGAAGGAAGCCGCATAAAGGATGGGGACATGGAAATAATATCAGCAGAGCATCCCTGGTTATGAACCATGAAGCCTCTTAAACAGTTTTCAATCTCTCTTTTTAATGTTATCACATCCATAAAATATTGTATTTTATTATTGCAACTGCTGAATGCGTATGGCTGTTTATTGCTGGGCAAAGGGCTGAAGTTGTTGCGAGGCAAGTTGGCTGTGTGTTTTTAACAGTGGGAGTGGCGGGGGGGAGGGAGGCTTTGGTTCCCAGAAAATGTCATCGCGGCTCCGGTGATCTACTCCTCTCGAAAGGAAAAATCCCTCAGGTGCACAGTAGGAGGAGAGAACAGAGTTTGTGACCTGATTTCAAGAACTGCTGCATCAACCGGTGAGGCTGGGCTAGGCAGATCTGGGCAAAGCTGCCATCACGAAAGCTGACGACAGGCCAGCTTACTCTGGGGCAAGGACAAGGCTCTGTGTGAACGTTGAGATGAACTGTGGAAAGATTATCCATTTAAGGGAGTGAGATCATATTCATAGTGAGATGCATTAGATCCAGGATAGGAAACCAGTAGTCTTCAAAGATGTTGTTGGGATACAGCTCCTGTTATTTCCCAGCAGTCCATTAGCCACACTAGCAGCCGGTTCAAGTTCAACAACCTCTGGGAGACCTTGGGCTGTAAGAAGGCATCGATTTCCATTCTGACCTATGTTCACTGCATGCAGCAGTGTTTCCATTCTGCTGCGGTTCAGCTCGCAACAGAACTGCACTCTATATCTCGCTGTCGGCTGCGGATGAATTTTACATAATTATATAATTACATAATTAATCATTCCACACCGTTCATCGCAATGCAAAGGAAGCACCATGCAAATGGGGAGGACTCATCATTTGTGTATCATGTGTAGAATGAACAACAACAACAACAACAACAACAACAACAACAAATCATATTTGTTGGGTTGATTTCTGTTCTGGACATGGGACCAACAAGTGAACAAAGGCAATTTCTGCTCAGAAGCAGGTTTGCCTCCTCATTGAGAGCTAGGTTTTAATGTGTGGAGGGATGGTAAATATTCATTCCATTTTTCATCCAAGGAAATAAAGTTCATCTATGGGGGTGGGAGGGAGAGATATGATTTAGGACAGTGCCAGATTTAGGGCGATGTGGGCTGTTCCCCTGCATAGGGCACAGAGCTGAAATAGCACAAAATTGAGAGAAGATCCATAATTTAAAAGATCCACTTTGGGGTGCCAAATTTTGGCTTAACACAGGACGCCATATTACAAAAGAATACCAAAGTCCACCCCTGCTTACAGAAAGTGCTGTGGGTCAGTGTCAAAGCATCCCCAAAGTCCCAAGTTGAATCCCTGACATGTATCCTGCCCCTCCTTTGAAGACTTCCAGCAACATGGATGTGAATCATCCCCTTTTATCCTCGTCACAATCCTTTGAGGTGGGAGGGAGTGACAGGCCACCAGCCACCAAACGAGTATCATAGCTCATCAGAGATTCAAACCCAGATTTCTTTGATTCCAAGGACAGCTCTAACATACAGAATAACCCCCATAAACTGTAGCAGGGATGGGAGGAACCTGTGGTCTTCTGGTTGACTGACCATATATGGTGGCCCAGCAGGCGATCAGTAAACATGCTTCTTTTGCTTGCTTGGGACTGCAAAACCAAGGGGTTGCCAAGCCACAGTGCATCTCTTGAAGTCAACAGTCACCTCCTGGTGGTCAGCGTTTTGTGGGAGAGATTCAAGCAAAACCCAGAAATTTAGGAAATTAATGTGGGTTAAAGTCTAATCCACTGAGGTAGGTTTGCCGTTAAATGCAAAGCATTTCTCCCCCATCCTTTGATGGCAATGCTGGTGACTTCTTTTATAATAAAAACTTCTACGTTGGTACAAGTCTATGTAAGTGCCCAGTTACATATTACTTCCCCTCTGGCAAAAAAATAATAATGAATGGCATTGACAGCTAATTCAGCCATTAGGTTTTAATGATTTAATTTTTATATTCACTCCCAATATACAACACCTTAGCCACAAACCCGTAAAAGGGAAATTAAAATGGAAATGCCCTGCATGTATAGCACCGTGTTGTAATATTCACCCCTTTTTTTTCAGCCCACAGGATATTGTTGGATTCCAGTTTTCCCATCCACCCCAACCAACATGGCCACTCGTCAAGTGTGGTGGGATCCGAAGACCCACAACTTCTAGAAGGCCATAGGTTTCCCACCTGTGAACTGTTGTAATGTATAGTCTTCTATCAAAGAGCCTGACTTATTTCTGACCTTCACACTCAAAGCAATATAAAGGCTGCAAAGCGCCACATGTTGTTGAATTTCAAGGTGCCCCATCTGTATTGGCCTTCCATCAACCTTTGAAAATGCACACATGTGCACAGGGGGTGGCGCTGTGATCTAAACCACTGAGCCGCTTGGGCTTGCCGATCAGAAGGTTGGCGGTTTGAATCCCCGTGATGGGGCGAGCTCCTGTTGCTCTGTCCCAGCTTCTGCCAGCCTAGCAGTTCAAAAGCATGCCAGTGCGAGGTAAAAGCATGCCAGTGCAAGATAAATAGGTACCACTGTGGCAGAAAGATAAACGGCATTTCCATGCACTCTGGTTTCCGTCACGGTGTTTCGTTGCCCCAGAAGTGGTTGAGTCATGCTGGCCACATGAACCGGAAAGCTGTCTGTGGACAAACGCCGGCTCCCTCGGCCTGAAGCGAGATGAGCGCCGCAACCCCATAGTCACCTTTGATTGGACTTAACCTTTTTACCTGCTCTCTTTTTTAAAAAACTAATAATAATAATTAACTATTTTCTTGAATTACAAAAGTAAATACAGCGTCTCAGTTTTCCGTCCATAGAATCTTTTCTACTTGGTGTGGGACACTGACGTTATAGCCCAACAAGATAACAACAAGAACCCACCATCAGCATATGAATTGATATGGCTAAATTGACCCAACGAGCCCCTCCCTTCTCACATACATGCTTACAAAACTCACTGCAGCCAACGGAAATCAACCAACCATGCCCTGGACTCGCCAACCTCTCTCACCACCAATGAAAACATATAAATGAATTGAAAGAGAACTTACCTACGTGACACTGATGCAGAAACTTTGCGCGCACACGGTGTAAAAAATGAAAGGATACTACCCCTCCTTCTCTCTCACAGGCACACTTTTGAACTCTCAACCTAAGTTCCCAGTTTTAATTGTGTATTTTCATTACGGATGTCCATATCTTAATGTCTGTTTAATTATTTGTAGACCACTTAGAAATCTCTTTTAGCATTTAGCAGTTTAGAAATTAAGTAGTAGTAGTAGTAGTAGTAGTAGTAGTAATTCCCAAATTCCTAGTCACTTGCATCAGAGGGCATGTTTGTTATCAGAAATCCAGCATGTCAAGTACATTAAGAGCTGCCTTTAAAATGTGTGTTCATGTTATGTGCTGATATCCTGCGAAATATAAATTCTCCCACCCAGCCATTATAGGTTTTTTAAGGAATAGCTGCCTATTTTCCCCTTTTCTTTTGATGGCTGTTAGAGGAAGGGTTGCCATATTAAAAACACATTAACTATACCAGCTAAAACCATAAGGCTTTGTACTTGATGGGACTCCATAAGAATACACACACGCATACACAATGAAAACTTGTTACAGGTAGGTAGCCGTGTTGGTCTGAGTCGAAGCAAAATAAAAAAATTCCTTCAGTAGCACCTTAAAGACCAACTAAGTTTATATTTTGGTATGAGCTTTCGTGTGCATGCACACTTCTTCAGATACACTAGAAACAGAAGTGTCAGACCCTATATATATACAGAGGGTGGTGGGGGTGGGTGGGAATGGGCTGATGGGCTGATGGGAGTGGTAAACCTGTAGATGGCTGTTAATGGCTGCTGATGGCTGCAATTAGTCCTGGGCTGAGGTCATCAGCCATCAGCAGCCTTCTAGTGTATCTGAAGAAGTGTGCATGCACACGAAAGCTCATACCAAAATATAAACTTAGTTGGTCTTTAAGGTGCTACTGAAGGAATTTTTTTATTTTACAATGAAAACTTATTAGGCATCAGAAGAAATCTGTCAAGCCTTCCCCTCCTCCTGTACGGGGCCATGTACATCAGTTATACGGCACATGTAAATTAATTCTAGACTAATTACAGCTTTCGAAAAGGAAGGAAGACTCCTTTCTCCCTTCTTGGCTTCCCAGCTCTACATAACATTTCTTGCTCCTTAATGCAGGTTTTGCTGAAAAATACTGTGCCATCTTTACAGAGAACGGGTGCTTTTTCAAATCCTATTTAACGTAATATTCTGTGCTCTTTTTCAGCTCAACCAGGTGGCAGAGAGGAGGAAACACTATTGTCCAACAAATTTGGAGTTTCCTTTTTTTTAAAAAAAAAATGTACCAGGGCAATGTGGAATTCTGGGAGGGAACATTATGCTGTTCTCTCAGTTGAGACTTTGTTACCAGTTTGGAAGCATCCATTGTATTACTACAGCAGTGTTATTGAGCTAGTTTTATTAAGGCAAATTTATAGCAATGTTAGAAATTAATACCACTCCTTATTTCCACCACAGCCTGGCTTTATTGAATGCCATGGGGCATATTAATCAGTAAAGCCAAGCAGTGCATGAAATAAAAGTATAAATTAACCTGTAACATGAATGTAAAAATGGGGTTTAATAAAAGAGAAATAAATAACACTTTAATGATAATCAAGCAGCCTGGCCTAACCAAGCGTAGAGTGTAATAATGCTGAAAACAACCCGCTGATACACATTTAAAATGAAGTTTAAAGCCATGACACAAACAAAAACTAATAAGAATGAAAGTTCAGAAAAAGGTTTGAGTCATTTCACATTCAACCTCTGCTGAGGTATATATAAGAAAATATGCCCTCCATGTACAGGAGCAACATGTACGATTGTACTTCAGATTGCGGATCTTCCCTCTAATGAGTCAATAACAGAATTGACCGGTAGTATTCTGAGCTATTCCCACAAATAAAAGAACAATCATGGAATATTTCCTCGTGGCTTTCTTAAGGCACCCCTACCCCGCTTTTCATCTGCAGCTCACAAAAAAACATTTTTAAAAACATCATCCTATACAAACCTGCCTGTCATGGTGCTTCATGGATCTTTTTCAAAGGCCCTTTTACGTATTCTTCCACCTTTGGAAGTAAGACAAGACCAGGTGAGAGACTAGGGACGTACCTTTCCCTGTAGCGGCATCTTAGCTATGGAACGCCATCCTCAGAAATGTTTACCTGGCACCAGGTTTGCGTACTAAGTGGAAGCACTTCTTTCCCCCAGTTGTAGTGCTGCTGCTTTTATGGTATTTTATTAAACTGCAGAGTTTTGTTTACTTATTTATTTATTTAGAACTTTTATAATCTACCCTTCATCTGAAGGTCCCAGGGCAGAGAATACATACACATTAAAACGAATTAATTCACTGAAAAGGATATTTCACCAAAAATATAACCAGGGCTATTTTTCTAGGAAACAAGGTGCCAGAACTCACCACGACTGCCCTCCCTTGTTCTCTTAGAATGTCAAAGGTGCCCACCTGAAAGGTGCTGGAACCGAGTTCCGGTGAGTTCCGCCTGAAAAAGCCCATCATAAAAATCACAAAATATATTGTAACTATTTACTTGAATCTGATTTTAGAGTGCCTTAACTGTTTTCCAGATGGGTAGCCACCTTAGTCTGTTCTAGAAAAAACAAAAAGGCCTTTTGGCACCTTAACCACTAAAAAATGCACTATGCCCTCCAGATGTTTTTTGGCCTACAACTCCCTTGATCCCTAACTAGCAGGACCAGTGGTCAGGGATGATGGGAATTGTAGTCTCAAAACATCTGGAGGGCTGAGTTTGAGGAAGCCTGGCTGTGATCCACAAACTCCTATGCCATAGTTAATTTGGGCACTTCCAGAGATCGGGACTTAATATTTCAAACAGGACGTTCTAGATAGTGCAAGCAAGTTGTTGGCAAACAGTTTGCCTGGGCGTGAGATTTGGGTCATGAATAGGGTTGCCATATTTCAATAAGTAAAAAATCCGGACACCCCCAATTTTGGGGAAAGCCCAAAATTCTATGGACGTCTGGTGTATATTGGTTTCTTCAGTGTTTTCACAATATGCACACAGTCAAAATATTCTGGACCAATTTAAAATAAGTTGGGATGGGCCTGGGGGCCGCTGAGGGTGACTGTCCATGTGTGTGTGAATTGGGGTAGAGTGGGGTTCCTTTATACCCTGCAGAGATCTCTCCACCTGTCATATGGTGTTTGTTCAGAGAAGTATCACGCTCTACATTTTAAATGGCCTCAATCTGTTTCTGAAATTTATCAGGTGCAAAAACATATATACCAAGCACACAGAATATAAAGGGTGTGTGTGTAGCAATAACTACGATCTCTTCAAAGCCATTTGTACCTATAATTGAGATACATTTTTTTAAAGCACATTTTGTTTGTTTGGATCAGCTCTTTTAGATAAATGCCTATTTATTTCTATGGCCCCGTTGAAACTAATTAAAGTATCACCTCCGTCATTCTTAATAAGGCAACCAGGGCCTAAATTTCAAGGCTTGCCTTTAGGTAAGGGTTGTAAAGTTGCTGCTCGCGGGTATCTTAAGGCTTGTTTTTAAAATGCAGCCGTCATATATTCCAAGTCTGAATGCAAACAAAAGCCCAGTGCGTGAACATTTGACCCAAACCTTCCGTTATAAAACAACATGTGAGCTCCCTCTTCTGGACTCCCAGGAGAAGTTGAATGACAAAAATCCCAGCAAAACATTTTTCGCTTGCCTGCTCATCACAAACAAAAAGTGTAGCGTAAAGATGTTGAGGAACCAGTATCTGCTGTATTAAAAAGCGTGACGTCTTCCTCTAAAAAAAAGAAGCTAAAATGCTACTCCAAAACAACTGTACAATTATTAATGGCACTATCATGAGGGGGAAAGTATAGAAGCTTTTAAAAAGGGAATTAAAAGATAGTGCGGCAAGTTGTATTTCGTGCTTTTATAAAGGTAATGTACTCATGCTGTTTAAGTTCGCCATGTCTGCTACTTTTGATGGAGCAGGATTACCTCATGACTGCCTTTTCAAAGTACGTCTTGGGTTCCCTAGAAGCCGTTAAGGATCTGACTCCAGAGAAAATGTAATGATGCTAAACAGGAGGCAGCCTTCAAATTTAGTCAAGTGAGGTCCCAGTACTCTTTGATGCTGTTCACTGGGAGTTCTGTCAGCTAATGAGTCAAGCCATCTGCAGCTATTTCCTGACAGATGTGGCAAACCATACCGACTTGCATCTCTTAATGGGGAGCTCCGCAAAAAAAAAACCTCCAGCTCTTCCCTCCAGATTATAGGCCAGGCTATTTAACCATCAGGTGAAGCAGTTTCCCCTAGTGCACAGTTTATTAGGCTTTTTGTGTGTGTCACAAAGTCTTCCCCACTCAGAATTCCAGGTACCATCACTGTGAGAGCCATCCACCGAGTGGTGGAAGGATCAAAGTATCGGAATGTGTGTTTTACCTCAAACCTACCCTCCACCAACAATAGACAACATACTGGTCTGGGATGTTGAAATATACTCGAGTTGAGTAGTAATTTCATGTTCTTTATTTCAGCTCATAGGAACAGTGATTACATTTCCCCCCCCCCAACCTCAGGCTTTATATACATTATTTACACAATGAGTACTGTCTGATTGGTTGATTATGTTTCCTCCTGGAACCTGATTGGGCTGCCAAGGCTGATTAACTTCTTCCTGGGGTCTGATTGGACTGCTCCTGCAGGCCAATCAGGTTGTTGCATTCTAGGATCCTACCTGCCTATTGTTCTAGGATCCAAGCTTAGTACATAACAGAAGTCCTCCTCAGCTGGGATCTGGATGAGCAAATTGCTGCCTGCCATCTGCAGTCTGTGAAATGGGAATAATGCAGGCTAACACAGGTTTCGTTGTTGTTTACGAAAATAAAAGCAACACTGTCTGAAAAGCACTTAAGCTGCCGTTCACATCTTCATGGAAGCCAATGTACAAATGCTGATTTTCATGGCTGCAAAATGAGTGCTTTGCACACCCAAGGAGTTGGGGCTCTCATGGATGATAACCAGCATCAGTCATTCTCATAGCAGACCCACTGAAATCAATGGCCAAATGATTTAAACGGCCCTATTATGAGTTTGACTAACACTGAATACCACACTATAATTATAGTAGGTGATGCTCCTTGGAACGTTGCTTAGGCAGTGTTTGTGTGACCATTGTTTGAACACACGACATTAGCCACAATCCATATCTATCCTGTAGTTTCTTGAGAGACACCAATTTTCACTGTTTCTCCAACCAGCTTCCATCCGTTTGAGAAACATCAGATACATTCACTTTGCTGTTAAACTGAGGAGTGCGCCTTTGAGGTGGCCATTGCGCATGCGTGGACAACAGCACATGCACGGACGACAGCTTTGTGAATAGGAGTTGAGAGGGTTGCAGATGCAGGGAAACCAAACAGACAAGGTGCATTAGGTGAAGACATCCATACCCCCTCTCCGGTGTGTACAGTGTGAGTTGAAACACAGTGGGGGGGGTGATACTGGTGCATTTTAAGTCGTGTGCCTCCTCCATGTGCGGTCCGGAGGGTGGCAACACAAGGGCCTTCTCTGTAGTGGCTGCCTGTTTGTGGAATGGAGGAGGAAGAGGAGGAGGAGGAGGAGGAGTTTGGATTTGATATCCCGCTTTGTCACTACCTTAAGGAGTCTCAAAGTGGCTAACGTTCTCCTTTCCCTTCCTCCCCCACAACAAACACTCTTTGAGGTGTTTGAGGCTGAGAGACTTCAGAGAAGTGTCCAAGGTCACCCAGCAGCTGCATGTGGAGGAGCGGGGAAGCGAACCCAGTTCACCAGATTACGAGTCCACTGCTCTTAACCACTACACCACAATGGCTCTCCCCAGGAAGTTTCAACCTGATGCCTTCACTCTTTGTTTTTAGGTGCCAGGCGAAAAAATTCCTCTTCAACCAGGCCTTGGGCTGATTAATATTCTACAGCCTTTTACAGGGCCGGCCCTACGGCTAGGCTGGGTGGCGCAGGGCGCCAGGGCGCCCACCCACGCAGCTCCGCCCACCCGCCGCGCTGGGAAACGGGGCAGGGCGGGGGCGCCGGAGGGATCCGTCGCACCACGGCGCCAGGGCGCCAATTATACTTAAGACGGCCCTGGCCTTTTAAATGTGTCTGTGGGAAGGGGAGGGGGTATTGTTTTGCTGTTTTGTTTTACTTATTTACTTGCTTTTATCCTGTATTTTATTCAGTGAACCGCCCTGAGATCTTATGAGGAATATCAAACAAACAAACAAAAAACAAATAGATTGTACATAGTCTTATCTTGCCTTACCAACCATAGCATGAATGTTTAAAACATTTAAAAACTCCAAACAATGCAATGTGCTTCGTTGAAGTGTAAACAACCGGACTTCCTTCACCGCGAAGAATTTTATCCCTTACAAATATCTATCTCCTGGTATCTGCAATCTCATCAAGGGCCCTAGGAGTTCCAAGCCCTGCTCCTCATCCACCCCACCAAAAAAAAAAAAAAACCCTCAACAACAACCATTGTTTTATTTTTATTTTTTTAATGCCACGCATCCTCGTGTGTTTTCTCTTCATCTCATTGAACCAGCGAAAGGACTGCGCCAGCTCGGCTTGCTGCTGGTAGCTGTCACTAACACTCAATCTGTCTTCACAAAATGTTATTGCAAGTGCGTTCATCTGGGGTGTCCTTATTCGCGACAGCTGACCTTCATAGGTACATGTGACATTTAAAGAAAAGTTCTGCTTTACAGCCTTCCCTGTGCTTTTGGTTATAAATTATTTGTAGAGTATCAGTAATAATAATTGATTCCAGCCAGTAAGTAATAGAGTTATAAACAGCTCCCACTATTTAACGAAAGTAACGCCTCAGTCCCTGGCCTTATTTATTAGTATTCGAGAGCTCACCACAGCTCCTCTAAAATCAGTTATTGCTTAATTAAACTAGAAAAGATGACCTGCCGATGACTCCTTGTTCTTTCCACAAAATACCAGCAGTGTAATTTCGGTTTCCCTGCATGTTTTTTCCCCCCCAAACACGACCCAAATACAGTACTACAGTACAAATACAGTAAACAAACATCAGGTAGATGAGGAAAGCGCGTATTTCCCCCCTTTGAAGCATTAGATCCTTATTTCCACTCAATGTACTATCTGTTTATATATATATATAAAAAATACCCACTGCAGACATTTCCATTTTATTAGCTACTTTATAGCTCTCCTTATGTTCACAAGTGAATCAGTTCGAGAGGTTGGGATAGATACACTCTCAAAGAGGAAATATTCTCAATGACTTTTTTAAAAGCACCATGTTAAAACTTACTGCATTTCACCAGAAATACAATATATCTCGTGAAGTGCTACAGTAGTTTGGAATATACAGCAAGCAATGTCCACAGAGATAAAATCAGAAATGAAAAGACCTCACCAGTAAATGCTCTGATGTATGAGGCAATCTCTCCATCAAATAACGGCATGAAGATTTCAAATAAATAATCCCCAATTAAATCCTATCACAAGAGAAAAGGAAAAAGGATGGCAGACACCAGATTTCACTCTGCTCTCCCCTACCCCACCCTCTGGTACAATGTAGTGATAACTGACAAATAAAACTTAATGCCACATTATCATGATGCAAATAAAAACGTACTGTATTCTTATATAAATGTCAAGGTTGTGATTGTAGCTCTGTATATCATTTCTCCGCCACTAGCTGGCACCATAGCTTTAAAAATGTCATACACTTCCTTGAATCGGCATTTGGATTTTACTAATTAGGAAGCAAGACACAGTGTTTTGTGGAGGCAACAGACAGTCGAGAAAACATCTGGGGTGAAGCAAGCTGAAAGTTTATATTCGTGGGGTTGACTGCTAAGAAAAGGGGCCTAGTGTCTAATGGGCCGTGTTCATTAATCAGAATCCAAGTGTTCTGGAAAATGTTAGGACTAAATCCTTGGTGGATCAGGAAGCCGTGCATATAGCAACCAGGGAACTAAACAATACTGATATGGAATCAAATTATTACTATCACAAATTATACACAGACAGTGAATGTTTTATATTTACTGAAAGTGGAAAAATTGCTCCAGTGTACCAGCTGATTTAGCAATCTCTCTCTCTCTCTCTCTCTCTCTCTGTGTGTGTGTGTGTGTGTGTGTGTGTGGCATAGATTTTGCTCTGCTAATTGCTACCTGGCTACCTTTGTTCCCTGAAGCCCAGGTGACAGCTGCCCCAAGAGGCTATTCTGTTGCTCTTCTTTCCCCCAGGCTACATTTTGTTGCCATCAACCGCCTCTGGTAGGATTGCACAGCTGTGCTTTCCAGTGCTTGTTCCAGAACATTCTCTAAAGCACAACCTGTGTAGGTTTCAGAGAAATCAGCCAGAGCGAGGACATCATTCCGCCATTCCCTTAAAAGAGTCGACGACAAAATATATCCAAATCGTGACAAATTGCACGTTGATCATGTTGGGCCAGCAATGAAAGCACAATAAATGACAACGACTGACCCAAAATTCCACTGAAACGAAAATGCCGTGCATTTAAGGGCAAAATCAACACTGTGTTGTAAGGACAGCAATACACCTTGAGATGCTCTTTTGGTACCTAGGAGTTATTTATTAATCTAAAAACTTTCTGTAGAATGTTCCAAAGCAGAATTTAAAACTTATATTGGTCATCATACAATATAAACAACATACAGTACAGTGGTACCTCTACTTACGAATTTAATGCGTTCCGAACACACATTTGTAAGTCGAAAAAATTTGTAAGTCGAATCCCATAGGAATGCATTGGGAGAAAAAATTCGTAAGTCGAAGCAACCCTATCTAAAAATTGGTAAGTAGAAAAAATCCTATCTAAACCGCATCCAAGATGGCGGACGGAGCTCCATTTGTAAGTAGAAAAATTCGTAAGTACAGTTATTTGTAAGTAGAGGTACCACTGTACATTAATACTATTGAGTTGGATCCAGGCCTCCCATGACTCAAATTTGGAAAGAAGCTGCTTGCTTTCTTCTTCTTTTTATGTTAGCTTTCTTCACAGTTTGGCTTTGACCTGTCAGCTGCATAGAGAACTGCTGGCCCTAAAAAAAAGGTTACTTGAAATAAAAGTGTGGGGCTCTCTGTTTTTCCTTTGCTTCAGTTCAGATTCCAGGCACCGTACCCATTTCATTTCCAATACGAACTGCCCATTTAATTGCACTGTGAGTTTTACGATGTGCCCCAGGCAGCATTCCTTATAGGAAGTGCCTCCGTGTTTATATAGAGATGCAGGGTGTCCTCACACAAAGCAAAGCCAGAAAAGTCTTCCTTGAAGAGCGTTAAGTTTTTTCACAGCTATATCATATCAGAAATGCTGATAGGCCTGAGGAGCAGAGGTGTTGTCAATATAGGTCGGTTGGTTAGAGCGTGGCGCTGATAATGCCAAGGTTGCAGGTTTGATCCCCGTATGGGACGGCGGCATATTCCTGCATTGCAGGGGGTTTGACTAGATGATCCTCAGGGTCCCTTCCAACTCGACAGTCCTATGATTCTAATGTCAACACAGGGGTTCTCTTTCTTTAGGCTCCTTGGGTTCCCCTTCCCTCCTTTTGTACCGCAAGTGCCAACTTAAAAGGCTGGTGAATCATTCTTCTACTCAATTTGGATTGAAGCTGGGGGGTGGGTGTGCATTGAAACACAGTCTTTCATAATAAAGAATGCGGGGAATCTATAAGTTACCTTGGAGACCACTGCAAACAGTTGAGCTCCTTAAAAGGTAAAGGGTATTAGGTCCAGTCGCAGACGATTCTGGGGTCGCGGCGCTCATCTCACTTTACTGGCCTAGGGAGCCGGCGTACAGCTTCCAGGTCATGTGGCCAGCATGACTAAGCCACTTCTGGCGAACCAGAGCAGCTCACAGAAACACCGTTTACCTTCCCGCTGGAGCGGTACCTATTTATCTACTTGCACTTTGACATGCTTTCAAACTGCTAGGTTGGCAGGAGCAGGGACCGAACAACGGGAGCTCACCCCGTCGCGGGGATTCAAACTGCCAACCTTCTGATCGGCAAGCCCTAGGCTCTGTGGTTTAACCCACAGCGCCACCCACGTCCCTATAGTTGAGCTCCTTAGCAGGATTTAAATAACACTTGTAATGTAACAAGAACTAGGAGTACATGGGATTATTTTTTTAATAGAGTGACTTAAAATATGCAGCGGAAAAGGATTAGTGATGGAACCCATGGAGCGGTGGGGGGAAGTCCAGAGATTTGATTGATTCTTTGTTTGTTTATCTTTTTATTACTGATGATTTTGAATGCAAATTTTAATTTGCAAAACTAAATTTAAAAAATTTTTTTAAAAAAAACTTCTCTGGGAAACTGCCATTAGTCGTTATCAACAGGACTGGACTAAATTAGGGTTGCCATATTTCAAAAAGTGAAAATCCGGGCACAAAAGTTGTTGAGCTTCTTGGGGGGAGGTGGTTGTTGAGCTTTTTCTTTTTACAATTTGCCAGAAAAAATCTACTCTTCCGACATGGGTTGCCATACACCCGGGTTTCCCCAGACATTTTTGCTAATTTCCGGAAATTCCGCCCGGATTCTATTTCCAGCGGATGAATCCCGGCTATGTCCAGGGAATTCCGAACGCATGGCAGCCCTAGTTAAATGAACCACCATGGCTCTGACTCCATTTAAGGCAGATGCCTGTGTTCTTAGGCCTAGGAGGCTTTGGAAGGGGGAGTAGATTCAATATCAGGAAATACTGGTAGTGGTAGAGGTCTCCCTAATCTGAATTAAAGGACTGAGAAGAGAGCCCAGGTAGAAGGAGCATGTTCCACCTGGACTTCATTCAGTGCTAAAGTTCCAGTGATGCTGATAAACCACAACAAAGGGGTGAGAAGACAAGAGATTCTTGAGCGCACAGGAGAGAATGGTGACGGGTTCTGATCTGGTGCCATATCTCACGGCAACATCACAAATAGCTCCAAGGGAGCATCTGATTGGCCACTGTGTGAGAACAGGATGCTGGACTGGCTGGACCACTGGAGAGACCAGCAAGACTCTTGTGATGTTCTGGCGTTCTTAGCTTGCTCCAAACAAAGGTTGTGCAAGGCTGTTTCTTCTGCCAAGGAACCCGGGCTGAACTTTTCAGGGCAATAGATAAGAACTCATTAATTAACTAGCTACTTGTTTGATCCTGCCTTTCTTCATCGTGTGGCCTTTACATGTCAGGTAAAAGGTAAAGGTAAAGGACCCCTGGGTGGTTAAGTCCAGTCAAAGGCAACTATGGGGTTGTGGAGCTCATCTTGCTTCAGGCCGAGGGAGTTGGCATTTGTCCACAGACTGCTTTCCGGGTCATGTGGCCAGCAGGACAAAGCTGCTTCTAGCGTGATGGAACTCCATGACGGAAACCAGAGCGCACGGAAATGCCGTTTACCTTCCCACCACTGCAGTAACCCATTTATATACTTGTATGGTGTGCTTTCAAACTGCTAGGTTGGCAGAAGCTGGGACAGAGCAATGGGAGCTCACCCCGTCGCAGGGATTCGAACCGCCGACCTTTGGATCGGCAAGCCCAAGAGGCTCAGTGGTTTAGACCACAGTGCCATCCGCGTCAATGTCTCCGCTTAAGCAATAATGCTCGCACAATATTCAGAGTTAAAACCACAGTGTATCAATTGCATTAGCCTTGCAGTTCAGCTCTCCTACAGCATGGTAAACAAAAAGGGAAATTAAAATGAACTTCCCAAAATGGAAAACAATTTATAAATTGGGGGGGCACCTTTGTTTTGCTTCCTGCTTTGTGGCTCCCATTGGGAGTGTCGGACTTTGGGCTTTAAAATTTCAGTGGCGCCCTGTGTGACACCCAAACTCAGACCCCCACCCTCACCTTCATTGTTACAGCACCCTCCGCAGCACCCTCTTGGCTTGACGCCCAGTGCAGGCAAACCAATCACGCTCCCCTAAATCCACCTCTGTTGTTGATGGAGCAATGCCAGCAGTCAGAGTTCAGCTTTATTCACAGGTGCAACTGGCAAACACAGTCCAGGATCAGTTGGTTGAACTCATCGGTCATGAAGGGTTACGGGTCTGTTTGCTTGTAAAACAAGCAATGCAAGTCCATTTTCCTGTGCCCAGCAACTGTCGGAGGCATTCACCTGCTGGGCAGGATACAATGAGCTTCTGCTTTCCCACTCTGCCAAACCACAATTATTGCATCAGTGACCTGAACTTCCTCTGCTCTCAGCTCAGGGTTCCACTTGTTCCGTGCCTAGAAAGCACGGGACTTGGCAGAAGAAATTGATAGAATTTATGGAACTGTCTGAACAGACGGGGAGACTTCGGGATCGGAGTGAAGAAGCAGCGGTAGAAGACTGGAAGAAATTTAGAATTTATTTGAAAAACAAGCATGTAATAGATTGAGTCAAGGGTAGTGAGGGAGATACAAGGAAATTGTAGATTATATAAAGGTTTGAAAATAAGTATTGTTAGAAGATAGGGATATTAGAATTAAGATGAAAGATATAGATCGAGTGAATAAAGGGTAAGATATTACAGATACAGCAATATGATAATATTGTCACAAATCTAGAATTTATATAAGATTTAGAATTTACTAAATATGAAATGTAAAGAAGCGCAGCAGGAGGAGGAGGAAGTCAATAGATTAGAAATAAGGTTTATAAACAAGAAGTTTGGTTTCTGTATATTTTTTGTGTAATTTTTTTGTATTTTGTATTTTGTATTTCTTGTATTTTTCTTTTGTATTTTTTGTGTGTAGTGTGTCTTTGTAATCTTGTATGTGTGAAAATCTTTAAAAAATATATTTTTTAAAAAAAATAGAAAGCACGGGACTGAGTGGTTTTTCCGCTTAAACTATGCCTTCTCGGCAAGTGTCCAAGTGGTTTTGCCCCTGCTCCACTGCTTTCTCCTGGAAAATGTGCTAAATCAGAGCAAACATCAATCCAGAGAAAACCCAGCAGACATTTGCTCCAATTCAGCAGTCAATAGTGGGGTTTTTTTCCAGGGAAAAGCAGAAGTGTGGATGAGCCCTCAAGCAGGCTGATGCTCATTGGAACTGATAGGGTGGGAGGCAGGGAGCCCAACAGTAGGTGGCGCCAGAGCCAATGATAGGCAGTGCCAGCTAACTGTACCTTTGTCTCCAGCCTATTTACAACACTGAGACTAAGGAGGAGGAAACTGACAGGCTGTGCTGTCCCATGAACTGTTTGTAAGAAATGGAGCAGGCAGGTGGGGAAGAGCTGAACAAGGGCAGACTGAGGTTGGGGGGCAGTGCCCCATTTGCCCCAATGCACTAGGCCCCATTTACTCCAACTGATGTAGCTGGGGAGACACAATACTTCACTACTTGTAAAGAGAGCTGGGGGAAGTTTGAGGGGGACTTCACATTGCATGGGGGGCCCCACTGTTACTTCTAGCCTTTTCCTGAAATACCAAGGAAAACATCAAAGAAATTTTACCAGACGGGAACGTAGGGTGAATGTGCAGACTGTGCAGGACAATCCTTCATTCAAACCACTTTCGAGACACAGGGTGAGGGGGAAATGGGTTGGGACCACAGGTGGAAGTGGTTTTTATCCAGCAGAAGCGCCTATGAAGGTGAGAAAGGAGGAGAGACCATTTCCACCAATTCCCCATGCTCCCTACAGACATAGATCTGCTCCTCCTCTGCTGTTGCAGCGAGATCTCCAACCTTTTGGAGTAGATTTTCAGGGGATGCAGGAGTCCGCAGTAGGAGAGAAGAATTAGCAAAATAAATAAATACATACTTTCCATACGTGGAAGCCAAGAGTCCCCCATTCTGCTCACAGATCTCTCAGCCCTTTTGACTATTTTCTGCCCCCTGCCTTCACTTCTCAACAGTCCTACGGTATATTGCAACACAGCCGTGTTGGCTGATTCATGGGCCCCGTGAGTCACACACCTGGCTCCTGGAGCAATTGCTGGTGAGTATTAAGCCCCTTAAAAAAGAAAAATTGGCTGCTGAGTTAGTGATTTTTTACAAAACATTGCAGAGCTCTGGTGGGGGGCAGCATGAGGAAAGTTGCCTCTTGATTTTCAGGGATCATTTCCCGAGGAGCAGTAGGTGACAATCCTCACGATTACGTGCCGTCAAAGGTGACTATGGGGTTGCGGCACTCATCTGGCTTTTCAGGCCGAGGGAGCCGACATTTGTCCACAGGTAGCTTTTCCAGGTCATGTGGCCAGCATGACCAAACCACTTCTGGCGTGGTAGGACACCGTGACAAGTGCCAAAGTGCACAGAAACACTGTTTACCTTCTCTCCGCAGTGGTAACTATTTATTTATTTCCACTATCTGCACATCACAGCACTGTGGTATGGAAGGGGACTCTCTGTCTCTGAAATCCTGTCCCTCCAACAATTCAGAGAGTGCTGTGCGTGAGAGAAATTGAGGGAGAATGTGCTCTGTGTGAGAGTGAGAGTGCTATATGAGAGGTCTGGTTTTTGTGGGGAATTTATGTTGGCACAAGTGTGTATGCCTAAATAAAAGGTAAAGGTAAAGGACCTCTGGATGGTTAAGTCCAGTCAAAGGTGACTATGGGGTTGCGGCGCTCATCTCGCTTTCAGGCCGAGGGAGCTGGCGTTTGTCCACAGACAGCTTTCCGGGTCATGTGGCCAGCATGACTAAACCGATTCTGTCACAACAGGACACAGTGACAGAAACCAGAGCACATGACAACGCCATTTACCTTCCCGTCGCAGCAGTACCTATTTATCTACTTGCACTGGTGTGTTTTTAACTGCTAGGTTGGCAAGAGCTGGGACAGAGCAACGGGAGCTCACCCCGTCACAGGGATTCGAACCACCGACCTTCTGATTGGCAAGCCCAAGAGGCTCAGTGGTTTAGACCACAGTGCCACCCGCATCCCCATGCATACCTAAGTGGATTTGTGCTGGCATGCATCAGCCCCTGGCTGACCACCAAAGTGACTCTTGGACCCCAAAAAGGCTAGCCTTCAACAAAGGATCAACCTTCATTACAGATCTATAGTTTGAATCAAGCAAAGCTTACCTTGAACTTGTACTTCTCTGGGGTATTGTCACTTTATCCAAAATCCCTTCCAACTCAAACACTGTGTGATTGCAACGAAACTCTTTATCCTGGGTTTCCCGATGTTCTGCAGACACTTTTGAGAAGTTTCATTTGATATGGGACCACTACGTTTGACAGTACTTCAACAAGGATTGTCATGCCAGTCAAAGGACACAATTCTGCCATGGTTTCAGTTCCATCTAAAACAGCCAATGCTTTTAGTCCCATTGATTTCAGTGGGAGAGGCTGAGTCATCATGACACATATTGAAAAGCATATTTGATATTCGGTTTGTTTTCTACACTTAAAAACTCTCATCACTGCATGGCACCTGAATTACAATCACATTTTGATTGTTTTGCTTAACTTCATATGTTGAAGAACACATAGAAAACTATTCCACGGCTTCAGTAGCTCACCCTTTTCCTTCCCAAACAAAAGAATCTATTTTATCTATTTCTTCTAGCTAAAGTTGATATGCAATTGTTTACCTCAAAAGGTGAATGTTACCTCTATAAGGTAGCATCAATCTGAAGGCTATTTCAGCTCCATGAAAGCACATCTAAAAAATTAATCATTTAGGTATTATTCCATTTTGTGTGTTATACAGTTGACCTTAACTTAGATGTTTGTTTGTGTAAACTGCTTATATTACTATCCTCCTTATTAGTGTAAGAATATGATTAATCATATGGTCTATGAAAGCAGGAGAACTCAAATCATGTGTGTCCTGAAGGCAGGAAATGTCATCAGGTTATATATTGCCATAAATATTTGTAGTACTCAGCAGTTTCCAACTGTGCCTGTTGCAATGTGACCTACGATATTAAGCGCTCGGGTGTGCGTTACTGAGCAGAAACATGAATGTATCAATGACACACCAGTGAATATCCCTTTTAACATGCACATCACTGATCAGACTACTGTCAGTGTCTGTATTTAATGAATTCAGCTCTTGATAGAAGTGCTTCTCATTTACTCCTACAAAGATGTTATGTTTTATGCTTAAATTCTCACATCACATTTGACACAATCTCAAGTAGAGCTCAGCTATTTGGGGTGGGGGGGTGAGGCATGTCACACATTAGTGACAACAACAACAACAACAACAACAACAAATAATAATAATAATAATAATATATTATTTATACCCCGCCCATCTCTTCCCGAATCTGAGTGACTTTATCTGCAAAAAACTTTGCAAAATCATTGCAGGAGATCATGTGGCCCGTACTGGGCCCCGATGGAGCAGGTGATTCTACTAAATTGCAAACCACCTGAAAGAGTCTCCTGCTTGGCAGATGAAGTTGATGGACTACGCAGAATTGGATAAGATGACAGGGAGAATTCGAAACCGGTGGGACCAGAGGTTCTTGAAGGATTGGACTAAATTTGAAAAATATTTGAAAAACAATTGTAATTAACAAATTATGCTTGTAGGTTTGCAGGAAGTTCTGTAAGGAGAAATATGTGAAATATTACAGTGAAATTAGGAAATTGAAAATTGATTAGTGATTATTAAAAGTAATAGTGAAATAAGGAATACAAGATGAAGTTAAAAAGTTGGGAAATCTTGAGACATGGTTGATAGAAGTCAGAAAATATTGTATAAGAAATGAATGAATGTTAAATTATTTTTGGAATATATATGTAAAAATTTAATAAAAATATTATATAAAGAAGAAGAAGAAAAGAAAGAGTCTCCTGCTGCTGTTTTCTGCAGATGCAATAGAAGCGGTGAAGAAAGTCTTCTTCGCCATCGCTATCGCCACTTGGTAGGCTCAACATTGAGCTCTAACCCGTGTCCGGTCAGCTTCAGAATGAGTTATCCACCACCAGCGCTCTAGCCATTTCAGTGATTGTTTCATTGCCCTTAGATATGTGGAAAACCACGGGGCTGTCCGGAGAGCGCTTTGGAGCCAAATAGTCAATAGCCCTGGTTAACTCCACATTCCAGCGAGCCACCAGAGAATCAGGTGAAAGGCCATCAACATGTGAGAAAGCATCCCCTACCAGTATCTGGAAACCATTTGGATCCATTAAGTGGCAGGGGCAGGCCATCCGAATCAGTCCCACCTCCCTACAGAGGGGAAGGGTCGCGGAGATGTCCAGTTGCACCAAGAAGTGATCTGACCATGGCACTTCTTTAGTTTCGCTTTTACTTAGTGTCATATCACCAGCATCCATAGAGGTGAACGTCAGGTCCAAGGCATGTCTGCGGCTACGAGTTGGGCCAGACTTATTCAGCGACAGCCCCATGGAGGCCATGCTTTCCACGAAGTCCCGAGCGGCCCCTTGTAAGGTCGTGTTGGCGTGGATGTTAAAATCCCCTGGGACAACCAAACTAGGTGTCTCCAGGAGAACATCCGCCACGACCTGAAGCAGCTCGGGGAGGGAATCCTTGGTGCAGCAGGGAGGTTGTTACACCAAAAGGAATCCTGTACTGCCCCTATTGCCCAACTTCCAGAACATGCACTCAGAGAACTGGGTGCTAATGACTTCCTAAAAATCACTGCAACCCCCCCTTCCCGCCCACAAGGCCTGGGTTGCTGTGTGTAAGAGAAACCTGGTGGACAAGCAGCGGCAAGGACAGGCCCATTTGCTTCATCCAACTACCAACATGAGTTTGACCAAACTGTGGGAGGCAGTGGAAGACAGGAGTGCCTGGCGTGCTCTGGTCCATGGGGTCACGAAGAGTCGGACACGACTAAACAACTAAACAACAACAACAACAACAATCTATCATACAAGTCGTGCTGGACGTAGATATGAACAGGTTTTCCCCAACTTCTAGATGTATAATATATTGACCAGGTACTGGATAATTTAGTTCTATATTTTCAGTTTGCTTTTCCAGCAGGGCAGGCTGAACATCTCTTAACTTCTTCCAATCTTTTTCTGCAAGTATATTTTTGAAGGGGTTGCAATGAGTCTCATTGTGTCCTCAAAAAAATAGGTGGATTAATTGGGCTACTTTTTGAACTGAATATGCACAGTTTTGTCATGAATACCAGTTTGTGTTCAAGGGAGATATAGCATGCTAACATAAACCCATTCCGTGGGCAATGAAGAGTTTGTGTCACCAGCACTCAGAATGGTAGGGCAAATGCCTTGGAGGCATCATTCAAAGTTGATGCTAGGATTGCGGTCTTCTAATTTTCTAAGGGTCCGTGTTTTTAAGGGCCAGCACTGCAACTACCATTGCCTCCTCTGAAATGTCTTGCTGTATCAGGGTGTGGTGCTGGCTTGGTTATGGTAGCTGAGCTGCCTTTTATTCCCCCACCCGCCCCAAAAAGGGTGCAGAACTGAGAGACCCACCAAGCTAGGAGGCTATAGCAGACATTTCCCCTGCTGCCACCCACCCCATCACAGAGCAAGCTCGTGGACGTGGGGAGCTGCCTACCAGAAGGATACTGTGTTGGAGAGAGCAGCTTGCCTGAGGCCCCCTCAAACCTGCCCTGTAGAGATTATCATCATTGTAGTCATGGACCAAATTTTCTGCAGGCTTTCACAGTGCTCTTGCTGCTTGCACACTTCAGCAGCTCATATAGTGCAGGGTGCTGCGATGTCAGTATCTGGTAGGATGTGCAGTGGGTTGATGTGATGTTTTCTTGTCCCCATGTACAGATTAACTCAGTCTATACATTGTTAACATGGAGAAGCATCGTCTTCCCGGTGATTCGTGTGTGCCAATGGTATTGCCATGGATACTCAGGAAGCAGCTGTTAGGGCTGCTACGCTCTCTTGTTTTGTGTTTTGTCGTTTTCTTCTTCTCCGCTTTCCTGCTCGGTGAAAGCCAGCCATCACCTTGGCAGAACTCGAAAGCTGCCTGTCTAGTCCTACTGGACTGGCATAAATCATAGTACTCCGGTTTAAACGGGCTATATAGCTTGCAATTGTATAATTTGACAAAAGAATTAGCAGTGTTTACAATTAATCATTGCTGATTGTTCGAAGCATGCCTGCCAGCGTGCTTAAGAAATTGCTGGGGCTAATAGAAAAAGTTATATTTGTTCTGTTTAGAAACCAGAAAATGGCAACTCAGACCAACAACATATATTTAAATTCAGCCTAAGAGAGTTGGCTGTTATTGGCTGAACACTGCCCCCATGGTGTTTGCTAGCAACCACTCCCACAACCAGATCTGCATTGCAGTCATGGAAGGAATACGATCTATTTTTTCCCCTAACTTGCTCATCAGGGGTTCTATGAAGCAAGTTAGAAAGGACACATTCACATCTCTCTAGTTTTGATCTTCAGAGCAAATATTTTAAAAATTAAATATGTATCAAATAATGCAGCTATGTCTCATTAAAATTCTCAAATTAATAATCACAGGAAACCTTACATTCACATTGCAGATTTATTCATCAAACAAAGGGACTTCAAAGGGAAAGAGCGACTGTAGAATTAGAAGTCATTATCACAAACAGCAACTAACTGAATTAGTTATCCTTAAATAAAATATGGAAACATCTCAGCTCCTTCCATTCTCTGCCTCCTCTGGCCGAACATAGATGGATATTTTATGGTGCAGTCCTAAAATTTATCCCGTCTGTAACCGAGTGCACAGAATGGGCTGAACCAAATCACAACAGCAAAACAAACAAAACAGAAAACAAAATAAACACACCATCCTGCATACTGATGTTGTGGTTATGTTTTGACAGCTCAAATATTTGGAACTTAATGTCTTGTCTCCTTGCCTTCACTTACATATATCTGAAAATTAAAAAACAGTTATGAGAAAAGAGAAGCAATCTCATTTATATTTGCTAATCTTGCATATTATTGAAGAATTACAAGCAACCACATCAGGTTTTTTGCAGGCACACATGTCATGTGTGAAACTACTGCAATGTACCCGCATGTGCAGCAATCATTTATTAGTTTGCTTTTAAAGATATTTACATACTGCCCTTCGCTATATTTACAAACAAGATAAAATAAAAACTACATAATAAACAAAAGCATTAACATCATTCTCACAAGTTACATAAACAACATAACTTAAAAACACCGTTAAAATGGCTTAACCCATTAGCCACTAAAAGCCTGGTGGAAAAGGTGGGTTTTCAACAGGCATATGAAAGAACAGAGTTGTGGGAAGGTAATTCCAAAGATGCGAAACCACCACTGAAAAAGACCTTCCACAGGTCGCTGCACTCGACAGGTCCTTTAATACAAGAATCACTAGAAAAGTCTCTTCCACTGATTTTAGGATGTGGGCAGCTTTTCTCAGATATTTGGGATCCAGTCCATTCAGGGCTTAAGATATCACCTTAAATCCTTCAGTTAGGCCCAGAAGATAGCCAGCAACCAGTTGCTTCTGTTTGAAAATGGGTTATACTCATATCAATGTGCTCGCCATTGCATTCTGCATTAGTTGCAAATTCTGGAGAGCCTTCAAGAGTTGGAAGACCCATATAAAGTATATTATAAAAGTCCATCCTGGAGGTTATCAGGGTGTGGATAACTGTAGTCAGGCTATTATTCCTGCCCAGAAAAAGCTATAGCTGATGCACCAACCTAAGCAGCTGCTGAGGTCACCTTAGCTTCAAGGAGACTAGGGCCCAGCGGGAGTTGTCATCTTTTCGTAGGGCCTGCAAGACAGACCTGTTCCACTTGGCCTTTGGACTGACTCAGTCTGACCCCGGTGTTACCCTCCCCTAAGGTTTTATCCTACATATATTTAAATGAGGTTCCACTTGTAGATTCCTAATTTTAAAATTGAATTTTAACATTGTATATAATCTGTATTTTAATTGAATTGTTTCTTTTATGCCCTGGGTGTCTTTGGGACAACCGTGCTTATTTAGCTATGGGATTTGAAGTGCTTGTGTTCCTACCTCTCCCACTCTAACAACCCTTAGGAGAATTAGATCAAAGCTACAAATTATTAAGCATGGATATGGGGGGGATTATCTATTTTGAGAGAATATGAATTGGATGATACATTTTAATGCCTTGTAATGTTGTACATGGGCTTAGCCAGGATTTTTGTTGGGGGGGGGGGGGCAGGCTACTGTTAAGGGAAGACAGAACCTCAGATTTGTATTGATTTAGGGGAGGCAGCTGCACCCACACAGCTACGCCTATGATTTTGTGCGCCTTGAAATTGTGTTTTTTGGTATAAAGTTTACAGGTTTCTAGTCCAGACAGGTGTTAGCATTGCAGAGTAACCGGCCAGGCCCAGCTACTCAGGAGGCCCCCCCTGCCAGCTGTTGCACCCAAGGAGATGGTAATATCTCTTGGGTGGTGGGAGCCCCCCTCCGCGCTGCAACACCTACTCCCGCCTGCCTTCTTCTCAAGACTCCTCCGGGGCAAAAGCGACGCAACAAAGCAGCTGCTGCTGCTCGCGTGCCCACGAAAAACAGGCAAGTTAGCGGCTGCAAAACACTCGCAAGTAAACAGCTGCCAGTGCTTCAAATTGTTACACTGTGAGGCGCCATGGCTGGGTCTCCAACGCTGCCCACAGGAAGAGCGCGGGAGAAATGGCGGCGGTGGCCTCTCGCTCAGCTGTGCTTATTATTTATTATAGTGTTCTCGAAGCTACTAACATGAGTTTGACCATATTGCGGGAGGCAGTGGAAGACAGGAGTGCCTGCCTGGCGTGCTCTGGTCCATGGGGTCACGAAGAGTCGGACAGGACTAAACGACTACAATTACATTATGTTGATATTTGTGGGGAGGCATCAGGGACGCGCGAAGCGGCCGCTCCAACTCGGTTGAGCAACCTTCCGCCTCTCTTTAAAGTGTATTAATAAAGGTGTGTGTGTGTCTGTGTGTTATAAAAAGCGCATCCATCATCTCTGTTTTCAGACCTTCTATAGATCAATTATATATTCAAAGTGGGAGGCATTAATACAGCGTCGTCGTCGTCCCCTTCAGATGTTGTTGAACTACAACTCCCATTATCCCTGGCGGCTGGGCCAAATCTGGCGGGAATGGGCGAATTCAACAACTGGCGCCCCCATCGCGAGACTTTACCTCAGGGACGGAGAAGAGGCAAGAGAGGCCATGCGGGTGCCTGCGCGCACCCGCGCGCTTCCCTGCCTGCCTACGCGCGCGCTTTCCCTCGCAGCCACGTCAGCTGTCACTCCCCACCCACCCACGTCAGCCCTCTCCCCCCCCCTACTCCCCGCGCGCGCGCGCTCTTTGTCTTGGCGGCGGCTCCGTGGGAAGGACTGGGCTGAGGCAAAGGGAAGGTGGGTGGTGGTGGTGAGGGACCGTCTCTCCTTCCCTCCCACCCATAACCCGGAATTGGCCCTCACTCGTGGTCAGGCACAGGCACGAGCACGAAACGCCGCTTCCCCCCCCTCCAGTGTCTCAGGCGCCGCGCTCGTGCACGCGCGCCTCCCCTCCCCTCCCGCTAACCGCCCGTTTATTTGCTGTTCTCCCTCCTTCCCCGCGAGCCCGCCTTCCTCTCTCTCACGTGCCCCGCTTTTCCTCTGACCCGCCCCGCCCACCCTCTTCCTCTCGGCTCCATATTGAGGCTGAAGGAGGCTAAATCCAGTCACAAAATGGAGGTAACGTTTGTCGGCGCCGCCGCGCGGGAAGGCAGGCAGGCGGGGAGGGAGAGGGTCCTGCAACGGCGGTTGCGGAGCGGGCGTGAGAGTGGGTGGGTGGGGGTTGCAGAGGGAGCGGGCGCGTGGCGCGGCGCATGAGGGGCTCGCGGGAGGGAGAGTGATTGGCTGGCTCGGCTCCTGGCCTTCTCTCCATCCACACACACACCCTCTCTTCCAACCACCTCGGTTCTTGCTTTATCCAGCTGCAAACAGCTAATTATCCGAAATGGCGCGAGAGGGCGGCGGCGGCGGCAGTTGGGCGGGAGAGACTTCTGTTGGGCGCCATTGTAACCCTATGGAGAAAGAGGCTCGAGTTTGAGCGAGAGCAGCCGCAGGAGGCTCTTTCCTAAGTTGGACCCAAACCAAAATCCTTCCCTCAACTGTGTACAGTATTAGGCTTGAATATGTGTTTGTTTGTTTGTTTGTTTGTTTGTTTTTGTGTGTAAGCAAATTACAACCCGTGACTTGATTCAAGTGCCTATCACTCGATGGTCTCGCTGGTTCTCATTCGACTTCGCGAGCCACTTGTGCAGCGTTTGCCTTTTTAAACTTTAAAAGCTCTTTAATCCCACTGACTTGAGCGTGACGACGAAACATCCTGAGACCTGTGTGATGTGTTATTTTTAATGAAAATAAAATAGTTAAGAAAAGCACCCAGTTCCTCCTACACAGCAGCAAAAGAGCTAAAACTAACTGCTTCCCATAATCTATTCTTCGGGTGCTTTCAGTTCTAATAATATTATGGGATATCTTGCATTTGTCCACGTGGCCCAGTGGGCCTTGAGATGAAAACACGTTCTCTCCCCCCCCCCCCCAATAGTAACTGGTGGTTTGACATTGATGTTGAATTGTAGCAGTTCCTATTTCTGTCTGTCTTGCTGGGTATTTTAGTGGCTGTCACTAAAGCCAGTAAACTGGAGTTTTCTGGTTCATGGAAACAACCAGGCCTTCGAATGCCTCTTTAATAACATAATCTAGCTAATTATCTTTCTCTGGCAGTATGATCAAAAGCCTGGCAGCTGAATTCTGAAAAATAATAATGGATTCAACCCCCCCATTGAGTGATTACAGTTTTGTAGATGAGTCCCCTATATAAATTCATCCTATCCTATGCTTTTTGATAGAATTACTTGGGAGTAAGTTCCATAAGGTTCCAATTTAATTTTTATTATATCCATTCTTTAACCAAAAAATCAACATAATGATGTGAATAAAATATCTTTAAGATTGGATGTGAGAAGACTTTCGAGACCTTGGAATCTTAAATTAGATTTAATTAAAATTGAACCTGATTGTGTAGCTTCAATGAAAGTCCCCCTCAAACCAATGCTGAACTACAGTATAACAAGCATTTTTGTATGATGACATGCCAAATAATATTTTGCAGGTCTGGAGACAACTATCCATGATTAAAACCTGTGCATATCTAGACTGAAATGTCAAACACATGTTGCTTCAAAAAAACACCCTATACCTGAATGTTGTGCTCTACATTGCATTCTGGTTTTTGTTTTTTTTTAAATTCCTAGCTGACATACAGATTTTATCTGTTATCCTATTAAGCTTCAGAAACATTTGACGGTATAACTTGATGTTTTGTATATGAAAATTAGAAATGATCTTCTCAAACATCTAAGTATTCTGTGACTAAGCAGTCTTGCCTAATCCTGTCTATCTGTAGCAGGAAAAGGGCTTTGTACTGTACTGTACCTGTAACAAGAACTATATGCTGTTCATTATACTAATGTTCTCCTTGGCCTTCTTGCTGAAACCAGCTATGCAGGGTGTGTTGGGGCTTGCTTTTTGCTCTGTTTCAGGGTTTGCATTCTCTATAGCTTTGCTTATCTAAGCTGAGTGTTAGGGACCTGGGTCATAGAATTGTAGAGTTGGAAGGGACCCCAAGGGTGAAGTGTTGAACCCCTTCAGCAGAAGCTACTGTCTGTCTTGAGGTATAAAAGGATTCAGAGAAGGCCTCTTGAATTTCTTGTTTTAATTGGCCATTTCTTTCTTCCAATATTTTAATGTAACTCTGGTTTGGCAACAGCTGTCCCTGGCAAAAAAGCAAAATTTAGAAGTAAGGATAAATGTCCCTGCTCAGCATAACGGGGGGGGGGGGAGGGGGACTGATATTTTTGACCAAAACTACACCCCCTCTGCATACAAATAAATGGGAGTAAGAATCTTCAGGACATAATTGCTAGATTTGACCTAATAGCAGAGCCCCTCAACTTGAAATAGTAGCATAATTGCAATGAACTACATTGCAGGGTTGTTATAAGACACTTCTGTCCAACTTGGGCTGTATCCACCACCCGTACCCACCCTGTTTTGCAACACCACCAGACCAAATTGCAGGGTTGTTGAAAACAATGCAGCCTGCAATTATGAGGAGTGAAACACTGGAGGGTTGTCCTAAATCACTCTACCAGCCAGCCCCTCTCCAACCTGAATTATGGGGAGAATTACATTGGCAGGGCTATTTATTTAAATGTAGTGTTCACAGGAAATAGGACATGAGGCTAGAAAGAAAAGCAGTGCCTCTGTTTGCTGGCACTTTGTAAGGCAATGCACATGCTAGTGCTCAAAACTGGGGGCTTCTCTGTTGAGTTGTTATGGACACCTTTATCCTGCCGAGGGATTTTTTAATTATTGCTTCTCAGTGGGAAGCAGGAAATGGCGCATCTAGGCAATAACATGGCCATCACTGTGAGATAGATATCTGAATCTATATCAAGGATCAGAATTGCTGGTTCAGTGATACCCCAGCTGTAAGCAGGGCAACAAGGACGTCAACCCCCCTTTCTTTAAGCCGCTGGCCTAGTAAGAGAGGTAGCAGGGCCTCTGGTTCAAGGACCTGGATGTCTCGCAGGAACGAGAGGCGCCAGGTTTGAAGGCAAAGCAAAGTAGCTGTAGCGTAAGCCTTGCCTTGGAGGCTAGGCAGGTTTGGCGGACTCGAACAACACATTGAGGGAGAGAGGCAGAAGAGCTGAGGCGCTGATTGGTTTTTTAATTATAAGATATTTCCAGTGATACTGTCAGGTTATATGCCTGGCTGACCTATTCAGGCATTTGTTCCCCTTTCTTGCTAGCTACTGCTTTGCAATTCAGTGTGTAAACAGATGAGTTCCATATTTCAGGATAAATGGCTTGAGATTAAAGACACTCCCTCTCTCTGTTTGTTTCATTCTCTCATACAGTACCATCCCTTAAACTAAAGTGGCTCCCATATGCTTGCTCCACTAAAATAAGCCATTTATTTGTATGAGAGTAAGAAAGTAAAAACTTTTAGGAACGGGTAAATTACTCGTGCTACTTGTTATTTAGGTTAAAAGGAGCAACTGAGTCAGAACGCTCTCCAAAAATGGCGTGTAAAGATGAGAGAGAGGCTGAAGATTACAAGAGGAGGGGAAGAAGATCTTCACAGGTGGAATACTTTATTTTTTCCTAGTTCTGTTACATGGGTAAACAGAGAATTCTTGCTTTCTGCTGCTTTGGTAACACTGTGTTTGCTCAGATGCTACATTGCACTTCTCTTCTGCTTGGCTCTTACGCATGTATTATGCTTTTTATTCTCCACACTAGTTGGTGATTTCTATAATAGCTCAATACTTAGGCATATTGAGAGTTACTATGGAATATTGAACTTGAAAACCAGCAGTGCTATTTCTATAATGGTATAAAAGTGATCAAATTCTATGAACAGTCATTTTATTAAAGAGGCGGCTTTTAATGGTTCTCCAGAAATACAATACACAGAAAGGAGCAAGGACTGAGTATTGCCTGTTGATTAGGATCTAGATATCTCTAAAGTGCTAATAATGTGCTGTGATATTTCAGACTGCATCCATTGTTGGATACACCTTCATAAAAAGATACTTGGTATAGAAAACTAGTGTGTTGGGGGTAAGATGTTCAATAGTCTTCAACGCAGAGGAGCATTACATCATAGAAAGTCTTGTCTGCAATCTAAAGGTGTGTCAGACCAAACACAGGTTTACCATATGACTGAGAACAAGGCCAGGAGTGGGGATGATCACTTTCTGAACCAGTTGTAGTGGGCAATATTTTAGAGATCCTTAGCAATAAAGCTGTTTTTGAGAACCCATATATTTCCCTTCTCCAATGCCCCCCATGACTTCTTACAAACTCTGAATGGTGGCTTGTAATGTATGGTGTTATGGTTTTAGTTTTGTGCTATAGAATTGTAGAGTTCCAAGAAACCACACGATCTTATTGTGAGGCAGCACCACCCACCAGCTGCCCACAGATGAATGGAATGCATAAGATCTAAAGACATCCTGTTTGTGGAAGGCAGGAGGAACAAGGGAAAGCAATGAGTCCATCATGACAAAGGTGCTGCTTTATGGGAACTTACCAGAAGTTTAGGTTTTTTCTTGCTGCCTTCACCTTTTGGCAAGTGACATGTGGAGCCCATTCCTTGCTCTCTAGCTTGGATCTGGGGTGGGTATCATGCCCATAAGAGTTCTGAACATAAGAATAAGGAAGATCCCAACCTCTCTCTCCAACTCCAAGCATGAATGGCTGTTTTGGCAGTGGGTGACTTAGATGTAAGGAACACCTTGGGTGCTTGCTGTCAAAGCAGCTCTTAAGAGAAATCTTGGGCTGGGACACTTCAGTAGTAAAAATCAAGAGCTGCAAAGAGAGCCTGAAGACTCCACTCAAGTGAGGAGATTGAGGCTGGCCATTTTGTCAGATCTTCCATTTGGAGGCCCTGCAGGAGATCAGAGACTAAGGCTGTAGTCCTGCACAATTTAAGCCCCACTTAATACACTGGGACATGCTTCCTGGTAAACATGCATGTTTCACTGGAGAGGAGAGACTGGATGACCACAAAGTTTCAGCTTGGCTACTGAAGACAACCAAAATTTGTGACCTTCTGTCTTCCAGTTTGGACCAATTCATACATTGTCCATTTGGCAACTACCTTCCATAATTCAGGTTTTGCCTAGAAGCCCTCTAGTATTCCATAATAGTTGCCATAAAAACCATGATAGGAAAGATTCAAGTCTGTAGAATTGGCGTTGTGAGCTAAGCTTTTCTGCTCAACTGTGTTAGCTAGGCATATATTTCTCTACTAATAATTAGGAATGCTGTGGGCGTCTGCTAATAAGGCTGTTGCAGAACATTGTACTTGTTTCTCTGAAAACGTAGCTGTTAAGCCTCTTGTGCAGGGACAAAATAAAAATGATAATTTAGGGAAATCTGTTACTTCGTTTGGAGTCTCCCCAGAAGAATCAGCAGATTAATTCAAAGAAATGTACTACTTTCAAGGAGCGATGGTTAAAAATACTTTTGATACTGAGGAGTTCCTGCAGCATCTAACCTGCTTCTGAGGGAGAAAGTAAGCACATTGTTAAGTGAGAGTGTAGTATATAGAAAAGAAAAGAAAACATTTATATTTTTCTGTTCCTGGGAATTATAGCCCCTCTGTTTGAAGGCTTTAACATTAGATTTTCATTTAGTCTCTAATATACATCACCTGTAATAAAATAAGTAATTTCTACCTGCAAACTAAGGCACCTGAGGTTGCCGTTTAAAAGAGGAAGCATAGCAAATGAACCACCATTACTAGTGCCCTGCTAGGATTAGCAGGGGAGAAGTGAGGGCAGAGCAGCATTCTTGTGCTTCTTCATCCTTCCCTGAGGTTTTATTTTCCTGCCCCATAAAATTCATTACACCAGTTCCAGGGCTGTTAGTCATCTCCCTGGTTTGGGTGTGTGTAGAGGAACTGGGAAGAGTATGGATCTGTTGGATCTATAGCCTTCCCCCAGCGGGGACATAATTTTATAAATAATCGCTCTCAACACATGATTTATGCAACCTTAATGCGAACAGATAACAGTTAACTATAAAATGCTCCATACTGTTGACCCCAGACCATACCTCCTTTTGGGGCCAGTGGGTACATCTCGAATTTTCATAAAGTTCTCTGGGTGCTAGTCACAAAATGGTTTCCATGGGGGCGACATAGCAAAACTGATACAATGGAGTTTGCAACATAACACACAATGGTTGCCACATCTAAGAGAGCAGGAAAAAGATGACCACAGGCAGGCATGTCCCTCATCAGTCTGCTGTGCTCAGTCACAGAGAGAAACTGTATTTGAAAGGGAAGGGAGGAGTGAGTGTCCAGCCCTGGCATCTAATTAAATGTGTAATGGGGGGGGGGGTGTTCAATGTAGGAGAGACTGAGCTAGTGTGAAGAAACGAACAGAAAGAACAAAGAGTCTCTCAGGCACTGGATTTTTTAGAGGATGTTTCTTGAGACCTTTTGCGGGTGCCGTTGGAAATACTGGAAGGCACCCTAGGCTCCATGAATTGGTGGTTCCTGCCTTAGTACATGAAGTGTAAATGAAAAAGTGGTATCATAAAATGGGTAAGAACATTTTGTTCCTTATGTTTCTTGGAATTGAAATACTTCATCTACTCTTTGGAATGATGGGTATTCCATTAGGACTTGTATCTATATGGGGACAAATCCTGTGTCTCCTGAAACTTTTTCAGTTATGCCAGGCACAGAAGACACCTTTGTTTTGTAGTGCAATCGTGTGTTTCTGAGCCGTAAGCAATGCAGTTGGCTATTTAAAAAATGCAGCAGCATTCTTGTTCTGTTGTGTGCAGGTTATTCTGAACTTTACAAAGTTAAGTAGGACTGGATGCTGCTCTCTTGTGTTGTGTAGCCTAAAGTTTTGTTCTTCCTGCAATAAATAAATAAATCTGGGGGTTGAGATGTTAGGCGTGGTAAGTAGAAAATTATACGCACCCTTAGTCGTTTTGTTTAGTGATTAGCCAACTTTTGCTAGAGTTGTCTATCCTCTGAAGTTCACGACATGGCATTAAAGGTTTTTAGTTTGTTATTCTTTTTAACTAAACTTGAAATAGTCAACATTTCTTTATATGCACAGACCAAAGACATCAGTTGATGAAGGTGTTAGATTATTAATTGAAGTTTATGTCCTCATCCTAGCTGCCTCTAGTACACTAACAGCACAGACCTTTGCATGCCTGCTCCAAAATCCCATTGAGTCTAGTGGGACTTACTTTCATGTAAATGTGCTGTACTTAAGACAGACTTGAGGGTAAGCACTGTTGAACATAATGGGATTTCCTTCCCCATAAACTTGCATAGGATGCATTGGATGGCTACATTACTGAGTAAACATGTGCTGAATGAGGCTGTAAGAACTGTTCATACACTATGTAACAAAATCCTGGTATAACACCCAATCTGCTTTGCACCCTTTAAACTTGTTTATGTAGAAGTAAGTGTACCGAGAGAGAAACCATGAGCCAATTGAGTTTATTATTTATTTAAATATTTACAGACCTCACTTTTCATTAAAAAATACAGCAAAGCACTATGATAGTACCTAATCATAGTGAAGTGTGATAAGACAGTAAGTTGCTGTGAATTGTGTTGGTGGACTTCGCTGCAATAACACAAATCTCGTACAGCATATTGAAACTTACCTTCTTTCAGGGCTACGATCCTAAAGAACCCGAACAGTTGAGAAAACTGTTTATTGGTGGCCTGAGCTTTGAAACTACAGATGATAGTTTAAGAGAACATTTTGAAAAATGGGGCACTCTCACAGATTGTGTGGTAAGTAATCATAACATTCAGTTTACTTTTAACAATGTTATGTGTGCTTACTTGGAAGAAAGTCTCACTTTCCAGTGGGGCTTACTCCTAGGTAAGTATGCACAGGTTTGCAGCATTCACAAAAGTCAGTGCCTAAATTATTGTTACATGCTTTAACTTTCTTGAAGGTGATGAGAGACCCACAGACGAAACGTTCCCGAGGCTTTGGCTTTGTGACCTATTCTTGTGTGGAAGAAGTAGATGCTGCTATGGCAGCCCGACCACATAAGGTTGATGGGCGTGTGGTGGAACCAAAGAGAGCCGTTTCTAGAGAAGTAAGTGAATATTTAAGTATATATACTGAATTGGTCAAACCTTAATTGTAGGAACTTTTAATCATTTGCAAATCTTTTTGTAAGACATTTGTAAGTATTTAGGCACGGCACCATCTTGGAAGGTTGAGATACTAAATGTAACTTGTGATTTTATAGGATTCTGTGAAACCTGGTGCTCATTTAACAGTGAAAAAAATATTTGTGGGAGGAATTAAAGAAGACACAGAAGACTATAATTTAAGAGATTACTTTGAAAAATACGGCAAAATCGAAACCATAGAAGTAATGGAAGACAGACAAAGTGGAAAGAAAAGAGGGTTTGCCTTTGTAACATTTGATGATCATGATACAGTCGACAAAATTGTTGGTATGTAATGCTTTTCTTTTGTGCAGGCTTTTTATATTTCTTTCAAGCTACTGATGCATGGAACCTTCTCCTAGTGAACAAAAAAAATTACTATAAGAGCTAGTCTTCCTATTTGCTTTCTTACTAAATTGAATATATTTTACAACATTACCGTTTTAAATATCAATATACTGTAGTGCTTTTGGGGGGGGCGGATGCTTTTCTCTCCTGAACTTTTTTGTGTGGTGGCTTTCCTACAATTTTAGACGACTATGAGGAGCATGATTTGCTCCCAGCCTCTCTTCAATCCCCCTCCCCTGCCTGAATCTTTCTAACATGTCTTTGTAGTTAAGTGCCTAGCTGAGAAGGACAGTCCAGTTTCCTTGCTGGGCCCCTTGTCAGGATCTAGCTGGCTGTCTACCTGTCCCTATTCTCCCCCCCCCACTTGGTTTGGTCACATTCTTTCTCTCCTGCAAGTAAGAATTTCATGCTACACCCCAAGGTTTCAAGCATCCTTCACACTAATTGAGTATACTTATGAGCCAGGTACAACAGACTTGCTAACTGCTTTAAAATATAGCCTGGACAATGCTAGGATCCTAAAGAACCTTGGGTCCAAAGCAAGCACATTCTTGGAAATCCAGCAGGAAAATGAGCACACTTGGATTGCGTGGGAAGAGTCCAATGCAAATGACCATTAGGTACCACACTATGGAGGGCATGATCAGCTAAAATCAGAAAGGGGAAGCTTTTTTTATTTCATTATGGTCTTTCCTACTGTTTCCCTATCATTCAAGTACTGCTTGGATTCCATGAGTCATTTGTTCTTTGAGGAGCTCATTTCCCCATGAATTTTTCCTTCTCCCACTCCCCCCCCCCAAATAATTTCTAGGCTCCAGAGATGTTCCTTCTTTATGAAGAGGTGAGATGAGAGGGATGCTGAGCATCCATTTTATGGTATATTCTGCCCACAAAGATCTAGGAAACAAACTTCATTGCCTATTGTTTTCCTGGCTTCCTTTCTTTGGCTCTTTGTGCTATGCATCTTTTGTTTTATGGTATTTTTAGAGTTTCCTTTACTGATTATAATATGGAGGAAATAAAACTAAATAATAATACTGCTGCTCCTGTGAAAATATATTCTGAATAATATGGCATAAGTGGTTATTCAATTGTGCACATTTTTATAATGATCATTTTAAAACTTATTTTAGTTCAGAAATACCACACTATAAATGGACATAACTGTGAAGTGAAGAAAGCTCTCTCCAAGCAAGAAATGCAAACGGCAACTGCACAGAGAAGTGAGTTTGTTACATAATAGCACAGCCCATGGCAATAATTGCCTACAAGCATTGTAATAATTCACTCTTTTTATTTTTTGTCTTTAGGTCGTGGAAGTAGTTCAGGCAATTTCATGGGCCGTGGGAACTTTGGAGGCAGTGGTGGCAGTTATGGCAGAGGAGGAAGTTTTGGTGGCAGAGGTAAACATCTGTTCTTGCTTCTCTACCCCCTTCCAAAAATACTACCCTGGATTACGGTGCATCACTGTATATTACACTTCTTGTTCTGATTTTAGGTGGTTACGGTGGCAGCAGTGGTGGTGGTGGTGGCAGCAGAGGAAGTTACGGGAGTGGTGATGGATACAATGGCTTTGGTAATGGTAAGAATAACATTGCTAATACCAGTTCAGTTATACTTTGGGGGTGGGGTCAGTCCCTCCTTAGATCTGCCTGGTGTATCTTAATGTGAGAAATGTGAAAGGGAAGCTGACAACTTGTGGAAAATCTAGGTATTACAGTAAATTGGGTTCTCTTAAGTTTAAGTCATGATTAACTTATCCCATGGGACTAAGGCATGACTAACTTACAGAGCATTAAAAAAAAACAACCAACACCTTATGTCAGACTGGGTGATCACCAAACTTGTCCAGGGCAGCTGATGGCAGGCTGTCCATCATTTAGATTCAGGTAGGTAGCCATGTTTGTAAGACGCAGTCAAAATAAATAAATACATAAATTGTCCAGTAGCACCTTAGAGACCAACTAAGTTTATTCTGAGTAAGCTTTCATGTACATGTACACTTCTTCAGATACATCAGTTAATTAGCCAGTGGTAGGTCTTGGAATGGGGCATTCTAATGAAGGCGATAGAACTGAGACAAGCCGGGATCCACTGGATCCCAAACTGGTCTCACTGCTGTCATGTGATGCTGTAGGTCCCAATTGCCTTTCCAGCCTGGAATGTCTCCCCACCCCACCTTCGAATTTGGCCACAAAGAGTGGCAGGGGTGCAGATGCATTTTCCCTGACATCTGGAAGGACAGTTGATTGTGCCACAGTCTTGAATCCTAAGTTCCTGTGAACAAAATTCTGCTCATGGGAGTGCCACCACTCTGGGGCAGGGAAGGAAGTCCCCTAAAAAAGCTCCAGGTAGTTGGGGAATCTCCAATAAAAGTTGCATGGGGCGGCACAGAGGGCTACTGGTGAAATTGGCAAACACTTCCCACTCGCCCTTTATATTAGTAAGAGCTTCTGCTGGATCAGATTCCCTTCTGTACATGGACAGGCAACTCAGGATCTAAACATTATTTTTAGATTTGTGAACTGTATGTAACCTATTAAGAGACTTTGGAATTGCTTTATTTTCTTCAGCCAAAATATAGTTGGGTATGCACAAAGCCTTCTCAGCAGGATAAATAACCAAAATATAGGTTATCCTCAAGCTGCTTGAATGACCCATGACAGATAGAGCCTCTGGTCCTTGCACATGGAATACTTGGCAGTTTCCAGTAATCAAGTGATAAATCATGCTCAGTGGCAACCAGTCTTCAGCTATGGACATGAAATGGTTTCCATTGATTGCAAATTGTGACTACGAATCCTTAGTCATGGCTAGGTCATTGATTTTATTTGGATTTCTCCATTGGGATTACTTGTTTGGTAGCTATTACGTCGTAATACGCCTTTCGTAGTAGTTGGTCTCCAAGCAATATTGGTGATTTTTTTAGATACTGCTTTACAGTTCCCAGTTACTTTTGTGTTTAGATCATGTCGTTTCATAACAAAAAATTCACATTCCTGTCACTTTTATTGATCTTTCTCAAGGTGGGAACTATGGAGGAAGTCCTGGGTATGGCGGCAGAGGAGGTTACGGTGGCAGCCCGACCTATGGAACCCCAGGTGGTGGATATGGTGGAGGAGGTGGAGGCTATGATGGTTACAATGAAGGGGGGAGCTTCGGTGGTAAGAATCCTGAAGTACATTGTGTTGATACATCTGTTTGTTCTGCTCATGTTGGATAACAAGCTTGAGGTCTTTAGCCTGTCACCATTTTTAAAATGTTGTGCAGTGTAAACTTCAGCTGAAAATGAAAACCACTTCCAAGTTCTAACCCAGACATCCCCAAACTGCGGCCCTCCAGATGTTTTGGCCTACAACTCCCATGATCCCTAGCTAACAGGACCAGTGGTCGGGGAAGATGGGAATTGTAGTCCAAAACTTCTGGAGGGCCGAAGTTTGGGTATGCCTGTTCTAACCCCTTGAAATCACAGTGGTATGAAAGATATTATTATTATTATTATTATTATTATTATTATTATTATTATTCTGGGTGGCTTCCAACAAAATATTAAAATATAGAAATCCACCAAACATTAAAAGCTTCCCTAAAGCTTCATGGTTCCCCGCCCCCGCCCCCAGGCCAGTTTTGTAGGATGTCTTCTTTAAGCTATGGAGATGCACTTGTAACAAGACTCCAGAGCAGGGGATCTACAGAAAGAGGGCTTGCTTTCCCACCTGAGCAACCTTCCAGTGGCCACATGTCAGTGGTGGACAGAGCCCAAGGCAAAAGTGTGCAAAGGAAAGTAGCTTTCTACACATGCCTTTCTCTATCCCCCAGCCAGGGGCAAAGAGCTCATTGACACATTCCAGCCAGGCAGAACCCTCAAGAAAGGTAGAATGGAGGGCTAGCAAGCAGTGTGGCCTGGGCTGAGTCGCAAGGGCTGGATAGAGAGGCCTGAAGGGCTGCATTTTGTGCCCAGGTCTGAGGTTCACCACCATTGCTTCATACAAACATTCATTAAGCCTTAAAACCTAATAAGGGAGCAACTACAACTTTCTAGCCAGCTAGTTCCATTGCCCAGCATTTATTTAAGAATCTTTACGTTAATGTAATCTACAGACTTTCCCCCTCTTACCTGAAACTCTTTGTGAATAATTTACTGTTGTTTGTTTTTTCCTGCCTCTGCATTTTTTGCTGGCATTGGAGTGTAGAGGAAAGAATCCAGTCTATCTGTTCAGTGTTCAGATCTGGGGAAACTTTGGATCTGTGCTAGTGAATGCCTTGCAGTGTGGATTGGAATACTAGTCTCATTTTCTGGGACTGGACTACTGCCCGATATCATTTTTTAAAAAAGAATAATGCTCTTGTTCATACTTCTCTCAAGAAACTTTGAACTTGGTTAAGTTGACACAGCAGAATTTTAAGTATCTAGAGTTATTAATGTGGTTAATTAAAAGAACAGGAACCCTTAATGATTTAGCAAAGAAGTGAGCATTTTTTATTTTGCCAATATAACAAAGGTTAGCAAGAACTGAACAGGAAATAAATTTTTGCATGTGTATTTTGAATGTTCTTAGGAACAATTGCAGTTACTCAGCCTAGCCATGATTATGTCCAGTTAGCTAAAATCCCATTATGTGCATACAGTAAATCTGGAGTTATGAAACTCGTGTTGTATACTAAAGTGTATTTTGTTTGGGTAGGTGAGTTAATGTGAATGAATTGTAGTGCACTTGAAATGTACTTCTGAAATAATTCTTGATCTGATAAACACAAACCTTACATTTTATTATTCTCAGGCAACTACGGTGGAAGTGGAAACTATAATGACTTTGGCAATTATAGTGGACAACAGGCCTCAAGCTATGGACCCATGAAAGGAGGTAGCAGTTTCAGTGGTAGAAGCTCAGGCAGTCCCTATGGTGGTAAGTATAACTTACTAAAGTACGTATGTGTCTGTTAGGTTCCTAAAGAATACTTATTTCAACAGTCCATGTTCCCATTTTTAGGTGGCTATGGATCAGGAGGAGGTGGTGGTGGTGGCTATGGTGGAAGAAGATTCTAAAAACTAGCAGAATAATGGTAGGTATGATACAAATACTTGTTGTATATGAAGACTATACAACGTTTCACTGAGAGTAATCCTTTTCTTATCCTGTATTCAACAGGCTACACAGTTCTTAGGAGAGAGCGAGGAGTTGTCAGGAAAGCTGCAGGTTACTTTGAGACAGTCGTCCCAAATGCATTAGAGGAACTGTAAAATCTGCCACAGAAGGAGCGATGAACCATAGTCAGAAAAAGTTACTGCAGCTTAAACAGGAAACCCTTCTTAAGGACTGTCATAGCCACAGTTTGCAAAGAGTGCAGCTATTGATTTAATGCAATGTAGTGTTTAGATGTACATTCCTGACTTTTTTTAATTTGTTGTTTGTAGCTTTGTCTTTTCTTCATAAATCAGGTATATTGCCCTGTAAATTTGTGGTAGTGGTGGTAGTGGTACCAGGAATTAAAAATAATTAAGGAACTTTTAATTTTTTCCAATATTTGTGTAGTTCAGTTTTTTCTCACTGAAACTTCTTTAAATAAAGAAATGTAGTTTTAGGGTATATTCTTGCTAGGAAAAAAAATCAGTGCATTATAATCTGTATTAATTTAAACTAGAAATGCTGAATCATTTAAGAACCTTAGTTTTCTGCATATGTAACCGAATGAAATGAGTTGCACATGCAAAGGGAGAGAAAAGATGTTTGCATTAAAGCTTGTTTAGCTGTATAACTAGGAGTGAGTCATTTAAACTAGTGCTTGTGAATGATAAAAAGCTTTACTTTCAAATGAAAATTCCAGATACTTCTGGCTTGTGCATATCTTAATTTGTAGCCTTTGTTTCTTAGCCTAAGACTTATAAGTAAATAAGCCTTGAAAGAGATACTTTAAAGCTTTATTCAGTTTGCCTCCCATTTCATTGGTATATACAGGAACTACATTAAGCATTGGCAGAACAGGTTTATTACTGTTGAGGCTTAACACCCCACCCCCAACCTCAAACAGATTTAAGTGTGTGTGCACACACACTCTTTTGAATTAAAACTTTGAAACCAATGACCTGGGTCTGTTAGCTTAATTGTATAACTTCATTTGTATATATTTCTTCCCTCAAAACTGGTTCATCTATAATGGTCAATACTTCCTACTTTGTGTATTTCTGCATGCCCTCTCTTATCTGAAACTTACAGCACAGGCACAATCGCTTCAAGTTCCTTGCAAATGGGTGTAAATATTCTGACCTATGAACAAACCCAATACATTTCACACACTTTCTAATGCCTTGATTGTAGGCCTTGAAGGTGATATGAAAACCAAATGGTTCACAATCTAGCAACAGGAAATATCTGGGCTGAACATGATACATATTTGTCACTAACAGGAGTATTGTGGGCTATAAATCCATACTTTTATGCATCAGAATCGTGTGTTCAAAACTTGATAAAATTCATAAGCAGGGGTGTGTGGTCTACTCCTTCACTTACCCAAATTTGTGTACAGCCATTTCCCAGGCTATCCTTCTCAACCTGATCAGACTTCTCTTTTAACTATTGCCAGAGCAGTGCTTTCTGTCAGTACACATCCAGAAGAGTAGGGCACAGTGAGTAGAAGAAACTCAGACACTTGCCAGTATGATGCTGGATTTTTTCTTCTGTTACTACTTCTCTAGGCCAATGAACAGTATCAGGTAAACAATTCCAGTATAGGAATGGATTATCAGACACTATAAAACGTTGCTCTAAAATTGTTGTAGGTTCAACCAAATGTGTATATTGGGCTTGTACAAGGCATACAGTGGTGGTGGTTGTATAGAATTCTATGGTTAAATCTCAAAAAGTACAAGTGTGCTTAAACAAGGGTCAAGCACTGATACAGCCCCGGAGTGCTATAATATCATAATTGTATATACAGCGGTACCTCTACTTACGAATGACTCGACTTACGAATGTTTCTACTTACGAATGGAGCTCCGCCCGCCATCTTGGATGCTGTTTAGATAGGATTTTTTCTACTTACGAATTTTTAGATAGGGTTGCTTCGACTTACGAATTTTTTCTCCCAGTGCATTCCTATGGGATTTGACTTACAATTTTTTTCGACTTACAAATGTGTGTTTGGAACGCATTAAATTCGTAAGTAGAGGTACCACTGTATTAAGGTGGGAGTTGGGTAGTTGGCCAACAGGAAACAAGTGTTCTATAATCCAGTAGGCAAAATGTGTAGAAGGGCATCACTTTGGTATTGTGAAATGGAATCCTCCCATTACTAAACTGCATATGCAGATTTCTTCTTAGAAGAGTAGAGTAGATGTAAATCACCCCTTTCAGGCCTACTGTTGATTGTAGGGACAGAACCTAGAGGATGAGTTTTTCTGTTCTTGTTGGAGTGGGAGAGGGTGGGACCTTGATGGCACACAGGGGGAGGGGGAAACCAATTTTATAGTGTGTTAATCTGTTCTGCTATTCTTAATCATGCAATCTGAAAGTTGCCAGTTGTTGGTGCCAGTGACTTAGACCTAGTTCTCTGATGTGGAGAAGTGTAAGCAGAGGACAGCAATTAACCAGCTCTAAAGACTTTAGGATGTACCTCTTAGCCAATGTGTGGATCAAAGGAGACTCAGACAGGACTTCCTGCAGCCTATTGTGTATGTGGACCAGTCAGCATATTTAAAGAATGACAAGGCAGCGACAGCACCAGCTTCAACTTCCAGAAAAGTGAAAGCATAAAATACTATGCTGATAGTGAGCAGCTTTCCAAAAGCTAGTTAAAACTGCCTATCACTGCTGAAATATCGAAGAAAGTCTAGCAAGAGTTCTTCACCAGTTGGAACCTCCTTGAGTCATAGCTACTTGAGTTCACCCAGTCATAGGTCTAGCATTTAGACCTGAAAGGAAGGGGAATGAGAATAGGTAAGGTTCGTCTCTAACACTTTTAACGAATTAAAAGAGCTACTCTTTCCTGAACAAGGTAAGAAAAATCTCTTTGACTTGCAGATTGTTGAAGAAACTTCTGCTTGACCAGATGTGGATTTCTTGCCTGCTGGGAAACCTGTGGCTTGGTAAGACTCTAGTACAATATAAAACATTGATGTGCCCATGACTGTATTCTTGGCTTTGAATATCCGGCATCTGTGATAAGGAACTATGCAAAAACCAGGTGAGTGCCAGTACTTAATCATTGTACTTCCATACTATGAAATGTGAACAATGCAGCATTAAAATTGTAATTCTCATCTGACTGATGTATAGGGAAGCTATAACTGGTGACTTTTAGCACTGATACAGCTTTAGAAAATGTTTCATGTTATTTTAGTAACGCAAGAATCCTAAAAGATAGGTCAGTGTTATCCAGATTGCTTAAAGGTGGCTGAAGTGTAGTAGCTTGTCTGATGAACTGCTTGCTGAAGCAAGATTTTATATGGGACTTAGCCTTGCACATAGTGAAATGGTTTCTACTGGATGTAGCCTTGCACATAGTGAAATGGTTTCTACTAGATTACATCTTTTGGTAATAATTTCCCACAACTTAAATGATAAGTAGATTTTTAAAATAAAAACTGTATTTCATGTTCATTAGTAGACGGGTAACTCCCCGTTTCCGCAGGGGTTGCGTTCTGGGTCAAAGCACACGTCGGTGGAGTGCGTATAAGCCTGCCCCCAGCCCTCCTTTTTACAGGTCCAAAAGGACTTGTGCATCAGTTGGATGTGCCTAAAATGATCACTGCCTGTAATTAGATTTGGGCAAATCCAATGCATAAAGTCAACCTGAATTCTGACCACCTTTGCACACCTGTTGGAACTGCAGATTTTCTGTTGGTAATATTATTAATTACTGAATTTCAGACAAGAAAATAATTTCCTCCTCTGGAAGTTGAGTACCTGATGTCCCTAACAAATAATTGGTATTCAGGTAACCCAAGTCTTTAAGAATGGCTTCTTAGTACTGTATCTTGGTTGGGCTTTCCCTGCATATCTCAATAAATACTTAAATTCTGTCTTGCCTTATTCTCCATCTGTGTTAGGTCTGCATGCTAATGAATGTAGGTTCATGGTTCCATATCTTCTTCCCCTGTTGGGCACCTAGGCTTTTGTCAGCATTATATTCTCACTCCTATTCAACCATGAACTTTGACAGGGAACATTTATAATTGTTGACTTCTCCCGTCTTCAGACACACGTGTCAAATGTAGTGCAAATGTTTAATGGGAGAGCACACAGTGCTACAAGGCCACGTCTCTTAATTTGCCTCTTATCTAAAACTGCTGCACTAGACGTTGCAGTTTGCTGCTGCCGTTGCCCAGCACCGGAGTGGCAAACGGCAGCTCTGCTTATTTTCTCTTTTCTAAAATAGGGACTCGGCCAAGCTGCTTGTGTGCTCATTTTGCACCTTTCCGCCCTACACACAACAGAACGTAGATTTGGGGTGAGTGTATGTGCTTCTGTTTTCTTCCTCCTCTAGTAGGAGGGTGCCGGCTTTGTGCCTAGGAAAGAAAGTCCTGAATCCTCGGTGAACTTGCTTACGTACTGTCCCAAGGCTGCATGTTTGGTGAGGTGTTTAGAAGATTTGGGGAGAGAAGTGCAGGCAGAGCAAGTGTTCTTCAATAACTAGTTGGCGAAGCTGGGATACTCCTTAGCTTTACAATCTTAATGTGCTAAACTTGCATTTTCTCTTCTACTCTGCAGGGTAGAACAAAGACAACCATCTCCACAAGTTGAAAGAGGATGTGAAATACGCTGATAGCCTATGATAGGTGAAAGTGATTGAAGTGTGACATCTCCCACTCACCTTGTTCAAACTCTTAAAATAAAGTGTCATAAATTATGAGTTGGCCAATCTTTCCAATCGTATGTGGCTATTAGGACTTCATTTCTACATCACTGCCCGCCCATTTACTAAAGATTTCCTTCCAGCTTCCACAGTGTTAAAATCGAAGAGTTTTGAATTACTCAAGTGAATGTGGGTAACCTTCCTTTAGTTGTATGGACAACACACCCCTGGTTTTACAGCAGATTTGGCTAGCCTGATTTAACTGTAAATAAATCTCAGCCTTTGAAAGAGAAAAAAAAATAACCTGACAAAATTTTATCAAATATTTTTTCACATTATAAAAGGGGAATTCAGGGCTCAGCAAGGCAGTGTCCTGATAGGGTTGCTGTCGACAGACCTACGTGTATTGTGTAGTTGGAGATGTTCTGGAATACAATATTGCATGTTTTTAATAATACGAATGACATGCATTTGTGTCACTCATGCTTTCACCTGCAAAAATGTGTGTAGCAGCCGGGAAAGACTTTGTGTAGGATGAGTAGGCAATACTATGAACAGCCTTCATAACTAATGTTATATACATACTGTTTTCTAATTAGTAACAGGTTCCTGCATACAAAATGGCCGTAAAGCTAAAGAAATTACAGCACTACTTTTAAAGGTTTAAAAGGGTGCTTGAAATCCATGAAACTGAAGTACACCATTGCTTGCATTTAAATAATAATAATCATAAGTAGCTATAGCTGTAATTTGAAGTTTGAAAGCTTATAAAGTCACCCTATGTGTACTTAATTTGGCTTCTTCGAAACTACTTTGGTCTTCAGTTTGTGTTTTTTATTCTAATACAGTATCAAACTACAGGTAATAATATTAGGTAAGGAATATTATTTCGGGTGAGATTAATTAACTACTGCCATTTCCAGTGCTAGTTTGAGCTGCTGCACTAATAAAAATAAAAGCTGTATCCTGTACTCCATAACATAATGAGTGACCTCTAACAGAGTCATTGAGTCCAACTTTCAGTGTAGGGATATTACCCATCATGGCCAAACTCACGTCTTTTGAGATTAAGAGTGAAACATTACACTAAGTAAAAAATTGTTGCACGGTGAGACATGTTGGATGTCTCACCCATTAGCTTTCCAGTAGGGATGTCCAACAGGTTGATTGCGATCTACTGGTAAGATTCCCTGCAATGGCATGGTAGATCTCTCTAAAAAAACCTCAGCAACTTTGACCTGAACCCCCACAAAACGGGGCTTTTCTCCCTAAAAAAAGTTCAACAACTGAACCCCCCCAGTTCAGGGGGTAGATCATTGCCAGATTTTAATTCTGAAAGTAGATTCTCAGGAGTTGGCCACCCCTGCTCTACAGGTATATTGGCCCAAGTTGAAACCCTTGTGGTAAGGCCACATTCTAATGAAACAATCTAGGCCAAGAGTATATGCAGTTTATTTTTTAATGTACAAAATCTAAAAATTATTACTTAGAGCATACATTTGTATGCAAAGCAAAATTTCAGCTTTAAGGACACAATCCAGCCCCAAATTAAGCATATTGATGCTCCATTCATTTCAATGAAAGAACAGTTTTAATTCTTGTAATGAGCCTCCAGTTATTTTGGCTGGGCTGAGCCCTACAATACTCCTTTAGTATGTGTGTTTACTAACACTACATTCAATCTCTTATATTAAAGCAAAGCGTAAAAATTTTCAAGGAACTGCAAACATTCCATTCATATCATATCAAACAATGTTTATGAAAACAAGATTGGTCTTGTAAGTAATTAGGATTAAAAGTCTTAAATCACCCTTGATATACAGTTAGGTAAAACAAATTATAGGAACAGTATATAAATAAGAAATTTTGAAATATTTACACTAGAACAGGAACTAGCCGAGTTGCTGCTATATAAAAAAAAAGAACTAGTATCTTATAAAATTACTACCCATTGTGCATACATTTGCCTTACACCGATTTTAAGTGTATTCATATAGTTAACGCTAAAGAGACATTTGTGTAAAGTCACTTTGGGGGGGGGAGAAATATTTTGCATCCTAGGAAGTCCTAGGAGTAGAAAATACAAATTGAAAAAATAGTTGTTGAGAGAACATTAGTCTCCCTGATCTTCATATTTTAGTCTCTGGCTTCTTGCTCTTAGGAATAAGAAAGATGGTGCCATCTCTTGTTTGCTGCAGTGAGTAATCATTAAGTGAATAAGGCTTGCCATCTTCATCCCGAAGCATACGGAAGACCTCAACGTACAGGGTGCTCAGCTGCTTTTTCAGCAGTCGCAAGCTCTTGTCGTTTTCTGCTTTCTCTTTGAGGAGCTTCTCTTTCTCATCCTTGAGATAACCTAAGTCGTGCTCCAGCTCGGTTATGTTTTCCAGTTTCCTTTTGCGGCAGTTCTGAGCAGCCACTTTGTTCTTGCCTCGCCTTCGTATGTCACGAATCAGAGTAAGCTGTGCCTCACTGAACTGCTCCTTGGACATCATTTCATTGAAGTCATCCACAGGGAGATTGATTATTTTTTCAATGGGGAAAGGGATACACAGAGCTTTTGCCCTAAGCTCATCTCTGCTGAAATGAGCATCAAGTTGGCTGGAGGACTTGTCCTTCACAAACGGAGCTTCAGCATGACCAGGGTTTTCAGGCAATTCTTTTTTGGGTATACTTGTGAGCTGCGATTCAGGATTTGAGACGCACTGTCCTGGCGACGGAGACAGCGGAGCATAGAACTGAAATGAATGCATTTTAGCATTGCTCTGTGGCACGCTTCCAGGAGCACTATCCATCTCTTCCATTTCAGAATCGCTGTATCCAAATCCTGTATCTCTAGAGATGGAAGATGACCCAACAGAATGAGTGGGAGATGTTGTGCTGGGACTCGCATTCAGCGAAATGCCAGAATCAGAATCGTTGCGTTCTGGGGCATTTCCTGAAAGGTCACGGTTAAAAGCTTTGCACTGAGCAAACTCTGAAAGATCGATAGGTTCGTTTAAAAATCCAGCAATTGCCTGGTCCACAAAATTTGGTGGTGGGGGAGACGTGTTCATATTCACACCAACGAAGGAAGAGTAGAAATCCTCAGGAAAATCAGTGCTTGTGCATGATGTGGTGTTTTGGCTAAGATCTTCTGGCAGTAGCATGCTGGAAAAGGAAGATTCCAGAGGGCTCAGGTACTCTGGACTGCAGTTAGCAACTTCTTTCTCCATATCAGGTAATGAATCATAAAAGCTAAAGTTCATATCAGCCTCTGCTGATGCATTTTCCAAGCATGCATTTGGGGTTACTTCAACCAGGTTATTATTCTGAATGTTAAGGCACTATAAGGAAATAGGAGAGAGAAGTTCAGCAATGATATATACAGGATGAAGTTTTACCGTGTGACAGTTAACATTGTGCACCTAGCAAGCTATCCAGTCAATGCATTTCTTGTGCTTTAGAGGTGATACATTTGGCTGTTGTCCCTTTTTTCTATTGCTTCTGTATATCCGACGGGGCCAGAAGAACTGGCCATACAAAGCAGGAATTGGGAGAAATGCACGCAACTGCAAACACTCCCTTTTAGCCTGTGTAAACTTCTATGATGTGAATAATTGGGATAAGGGGAAAGGGAGGGGCATCTGAGACGTTGGAAACTATAGCTTGCAGCATTTTGCTTTTTCAGTCACCTGTTGCCTTTCACTATACCGAAGTTGCATTCTAAAAAGATGCCTGCCATATACAGTCATACCTCGACATCCGAACCCTTTGACTTTCAAAGGTTCCGACTTCCAAAGTCGACAACCCCCGGAAGTCCTTTCGCCGTGCGCGTGTTCTGTGCATGCGCAGAAGTGCGAAATCGCGCGTGCGCTGTGGCGGCACTTCAACATCCGAAAACCTCAACTTACGAAGACGGCTGTGGAACAGATCGTCTTCGTAAGTCGAGGTACCACTGTATTTAAATAAGTTATTGGAGGCAATCTTCCCTCAAGTAAACATTTCTGTATTAGGAATTTGCATCTTCCCGTTTACATTCCTACCCCCACCTTTAAAAAAGTTGCTTTAATTTCCTTGATAGTTGTGGAAGTCACTGTTGCTTTGGAGTACAGTGGTACCTCGGGTTGCAAACACTTCAGGTTACAGACTCTGCTAACCCAGAAGTAGTACCTCGGGTTAAGAACTTTGCTTCAGGATGAGAACAGAAATCATGCTCTGGCGGCACGGTGGCATCAGGAGCCCCCATTAACTAAAGTGTCTCAGGTGAAGAACAGTTTCAGGTTAAGAAAGGACCTCCAGAACAAATTAAGTTCTTAAACCGAGGTACCACTGTACTCACTCGACAATGTTTTTTTTAAAAAGCTGCATGCTTTCTCTTCCATGTCTACTGTCTTAACATTTCATGGGCTGGATAAAGCTGAGAAAGGGCTTCAGAGAAGTCTTCAGCTGCTTATCTAAAGAGGCAATACCTTGGCAGAAACGCTAATCACTCCATTCATTGTGCAAATTGAATGTTCCGTAGAGAAAAGTGCTACATAGTGAACTGGGGTTTCTGTTCAGCTTCTTGGAAGTGCAAAACAAACGCTATTCCCCTCCTTGCTGTACAGACCCTAGGAAAACCAGTAAAGCAAGCCTTACTAGGGGATAGTAAGCCCCAAGCTCAGTGGAGCTAAATTTACATGAACTCACTAGGCTCAGCGCCTCCCGTCAACTAAGTCAGGTGCTTTGAAGACCCAGCCACGCCACTGTTCACCCTTCTCCCTGCCAGGCTCCCAGGTGCTTTTCAGCAATGGGCAGTAGTGCTGCTTTTAATCAGTCACCAGTTTTCCATCAGGCAGCGGCTGCCCACCATCTTGGTTACACAAAATGAGGGGCCCCAGCCCGTGAGCTATAAAATTTAGATCTATTGGCCAGGGCATTGCATTTTAGGTAACACAAGATGGTGGCCTGCTAGAATGGATCAGTCAAGCCTAAGCACAATTCAAAAAAGTAGTGCAGCCCCACAGAAGCATGTTTCGGAGGCCTGCCAGAACCACTACTTGATCCTGGTTGGTTGGGTTGGGGATATACCGAGAAAAGACCCCACCCCAAGTCCAGTGCCAGCCCTGAGACTCAAGATTACGATTTGTATTGAAGGTTAGAAACTCAACACAAACTTCTTGAGCAGAGCAGGCGTTGCTTTTGAATAAAAAGCATGCAAAGGTTTGGATTGAAAAGGAAACTGCCGATACGGGCAAACCTTTTGCTTTTCATGTTCTTCTAAAAAATACTGGTGGGTGAGTAAACGTAACAACCTTTCAAGCTGCTACCTTCATCCTCATAAACCCAAAATTTAATTTTGTAAATACACAGTAGTTGCAAGACGACAGGAGGACCCACCGTCCAAGGGCAAAAATGTCAAAACTTTTGATGTGCCTTTTTTTAGTATAAATATTTGCCCCCAGTATCTGGCTACTTATTTGAAGTGTTATTTAATAGTAATAATAAATTTGATTATTTAGTCATTCGTTCAAGCGCTGACTGCTGTTACCTGCAGCTCTGGAATAGACAGCAATTCTTCCCAAACTTGTTCTATATCTTGTGCGGTCTCAGCATCTGCCGTTGTCGACTCTGGAATGGTAGACTGAAGGAGAGACGGGTCAAGTGGGATCATCCGATCAGATTCAACAAAGACCTGGTTGCTGTCCATCTCAGAAGGTGCTGCTGGCAGAAATTCAGCAGAGGGAACCTGGAATACCAGGCAACAGATTTTATTTATTTTTTGGTCAGTTATGCTTGAAACCCGCTGGCTCTTAGGTTGGCTTGTGGCAATGAAAGAGGTATTTCGTAGTAGGGACATAGGCAGCTGCTTTATAGCAAGTCCTGTCCTTGTCCATCTAGCTCAGTATTGTTTACACTGGCTTGCAGCCGCTTTCCAAGGTTTCAGACTAGAGATTTGCCTAGGCCAACCTGGAGGTGCCAGGGATGGAACTAGAGAAAGCAATATGTTGGTAGGACAATCTGTACATTCAAATGTGTTTGCTGCATAATGCATGCCATTAAGCAGGACACTGCAATCACAGGATCACAAAATTGTAGAGTTTGAAACTCCCTCAAGGATCACCTAGCCCCAACCCCCTGCAATGCAGGAACCTTTTTGCCCAGGGTGGGGGCTGAACCCACGACCTGAGATTAAGAGTCTCATGCTCCACCAACTGAGCTATCCCGGCCCCCCGATAAAGAGACAGAAAGGAATTTTAATTGTTGTAAAGGAGAGGCCAGATTAAAAACAGACTTGCAAGATTTACCTGGTCATCAGCAAACAAGAAAGTCTCTGCCAAAAGCTGCATACAGTCATCAAAGAACAGGTCATCTGCATCTTGTTTGGAGATATGAACGCTCTGTAGATTGAAGTTAAAAAATAGCAAATATGTAATACTTCTACTAAGTTCAGGCAACCTGTTCCTTTATATATTGGGAGATATCTCTCCATGGAGTTTTATTTTGAAATAAAAAAGGCACAAAAAAGCACACCACAATGCAACAAGATCACTAAAGAAACAAACTTTCTGGTTGCAATCATTAATATCTCCTGGGTGTGCTTGCGGGAGAATTAGAATAAAGGACACTAAGAAAAATCTCATTAAGTATTGAAAGACTGGCTATACAAGTTCTATATTGGATAGATAGTAAACAGAAAATATATAGGCATCTGTACTTTCTGGAATTTCATCAGAAGTTTCAAGAGAACCCATGGAGCAATAAATGGAAACCGTAGCACTAGGATAAAAAACAATGCGATTCCTTACTTCCTGAATAAGTTTGTATATAACCATAGTCTCACAAATTGTATCAATCCCCTGCTGTTCAGATAGTTTGCTCTGGAGACTTGCAGTAACATTCTTTAGGAAAGGGGGTGGTACCCAAAATGTAGATCACATGACAAAAAGTTGGGGAGGTTTTTTTTTTTTTACCTGTGAATAATTATTGGATGTGATGGCATTTCCTGATTCAATGGCTTGAGCAGGCTGAATAGGAACAAATTCTCCTGTTTCCTCATCCAGCTGCAGCTGGTCTAGGAAGGCTTTTTCTTGCTCTTTCTGAAGCTGCTCTTGTCTCTCCCTCTCAAGCTTCTTCTGTTTTTCATACTCATATTCCTTCCGTCTTTGGCTAAAATCAAAAACTTCACGCCTTGCTCCGAGATCTATATCTTGCCTCCAGAGAATGTCGATCAGATTCATATCCTGTATGTGTAAAAAACAACAACCCAGTATGGATAATAATATTGGATCTTCAAACTTTTTTTCTTTACATAGTTTTCAAAACAGGTGCTGTCTCATCTAAGTTGATTTAAATCAGGGTTTTCCAATCTTGGGTCTCCCAGCTGTTTTTGGACTACAACTCCCATCATCCCTAGCTAGCAGGACCAGTGGTAAGGGATGGCAGGAACTGTAGTCCAAAGACAGCTGGAGAAACCCAAGTTTGGGAAACTGCTTTAAATGGAATCAAAGGACTGTAAACTACACTCTGGGTATTCTCCATTGCATGATGGTACAAAATTCATGATATATTTGACTTACTCCCCGCCCCGCCGCCTCCCCAAAAAAGGTTAAGATGTGACTTCGTGGCTTCATAATAGAGTTTCGGTCCTGAGCACTAGCTTCAGATTAATGTAGCAGTCACCACAACAGTAGGATTTATTTGTGAGTAAACATGCACAGTAGCAACTTCATGGCTGTAAGCACTAGCGATTGTTCCATTAAACCTAATGGGACTTCCTTATAAGTGAAACCCAGGTTGCCTGCGTTGTAAATATGCATTACAAATTTGAAGTAATGGACCAGTGGCATGCATTAATTAGCAGTGACAGTTTCCAAAGCGCGATTACAGGATTCTATTACAGACGAATATTACAGAATGCTTTTAATAAAATGTAAACACCTTAATGTGTCACGTCCCCCCCCCCAAAAAAACCTTCATTCTGATATAGCTGCTATTCATTCAAAATTGCAATGAGAAAGCTGTCTTTGAAACCTGATATTTTTGGAGCGCTTCCAGAGGGATCTGTTTATTGAGCTTTAATCAGGGAATTTGTTCGTAGGGGGGGGTGTTAGACAACATCGGCTATTTAAATGAGCATTTGTCCTTATTTGTTGGGAACCTAGACGGTAAAGGTAAAAAGGTAAAGGACCCCTGGACAGTTAAGTCCAGTCAAAAACGACTATGGGTTGCGGCGCTCATCTCCTTGCATCAAAGCACATTCCAGTGCGTGGTCCTGCAAAAGTCTGGTCTTTTGGGAACGCATGTTCATTGCACAAGACCTCTTAATCAACTATAGTGGCACAAGCTGAATTGGTCGGTAAGCGACTGAAACCCACCCAGAAATAACAACAATCTGGAAACACCCTTGGCCTTAACAGGTTTTTAAAAAAAGGAAAACGGGAAGATCCTTTATATCATACCATTTGGTCCATCTAGCTCAGTAATGGCCATGCTGACTGGCAAGTGGCTCTCTAGAACAGGGGTCAGCAAACTTTTTCAGCAGGGGGCTGGTCCACTGTCCCTTAGACCTTGTGGGAGGCCAGACTATTTGGGGGGGGGCAGGCACCTTTCTGATTGGCTGAGGAAATGCTGCAAGGGGGTGGAGAGGGGCCAAGTTTTGCTGAGTTCGGAAAATGTATTTAACCCACTGCACAACAACATGAAGGTGTGCCGTTTGCCATCTGCTGCACCTATTGATTTTGTCTGACAGAACCAATAAAATAGTTTTTAGAACTTTGGAATTTTGCTGACACAGTGCGAGTGGGGGGGGGGGGAGATGAATAAATTCCTATGCCCCACAAATAACCCAGAGATGCATTTTAAATAAAAGGACACATTCTGCTCATGTAAAAAAACACTGATTCCCGGACCGTCTGCGGGCCGGATTGAGAAGGCGATTGGGTCAGATCCAGCCCCCGAGCCTTGGTTTGCCTACCCATGCTCTAGGAGCAGGCATCCCCAAACTTCGGCCCTCCAGATATTTTGGACTACAATTCCCACCATCCCTGACCACTGGTCCTGTTAGCTAGGGATCATGGGAGTTGTAGGCCAAAACATCTGGAGGGCCGCAGTTTGGGGGTGCCTGCTCTAGAATTTCACTGACGAGTCATTATCCCCATGCTGCAAGTTGCAAGGGGTTATGGCTGGCAAGCAGCAGCTTTGCAGTTTTCATACTGCGGATCAAGTTCTGAGTGGGATACAACTCTGCAATGTTGTCTGGGTGAATTAGAACCCCTGTTGCAGCTTGAAAGCTGGGCTGAAGTTGAGATTAAGAAACAACGAACCTGCATTGTTATTCACTGCTTTTACCTCCGTACTGCATGGTGGGCAAAGGCAGTAGTGCATGACAGCCCTGCAGTGTAGTGTTCTACTCTTATTGCTTAATCCCCCGTCCAGTGAAGCTTACTCCCTATTCTGTAACACTGGTTGACCCTAACAAAGGTAAAGGGGCCCCTGACCATCAGGTCCAGTCGTGTCCGACTCTGGGGTTGCGGCGCTCATCTCGCTCTATAGGCCGAGGGAGCCGGCGTTTGTCCGCAGACAGCTTCCGGGTCATGTGGCCAGCATGACAAAGCTGCTTCTGGTGAACCAGAGCAGCGCACGGAGCGCCGTTTACCTTCCCGCCGGAGCGGTTCCTATTTATCTACTTGCACTTTGACGTGCTTTCGAACTGCTAGGTTGGCAGGAGCAGGGACTGATCAACGGGAGCTCACCCCGTTGCAGGGATTCGAACCGCTGACCTTCTGATCAGCAAGCCCTAGACTCTGTGGTTTAACCCACAGCGCCACCTGGGTCCCATTGACCCTAACAAAAGTCTTTGTTAAACTGTGAATTTTCCCCATTTGTGAATGGCCCAACACAACTTACTTTTCTTGTATGATTTGGAGAACATTTAAACAGGGTGTAAGGGTGAGCTTAGGGCAAATTACCTTGTCATAAAAGCCATAAAATTATCCTGACGTGCATAAGACCAGCAGGATCAAAGCACTAACTGCATTAATATATTGCTCCCCGTACTAGCAGTTAAAGCTTCAAACACAAAGTCCATGTTGTAGGCACAAGACAACAATGGAGTGGGGGGGAAGAAATAAGCAATTTTAACTTATTCCCCCTGCAATTCTGCTGTTCACCCCCTGCCTTAAAAAAACAGCTGTTCCAGAAAGTCAGCGAACCGTGTTGCAGAACACAGGAGGTAGCACTGGGGGCTGCAGGGGGAATTGGCAAAAATCACCTCCACGGCATGTTGGTCCATTTCACAAACAAACAAAAACACATCTGCAGAAGGGCAAGTCTGGACCTGACCCACTGAAGTTTTCAGATAATGTATTCGCTAAATAACATCTGGACTGGGATTCACATGAAGAAATTAGGTGGTGATAAGTTTCTCACGAGTAAGAAGAGAATTCAGGGTTGCCCAAGGAAAAGCAGGAGCCCCACTAGGTTCGAGACACAAAAGGAAAGACTTGTGGACAACACAGCATGAACTTCTGCAATTGACCGTTGCACAATATGGCAATGAATGCTGGCTTACGATGGCTACAGCCACAATAGCTAGATGCAGAGGCAGCATTCCTTTGGATACCATATGCTGGGGACAAACAGGGAAGGGTTATTGCTTTCCTGTCCTGCATTTGGACAGATACTACAGGAAACGGAATTCTGGACCAGATGGGCCATTGATCTGCTCCAACAAGGTGATTGCGATGTTCCTGCATGCCCATGGCTATATTCACCAAATTCCAGGCTTTCCCTCTAACGTCTATCTTTCTAATTAAAGTATATTTCAAACCTCTTCCAAGGAGATGCCAAATTTCACTAGGAAAGGGGTAAAAACGAAGAGAAGCTGAAAGAGTTATTATGGCTGTCCACAGTAAGAGTTTGGTCCCTCCAGACTGCCATGGTAGAACGAACTAATTAAGTCTGGCAATAAGGGAGAATGCTGCAATATGGCAGGGCTTCATTAAAGGCCAGTAGTTTACCAGCTGCTCACCCTCTTCTCTCATGGCAGATTTGAAATGTCTCCTTCATCTCTGAGCATTTGCAATATGTTCTGGATAAAAATGGCAGGATCTGGATTTTAGATTCCGTTTCTAAGTTGCTCATCGTTTTCAGAGTGCCATTGACTGGGCTGCTGCCTCTGCCAAAGCGAGAAGCAAAGATCAAGTGCTTCTCTGCAGTCCTCAGCATGTCAGATGACTACATGTCTTTCCCAAGTTTGCTTTCAGCTGTGACCAGAGCCGTCTTTCCCAGCAAGTGGGGGAGCTGCGGGGCTTTGCCAGCGGCCTCCCCTTTCCCTGCACGCACACTTGTGCCCCGCCAACTATAAGGCTGGCGTGCAGCTTGCCTCTGCAAGGATCGTTCTCCTCCTGAGGCGGCTTGGGAGAGAGTTGTGCCCCTCCGGATGGCTGGCAGTGCGCAGCTATGGCCACCCCAACACTATCCGTGGTAATTTGGGGGCGCTGGGCGGATATTTGCACCCCAGCGACGCATCTGCTAAAGACAGCCCTGGCTGCGACAGTAGAAATGAATAGAAAACAATTGTACAGAAAATGGCATTCGAGAAGCACTGTGGCTTAAAAGCCGTAGCCACGACGACAGCTGCTTTTGAAACTTGGGACCTGTTGGCATGAAAGTTATTGCACAGGCTGTTCAGAGTAGTTGGGAGGGCGGAGGAATAAGCCAAATCTATGCAAAATGAGATGAGAGCAACTCCCTTTTAAATGCTTTATATCTTACATTACATTACATTACATTACATTACATTACATGGCAGGGAGTTGGACTAAGTGACTCTCAGGGTCCCTTCCAACTCGACAATTCTGATTTTATGATGCAATGACTTTTTCATTAACTGGAATCTTCTTAATATGATAATTTGCAGGCGCTCTGTTTCATTAATTTTAAATAAAGCTTCCACCCCCACCCCACCCCCCATAAAAAAGTATTTAAGGTAAGGCTACGTTCCAATTAGATTGATTTCTACAAATTTATGTTCATAAATATTTCTTACGGTTCCTGTAAATGCTTGCATTGACTGCCAAGTTCAGATGAATATCAAAATGAGGCTGAATGTGTTGCTAATTCTACACAAGATTAATAAACAGTACATAACACATAACACATGTCTTGCTAACCACATCCTTCAGAAGAATTTACTGCTGATAAAGAACAACGCAATGGTCTGTCATGTGACTTGCTCCATAAGAAGACTTTTGTTCTCTTTTTTTTGTTGTGCAAGTTCCCACATTATGTCAGAGGAAATAGCTGTTTGGGCAGATCCAAGAAAGGGGAATGCCCAAGGAAAAGGACTAGGCTTTCAACACCTGTGAAAGCATGTGTTTTGGACAAGAAGGGTTTTCAACTAAACCCTTGAACAATAATTTGGATATTAAGTAGTTTAACTATAGTCTCAGCAGGCTTGATTAATAAGTATTACTATTTTACATTTTTATCCTGCACCAAAAGCTTAGGGGAAGCACAACTATTTGACGTTTAGAAGACATCTGAAGGCAGCCCTGTTTAGGGAAGTTTTTAATGACTGATGTTTAAATGTGTTTTTAATCTTTTGTTGGAAGCCGCCCAGGGTGGCTGGGGAAGCCCAGCCAGATGGGCAGGGTATAAATAATTATTTATTTATTTATTTATTTATGTGGGGAGTCCCATTGTGAATGCAGAAATCAGTTTGCTAACATAGTTATTCAGTTGGATACCACCCCGTGGTCCTTTTCTTCTTTTGTACTTAAAACAACCATGTTGAGGTAGGTTTAGAGATAAAGGCTGGCCTAAGGTTTCCCAGTGAACTTGATGACTGACTGGGGATTTGAGTGCTCACAACTGCAATCCAACGGTCTAACTCAGTGTTTCCCAAACTTGGGTTCCCAGCAGTTTTTGGACTACAACTCCCATCATCCCTAGCTAGCAAGACCAGTGGTCGGGGATGGTGGGTACTGTAGTCCAAAAAAACAACTGGAGACCAAAGTCTGGGAAATGTTGGTCTAACTCAGGCATCCCCAAACTCAGCCCTCCAGATGTTTTGGGACTACAACTCCCACCATCCCTAGCTAACAGGACCAGTGGTCGGGGTGATGGGAATTGTAGTCCCAACACATCTGGAGGGCTGAGTTTGGGGGTGCCTGGTCTAACTATTATACCACCCTGAGTCTCCATAATGGCCTGTGCAGGACTGGGAAATGGTGGTGTCAGAGACGCTGATGCGGCTACTCTAGAGTAACGACTCCTCGCAGCATAGTCCTTTTAGACTTTTATTAAGTGCTGATTATTTACAGTGCTCAGAGCGATCTATATACATGCTTTCGGTCAGGTGTCAGTACCTCCGAATGGAGGTTGGCGCGTTTTCTTCCAGCAAAGAAGCTTGGGGAGACCCAGCCTCTTCCCCCGACGTTTTTTGCGCAATTCCGGAGTCGGGGGGATTGGCCTTCCCCCCGGGCTCCCCCCTTCCTGTCCCACCTGGGTCAGTGGCTCCGCAACCTTGCCTGAGCCTCGGACACCACTTCCTCCTGATTCTCCGCTGGAGGCAGAGCTCTCCCTGCTCTCCCCAGCGCTTGGGGATGGGCTGGACCTTAAGATGGGAGGGACCTCTCGGTATCCCCTGTCCCTCACAGGTGGGCTCAGGTGTTTATTTCTCAGAGCACAGGTATTAATGTGCTTATAACAACTACAGTGGAACCTCAGTTCTCGAACGCAATCTGTTCCGGAAGACCGTCTGAGTTCCGAAACATTCGAGAACCGAAAACTCACTACGGAAGCCTCAATTCAATGGAGAAAATTGAAAAACACGCAGCGGAAGCCGCTCGACTTCCGAGACGCGTTCGAAAACGCAAGCATTTACTTCCGGGTTTTCGGCGTTGGGCTTCCGAGACGCTTGAAAACCAAGGTACCACTGTATAAGGTCCGTTCAGGTACAGGTAGGAAACGCAGGCATTTATGCTAGTATCAGGGGTTAGTTTGTCTGAGTGCTCAGGCTTGGAAGCTGTTCTCGGCACCACCCAGGAATCTTTGAAACAGCAAGAAATAAAATTGCCCCATGGCATGCACAGAGTGCCTTTGCCTCACCACTGAGTAATCGCTACCTCTCCCCTCACACTCACGCTTACAAGATCAGCGCTACCTAGGCTAATGATATGGCTTCCCAGCGGGCTTAGGCATGAACCCCTCTCTTTTTTGAAATCAAATGCTGAATGGCATTTGGTGTTTTTACTCATTTACTGATATGCTTTTCCAGAGCCTGTTCCGAGCCACATTGCTAAGCTTAGTCTGGACTTATAAAAGGCAGTTTTAATAAGATAAACATAAATGTTAAACAATTCACATTAAGCAGCCATCTGGACCCCAACGGAAAATTTCATGTTTTAGGTTTACATATCAGCATTTGCCATCTGGGTAGTCAGTTATAGATTTTATGTGAAACTCTCTGTGTGCGTTGTAAAGTTTGGCTATTAACTCTTATTGCGCTTTAGCAAACATATTTGCATCAGGGTAAACAAAAGGAGCAAGGCAAGGGCCCCAGATTTAGAATTTTATATTAGGTGTATATAACAAAAGCATTCTGTGGTCCAAATATGTTTTAAATCCCTGCCAGGAGGCCTTAAAAATAAATTAATTATAAAAGATATTTACAGGAAAGTGTATAATGAAATTTGGGGGTAAAAGGAAAACAGGGTTTTTCAAACTGAGTGCCACCAACTCTCTGGCTCAAACGAGTTTATCTTAATAATAGTGATGCTCTACTACTGAATTGTGACCCTAATGAAACCCCACTGACCGAAGTGGGGCAGAAGCAGCTCCTTCAAATTTAGAACAAAAATGAAGCAAGCATCTTTATCTCATGCCTATGAAGGAAGGCATGTAAGATCTTGAGGTGAGTGGAAGAATTCCCTCAGAATCATGTGTCTTAAAACAGCCTCAAAAGCCGATCACACCTTTTACCTCAGAAAGAAGGTAACTGAGCCAAGTCAGAAGGGTTCCTCACTTTAAAATAATAAATTATAAACAGGTCGTCTTGTTTTAGTGGCACTGGATGAGCTGTATGGTTCTGGCAGTAAGTGTTGCTGTCACTACCCATGATTTGGACGGCCATTATGCCTCACTTTTATTTAAGAGTAAAGCCAATAGCTTCTTTCCCCCTTGTTCTCTTTCTAATTCTTTCTCACCTTGCTAGCCAGAACCCAGAGGCATCTGCCCATGCAGCCATTTCGAAACCATCCAAGCAAAAGGCTTCAGGGAAAAGGGGTAACTGAAGAATATATGCTTTTATACCATTGTGGGATGAAGTTTGCTTTTCACCAGATTGAATACCGTTCCCTCCCCCCTCCCCCCTCCCGAATGTTTTAAATTCCACGTGACCCACTTTCCTTATAATAAACAAATTTTTGAATAGTTGCCTGCAGATTTCATTCCGCTGCACTTGAACACTATTTTGCTACATCTGCTAGGAAACGGCATATTTTTGGTTGCAAACTGACGCCCTCGAGCTTAAAATCAGTGAGTCCGTGCATATCTAACATTCTGTTTATATGCAAAAAATGGAAGTATCCCAGCATTCACATATAAACATTGTGGGAGTAGGAAGTGTCCATGCATGCAAAGAACCTATAAATGTATGCAAGTATTCCGGTTTACCTTACACGGTCCTCGCCTCTCTCTAAGCGCACCCTACTATTAAAGAGACTGATCTGCAAACCTTCCCACCCAATCTTGCATCAGTTGTGAGTAAAAGCTCAAAACTACAAGGATGAGGAAGGGTTGAGCTACTTGCAGCAGCTTTGCTTCTCGATAAAAAGTCATTTTGATCGTGTTATTTTATTCCTCAAAACAAGTTTACATGGCTGGCTTGGCCCTCGCTATCATATTCCTTTAGTGGCTTTTGGCTCGTGGTGCTCAATAGGCCTCATCACAAATTATATGTGCAGTGTTCTCAATTGGAAGTTATGTATGATTACCCGGCAATTTTGAGTGCTTCAATTTTCAAGAAGGGGAGAAAGCATAAGACACATGCTCCAATGGTTTTATCTCAAGTATTTTCTGAGAATTCAAGAGGTATGAAACAAAATTGTAACTAGGTGGCGAAGATAATTTTCATCTGGTGGGAATGCTTCCATAAAGCATTCACGAAAGAAAGAGCCTTTCTCACTAAAACACCAGCTTTTTCAAACTGCAAATTTTTAACTGAACCTGGTGTAAGTGTTCCATTAAAAAGCTATCACTCAATTCAGAATGGGAAGCTTGAAAACCTAAACATTTTATCAGAAGAGAATCAGTTTAATACCCAACGACTGGCATTTTTCCAAGTTGTCATGTGTTTTATAAAAACAAAGAATTTTTGAAGCACTTATTTTTTTCCATCATCATTGCTGCTGCTGCTGCTGCTGCTGTTCAAGACAACCATCAGCTGTAGCAGGAAAGCCAAAACTTGCTCCTACATTTTCCATCACCGTTGGTCTTTCCCTGAAAGACCTTTAGCAAAAGGGGGGGGGGTCAAATCTCTCGAGCTGCAATGGAGAATTGTTTTGCACAGCAATTCTTCTATTCGCCACAATTTTGTATTAAACTGTCTTTAACAGTATGATGCAACGATGACTTCTTTAAACACTTGAGCATGCTAATGGAAAGGTGGGACAATTCAACAAATGTCTACATGCGTACATCTATTCAACCAGCGATACATACATTGTGGGTTACTGTAACATCACCAGGATGTGGAAAAATATTTAGAAATAATTATTTATGGTGATACAGTTTACATTTCGAAAAGTAGTATATGATATGTGTGATATTTAAAACTGACTGTACTTGGGTGTAATGCTAAACACTGACAAGCTTAGGATCAATCACATTTCGGTATCACTACACTGTAGTTTAGCGTGACATGCTTGAGACCAACGCAAACCTTGGACACACTTGGGAGTTGTAGTCCATCGGAGGGACCCAAGGTTGCAGAACATTGGTACAGAGGACTGCAAAAGATTGGGGGCTTGGTGAAAGTTGGGTGCTCCACCGTACACAAAGGCAAGGCCCCCACTGAATACAACCCAATGTTCTCATTTCAGATGTTTGCAATGTCTGTCACTGGCACAGACAACCCCAGTATTTGCTGTTAAGCCATGGTCTTCCACACGCCCTTATATATGACCCATTTCCTTCCTGCGCACCTTAAAATGAGCTTCAGAAACCTGCAGAGCTAGCCTGGCCAGAGGCAATAAATCAAAGGAAGTGTTTTCTTCACAGGCAATAAGGGGTCTATCATCTCGCCTTTAACTGTATTTAAAACCACATTTACTGACTGGGTCCAGACAGCAGCTTCCCATATACCGGAGCGTTCCAAACTTTTCATGTCTGTGACAAATTTTTAGACATGCATCGTTTCACGACACAGTAATTCAGTTTTACTAGCAAACCAGAGGTTAAACTAACCCCTTTCCGGCCCCGGGAGGAGAGCAGGGACTGTTCGTGTGACACACCTACACAATGCAGCCAACACACTAGTGTCGCGACACACTGTTTGGAAAGCTCTGCCATATAACAATTTATTGCGAGAAGTGTTAGTAAGGAAGAAGTACCAAAATGCACAAGGTTCTCCCACAACAGTCACATTTGGGGACAGCAATCCTGCAAGACCCCAGGTTCATTTGGACCAGCAGCAAATACCTGTCTAGGGATTTGCACACACAAACTCCATGTAGCTTGTCAATGTCAAGCATACGGAACAAGCCTGTTCCACTGAGAAACCCTGGTTTCAGTCAACAAAGCAGATCTGCAGAAACAAAGGAAAGTGTGTTTGAATTAGCTGTCTGTATTTAAACTAAACAAGAGGGGGGCGAGACCCATATCAGAAGTGACTGCGATATGATAGTCCAAATGTGGTGATTTGCGTCAGGTGTTGCCTAAGCATCCTTTGGGTTTCTGGCTTGATTTTTAGCACATTTTCAAACTTTCTTCCATTTTAGAAAATTGAGATGCTGTAATCGGGGCTCTGTATACTCAAGGATCGAAGTACACTACAATTGCCTTAAATCTATGAACTGTGTCGGAGTGAAATTACATAACATTATGGATTTTTCTCTAATACTACATAAGGTTCTATTTTCTTTCTTATAAGCCAATTCAATTGCTTATCTTATTAAAATAAGCATGTAATAAAACTATTAAGCTGAGCAGTTCTGTTTTCTCGGCTATCTGGACTCCAAAGTCTGGCTTTCTAGGTCCTGTTAGCAATTTTTTTCTACGTGCAGGCAACTCTTGCCTGATTATTCTCTGCTATAAAAACCGGTCAGTTGCATAAACAGTACAGAAAATGTTTCCAAGAGACTGTTAATCTTGCTGCACTTTTAGTGCTCCTAACTACAATTCAAACATTTCAGTATACTTTCTCGTGCAAAAATGAAAAATTATTATGCAGTCATTCCAAGTTTTCAAAGGGCCTTCTAAACTCAAGAAATAGGCTGCTTTTGGATGGAATGCAATAACTGGGGCCAAAACAAAGTTTAACTAGGCTGTTAATCTGTGGTCTACTTTTTCATTTTGGCTGAAGTGCAAAACACGCCTACAGAAGATTAATGTCTAATCAGTGCCAACAGACTGTTGCTCAGGCCTGTATATCACTAAGGTCCTGCATATACATTGCATGGCCATTTTCTTTATGGCAAAGCAGTATGGAGAGGAAGAGATTTCAAAAAGAGAAACAGCAATGGCTGCTTTAACCTTTATCTCTCCCCCTGGTTCTCCTGCAGGACTACAAACATTGCAAACCCATGTCTGGAACCCAGGGGATAAGAGGGGCAATTGAGAACAGATGGGAAATGGGCTGAAAAACAGGTCATCTTTATCCCAAATCATTCTCTGCCCCATATTGCTTTGGGGAAGTTCATCTGGCTCTGTCTGCTACAACACTTCAAACTTTGTTTGAATCATGTGTGTGTGTGTGTGTGTGTGTGTGTGTGTGTGTGTAATCATATATATATATTATTTAATTTATTTATTAAATTTGTATACCACCCTTCATCCAAAGATCTCAAAGCGGTTCACAGCATAAAAATACAAAGCAGTAACACAAAATAACCCTCATACTATTCTCCTGGTAACAGAGGTTCCCCATGGAAATCTTTATGCTATATAAAAAAACACTTTTCCACAAGGTCAATATGGGAAATATCCAAAATAGGAAATGCCTAACGAGTGAGCGGCAATGCTTTATGTTATTATTTTAAAATATGTTGTTGTTGTTTTTAGAAAAGGAAAATAAATAAGTTTATTTCCTCTTTGCACAAGTTGCTGAAAGAGCTATATATTTCTGTGTCTTGGTGGAGAAACTTCCTACAATGAGAATTGCTGGTAATATTTACAGTTACACTATTAGAAGAGGCAAAAATTAACAGCAAAATCAATTTATTTATTTTTTGAAATAAGTAAAGTTTAAACAGTTACACACACACACCCGTCCTTGGTACCCAGTGGATCCTGACTTCAAGAAAAGTCTCATTCCATAACCAAAGCAGCTGCCTTGAGGGGAAATAAATGATTGCACAACTTCCAACTTCTTTCTGGCTTTTAGAGCACTGAAGTTTGCACGCTAAAGAACAGAAAGGGCCCTTTTAGGGAAACTATGACAGGCAACTGCCACCTTTTGTTAAGGCCAAAAGGAGAATGCAGACAGTATCCTTCACAGATAAGTAGTTCCATGCTGCAGACACCCAACAAATTATTCACATTTGCAATATGATCAGGTGTCAAAACCGTAATGAAGATGAACACAATTTTTCTAAATCTATTCAAGTATTTCATTTCTACAAGCGCCTTAGAAACGGGGTGGGGGGGAATAATACACTTCTTCTTTTTGCACAGAGCACCAAATGATCTAATTTAATGTCTTCACCTCCTCCATATACCACCTTAAACTATTACAAACAAAGGTTTGAGCTTTCAATCATACCCTGCAACATCTGTTTCCCACACCCCATATTTTACTAGCCTGATTAAGAGTTTTGCTGAAAGAATGCTCATTTCTTTATGAATTTTTTAGTTAGATCAAAATTAGTAATCGTATGGTGCCACAGTTGCTTTTGGATTCTGTACGCCCCCCCCCAAAAAAAAGTAGTACCGGTAGTTTCCAGGCCAACACTAATACCTGCACTTCTGCTTAGGAAAAAAATTAGATTGGTTTTGAAATTAGGCATGCCTTACCATGTTTGCTTTGGGCCACGTATCAGATTGTCTTATGAGTGTTGGGGACGGGAACCGAAGGGGTAAGATAAAGTACGGTAAATGTGACTTGTTCCTCAGGATGAAATCATTTTCCTTATTGCGCCAACAAAACAAGGTTGCAACTTTAACACAGCAACCCTCTGTTTCTACTCAGGAGGAAGCCACAGTGAGTTCAATGGGACTTACTCCCAGGTAAATAGGTACATTGGTGTTCATTACTTAATGAAAGGATTTTTCTAGCGGAGGTTGCTAGACAAATTCGTTTTATGAAAAATTCGTCTAGCGAATCACGGTTTCCCATAGGAATGCATTGAAATTCAATTAATGCGTTCCTATGGGCAAAAAATATATACAGTGGAACCTCGGTTTATGAATTTTCGGTTTATGAACGCCGCGGACCCATCTGGAACGGATTAATCCACTTTCCATTACTTTTAATGGGAAAGTTCGCTTCAGTTTATGAACGCTTCAGTTTATGAACAGACTTCCGGAACCAATTACACCCATGTTTCAGTTTAAGAACGCTTCAGTTTAAGTACTCCGCGGACCCATCTGGAACGGATTAATCCACTTTCCATTACTTTCAATGGGAAAGTTCGCTTCAGTTTATGAACGGTTACTCCGCGGACCGTCTGGAACGAATTAATCCACTTTCCATTACTTTCAATGGGAAAGTTCGCTTCAGTTTATGAACGGTTACTCCGCGGACCGTCTGGAACGGATTAATCCACTTTCCATTACTTTCAATGGGAAAGTTCGCTTCAGTTTATGAACGCTTCAGTTTATGAACAGACTTCCAGAACCAATTGTGTTCATAAACCGAGGTACCACTGTATACAGTGGTACCTCTACTTACGAATTTAATGCGTTCCGAACGCACATTCGTAAGTCGAAAAAAATTGTAAGTTGAATCCCATAGGAATGCATTGGGAGAAAAAAATTGTAAGTCGAAGCAACCCTATCTAAACATTCGTAAGTAGAAAAAATCCTATCTAAACCGCATCCAAGATGGCGGACGGAGTTCCGTTTGTAAGTAGAAACATTCGTAAGTAGAGTTATTCGTAAGTAGAGGTACCACTGTAAAAAAAATTCAATGCATTCCTATGGGATTCGCTAGACGAATTTTTCGTTATAAGAATTGACCCGTGGAACGAATTAAATTCGTCTAGCGAGGCACCACTGTATACGATTGCTCCCTTAATTTCAGAACTTTTACTCAAATACAGACACGCCCCAAATAATCAGGGAACAGATTTAATTATTTTCTTTTTGACTAAAAGTAATATTTTTTAAACATAAACTTTTACAAAATCTTAAGATGGTTGCTTCCCATCTGCAAAGAGCCCTTCTCCCTGCTCTCATAGGGGAAATGCTTTCCTACTACACTAAGCAAGTGCATTACCTTAAAAAAAAATACAGAAAATATACTTCTTGCTTTACCCACCCACTGATTGAGAGAGGAAAAACCAGGATTAATCAATTAAATCAACTTTAATTAGGTGGCAGCTCTCATCACTGACTTAAAACAACATTTCAGATTTGAGTGCTGAGCCAAGGTACGGTACTAACTAACCTTCCCAACATCACCCTGCGATAGTAAGGCTTAAAGCGGAATCTCAGAGATATTGAATGTTCTTGTCCCTTTCTCTCCTCCACAGCAGTTGGCAGGCTCTCATGCTTCCCGAACCTCTGTTATGTATCTCCCTTTGAAACCACTTGTAACAGCACTGTGCCTCCAGCAGCCCAATACAGTACCAGATTTTGCGAGGTTAAACTAGTGCAGTAGTAGTTATCCGAAGCTTACAAGGTTGTGTTGGCTACGATGATGTAGCAAACACTACATACATAAAACACACGCACGAGAACACAGATTTCATTTAATTTCGATAAAGCTAGAACGACCAGAAGGAGAACAGGACTCCTGAACCTTCATCAATATTTTTGTTGCAATGGCATGCAAAATTGCAAAGGGGGAGGGGGGGCCTTCAAAGCAAAGTAGCCTGACGAGTTGTTTGCTTGGTGCAGCCACCGCAGAAACCCCTTTTCCGAAGTGGCCCCCTTCAGCAGGGAATCATGTACACTGGCCCTTAATCTTTTTTCTTTTGCAAGAGGCACTCAAGAACAAGTACAGTACAGTACAGTACAGACATTTAAGTTTGAACTTAATGGAGATTAAAGGCTGGAGGTGCCCACAAAAAGCCTCACACCCCTTTGCCACAGACCCCCTTCTGGAGCTTTCCAAAACCTCAAAAGGACACTTGTTTTCTTGTAGTTGTGATATCTGCATGCCATACCCTCCATTCTGCCCGGAGCGCTGACTTTCAAAATGCCTTAAAAATACTTAGATGGTGATATAGATCCATTTGTGCCTGTACAGTGCCCCAAAGCCACACAAGCGTTGCAACCTTTGCACCTGTAGATATGCAGATAATTAACAGTCCTGTAAAATGTAACGCAGGTAAGGCCGAGCCCGAACAGACCAGAAGAAGGCGGGGGAAGAGGGCGATTATGAAAGAGATGTCGAGAGATGCCAAGGGATTTTTTTATTTTAAAAAAACGCTCTCGTCTTTCGCCCTCTCCTGCTTGCGGTGCCAATCGAAGGTACATCAACCAGAGCCACACATATACCATGCCCTGAGCTTCAGGAGTCCACACACAGCAAAACACTTTCATACCGCAGCACCATGCTTCCACCCTGGGGAAACAAGAGGACAGTTGCTTCCTCCCTGCTCCCCTTTTTAAAAAGCAAATACAGTCTGGAAAGGTACAGAAGAGGTGCTACCCAAACATCAGATGTTAGTCTGAAGTCGTCTGCTCCTGGAAACAGTTGCATCAGTAAGCATACATTTCAAGCTTCCTTGCACCGCTCTGGAGAACGCTGGAGCTGTCTTTTGTGGAGGGTGATGGGAATTGTAGCTCCATGAGGTCAACCCCCTTGACAGTTCCCAGGATGCTTTGGGCGGAATCCATGACTGTTAAAAGTAGTGCGAGAGTGCTTTTAAATGTATGGTGCGGATGTGGCCTTAGGGAAAAAAACACAGTGCAATGTCTACTCAGAAGCCAGTTCCACTGAGTTTATTGAGGCTTACTCCCAAGGCCTAGTGATATTCTACAAGTCCAAACCTGCCACAACTTTCACTTCATGAATGAAGAATTATATAACATAATGCATTGTGTGTATAGAAACCAGGGAGAGGTATGCATGCACTTTTCCTTTTGTTACCGTCAACAGGAGAGTCTCGAAAATAGAAATATATTTCCAAGACTTGGGACAGCTTTGAATGTGTGTAAAAAACCCCAAGAAACTACTATTTTGGGTGTGGTGCAGTGCTTGGCAAATGCACAACGCACATAAGTTGCATACGCACCATTACACTTAAAAGTACGTCATTTCCCCCCAACGATTCATGGGAACGGTATTTTCTTGGGGGCTCTACGGATTGTAGTTCTGTAAACGACAGTTCCTGTGATGATTGGAGTGGGGGTGCTTTGAATTTATGGTGCATATGCAGCCAGTCTGAGGTTTCATCCAGGAATCTATTATCAGCAGAAGTGAAGTGGTGGGTTTTAACTAGGGAGAGGTGCTTTTCAGAGATGGTACTTGTGCATCCTAGAGCAAAGAGTCGCCAACACTTTCCTCCTTTCGATGGCAGATTAAGACATTTTCATTCCCCAAGGCTTTACGCTGTTAAGACTTTATTGGTTTATGCTGTTAGACTGTATTGAAAGAGAAGTTGCTGGATTACAACTTATCACTAAACTGAAAACTATAGAGAGACCTGGTCTTAATAGAGATATTGGATTCCTGTCTCATTACATATGCTAATCATCTGCATACTATCACTTGTTTTTTCCTGTAAGACTAATTGCAGCCGTTAACGGTCGTCAACACCAGGCATCCCCAAACTGTGGCCCTCCAGATGTTTTGACCTACAACTCCCATGATCCCTAGCTAACAGGACCAGTGGTCAGGGAAGATGGGAATTGTAGTCCAAAACATCTGGAGGGCCGAAGTTTGGGGATGCCTGGTCAACACCATACCCATTGAGTCAATCACCCATCTCCTACTAACCTCCTGAGAAAAACCCTACCCCACCTTCCCACTACAGTATATATAAGGGTCTGGTGACTTCTGTTTCAGTGTATCTGAAGAAGTCTGCATGCACACGAAAGCTTATACTGTAGCAACAACAAACTTAGCTGGGTCTCTAAGGTGCTACTGGACTGTGTGTGTGTGTGTGTGTGTGTGTGTGTGTGACTGTATTGCTGTTTGCATGGAACTCTGCTGTTTAAAAATTTCTTTTACAAAAAGCTGTGGGGGTTTTTTTTGAAAAAGTTTCTAGATGACCCATTCCAACTCTACAATTCCAAACTTAACTTGTTTTTTTGTGTTTGTTTGCGCACAAAATTGTTTGTTTGTTTTACTTGTTGTAAGTGGATTTTGGTATTTTAACAGTTAAGTAGCACTGAAGTATGTTAAATAAATGCCCAGAGCAATTGCTAACGGTTATTTTGAGTACTAGCACTGTTAACTCTGGTATGGGCTACAATCCCATATCCAATGTGCAAGTCCCTTGGAACATAGTGAGGCTTACTTTTGAGTAAACAAGCATAGGATTGTGCTGCTAAGTTAATTCGCCACTGAAAAGCAGCTTACAGCTTTCTTTTTTAGTGGCACGATGTTAAGTCTAAGCATGTTCCTAGAAACTACCAGAAACGCACACTTCATGTTTGAGCACATACTGGTACACTATGGCCAAACACCACACAAAGAACCAAATCCCAAGATGGGAAGGCATGTTTTAACAGAAAACATCCAAAAACACCACAGCACATGCCTCCTTCCAGACCCATGTCATCACAGCAAAATAAACCAGTGAGTTGTATTCATAGGTGACAATTGACACATTCCCTTTCCACATTGAAAAAATCCTTATAGTTAGTTATACCATCACCAACAGTCCACATTGAAATGGCTCAGGACTGCAGTATGTCAAGGACCGCCTCCCCTCATGTAAATAAACCCGGACCCTGTGATCAGCATCGGAGGCCCTTCTTCATGTGCCCCCTCCATGAGAGATCAAAAAGGCAGCAACACAAGGGCGGGCCTTTTCTGCATTGGCTCTCCGCTTGTGGAACGCTAGCCCCTGGGAAACTCGCCTGGCACCTTCATTATATATCTTTAGGCGCCAGGCAAAAACATTCCTCTTCTCTCAGGCCTTTGGCTCATTAAATAATCCATGGTGCTTTAAATTGGAGGGGGGGGCAGTAACATATTTTACTATGTTATTTATTTTGGAGGGTTTTATACCTTAAATCACCTTGTGATGAATCACCAGATGAAGGGAGGTACTGTATAGAAATTTTAATAATAATAATAAATAGTAATAATAGGTACATAAAGGGGACCAAGATTATCACGGACACCAGAGTGGGGGGGGGGGGGCCTACAGTCAACTCAAGTGTTTCCTCCTCTCCTTCCTTCTTCTCCATAGATCTACTTCAAATAATTTAGGAATCAAAGCTTTTAGCCCAAGCCTCCAAAAGTTCCAAGATTTCAGGACTCAAGCAGTTTCAGAACCCATCCGAGGTGCGCTGTCTCCTAATCCCAAATTCACAGGGCCCGTGGTGCACGCACACACCAGCGACGAGAGCAGCACTCTGCACATGCCCATAAGCACTCCTTTGTTTTTACAAATTTGCACTCTGCCCCAGGTGGGCGGTCCAGGTTTCGTTTTTGATTTTTGGACGGGTTCCAGGCTCAGGGGTAGAAGGAACAAAGCCCCCGGGTGAGTCCCGTGGGTCTTTCCAACTTAAAAGCACCCGACTGCCCGCAAGCAGCCGCCCCTGCCTCGGCCCCGGCCTCGCCGTCGAGGCTGGCAGCGCCCGCCGGTGAGTCAGCGCGCTCGTGTACGTTGCGTCACGGAGGACGGGGCGGGCCGGGGCCGAAGAAAGCCTGCAGCTGACAGCCGTCCTCGCAAGTGGGTGGCGCCTGCTACCCTCGCCCCGCCCCAAGCCGACAGGAGGAGAACGCGCAACGAGGCCTGGGTCGCCCCTCCCACGCCCCTTGGGAACCTGCGGTGGGGAAGGGGCTCCCCCTTAGGGACCCTCTCCTTGCTCAGCCAGATGCCGTTGCAAGGAAGGCGTGCGGGGGGGGGGGTGTTGCGGGTCTCTCACCTGCGGCGCCTCCACCTCCATAGTGCCGAGAAGGAGGCTGGCGCACCGGGCCAGGCTCACGGGGCGGCTGGGTTGGGCAGCGCTCGGCTTCTTCTTCCCTGACGGACGGGCGCGCTGGGAAGCTTCTGCTGGCTCAGCCGTCCGCTCCGTCGCGCTTCCCCGCTGTCCACTTCTCTGCCCGCCCCGCGTTGCCGGGAAAGTCTCCGCCGCCTGCCCTGCTCCGCCCCGCCTTCTCCCGAGCCACTCACGGGACCCGGGAGGAGCAGGAGGAAGGAGGGCGGAGAGGACGGCCCCTTCTCCTCTGTGGAGCGCAGCCAGGCTTGGGGGAAGGTAGGCGGGCAGGCAGGCAGGCGCGCCGGTGGGAGATAAACTCAGCAGGCGCTGCGGGAGGAAAACAAACCCAAGTCCGGCCGGTTTCAAGGAGAGAAAGGGTCCTTCCTTGCTCTCCAGTGCCGGATTTACGCATATAAGCTAAACAAGCTATAGTTTAGGGCCTCACTCTCTTGGGGCCCCCCAAAAAAATTTAAAGGAAAAAAACTGGATGTACATTTCCAAAATATAAGATAAAAAAACCAAATAAAACCTACATACTACAACAGTGTTTTGTGTTCTTGCAGGAATTAACAGTTGTGTGTAGGCTCCTATGATGCATGTAATGGGCCCAGCCTGCTCCCTAAAATACCACACTGGTTTGCTCATTTCTATACATACTGTGCCTACATTCTGCATGTGCAAATGGCTTTATATATTGATTAGGTCCATAAATTACCATATAGCATATATTCAACACAAAAAACACCGACAATTTGTTGTTGACAAAAGGACTGCTGGACATATAAAGGGTCCCATTATCTTCAGTAGCTTAGGGCCTCATCAAACCTAAATCCGGCCCTGGCCATGACGGCTGGGCTGCTGCCCGGTCCCTCCCCGCTTTTGCGTCCTTCAGAGTTGCAGGGGGGGACGTTCTTGCCTTGGCAAGTAGTTCTGGGGTGGGCAGGAAACGCTACGCATTAGATGGATAAATAATGGTGAATTAGTATACAGTATTGGTGGAATGCCAAACCAGAGGATGACATGCGCAAAATATCTAGGATGCCTTTTTATTTCATCATGGCACAAAAAGCGTTCTTAATATGAATCCGATGATTTTGGCATCCTACATTTACTACTTTCACATCCCACTAAGGCTTGCTTGCGAGACCAGGGTTCAAAGCCTGTTACCGGGTGACATTGGGCCAGTCTCTGCCTCTCGGTCTAACCCAACTTCACAGGGTTCTTGTGAGGATTAAATGGAAGGTGTGTGTGCATGCCACCTTCGGCTTCTTGTAGAAAAAGTTTGATACTTATATTAGGGTCTGCCACCCCTGCTTGCCAGCCCCACCTTTCCCTTTGCCGCCTCCCCTCCATACCCCCACAGGTCCTCTTTGTGTCTCCATCCCTGCTTTCTTCAAACTTCCACTGTTGTTTTTAAAAAATGTTTTAAAACCTGGTTTTAGCAATATAAAGCCCTTAACCCATTTGGAACCAGTTTACTTGGAGAATTGGATCACACAATATGTGGCTACTCAACTGCTTTGATTTGCTGAACTGGCCCAGCACAATACTCATTCTGCAATTGTAAGAAATCAAGCTTTTAGTGTGGTAGCACCCCACTTTGGAACTCATTGCCTATTGATATCAGCCTTTGCTGTGCTTTTTTCAGCACCGGCTGCAAACATTTTATATATACCGTGTGTGTGTGTGAGTGTGTGTGTGTGTGTGTAAAATTTAAAAGGAACTTTGGATTTTACTGACAGTATTAATGTTTGTTTTGTTTTTGTGAACTACTTATAGAGCCTGTTTTCAATCACATGGTATATCCATTTTCTTAAATATTAGTAGCTATTCCTTGCAGGACAGATGGAGAGGTGGCAAGAAGTAACTGGCCCTGCCTCTGCAAGCTTGTTCTCTCTCACTTGCCAGTGTGGGGCTTGTTGGGACTGTGCCTGCTGCACTTCCCAAGCGGAAACAAGTGAGCTGGGACAGTGGCTGTGACTAGCCACTTCCCTCAATACACCTCCTTCCAAGCCACACCCCTTCCCCCAGGCCCCGCCCTTAAGCAGCCCTGTTGTCATCGTCCCCACCCCACCTTGAGTACCTTTGCCCAGCTGGAATGTGCCCTTGTACTCTTGATAATGCCAGTTGGTTGCCTGGATGGAAGATAGAGAGGGGTGTGCAGGAAACTAGCCTACCCAAAAAAGGTAACATTTACATTCATTGTTCTGTCCACTTTGGCTCTGCCCACCTATGGCATTTGCCCCCCAATCCCATCCAATATACCCCAGATGGAAATTCAGTCCTCGGTCTGGATATAGGCTCTCCACCCGGTTTTTGAGGGAGTTCTCGCCGTTGTAAACAAACTTATCTGTAGACTGCTGAGCAGTTCTCATTCTGCTTGACCCATTAACTCAGAAGAACAGGATTTGCAGTTTAAAAGTCAATGTGAAGAACACTTTCTATATCTCTGTGAAGGGCAAAGTCTCTTAATTTCGGTACTTAGTAACACAATTTGCACACCACTTTAACACAATTTGCACACCACTTAATATATGAAATATTCTATGGCAGCTAGTATACTTGTGGTTATAACTCGTGATGGTGATAGGATCATAGGAATGATCCCCGTGCTACCTCAGCTGCAACACAAACTTAGGAAACAACCATATGTGATGTGTGCTGGATGATTGGGGAAAGGGCTTGTTTGTTTGTTTGTTTTTAAAAAACCACCACCACCAACAACAACAACAACAATTTGATTATTGACATATATGACTGGTTGGTTAAAAGGAGTTAATCTTTGGTTAATCTGAGTTACTTCTGGGAAGCATAGCTGCCAAGTTTTCCCTTTTCTCGCGAGGAAGCCTATTCAGCACAAGGGAATTTCCCTTAAAGAAAGGGAGAACTTGGCAGCTATGCTGGGGAGCTTACAAGGTCCCTGAAATTCATCTTAGTATGAATTAGTACTCTTTCAGCCAGCCTGTTTTATCCTCTGGATGCACACCTGGGATTTTAATTTTCCATTAAATGCATGAACCAATGTGCTCTTTTTGTATACATGGTGGTGTAAAACACAGGCTTATAGCACTATTACAGGCATCCCCAAACTGCGGCCCTCCAGATGTTTTGGCCTACAACTCCCATGATCCCTAGCTAACAGGACCAGTGGTCGGGGAAGATGGGAATTGTAGTCCAAAACATCTGGAGGGCCGAAGTTTGGGGATGCCTGCACTATTATATCACTTTTAACACCTTCAGTCCCTGGTCTCCTCATCCTGCCGGGAACATCCTCAGTGAGGCATGCCACCAGACTCGAGGCAAGTAAAGCATATCCCACAGAGTGTTTAAACTGGGTAATTGTTCTTTGATATTGCCGCATGTCGTCGTCAATCACTTGACCAGCATGGACATCTGTATGACGTGGTCCTACTACAATGCTGGCAAGCCCTTCACCCCCTATAGCACATGCCAATATGACGGAGTTGCTTCCCCCCTAATGCTAATTGCCACAGAGGGGATTTTCATTGGTATCGCAGCTGAGGAGCCCACGGTTAAACCTCCCCTCCCTGTGTGCTGTGATCCTGATAAGACATGGAAGAGCCATACTGAGTGTTCATTAAAGAAAACAAAAACAGGCATGGTTGATAATCATGCAGTAAAAATAGCTTCTGACTTAACTCCCTAACTAACTTATCAGTAGCTTACGCATAATTGGAATAGTGGGTTGCTTCTCTCAGTGCCACATATTAATGAACAAGCTGAGTCTCTTTATTCCCACAAAGTTGCATAAGAATAAACCTCATTTAATGTGGTGGGACTTCCTTCCGAGAAAAGGCACAAGTTTGGGCTGTAAAAGCAGCTGTGTGGCTTCTGCTGTGGTTGCCTTCCCCTCTTTTGACCCCCCCCCCCCGTCTTGCCCTAGCTTCACCTCTCAGTACAGGTTCCTGGATTTTCTGGTTCTTCAGAACCTCGGGCTGGGAAAGAGAGAGAGAAAATGTTTATTGCCCAGCCAGAGGCTCTACTCTAGAGAGACCTTGATAAGTACCTGTGAGTTCTCACTCTCCTCCGCAGATATCTTGCAGTTTTTCAGAGATGCTGAGGGGAGAGAGGGTGGGGAGGCAATGCAGTTCACACTATCCCAGAGGGCTAGAGCAGTTGAATGTGTGGCAACAGATAATGGCACTTCCTGTTTTCTGGGAAATCTCCTTTCCTGGTCTGTTGCCCGGTTGTTAAAGCAAAATTGCACTAATTATTTAATTTTATATTTTAAAAAAAACCTCCAGAAGTGCCCCTGCCCTAATTCCCTTTAAAAGCAGGTATAAGCCCATGTTGCAGTTCATAAGGAAAACAGCACTCTCTCTGGTGCCGTGTAAAATCATTCCAACGCCACTTCATTTCTGCAGTATTAAAAGGCTCAAGTGTTATGGATGCCCCCTAAGGAGCAAGTGAGCACATTATATAGCTATTCTGGAGTAAATGCCTTGCCTGGACACACCCAGGAGTCATTCTGTTTCCAGAAGTAGCCAGCTAGGGTGCTTCCGAGAGGCCCACATGCAGGGTTTGAAGATAACCCCACTCCCCTGTTACTAGTCCCACCCCCCAGCAACTGCTATTACAGGACGTAACTCATTTGAAAACGAAGGTACCACATAGCTATTGTGACTAATAGCCACCGATACACCTGTCTTCCATAAACCTACCTAAAATTGAGACGCCTTATTTGTCTATGGACTTTTTGCATGAACTGCAAAAAGATAAAACTGATCCATCCTGAAGGAAATCAGCCCTGAGTGCTCACTGGAAGGACAGATCATGAATCTGAGGCTCCAATAATTTGGCCACCTCTTAAGAAGAGAAGACTCCCTGGAAAAGACCCTGATGCTGGGAAAGATTGAGGGCACAAGGAGAAGGGGACGACAGAGGACGAGATGGTTGGACAGTGTTCTCGAAGCTACGAACATGAGTCTGACCAAATTGCGGGAGGCAGTGGAAGACAGGAGTGCCTGGCGTGCTCTGGTCCATGGGGTCACAAAGAGTCGGACACGACTAAACAACTAAACAACAACAAGAAGAAGTTTGTTACTTTTGTAGGTTACAGATTGATTGCTAACATTAGAGGGAAATGGAGTGTGTGGGATCTGTGCAGTTCCTTTAGTATAGTTTCAAGCAGTTCGGCTGCAACCTCCCGGCTGCCTGCTGAACAACAGCATACAAACATCTGCCTAAAAATGATTTTTCATGTGCTTACGTGACTCAGCTGTGCACTTTTTAGAACACTGAAATCAGCCGAATTGGTTGTACGCTAAGATAGGCAACATAGCTCCCTTTATTTGTTAGTAGTTACTGTACATATACAGTGCAAAATTAATTAGAGCAATAAGCAAATCATGGGATGAAATGCTATTTTAACAACATTCCCATTGCCTTCAGAAGGGCCTGTGGTTTTTAATCTGAAATTTGAATATCCTGCTTACTTCTGAGTTTGGCCCTGACAGGCTTGAGATTTTGCTTGCATGTGAACAAACAGACCCCGTTGATCCCAAATCAGAACATATCACTGCAAGACAGTCTTTGGCCCCTTTCTTTGATAAGCAGTAATATAAGTGGTGCATCGTTTGATTTCTTTAAATTTTTTAGTAAGAGCTTGGAATACCAGAGCAATAAATCTGTCAGGAAGTATTTCATTTTGGGCACTGCATGTTATCAGCAAAGAAATAGCTCCCACTTGGCGGGTAAAGGAATAAGAAAAATGGCAGGTTGGTCTAAAGGAAAATATCCCCTACATTAGGTGCACAGTGGGACAAAATTGGTTCCCTGGTGCTCTGTGCCTTGATATTTTAGTCCCATTTATGATGAAAGGAGCCTCATGATGTTTTTCCATATCTATGCCTCTAGCTATACCATAGCCATTTTATTTTCTGTAATCCTAAACTCTGTCAACCCCCACATCTTGTGTTGCCTGAGGAGAAAAGATGTGGCTGGGATGAAAATTAAGGATGTGTGTGTGTCTGTCTGACTGACTGACTGAATCCCATACTCAACATGAAGCCACATGAAGCTGCTTTTCAATATTAAAAAAGGCATGGGTAAAATAACCACAGAACTTAAAACAATTACAGAACTACCCAGAATGTGTTGTTCTTTCTGCCCTTAAGCAGAGTTCAACTGAGTACAATAAAATCAGGTACAATGCAAGCAAATAACCTAACCTACCGGTAGGTTATTTCACAAAAATAGAAGATGAAGTATTGAAGCCACAAAGCATGTTTGTGTTGATTTTGAGGTGTGTTTTTAAAAGGAGTCAAAGATTTATTTTAAACGGAGGTGGTATTGTGTAAGGAAGATAGAACGAGAGAGAATGTTTTTGGGGGCACTGCATGATGGGGAATGAGTTTCAGAATAATTTAGCATCGGATGAAAATACTTTATCATTACATTCATCTGATCTGATATGGGGGAAAAATACAGATAAGCTAGGCATTAGGTTAGGAAAACGTTAAGCATGGAAACCAAGGGACTTCTATAAAGGAACTTCAGGCTCTTGCAAAATTGAGCGGAAGTGTGAAAACTTGTGAAATAGGGAAGCCTGAAAATGAGGAAGGCTGAGGTAAAATCCACCCAAGTAGTGTTTTTAGTTGAACACAGAAACTACCACCGCTAATTAGTAAATCTTACTGTACTTTTGTGCACTTCATTTTCCCCTGACATGACTATTTATAGTACCCTCCCATTATATGTGTGCATACCTGAAAACTGAGGGCCTCACTCCATGCAACTGAAAAGAGAAGCTCCAGGCTGCAAGGGTTTTGCAGGAGTTAGGTTTGAGCATTTAAAGTGGATCAAAGCACTTGTGTTGCCCTGGTGCAACAATTCTTGTCTTAAAAAATTAAAAAACAGTGAGCTTTTTGTGTTTTGGAAAATGATGGGGAAATGCATTTAAAAGCATGGTGTGAACGAACAATAGAAAGATATGTGAACAGCAAACAAACTGGATTGAATGCAGGATGAATGCCCATTATATAACCACAATAAATTAGAACAAGTGCTTATTAAACACCAGATATAATCTAACCTCAGCGTAAGCTTTGTGCAAACAAATCAGGGTAGGTGTTCAATCAATTGGTGAACTGGAGGTCACCAAACTGAAGTAGACTGTAAAGTTATGTCACAATAAATTTACCACACAACATATTTAAAGCACATTTTCCCCACCCCAAAGAATCATGGGAGTTGTAGTTTACTCCTCCCAGAACTACATTTACCAGCACTCGTAACAAACTACAGTTCCTACTATACTTGGTGTTTGTGTGCTTTAAATGTCTACAGTACCAAAAGGCCCTTTTGCATTATAACAAGTTTGTTTTCAGTGCACTGCTCTTCTAATACATGCTTCATGTATCTTACTGTAAAGGCTTCCTTGTGCTGCCAAGCAGACTTAAGTACGATTGCCATATTTCAAACAGTAAAAAAGTTGTTGGGTTGGTGTTTTTTTTTAAGGGACGTTTTTTAAGGGAAATCATTGGTTGCCAGATTTCCCGAACATTTAGACGGTTTCCACCCAGGCACTGCTTCCAACTGCTGTATTCTGCATATGTCCAGGAAATTCCAGATGTATGGCAAATGTAATACGAGGCTACTGTTGTGTAATCACACAAGACAGGGCAGGTTTGCTTTTCCAGAGCCCCAGCATTGGATTTCTGATGGATATTGCCACCTCGTGGTAAACAAGAGCATGGACCTTGTCATCCCCAGCTTTGCTGTTGGCATCTTTCTGTCTCTAGAGACAATGGAGTGTGCTTCTGGGGGTGAAGTCAAACCGCTGCACCAAAGTGACCTCCCCAGGGCTCCCTTTTGTGGGGGGGGGTGTTATTGGGTTATTGTTTTTATTTTGATTTTCTATATTGTGATCTTTTCATGCATTAATTTTCCCCCCTCCCATATGACTTCCAGTTATGCGGTATGCACTGCAAAAATGTGTTCTTTCCATATCTGCTCGGAATAGGGCTGCAGTTCACCAACTGCACAAGCTGTGTACAGTACTTAGTGATGCCAAGGGACGAGTATAAATAAGTGGTTTGTGAACTGTGGCCCAGGTAATTAACAGGATTTCAGCCAGCCCCCTTGACGATTTGAAAGGGCTCCATGTATTCCTTTGTTAAACCATACACATGCAAATCAGAATCAACTAGGAAATGAATAACCCATCTGGCAGTACAATGTACAAACGGAATAGCGTAATAAAGATGAAATTTTTAAAATTAATATTCAAATCATACAGTCATCCTTGATTTAACTTTCAATTATACAGAGGTAATTGTATTAAGGAATTACTTCATTTCACCGGTTGGTGAAAAAAAAATAGCTTGAGTGTTTTAATATCCTAGTGTCTGTAGGTAATATACGACCTGGTCTGCAGTCCTGAGCTGACTAGAATCCTAATTCTTGTTGCGCTGAGCATATATGAGTGTGTGTCTATAGCTAGCCTCTGAGCAAAACCCTCTGGACCTACATTCCACAGTCTATAGAATTTGCCGGAATATCTTTAACAGATTTCTCTGTACAAATGGTACTTCATGCTAGAATGGAGCTCCATGTCTGGAAGGAAATACACAGCAGATTTAACAGCTAAGGGCTGAGTCTGTGTACAGGCTACAGTATTGTATAAAATATGGTAATGGAATTGTATGAAGGCTGTGTTCCTATGATCAAGTCCCTTCCATAGATCTTTTAGAATTCGGAAGCGCTCAGGCCTCTCTCCGATCCACTTTATGTTCTTTTCTTCTCAAATGCAACCAGCTTAATCCACATTTAGGTGATGAGCATTCACTGGCAACCTGATTCTTTCCTCTCCCCCTCTCTTTAGTAAAGAAAACCAGGTTTGTTCTGAAAATCTGCTTACAGGAATGTTGTTTGTGTTTCTTGGGAACATTTTAACTCTAAACTGTGCCAAGTTCAAGTAAGTTTATGATGTAAGAGGAGTGCGGAGAGAGGAAAAGAAGAAAAAGTAAACTGAACTTAAGTTCGCTCTGATTAAAAGGGGTCAGGAATGCTGTGGTAAGGAAAGCAAAGGCATACAGAAACTGGAACAGCGCCCTGAATTAAATGAAACTGGACTAGCAGCCATGTGACCCAACGTACCGGTAAGTGTCAAACATATGCTATGGAGAAAGTAAAATGACAATGATAGCAATGAAGCTATTTAAGAAAAATGCCTCAGTACTTTGATGAGAATGTTCTTCTTCTTTACCATTAATGATCAGCCACTGGTTTGCATCATGAGAGTTCATATCTGTCCTGAATTTATGGAGTCCCATAATCGTAGGTGCACTCATTATCCATATATTTCTCAGCCCAGCAAACTATTGGCCTCACCAAGGATGATCCCTGGGTCATTCTCCAATATATTACATAGAATAGATAAGCTGAAGAAGTGCCATTCTGGACTGTACCACTTCAGTCTGTGAGGGTGAGTGATAATTTTGAATGACCCTTCACATTTACAAAGGGAGGGAGGAAACTCTGCACGCAGTAAGCAAGAACATCAGGGAGCAAGATTTAACTCAACTCTTAACACATCATATGCAGAATGGGATTTATATGGTGGTGCATTTAAAAATATGCATACCATGCTTGCATGCTGCAGTTTTGAAGTGGTTTAGTCTATAATTCTACCACCTTGTGCTTCGTTTGTTGGAAGTGTCAAGGAGTGACTCAGCTGATGTATCTGCATGAGAATGGGCGGAGCATGCTCAGAAGCGACTTTCGATGCTGCTCTGCCCAGTTCCAAAATGGCTGCAGCGCAACTTCCGGCGTGACGGCCATTTTGGAACTGGGCGGAGCATGCTCAGAAGCGACTTTCGATGCTGCTCTGCCCAGTTCCAAAATGGCGACAGCACTACCTCCGGTCTGCCAATCCCTTATTTTTCCGGCAGGAACTTGGCAGGTACGTACCATACAACAAGGGATACCACAAACTTGAACTTACTAATGCCTTCAGCAAGACCCTTAGCTTCAACAAGAGATTCACTTGTTTACTTATGTGGGTGTGGTTCATTATAGATCTCCATTAAAGCATCATATATAGTACCAAGATGATATCTCAGTGGTTTCAAAGCATCAATCCGACTCTCCCATCTTGTTTGACTCAAAGGCTTAACAGTAATGGTAGGTACATGGCTAGTTAGTATTTGCCAATGCTGAGTTGATGCAGAGAAATAATTATAGATCTGTTGAACCAACATGAAGAAGCCTGTTGCTTCCCGGCAACTCTTAGCAGCATCATTGACAACCAAATTGAGAGAGTACACACTGCAGGGCACGAAAAAGGCACATGGATTTATATCAAGAACTCTCTTTTGTACTCCATGTTCTTTACCTCTTATGTTACTCCCATTATCATAACCTTAACCACGCAGATTCTCAAGTGGTAATCCCATTTGCTCAAGCAGCCAAAGAAGAGTTTCTGCCATAAAGGCACCAGTAGCCAAGAAATGTTCTTTTATTGTAACCTCAGGCTCCGATGTTTCAGTATCTGATGGCATGTTTACATTGACAAAACGTACAATCTTGGTCATTTATTGTTCAGTATGACAATCAGGTGTACAGTCCAAAATAACTGAGTAGTATTTGGCGGAGTTTATACGTGCAAAAATGTTCTGTTTTATGGAAGTTGCTAAAAGCTCTATAAGCTCATTTTGGATCTCTTTTCCTAAGTAGTGAACCATAGTTTCTTCATCTTTAACTCTGCGCACATGTTCAGTCATGACAGGGTCAAAAAGAGCCAAAAATTCAACAAGCTTCAAGAAATTCCCATTGTTCTCACTGTACAACTTTTCAGTTGTACCACGAAATGCCATGTTTTGCATGCCAAGAAATCTGACCGCAGCAATCAAGCGTTCCAAGACTTGTTGCCAATATTGCTCTTCTTCCCTTATTTTCTGTTGGACACCAGCCAATCAGTCAAGTGGGAAAATTCCTACCAGGCCCCTGAATACAGGCGACCCCGTGACAGGCACTGCAAGGTCAAAGCAAGGGGCCTAAACACAGCGGAGGGCGGGTGGGAGATTCAAAGCAAGCAGCAAAGAGGAGGCACAAACTGCTTCTTAAGCTTAAAATAGAATTGTCAATCACGAAATTGCAACAATTAAAACCCCCCAGCAACAACCAACCCTCCAATAAGATACAACAAGGTCATCAAGACCCTGGGATATCTTGTTAACCCTTCCGCAACCCATGCTCTCCCCTATAGTGAGAATCTGCTTTTTCAAAGGTATTTCCAGAAGAACACCTCTTGCTTGGCGTCTTCCTTGGCTCTTTCTGCCTTTCGTTTGCGGAACTAAGCTCCAGATGGTTTTTTTTCCTGTTGGCCATTTAAAAACCCTTTAAAGAGCTTGAAATGGGAGGAAACGGTGCAGTGCAGTGCAGTGAGCACACCCCATGCCATTTTGAAAGTGGACCCCTAGCTCAGCTTCTCTTCCCCATAGTGGTGATGGAGGGAAGGGTCCACATAGATGCTTCCTGCAACCACAATTCCTCTCTTTGAGCTGGATTCAGATAGGCCCCAGCTGCTGCGCCTTCCCCCTCGCCCACCGCCCCTGGCCCCAGGTGGCCTTGATGAGGCCCCCCACCGCCTCATGGCCTGGCGCCGCCGCCTTCTAACCTCGTCGTCGTCCGACCAGCCCGCAGCTCCGCCAGCAGCCCAGCACCTCCGCTCGTGACACCAGGCCAGGTGCCAACTTGGCGCCGCCAAGGAGGGAAACTGCGGCCTGCTGCTGCGCCTGTCTGTGAGGCACGAGCAGCACAGCAGCAGCGCCTGCTTCTGCCTCCAGAGGGCGGGCCGTGGGTAAAGAGAAGTGGGTGGGCGCTAGCAGGCTGTGTGGAGCATGAAAGAAAAGGAGTGGTACCGGGTGGGGTGGGGGGGGGGCAGTCTGGACAGCGTCCCCTCCATTTTGGCGCCTTAGGCAACTGACTAGTTCGCCTAAATGGACGCGCCGGCCCTGATGACATTCATATAGCGCTCTCTCTCTCTGTGTGTGTGTGTGTGTTAGTCTACATAATTGTACAGGGCAAGAGCCCCGATCCCCGATCTAAAATCTTCCTAAAAGTGTATTTTATATTTTAAAATTTAAGTGTGGAGAACCAGAGGGAGATCGTGCTACAACCAAAGCACATTTCACTACAACCACAGTCTGCAGTGCATTGTATCTAAACGAGCCCTCTCTTTTAGGAAAACAAGAATGAAATTTCCCCTGGGGAGGGGGAAGTACCGAATAAATTAGTTTTTAAAATTCAAATTAGTGCTGTTTTGTAAACAAAGCTGTCTTCCCTATTAGTATTCCCATCTGTGGGGCTATAAACTGTTAGCAAGCAAGCTTCTGCTTATATTTTATTGCTTGTTATCAGAATTAAGTTGGCCTTCTGAATACATGAAAAAAAATGAAAGCACTGTGATTGTTCTCCCCCTCCTTTGGAGAACTATTGGATGAGAAATGCTAATCACTGTTATTAAAAAGCTGAAATATCTACAAAACATTTTGGTCCACATTTGCTTTTCATCAATCTTCCAGGGGCCACATAAAAAAAGGTGGGTGAGGGCAGAGACTAAAGTGGGCAGAGCAAAGAAATGTAAGGGTATGGCTTGGGGAGATGGGGGTGTCTTGAAGAGAGTTTGAGGGGCTGGATTGAGAGGCCTGAAGGCCACATTCGTATCCAAGGTCTGAGGTTCCCCACCCCTAGTCCACATGGGCCTACCAATTCTCCCACACAGTGGCGTAGTGGGGGGGGGCAAAGGGGCAGTTGCCCTGGATGCAAAATTGTTAGGGGGCACAAAATTTCAACCCCCAGTGCTGCCTAGATACAGCTGCATGCTTCTGTCACTGGGCTACATTGAAAGCAGCTTCTCCATGCGAACCAGGAAGTGACAATTTTATTATTTACACCAGCCACTCTTGTTTTCTTATCTCTGCAGCTGCGATCTTCTGGGTGACATGGGTGGCATTAGGCAGTTGAATACGCATGCACACTCTACCCATTTCCCCACTTCCCCCTCCTCTGTGTGGCCCTGGGGCACTGGCAACCCACGCCACGCCACTGCTCCCACAGAGCAGGAAGCACTTGTCTAAGTTAATGGGCAGCTTCATTTCTTGTTGCTTGAAATCTGGGTATGATGATATCTTATCAACATTAAAGCATATAATCTTTTAGCATACGCGGAATTGTTAACCTCATTTCAGACTTGGAAGACTATACTTTTCAAAGCCACTAACAGTTGAGAAAGAAGTTTAAGAGCCAATATCTAACATTAAAGTAGGGTACTTTGCTGTACTACCTATTAGTCCAACCTAGCAGTTCGAAAGCACGTCAAAGTGCAAGTAGATAAATAGGAACCGCTGCAGACAGCGGGAAGGTAAATGGCAATTCCATGTGCTGCTCTGGTTTGCCAGAAGCGGCTTTGTCATGCTGGCCACATGACCTGGAAGCTATACGCCGGCTCCCTCGGCCAATAATGCAAGATGAGTGCGCAACCCCAGAGTCGGTCACGACTGGACCTAATGGTCAGGGGTCCCTTTACCTTTTACCTTACTTTGCTGTACTACCTATTAGTCCTGTTGCAAGTCACCCCAATCTCTACTAAGCAGTGCACAAGATTCCAGGCGTCTTAGCCTTCAACCAGGGTCTATGTCTCTTTGGGGAGAAATAAGGTGTGTCAGAATCTGCAGCATCTTTGAAATATGGTTTATAAGCACAAATGTGCAACCTGGGGGTAGATGAAGTGAGTGCACAGTATACAGCTTTCTTATCTCAGGAGCATCTTGTCCTTCTCTGCAAACCAACATTGTGCTCAGAGACATCCTACATACCATGTATTTGTTCTTCCTTCTTGCCTCTACAGCAGCCCATGGAATTCCGCCCCACTCCTTTCCAGCAAACGTTTAAGGTTTCAAAATGGACATTTTTTCCCATGACGTTATGTCTCCATCATCTTGGCAACCTGCCAATTCTCCTATCCATTTTGCATTGCCAATGGCCCGTAATGGCTCAGTATTTGGCTCCCCACCCACTGTTTGTGTGTCTTCCCTTGTGTGTCTTTAACATATGTGATGTCACGAAAACACTCTTGTCTATCATAATGCTAATTTATTGTGGTGATGAAGCAGATCGTTTTTCCCATTCAGAGCCCCTCCAGACTGATGTTTTTTTATGGGTTTATCCTGCATCATGGCATTGGCATGATAATAGTGGATTACTGATGGGTTTATGCTGAACCATCCACTCACCCTTCTATTTTATTAGGTTTTTTTGTGGTACTTCCCCTACCTATGGTACATTATTGCACAGTTGTTCTCTGGAGGGACACTCTTGTACTATCTATAGATATAAAAATGTAGGCATTGCGCGCGCGGAGGTCACAGCCTTTCTCTGTAACTGCTGAACCGTAATGTAACAAATTTGGCCACAAAGTACCTTGCCCATCAGGGAGGGATCTGGCATAATCCCCCCCCCAAAAAAACCCCACACCTTTCACACCTAAAATAATGATTAAACACAAAAAAGTGGCGCCCAAATTAGATGTCACCACCAGAAGCTCTGAAGACTCCAGCAGCATCCAAAAGCTGCGCCGCCAGATGACGTCACAAAATTTCACAGCAACCAGCTGAAAACAGTCCTTTTGCAGCAACAAGGCCCAGCTTTTTCAATAGGCCGCAGCATTGCCAAGCAGGGAAAAACAAATAGAATAGGGCCTTTCACAACGGGGGGGGGGGGCACAGGGATGAGGCACAACACATAGCCATGGGGGGGGGGAGGACCCTGAGTTAGCCAAAGCAGTGGGGGGTGGGTTGGGACAGGGAAAACTGAGTAGGCCGACCGCCAAAACGGCCATTCCACCCATAGCTGCCAAGTTATCCCTTATTTTAAGGGATTTTCCCTTATGCTGAATAGGCTTCCTCGCGAGAAAAGGGAAAACTTGGCAGCTATGATTCCACCTCCAAAGCCCAAGCCCAAAGCCTCTCCCAGCGGCTGCATTAATAAACGCCTGGCAGCATTAGGCAGTCGTTCATCATTTCCCCTAACACGCACTTGGGGGCACGGCGAGGGGTTTTTGCTTTTTAAATTAGCGGGCGTTGTGCCACATGCGAGGCTCCGGCGGCCATTTTAAGTAAGGGCAGTCGGGCCCCTTTTAACCTAGGCTTTATACTATGACTGATTGCAAGCCTCTGCGTCTTTAAAAACAGTAACCATGCACTTTCTCTCCCCAGTTTAAGGTCCTCGGATATTTGCAGTGGCCAATCCCCCCCCCGATTTAAAATCCCCTACCTTCCCCTTGCCACTTCCTGGGTTTTTTATGAAACCGAACAGCTCGGGCGCTTTGGAACACGCCTTCTGTTGCTATGGGGCTGTGGGGCTTCGCTATTTGATCTCCTCCCCCATCAGGATTTTAAAAGTAGTTCTCTGGGTCCCAGGGCGCATCATCACCCCCGATCCTTTTCTTTGCCCAAACGGACCTCTCCCCACCTTCCTCAGCACCAAATACTCCTCAGTTATACCCATAGCTGCCAAGTTTTCCCTTTTCTCGCGAGGAAGCCTATTCAGCATAAGGGAAAATCCCTTTAAAAAAGGGATAACTTGGCAGCTATGATTATACCCACAATAAAAACCATAAAAATTAAAACTTACAAACAACACATTAAAAAAAAATACATCCCATCCTACATTCCAAAAAATTACACCAAAAATAAAAAAACCAAAAAGCAACCACCCACACCAAAATAAATGACAACCCCAACTAGAGAAATAAAACATCGCAAACAGCACAATAAAAAACAACAACACATCCTACATTCAAAACACCTACTCCAAAATTAGAAAATCCAAATAACAAAAAAACAAACAAACCACAAAACAAACAACGCCCAAATCATACAATACCCACCAAAATAAATGACAACCCCCCAAATAGAATTAAACAATAATAACTTCTGCTTCTCATGTTCTTATTTCAACAAATTTTAATCTAAATATATAAAAATGCTCACGATGCGTGCGCAGGGGCCAATGTATAGAGATACAGGGGGGAGGGGACAACACTCCCCGGGGACAACAGAAGGCTCAGACAGAAGTAAATACTGCAAAATAGAACCCAGAACCTAACAGTTCCTTCTCCAAGGGTGGGGGCCAAGGTATGGAGATACATGGGGGAGGGGCCAACACTCCCCAGGGACAACAGAAGGCTCAGACAAAAGTGCATGCTGGGAAGAAGCTGACAGTTCATTTTCCAAGGGTGGGGGCCAAGGTATGGAGATACAGGGGGAGGAGCCAACACTCCCTGGGGACAACAGAGGGAAGGGTATCCTACCGAAACACAGGGATGAGTCGAGGGGGTGGAGGGAGGAGGGACGGGATACATCATGGATCGGGACAGGGTGGGGGGAATCACAGGGATGACCCACAGCAACACGTGGCCGGGCCAGCTAGTACTATAATAAAAGCAGGTAAAGGGGAACTCCCAGAACATTTGTGATATTGAATGTTTCAGGATTTCCAGGAAGCAACAGGACATGCTGTAATGGGAAATGAAGCACAATGTCCACCTCAAAACCTTTGTGGATGGAAACAGTAGGTAGAGCATGTGACTCTTCATCTCAGGGTCATGGGTTCGAGCCCCACATTGGGCAAAGAAGAGGTTGGACTAGATGAGGCTTGGGGTCTCTACCAGCTCTACAATTCTATGACTCTATTAGAAAAAGAACACAAACCATAATGAATGCACAATAAATATGATGTCTAGAAGCGCCCTCAGGTGGTTTTTGTATATTGCATAATTTCCCCAAACAGTACACACACACACACACAAACAAACAAACAAAAACTTCTGTATTGGAATTAACGTGCATAAATCACTGGGAAGTCACTTCCAGTTTTCATTATGTGGAAAACAGCCTTTAGGTTGGAAACATTATGATGCAGTTAATGGACAATGGCCTTGCAAACCTTTTGAATGTTCCTTTTCCAGAGCTGTAATGGCTTTCCCCCAGTAGCATCTGAAGCCTGGTACAGCCTTTCTCTATCTATTCATTTATTTTCAAGGGTTCTATCTGTGTTTCTGATACTGCAGTGCCCAGCAGACAAAAGGAGCTGTCTTTCCCTTTTCCCTGCAGCCCACAAAAGCAATAGTACTGCTGTCCAATGTCAGGGCTTCTGTTTTAACCCTTCCCCCTATCAACACACAGGGAGCCATATCGCTACATAACAAGGCACTGTAAATTAGCTTCCAAGTAAAATGATGGGATTGTCAGAGATGATGACCCACATTTTGATGAGCTATGCCCTGTTTGTGATCTGCATCCAATGTGCCTTTTATTCTGCAATCCTGTGTACATTTTACTGGAAGTAAGCCCATTGAATTTAGGACCCTGGCGGGGCCATAGTTTGAAGACCCCTGCTCTACTGCCACAGCACTGTGGGGTGCCATATCCTCCGAGAATCACTGATCCAAGTCATGATACACAGTTGTCATTAGGCGACAGCAGAAGGAGAGCCAAAGATCTCCAAAAACCAGTTGAAGGAGAGCCAAAGACAATTGCTAGCCCCTCAAGGGAGCCGGTGAAAAAGCCTTGCTTGCTTCTCTCCTTTGCTGCCTTCCATCTGTTTCTGACTTAATCCATAGCTGCCAAGTTATCCCTTTTTTTAAGGGAAATTCCCTTATGCTGAATAGGCTTCCTCGCGAGAAAAGGGAAAACTTGGCAGCTATGCTTAATCCAGCCACCCCACTGAGCTCTGCCTACTGCAAGCAGTCCCTGTCGCCTTCACTGCCCTTGTTAAAGGGGTGCGTGGCAGAGTGGCTGTTGTGTGCAGGGCCAGAAAAGCATGCTGAAGGTGGCCTAGCATCGCACAGACCCCCAAGCGCAGCCTCCGGACAAATTTGAATGCGTCTTTCTGAGAGTCACAATTCTGTAATTCGGCCAATTCCATTGGTAAATCAGGTCAATGATTTCTCCCTCGGTCTCCTTTTGCCCTGCCCCGATGTGTCCTGGCCTTGGGCCTCCACCGGCGCTACCGCCACCACGCAGCCAGAATACACAAACACCACAGTGCGCACATGCTGAAAGGACCAACGAGGCCACCATATTATCCTCCTCCTCCTCCTCCCCCTCCCCCTCCCGCAAAGGCTCGCCTCCACTTTTGCCCGCTGTGCTTGTTTTGCATAGCTGCCAAGTTATCCCTTTTTTTAAAGGGATTTTCCCTTATGCAGAATAGGCTTCCTCGCGAGAAAAGGGAAAACTTGGCAGCTATGTTGTTTTGCCTTGCGGCTTTTCCTCGCTTTGCCCAAGCTCAGTATCAACACAGCCGCACCATCAGTAATATTTTGGACGTTATCCTTGCCAGTACTCGTGCATCTCGGGCGTGCCGGGTTTAGGAAGCTGGTGGGCCGGATCCGGCCCGCGGACTGTAGTTTGAGGACCCCTGGTGTACACTGTACAAACATCTCACCCCCCCAAAAAAAACCCCAAACCCTTTCATTTTGAAATAATAGCCCTTATGTTTAAAATGAGATTGAAAGCCAAAAATGGACTGGAGTTTTTCAAAGTGTACCCAAGAACAAATGAAATCCTAATAATAATGTATAGGGTCATTACTAGATAGGCATATGAATATTTAAATAGCGATGTAGAGGAGAGGAAGGAGTGTTTGATAAATATTTCCGTTCTCATTTGGAAAGAGGGAGAATAATGCATTCATAATGCCATATAATGATGATTAACTACTTTGTGATCCAGCCGTAATTAGGGAGGGTACTTATTGGCGCCCGCTAAGAAACATTTTCAGTCGGTATATCTTGCACTGAAGAGTTCTCAAAAGAACTTCCTTAGGAAGGATCTGGTCTACTGACATTAATCATGCAGTATGGAAGAAATTAGCTAGCAGGATGGACCCAAGTAATTATGCTCCAATTAGTAATGTATTGATCCAAGGGCAATTAGTTGAATGACTCAGGCTGCAAACCTAAACACTCTTACAAGGGAGTAAGCGTGTCCTCCTATAGGTGAAATAAGTAAAAAATTACAGATATACAACTAAAATAAATAAATAGTTGCTTTGTCCTTAAGGTAAATTATGATCCCCTGGGTAGCAGTCATTCCTGCAGTGGATAGACTGGGAAGCTGGGTTCATTCTATCAGTTCCACTGAAAGGCCAGTTCCATCCAGCCTCCTCAATGGGATGACTCTGTTGGTAGAGCATGAGATTCTTAATCTAAGGCTTGTGGGTTTGAGCCCCACATTGGGAGATGATTAATTGTCACCTGGTAGCTACAATTCAGGCTGCCTCCTGGGAAGGAGTCATTACAACAAGACCAAAATCCTTCAGCTGTTTCCATTTGAGATACCGTAGTCATTGAAGGAACTGTTCTTGCAGAAGAATAGAAGCATAACCACCTGGACCCACCCCACTTACCATTCCCCCCTCCCCCTCTTCCCCCCTCTTCCCCTCTTTTCTTCCTAACAATAAATAAATAAAAATAAATGCTTGATGAATAAAAAAAAACCCCTCTGTTCTATCCTGTTCCCCCCTTGTTTAAACCAATTCATGAACCAAGAACATATACATTAACCACTAGGGTTGCCAGACTCAATAGAGGACAGGACTTCCGTGCCTTTAATTGCCCTGCTCTCTTTTGAGTCTGGAAACCTTAAAGAGAAACCAGCAGACCCTTTGTTTAATTTCCAAGCAAAGGGTCTGCTGGTTTCCCTTTAAGGTTTCCAGGCTCAAGAATGAGAGCAGGGCAATTAAAGGCACAGAAGTCCTGTCCTCTATTGAGTCTGGCAACCCTATTGACCACTAATAATAAACCATATGTTGTAGATATTACTTCACATTTATTACGCTATTTTTTGTGATATACAAATGACATGAGAAAACTTGGTATAAAGGTAAAGGGACCCCTGACCGTTAAGTCCAGTCGTGTACGACTCTGGGGATGCGGCGCTCATCTCGCTTTACTGGCCGAGGGAGCCGGCGTTTGTCCACATGAGGCCAGCATGACAAAGCCGCTTCTGGCGAACCAGAGCAGCGCACGGAAACACCATTTACCTTCCTGCCAGAGCAGTACCTATTTATCTACTTGCACTTTGACGTGCTTTCAAACTGCTAGGTTGGCAGGAGCAACGGGAGCTCACCCCATCGCAGGGATTCGAACCGCTTTAGACCACAGCGCCACTTGCGTTATACTTATTTGTGTTACATTATTCTTGTGTATAAAACCCAATAAAAAGTTATTTTTTAAAAAAACCTGTTCTTTAAGCATTGACACCCGAGTTTGCTTACCCCTCCTTCCCTTTCCCCCCTTTTGTGCTCCCCCTTTTAGTTTCTAAAAGACATCTAATTGATTGTATGTAAGCTTACCTAAGCTGCTCTTTGAGACTTTTTGCTGAAGAGTGGGGTAGAAATGCTTTTTAAAAATATTTGATTGAGTTGAACTACACGTACCTCTCTCTGTGTGTGTGGCAGTGAGGTAATGGACAATCAAAGGCCCAGAACTATTTTTGCAGCGGTTCTATTTAATGCCCAATCAGCATGAAAGGGGGGGGGCTTTTTTAGCCACTGCATTCTCCAAAGCTAGAATTTTAGGAACTCTAAAACACAAGGTGCTTCAATAGAGAAGTGTGCAAGTTGTTGCATACAGTGGAACTTTGTGGAAAACACAGCGCAAGTCATTTGGAATGGAAACAATGGAGCGCTCCAAATCATTGGCCGATGGATGCGCATGGAAAATAACAGATCTAGCTGAAAGGCAACGTGTGGAGATTTGCATTGTTGCAATGTCTCCCTAATTAGAAGTATTGTGCAATTATGAGATTATTGTATAATCTAAGGTTATATAATTATATGGTTGTTGCATAATCTAAGTTGTATAATCTAAGAAGGATCATGGGATGTGGTCATGACTTTCATGAAAGGGGCCCTCACTTCTGAATTTGCCACTACACTAATGATGTGTGGGTGTGTTAATGTAGATGTCTATAACAGTTGATATGGAAAATTGCCCCTAAAATGCGCAGCCTTTTAGGAAGGACAGACGCGGGTCGGAAGCTCCAAAATTTGCACTAAGTTCAGCTCCGCCGGGAAATGACAGAGACCACACGATGCTGTCAGGAAAAACAAGCTGATCCTTTTATTACAGAAAAGAAAGAACTACAGCTGTAGGGTCCCTGCCTCAAAGAATGTAGAAAGGAACCCCGGGAAATGGTGCATCTCCCTTTTATACCTTTCTGTCCCCACATGGAAATCCCTGGACTGGGAGGGACAGGAAAGACAAACAAGGGAAATGGGTGCTGATGGGATTAACTGGGTGTTGATACGACTATTTCTTCATATGGCGAAATGTCAATTGTTCTCCTCCGTTGCTGATGGGTTTCCCTTTGTTTGATCAATCTAGATGGGAGTTGAGGTGGGGCCGTTCCTGGCGATTGCCAAGGGGTTGGGGTCCATCCGGCAGGTGTTTTCCCCCAGGTCACGCAAGGATGATCCCTGGGATTATGTAAAAGGTGAAACTTCTGGAGGTTTGAATAAACTGTCCCAGTTAATCCATCTTTGTCCATGTGTGTCTTTTGAATCAGGGTGGAGATGGGGCAAGGTTCAGGTGGGCTGGGGTCATGCACGGGTTATGCAGCATTTCCTTTTACAGGAGACATATCTAATACAGAGAATTTTATGCAAAAGGTAGTAGTCCTGATATATAAAGGTTATGAGACATAAAACAGCAATTCTAATACAGAGAGATCTTAGCATACGTCATGAATAAGACAGCAATTCTAATACAGAGAGAATCTAGCATAATTTAAGGCAAAAGTTACAGGTAGGTAGCCGTGTTGGTCTGAGTCGAAGCAAAATAAAAAAATTCCTTCAGTAGCACCTTAAAGACCAACTAAGTTTATATTTTGGTATGAGCTTTCGTGTGCATGCACACTTCTTCAGATACACGTATATGTATACGTGTCTTTAAGGTGTCTTTGGTCTTTAAGGTGCTACTGAAGGAATTTTTTTATTTTGTTAAGGCAAAAGGTTCTGTAGTGATAATTTAAAGGAGTCTGGGGCGGAGAGGAAGGTGGAGAACGGAAATGTGTGAGCTTATGCTAACTGTTGTGCATATGCAGATCCTTAAGCCTTCCTTCAGGCAGGGTCTCGTCCTAGCGGGAGGGGTGAGGAGACGGGGGAAATGGCATTGAACAGGATTCTGGGTAGCTGCAGCTGTCAAATTCTGTCACCCCTCTCTGTTCATTAATAATGGTGTCCTGCTCCCCCCCCCAATATAATTTTTTATAACACAGTGCCACATAAAGGAGGATATATACGAACCTATTTAAGAATCTTAAGAAAGATTTAAGAATAGGTTACAGTCTGGCACACTCCACGCGTAGGATGGGCCTTCATTTCCTTGTGAAAGCAACTTCATACATTATAGCACCTGAAGGGATCAACTGCTGAAAGGACTTGAGTTGAGGTGAACAAGTCATGGGGCAACAGACAGAAAGGCAAGCTATTCTTCCCTTAAAGGTTAAAGGGACCCCTGACCATTAGGTCCAGTCGCGGACGACTCTGGGGTTGCTTTACTCATCTTGCTTTACTGGCCGCTTCCAGGACATGTGGCCAGCATGACTAAGCCGCTTCTGGCGAACCAGAGCGGCGCATGGAAACGCTGTTTACCTTCCTGCCAGAGCAGTACCTGTTTATCTACTTGCACACTGACGTGCTTTCGAACTGCTAGGTGAGCAGGAGCCGGGACCGAGCAACGGGAGCTCACCCCGTCACAGGGATTCGAACCGCAGACCTTCTGATCGGCAAGCCCTAGGCTCAGTGGTTTAACCACAGCGCCACCTGGGTCCCCATGCATTACCTGGGCAGTCTGGCCATTCTTTTGTGATGGTTAATTAGTTCCTTAATCCAGGTCTCACGCTCACCTACTAAAACACAAATACACCCTTAAGACAGGATTTGTAAGCGAAAAGACAATGGGAAGGTTTTCCCCATTTGCCTCCCTTACAGCAGAGGAATATTTGAGGTCATTGGGAGAGTCAAAATGGCTCAAGGCAGGCTTCCTCAACCTCGGCCCTCCAGATGTTTTTGGCCTACAACTCCCATGATCCCAAGCTAGCAGGACCAGTGGTCAGGGATGCTGGGAATGGTAGTCTCAAAAGGTTGCCAAGGTTGAGGAAGCCTGGCTTAAGGATTGCTCTCCTGTACTATTTCAGACACATGGGTTATATATTTAGATATGTTAGCATTTATGAATATTTATTCTATATTTGAGATCTTATAATTCTTTTTAAGTTTCTTTTTAAGTTTGTTGCATTGGGATTCCATGGGAGCCTACGCTACATATACAATTCTGCTTCAGTGTAAATGGGTTGTCTTTTTGAGGACGGAAAAACAGACACAAATAAACCAAGTGAAGGTTCCAGAGACATCCTGGTTTTTAGAGATGGAAAGAGAGAAATTGTGTGAGAGTGCAGGGATTGCAGTCAGGAATGGGGCAACCAACTCTCCTCTTAACTGCTGCTACCTTATTTCTTTTATGACCAAAACAGTTTGAGGAAGACTCTGCTGTCAGGCTGCAAACCTGAGAAGGAGCTTATCTCAGAAAGCTTGAGAATGGATGACCAGAGGAGAGCAAATGAATGCTCTTGAAATCATTACAATTAATACGGGAAACTGTTATTGGAAACATCTAATGGTGCAATGGCTTGATATAATCTTTTTTTAAAAAAATGATGAAATCAGGGGTTCCTTCAGGTTGCTGTAGATTGGAATCAATGTTCCGGTTTCATTAATACCAGTGAAACTAGGTAGGTCACCCGGAGCTATTTGCTTGAGACATGATTCTTCAGCACACATGCTCTCTTCTTGAATTAGATGTGACTAGAGTGACTAGGTTAGCTTATGGCTTATGATAGGTGGGTGGAAGATCCCATTCTTGAACCAGGATTTGATGCCTTTGGTTCCTCCCAACCCTACACATTGTGTCTCAATCGCTGGATCATCACCTTGTCATGGTGAGTGGGGTTGCACGTTCCTATGACCTTGTGTGCCAAGCCATCAGGAATCTCTTACTCCCAGCAGGGTCACCCAAGGCAGTAAGGTGAAAGGGAAGGAGCTAGACAAAGAATGATCCAAGAAGCCCTCAACGACAGAACAGGCAGATGATAACAACCCAGGGCCGTCTCAAGCCAGTCAGGCGCCCTGGCACCATGGCACGGAGATCGCTCCGGCGCCCCCGCCCTGGTGGGTGGGCGCAGTGTGCAGCATGGTTCCTGTGCGGCTTTGCCGCACAGTGCCCTCCTGCCTGTTATTGACTTCCGCTTGGGCGCCATTGAAGATGGCTGAAAATAACATCGCTCCGGCTATCATGGGGTAATTAGAGGCTGAGATGAGAGTAATCAGCCTCCCTAAATCTTCCCGGGGTGTATGGGAAGATGCAGTCTCATCTGCAGATGCCCATCAACCAGCTTTGACTTCGGAAGGAAGGAGGGGCTAGGGGCACTGGATGGAAGCCTCCGAGATTGTCTGGCTCTCCTGGACACCACTTCTGCGAAGCGACCAAGTTCCAATTCTTAAGAGGAAAAATTAGATTTAAGTTTTGGACATGCTTCAGACGAGGAGGGGAAATTTACTCTGCTAAGCCCAGCCACTGAGGAAATAAAAGATAACCAAGGAATGTTTACATTGGAGCCAGAATGGTATGTGACGGAGCGGACCGGGGGGGAAGAAACTTTCTTTACTATTGTGTTTTACTATATACCTAACAAAAAACCCCTAGAAGAACCATCTTTGATATCTATAGCAAGTGAGACTGTAAAGTTTGTAATCTATTGAGATAATATGGTTTCTTAAATATAAACTGTGTGGAAATGAAAATATAAACAATTAAAGCTTTTATTTTCCGACTTGCTTGGAAGGTGATTAAAGATTCCCTAAATCACTGACATTAAAGAGAAGCAAATCTCATTAGCAGCTGAAGCTTTGTCAAGAAGTTTATTGGATGTGACACAGTTATAATTGGAATCCACCATTTTGGAGCCAAGACCGGGCTGCGGATAACAGTCAGAGGGGGAGTGGGCCTTAATTACGACATCAGATGTGTGCTTTCAGCTTGACTTGGAAAGACTGTATTATGTAGCCGGTTTTGAGAAACTATTGAACAATGGCTTGGATTTGATTTATTGGGACCGTTCGAGATGGCGGCCGCCAGCAATGAAATGACTTTTGGATCCTTGGGCTGATGTGGCAAGACACCAGCATGTGAAGAGATATTGCTAATCTAGGGAAGGGAATAATAGATATAAAATCCACACAGAAACATATATTGCTTGGTTAAATTCGCTTGCTTGAAGAACTCAGGGGCTGTGAAAAGAAGACAGAAGGATAACAACAGAATTATTGGAAATTATCTGGACTATATTGATTAGAAATGCAGCAAACTATAAGATGATTAGACCCTCTGAATCTGAAGCATGGGAAGTCTGATTAGATTTTTATAATTTAGCAGAAAATTTGGATTAGTTGATTACATGATATTTGTATAATTTGTATAATTTGGAATATGATTGGATATTTAAAGTGGAAATTTTAATAAAAATGATATTTTTAAAAAATAACCTGGAACTGTTATCTTCTAGGTTGGAACAAACCGCTTAAAGCTTCTTTATTATACTAACAGCTTAGGTTTTCAAAATAAAACCTTTCAAAATGGAAGGACAGAACATGGTAAGGGAAAAATACAGTGATGCATAGCTCACTTGGTAGAGCATAAAACTCTTAATCTCAGGGTCATGGGTTCAAGCCCCATGTTGGGCAAAAGATTCCAGCATTGCAAGGGGTTGGACTAGATGGTCCTTGTGGTCTTTTCCAATTCTACGATTCTTTAAAATCATTACTGTATATGTAATAAGGAACAAATAAGCGTAAATGTCACAAACAAGCATTGACTTACTAGGTTGTGAAATGCAGAAGTTTGTCTGTAATGCTTTTGCTTTATTAGGGTTGTCTACTTACTAGAACCATTTTTAGATAATACTATTTCATCATGGCCCCACCCATGATGACCCAGGTGGCGCTGTGGTTAAACACAGAGCCTAGGGCTTGCTGATCAGAAGGTCGGCGGTTCGAATCCCTGTGACGGGGTGAGCTCCCGTTGCTTGGTCCCAGCTCCTGCCAACCTAGCAGTTCGAAAGCACATCAAAATGCAAGTAGATAAATAGGAACCGCTACAGCGGGAAGGTAAACGGCGTTTCAATGTGCTGCTCTGGTTTGCCAGAAGCGGCTTTGTCATGCTAGCCACATGACCTGGAAGCTATACGCTGGCTCCCTCGGCCAATAATGCGAGATGAGCGCGCAACCCCAGAGTCGGTCACGACTGGACCTAATGGACCCTTTACCTTACTTACGAGAACCATTTTTAGATAATACTATTTCATCATGGCCCCACCCTTGAGCCAATATTTGATGGCCTTTGTTTCCTCACTACATCCAGTGAAAACAAAAGTTGGTGATCAAGATTGCTGATTTATGTTCTTCTCAAAATGTTCCCCAAGGCAAATGGTGAAGCTGGTAAACAAATTTGGATTATAGCTTCTTAGAATTCAGGATGGATTCCTGGTAGCATTCTGAACTCTTATTTGCAACATCATGTTTCAAAAAGGAGACTTCTGCTTTGAAACTCTTATAAACTTTTAAAAAAACAAAAAACAAGAGACTTCTAATAGCTTTGTGAGAAGTTTATATTGTGAGGAAATATGCAGAAGACCAATGGATTCAAGACAACAAAAGACAATCCCCAAGTAAATAAATAAGTGAAAGGCTTGAGAGAATGGATAGCCCTTGAGTCCTTTTTAGAAAAAGTTGTCTAAGAAACAGTGCAATCCAACTATACCTACTCAGAAATATATCCTCCTGGTAAATACTGGTGAGTGTAGGATTGCAGCCTAACTAGCCAGCCAACCACTATGAGACCAAGTAGTTATTCAAGGTAGTATGTGCCCATTTGGATGAAAATACAAGCTTTATCTTCATCCCAAGGTGTTGGCTGTACAATTTATTGCAATCCTCATTCAAACGATCTCTCCACCTAATTTCACCATAAGGATTATATTTACGTCAAGTCATTGCATCACCATATGAATACTGTTTGTGGGTATTGTCTGTAGTACTTTCATGTCCATTCTCAGAATCCTGCTGTGGGTTTAAGGATGTTTTCATTCAGGAGGAGGGCAATGGTTTTAATTAAGGATTACTACATGAAAATTTCATAACACTTTGTTTAGCAAGGTAGTTAGAAGTGGAAATGAAATCTTTTAATAATAACAATTGGTTTTTTTTGGTGTGTGTGTGTACTTTAATTTCTCAAGAGAGCTAGGCACACAGGTCTAACCAGAGCAAACAACGAGTGCGATACAGGCACAGCAATCCAAACTACGGTACAGTATATGGATCCAGTATGCTTAGTGGCTGCCAACAATATGCTGGTGTAAAAAACTGCTGCATCCAAACCAAGCTCAGTGTTGACTGATAGGGACAACAGCCAGCAGAAAGTGCCTGAGCTCAGCAGAGGACCAAATATTTGCAGCATCTCCAATGCCACCGGACACATTGCCTACCAACTGCTTCACCCCAACCCCTACAGCTCATGTGTTGTGCCAACAGCGACAATTGATCTAGTCTTGCTGCCAACACTACTGCTACTCGAGGGGGCACTCTCAGCATCGGAGGGTGGTCTGCCGCCCTCCACCAAGGGTGCCAACTTCTCCACTCTCTCTTTAAAAATCAATAAATAATTTTTATTGATTTTCAATTAAAAACACCCCAAATTGATAACAAATCCCACCCAATCAAATCACAATACAAACAGATTAAGACCAAATTACATTCCAAATTAAAGAACATTTCAGAGGGGCTTTCCATGTTCCGGATGTCTGGAGAAATTGTCTCACACATATTTCCCCCCCTGCTTTCTTCGCTGTTGTTATGCCAGTTTCCAAATTCCGATCTTAACCTCTCAAAATATCTTCAGTCACCGGTGCATATCTCCTATCGTATTAAAGAAATTCATATGTCCATTCGCCTGCCGGAACTCAGTTTAATTCATGTTGCTGTCCATCAATAAGAATTCTCAGTGCTGCCTCCTTCCCAAATCTGGATTGTTGTCCAAGTCTGCTTCATTTACAGGTTAATGACGCCGTAAGCTCTCAAGTTGTTTAACAAGCTGCTACTCCAAAGTTTTTTTGTAGAAAGTCAAAACGATAAGGTATATTTCACTTTCAGCAATCATTTGGCTTCTTCCAGAATCCATACCTCCCCCCCCCCCCCGGGCCCTAAGGGAGGGCCTGCTAGACACCAGCTTCACCTTCACTTTCACCTTTTATAACAATAATCTGTGCCAACAAATGCACTGTTTTCCGTGAAATATTTCCCATATTGTAGCCCCGCCCCAAAATGTTTACCACTCCCTTGAAAGGAGGTTTGTCCTTCTGCGCCCCAGCTAACCGACACAATTTTCTCAGCTCCTTTACCTTTTGCCAAGTCAAATTAAAGCTTCAAACGAGGGCTGAGCAACCAGATAACTAATTGCAATTGGAAATCTGCCTGTCTTCCATTTAATGTTAGTTCTTTCTTTTCTTTTTATAATAATTTTTATTGTTTTTTCCAGATATTTTCCAACAAAACATCCGTCTTGTGTACAAAATATAAACTCATTTGGCTATTACAGCCTGAGACTTCCCTCCTCCTTGGCTAATGGTTTTCCAAATAAATCTCTAATATGCATTTTATTCTTAATAATATTACTATTAAATCCTAACCTTACATAAACAAACTATAAATTTCCTTTTAGCAATAAGTGATAAATTTAACCTACAAAACTTATTGTAACCCTACTAGTGATGTCATTTGTTTAAAGTTGTCTTTCAAACATAAATTTACTCCAGTCTTCCAAGAAATTATGGTCCTGCTGGTTCTGAATTTTCCCGGTCAATTTTGCCAATTCAGCATAGTCCATTAATTTCATCTGCCACTCTTCTTTCATCGGTTTCTCTTCTTGCTTCCATCATTGGGCTAGTAACATTCTCCATTTTTATTAAGTCAGTTTCGAATGATTTCAATGATGTTTTTTTAAAAAGCATTTTTCTCAAAGATTTCTTGATTTACAAAGGTATGTGCAGTGTCTCTTCAATGATGATTTTGATTACTGTCACATGCTATTTTTTACTCTAAACTTCTGCAAACCACCTTATTTTGTTTGATTAAAAATGATGTTTGAGAGGAAATAAAATTAGAGAGGAAATGTGAACCCCCAATGCAAAAGCATTTAAAAAATAAAAAATAAAAATTCCCCAAACCATAGAGAGCACCTGACAAACTAAGACCCTAGTCCACCCAAAACCAAAAAACCAATGCCTTACTTAACAGGGTTGGCCCAAAATATGCCTGAGGCAAACTACAAAATTGCAGCCTCCACCCAACCTCCCTGCCAGTGAAGAAGGGCTGGGTGAAACAGGAGCAAAGGTGGAATAATATCTGGCTGGTCTGCTTAAAATCATTTTGTGATAAATTTAGCTACGGTATTTCTTCTCTGGTTCTGCATATCAAACAAAACAGATGTAATCTGAGATTTGGGGCTATAAGGAATATGAATCTTTTAAAATTAAATCTATATAGTGTTTATTGTTATAAGGAAGGGGTTGGATAGTTTATACAGCAGTTTATTCTAGAAACTTAAAACATTTCTGTGTGCAGCAACTGTTCACTGCAAACAGCTGTGTCCTTGAGGAGCAGCCTTTGGCTCTGGAAACAAAAGATAGTGAAATCAAGAGAAGTTGCTTCACAAATAGTTTTTGTTGATTGTTGACTGCAGCAATAAAACTGCTAGCACAACTTTCCAAAGCTCAGCTGATGTGGTTTCAAACTGGATGTCGAGATTCCTGAGGGGTTGGACTAGATGACCCCGGGGTCCCCCAACTCTACAATTCTATGATTCTATGTGATATACATTGGGATCTGCTGTGCCCCATGGATACTTCCGCCTGAGGTGGCCAACTCACTTTGTCTCATGGATGGGCCAGCCCTGCGCCTTAAGAAATTGTGCCGGCCCTAAACATTCCTGGATAGCTCTTTGGTTAGAGCCGGTGCTAATTTATGTAACACCAAGGTGGCAGGTTCAATTCCTGTGTGTGCCAGCTGCATATTCCTGCATTGCAGGGGGTTGGACTAGATGACCCACAAGATCCCTTCCAACTTTACAGTTGTGTAATTCTGCCAAGGCACTTCTACCCAATCAGGGCGACACCTCTCACACAGGTGAGGTTTTGCAGGACAGTTTGACCTGCCTAGGTGGCTAATAGGCTACGCCCAGGGTCAAGATTCCAACGTTAAGCAGGGGGCGGAGCCAGAAGGGGAGATGGGCGGAGCCACCGCTTGCGGGTTCCTATCGTATTGCCCGCTCTCCTAAATAGGCTCAGCGGATAATGCAGCGGATAATTTCGGGGGGGCGGGGCCGCACACGCGCAGTGCGCGCCGGGGCAGCCTATAACTGCCGCGGGCCGCCGCGTTCGACCTTTCACCCTGACGTTGACGGCTCAACGCGGAAGCGCGATGGCGGCGGCAGAAGGGCCGGCAGGCGGCAAGAGCGGCGCTTCCCCGTCGGCTGCGCACCGGAGGCTGCGGATCCTCTCAGGCCACCTGAGGAGCGGGCCGCCGGAGGCGCACCTGTCCGCTGTCCAGTGCCGAGGGCGGGCGGCGCCGGCGCCGGCTCGCCCTCAGCCGAGCACCTTCCCCAAGAGGCGGTAAGCGAGTGTGGCGGCGGGGGAAGCCTGGGCGAGGGCGGTTCCTCCCGGTGGGACGCCAGCTGGACGGGGGCTTCCCGAGACGGGGGACAATGCCTCGCCCCGCCGCCCCTCGCGGTAAGGGCCCGAAGCCGGTGCTTTCCTTGCAAGAAGAAGGGGACGGAGAGGAAGGAAAAGGCCGTTGCCGCTTTCCGTTATCCCCCCCTCCCCACCCTTTGGCCTCATTTAATTCGAAAAGCTTGGGGCAGCTTTCGCCGATCTCGTTTAGGGCTGCAGCTCCCAACATCTTCAAGTACCGTAGGAGTCCAAGGGCCGAGGACCCTTTGCCCTCCCCTCCCCCCAATTAAATATTTGAGCGGGCCTCACACACACCCAAAAATGTTGATGGGCTTTGCCGTTCAAGTGATGTGCATGTGCCACATCGATTATGTAGAGTGGGGCTTGCTTACTTGCTGGTCCAGCCTGCTCCCCAATATTTTATTGAAGTTGGCACCCCTTGTCCAGCCCAATGGTCAGCGGCCCAAGATGATGGGAGTTGGGAACCCAAAGCTACTGGAGGACGCTGGTTGGGGAAGGCTTCCCTGGTGTGTACTTGTGATATAAAAGGCAGTGAAGTAAACAAACAAATAAAAGTAGCATCTCATTTTCTGGGGGACCTGAAGACGAATGGGTTTGGTGTGCACTATTTATGTGGGGAATAACTTTGGCAGATAGGTGTGTCCGACATTAGTAGATTATTTATGTTTTACATGTTCCGAAGTCAGGCTCATTTTATACAGCGAGGGAGTACTCTTATCATAGCCCAAAGCAATAACTTCTTAAATTTGGCATCTTACCACTGATTTGGGACCTTTGAATTTGTTCACCTAACCAGAAAGAATTGCTGCGCTTCTGCTCCTTGGTTACTTTTTGTTCTCTTCATGGACATCAGTTGCAAGATGTCTGACTGCTGGTTAGTTCCCATAAATACACTTTTTGATAGCAAGTGAACCTGGTGCTTTGAAGAGAGCATGTGGTGCTTCATAACATGGTTGGACTAGATGACTCTTGGGATCCCTTCCAACTCGACAATTTTGATTCTGTTATTCTAAGTTAACACTCTTTCCAATAAGGAATTTCTACAACCTTAGTCTGCAATACTACATGCTAATTTGGGAGTCAGCTGCATTTGATCCAGCAGGTCTTACTGGATCAGGCTGGTGCTATTGAGGTTATAAACTTGTAGCCCAACTGGTTCATGCCATTTAGTTTAAAGTTTTTTCTTCTAACTCACATGATTTTATATTTATATGAAGCTGCAATTATTAGGAGTTTGGGGGCACACTCAAGTCTAATTTCTCCATAACATCTGAATTAGGAGATCATATGTAGGCCCTGGACCAGTGCCTGGGTTATTAAATTTAGCAGACAGGTGTGACGAACCCCCTCGCCGACATTGCCAATAGATTATGAGACGAAAGGGTACAGGGGTAAAGCAATCCCCACTCAATTCCTTACGCCTTAAAATGTACCCCTCAATTCTGGGCTTCTCAGTAAAGAGAGTCTAATTCCAGCTTCATGGCCTGATCTCACAAACACTCAGGGCTATTTGAATGAACAACCTCTTGCCTACAGAACAGGGACTGCCTCAACTCAGATCCCCACTGTATCAGTCTGCATATTGCCCTGGCAAACTTGTGGCACTCTAGGTTTTCACCATACTGTACTGCCCTTCCTGTGTGACTCGTAAGACACAAACTATCCCTTTTTTCTCCGGTAAGTTTTGCCCTTTTCTGAGTCTCCACCTCTGTGAGTTTTAATGCGCTGCTGGAATAACCAAGACTATACTCTTTGGCACAAAAAGATGAAATTTATTTTCTTGAGAACATAGGTTTTTCTTAATGATGCATAAGTTTACACTCTTAGTTATACATTAACTCTGTCAGACTTTAACTTCAAGTTATCCTAAGCCTAACCTAAACCACCACTATCCTGGTCCCACACCCTTCCCCTTCCCTCTTCGTCACCACACTCTCCCACTCTTCCAACTGCCAAAACGGTTATTCCCTCCTTTTTAAACCGGGCACCGTCCAGCCTCCTAAAGATGCACTGTCAGTTAAGTTGGAGGTGGATTAACTCTTTCTAATACAAGGTGTAATAAATCTCCCATCCTGGGGCTAATCCAGTACAACAGGGTTTGATTGGTTGGGTCCAGAGCATGGTTAATGCTTCATTACTTGAGGGGGATGGTCTCTGATGTCTTGAAAAAGGTGGGTGTGTGGCTTCTCCTAAAGAAATCGACTTTGAACACCTTAGACTGGAACAACTGTTGACCAGTAACAAACACACCCTTTTAGAGGGTGGTGGGGCAGCTGCAAGCATGTTTTGATAGCTGATTATTTAGATCTATTCTAATCTGGGTTCAGGTCTGGCCACGGGACTGAGTTGCCCTTGGTCTTCCTAATGGATGATATTTGCAGGGAGTGGGACGGGGGATGTGAGCTTGATCCTGTTTCTTGATCTCTTTGGCTTTCGAGACCATTGACCATAGTACCTTCCTTGAGAATGGGAATTTGGAGCGCTGTGTTGCAATGATTTTGGTTCTACTTCTGAGACTAAGAATGGGACTGGGAAAGTACTTTTCAGACTTCTGGAGGTTACATTATGAGGTGCTGCAAGGTACTATCTTAACTCCATTGTTGTTCAACACCTATATGAAGCTGCCAGGAGTGATCATTAGGAGTTTGGAAGCAAGGTACCAGCAGCATGCTGATGACAGTCGGTTCTATTTCTCCATAACATTTGACTTGGGAGAGAGCATTGGAATCTGCCTGAAAGCAGTGTTGAGATGGATAAGAAAATACAAGCTGCATTTGAATCCGGGCAGGATAGTGGCACTGTGGGCGAGTGGTTCCTGTGCCTGAGAAGTTGCTATGAGCTTCAGATGCCATGTCCAAATACAGAACTTGTATATCTGTCCCCACTAAGGTATGAGCTCTATATAAGGATACAGCTTGTGCATTATATTGCAGGGAAGATACACCCACACCCCTTCCTGTGTCAGACAAGAAACATAAAAGTTGAGTGTTCAAGTCAGTTGATGGTCATGTCCAAAATAGCTCAGATTCAGTTTCCCCCTTTTCTGTTCAATGAAAGTCTTGAAAACAAAGTTAGTTAAATAGGAGTTTTGTAGGGGTGGGGTGGGGTGTTTGCAGTGTATATATCTATGAACCTGTAGAGAAATAACCCATTCATGATAGCATTTATAGTGCATTTGGTATTTCATATTTCCATTATTGAAGATTATACAGTACTAATATGCCACTACAGTAGTGACATCTTGATTAGTAGCTGATGACATCTTGATTAGTAGCTGATGCTTGGTTAGACCCAGAGTTCCTTGTTTGAATGCTTGAAATATAGTATTCCTAATTACAGTAATACTTGTTAGACCACTGATTCTATATGTATATATATATGTATGTAGCCAACTGCTGCCTTTTTATATATATTTCAAGGCTTTTATATGTTATTTTCTCTTTTATGCTTTTATTTGCAAAATGCCTAATAAAGGTTTGATAAGTAAGTTAGACCACCATTTAACGTGAACAGGATGAGATAGTCGAAACAAAATATATAAATAAAAATTCCTTCCAGTAGCGCCTTAGAGACCAACTAAGTTTGTCATAGGTATGAGCTTTCGTGTGCATGCACACTTCTTCAGATACCGTGTTTCTCTGAAAATAAGACACAGTCTTACATTTATTTTTTCCTAAAAAAAGAAACCACTATGGCTTATTTTCAGGGGATGTCTTATTTTTTCCCTCCTCCTTCCGCGGCCGGCATTGCTGCTGCGCCTATCACTATGTCTTATTTTCGGGGTATGGCTTATATTCATTGAATGCTTAAAAATCCTGCTATGGCTTATTTTATGACTACATCTTAAAATAGGGGAAACGGGGTACCTGAAGAAGTTTTTATTGTTTCGACTACGTCAGACCAACACGGCTACCTACTTGTAACTAGTACTATGGAAGGATGAGATAGAACAGCCAGATAGTCAAATCTCCTGTCTATTTAAATTGTGGTGAACAAGCAGGGCAATGTGACTGAAACACTTACAAGGTTGGGTGGTAACTCTTTCTCTTACACAATTTTCTTAATTAAAATGGCATACAGTATGCATAAGATTTCCCCCCCAAGGAAATAGTGCATTTTTGTGGAGAGTTCATTGGAAAAGCAGCGCAAGGAGAGTGGCTTAACCTCCTTCCCGCAGTGCCATGGCCCAGATCTGGATTAGATTCTCCTTCAGCTGCTTTTGCTGAAATTCAAAGCAGTGGAACGTCCACTTATGAATCTCAAGCATCTTGTCTTGTTTGGCTTTAAGAAACTTGTTGACTTTATCTAGATTTACTCTCAGTGCATAGTGCCAACAGCTCCCTCTCCCCCCATACCTTTTCTTTAAAAAATCAACCTTTTATTTAGGTAAGGATATTCAGACTGTGAAGCAAATGGTTACAAAACAAAATGTTTATTACTTTGCTTGTTAAGGGAGTTTCCTGGTGGGCAGTAGGAGCTCATGGAATGTGTCAAGAGAATGTGGTAGGTGCATTGTGAAAGGACTGGGATAAAGTAAACAGAAAAATGACAGCAAAGCCCGGTATACCATGATGTGCATTATCATTAAGTTTTATTTGTCCTGCTAACATATTATCACATGATCTCTTAAACCCCCGCTTTGCCCCTGGCAGGAGCAGACTTGCTATCTAAAGTGCTACTGACTGTATCCTCGATCATGAGAAGCCAGTTGCCCAAGAGAGATCAGCCCATAGGCAAGGAGGTCATTAGCAGTTTTTGACTCCTACTTGTTCCTATGATTAAGTAAGCTTTTGCATGACAGCATTGATGGGTTGAAGTTGTTCCTGAGGCTGCAGGTAGTGCAGAACATGGTCGCCCTATGCAACTCAAGACCAGCTTACTTGCCCCGCCTTAACCTTTATATACCCAGTAGGTCACTACATCTTGCAGGAGTGTTTCTCCTTCAACTTCTGAAGATCTCAAAAGCTTGCTCTGCAGTAACAGAGAGCTATGCCTCTTCTGTGGAGTGGCACTCCAGTTGAAATGTGACATGCTCCTTCTATATGCACTCTTTTTTGGACACTCTTGTTCCGATAAGCTGTTCCAACTGGATGAAAAGATTTCTGCGTAGGTGTCTGTAAGGGGAAGAGAATATAGGGATCCTCTTCCCCTCATCAGAAGCAGCCCATCCCCAAGCAGCGATAACAGCGAGGATGCTCAGGAGTCCAGCCAGGAAGTGGAGAGAGAGGGCCAGGGCTCTCTCAGCAAGGGAGAGCCCCTGCGACACAGGAGGGAGGAAGAGAGAGGGGGGAAAGGGGGGAGAAGGAAAACATGGAGCGCAGACCCATTCCTCCGGTTCCGGAATTACGTAGGAGAAGGAGGGGAAAGAGATTTGCTGTCCCTAGGCTCTTATGCTGGAGGAGGTCCAGGGGTGGTTCAGTACCGGATTCTGCGTCGGACTGAGTAGACATGTTGTACATACCCAGTTCACTGTAAATAGCCTGCACGAAAGAAAGACTGCAGAAAGACAAGCATGCGGAGCGTCGTTACTCTAGAGTAGCCGCAACAACCCCCTGACAGTGTCCATTCTGCATTTCTTGTAAATTCATCTTTCATTAGTTTTGTGCTGTTCTGTTACTGTTTTTAATGTATTTGGGACATCACCTTGGGCATATGTGAAAGTGAGAAATAAGAACAACAATGCTCTTAAACACACATACTTTGCTTTTTTCTACAGCTGGAGGTTGCCTGGTGGAGAAGGTGGCATTCAAAAGGGGTGGAGGGAAATTCTCAGCTGGTGGATCAGTTCCAGAACCAAGCCAACCTCTGTGGGCCATTAGACTATACCTACACTGTTGACAAGCCTATACTGCTTCCTTTTACCATCCAAAGAGGAAGCAGAGGCACACCTCTGCTCTTAGTGCTGTGTTTCATAGCATTAAGACCAATATGTCTGTTCTTAGTTCAGGAAAAGCAGATCTCCATGCCTTATCTCTTATGATGCCAGGTGACAGACAGGTGTGTGTGATTTGCTTTTCTTCTGCTTACTGCCAACAGGGACATAAAGCAGGAAACTTCAGCCACACCAGGCATGACATGCAAGAGGACTGGTATCTTCTATTATTGTGTTTCTACATTCACATGCATTTGTCAAGGGTCCTGCTTACTGAGGCCAGGAAAGTACCCCAGTCTCTCACTGAGACTCCATAGCTGCTGGCAAGAAATGTGTTGTTTTTTGGTCCCCCATTACACGTTTTGCAAATGAGTTGTATCATGCTAAATCATACTCAAACCCATTGGAAGAAATGGTCCTAAATAGTCACAGCAGTTTTAAGTCCACTGATTTCAGTGCATCTACTCAAATTATCACATGGTTGGCAAGATCCATTCCTTGACTCAATTTATACTACAAGTGAAACCTCACACTGGGTGTTTGGTATTTTTGATAGTCCCTTACTTTCAAAGTCTCCCTTAAAGATTTTTTTTTAATGGCTGTAGATTCTTTTCCAGATCTTTAAAAAAGAAAAATGTTCTGCTGCATATATTTGTTTGGGTGATATTAGAGGTCCACTAAGTTTGGATGGGCTTGGTACTCAGTTATTGTTTCTAGTAGCCAAATTTTTGATGCTGTATGGAAGCAAAGTACATACTGTCCTAGCCATGTAGTTTTACATTTCAAGCAACACATTCATCAGTAAGACAGAGGGTTAAAAATAGAAAACAGATGAAAACAAGAAGCTGAATTTTTTTCAGAGTTGGAGAATCTCTTAGCTGTTTGAAAAACTTTATTCGGTATGTATCAAGAGCACGTTTCTTACTTCATTCATTATCAGCTCCTTAATGGCATCTGCTCTTAAGCCAACTGTCAGGTCATATTTCAAATGAACATTTTAACCAATAAGAGAGAGAGTCTCAGTAGTGATTTATAGGAGTTTCAAAAATAATTGACGAAAGGAGGATTTGCTGATCTTTGCCCTAGGGACTGACCCTCCAGGGTTATTGTGGTGTTTGGGCAAGGTTATCTTTCTTCCGTTCCCCCATCACTTGTCCATGTTCCTCAAAGATTTCTTGGGTGCACGGCAGGGAGTAATCCTTCCAGAATATTTGGAGGTCAATTCCTGTTATCTTTGTCCCTCAGATATAATAAGATACAGTAGCCATCACTAATCCCCACTTAATTATCTCTGCCAAGAGTCTTGACAGAGATGACTAACCAGCCATGAGGTCTCCCCGGAAGTCCCGAAACCCACTAGATTTCTGTGGTTGTAAGTTGTTTACAGTTTAAGTTTTTGATATTGTCTTAATTGTTGTAATCTGCTCTGGCACATTAGGGAAAAGAGTGAGATGATGGCAAAATTATTGTTGTTGTTGTTAGGTGCAACCCAAGATAAGAAAAGGGCACACCTACCTCTTTCCTTCTCTGGATAAAGCTACAAGCTTGGTGCATCATGGGAATGCTGTGCATGTTGTGTACCTTGCTTTCAGTAAGGCTTTTGACAAAGTTCCCCATGATATTCTTGTAGAGAAGCTGGTAAAATGTGGGTTGGATGAGGTAACTCTTAGGTGGATTTGTAGCTGGTTGACTGACCAAACCCAAAGAGTGCTCACTAACTGTTCTTTGTCATCCTAGTCTTATTCAACAGTCTTATTCAACACTTTATCAATGACTTGGATGATGGGCTTGAGGGCATCCTGAGCAAGTTTGCAGATGACACCAAATTAGGAGGGGTGGCTAATACCCCAGATGACAGAATCACACTTCAAAATGACCTTAATAGATTAGACAACTGGGCCAAAGCAAACAAGATGAATTTTAACAAGGAGAAATGTAAAGTACTACACTTGGGCAAAAAAATTGAAAGGCACAAATACAGGATGGGTGACACCTGGCTTGAGAGCAGTACATGTGAAAAGGATCTAGGAGTCCTGGTAGACCACAAACTTGACATGAGTCAACAGTGTGATGCAGCAGCTAAAAAAGCCAATGCAATTCTGGGCTGCATCAATATGAGTATAGCGTCTAGATCTGCTCTGGTCAGACCTCACCTGGAGTACTGTGTCCAGTTCTGGGCACCACAGAAGGATACTGACAAGCTGGAACGTGCCCAGAGGAGGGCAACCAAAATGGTCAAAGGTCTGGAAACAATGCCTTATGAGGAAGGGCTTAGGGAGCTGGGTATGTTTAGCCTGGAGAAGAGAAGGTTAAGGGGTGATATGATTGCCATCTTCAAATATATTAAAGGATGCCATATAGAGGAGGGTGAAAGGTTGTTTTCTGCTGCTCCAGAGAAGCGGACATGGAGCAATGGATTCAAGCTACAAGAAAGAAGATTCCACCTAAACATTAGGAAGAACTTCCTGACAGAGCTGTTCGACAGTGGAATTTGCTGCCAAGAAGTGTGGTGGAGTCTCCTTCTTTGGAGGTCTTTAAGCAGAGGCTTGACAGGCATATGTCAAGAATGCTTTGATGGTGTTTCCTGCTTGGCAGGGGGTTGGACTGGATGGCCCTTGTGGTCTCTTCCAACTCTATAATTCTATGATCCTGGAAAAAAGTGACTAGTGGAGTGCCGCAAGATTCTGTCCTGGGCCTGTTTTTGTTCAGCATATTTATAAACAACTAGCTGTACCCAGCCACACGTTGCTGTGGCTCATCCCTGTGACTTCCCCCACCCCATCCCGACCCATGACCCATCCCGAACCCGTCCTGTCCCCACCTGCAACGCAGGCGAGCCCCCACCTCCATTCAGCCCAGTCTTCTGTTTTGTTCTTCCCTGAACCCTAGCTGAGCCGTTTTGGAGAGGGAAGCTTTTCTAGCTGCAGTACCAGTGGATTCGCCACTAAAGGGCGATGTTTTGCAATCTCTCACGTTTGTTGTTCTGCTTTCCCCCCAAAACCATGTTTTTACCTGTGATAGGTGTGACATCTACCGGTATATAATCTAAGTTTATTATACAAACACTCGCCTAGTCGCATGTGACGTGTCCAATTTTCAACACAATTGGTCAAGCGGTTTCGGGGAAAAGTGGAATATAACAAACTTTTTTTTTAAAAAAAAATCATCTTTATTCATTTTACACACATGAAAAAAACAATAAGCGACAAAAAATACAAAAAAGAAAAAACAGGAAAAGAAAAAGACACACAAAATAATCTAATAATCTTATAAAATCTTCATAACATTATAGACTTCCCCGGTTCCCCCCCCCTCATTGATTCCCTATTTCAATTAATCATAAAGCAGTTTTCACAATATTAATTAAAATTTCCTCTGTTTATCACCATTCAATTTTATGTATAAACTCATATATATATATATATATATATATATATATATATATATATATATTCCTTATAGTCTATTAATTATATCTCCCCTTAGCTTAATTTTTTACCAGCAATGAAACTCCATTTTAATATTTCCTCATCACTCATAATCTTTATATACAATCCAATAGCAATCCATCCCCCCTTCCCCTGGACCCAGATTTCCCAGAAGTCTCTTCCACCAATATTTTTTAAACCAACTCTGCTGTTTCCACCCTTCTCTTACTGCTTCCCAACACCCTCCTTCCCAATTTCCCAGAGATTTCCTTGCACTCCCTCTCTCACTGGGAGTGCAATAGTCCCCCCTGGTTCTCCCTTGAGGAGTTGTTTATTCATATCCGAATTCTGTTCCACCTCTCCCACTTGTGGGACATTCTGCCAGCCTTCTTCCTCCTCTCCTTTGCAACTTTTAAGTTCTTTCAAATTATTAATACTGTCTGTCATTTGTGATTTTGCCTCTAATTTCTCAGAACAGGTCTCTTCTCTTTCCACATCATTTTCCATGCTGCACCTTGCATCACTTAATTGTTTATTAATTTGTTGCAATTGCTTATTATTCTTGACCAGTTCATCTTTAATGTCCAAAAGTTCCAAATAAATCTTTTGCCAATATAAGTCTTGTGATGATGTTGAGTCTGCCATCGGTCTTGCCTTCTCAGATCCCATGGGAAAACAGAAGATAACAAATCCGGGAAGTGGCAGGAATCAAATTTCCAAGTAGACACCATTTTAAGTCCAGTTCTGGCTGTTCCACTCCATTTTAATTCTTTCATTTATAGCTCCAAATTTTAATTCACAGTCTTAAACACCTCTTCAATATCTCTTTATAAATTAATCCAATCCAATTGTCAATGAAATAATCTTGATAACAACAAAATTATAAATCCGTTCACTGATCTCTCCAGGAACCTAGATCCAGCTTCCTGGGGGATTTTTAACTTTCTTAAAAGTCTTGCAGGCGATTTACCTCAGTTCAAACCTCTCTCTCCCAAGCCTGCTTCAGGGGAGCATTTTAAAAGTCCAATTCCTGGCAAATTGATTGCTTTCTTTCAATTTTTCAGCTAGGGGTCAGGTTACTGCATCACAGCATAATCAATGTGGGAGACTGACTTCCATTTTTAGAATCTCCCACCGTGACCAATTCTTTAAGCCAATCGAACTTTTTACTCACGGTGCCCAATGTCAATTCTTTTTCTTTGGGAACAATCCATCGCTCTCCGCTGCCGGCTCAGAGCTTCACTTCCAGAGGGTAACAATGGCGCTCGATGGCCCACGACACCCCACTTGCAACGGAGCTCCTACTAGGGCTTACCGGGGAGTAAAGGGGTTGTTTTTTCAGGCTCCGCCGAGCTCTTCGTCTCCAGAACGCTCTATCTGGAGCTCTTTCGGGGGCCGCGTTGCTCTCGAGGCTCTCCCCTCCCCCACTCGAAGCCCGTTCCCTCGGAGCTCGAGGGAAACGTCGCCGCACAGCACTGGTGGTAGACCAGAAGTCCGTGGAATATAACAAACATGGAAAGCTTACATTTTTATATACAGTATATAGAAGACTTGGACAAAGCAATTGAGGGGATGCTCATCAGATTTGCAGATAACACCAAACTGGTGCTGCAGACAGAATCGGGATTCAATATGACCATAACAGATTGGAGAACTGGGCCCAAATTAACAAAATGAAATTCAACAGGGACAAATGTAAGGCTCTACACCAGGCACCCCCAAGCTTCGGCCCTCCAGATGTTTTGGACTATAATTCCCATCTTCCCCGACCACTGGTCCTGTTAGCGAGGGATCATGGGAGTTGTAGGCCAAAACACCTGGAGGGCTGCAGTTTGGGGATGCCTGCTCTGCACTTAGGCTGGCAGAACCAGGTGCACAAATAAAAGATGGGGGGCACCTGGCTTACTAACAGTACATGTGAAAAGGATCTAGGGATCTTAGTAGACACAAGCTTAACATGAGTCAAAAGTGATGCAGCAGCAACACAAATAAACAAAAAAAGCTAATACTAAGCTGCATTGACAGAAGTTTAGTGTTCAGATCAAGGGAAGTAATAGTACGGCTCCATTATGCCTTGGTCAGACCACGCCTGTAGTACTGTCTAGTTCTGGACACAACAATTTAAGAAGGACATTGACAAGCTAGAATGTGTACAGAGGAGAGTGACTAAGATGATCAAGACTCTGCAAACCAAGACTTATGAACAGTATTAAACTAATATATACGTTAGGTGGCAAATGGCTCCTTAAATGGTTTGGAAGTCGCCAAAATGGAATGTCTAGTTGCCATTTTGGGGCCAGGTGGCTTCAAAGTTGTGTTTTTCAACATGACTTCTTGATTCCCGAAATTTGCTCTGATTGTGCAGATAAAATAACACAAATAGAATTCTACAGGATGTGCTGTTAGCATGTGAAAACAGGCAAGTTCTAAGGATACCCAGGCATGCACCTCCACATGGTGGAGACATCAGGCGCCATTCTGGCCACCCGGGCATCTTCACTTGGTTGCAAGTGGCCGATAGCCAGGTGCAAAATGCCTCTGGTGAATTTCATATTTTTTAAAATCATTTTAATTACATTTTCCACTTTAATTACTCAATCATATTCCAAATTATACAAATATCATTTGATCAATTAATCCAAATGCTGATTTAGGGAATCTTTAGTCACCTTCCAAGCAAGTCGGAAAATAAAAGCTTTGTTTATATTTTCATTTCCACACAGTTTATATTTAAGAAACCATATTATCTCAATAGATTACAACTTTCAAGTCTCACTTGCTATAGATATCAAAGACGGTTCTTCTAGGGGTTTTTCATTAGGTATATACGGTAGTAAAGTGAGTCTCCCCCCCCCCCCGTCCGCTCCGTCACATACCATTCTGGCTCCAATGTAAACATTCCTTGGTTATCTTTTATTTCCTCAGTGGCCGGGCTTAGCAGAGTAAATCTTCCCACCTCGTCTGAAGCATGCCCAAAACTTAAATCTAATATTTCCTTTTAAGAATTGGAACTTGGTCGCTTTGCAGAAGCGGCGTCCAGGAGAGCCAGACTATCTCGGGGGCTTCCATCCAGTGCCCTCAGCCCCTCCTTCCTTCCGAAGTCGAAGCTGGTTGATGGGCATCTGCAGATGAGACTGCATCTTCCCGTACCCCTGGGAAGATTTAGGGAGGCTGATTACTCCCATCTCAGCCTCTAATTACCCCATGATAGCCGGAGCGATGTTATTTTCAGCCATCTTCAACGGTGCCCAAGCAGAAGTCCTCCAGTGAATTTCAAATGCTGCTTATGAGGAATAGTTGAGGGAATTGGGAATGTTTAGCCTGGAAGAGAGGAGATTAGGCAGCCATCTTCAAGTATCTAAAGGGCTGTCACATGGAAGGTGGAGCAAGCTTGTTTTCTCATGCTCCGGAAGGTAGGACCTAAACCAATGGCTGCAAGTTGCAAGAGAGGAACTTCCAACTAAACATCAGGAATGACTTTCTGATAGTAAGGGCTGTTCAACAGCGGAATGGACTCCCTTGGGAGGTTGTGAATCCCCTTCCTTGGAGGTTTTTAAGCAGAGGTTGGATGGCCACCTGTCATTATTGCTTTAGTTCAGATTCCTGCATTGTAGGGGTTGGACTAGATGACCCTTGAGGCCCCTTGCAGCTCTACCACTCTGATTCTACTACTACTACTATTAATTATATTTGGTGCCTTTGGCCTGAGCCTCCAGCACTTTTTTTGCTAAAACTTTGAGAGATAGGGCCTTTTGCTTACGTATCTTAAATACTCAGTGACAGATGTGAACTTTTTCTGGGTAATCTCATTTATATTAGGCCTAATTTGAGACAAATGAACTGTCATCTATCAACACAATGAAGCCTTTCTCTTTTCTGATCTTCCATATTTGTTAGAGTTGTAAATGTTTGTTCACAGCAATATGTCATGGAGAGCTGTAAAAGAATAGCCAATGCTCAATCAAGAGAGTTGTGGACATAGTTTCTTGTTGTACATCCAAAAAGAGTTCAGTGACATATTTCTGTGTTTCATTTTCAAGTTGTGATCGCTGAAAATGTAGGCCATTTCCTCCTCCTCATTCAGTGTCAGTCCTGTATAGCTGCAATTTGCAAAAGTGCCTTAGTATTTGTTGACATTAACTATTCTTCAGTGAATTATATCGCCAGACAAAGGAATTTCCATAACTTGTTATTCAGCATCATCATCAAACAAATTTTTCACAATCAAGCTGCAGACAGGCTTAATCAATTTTTCAGCTACTGTGTATGGTTTTTGTCTGTTGAGCAATCAATTCATCCAGTTGGAAAGATACAATTTGCATCTTACCTGAGACTTTACTCATTTTTCGAAATACAATAGTTGGCATTTCCGCTGTTCCAACTGCCTTTCAAAATATTGAAACGTATTTTCATATGTTTGGAGGCCACATTGGAATTGGAAAGCTTCTCACTGCAGATCAAACACATGAGGGACATTTTCATCTTCAGTCCATGTGAAACAGACTTTGATAGCTATCCACATATTGTTGACTAACTTTCTTTTTTGGAGGCCTGCTTAGGCCTTCTACTGGTGTTGAATTAAACTACCCGGTAGTCTTCTCCAGTACTCTGTTTGAATGGTGATTCTGGATCACAACTAGGATTGTTTTCAGTATCACTTGATGCTCATGCTCTCATTTCAAATATATATATATATCCATGTTCTGCAAATAAAAGTGATTTTGATACTTTATTTTTTTAAATTGTCCTTTAATCTTCCTCCTGCACATGCCATCCTCTCCTGCTTCACCAGTGGGGCGTACCACACCTTTAGAAGCACTGTGTTAAGTTGTCTGTTAAGCTATGGTGTAACATCTGCATTTATGATAGTTCTCAGATTCAAGTAATTAATGATGTGGGTGGTAGTGGTGCTGTGTGACAGGCGGGGTGAAAGGCGGAGGAACGATCCGCCTTGACAAGCCCAGCAAGCAGCGCCTGCCGATCTTTGGCTCTGTGCTGTGTGACAGGCGGGGTGGGTGAAAGGCGGAGGAACGATCTGCCTTGACAAGCCCGGCAAGCAGCGCCCGCCGATCTTCGTGTGACAGGTGGTGGGGAAGGCAGGCAGGCAAGAGACCAAGCGCCTGCCTGCCTGCCTTCCCCGCCGCCAGTCCCCCGGCGCCCATAGGTACGCATTTATTAAGTTTCAATGCATTCCTATGGGAAACCGCAACTCGCCAGACAAAACATTCGTTACACAAATTGACCCGTGGAATGAATTAATTTCGTCTAGCGAGGCACCACTGTAATTCAAAAGCATCAATTCTTTGGCGATCAGCCTTCTTTATGCTCCAGCTCTCAATTCCATACATCAATACTGGGAAGACCATAGCTTTAACTATACGGACCTTTGTCGGCAAGGTGACGTCTCTGCATTTTAAGATGCTGTCTAGGTTTGCCATTGCTTTTCTCCCAAGAAGCAGGCGTCTTTTAATTTCGTGACTGCTGAAAGTAAAATCTCTCACTGCCTCCGTTTCTTCCCCTTCTATTTGCCAGGAGGTGATGGGACCAGTGGCCATGATCTTGGTTTTTTTGATGTTGAGCTTCAGACCATATTTTGCGCTTTCCTCTTTCACCCTCACTACACATATTCCATTTGAGGGGTGGAAACTTTTAAAAGCTCTCCTTATTTCATTTATTTATTTATTTATTTAAACCAAACAATTCCATAGTGTACACATCTGTCTGCCAGTGGGATGCACTTCCGCTTAAACAATGGGACTTCCCCTTGATTTCCTTCTCCCTGTAGTTCCCTTGTGTGCCTGCCCAGTCAGCTACAGAGAGTAAAGTGGTGCCTCGCTAGACAAATTTAATTCGTTCCACAGGTCTTTTCTTATAACGAAAAATTCGTCTAGCGATTTTTTTTTGCCCATAGGAATGCATTAACTGAATTTCAATGCATTCCTATGGGAAACCGCGATTCGCTAGATGAATTTTTCATAAAACGAATTCATCTAGCTAGGCAACCTCCACTTGAAAAATCATTTCGTTAAGCGGAAATTTCGTTAAGCAGGGCATTCGTTAAGCGAGGCACCACTGTAGAGGGAAGTTCTGCATGACACTAGATTTTACCTATGATTTAGATCAGGCATCCCCAAACTTCGGCCCTCCAGATGTTTTGGACTACAATTCCCATCTTCCCCAACCACTGGTCCTGTTAGCTAGGGATCATGGGAGTTGTAGGCCAAAACATCTGGAGAGCCACAATTTGGGGATGCCTGATTTAGATTTTAAAGACTGGTGGGATATGAAGCTACTTAAAACTATTAACCTGCTCATTTTGGCATACCTGAAGAGCCTGGGGCATAAATATATGTGCTTTTTCTTGGAAATAATTATCCAAAAATATATGTATCTAAAATTACAGTTGTGGTAGTTAACTAGTATTGTATCTGTTCCAATTTCCATATTTATTTTGTATTATTTCCATTGGCTAGGTTATTAATTCAACCATGCGTTTTTTTCAAACAGCTTCCCACTAACATCACCAGAGTTGAAGTCAATTGTCAATGTGTACCTTAAACCTTAGGCGACACCGGTCACATATTTTAATTTAGGAATGTGAGCTTCAATGGCACGATTAATAGAGTGGGGAAATGTCTGAAAAAGATATGGTAAGAAGAAAGGATGTCTGTAGATAGGATGGCTTATTGGAGCAGTATTCATTTATTTTCTTTTAGTATTCCTTTCAGTATTACCTTTATAGACCACCTGTCCTCCAAGGAGCTCAAGGTGACCAATACATAGTTCTCCTCCTCTCCATTTTTATCCTCACAACCACCATGTGAGGAAGCTTAGGCTGAGAGACTGTTCATCCAGCGAGTGTCCTAGCTGAGTGACATTCGAATGCTGTGCTTGCCTGCCTGGTTCCAGTCCCACATTCTAACTGCTTCATCAGACTGGCTAGAGAGTATGAAATTTATTCGTGGTGACCCAAATCTCACTGCAAATTTTGACAAATGGGGGGATTCTTGATGTCAGAATGATGGCCCCCATCAATCCCAGTCAGTCCATCATTGGAAAAATAAGATTTTAAAGTCGTCTTTCCCCAAAATGGCAACTAGACATTCTGTTTTGCCGCTTGCAACCTTTGTTTAAGGAGCTATTTGGCACCTAGTTTATATATGAGTTTCTAACACTGCTCCCTGACTTAAAGTAATCTGTATGAAGTGGTAGGGTCCAGAAATGAAATCCAAGTGACAATTGGCATCTAAGAAACACACATTTAATGTGGCTGAAAGACACTTTCTAACCTTTTGCGGATGAATGAAGTTGAATATTAGTTACTTGGCTTTTTTTGTAAATATCTGCTTGCTTTGATATGAAGATCTTACAAAAGGATTGCCTGCTTTATTCAAATAAATGGAAATATCGCCACCTTGTGGGTGGTGCTTTGTGTGCCATAGCTTCCTCTTGATAATATTTCCTGATATAATCCGTTGTTGGATTGTGAACAGCTAATCTTCCCAGACCTTTTGATCATTCTTCCCTGAATGTCTTCTTTCTGGAATTTTTTTTGGGGGTGGTGCATATGTTGTAAGTTCTGTTGCTTTGTAAAAAAATATGAGTAGTGCTCTTTTAAAATTGGCAGTGCAAAAGCTGTATGTTTTGGATGGAGGAGTGTTTTAGAATTACATAGCATCCTGTTTTAATATGCTGTTCTCACAGTTTGAATTTTTCTAAGCATAGTTCTGTGGAAACATTTTAGGGGTGATTTTCTTAACACCGTAGACGAGGAATGCATCGAAGGAGCAAGCTGTCACTTTTAACTTTCACACCAGATGTGTAGTGCACTTGAGTTTTGCTTTATTCTTATCAAAATTAAACCACCAGACACAGTTGTGAATCTAGTTTATTTTAGCTAGGTTAGGATTGCCTTTATTGAACATTTGCTCTAGAAAATGATCACAACAGGTCTTTCTGCACACTCAAGGGGTGGTAAATCTCAGGCTCTAGGGCAGATGTGGCTCCGTCAGCTTCCAGCAACTGGTGTTCAGAAGCATTGCTGTCATTTTTGGTATACAGAAGTGATTATAAGCAGCTAAGGGCCTACATACAACTTTGTACATCGGTTATATAACCATTCAAGCTGATGTAAGGTTTCGTTAGAATTATATCTTAGAATTATAACGTTGACGAAAATGAGTAAACAACATAGTGAACTAACAAGTCATATACTTTTTATCCTCCTTTCCCTTTTAGGCAAGAAGTTTTTAAGTGGAACGGATGGGGTTACAATGACTCAAAATTCATCGTCAATAAGAAGGGACAAGCAGAATTCACAGGGAAAAGGTAACATCCTTGTAGATACATAATATTTCTAAGGGATGGGGGTGGGTGGGATTTAAAAGCACGCAGTGGATATTAAATAGTAGGTGAAGTAATATCATTGGCTTTTGGGTGGATTGCCCGTCAAGTATATGGTCTATTGGTTACCTTTATGTGAATAGTTCATCGGTGGCAGACTAAAGCCAAAGCTGTTACCCTGATTGTTGCGTGGATTTGTAGAAAAGAGGGGCGGGGTTGGAGTGAGTGTCTGGCCACTTCTACTAGTCTGTAGTTTTTGAGGCTTGGCTTTGTCACCCAGACTCGGGTACTCGGGACGTTGTCTGACCACCGTCCCAGCATCACGCCAATCCCATAGGTGATCCATTCCTTTATGCACATCTGTTGCATCATCCTTCATGAGCCAAGATGCAAGTGGGTGCTGGACTTCCAGCTCCCATCAACCCCAGCCACCATGGCCAAAAATCATGGATGGGAGTTGTGCTTCAGTAATGTCTTTAGAGCCACAGGTTGGTTAACTACAAGGACCAGAGGATTTGTTGGAATCCTACCCTTATTATGTATACAGATGAGTTAATTAATCTTTATGTGAACGTAATTTCAAGTTTGATCCCTGCTTAATCAAACTAGGAGCTCATCTCATCCAACATCCCATTTCCTGTAATGGCTGTATAGATGCTTCCAAAAACCCTGTAAGGCAAGACGGCAATAACTCTGCCATACTGGTGCCCTACTTGGCAAGGATGATCACCGAATGTGGAGATGCTTTTTTGATATCAGTTCTCATACCTTTTTTATGAGAGACTTTTCCATGAATTTGCCTAATCATCCTCTATAATACTATTTAAGCCACTGGCTGTTGCCACAATGTACGATGGTGACTTTCATCAGCTATTTATGTTGTGTAAAGATGTGCTTCATTTTGCTAATCCTAAATTCATTTGTCCAATACTTTGCTAAAACCTTTTAAGCCACTGGCTGTTGCCAGATCATGCGATTGTGACTTTCATGAGCACATGAAAGGTGTACTTCACATTTTGCGAATCCTGACGCTATCGCCCAGTTAATTTCATTGGGTAAATCAAAGGTCTAGTATTATTAGAGATGGCCAAACTTATTTCTATTCACTTGCTTCACAGTTTGCGTAACTTTTATCTTTAAAAAAAATACATCCATGTCTTTTTTCCTGAACTAAAAAGCCGCAAATGCTGCAGCTCTTCCATATAGGAAAGATGCTCTAACCCCTGTTCGTCTTGGCTTCTCTTCCCCAGCTGTAGTCTCCCAGTCATCTTTTCTTCAAAAGAACCTCATGCCATATTCAAAATTTAGCCACATCACTTATATTAAAGTACTGCAGCACTTGGATTATTCTTTTCTGGAAATACAGTATTTGTAATTCCTCCTGTAGTAAACTTGATGTCAGTTAATAGGATGACTTCTAGTTTTTCAAGGAATAACTTCTCTTCAGCTACTGTTTAATTGTTCAATCTAATTTAGGTGCCTTCCCCTGCAGATTGATCCCTGAAAACTTGAAGGAAATAGGCTTCAACTTCTGATCCTTTGTATTTGTCCTGTATATACCATTGGCAGCTCTGCGCTAATTCTCTTTGGGTGCTGCCTTTGGGGCATCCTGAACTGTACACAATATTCTAAATGTGAGCATGCCATGAACGAATGCAATTGTGGCTTTTCATTTCAGCCCCGTTCAGCCGTTTTGTTTATTTACCCAGACCAGAGAAATATGTGGGAACTCTTTAGTATGCTTCAGACTTTGTTCTGTTAACTACCTTTCCAGGCAACAAGTTGTTTATGTCGCAAATCACCAGATAATTTATGAATAAGTTAAATAGCTCTGTTCCCAATACCAAACTTTGTGTTATTACCAAAAACAACCACCCTACTCTCTGCTCATGATTTTAATTAACTACTATCTGTAAGAGGGTTCTTGCCCCCTTACTGCCATGTTATCTTCATCTTTGATGGCTTTCAAAAAGCATTTGGACAATTCAAAAGTATATAACTGTACAACACTGGGTGTTTATTTGACTCAGGATTATGAAAGGTTGTTGAGCACTACTTTCCCTTGCAGAAGCTGTTCTGGCACTTCACCCACAAGGCTGATCCTTCTTTCTGCTTAAGAATGGCTCATATTAAAACTCTTTGCAACTCACCTGGATAGGCGAGACTGACACATCTATAATTTCCTGGATCCTCAGTCTCTTCCTTCCAGAAATTACATACTCATTATGTGTATGTTTGCACAAATAAAATACTAGATTTGTACTAGCTTCAGGCTAGAAAGAACTGACTAAAATACTTTCGAATTCAGGTACCGGCTAGGTGGTACGGTGTTGCCTTTTTTACTAGACTGGATGGAGAAATTTATGGGCGGAAATACGGAGCATAAGAGTACTTCTAGAGTAAGTATATAAATGAACATCTAATTTGGTGTAAGTCAGTGCGACTTCTAAGATTTCTTTGCATGCGGTTGGAATAAGGTTTAACCACTGATCCATCACCTTTGTCTTTTTTGTACTATATGATATCCGAGAACTTGGGCAGAGGCCTTTCCCAGCCTTGCTACCAGTGCCCTGTAGTTCCTTGCTATATGGTTCAGTGTGAATCTGTGTCTAAAAATGAAGTATCTTATTTAATCCGATTTGATTAGGCTCCTTTCCTCTGTAACCTTTCATAGTAATGTTACATTACATTGGACACAGATTGAAAATCCTTTTCTTTCGACAGACTTTTAGTGTTTTGCTTCTGTATTTTATATTTTTATATTTTTAATCTATTTTTACAATGTTATGATTTACGAGTTCTCAGTTGCTCTGTGGATAAAAAAAGCTGGTATAAATATCAAATGGCTAACATACCAATGCTATGTTTCTGGAAGGTTTCTTGGTCACTGATTGTTTAGTCTTTTGATCAATACCTTTACACTTGCCCTCCAGATACTTGGCCAATTAAAGTGATCAAATATAGATGGGCAGGTACACATTTAAGTTAATAAAATCCCAACACAGGTACCTGCTAATTCCAGATGCCCTAGTTAGCTGTGAAGCATTGAAATTGTTCCCTGTACCACTGGTCGCCATCGTTTTTAGCAAGTGTGCCACAAGTCAAGTCCAGAATGAATGTGCCAATGTCCTTTTACTTTGGGACAGTTTGAATCGAGGCTACTGAGACAAGGCAGCACCCCAGCGTGGGGGAGGCAGAGAAGTCCCCTCCAGGCCATAGCTGGGATATAGGCACCACCTACTCTTGTCCACAAGTGCCACAAACCACACATGCAACAGGTTAGCAATCTGATTACCGAAGTCGAGGACATGTTTATTTTTAACTAGTAGCGTTGGCACAAATACAAATGTATATTAAATCTCCAACAAGAGATTGGATTGTAAAGCATGCTTTTAAATCCAGGGGAAAGTGTGTCCTGCTTGTCAGTTGGAAGTTTTGGAAGCAAGCTGGCATGATGTAACTTGGTTGCTGTTGAGGTATAACCCTGCCCCACTGCTTTGCCTGCATTCTTATGCTAAGCTGCATTTCTCAGTATTGCAGTAGAATTTGTTGAGAACAATTGCTTTGCAGTGCAATTGTTAAATCGCTTGGGGCAGACCTAAATGGAGAAGCAGATGTCTTTTCCAAGAAGGAGAATGTAATGAAGTATAGCCTGAGCTCAGGATCTCCTAAAAAGGACTTGCATTTCTACTAGAGTTAAATGGAAGTGGGTTGGATAAATGCAATTAAAACTTTCAGTTCTGAGAGCCTTTACCTTCCATTCATTAAGTGTACAGTAATCTACTTCGGACCAATATTTTAGAGGTCAGTGATACTTGATGGCTAGAGTAGAAGCACCATGCGGTGGAATATCCCCTTTTCAGTAGAAATCTGTCTGATGCTAGTGCCTCTCAGCTGGGTGTAGCTCAGGTAGGCAGAAATGAAGCAGGGAGAAAGCAAGTGGTATCCTCGTTTTCTTTTAACACCATTGGTTTGGGCACAGATAACAGAAAATAAAACTCCTTTGAAATATAACAGTGATGTTGAATGAGCTGAACGTTGACCACAAGAAAGGTAAAGGGTTTTTACCCGATTTGAACACCAGTAAATGGGTTGAGTGAATGGTGTCCCAGCCTTGAAGGAGTGCTTTTAGGCTCTTCTCATGTGATACGAAGCCTAAGAGAAACCTGTGTGCCGTGAGGGAGGGCAGCATCAAGGAAGCCCATGCTAGGGAGCGCATACTTGACCATTGGCTTCTGGTAAGAACCATCAATGGTTTGTCTCTCCCGCACCTTCCCTAGGACTATTTAAAACATTTGTGACCTGAGGAAAGACTGAAACAAGGAAGGCCAGGCCAGGAAGCTATTGCCATCAGCTTCCAGTGAGCCTAAGAAGACTCTGCAATTCTCTAGCACATTTTGGTGTTAGTATTTCAAAAATGTGTGTCGCCCTGGCTCCCTTGTTAGAAAGGTGCTATGTAAGTGCAATAATACATAGAAATAAATAACTTGAAAGGGGACAACACAAAAATGAATTGGTTCCACAAGAGCTTGGCATTTCTCTTCTTGTAGAAGTACCTTGCCTCTCTGCGGGAGTTTATTCTTCTGAACATGTGCACTGAGCATAGCTGTGTTTTTCTCTTACATTGAAGGCATCCCTGAATCTTAGTGATGTGCCTCCTTCTATTGCAAATGAAGAATTTATCAAAGACCTCCAAGCTGCTAAAATATCGTATACCCAAGAAGCAGAAGCTAGGATATTCAGAGCTCATGGTAAGATATCACGCCCCCACACAGTGCATTTTAACTGTATGTTTATTTTTTAACTTGACATCTTTTTAAACATCTCCCCCCTCCTTTGTACTTTAGGTCATTGCTTACATGAACTATATGAGCTCAGGGAAGGAATGTTTCAACGAGTTCCTGATATAGTTGTATGGCCAGGTAAGCTCTTTAGAATGTTTTTCTCATTCTTCAAAGGCTCCCCCCCACCTCGAAGTCCAATATAGCAAAATACAAATGCGGGGGGGGAGGGGAGGATGAACTTGACATTGGAAAGTACTTGCAGATGTTGGCAGAATACAGAATCTCATCCAGTACTTGGTCCAGGAATGTTGTTTGGAAGTCTGCCAAGAATGTTGCTTATGCAGCCTGGTGAAAAGGCCTTTGCAAAACACAGGCTTTGCTTTATTTGTCCGGTCACTTTCCTCCAAAGTGAAAGAAAACAGTGTCGAAATTTGAAAGGTAGATGTAACATGAGCACAGGATCAAAACATGCAAACATGTGAAAGACTTGGAAGCTTTTTTTCAGTGTGCAAACCTTTAATTTTCTGAAGATTGAATTGAAGTTCTGATATGGTAACTTTTCCACCAGATTTTCACAGGCAACGGATTCTTACTAAACAAAGAAACCTGAGCCATGCTAGCAATTTCAAGAACATGTAATTCGCTGTTCAGAAGGCATTACATTGGTTCTTGTTTACAGTTTCTGTGATTTACTGGCCTCTACCCAGCTGGCTCCTTCCAGCTGTGCAACTTAGATGCTGGGAAAACTTGGCTCAGTATCCTTTATTTTTATTTCTAGTTGTTAGTACCAGAACACTTGTTGGGGTGCTTTCTGAGCATTTTTAAGAGAAACCAAAGCTTCTTCATTTATGCAAGATAATGTTGAATGTAAATGCTAAGCCTGAGTCAAACTTAATCATGACTATGCTCCATTGAAACCAACATCGCAAATTAGTTGCATCCAACTGGAGAGTTTCATGACTAGATGGATTGAGGCCATTGCTCTAAATCCAGATAAGGACGCATTTCCTATTGATTGTTCTTGCTTGTTCATTTTCAACTTTTTTCAAGCTAGCAGAAATATATAGGGAGGAATGTAGCGCCATGTAGGCATTTCAGCTTTCCAGACAAAATAACCCCCTCTCTCCTTGCCCCCTCGTTCTGGGGGTTCTCGTGACCTCCCCAGAGCAAGTGGAGTCCTTGTGCAAGCTTCTGCTCCTGGGATTCATTGGTTGAATCTAGCCCATACTTTGTTGTCTATAGGATATACCTATTTGCACCTCCATCTCTTAACACTTGGTACATCCATAACTACTTGAAGAAGAGGAGGAGTTTGGATTTGATATCCCGCTTTATCACTACCCGAAGGGGTCTCAAAGTGGCTAACATTCTCCTTTTTACCAGTTTCGGCTGGTGCACCAACAATGTCTCTTCCTCCAGAAGTTGAATCTGGCCAGGGTTGCTTTTCAGTCTGGACCTAAGTACTATAAAGCATTTAACATCAGGCTGGCCTTGAAAAGCTTTTGGAAGCTTCAGCTAGTGCAGACTCCTGCCACCAGATGGACTAACACACGCCAACAATCAGATTATATTACAGAGCGGGACCAAACCAGTTGCCTATTGATTCCTGGGCTTGAACGCTGGTTCTTGCTGCTTGAATGCCCTGTTTGAGCCTGGAAGATCTTATAGAATGGCTTTCCTTTGTGCACTCTGTTCAGTTTCCGAGGTCCTGCCTTGCAATCCCTCACCAAAGTTCATTCAGTGTTTGCTAGAAGCAGGCGTTTCTCAGTTGTGGCATCAACCTTAAGGAATGACCTTTCCAGAAGAACCCATTATACACCATTATCTTGGATCTTGCCAAGTTGAAGCCTGACTTTGTAGAAAGGCTTTTGGCTGGCTATTGGTTTTAATTTCCTCCTGTGTTACTTCTATTTTCACTGCCTTGCTTTTTTGAGCATCTGCTAAATCTGTAATTTGCTGTTACTTGAATTGTAATTTTGTTGTGAGGTTCTTTTTCAGGCACCCCCAAACTTTGGCCCTCCAGATGTTTTGGACTACAATTCCCATGATCCCTGATTCAGCTTGTAAACCGCTTTGAGTATTGTATGATAGAAAGGCGGTATACAAATTAAAAGTGATGATGATGATCACTGGTCCTGTTAGCTAGGGATCATGGGAGTTGTAGGCCGAAACATCTGGAGGGCTGCAGTTTGGGGGTGCCTGTTCTTTTTGATAGTTTTAGCTTTTTGTGTTTTGTCTTTAAAAAAAAAAAGGAAAAGTGTAAGCAACTTTGGTTCAATGTTTAAGAGGAACATGTGAAAAATTCAGAACCAAATAGATGATCTGGGCTCAATCCCTTTTTGTGAAATACTTTAATACAGTACATTTAAGTTTTAACAGAAATCACTGTCTTAATATATGTTTTAAATTCTCTATTTATACTTTTGTTTATAGAATGCCATGATGACGTGGTTAAAATTGTGGAATTAGCCTGCAAGCATAACATTTGTATTATACCGTATGGTGGTAAGTTATATAGCAATTTTATGCCTTAAGGAGAATAATTGTTGTCTTGTTTTCAGTGGCCAGGATCCAAAGTGCTGCTTCAGACATAGCTAATGGCTTTTGTATGCCCAGTGGGATTTATTTATTTTTATTTTGAAGAGCAGACTCCCTTGCTATGTTGCCTTTTGCTTGAGGAAGCCTCCTCCCAAGTTCAAATGTAGCACTGTTTATTATTTTAAAAATGATTTGGGCCCCATAGTTAAGTATCAGAGAACTAACACGAAGGCACGTGAACAAAAAATAACGTCAATGCGTTTCTTGTATCTGCAGGCGGAACAAATGTTTCTAATGCTCTTCAGTGTCCTGCTGATGAGAAAAGAACGATTGTTTCATTGGACACCTCACAAATGGTATGTGGAAAAAGCATTTTCAGACAAAACTGTGTAGAATGTCAGATTGTAAAAAGTATTTCAAATACCAAAAACACAACTTAAGCTGCCTTCCCTTACATGGTAACAAAGACTGTGGGGAAGGTGACAATGGGCATCTTTATAAGGCCTTAGCTATTTTTGGTTCCTATCGAAAAAGTTAAGTATTGCTTGGTAGCAGAGTGAAGATTTTGAGCCTGGCTTTCTCAAGTCCCAAGCCCAGCACTCTAACCATTATGTCATATTGGCTGCCTGTTGGGAGCATAAATACTGCCACTAGGCTAGATAGCTAATTGGTTTCATAAAGCATGGAAGTAGAGCTTTTCAACTTTCAAATAACTTAACAGGTAGGTTTGGAGGGGGTGGGAAGAAACACTGTGGTCCTTCTGTATACAGTGCAAGGTCAACCATCTTTATTTCAGTGAATTCGTGCAACATAAAGATGTCTTTACTGAACATCAGTTTGTCCAGAATTCTTTCTCTTAAAACTTCTGTATAAAATCCCTTTCTGGTTTGCACATAGGGTGGAGCACTGCAGGGCATGCTGTTTGCCATACTTGCCCAATCCCAGTTCATAGTGCAACATTCATGTAACTAGGGCAAGGATAAAGTTCTGTCGTTAATATCTGAAGTAGGCACAAGCACATCTTATTCCTTTTTTTAAAAAAAATCTAGCCTCTAGCAGGATTGAGTAAGAAAAAAAATCACCTGTTAATCTTTTTGTATCCTTTACTAATCTGAGTACTTCATCTGCAAACAAGACCATATTGGTAAATTGGTGGCATAGTTCTTATATGAATCCATGGGCCTCAGTTCCCTGTGGATATTTTTGCTTTAGGCTATTAGGGCTACATCATTACAATTTCAGTTCCTGTGTGAAACAGTAATAGTTCAGACAGGCAAAAAATATGTGTGTTTACACCTTCCCATTTCTAGCCCCTGAAGGCACAATCCTATACACGTCTGCTTGGAAGTAAGCCCTATTGGGTTTAATGGGGCTTACTTTCAGGTAAGTGTGTGGAATTGGCTAAACCCTGTTGATTTTGTCAACTATCCAATTGTTTCACAAGTCTTACTTTGGTTTCTTTGTAATAGAACAGGATTCACTGGATAGATGAGAAAAATTTAACCGCTCACGTTGAAGCTGGCATTGTTGGACAAGACTTGGAAAGACAGGTATCTTACACCTTTGAGAATTACTTTTCGTTTTTACATTTGCCAAATGTACTGTGTATATTTTCCAGGTTATTGAGTCATCTCTGTCTTAATCATTATACCAGTTCGTGTCCTGCGGACATGACCGCGCCAGATGTTGCTGAGACAGTAGTGTGAACATGCTGGGAAAATGAGCTTGGGAGAACGCGTCTTTGTTTGAGACTTGGTGTTGCCATGTGATGCCTCAAATCTTCGTGATGCAGCGCATGTGGAAGGCATTGAGGCATCACTCCTGACAGGTGTAAGTGTCCCTTGGCTCACTACCATAAAGCAGCCTGCCCAACACACAAGCCTGGTGGGACTTCATCTTGGGATTGGTTGTTAGCATCACATTCTCCCAGGTGCTTTTGGAGAGGCGAGCCACTGCTGTAGCTGCCTTGCCAATACACCTATCCAGCTTGGTGTTAATGGAGAGGTTGCTGGTTATGGTGGAGCCCAGGTAGACAAAACCGCCTACCATCTCAAGCATGTGGTCACTAATGGAGTGCAGGCGACGTCCTGACCCAGGATGTTTTCTGTCATCAGGCTGGACTCCATGCAGGCTGGGACAAAATGGTTGCTGAGACTCCGTAGAGCAGGCATCCCCAAACTGCGGCCCTCTAGATGTTTTGGCCTACAACTCCCATGATCCCTAGCTAAGAGGACCAGTGGTCAGGGATGATGGGAACTGTAGTCCAAAACATCTGGAGGGCCGAAGTTTGCTGTAGATCAGGGTTTCCCAAACTTGGTTCTCCAGCAGTTTTTGGATTACAACTCCCATCATCCCCAGCTAGCAGCACCAGTGGTCAGGGATGATGGGAATTGTAGTCCAAAAACACATTTGGGAGCACTGCTGTGGAACTTGTCTAAAAGCATTCTCAAGTCCTACATACTTTAAAACATGTTTGAATCATTAACTATTTGCGATACTTAGTACAGTAATAGACTTTCTGTAGATGAGTGGTCCTCCTTTAAAAGGGTTCTGTAGCGAACACAGCACTTTTTGATGAGATGGCCTTTCATACTTTTTATTTTTATATCCTCTTACTGTTTGATGTAGTATTTTAACCTTTCCAGAGCTGTAGCTTTTTTTAAAAAAAAGGTTAGAATTAAAATGCACAGAGCATATTCTCTTAATTTAAATGACATTTTTCCAGGCTAGTAATTTCGGATGTTACACTAACTGTTCCATTCTTGAAATGCCACACACTCTTGTCCCACTAGAATAAGGCATAATAGCTTCTTTTGCTGCAGCCATTTCTCTTTGGGGGGCTTCTTCTGGATCAGAAAAATTGTTACTCAGTGATATTTTTATATAATTGGAACATATTCACAGCACTTTGGTCAACATATAAAGCATGTTCAAGAGTACATACTCAAGTATTGTGAGTAGGTCATGTGGTCCTGTAGGTGTTCCTCTGCAGAAATATGTGATCTTGTTCAAAAGAATTTGCATCCACAGAAGCTCCAGCAGTGCCTATGCTTGCAATCTGTCCTGAGGATGCTAGGGGTTTGGAGTGGTTTTTATTTTATTTTTTAAAGCTTAAGTTTCATATTTCTAATAATAAATTCATACACCCTGCTAGTGATTTAAACATGACTCTCATATAATGTGGCAGTTTTTGGGGGGGGGGGTGTCCTTCTTTCTTGATGTTTTATGAGAGGGAAGTATATAGTATACATTTATAAGTAAAAGGGTCTTTTTGCTAGCACACAGTCTTGTGGTTTACATTTTAAGAGCTCAAAACTTGCTGTATTATCAGATCTTTAAGATAGGGAATGCCAATCCCTGCATCATGGAAATGTCACGGTGACTATACTGTAGCATGTAATAAAGCAGATGAAACTGACAGATATATATATTGCGTTTAAGCAATTCCAGACGCAGAGCAGCAACACTTCATGTTTGGACTTGCCCTTCCTCTCCTCACTCCTGCACCCTGAAAATCTGCTCCATACTGCCCCCCCAATACTCCAGAGCAGATTTTAGGGGTACAGTGTGTGATGGAGTTTAACCAATGGTGTGTTCTGGTGGATGGACGCAGTTGCATTTTGCCCTTATTATTATTTTACCAATAGAAGTTGTACCAGAAAACACTTGGGAGCTATTCCACCCCATAGGGCATTCTTGAATAATCCATCTCTCAAATGTTTTCAGCACATAATGTGGTTTCAAGCGCAAGCCCACGTGACCAGTTCCTGTGCCAGTTGACATAAAAGACTGCTCTGCTGAGCCGTTTCATTGGGGGAGCTTTGGGGGGGGGTCAATGTATAAAGGCGTTTCATTCCATCTTTGAGGCAGTGCAGATGGCAAAGCCCAACTAATAAAGAAAAATGAAACCAGTGACAAATGTGTAGAAATTCCTCATCTGCATAGCAAATATACTATGGTATTGCACATAGGAATCCCAGCCAGATGGTTGTATATTAAGTTGCCTCTTCTTGAACGAATGAAATATAATTGGTTGCTCAGGATTTCTACAGACCCAGGTGCATATTACCAGAACCATAACTAAGTGCTTTCTGTATTGTCTTTTAAGTGAATTCTTTTGAGCTCTTCAAGCTAAAATTGTGTCATGTCGAATGTTCTTAATAAGGTATCAGATCTAGGTTTTTTGAACTGTGGGGATAAATAAGGCAAAGCCCAACAGCTATGTTTATGTTTAATACATGCTACTGAGACCTGGGTCCAGTTCATAGAATAATCTTTGGCTGTTTTTCACCCTCTTCCGATTGTGTATTCATGAGCATAGTACAACATCAACTTGAGGTACATGGCCATGCAACTGTTTTTTTTTTTTTTTTTGCAATAAGGGTGGTGTAAAAAGTACTGCCATGATAGAATCATAGAGCTGTAGAGTTGGAAGGGACTCGGAACGGTAATCTAGTCCAGCCCCCACTCCCCAAATGATGCAGCAATCACAGCTAATGCTAACAAATTGTCTCATGGGTGAATCGTCTGTGTACTTCTGTGATTGTAGGCCCCTGTATACCAGAGGGTGATTATGTGGAGAAAACTTGGTAGCAAAAAGTACGGTTCTATTTGGAGTAGCCATGTTAATGAAATGAATAATGATTTTATTTTATTGGTGCAAGACAGCGGGTTTTCCTGCCCGTTTCTGGAAAGACACACATCTACAAAACCAAATTCTGGAGTTCAAGTTTCATATCCTTAGAAAGCTGTCCGTTACACGAATGCTGTCTTCTTTTCACGTGTTTAGCTGGGTGAAAGCGGTTACTGTATGGGCCACGAACCAGATTCAATGGAATTCAGTACACTTGGAGGCTGGGTAGCAACGCGAGCATCAGGCATGAAGAAAAACATTTATGGAAACATTGAAGACCTGGTAATAATTCTTTTTCCCCTAGCAAAGGAGCTCATTACTGTGCATCGATGTTTGATGCTTGTTCTAGTTCTAATATTTTTGTCAATTAGTGAAAACTTAGGTTGTTCTGAAATTCCAAAGATAGTTTAAAAAACAAAACAAAAAAACCCCCAGTCTAGTCTTACAGAGAGGCAAAGTTGAATATTAAATGTTTTGATCAATAGTGGTATATTTGGGTTTAGGCTAATGATGGTTTAGGCTAATGATGGTTACAATTTGTATGTAATTTTTTAGGCGAATATCTTTTATTATACAGGTGGTTCATATAAAAATGGTAACCCCAAGAGGTGTGATACAAAAAAGCTGTCAAGGACCACGTATGTCAACAGGACCTGACATCCATCATTTCATTTTAGGATCTGAAGGTATGCATCAGAATAGAATTGCAGGTTTTGTGTGCAGTTGTTTTGAGGCACAATTCCTCTCATCCCTTACCATTGGCCATGCAGGCTGCAGCTAATGGGAGTCCAAAACAACTGGAAGACGTTGGATTTGAAAAGGCTTATTCCTTTTGGCATAACAACAAGATTTCCACAGTTGATGCAGTTAGATACGGTGCAATTTTAACACAGTACATTTAGCTGTAGACCTATTTTGGTGTGATGTAATAATTTGCACTGATAAGGAAGAGGCTGGTGCATTTTTCTTGGAGCAGTGCCAGATTAGCAATGCCTCTTGCTTAACACTAACTCTCCTGCCTCTCAGACTGCATTTCTAAGCACACTATTGAGTAAGCCCCACTAAGCACAGTGGAACTTTGAGCAAGCATATCTAGGGTGTTTTTTGCTTTAGCCACTCCTCTTAAAAGTCTTTATAGCTCGGGCATTGTGCCAAATCATGGATTGAGTTAGTTATAGATTAGAACCCAGACTATTTTGACTACCAAACATACAAGGCAGCCATAGTTATAGAGCTGCTGGTTTGCTTGCAGTTTCTTTCTGTACACTGCCATCTGTTGGCTGTGCACACACTGCCTTGTTTCCCAGTACTTTTATCTGTTTCTGTTAAATGACTGGCAGGTGCTGTTAAAATATAAGAAAGCCTCTTTTGATGCTCTGCATTTCTTTCTATATTGGTCCTTTTGGAAGAAAAACACCTAGCACACTAGTTATAACTTAAGCCCCTGGTGTTTATATCCAGTGCTTTTCCCCCCTATAAAATGTTTAGGGGTACTCTCATTTTCCTACTTATATTGAAATACTGTCCCTCAATGAGGCCAAACTTAGATTCACAAAATCTTTAGGGGTATGCGTCCCCCCCCCAGAAAAAAGCACTGCTTATATCATAGTTTTAACTACACTACGTTGAAAGAGCAAAGCTTTCTTCACATTATGATGGAACTTTAAAATTATATCAATATTTAATATTACGAATTGCAATATTTCTACAATTAGAAATCTAATCCTCACAGTTTGATAAATACTGCTTTAACTGAACACTGCCATTTGGAGGTTCTGGAATAGGAAACAGTTGTTAAAGATTTGGGCATGGTTTGCAAAATAAACAAAGATGGGATTCTTAATTTTGCTTATTAAATCACAAAATGATTTTTGTAAATCTTTCAACGACAATAGCAAAATGATCATTTTCCTCTTTTTATAAAGGAACCCTTGGAGTGGTAACAGAAGTTACAATAAAAATTCGACCAATCCCTGAATACCAAAAGTATGGGTCTATAGTATTTCCAAACTTTGAGAAAGGGGTGGCCTGTTTAAGAGAAGTAGCAAAGCAGGTAAAGTAACCTTATCTTCAAGTTGTGTTTTATTGCACTTTTTATTTAAGAGAAGAGTAGTATCAAAATGCTTTCACTAGATGGCATGCTAATGCTCTGCTCTGCTATCTTTTCCTTAAGGCTGGGCAATATGCTTAAAGGGGAAATCTCCCCTTTAAGAGATCCTTCTTGGAGATTGCTAAATCGAATGTTAAGATTTTATATTTAACAAACGACTCATTGTAAAATGTTCTTCCTCTTCTTTATTATATTCCCCTGTCATTCCAATAAATAAGTAATTCACTTATTCTGTACCTTTTCCATAGGTCAGTCTTTCTGTTTGTTTCCCCCTCCTTTGTTAGAATACCTAGTTTCTTGGGTATACACAAAATGTGTGTGCATCTCTGTCTGCACACGGTTATCTTTTGCACTGCATATAAGTTCTGTTCCGTCTTTCTCAGTTAATGATTGTATCCAGCTAAGTTCTATTCGGAGTATAGTTATTTCCATTAATTTCAGTGGGTATCCTCTTAGTAGGACTAAATCGCCAACAACCCAACATTTGCTTACCATTTTTTCTATTTTATTATTCACATGGGGAACACACTTTTTAAAACAATGACAGGGCATTATTAGTGGGTCCTAGAAGGTGTGCCAACTCCCTCCCCACTAAACTTGAATATTTTCCCTATTGTTCCAAGTAGTTTCTAAAACCTTACATAGCACCGATCCATAGAGAGCTGGTTCTATATCTTAAATGTATGTCTTTGAGGCTGGACAGACTACAAACGGGGGTATGCTATCAAAGGCCAGATGTTGACCTAATGTAATACAATGCTAATTTTGCAAACCACGTTAATCTTCACCAGTCTGGGCCTCTGTTTTAAGATGACCGAATGGGCTTTTTTACAGCATGATGTAACTCCTTTATAGAGGTTCAGTATTTGACTGTATTTCATCCCACGCCAGATTTTTCTTAGTAAAATTTACACAATTGCTTTACTTTCCGTCAGTGTTCTTTATTCACATGCAACTTGTCTCTTTATAGCGATGTGCTCCTGCATCCATTCGCCTTATGGACAATAATCAATTTCAATTTGGTAAGTTTTTACTAATTCTGTTCATGATTTGCTATTGTAAACTTGCGCCAAACATTGTGGTCTGATAGTGGGCATTCTGTGACCTTGGCGGTAGGGGATTGGAAATTAAAAATGTGCCTCCTCTTTCCCATACTCCCTTTTCATTCTCCAATTTTTGCATCTCCCAGCTTTGGTGCCAGTAACCATGGTTCATTGTAATGACCAAGATCTAGAGAACTGCTTGTGGTTCTTAAGCATTCCCTGCTGCCTAGCAAACAGCTTTTGAGAATAAGTTGGCTTGTCAGCTGTCAAAGAAAAAAGTCAAAGAGCTTGCTTGGCCTCTTTGAATCTAGACTTGGTTAATTCTAACCCAACATTTGAAATCAGAATTTAAAGGGACGAGGGCACGATCTGCAGTTGGTTACTAACCCCCTTGTTTTATCAGTTCATTCCTTTGTGCCATTCATCACTGATGTCAGATGGAGTTGATTATGCAGTATGGATACTTTGATTATTTGCTACCCTTCTGCTGACTGCGCTGAGCTCTCAGTGACTCACATAAAATCCAAATGCAGTCAAAACCATTCTTCAAAATTAAGATGGTAGTGTCTTAATTTATTGATTCTCCCCCCCTTTAATTAAAAACCTCTTGATCAACTGATCAGGGGCACCTTAATTAGACAACCCATTTTTAAGTGATTTAAAACATATATAGTCTCATTTATCTTAGAGGCATTCCTACCTTCTCACGCACAAGAAGAAATGTTTCTCCACACATGCATCATCTGAAAACAGAGCATACTTAGTTTTTCAACTCTGTTTATTGGTATGCATATTTTTGTAGGTTTAATCAATTAAAACTCCCATTATTTTTCAGCTTCTTTGATTGGGTGGTGTCCCTAAATAGAGAAAGCTTAAAAGCAAGACAAAAAATAGACACCCCCCCTCAATAAAGTGCAGCAGCAGTCATTGTACTAGTCGTCTCCTCCAAAAGCTTGTTGAAATAATAAAAAGAATCGTTTTGTGATTCTTACATCTCTTTCCTTCTACCACTACTTTGTTGGTTCATTCTCTTTAAGGAAATTAGAACATTTTTGGGCAGACAGAACTTGACTGAGAAGTTGACTTAGGCCTGCAGTTAATGAAGAATATTATTTGATTGTTCTAGAGTTGTGGAAGCAGCCTTAATGAACAAGGGTTCTTTGTGGCATTGGGGGCGTGACATACCATCTCCCACCCCATTTTGACTTGTCAGCAAAAGCTAGATAATGCAGGCAAAAATAATCTGAGACTAGGTAAATATCTCCTAGCACTTCAGCATTGAATCAAAGTGTAAGATTGTTACAGAAGTAGTTGTGAAAAATCTACTCTCCTTTTCTTACGTGAATGTCTCCACTAGATGAAAAGCTGATCCACAAACAGAACTTCAGCACTAGATTTCACCCATCGGTGTGTGTGTTTGTAATCTGTAAAATAAACAGCCAAATTAACTTTTGAATGCATGAATATACAAGTTGCTTCTAGACAAACAAAAATAGGGAATCTACCTGACTTTAGGGACAGGGGACTGTGGAGTAGCAAATACGCCTGTTCTCTGCGGTGCAGAGGTAGTCATTCTGTAGGAAAGAGAATCACAAAGACTCCTATTTTGACGTACTTTTGTAAGCAGGCAAAGAGTTAGACTTTACAGATTTCACCGAGTTTTCAGATTTCTTGCATCTATGCCTAAACATGTGCAGGGTTCCCATAAACCCCTTGCAACAGTGTTAGTCGTAAGTTTATTTTGCTAAGAACTGGAGCACTTACTAATAAAAAACTTTAAGCTCCAGCTTTTCAGTCGCGTTTCCAAATAAAATTCTGAACTCCATTAATATAGTTGTCTTACATTTTTTTCCTTTTTCCTAACTCTTGCCAAGGACATGCTCTTAAACCACAGGTTTCTTCAATTTTTACATCGCTTCTGGACGGGTTGAAAAAATTCTACATCACAAAGGTATTTAATTTTTGTCCTCGGCCTCTAATTAATTCAGATTCTAAAAGCTTTGGACACACATGCCTGCAAAAGCACACTGTATAAAATTGCATGTTAGGTTTTATCTTCTTCCTCCACACCTGGATTAAAAAAAAAAGTGTGCTTGAATGTCTACACTAGTGCAGTCTAAGGGTGGAAATGGCAGAACAGCACCTGCCAGCTGTTTTAGTTGAGAGTAGTAGCACAGCACAGGTGGGGAAGAGAGGAGAGAACTTCTCATGGCAGAGTTCCTACATTTATCTGAATGAGAAATATCTTTGAGTGTGCAAGACATCTCTTCATTGACTTGTTGGCCTCTACCATTAGTGGCGGGGGAGGAAAAAAGTGAAACCATACATGCCAATAGGCTGCTTCCACTAATCTTGATGCCGCCATGTTAATTCTCTATCATCCATAATTTTAGCAAGAGAAGCTTGTTGAACTCGGAAAGTTTCAAAATGAAATTTCATGTTCAGAGAATAAAGATTCACTTATTCTCTGAAACTCAGAAACATCCACATGGCTGTAGTTGTAAATGGTTACAGAATAGAGAATAATGGATGCTTTACAACACTTCAGTTGCACTTTTTTCTCCTGCTTGCGTTTGTAAAAGTGAATGTTCAGATTGGTTCTCCTGACGGCATCCTTGAGTGTTTCTCTTAATGATCACACTTTTAAATATGTACCATGTTACCTTGAAATATGCCTCTTGTTTATGCTAAAATGCTTGTGAATCTGCTTTAGAAGAGTTGTACCGTGGTCAAAATAAGTTATGAAAATGAATATATTGTAAATGACTTAAAATGGTAGAACAATATGAACAAATAGTATCTTGCTGTACTACCTTCATATAATGGAGATGCCTGTCTTTCCACAGTTCAAAGGATTTGATCCCAATGTGCTATGTGTTGCTACCTTGCTTTTTGAGGGAGACAGAGAGAAGGTTCTTCAGCATGAAAAGCAAGTTTATGATATTGCCGCAAAATTTGGGTATGAAACCTTCATATCGTAATAGTTTTAAGCAATGTGTTGAAAATTCCAAAATCTATGTAGAGCTGAAAACCAGAGGCCTTTTATGCAATTTTATGGAAATCATGAGGTATCATGCATTTTTCAATACTACAAAACCATTTTGGAAAGTGAGAATGAAATTGTAGACATTAACTAAGAGGTTAGTGCATAAAAATGTACCTGAAAACACAAGTCATTTGAATTTGCTTGAGCACAAATGTTTGTAGGGACTTAACTGTGATACGAAATTGAATACATTTTGCCATAGTCCAGTTGAGGTCATGGCTATTTCCTTTTCTCTGTAGCACACACAACCAAAGGGACTTTTGTGACACTAAACAAACAAATCTTAACGCACTGAAGGAGAGCATTGTTTTGAGCATTATACCTTAATACTGTGCAATATTGACTAAAGCCATGACTCAGGCCAGCCTGTTTTAAAAAGGAAATTGCATTTAATCAACAGAACTTGATTAATTATATGTATCCCACCTCCTGTCACTGATTGCTCTGTGCTGTTACAAAGGAACAGAAAACATTTCACTTTAATAACAAGCTGAGTAATGATAGGGTGGTTTGTGTCCATCTGGTTTGATTGATTACAGGACTAATCAATGAAACCACGGTGAAGATATTTGTCTGGGCCACAACTTTATTTCCCATTTAAGCAAATTATTACTTAGATCACTGTGTTTAATGGGGGAAAACAGACACTTTGCAAATGTTCTGCATTACAGGTTCACTAACCTAATATCTGAGTGACATGTTACAACGCTCAACCTCCCATTCTCACCAAAATGTCCTTTCAGGGGCAGGCTGATAGGGGACAGAAGTAAAACACCTTCTGAAGTATTAGATAGACACTTTGTGAACATTAAGCAATTACAGGATAGCCTGGCAGCTTAAAAAGTAGGAGCTGTCCTGCATTCTTGGTCAAACATCTCTGCCCCATCATCCTTTTCTTCTGTTTGCTAGCCTTGAAGCTAGAAGACGACGAGAACTGGAACAGACAGCCACTATTAGCTGTTGTGGCTACTAACCCCAAAACTCAGCTTGTTCCACCTAGAGGGTGTTTTCCTCGTACTTGCTGCCTCTTTGCTCTTCTGCCAGAAGAACAAGGGGATGAAGTGTTGTCAGCTTACCCAAGAATACCCCACCAAGTTGCCCCAGGTGTCAGCTGTTGCCCATGGCTAGCTAGAACACTGCTGGGCTGCACATGCCCGGTTGGGTTTCAGAGTTTTCTCTGCCTCAAATGTGCCAGTGAAACCGTCAGCTTACAGGTGAAGTGTCTATATAGTCAGCAGCACAACCAGGCTAAGCTGCCATTTCGGTTTTCATTGGGGGGGGGGCTCACTTGAGGGAGACAGGTATGTAACAAACACCATGCTTACATGCTGTTTGCATAGAAGTGTTCTCCTTGGCCCCTGAGTCTGAGTTGAAGCTGCATGCTGTTTTTCATTCATTACCATTTGGTATTTGAGAAAAGCTCGTAAAGAAAAGAAAATGCCGCTGAAAATAGAGGACATTTCTCTCACATTTCTATCACACGCTGCTATATCTGAGCAGACTGAAAGCAAAGAGTAAGGTTACCGTAACTCCATCATAGAGCTTCAGTATGCTGATGACAACGTACTGTGTGCACGCTCAGAGGATGACCTCCAAACCATCCTAAATATCTTTGCAGAAACTTAACAAAAATCTTGGCCTATCACTCAGCATCCCAAAAACCAAAGTGCTGCACCAACAATTACAAAATAACCCCTCTGCAGTGCCACAAATGCAACTCAGTGATGTAACATTGGAAAATGCCGATCACTTCTCCCTGGGCAGTTATCTTTCCACAAGGGCCAACATTGATGCTGAAATCCAGCATTGCCTGAGCTCTGCGAGTGTGGCTTTCTCCCGATCGAAGTGCAGGGTGTTTGAGGGCCGGGACATTCGCAGGGAAACCAAAATGCTTGGTGGTCAACAAAAGAGGTTTAAAGACTGTCTCAAGGCAAAAAAAATTGTAATATAACACCAACAATTGCCTGCGAGCGCTCCAATTAGAGAACAGCCTTTACCAAAGGTGTCATAGACTTTGAAGACACTCGAACTCAGGACGCAAGGGAGAAACATGCTAAGAGGAGGGCACGCTTGGCAAATCCACACCACAATCAACTCCCGCCCGGAAACCAATGTCCCCACTGTGGAAGGATGTGTGGATCCAGAATTGGCCTCCACAGTCACTTACGGAGTCATTGTTAAAACCATGTTTATGGAAGACAATCTTACTCAGCTATGAGTGATCGCCAAAGAAAGAAAGAAAGAAAGAAGGAAGATAGGTAGTCTTATTTCATACTGCCAGGTAGCAGAAATCTCTCCCTCTTGTGGATCTTTTGGATCTCCAAAAGGCCTGAGCTCTAGTTTTAAAACTAAATTAGGATTATGAAGGGAAGCTGGACAAAATCTAGATTAGATTTGCCCGTTATTTAAACCTAGCAAACTAACAAGAACCAGAAGGGTAGAAGTGACTACTTGAATTTTAAAATAATAAAAGTAAATGAGATATGACTGCCTGTCACTTTGATATGTTGTTCCTACACGCCTTGTATTTTACTTTTTCTTCAGAGGAAATGAGTTAAGGCTGTCCTGCCACTGCTACTGTATTTATATTGTATGTATATGTATTTATTTAGAGCATTTATACCCCAGTCTTCAGCCAAAATGGCTCCCAGAGCAGCTTCCATGAAGTCAGTTAAAACGGGGCATTTTAAACGGAACTTAATTTACCTGCCTAAATTCTTGATTGGAAACAACATTGCTGTAAACCATTTCATGCCATAGGAGTAAGTGATATATCATGACATTTTACTGTCCTTAAATTATAGTGGTCTGGCAGCTGGAGAAGACAATGGACAGAGAGGATACATGTTAACGTTTGTCATTGCTTACCTTCGGGTAGGTCTTATTTTTTAAAAAAAAAACCTCAACTTTCCATTATGTACTGTGCTGTTGTGTATAGGAGACAATGAAGGGGGGTGGGGAAAGGTGTTGCATATTTTAATGGTTCAGAGCTTTTTTTCATATACAAAACAACAACATGCATATTGCGCAACTCTGCTTTCTTGTTTCACTTCCTAAAAATTTGTGCAGTTGCAGAGTTTTGCCTACAGGATGCACATCGATCCCATGACAAATGAATCGGTCAGCTTTAGTTGTTTGGGAAGGATTAGATGGGGAGGAAGTTTGAATCCAGGTCTATCCACATTCTCTCCCCCCACCCCACCCCAAAACAGCTTGAACGAAGATCTCTCAGCTACCTATCCCTGATCACAGGGGCGTAGCAAGGGCGTGCATTGGGGGCGGGCCGCCCTGGTAGCCACCCTGGAGGGGGGTGACACTCTGCCCCCCCCCGCAACTCACAAGCCGCCGAGCCCCACCGCCCAGTAAAAAGTCTCGCTCCGCGGCTTGCTTTCTCGCCGCGCACTTTGCTTCTTCCTGCTCGGGCGGGCAGAGGCGAGGGCAGGCCAGGGAGGGGCGTTAGCGGCAGCCCCTGATACCCCTCCCTGGCCCGCCCGAGCAGGTAGAAGCAAAGTGTGCGCCGAGCAGGTGAGCGAGCAAGCTGCAGAGCAAGGCTTTTTACCGGGCGGCAGGGCAACGGCGCCTCCCAATCCGCCCGGTAAAAAACCTCGCTCTGCGAAAGCTGCAGCCGCAAGCAGAGGATCCCGGCGCTGGAGCGCAGCCACCGGCAACCCACTAGGTAGCGCGCATGCGCAGAGTCACTACGTAGCAACGCCACGCCCCCCCGGTGCGCATCAGGTTTGCTGCTCTGGGTGCCAGAGCAGCTCCCTACGCCCCTGCCTGATCATCTCACTAGGTAGATATATGAAAGTCAGTAGCTACTGTTCAGGAACAGGCCAGCAATGAGGTGAGGTGAGACCATTTGCTTTTGGCAGCAGATCTGACCCCACCATTGCGCTGTTATCGAGGAGAGGGGAAGGGAAGACAGGGTCCTAGAGTCGTCCTCCTTCCCAAGGCCCAGTTAATGCATTTTCAGTTTGGGGAAGGAGGTAGGAGGGCTCTAGGACCCTGGCAGAGCCTTACGCCTCCTTCTCAAAGCCCAGCGCATCACTTAGTCTGCTTTGGGGACTGTGGGTACTGCCTACTAAATTCTCAGTGGCAAATCTCTTCCTGATTTAAAAAACAACCACGACTTGACCTGATAAGATGTCAGCTGCGTTCCTGATGTCTAAAGGCTGAAAAGACTATAACAATTTGAAGTAGTTGGTAGAATAAACAAATTTACGCAGTAGGTCCTGGGAGTGCGCTAGGTCTCTTTGACAAATTAATATTCTCAGAATATTAATACACTTGAATGTTTTGGGTTCTGTAATTATACAAAATAGCAGGTTCAAGGCCTATAGATATATAACTTTAGGAGTACTAATCTGCAAATGATCTCCTCTATAGGACCTGGGCATGGATCATTATATAATAGGAGAATCGTTTGAAACGTCTGTTCCCTGGGACAGGTAAAATCAGTGCATTTTCTGTTTTTGCTTTGTCTGAAGTTGTAAAACCTGTGCACCATATGAAAAGGGTCACTAAGGTCTTTCCAAAATTAGTAAGGTGATATTATACATTTGTCAGGCCATGTGTGACCTACTTTAGCAGTAGACTTTCTCATGAGGGTTCTTTGTTGAATTAAACAAGCCACTGATTTTTATCCAATAATATATTGAGAAAACAGCTGATTTCTCTCAGCTGACATAACGGATTTCCGAAGACCATCCAAATCTAGTCCTATTGTTCTACAATTCTAGGAAGCCGTTGGGCTTACAGATAATATCTAGATAAGCTTCGTCATGTTCCACATGCATAATTATTCTTAACCGTTATCATTTTCCAAATACAGTGTTCATGTCCTACATACATAAACACAATTTTCTGGATTAGGCCTTCCATTTGTGAGAAGCTCCTCTGTATCTATACTGTACATTATGTAATTTTGACTTTCTTCATTATCATCGCAGTTTTGAAAAAAACAAGTGTAGATTTAGTTCACATTAAATACTTGCATCCCATGCAAGCAGTTTGCAAGCCATGCCATCTACATCTCGTATAGCAGCATTTACAGAGTAAGTGTGGGCCATGTTATCTGTTGCAGGATTAATATTAGGAGGAGCTTGGCAGAAATACTGTATACCAGGCATCCCCAAACTGTGGCCCTCCAGATGTTTTGGCCTACAATTCCCATGATCCCTAGCTAACAGGACCAGTGGTCAGGGATGATGGGAATTGTAGTCCAAAACATCTGGAGGGCTGAAGTTTGGGGGTGCCTGGTGTGGGGCTGCTTTGTCAGATTATGCAGTAGATACACCTACATTAATAATTGTAAGAGGAAACCTAAGTGGTGAGCTGTTGGGCAAAATATTGCAATAGATGCCACAGCTGTAACAAAGAAGGAAATGTTTTTGAGAAACAAGAAAATTTGGCCAAAAAAATCAGCACTGTGTTCAAAACTCTTCCTCTACCAGGAGCAGCCCATTAGTCCTGGAGAGCTATGTGACTTTTTACATTTTTTTTTTCATCTGTAAACTCAGCCATTTTCTTTTTGCATTGCAAACGTTAGTATGTCTAAACATTGCATTTAGAATCCTACTAAACTTTATTCTTTTCTGGCATTCAGTGTTTTAAAGCAAACAAGCTGAATTTAACCTTGGCTCCCTAACACTTATAAACTTACAGTTCTGACAGATAAAATTGCACAACAAACTTAAACTTAGAATCATTTCTTTTAACGAAACAAAATGTGCTTCAATTTAACATAAATTGTAAAACAAAAACAAAAAAACCTACTTAAATGCAATATAAATGTCACACAAATCTCTTTTTTGTTTCAGGGTTCTAGACCTTTGCCGAAATGTGAAGGAAAGAATAGTAAGAGAATGCAAAGAAAGAGGCGTTCAGTTTGTACCTTTTGTTTCCTGTCGGTAAGACACATTAAATTTCAGCTGCCTATGGAATTGAATGTAATCAGTCTGAATTAGGGGCAGTAGCTGTCTAGATATTCTTTTGATTTGAGGTGGTTGGGGGGAAGGGCCAGATCTTGTTTTTGGGACACCATGACCATACTGTCTGGTAGATCCACCCTCTCCCATTACCCAATGCCAGGATTGGTGCCTTCATCTTATCATTTTTTTCTGTGCTGGTAGCCATTTTTACCTAGTAAAGCGATCTCGTATTTATTTCCCATTGTCCATAGTGGTCTTCATCAGGAGTGTACAATTAAACCTCAAGCATAGTCCTCCTCCTCCTCCTCCTCCTCCCCCTTGTGGTGGTATACTCCTCACCCCACCCCCAGTAATTGCACCTAGAGTATTTTAATGTGTTAAAATGAAATTGTGGGTTGAGTTTTTTAAGAGGCAGCTTTTTTGCCTTTCTCGTCACTGCACCTCAAAAAGTATATTGTAGAGTTGGAAAAGGTTCAGACAAGGGCAAAACGGTCCTGGGGATTTCAGTTCATAACATGATACATCGCATGGAGAAAGCGGATATAGAAAGGTTTTTCTCCCTCATAACACTAGAACTCTTGGGCATGTGGTGAAGCTGAATGTTGGAAGATAAAAGCAAGTTCATAGTTAAATCATGGAGCTTGCTCCTACAGGTGATGGGCACCCAATTAGATATTTTGGAAAGAGGATTCAGCAAAGGTTATCAGCAGCTGCTAGACACAATGGCTATGTTGTGCCTCTATAGTAGGAGGCGATGGGCCTCTGAATACCAGTTGCCAGGAATCGCAGATGGACAGGGTGCCCTTATGCTGATGTCCACCTTGCAGGTGAGAACAGGATGCTGAACTCAATGGGCCTAATCCAGCAGGCTTGGCTTATGTTATTATGTGTAGAACAGTGCGGTACTTGACCTAACAAATAAGTTTTGTATCACAGGGTGACGCAGACCTACGATGTTGGCGCCTGTGTCTATTTCTATTTGGGCTTTAACTACAGAGGATTAAGCGACCCTGTTCACGTTTATGAAGAAATAGAGGTAATTGTAATTATTTATCACTTTCATGTTATGTAATACTTGGCTGTAGTAACTCATTCACTATAATAAGTAAAACTGCAGGTTAGAGGCAGACTCCTTGTGGTCAGAGGTTCCGCTCATGAGATCCTCCCACCAGGAAAAGTGGGGAACAGTTTCTGCCAATTGCTACCCCCCCCCCCGAGAAGCTGCTCCAGAGAGCTGGGGAAACCTACAGAACAAGGTCGGCAAGGAGAAGTGTGGCATTGTTGTCCCCCTACCCCCCCCCACCCTTCCTCAATTCCACAAACAGAAGGAGCCCTTTTTGTAGATGGCTCCAACCCTGTATATGTCAATATTCCAAGTTGAGATGCTTCCTATCTTTTGCCAGCCTTTGAGAGGAGTTATACCTCCTTCATTTATGTGGACTTCCAGTAACGGTGTATTGGAAACCTATCCCCCAATAGGAGGGTGGAATACAACTATTTTGCAATATGCAACCCGATTCTAAACTTGGCAGAATGTGTAAATAATCTCAATTGCATTGTATTGTTTGTTTGCTAGTATTTAAAACGAATGAAAGGTGTGTAATTGTCCAGACCTTGCTACATCAACGTTGAGCTTAGTGAATAATTGAGCTATTTGCATTCTTTAGATGTCAGCTAGAGAAGAAATCCTTGCTAATGGAGGAAGCCTGTCACATCATCATGGAGGTAATGTTTCTAGTTACTTACATAGCAGTGTTTGATACCCATTTTTGTATAATGCGGTTAAACGTAGCTTTGTGGTGCTACTCGTGTTCTGCAGGAGAGCTTTGGGAGACTTCTTCTTATGAACACGACTTTCAAGATTTTGACATGGTTAACTTCTGCGATGATGCTGAGCTTGGTTCAGTCCATGTTTTAAAGCGAGCTGATCTGATTTGCATTTCATGCGCTAATACCCAGATACATAACACATAGCTACCTTCAGATGTTGTGATGCAGTTAAGTAGTAGAAAATGGGTTGGTGCAGACATACGACTGAACACATTTGTGAAACTAACAGTGATTAGACCGATACTTCCAACCCTAGGTGACGCCTGTTTTAAATGGTTGTCAGGAGAAATATTCTCCTGTGCCCCAGCCAAGGGGCTGCCGATGAAAACCTTTTTGCATCAGGAAGCACATTAAGCCAGTGCTTCTGGATCTGCACGGACTCCCTAATGGTTTCTGAGCACAAGTTGATATGGTAGCATCAGTAGCTAGTTGGCACTAATCTCCCTCCTTTCCTATATGCCATCATTGTAACTGTAATATGCTAAAACCAGTGGTCTGACAGTTCTCTATTAACCCTGTGCTGTCCATATGACTGGCAAGGGTGTAGTGGGAGACCTTGCCATACATCTGGAACGGCTTTTTGGAAGGAAGGCAGTAGGATACCCTGAGCTGCCTAAGCCGTCACTGACTGTTCCAAGGCCACAGTATTCAGTTTGGGGTTAGGCCACGCGGGTGTCATGCCCCTGCAGTCTCATTGACCTCTACAGCAGAGATCACCACACACCAGAAACACAATGAGACCCAACTGGGTGAGTCTAGAGCATTTCTGTATACATGTTTGAGAACAGTATAGCTCAGTCGGTAGAGCCTGACACTCTTAATCTCAGGGTTGTAGGTTCGAGCCCCATGTTGGGCGAAAGATTCCTGCATTGCAGGGGGTTGGACTGGATGATCCATGTGGTCCCTTCCAACTCTACAATCCTATGAATCAGGATAAATATATAAGTACATGCAAAATGTCTTGCCTGTCCTGATCCTAGAGATAGAAATATGGCATGCAATACTGCTGCAAAAAACGTGAGTGTGGGAGAATTACTAGAATGGGGTACAGTGGTACCTCGGTTTTTGGACGTCTCCATTGCCAAACGTTTTAGTTTTCGAACACTGAAAACCCGGAAGTAAATGCTTCCGTTTTCGAACGTGCCTTGGAAGTTGGAACAGCTTCCGCTGCGTATCTGTTGTTTTTCACACTTTTCTCTATTGAATTGGCAGACCGCCCTTTGCCCCTCAGTTTTCGAATGTTTCGGAAGTCGAACAGTCTTCCAGAAGGGATTACATTCAAAAACTGAGGTACCACTGTATAAGGAATTATTAAGTCAATGGCTACAATCCCGGCACATTGGGTCCTTTCCCCCTCCATCTTGCAAATCGCCTTGTTTAGAAGGCGATTAATAAATCGATGGTGGCAATCGTCTTCTATGGCGTAGACCACATGACGAAACAAGCTTGAAACTCTCTCTCTCTCTCTCTCTCTCTCTCTCTCTCACACACACACACACACACACCGCTTTGCCAATGGCGCTTCTGTGGTGATTTGATCTAATATTGTGTGTTAAATTCCTCCTTAATGTTCCTGGAGTTTACTGTTTAGGATTCAACTGGTTGTATCCTCTTTTTTTAAATTATTTTTATTATTTACTGACCTTCAGGCCTTCCCACGACATTCCCAGCATTGCTTTTTAGTTCCTCTGTGAGGAAGAATATTGATGCAATTCCTCTTCAGTGTTTGCCCTATAATTGTGATTAATAACAGTTGCTTTCACTATCTGGAAACAGACAGCCTGGTTAGTCTGCCTACAATCATGTTGTGATAAATGGAGCTATTTTAACTCCGGTTTTGTGTATCAAACAAAACAGATGTAGTCTGAGACTTGGGGCTATAAGGAATATAAAGCCTGTTTAATTCAATCTTCATGGTGTTTGTTGTTTTAAGGAAGGGACTGGATAGTTTATACAGCAGAGTTTATTCTAGAAACTTAAATAGTTGCCATTTCCGCATGCAGCAACTGTTCAGTCTTAGGGACACGTTCCTGAGGATTAGCCACCTGCTGTGGAAACAAAACTTGAGACACTTAAGAGAAGTTGCTTCAAAAAAAAAAACTTCAGAAATAAACCAACAAAGAACAATAAAAAGGTTAAGTATATAGGTAGCTTGTTTAACCTAAAACTCATGCCAACCTTCAACAAGAGCTAATGATAGGGAGAACATGGCATAATGAATATGCAATGTCAACTGAGGACTTGAAGCAAAATGTTCATCGAAATTCTCCTTACCTTTTTCCATCCAATGGTCCAAGCGTTGATATGTTCTCCTCTCTGTCCAGTGGGAGCATATTTTCATTGATAGGGGCGACTAGGATGTATTTTCCACATTCCCGTGTAGAGCCAGACTGCACTTTTTCTTCTTCCCTTCCATGCCCTCATCACTATTCTCCAAAATGCCAGAAAAACAGTGTGGATTGCAGACCTTTCCATGTCCAAGACTTGCATAGCAAGTCTTATTTCTAGCCACAGGCTGCTCAGTGTTGCCAGTCGCTGGTACCAGTCTGCAGATATGTGCTGGGGATTCACCTAAGCAATCCCATCAGTGGAAGCCCTGAGCAAGGACTTCTGCTTCTGCAATAGTCCTCTCCTCCCTGCCCCTTCCCAAAATTGGCTTGGGGAAGGGGTTGGGACAATGCCTAGAACAGTGTGTGTGTGTGTGTGTTGTAACATCTGGCAAGCCGCAGTGCTTGCACAGATTGGAAGAGTTTGATGTTGAATTGCACTCCTCAAATTATGCTAAGCATAGCAGAATGTTATAACACATTTTCATTGACGATCCTGGATTATTATGAGTATAAGTGCCCAGAAGGAAAACACCATGCGGTGAAAGAGCTCTCAAAAATCTCCCAAAAGTTCTAGGTTCTCAAATACTGTTAGTGATTAAAATGTCTTACACTTCATCATCTTTGTGCCTGTTTCCATTGAACAGATTGCTCAGCTGATTTGTGCACACAAGGTTGTGTTTAGAAGCCATTGCCCTCCATCTAGGTGATATTTATGGGTTAATTGAACAAATGGTGGTTGTGCATTTTCAACCCGCAGTTGTAGTTTAGAGTCTCAAGTCACCTAACTATGACATCAGAGCAGACCAGGTAATGATATTAAGAGGCAGGTGAAAGCAAGTGGATAGCTGTCCAGGACTGCAAATAAGCATAAATGCAGGCTGTCAGTCATGATAGGCTCTACACTAATTAATGCAAAAAATACCCAATTACTATGCTACAGGTTGACTTGCAGGCAAAAAGCCTACAAGACAGGAGATCTAGATTAAAAGCACACAGCACGAATCCTTCATGCTGGTTGACACTTACGTATGTCAGTCACTCAGTGACTGCTATATGAACAGATACTTTGCATCTGTGAAATAGCCATCACATATCAAATATCCCCGAATGGTCCAAGGGAGTTCGCTAGTAGAAAGTATTCACTGAGAAGTCATGGATTTATGCAGCCAGGTGGACAGGAAGTTTGTGTATCTCTAGCTCAGTGGTAGAGCACATGCTGTGCATGCAAGAATCCTTGGCATGTTCAGGTAGGAATGAGAAAGTCTCCCTGCAGGCCGGAAACACCGGATAGCCATCGGATTCAAATAGTCTTTCTTTGTTCCTCAAGGAAGACAAAATGGTGTTGCTCCTTTTTTAAATGAAACCTTGGTTAGCCATAGTTGCGGTAAGCACTAAGAACATGCAGCTTGTACCTTTATGCAACAAAGGGGTTAATTTTTTTATCAAATGCGTTCATAAAGGACCACCAGTGTCCGCTGTACCACTTCTCCACACACACACACACACACACACCCCTTGGCTTTCCGGTTCGCTAATCAAATGTATGTTAGATTTATTATTGCAAAAGTATAAAGCATAGAAAATGTGACAAGATAGATGTGTAAATTATCACTCTGACAGAACTAATGATGCACTCCGAGCACCTTCTGTTTTCAAGCACTTGGTGAGCGACTTCATTAAATATGCAATGGCTGTTTGGTGCTGCGGCTGAGACATCAGTTCAGTCCCTCGTGGAATTGCATTATTACTGGAGGTGGGGGAAAGACAGCCAGGCTAGCTGTCGGACATCCTGCTGTGGCTTTAATGTGCTCCATCTTGTTGGACCAGTTGTTTTCAGTCTTCTTGAGACAATTACATCCATAACCACAGGATACCTTCGCCGAAACAATATTACGGATAATAGCGGATAATAGCATAGACTATTCATTGTCTCTTTAGCTCTATACTGGAATGTGGGTGGTTGGACTTGAGAGAGATCTCTGCCGTCCTTGGAATGTCAGTGTTGCCAAGTAGAGAATAGGAATATGGTCGCAGGAAAACGCCCATCTTTTTCTAACGAAACGTGCATTTTCCATACTCTCTCCAAACCACGCTGGTTATACGCTTGAGGTTGCCGTATGAATTTGATGCCAAACACTTAGAAAACAGATCAGGCTTTTTTTTTTTCTCCTAGCCTACGTACGCTGTTCAGTCAGCTCTGCAACACAGTTTGTATTCCTCGGAGAGAAGAAACAAAAATGCTCTGCTCTCCTTTGGTAATCCCCATCATTAATTATTTGAACGACACTTTAGGTAGAATGGGCCATGCAAAATGGGTTGAATTTAGTTGCAGATCTGTAGAAGAGGCAAGTGCTGTGGCATATTGCCTTATACAAATGGATCATGCCCCTTTGCTTGTTTGTTACATTTATATCACGGCCTTCCTCCCAAAGGAGCCCTGGTTGAAGCTAGCAGATACAAATGGGTATCTGCCCAGTCAATAATTAAAATACTTAAGTAATTAACTAACAGCCATTAAAAGACACAACTGATGGTTAATAATAATCTGTACTTTTATGTTCAAATGTTGTAGATCCACAACTGCATTCGAATTGTTTTTATTGTTTCATCACTTGCTATTGGTCACCCTTGGGCTCTTTGGGGAGAAAGGGTGGGGTATAGTTTTAATTAATAGAATAAATAGATTATCATTGAAGTCAGAAAACTGAGTTAGTACTCGTATTGCCTAGGATATAGTAAGTCGCACAAAAGTCATGGCAACTGTTGTGGCGATCTTTGTTGTACACATAGTTAACAGCACAATCGTATATATGTTTACTCAGGTGTAAGTTCCATTGAGCTCAGTGGGGACAGCCTTAAGTTCAACCATCCACTTTTGTGAGAAAAGTGCTTCCTGGCTTGTTAGCCAGATTTTTATTTTTTTTAGTAACTTCCTGCAGCTGCATCCACTTTGTGCGTGTTTAAGTGCTCAACATTTAAAAAGCCTCTTTGTATGAAAGCCTACACGTTTTTTGTATATATAAAAAGAGTAAGCCCTAGGATTGGGGTTTCCTTTGCAGTATCTCAATATATCCTGCTCACAACGTTCAAAATATATGCAGCTTTAATTCAATTTTTAATGTGACGCACCATCTTGGCCTAAACTTTATCTAAATTTCATACTTTGTAAAGAGAGTAGGCAGTGTGGAACACAGGCTTCCTCTGGGAGTACATCGCGCTTAATGAGCTTGATAGTCTGGTGGGCTCAATAAATCAAATAAAGCAAAACATTTCTCATTTCTGAATAAAAGCATTTATCACCCAGTGTTTGTTCATTCATGGTCACAAGATTGATTGGCTCCTGCTATTATGGTGAATATTAAAGACTCTTCCCCCCCCCTTCCTTTTTTTTTCTTCCAGTGGGCAAGTTACGGAAGCATTGGCTGAAAGAGAGCATCTCAGATGTTGGCTTTGGGATGCTGAAATCTGTCAAACAATTTGTGGACCCCAATAACATCTTTGGAAACAGGAACCTTTTATAAGCCTGGTTACTATCCAAACCGAAGTTACAAAAAGAAGAAGAGTGACCGTTTGAGTCTCATGGCTATCCCAGTATCCAGATATAGCATGGACCCAATTTGAAAGCTGTTTACTCCTTACATCTTTAATTTTCTTCAGTTAAATGTGATCATACAATTTACTCATAGCACACTTCCCACAGAGTACTCCAAAACATTTCTCACACACAACCAGCCCAAAGTATACTAATGCCAATCTAACTTATAACCTGTTTGGATGGCTTCCCCTGCTATAGTGCAAGAATAGCTAAGGCAGATACTAAATGTTTCTGTCATAGGAGATGTTCTTGACAAAGCAGCACTTCTGAGAAGCAGATGAAAAATGGGTTTATATTTATATAAAACAGTTTTTCTATTGAAATTTTAAACAAATAGGCAATGAAATTCATGCCATGCTGCAATTTTTTTTTAAAAAAAAATCAAAACCCGAAAATAATTTTGGATTGCTAGTTCCCCCTATCTGGTATTATTGAAAGCATTAGTTCACAAAGTGTAGTCTTAATAGCATTTGTAACTTAATGTTCTGAACAATACTTACTGACTCCAAAAAGCAAACATTTATTTTTAAATGCAGAAAAACACACTTTATCTTTGTTAAACAAAGTGTAGTGCTTTCATAATTTTGCCCTGCTGATTCTTTTACAGGGCAAAATTTCCCAAGTAGACAAATGGTCCTGTTAATTCTGTGTCTCCAGAAGTGTAATTTGGAGTTTTACCCATTTCAATTCTGAAACAGTCTATTTTAAATTTTGACTGCTAACTATGAGTGTAATCATTTAGTCCACAAAAATAAAATGTCATGCTTTTCTAAACAGTATCAGAAAGCATTAGAATGAAACCTACCTTAGAATTGTTTAAATAATTTAATTCTGCCTACCTATAAATACCTACATTTTAAGGCACCAGTTCATTCATTCTCTATTTCAGATATATATGTAATCAAAAATATCTGAAATTGTGACACTTGCCCCCCAAAATAACGTTTATGTTAATGTCTGCTAGCAATTGGTAACAAATGTGACGTTTGAATACATCAGTTAAATGTCCTGTTCTAATCTGACCACTAAAGTTTTTGCTATTTAATCTTAGCCCAGCATGTCAACTCAAAGCAGTGTATGGTCAAATCATAGCTACTGTATTCATGCCCTAAAGCACCTTCAAAACAGACCCAATGCATAATATCTCATCATGACAATTGTCGGTTTGCTACTGGTCTTACCAAAACTCATCAATGCAATCCAGATAGTCCTTTAAAAAATTTAATCCACAAGAGGGTTTTTTTTAAAAAAAATTGCAGCGTGATAGGCCTGAACAATTACTCTCTACTAAAGTCTGTACCTATAGTAAACATTTAAGACTGAGCACAACGTTAAGATTTTTGTTAACCATGTACAAGGTATCCTCATTGGCATCAATCTGGTTATACCAGGGTACTCAGTTTTGTTTTTGATAGGAAAAAAAAGAGTGTTTTCATGTGCCTAATGAGCACCATATTGAGGATCAGATGTTTGTTTCAGGGAATAAAATTGCCTTTTTGATAGCAAAAGTTTAATTTCCTGATTATTTTTGCTTGCTCTGACCAAGTTTATTCTATTTCCAAATGTGTAGTTTCACTTATGGTGCTTAATTGACTGACTGACTTATTATAGGTTTCCTAACCCTTTGTTACTGGAAATTGCACAGGGAAATACCCTATGGGGATATTTTTCATAAGTTTATAGATAAATAGATGACAAGGAGTGTTCAAATCATGAAGTATAAACGTGTGTCTTGTTCACACTGTCCTATCTAACGAAGGAACTGGGGGAGCTGCAAAAAGTGGATAGGTTTTGGGGGGAAAGATACAATGCAGATTACTGTGAACATATTGTAAATTGCTTTACTTACGTCTATTTTGCTAGACCTCATTTCGTTTTCTTCCTTGTTGAAATGGTTAAATTGTTTGGAGCGTTAGCAAGAGCACCTGTAAAACATATGCAAGTGTGTGAGTGCTAATTCAGAAGACTGAGATGCTCATTAAAAAGTGAAAATTTTCAAATGGATATCTATTTACAGTGTATTCATGACACACCAACAGGGCCAAAAGTATTGGTGAAGGATACGCAAGAATATTCATTTAGCTTTCTCTAATGGTGTGTTGCAACATCCTAGCATCTTTTCACTGAAGTTGTAAGACTTGAATCACTCACTTTTGACTAGGCTTCCAAAGGACCATATATGTGCAACCATACTCACACCCGCATTCTTCTGGCCTTCAGGAGTGACATCTGGGAAGAAATGGCAGGCTGACCCTCCAGATCAGCATCCAGTGTGGTGCTAAAGGTTGACCAAAAATTGGCTTTGGGACTCCTGGCCATTCATTTTGCTGAAGGTTCAAGATACCTGCAGTATTGCAGTGCCTCATGGTAGGGAGGAGCTGGCATGCAAAATACAGCACTGCTTTCCATGTCCCCCCTTCCATCTGATCAGAAGCAAACGAGAGGGGTGACCTAGAGATTCTGTGTTCTTGCTAAAACCATTGGAACCTCTCATTGAATGCTAAGCTGATGAAGTAGAGCCTTCCTCGGTTTAAGCAGGGGAATGTGTAAAAAAAAACAACCTCACTGCATGCTGATTGGCAAATCTTTGAGAATTCCCAGCGCAATGCTGTGAGTATCTTCAGTTCAAAGAAGGAGCAACTCAAATCCCACAGGACGTACATAATGTAACTCTTTGGATTACTATGATTTTTTAAAATCTTCTTTTTAGAATTAGAGCGTTTTAGCTGAACCATCAGTGTGATACCTGAGCAGAGCATAATTCTGTTTGAAATATGGCACAGTTGGCCATGTTTTCATTCACTGTTTTACTCCAATGCCACAGTAACGGGCAGGATCCTAAGAACCAGGAAACTTATTCTACACACCTGAGGCCTTGAGTGGTGCTTGCATGCATGCATAATTGCAATCTGCTCAAATCTGTAAGGAGTTTCAATAGCAGTTTGTGGTGTGAAGGGGAAGAGAATCTAGAATCCCATGGGTGATATGTGAGCTGTGTGTGTGTGTGTGCTTAAAATAAGTTCTTTAGGTCCTGGCTAAAAACCATTTTCTTTTTTGGCAGAGTTCAAGCCTGTAAAACATGTTACCGACTGTTACATCTCTTTGCAATGGGGTGTATATTTGTGTACTTTCCCAGAAGGTTAGATGCAAGGTTCTTACCAGTCCATAGGTTTTTTTGGTTCAGAAATCAGTGGGAAAGTTGGGTTTCCTTCTTAGGAATTGTTTTACATTGAGGGTGCCTCTTATTCTAAGGACCAAACCAGGTTATGTTAAGTGTGTCTCTGCACTAGAATCACAGTGGTGGTTTTTAATGGCAGTGGAGAATGGATAATGTGGGTCTGGACTGCAACACTGTAGAGAGCTAACCCCTTCTGCTACCACTGCAGTCTCATTCCAAATTGGAGTCTGCCACAGCTGCATTTTTGTTATTATTATTGCACACGCGAAGACTTCATGTAACATAACATCTTTTGGGCCCTAGATGAAATTAACCAGTCTTGTCCACTAGAATACTAAGCAACTAAAAAAAAAATACAATGGAGCTTTTGGCTCATAGCGTGAAACCATGTTTATCATATACTGAACAGGTAATTGTACAACCACAGTTATAATGTTGAGATTATAAAAGCTTATTAATCAAACAAAATGTTCCTGAAATTTCTCCTTAAGCCAATTAAATTAATACTTTTTCAAATGGCTGGTTGTTTTTGATTCATTGCCAAGTAACCATAGCATCATAGAGTTGGAACAGACCACAAGGGCCACCCAGTCCAACCCCCTGCCAAGCAGGAAACACCATCAAAGCATTCCTGACAGATGGCTGTCACGCCTCCGCTTAAAGACCTCCAAAGAAGGAAACTCCACCACACTCCTTGGCAGCAAATTCCACTCCCGAACAGCTCTTACTGTCAGGAAGTTCTTCCTAATGTTTAGGTGGAATTTTTTTTTTTTTGGTAGCTTGAATCCATTGCTCCGTGTCCGCTTCTCTGGAGCAGCAGAAAACAACCTTTCGCCCTCTTCTATATGACATCCTTGTCATATGGCTATCATATCACCCCTTAACCTTCTCTTCTCCAAGCTAAACATACCCAGCTCCATAAGCCGTTCCTCATAAGGCATCATTTCCAGGCCTTTGACCATTTTGGTTGCCCTCTTCTGGACACGTTCCAGCTTGTCAGTATCCTTGAACTGTGGTGCCCAGAACTGGACACAGTATTCCAGGTGAGGTCTGACCAGAGCGGAATACAGTGGTACTATTACTTCCCTTAATCTAGATACTATACCCCTATTGATGCAGCCCAGAATTGCATTGGCTATTCTGGCTAAAGAAGCTTTGGGCATCTTATGGAAATGTAAAAGCTTAAGGATGTGGTTCTGTAACATTAACTAGGTGGATATAAGCTCAGCTTTGGGAGAGGAGAGGAGGAGGTTAGACCAGGCATGGAAGAAGACAGCTGTTCTCACGTTTGCCCTGTCAAGACTTTATTGGACAGGCTGAACTAGCCAGGACTTCTGCTGAACATGCTTTCCAAGATCAAGACTCTTAAGAGTAACCAGCAACTAAATACAGTCATACCTTGGTTTAAGTACGCTTCGGTTTGAGTACTTTCAGTTTAAGTACTCCGCAGACCGCCTGGAACGGATTAATCCACTTTCCATTACTTTCAGTGGGAAAGTACACTTCAGGTTAAGTACGCTTCAGGTTAAGTACAGACCTCCGGAACCAATTGTGTACTTAATCCGAGGTACCACTGTATCTTGGTTGATGAGGCAGCCTCAGAGTGGTTGGGTTTCTCATATTTTCTTTTTTGCCTACCCTATAGCAGCCCCAGGGATCTATATTAGCCTGGTACGTTTCAGTGCATCAATGGAATACATCCTATGAACTATGCTTGTTTTTGGCATTAAACTTTATTTTTGTGTGTGGGATGGATGGGCACATATGATCTGGGATGGTTTGGCTTAGCAGTGTAGGCTCACCAAGCAATCCTGCAGTTGTTTGGGGTGGGCACAAAAGGGAAATAATGTGTGATCTGCACAGTCAGACCTCGGTTGTCAAACTTAATCCGTTCCGGAAGCCCGTTCAGCTTCTGAAATGTTCGACAACTGAGGCATGGCTTCCGATTGGCTGCAGGAGCTTCTTGCACTCAAGTGGAAGCTGCGTCGGACGTTCGGCTTCTGAAAAACGTTCAAAAACCGGAACACTTTCAGGTTTTCAGCGTGTGGGAGCCAAAATGTACGGTAACGGAGGCATTCAGGAGCCAAGGTTTGACTATACTGTATCAGCCTCTCTAATATCTTCTTCCTAGTTCAGGCAGGTCAGCACTCATATGCAGCCCTTGGGATTATTATGCCCCTGCACTTTTTAAAAAAAATCTTTGCTACTCAGTAGCAGGACAGTCAATGGAGGTGGTTGTGTGGTAGACAAGGGCCTCAAAACCAGCACAAGGTCCATCCCACTAACATTCTGCCCGGACACTGAGGTCCAGCACCGAGGGCCTTCTGGCGGTTCCCTCATTGCGAGAAGCCAAGTTGCAGGGAACCAGGCAGAGGGCCTTCTCGGTGGTGGCGCCTGCCCTGTGGAACGCCCTCCCATCAGATGTCAAAAAGGAAAACAGCTACCAGATTTTTAGAGGACATCTGAAGGCAGCCCTGTTTAGGGAGGCTTTTAATGTTTAAGAAATTAGTGTATTTTAATGTTTCTGTTGGAAGCCGCCCAGAGTGGCTGGGGAAACCCAGCCAGATGGGCGGGGTATAAATATATTATTATTATTATTATTATTATTATTATTATTATTATTATTATTTCCACTTAGGCTGCATCTGATCCTCTCTAAGAGTATACATGGCCTACCTCTTCCAGATATTTGGGGGGGGGGCAAGATCCTGGCGCCAACACTGCTGAGTGCTATATTACTGAAGCTGCTAAAACGTTCAGGATCAACTCATCCCAATAATTATGGGCGCTCTCTCGCTCCAGTTGTGCCTATTAGCTGATCGAATATAAACTCCTGAATATCAGTTTAAACTTCAAGCGTCACCAAATAACTACATTGGGAAATGACTGGCGAGATCCAGAACAGACAGTAGGATAATTGTAATGTGTTTGTCTGGAAGGGGCAACACAGGAATGGGTGAAGCAAAGCAGACACTTGATGTTGACACGGAACATGATGTGAGTGCAATTCATCAATCCTGAACAGAAAGGAGCCCTAGGGAGCTAGAGGCAACAACATGGGCCAAATACAACAATTGACCTTTATCCCAAAGGCAAGAATGACGAGGGTTTCATGTCGCAAACTTCCTTAGGACAGAGATCCAGGGAACCCCGACTCCCCCAGCAGCAAGAGCTTTCAAAATGTGGTTAGTACATTCTCCCTCCACCCTCTTGCTTTTTATTGAGTTCTGATACAGAAAACACCCAAATAGCACACAATAAGCATGGCAACCTTTCAATTACAACACTTACAAATGTAAAAAGTAAACCATAAACCATGTGTCTCTGATCAGGCCATTTGTCTTCTGCTATCTTCCGACAACAGTGCCGCTGGTATAACTGATGCATGTTTATGAGAGATGGAATGGAGGGGGTGCCGACACAAACAAGGGGAAAGGAGAACCAAAAAGAGAACTCTAGTGACTGAGTAGGTTAGGGATAGGGGACCTATATGTTGGAATGGTGCATCCAAAATACTATGCAAAGGGTTAATGCTGTAGTATAGAATTTTGTGGTGTCTCACACACAAACACACATTGAGGCATTTTTCCCCAGTTCAGTTATCAACTGTGTGCGTTTTAACTGTGAGAGCAGCAAGTGTGTTGTGCTATGCTGCTGCCTGCCTCAAAGCCAATCTCTAAATATCAGTCTGTCCCAGATACAGATTCATGTAAATATGTTTCAGTAACATAAGTATCACCTGCCTCTCTCCTACATTCAAACGGACAAGAGCAAGTACAGCAAGTAAAAGTCACATGTCACTTTTAAACTTTGAAAGCAAGTATGTATTGCATGGTTGTTTTTCTGGGAGAAAAGAGAACTATAACTATTAAAAAGAGTCAAAGGACCTGGGGCAACTTTCGCACAACTCTGTGAAGTGCCATTACAACCCTATAGCAGCCGTGTCCACCATTAAGAGCTACCTTTGAGAGAGTACTCTGCCTTTTCTCTCTTCTTGTTTTTGTTTAGTTAGTTTTTTATCTTGCCGTATTATGAAAAAGCTTAATAAATAATAATAATAATAATAATAATAATAATAATAATAATAATAATGTATTATTATTTATACCCTGCCCATCTGGCTGGGTTTCCCCAGCCACTCTGGGTGGCTTCCAACCGAATATTAAAAACAGTACAGCATCAAACATTTAAAAACTTCCCTAAACAGGGCCACCTTCAGTTGTCTTCTAAAAGTAAAATAGTTGCTTATTGCCTTGACATCTGCTGGGAGGGCGTTCCACAGGGCGGGTGCCACTACCGAGAAGGCCCTCTGCCTGGTTCCCTGTAACCTCACTTCTCGCAATGAGGGAACCGCCAGAAGGCCCTCGGTTCTGGATCTCAGTGTCCGGGCTGAATGATTCCTTTATCTTTCACCATAGCCTGTGATTACACAGGAGTAAAAAAAGACTAAGGAGGATAAAGGGGGCTGTTGGCATCTCTCCGGGAGCCTGCACATTCATGTAGGTCCTTGTACGCCAGGGGTGGGAAACCTTTCTTTCAGCCCACGGGCCACGTTCTCTTCTGGGCAACTTCCAAGGTGCTGGGTGGCAGGAGTGCCAGCTTGGCCCCGTGACCATAGGTACCATGAAGCGTGCATGGCCCTGGCAACAAAATTTATGGGTGCCTGTCCCCTTATGGGGAATTCCGTGGGACCAAGGAGTTGGCACCTATGGCTGGGTGGGTCAGAGGCAAAAATGGGCAGAGGAATGAATCTATCTTGTATTGTTGTTGTTATGTAAATTTTCACACTGCCCTTCGTCCGAGGATAACAGGGCGGTTTACAATATAAAACCAGAAAAAGACACATACCTTTTACGCTAGGCTAGTTTCTACACATGCTCCCACACTTACATAGTTGTCCTCCATTAAGGCCAGCAAGAGGCATTGCCAAGGTCCAAAGACAGGTTCCAGCCAGGCAAAAACACAAAGGTGAAAAGCAGAGCTAGTGAGGGGTGTGGCCTGGGGAAGTGGGTGTAGCTGTGGAGGAGGTGTGGCCTAAGGGCCAAGTAGGGAGGCTTGGAGGGCTGCATTTAGCCCTGGGCCTGAGACTACCCAACCCTGCAGTATTTGGCTTATTTTGATGTGCAAACCAAAGAACCCCTTAAAAGAGACTAGCAAGGGCTTTGAAGTTGCCCATCAACAGCTGACTCACAGGTCACCTGGTTGCAGTTTTCTATTTAAATTATAGTAGCTACCGGTATTTCCAAATCATGTAGCTTATGCACTTTTTTTTTTTTTTGTAAATCCATTTTGTTTTGATGATACATTTGCTCTTTTTTTGGTGAGGCATAAGAAATTGAAATAAAAGAACAAAAGTTGCTACTGATATATATTGGAAATGCTGGGCCTTCTTGCGTGCTTTTCAAGTCTTTAAAATTTGTCTGGCACTAAATTACTGATTGAGCACCATCATTGTATATGTGGAATCCTTGGTTGAAGGCCCTCTCAACAAAAGCCTGCTTCCTTCCTTTTAGAAGTTTCAGATAGTGGTGTCTGAAAGCTGTGGAAATCTCAATTTTTTAAAATAGCTGCTGATTTTCCAAAACCCTTTTACTTATGCTGTTTTTTCCATTTATTTCATTCGCTGCATTTCAAGAGTTTTTCTCCATTCATGCTGACTCTTTAACAGCTGTGGACTTCACATCCCAAGTGTAGGGGCCTGCCTAGCCTGGTCTATATTTTACCTTCACCTACTTTTCTGGAAGCAGTAATTCTTTCTTGTTTTTCTTCTCTTTTTCTATGCTTCCTGAAAACGGACATGAGAATTTAATTTATTTTCAGACCGCTGTATCACATCAGTTTGAGCATGAACTGGCAGTAAACATTTCCAGCTGTAACAGGGGACTCATCCCCTTCCTTTGTTCCTCCTTCGCTCCCACTTTAGGAAGGCAGGCAAGCTGGCTGACTATAGAAAAAAATTAAGAGGAACAGCATACTAAAAGATTTATTAATAAAAGTGAATTGGGATCCAATGTGTGGTGGCTTGGCTTTTTCTAGTGGGCCAATTGCAGGAAATAAATGTATGTGTTTTTAAAACTGTATGCTTCACTTTTTATTAAACTTGTTACACAAATGTGTGTGTGTTCCTTTGATGGTACCAGCAATGAGGACTATTTTTTTTTAAAGGCCAGTGCTTCTTGGGAGAAAAGCAATAACAAACCTAGACAGCATCTTAAAAAGCAGGGACATCACCTTGCCAACAAAGGTCCGTATAGTTAAAGCTATGGTTTTCCCAGTAGTGATGTATGGAAGTGAGAGCTGGACCATAAAGAAGGCTGATCGCCGAAGAATTGATGCTTTTGAATTAGGGTGCTGGAGGAGACTCTTGAGAGTCCCATGGACTGCAAGAAGATCAAACCTATCCATTCTGAAGGAAATCAGCACTGAGTGCTCACTGGAAGGACAGATCGTGAAGCTGAGGCTCCAATACTTTGGCCACCTCATGAGAAGAGAAGAATCCTTGGAAAAGACCTTGATGTTGGGAAAGATGGAGGGCACTAGAAGGGGACGACAGAGGATGAGATGGTTGGACAGTGTTCTCGAAGCTACGAACATGAGTTTGACCAAACTGCGGGAGGCAGTGCAAGACAGGAGTGCCTGGCATGCTCTGGTCCATGGGGTCACAAAGAGTCGGATACGACTAAATGACTAAACAACAACAGGAGACATATCAGCTTTAGGTGAGGGGTAATGGTTTTCTGGGCATAAGTGCCCAGGGGTGGTAATCTTTTGTGATACAGCGCCAAGCCAAAATTTGGCCCCACCAAATGAATCTTCTCGATTATGGATCTTCTCAATCTTGCTTCCCCGTGGCTTGATGCCTTGTGCAGGGAAACCACCCAGAGCGCCCTAAATTCAGCGTAAGCTTTGTGTGGTAAACTAGAAAGGGTCTAAACCAGGCATCCCCAAACTTCGGCCCTCCAGATGTTTTGGCCTACAACTCCCATGATCCCTAGCTAACAGGACCAGTGGTCAGGGAAGATGGGAATTGTAGTCCAAATCATCTGGAGGGCCGAAGTTTGGGGATGCCTGGTCTAAACCGTTACATACCCTTCAACATGCTTACCTTAGAATCTGGGACATGGCCCCATGGTGTTTTGGGGCTCCATGATATTGCACAAGGTCACGATCCCACACGTTTTTGGGCTCTGTGATTGTGCATTTGGAGGCTCCATGCTGAGAGCACACTGCCCGAAACGGGAGTGCCCCAATTTTATTGGAGCAGTTGACAGGTATGCTATCACAACCAATGGCAGTCATTTTAATTTCTTTAAAATAATCTTTATTCATTTTATAAGAATAACAAAAATAATAAAAGAACAATAATCTTAAATTCCTTGTCATATGCCTCTACAACTGCTTTACTGTAGAATCCATGCCTTAATTATTTCAATAAGAGTGACAAAGATTAGACCCTTTATATATAAAAAAGTGTGCTTTTTATGAAGTTGTGTCTTGATGCAGATCTGCCTTTTTGTCTATAATATGTAGAATGGCTTTTCATATTAAGCAAGCATGACAGTAGGAGTTTGATGGTCAGCCTTTTGGTATGAAGACATTAGAGACGTATTTTTTTCCTAGTACTGTACTAACTTAGTCGCGTGAACTGTTAAGTCTGGGTTGTTGCTTTTTAGATAAAGGCTTTTCATATTTTCCCCTAGTGGGGCAGTGGCGCTTGCAGGCCTGCCTAAAAAAAAAAAAAGCAGGGAGAGTTTCTTAAAGCATTGGTTTTGCAGCTAGAGCATGTATTTTCTCATATTTTACTTAAATGTGATTTTTTGAACCATTTTGATGCATGTGTTTTCTAGAAGGAGTGCAATGTGCCATGTACGCAGTTTGGGAGGTGTTGGGCCAGGAAATCACTTGGGAGTGTGGAATGTTGAAAGCGAGCAGAAAATGAGGACTGCAAGGAATGAAAGCTGGACGGGTTGGCTTATGGCTGACAGTTGGGAGGTGGAAGAGCATGGAAAGAGATTAGCTGCCTGGGAGTGGCTTCAGTTTACCTCAAATTAGTTTTCGCATGCCTCAGATACCTCCAGTTAACCCAAAGAATCTGTTGGTGAAGTTCTCACGGTGCTTGGCGCCGCACCCAACCACAACCACATATTCACCCAGAGTGTTATTAAACGCTCAGTAAGGCTACATACACATGGCCAGCTTCAAAGGCTGCTAGGCCAATCTTTTTCTCGATTTGGATCAAAGCTGTTTTGGGGGGACATCTGAAATGCGGTAGTATTTCCTTTTTATAAAAAATGGCAGGGTAGATCTAGGATAAATATGGATTGTGGCTAACATTGTGTATGTACACAACTTCCCAAACCGGCAATGGGAACACACTAGACGCAGAGCAAATGGGATATTAAGATTGTGGCGGGGGCTGGAGGGTATTTACAGGAGGCCTGTTTTTTCACTCCATTTTTTCATTTATTCCACTTTTAGAGAGCAGCTTTCTCGCAGCTTTGCTCCAAAAGCAGACTGTCAGCACTTTGTGTAGTTTGACTGCTTACAGGGATGAAAACTTAACAGGGCTGTTGAAAGACTTTAGGGAGGAGTGCTCCCATTACATAGTCCATAATACACTACACCGAGCCTTGCGGAATTTGAAAAGGAATGTTGAGAGATGGAATATGTCACAACCTGAGATAAGTCTTTTAACTCCGCAACAAACACCTTTTCCACACCTTCATTTTTAGAGTTGGAGCAAGTTGAAAGGGGTCACGACTAAACAACAACAACCAGTTGAAAGGGAGTTAGCAGCTGCTTTTCATTCAGCTATGGATGATACAATTTGCCTCAAAGGCGACGAATGGCTTACAAATCACCATTTTATTCTAACACTGTCCACTGTCTCCTCCCCAAACCCTGCCTCTCTGTGTCTTGTCTTTTTAGTATGTAAGTCTAAGGATGGGGCCTTTCTTTTCTTTTCTTTTTAATTGATGTGAGCAGCTTTTAAAAGACAACATTTGTCTGGATAGCAAGATAAAGGTATAATCAAATAGTCTGTCCTGTCGCAGTCTATATGGTGGCCGCTCATGGGCAACCCTTGTGAATGTACTCCCTGTGCATAGACCACTGATAAACAGATCCACTAGTGCAGGCATGAATGGATATCCTGGCTATTTTGCCAACGGTATCGGTCTCTGGAGGAGGCAAACAAAAGGTCACGATTATCACAGTATTGGCAATTGTGTTTTTGTGATTGCACTGCTCAAAATTGTGAGCGTGTCCCCCCCCCTTCAGTCCCTACCCAAGTAGTTTCGAAAATGCATCGCCCACCCAACAGGCACTTAGGTCATAGGAAAATACAGCAGGGAAGGCTGCCAGGCTGCTCAGGAAGCAGTTTGCTTGCTAAATTAGGGATTATTTATTGGCTTGAGGGGAGTGTTTGATCTCACTTGTCAAATACAGGTGATGTGACAGTCAATGTATTGCTTCTCACCTCTCCTCACCTCACCTCACTTCACCACACACACACACACACACACACACACTTTCATGTATATGTATTATGCAGCTAAGCAATGCATTCTCTTTCCTGTCCGTCTTCATGCACAAGTCTGCCTGAAGCAAGGAGAAGCAGTCCTGAGACATCAGTTTCAGGAAGGGGACACTATTTACATGACTCAAATAAAGTGGTGCCTCGCAAGATGAATTTAATTCGTTCCACAAGTCAATTCGTCTTGCGAAAAATTCGTCTTGCGAATCGCGGTTTCCCATAGGAATGCATTGAAATTTCTTTTTTTTGCCCATAGGAACGCATTAATTAAATTTCAATGGATTCCTATGGGAAGCCGCGATTCACAAGATGAATTTTTCGCAAAACGAATTCGTCTTGCGAGTCACCATCAGATCGTAATGTAATGTGGGGGAACAGCTCTTGAAAGTGCATCAGCAATGAGCAAAATGTTTCCTGCTGTCTACCTCTCCTCCAAATGCTACTTCTGGCGTTTGAGCATTGTTCGTTAGTTCTGTAATGAACAGTCATTCAAAGGATTGCAGAATAAAGCTATGAGAGGCTCAGGATCTGTTTCCACGGGCACTGTTTGTCCATAAATACATTGAGTAAATCTTTCACAAGAAAATAATATAGCAATTAGTTCTTTCTCAATCTGAGCATATCTAGATTCAGCATCAGTGAGCAACTTTGATGCATATGCCGCTGGTACCCAGTCATCAATATTTTTGAAAGAGCACGGCACCCAAACCAGACGGTAAGGCACCTGCTGAAATCATGACACATCTAGTTGGGCAATAGAACTTTATCACTGACTGACTTGCAAGGTGCTGCTTCAAAGCATTCCGGGAAACAACCTGTTTCCGATTCCTGTACCATTCATTTTTTTGCTCCAGAAGCTGCCGAAGAGATTTTGCTGCTGTGGACAAATTAGGGATAAAAAAAATCTCTGAACACCCTTCTTTGACTGTGGACGTGGCATCATGTTTGAAGCCATCATTTTTTTTCTTTTCTGTCTGGTTTTACACCTTTAGCAGAAAGAATGTCTCCTATAAATGTCAACTCCGTAACACCCAAAATTCCTTTTCAGCACTTTCAATGTGGCCTTTTATGCTAAACCTCCTTGGCTGACATCAGTCTGCTAAATTTCCCTGAGAAACAACGGATGGTGAATGAAACAGCCTTTCATCTGGAATAGCAATCCACAAGCTTCCTGTAGTTCAGGGAACAGGCTTGCCAGAAAGTTGTATTTTATGGGAGATTTATCACATTCGTTCTGCTAGGACATTTGCTTCAATTTTTTTTCTAGCTGCAATTTCTGCAGCGAGGCTGGTTGCCGAGGTTAACTCATAGTCAATTCATTATGAGAGAGTTTGGTGTCTCTTTAGTGAGTCTGTGGCAGCCATTTTTAAGATGCCACATGACTCCTTGGTTGCTTTTTGTAAGCCTAGTCATCCTGAACTAAAACTAGACAAGATCTTGGCTGTTATTCTGTGTGGGGGAGCTTAGCTGTGGGATTTCTGCAGCCATTCCATACACTGTAAGGAGAGACTCTGCGCTTGCTGAAGTTCAGTAGCTGTTGAAGTCACAGGAACCTTCTTTGGGTTCATTAATGAATCCAATGGTGTCTGCAATGTCTCACTTATTAGAAACAAAACAAAAACCTGGCTCCATCTCTAACCAGCTCCACTCCCATGGCCAGAAGAGGGCAGGCTGGGGTTTCCTTCCCCTGGAAGCAGCCAGCCGGGCTGCCTGCAGCTATACCCACATCCTCAACAGGAGCAATGTCAGCAAAGCGTGATAAAGCAAAGGGCAATAAAATGAGGCATGCCCGCATTTCACGCAGAATTCCTCATGTTTCAGTGTACAACAGCACTTCCCTTATCACATGGCAGGGGAAATTTTTGTAGCCTGCGCACAAGGTAAAGAAAAAAAGGGGATAAAGGACCCCTGGACGGTTAAGTCCAGTCAAAGGCAAATATGGGATGCAGCGCTCCTCTTGCTTTCAGGCCGAGGGAGCCGGTGTTTGTCCACAGACAGCTTTCTTATCTTGTCTTGTGACTATGATGCCCAGAACATTCCTCCTAACAAATTGCAAACTGCAAACACAGCTAAAATATATTGCAATTGCAAACATCAGCACTAAAGCAGAGGAAGTAAGAGACACAGAGAAATGTGACTTTCTAATAAGGCACAATGGCAACAATTAGGCACATTAATGACAACCTCTATTGCCTGCTTGCAACCGGGGGGGGGGGGCCGAAGGGATCTTTGCACCATGGCGCCTGATATGCTTAAGACGGCCCTGCCTCTGTGTATTCTCTTGATTTAAATAAAAGAACTGGAAGAAACTCTCTGGATCTCTGATTTCACTAGGCAGCTAGCCGGTGGTTCATGACACTTGTGTTTGGTTGCTTCAACATAATGGAGGTGTGGGTTGTTGTTGCACATCACATACTTGTGTTGGTGCGAGAAAACCACACAGAGCTTTTTGTTTCCATCCATAAGTACTTCTTGCTCAGTTTTCAAGCAAATATCCGCCCACACCAGGTAAGCAGGGCATAGTTGGGAGGCAGCAATGACCCCTATCCCACTATACTGTGCAAGGAGAAACTATTTACCGAAATGGAAACCCCCCTAGGGCAAACTAGGTTGTAGGGATGAGCAGAAAGTTGGTGCAGGCTCAAGTTGTTTCTCTTTTAACCATTTCTACCTGTCCTTGAGGCACTGGGAAACAGATTGCCTTGGAAGGTAAGTTACTCGCCCTCCCTCCTTTTCATAAACAACACTATTCCAAAGGGTCCCTCAACCCCAGGAGCAGATAGGGGACACAAGTGGTTGTTGAGGGAAGGGAGAAATGGAAGAGTCTTCCATTTCCATGGAAGAAATTCTGTCCAGTTGTTGAAAGGAAAGTTAGGAGCCAAGTGAATCTCTTCCTGCCTGCGCAGAGGAGTTGCCCGAGATAATAAAAAAAATAAGTAAAAGAAAATAAGCAGCTGGGAGATAGAGCTTGTTATTCTAAGCCAGGCCTGGCTTATCTCACCTGTCTTCTCCCAATGTTTTTGCCTGCCCCTGAGGCAGTTCAGCTGAGTTTACATAGCCTCATGCAGGCGTCCAATGAATGATTCCTAACTAAAGCAGAAGCATTAGGTGCTGCCTCCCCTGCATTGCACCTTTCTGACCTTTTAGAGTCTAAAAACTTTCTTTTCTATGAATTTCATGTGAGGGTAGATGGTTTGTGGTTTTCAGCTCCTTAATAAAGGGGTTTTTCTTTCCTTTAGAAAATTTGCATGTGTGGGTGGGTGGGTGCACGCACACACACACACACACACACACACACACACACACACACACACACAAACACTGGTTCACAAAGTTAGTGTTATGCCTTACCAAAAGAGAAAAGAAACAGACATGCCACCTGTGAAGTTGGCAAGACAGTGCTTAAGACAAGACAGGCCTGTTTCACTAGAGTCTCGCCCTTTATATTTTCCTTTGTCAGCGTCACCTGGGAATTGGTGGCAATGGTGATGATATGAGCAGAGAGGTGCGCAATATTAAAGACGACACTGAAGTCACCAACCACTCTGTCACACCAAGCAAGGCAATAGTTCCACAGCTATGTCACACAGGAAAGTACACATCCCTTGTGCTGCCGAAAGCTTCTTTTTCCTCTTTAAACATAGCCAACTAGCACACACAAACCTCAAAAAGCAGTAGCAGTGAGAAAGCACAAGAATGCAACCATTTGCGATAAAGCCGTATGGATTCTCAAGGTTTAAAAGAGGGCAGTATTTTGTCAAAACTAGATGAATAAAGGTTTGGTGGACACACCTTGTGCCTCTTCTATGTGGTTCTGTGGGGCATTTCAGGTTCCTTCGTTTCGTCATGCCCAGATTTACTACCATAAATACACTTGACAAGGAACAACCACAGGCAATCTATGTTGTGCATACCATATTATGAGTTTGTCTTGGTAATGCCTTGCCTTTCAGTGCTGCTTAAAACAGCTTCTGAGAAACCCAGATGCAGGTAGAGGAGAGAATGAGGTACTTGGCCACTCTGTAGCCCAAGACACCCCCCGCAAAAAAAATCCCCATCATACATACATCACAGAAGGAGGGGGGTCTACAAAAGAAATCCTGTCTGCCAGGATACCTGTTAATGGTCACTGACTGCATTACCTGGGCAGTCTGGCCATTCTTTTGTGATGGTTAGTACTTTAGTTCCTGAATCCAGGTCACAGGTTATTCATACACAAATACACCCTTAAGACAGGATTGGTAAGCAAAAAGACAATGGGAAAGTTTCTCCATTTGCCTTCCCTTACTGCAGGGGAGTATTTGAGGTCATTGGGAAAGTCAAAATGGCGTAAGGATTGCTCTCCCGTACTATTTCAGACACATGGGTCATATATTTAGATATATGTGAGCATTTATGAATATTTATTCTATATAAATAAGAGAAGGGGACGACAGAGGACGAGATGGTTGGACAGTGTTCTCAAAGCTACCAACATGAGTTTGACCAAACTGCAGGAGGCAGTGCAAGACAGGAGGAGTGCCTGGCGTGCTCTGGTCCATGGGGTCACAAAGAGTCGGACACGACTAAACGACTAAACAACAACATTCTATATTTGAGACTTTAAAATTCTGATAACAGAAGAGAGGAATAAGAGGAGACAACTCCATGTAGCATCTAGTTTGGTCCTTAGTTGCTCTTGGGCAGGGGCAGCAACCTTTTTCAGCCATGGGCTGGTCCACCATCCCTCTGACCATGTGGTGGGCCAGACTATATTTTGAAAATAAAAATAAAAATGAATGAATTCCTATGCCCCAGAAATAGCCCAGAGATGCATTTTAAATAAAAGCACACATTCTACTCATGTAAAAACACGTTGATTCCCAAGACCGTCTGCGGGCCGGATTTAGAAGGCGATTGGGCCGGATCCAGCCCCCGGGCCTTAGGTTGCCTACCCCTGCTCTTGGGTGTACCTATAGTTGCTTTTTTGGATCCCAGCTCACAGTGATAACTTTTTATCTGATGTTCCATTGAGGCCATATCTGTTTTATATATTTTACACACACACACACACACACACACACACACACACACACACACACACACACAACTCTGGAACCACCCTTGTTGAATTAATTCAAATCACAATTAGGGTATTTCGTCTCTGGGGTGGCAGTGCAAAAGCTTCCTGACAAATAAGCCTGCAACTGTGGATGAAATTATTTCCCAGCATGGTTATGGTTTGACAAACAAACGGGTTGCTTAACCCAAGCCTCAACACTAGGTTTTATGCCAAAATGGTAATAAGATGGCGTGCTCCATCAAAGCCTGGGATGTCCCAAGCAGCTTCACTGAAAAATTCAGAAGATGTGCCCCCAAAATACCTTGCAAGGTTGCCTATGATACTGTAATGCAACTCTCAAATTGTGCTGAAGTGGCAAATGATTACTCAACTGTCATACCTGTTCTGCCCCATTTGCAGCAGTTTCCCATGAGGCAAGAGAGCGTGTTGAACTTTTCAGCTTTCAAATTCCCCAAATGAGGGGTGTTAAAATGACTCAGACATTCAAAAAACATTTTGGTTAAACTAATATAATTAGCTTTTGCTTGGTAAAGGTAAAGGTAAAGGGACCCCTGACCATTAGGTCCAGTCGTGACCGACTGTGGGATTGTGGCACTCATCTCGCTTTATTGGCCGAGGGAGCCGGCGTATAGCTTCCAGGTCATGTGGCCAGCATGACAAAGCCGCTTCTGGCAAACCAGAGCAGCGCACGGAAACACCGTTTACCTTCCCACTGTAATGGTACCTATTTATCTACTTGCACTTTGACGTGCTTTTGAACTGCTAGGTTAGCAGGAGCTGGGACCGAGCAACAGGAGCTCACCCCATCGCGGGGATTCGAACCGCCAACCTTCTAATTGGCAAGCCCTAGGCCAGGGGTGTCAAACTCAAATTCATCGGGGGCCGCATCAGCAGTTTGGTCACCCTCAAAGGGCCGGTTGTATCTGTAGGACTATGTGTCCACTCTTTATTATCATAAATTATTGTCACTGCATTCAATTATTACTGTTTTTTGTAATAATGTAAGTAACAACTAGCTCTGAAAGCAGAAACATAGTCAGAATAATGGCAAGTAGATATTCAAATGTACAATTATTGTACAATTTATTGAAAAATGATTTTTGGTAACTGCACTGGGTGGTGGAGGCTCGCTAGGGTTTCATGCAGGACCTTTGCAGAGCTACTAGTACCTGGAGATGCTGGGGTCCTTCTGCATGCAGGACAGATGTTCTGCCAGTGAGCCACCACCCTTCACCAAAGGGACTGGCTGAGGTTGACTCACTGGAGCTGCTCTCCTGGTTCCAGGGTTTAAGGGCCAGAAACATAAAGCAGAATCCTATGTTTCTGAGGAGAGGGAGAGGGAGAGGGAGGGGAGGGAGTGAGGAAGGAAGGAGGGAGTGGGAGGGAGAGAGGAAGGAAGGAAGGAAAGAGGGGAGAGAAAGAAGAGTAGGAAATAAGGAAGAGAATAAAGAAGAAAAGAAAAAGAAAGAGGGAGAGAAGATGGAAAGGGAGAAAGAAGGAAGGAAGTAGAGGGAAAGAAAGAATAAGAATGAGGGAGAGGAAGAAAGATGGGAAGGAAGGAAGGAAGGAAGGAAGGAAGGAAGGAAGGAAGAAAAGAGGGAGCAGGAGGGAGAGAGGAAGGAAAGAGGTGAGAGAAAGAAGAGTAGGAAAGAAGGAATAAAGAAGGAAAGAAAAAGAAAGAGGGAGAGAAGACAGAGATAAAGAAGGAAGGAAGGAGAGGGAAAGAAAGAATAAGAACGAGAGAGAGGGAGAAAGAAAGGGAAGGGGGGGTCGCCGCCTTGATTCAGCGCCAGAAAAGAGCGTGAAGGGACCCAGGGGCAAAAAGCATTTCCCGTGCAGCGTGAGGCAGCGGGTGTCCGTTTTAGGAGAAGTGCGTAAAGCCTCAGAGTTGCACGTTCGTGAGGCTGAGCCGCTGCTGAGCTCACGTTCATGAGGCTGAGCTGCGGCAGGAGGAGGAGGAGGTGAGGCAAGAGGAGGCGGAGGCGGCGGCTTGCCGGGTCGGTGCCCGGCGCTGCGGAGAGTCCCGAGCCTCTGGGATGCAGCAGTGCTCTGTAGCACTTTGAATCCTCCTCCTCCTCCACACGGCGCTGCTGGGTGCTTTGTCTGTGCTTCAGCAGCAGCAGCAGCAGGCGTTTCCAGGCGCCGAGCCGTGGCAGGAGGAGGAGGATTCAAAGTGCTACAGAGCACTGCTGCGTCGCAGAGGCTCGGGACTCTCCGTGCGGCGCTGCTGGGCGCTGACCCGGCAAGCTGCCTCCTCCTCCTTCTCCTGCTGCGGCTCAGGGCGCTCCACGCAGCGCTGCTCTGGCCGCCTTTCTACCCCCCCTGCCCCAGCTGTTTGTCGGCGCTTTGTGGGCGCGGCGCTTCAGCAGCAAGGTCCCGCTGCTGGGTCCCGCTGGCTGGGGCGCTCGGCGGGCCACATGACGAGGTCTGGCAGGCCGGATTTGGCCCCCGGGCCTTGTGTTTGACACCCGTGCCCTAGGCTCTGTGGTTTAGACCACAGCACCACCCACGTCCCTGTATTTGCAGTGCATTAATATTATTGTTTTATTTATATATTATACATATTTCATATTAAATGGCGTGTTACAATTACGCACACACTCACAGAATTCACTAATGTTGTGCTGTAGCTGCATTTGCTTCTTTCACAGGTTGAAGAATCTTCATCCATGTGTTAAAAATTAATACTGCTACTACCACCCTAACCAGTGGGAATTCACTTACAATGGCTTCTAAACAAAGAAGAAGATTGGAGACATTCACGCACATGAACAACCTAATTGGAACTGGCAGAGAGTTGTTGCCTTCTGAACACCCAACTCTGTGAGATGTTATGAGGTGTGGGCTATTGCTAAGAGAACAAAGTAGTAAGGATGTCAGAAACTATCCAGCAGTCAGTCTTGCAAAGGACATTTACCCCAAAGTGCTTGAAAAGTGGGAATGAAACAATGGTTCTTTCGTTGCCTCCATTGTAAATTCACGAGTCACATTTTTAAAGATCCCCGAGAGCTGCGAACAAGCCAAAAACATATCTCCAGGTAGAGGAAAGCTAGATGTCAAAGAAGCTATCAGCTCAAAACTGGACAGGCTTTTTGACATTCTCAATTCCAAATGTGAATTTTTTCTCTGCTCTGAATTTGGCTGCCCTGCAGAAGCTGGTTGAGAAAAGGAAGCTCACGTTAACTGCACATGCCCTAAGGAGATGAAGGTCCCTGTGAAGGAACTTGCTTTCATTACAGGTCAGAGAGAGAGAAGACTTGTTTTATTGAACCGTATCAGATTGGCTTGCCAGATCTGCCTGAACGTAACAGACAAGACAAAAAGCAGCAAGAGGACACTTTGCTGAATGTAAGCAGAGAGGTAAGCAGGACGCTTCAATACCCTCAAATGGAATAATTTTCTCTGCTGATGAAAATGAAGAACCAATAGCTAATGCCCAGGATGGAAATGATAGAAGTTATGAATTGGCATTAGGAAAACCAAGTACCACTTCTGTTAAAAAAGACAGAGCGCAGCACACGTAATATTGCTATGCAGAGCCACAGCTGCCCTCACCCCTGCCGCCTTCATCACTGAAGACAACAAGAGATTTGTAGTTGATCACAATGAAGTCAAGAGGGCTCAATAAAAAGTTATTCAATCCCTGGATCAGGAATTTGATTAGCTTTGTTAGAAGGGTGAAATGGACTGCATCTTTTTTGATGGCCACGAAGACAGAACTAAAGCAGATAATTCGGATCAGCAGGTCCCCAGCGGCACCACAGAACAGCATTATTCTGTGTACAGTGAGCCAGGCGGGAGCTATCTCTACTCCTTCACTCCAGAGAAAGGCTCAAAGAGAGGAAAAACCAGCTGAAGTTATTGCTAATAATCTTGTAGATTTCATGAAGGAGAAAGGCATTGATAAAAAAGCCTGCAGGCCATTGGAGGCGATTCTACAAATGTTAACACTGGCTGTCAGGGCGCTACCAGCTCCATGTGGTACGCAGGATGAGACCCTACCTGCCCGCAGACTGTCTCACCAGAGTAGTGCATGCTCTGGTTACCTCCCGCTTGGACTACTGCAATGAGCTCTACGTGGGGCTACCTTTGAAGGTGACCTGGAAACTGCAATTAATCCAGAATGCGGCAGCCAGACTGGTGACTGGGAGCGGCTGCCGGGACCACCTAACACCAGACCTGAGAGATCTACATTGGCTCCCAGTACGTTTCCGAGCACAATTCAAAGTGTTGGTGCTGACCTTTAAAGCCCTAATCGGCCTCGGTCCTGTATACCCGAAGGAGCGTCTCCACCCCCATCGTTCTGCCCGGACACCGAGGTCCAGCGCCGAGGGCCTTCTGGCGGTTCCCTCACTGCGAGAAGCAAAGCTACAGGGAACCAGGCAGAGGGCCTTCTCGGTAGTGGCACCTGCCCTGTGGAACACCCTCCCATCAGAGGTCAGAGAGATAAACTACCTGACATTTAGAAAATACCTAAAGGAAGTTTTTAGTCTGTGATATTTTAATGTATTTTGATGTGTGTTGGAAGCCGCCCAGAGTGGCAGGGGCGACCCGGCCAGATGGGCGGGGTATAAATTCTTCTTCTTCTTCTTCTTCTTCTTCTTCTTCTTCTTCTTCTTCTTCTTCTTCTTCTTCTTCTTCTTCTTCTTCTTCTTCTTCTTCGGGAAAGGTCAAGCTTGGTCATAAGCGGATCTGGTTGGTTTGTGCCCTCCATCATTTAGCAAACTCTCAATTAGAGAGCCTCTTACTTCATTGACTGACGGTGTCAAAAAGATCTGTCTACTGATTAAGGAAAGTACCATGGAAAGCTCCAAGAAAGCAAGTTGCTCCAACGAAGACATGGACTGAGACCTTAGGAGTCTGAATCCTTAAAAGCCCAACCCTCTGACCTGAGGAGAAGCGTTTCTTCTCCTTTCTGTTGTGGGATGAACCAGCCTCATAAAACCAGCATTCTTAGCTCTAGTTTACGCACGAAGAGGTTCAGACAATAGAGTAAGCTATTTTGCCAGACTTGATTATGTGGTGCCCCCTCACCTTGAGAGGAAGGGTTAGCAAAGCCTTTGCTGTCCCTCTTTTCCACCATGTGAATCTGACCAGAAAGGATATCTAGGCTTATCGCTCTAAACCTAGACCATGTGGTTTTAGCAAGTCATCTATGTGTTGAAAACTACATTTTACTGCTTGTGTTTTCTTGGTGCTGTATGGAAAAGCACATGAATCTAACCTTTGAGCAGTTTGTAAGTGAACCATTTTTAACTTGCCAAACTGTGTGTGGTCTATTTCTACCGGTATGCTAAAGGGGAAGCTTTGGGAGTGACTTAAAAAGGAGTATTTTAAAAGTCTAACAGCCTATATTTCTATGCTTAACTTTGCTGTATGTAATGTGATTTTAAATTTCTGTTGGGCTTCCCTCACCAAGACAACATTTGCCCCAAACCTGGATCAAGGCATCTAGGGAATTCTTATTTTATTGTTACCAAATAAACAACCAAAAAGCAACGCCTATAGCTTCCCACCTGGCACACCACTCTGTGCCACTGGACAGGCACAGCAGAGCAGAAGATAACTGACTCCTCGGGCAAATCAGGCTCAGGGCACGATGCAATCTCCTGACCATTAGTCTCAGGTTCAGCATCTGTCCAGTTCCTCAGCTGTACACAAGTCAGTACATCCACTTCTGACTTGAGGTTTAATAACACCTGTATTATACAGGTATTATACACATATAAACATACACATCACAAGTGAGGGTTCTTAGATGTTAATATTTTGCAATAGGTTTATACAGCTAGATACGCAGAGATTTCTCTAAACATTACATGCACTTTGAAGGGGAAGTACATGTGTGAGTGTGGGGAAGGGATTGCTTTCATATTTATTTATTTATTTTGTGGGAAGTGGGGGTCAATCTCATATTTACTGATCCCAGGGGGGAATCTCTGCACAAGCCTGCCAACTCGTTGCTTATATTTTATGGAGCATGTAGCAATGACAGCATTTACAGGGTGGCAAAACTGAATTTAAAAACAAATTGAATCACACCTTCTGGCCACCACAGCACTTTCTGAAGACGGCAACGAGAACGAAGCACGCAAGATGCAGAAACGCTTATTGGCTCTGAATGCACAGGCCAAATGTTCTCTGTCTGCTTCACCTCCCCTCCCCTACCCCATCACTCATTTCATTTCATAAACCTTTTAAACTAGTGCGGCAGCAGATGTAAGGCATGCCTGACCTCATGTGCCTGGTAATATTTAGTTCACCTATGAATCCATATTGCTTTTTTTTAATATAGTTGATAACAGGTAGCTTTATTTCTGGGCTGTTTCAAGGAAACAAGAGGCATGTTAAGACTTAGACAATGCCATCAACTCCGTTTGGTGTCCAGGCAAGAGAAATGCTTGTACATTTGTATAGAAAACTCAATGCTGCCAGATTTCTGCAGGTGGCTAAATGAAACTGCTGGGTTGAGTACCAATTGGAAAAAGGCCCTGCCCTCCTCGTTGCATTGGTACTGGGAAGATGGAGGTACTGGGAATTGGTGGTTCCCACATCCAGAAAATAGGAAGGTGGGCTGTTCTAGATGGGGCTTGCCCTTCTTCTGAAGGTGCGGGTGGGTGCACAATCTAAGGTTTCTTCTAGATTTCAGTAGTATTAGTGACATGGAGTGCCTTTTTCCAGCTCTTGCTGGTTTGGCATCGATGGCCACCCCCGAACACTGCACTACAGTTACTCACTATGAGGGGCTGCCCAATAGCAAGTCAACACAATGCAAGCTTTCCCGCCTCGGACCAACCAATCAGTGAAGGTGGAATTCCTGGATTTGAAGTGGAGGGGGACGGAACACAGAAACCACTGGGTTAAAGCTGACCGAAAGTCCAGAGGTATCAATTTACGATGGGGTGGAAGGTTTGCGGGCTATGAAGGGCTTGCTCACAAATTGATTGGCAGCTGCATGAATTATGATAGCTAGGAAGTGGAAGGAGCAAGCAGAATATAAAATGGAAGAATAGTATAAAGAAGTGTGGGATATAGCTATTAATTATAAGTTAACATGTGCCATTAAGGTAAGACAGGGAATACGCAGGAGAAATGATTTTGAGGAGATATGGAGGGTGTTTGTAGAATTTGTCCTGTTAAAACGGAAAGGGGTCAAACTGTCGCAAGAGGTGTTGAAATTTTGGGAGGCTGGGTAGTTACAATGGAATGGTCTCTGTGGTGGGGTGCACATTTTTATTCTTATTTATTTATGATTATTGCTTTGTCAAAATAAATAAATAAAAATAGGGGGGAAATGAAGTGGGGGCAGCTAATTAGTGTGCCATGAGATGGTGTTTTCCATTTTGTCACCCACGAAGAATGTTACGTTCTAAACATGGAAATACAATAGGTTTGTGTATTTCTGAAGCTGCAAAGGTGGGGACGAGTCTGAATTGGAATGTATGTCAACTTTTGTAATAGAAGAGTGTACTTGCTTCCCTGTGTTACTAAGGCACCACTCAGGTACATCTAAGCAGCCAGTATAAGGCCGATGTACCTCCTAAAGTCTACATTGGTGTTTTAAGGTTGCAAATCTATACACACTTGCCTTGGAGTACTTCTGACCATTGAACTTCTGAGTGGACATGTGTCGGAGCGAATTTGAGCGCAGCTGGGTGTTAAAAAGCATACAGACCCACCAAACGTAGGAACCAAGTTACCCCCCCCCCCCAGTCCCAGCTATTTTATCCCCATTGCTTTCAATACCTTTAGTCCCAGTTCAAGAGAAACTTGAAACGGTTGAATTCATGTGACGCTGAACAGACCAGGAACTTTACCCCCGCACTTTCACAGCTTAACGGTATAGAGTGGGTCAGGTTGTCAGAGGGCCACGTTTCTTATGACTTCCATTCTCAAAAATGTGCTTTGCAGGAAAATCCAGCGCAATAAGCAAATAAACAAACACGTCATTTAAGTGAATACTTTAAATACTCTTATCCCTTTCCATTCTGCCCGTGCCTTTTAAAGAGGTATGTGTGGGTTTAAATTGGACTGGAAAGTAATTTATGTGTAAATGCTGTAAAATGTCTCCGTCTTTTAGTTGCTGGGCAGAGTACGAAACCTCCAGAGCCTTTTAAAAGGCATATGAGTTTAGTAGACTGTAGCAGCAGCCCCCCCCCTCCCTGGCAGCTTGCACGATAAGGCTTGTATGCTTTTCTTCACCAACACTGCTCTTTCTCTCCCCCGCCCTCTTTCTTATGCATTGTAGAAACAGCAGCGCTCTTTCCTTCTCGTTCCTAATATATTTCCATCCCTTGTCCATTCCTCCAGATGGGCCTGATGTTGTGATGATGTGAAGCAAGGGAACACACGCGTCAAAATTACATCGTGACATTGACAGCAGCAGTGAGGCACTGTGCGCGTTATGTATGCCTGCATTTATGAAAAAAGTTACTGCCTTGCCTGATTGAAATATTCATATATTTTAGCACATGGATAGCATTAGCTGTTACTTTAGATTTCAGCTGAGGCAGACCGCAATGGTTAAACACCTGAATTCTCAACAGGCACAGTGGGCTGTAAAATTTTACAACCATGAAGCGAGGGGGGTTGCAACATGTAGATTCCATTAAGAAAAAAGGGGGGCGGCGGCGGGGGGGGGGAATCTGAAAGTATGCTGCATTGCATATTTCAGCGATGTTGTCACTGAGTTGATTGGTCTGACTTTCGTTATTAGCTGTTACTAGAAGCTTTCCACTGAGAAATGGAATTAGAACTGATAACGTTTCACTTGTTGCTTTATTATTATTCACAATCCTGTTGAAGCTAAACTGTTATGAAATGCCTTTTTTTGTAATGTTAAAGCTTTTGTCGTTAAGAAAAATGAGCCTGAGATGAGGCACAAGAGTGTTTTGGAAAGGGAAGAGGGCAGCCTTGTTTCTGTATCTTTGAATTCCACGAGCCCACCATTGTTGTTTACCAGAGCATTTTCCACACAGAGACTGGTTTGATGATCTCGGCAGCATGCTTAGCATAATGGTTAATTCTGTTATTAGCCACTACTCCACATTTCCATAGAGATTATCCTGAGAGATACCTGAGCCATTTTGTACCTTGAAGATAATCATATTCCTGCATTGCAGGGGGTTGGACTAGATGATCCTCGGGGGTCCCTTCCAACACTACAATTCTACGATTCTAGGTTGTATATATATGCTATGTATATATCATTATTTGAGTCTTTGGAGAGTCTCATGGATTTCACTAATGTTTTGCTAGGCTTGCCATACGTTAGGAAAATTCCTGACATGTCCTGGTTGTTTTCAGGTGATAAAAATGGTGCCAGGGGGGAATTTTGCCATATCGGCAAAATGTCAGGGAAATCCCAGATGTATTCTCAACAATTTTGTTTGTTTCCTTTTTTAAAAAAAAGACACTCAACAACTTTGGGGATGTTAGGAATTTTACTTTTTGAAATATGGCAACCCTATGGAAAGGGGCTGGCTTCTCCCATAGCTTTTTTTAAAAAAAGTAATGTAATCCGCCCAGAAACTTTGATCAACTTCATGCTGCAATCGCTATAAACCTTTTCACCATGATCTATATTATCTGACTGCTCATAATGGCAGTTCAACCGATTTGAAGTGTGTCCATTTTGTGTGTTGCCCTTTAATAAAACATAGATGTGTGTTGCCCTTTCAGAAACCACAATGACTCCAGTGGAACTAATGGATATATCAGGGAGCAGATATATCAGAAGCCTGAAGTGCCTTTTTTTTTTGTAGTCTTCATTCAGTAAATCAAAATGTACGGAGTTGCCTGCCTGATGCTTAAAGGGTCAGGGAGACTAAGCATAGCACTTCCTTAAATGCCTTCCAATAAAGCAGACATTGCAGTCAGCAAATAACCATGTGTGATGCCAGAACAGTTAGCCTCTGAGTATACTCATGGTCATGAAGGAAGCCTCTGGTCCCCCACAGAGGGTTTTATCCAATGTTAATCATACCCAGTGTAGAACCATTGAAGTGAATGGCTCACCCAGGACCATTAATTTCACACGGTCTTCTCCGAGTTGGCAGACTACTGGGTATATCCATAAATTCACAGGATTTGTGTTTGTTTATAGGAGTGTGGTGGGCATCAAAAGGGGAGTGAGTAAAGAAAGTAATGCACACTACGGCCATGAGACATGCCCTCCATGTGTACAGATGGCAATGAGATTCTTAATCTCAGAGCCATGGGTCTGAGCCCCACACTGCGTGAAAGATTCCTGCATTGCAGGGGTCGGGAGTAAATGACCCTCATTGCCCTGAACCCCTGGCCTACCTGGCAGCAAGTCAGCATCTCAAATCCCCAGTCCAGGGTCAATCCATGTTTCCAAAGTCCAAACCGAAGCACAGTCCTGCAGAGATCCTGGAGTGTCCAAGCTGAGGCCCAACAATATGGACATTTGAGCAGACACGGCCCCTCAGCTCTGCTTCCCTGTTGGACTTTGCGGGCTGATTGCAGCACCTGGGCCTGATGAGGCAGATAACCCTCACCTGCTCCAAGGGAGGAATCACACTCCTCCTCCCAGAGCTAGCGAGCCCCACCTGGCCAGCTAGGGAGCTGGGCTGTGGGCCCTTGCCTGCTTCTGCCTACGCTCAGAGCCCACCGTATTCGTGGAGATAGGGATCTCTCTGGCTCTGGCCCTGATGCTCTGGTTCCTGTGCACTGACCATCGCCATCCTACACCACCCTTTGAGTACTTCCTTCCCCACCCTCTGCTAGCCCCAGTGTGTCCCAGGCCCAGCTCCACCCCTCGTTGGGATCCTCTTTTTCCTCCCCGTTGTCCTGCCAGTTCATGACACTCGTGGTCCCTTCCAGCTCTATCATTCTACGACTCTATGGCTCTATGCTGTCTGCAAAGCATGCAGGTTAATGGACACTTCCAAAGCAATGACTACAAAAGCTCTTTCAGAAAACCCCGGTGATTCCAAGGCTGAAGTGTGTACGCAGGTTCAGCCATGAAGGTCACCTTGGACATGTCTCTCTCTAGTATCCCACTCTAACCTACCTCACAGGCACGCAAGATGCAGAATAAAAAAATTCCTTCAGTAGCACCTTAAAGACCAACTAAGTTTATATTTTGGTATGAGCTTTCGTGTGCATGCACACTTCTTCAGATACCTGTAGCAAGATGCAGAAACGCTTATTGGTTCTTACTATATGAGTATAGTATAGTACTATATGAGTATAGTAGGGACCCAGGTGGCGCTGTGGGCGAGCCTAGGGCTTGCTGATCAGAAGAAGGTCGGCGGTTCGAATCCCTGTGACGGGGTGAGCTTGGTCCCAGCTCCTGCCAACCTAGCAGTTCGAAAGCACGTCAAAATGCAAGTAGATAAATAGGAACCGCTACAGCGGGAAGGTAAACGGCGTTTCCATGTGCTGCTCTGGTTTGCCAGAAGCGGCTTTGTCATGCTGGCCACATGACCTGGAAGCTATACGCCGGCTCCCTCGGCCAATAATGCGAGATGAGCGCCCCAACCCCAGAGTCGGTCACGACTGGACCTAATGGTCAGGGGTCCCTTTACCTTACCTTATATGAGTATAGTAATAATACTTTTAAAAAATGAAATGTGGATAAAAGAAGGAGTGCACTCCCTACAGCACATCTTTAGTGTTTACTGTGCTATACTGTAGGGAGGTGTCTATGCACCCCTTTTCCAAGCAGCTAGAAGTTCAGGGTAGCTTTTCCAATTTCCTGTGAAAGAGGCTTATGTCATCAGTACAGGGTAGCTGGCTATCTCCAGAGCCGAGGCAGTGTCCCTTGACTGAGGCTCCCTTTCTGTAGGTTGCAGCTACTGCCCTGCTCCCTGTATCGGGGCGCCTTTAAATTCCCCCCTGCTTGCAATATGGTAGTTTCTTCTCCTGCCGTATGAAAAACGAGCGGTATGTCTTTTCAAACGAGAAATAGGACGATAGCATATATCGCCTTTAATAGAGAGTGACGCGGACACTAAGGCGGCGTATAATTATGATCTGTAACTCACAATCTTAATTACAAGGAGAGAGAGGGGAAAAAATTGAATTAGTTCATTAAGGCGGTGAAAAGAAAATGTGACCCACCTGCCAAGTGGCAAGGTGGAAATAATTAATCTGGTCAAGTTGCAAAGGAAAAGGTGCATTAAAATGCAAACACCTCTGGCGGGATGCTTTTAAATTAGGCGATTCTGATTTACAAGTGGAGCATTGTATCGTCAGACCTGGCTTACATGTTTATAGTACAATCCCACACACAACCACTGAACCATGGACCTGCCTTATACCAAGTCAGACTATTTGTCCTGTAACCCAGCATTGCCTGCTCTGACTGGCAGCAATTATCTGCAGTCCTGGACAAGGAACTTTCCCATCAATGCTGCCTCATCCTTTTTAACTGGATGGGGACATGGTTCATTCTACACGCAAAGTGCAGGGGCTTAAACAAATTTATGGCTACTAGTCATGAAGGCTCTCCTGTACTAGTGTCTCCAGTATCAGACGTAGTATGCTTCTGAATACCAGTTGTGTGCCATGGTCCTTATATCCTGCTTATGGAGTTTCCAGAGTCATTTGATCGGCCACTATGAGAACAAAATGCAGGGCTAGGCTAAACCTTTGGTCTGACCCAGCAGCCATGGATGTCCCTATTTTCATCAGAGATATGTTGGAGGGTGCGGTTCTCTACAACTGGGCTATAAAGTTCCTCCATGTACAGTCAAGTGGCTGTATCATCCTTAAACTGAGGCAAGCATGATTGTGAGATGATGCAAAGAAAGTCAGTATTCCACACTGCTTTCCCAAATTAGCCGGCTGCTTTTTACACATGCGCATTGATTGGACAATGGCTTGCGAGCATGCATGAGCCAGCAGAGGTGAAACCTCACAGATGAAATTACAGTTCAGTGGGTTTAAGTGTCCTTAGGTTAACTTGGACTGTGGCCAATGCTTTTAAATAGAGTCAGTTCATACGTTTGCTTGTGAGTCACCTATGTTGAGTGACAACGTGATGAGAAATGAAATAATGAACACACATGTAGGAACAAGCCTAAAGTCTCCAGATAATCAGGGAATAAAAGGAAAGAAGAACTTTTGATCCATTATGTGACTAAGATCAACTGGACTACGCTATCCACTTGTGCATTGCCATAAAAGACGATGCAGACTGTCATAAAATTAGCATACATGAATTTATAATGCAAATTTAGAAATAAGTACTGTCCGGATGCTAAGTGTTGGTGGAGAACTTGAAGGCCCCTGATTTTCTTTCTAACTTGGCTCTGACAGCCCTTGAGGCAAGAGACACCTTGGGTGGTAGTCAACTAAGCTATTGACTAATGGACAAGGACTGTACATGACCACTTAAAAGAGCATTCACTTAAAAGAGCATTCACTTAAAAGAGCAACATTATAGAATTTCTTGTGGTTTGAAAATAGGAAAAGCTTGAAAATAAGAGGGCTGGCTCTGCCTACGGTTTAGAGCAGGGGTCCCCAAACTACGGCCCCCGGGCCGGATGCAGCCCAATCGGCCTTCCAATCCGGCCCGCGACGACCCCCGCCGCCCGCTGCCGCCGCCCGCTCTCACGGCGCGCGGCGCAGCGACGATCTAAAAAATCGGCAAAAAAATCGCCGAAAATCCTTTGTGCGCATGCGTATGGGCCTCTCCCGACCCGGAAGAGGTCATTTCTGGTGCACTTCCGGGTCGGGGGAGGCCCATACGCATGCGCACAAGCTATTTTCGGCGATTTTTTCCCCGCCCGTGTGCGTGTGCGCATGCGCACGGGCGCGCACTCCCCCGCCCTCCGGCCCGCTGCGTGCGCACTCCCCTGCCCTCCGGCCCACCGCGCGGTAAGTCTAGGGACCCCTGGTTTAGAGACTAGCAATGGCCTGAAAGCAAGGCTTTGAGGCTGAATCCTCAGTTCGTGGCCTTCTTCCTGACCCACCCCCTGCCCCCATTCTTCATAAAGCCATTCACCCTTTTTCAACAGACATTGACATCTCTGAAAGGACAAGACATCTCAGTCTATTTATGGCTGCAGATACCTCAAACTCAGTAGAATAAGCTGAACTCTGAGGTACACAGTGCATATGCTCTGTGGAATTGGAGACAGTAAAACAGTTACTTTTCTATAAATACCAGTAACTTCTCTTGACATTTACAAGCGTGTAAGATTCTTTTACACAGTCCATGATCGCCGGAGTGTTTAACAGATCAGTGAACTGTGTGTCCGCAGTGAAGGGGCTCAATGCAGGTAAAGATATTTTACACTCGCGCACAAGCCCTTGCAAAAGTTTAGGACATTTACATTAGTGCCAGTAGATTGCCAAAGCATAAACTGAAAAAAAGAAATATGAGTCAATGACTGAATGAGAGCTGAGAGCCTGAGTGCAGTGGCTTGAAGGAATATACGGATGTTATTGTTTTCTTTTATCTACGGTATATATCAAGTCAAGACACCATTTCCTAGTTTGGAGAACAGTTTTGTCCAAAACATACTTTCGGCACCTCCAGTTGCTAAGAAAAGTAATTCAATAAAAGGAGGAGAGTTCAGTGGAAGATATATTTATTTGCTAAGTGTGAGAGTTGGCAGGCTTGGGGGAAGAAAATATGTAAAAAGAATGAGGAATTTCTGTGATGTGATTAAAATAAGCAGCAAGTTTTATATAAACTCTACTGGAGCCCTGGGGTTGCCTCCTGTGAAGAGATGGAGGAAACAGCTGGAGCAAGGAATCAAAATTCCTGTAGAATTTTGGTCACCTTAGTCTGCTATGAAAGCCACAGCTTCTTTTCCTTTATATCCAGGCACTCCTGTCTTCCACTGCCTCCCGCAGTTTGGTCAGACTCATGTTCGTAGATTCGAGAACACTGTCCAACCATCTCGTCCTCTGTCGTCCCCTTCTCCTTGTGCCCTCCATCTTTCCCAACATCAGGGTCTTTTCCAGGGAGTCTTCTCTTCTCATGAGGTGGCCAAAGTATTGGAGCCTCAGCTTCACGATCTGTCCTTCCAGTGAGCACTCAGGGCTGATTTCCTTAAGAATGGATAGGTTTGATCTTCTTGCAGTCCATGGGACTCTCAAGAGTCTCCTCCAGCACCATAATTCAAAAGCATCAATTCTTCAGCAATCAGCCTTCTTTATGGTCCAGCTCTCACTTCCTTCTTTATGGTCCAGCTCTCACTTCCATACATCACTACTGGGAAAACCATAGCTTTAACTATACGGACCTTTGTCGGCAAGGTTATGTCTCTGCTTTTTAAGATGCTGCCTAGGTTTGCCATTGCTTTTCTCCCAAGAAGCAGGCGTCTTTTAATTTTGTGACTGCTGTCACCATCTACAGTGATCAAGGAGCCCAAGAAAGTAAAATCTCTCACTGCCTCCATTTCTTCCCCTTCTATTTGCCAGGAGGTGATGGGACCAGTGGCCATGATCTTGGTTTTTTGGATGTTGAGCTTCAGACCATATTTTACTCCCAGGTAAATCACAGCGGGTGGCACTGTGGGTTAAACCACAGAGCCTAGGGCTTGCCGATCAGAAGGTCGGTAGTTCAAATCCCCGCGACGGGGTGAGCTCCCGTTGCTTGGTCCCTGCTCCTGCCCACCGAGCAGTTCAAAAGCATGTCAAAGTGCAAGTAGATAAATAGGTACTGCTCTGGCAGGAAGGTAAATGGCGTTTCCGTGCACTGCTCTGGTTTCGCCAGAAGCGGCTTAGTCATGCTGTCCACATGACCTGGAAGCTGTACGCCGGCTCCCTCGGCCAATAACGCGAGATGAGCGCCGCAACCCCAGAGTCGGCCACGACTGGACCTAATGGTCAGGGGTCCCTTTACCTTTAAGTGTGGCCAGGTATGTGTGCCTAGCAGGGGTGACTGACTTGTAGCCTGGGAGGGGGGTTGAACCCCTCTCACAGCCAATTTTTCTGTTGTCCCCTCAATACCTCACTGATTTTGGCAGCCATGGCAAACAGGGGGGGGGGGAATGGAGACAGTGGTCTGCTGTGTGCAGTTGTGTGGCATGTGATTCTCCAGAGGGTTGACCAGTGTGGATGGAGGACTCAGGCCAGGAAAGGCTAGGCATGCTGGTATGTATAGGATCGCTCATGATTTATGTTTATTTATTGTAGCTTAACCCTTTCCATCCAAGGACGCCAGAGAGGGCTAACCTTACAAAATGTTAAAACAATGCCCTTGTCTCTGTGTTTTTAGGCAATGCACTTCCATTTTGCAATCCCTAGCCAACCACTTTACAGTGCAAGTCCACTGAGGGGGAAAAGTTCAGCTCAGTTGAACTTGTATCTGGGAAAGTGTATATATTGCAGTCTTAAAGAACTAATGAAAAACACTGCCCCAGAGCAAGGCGATTCCTCTTTCAATAAAACTGAGCTGCCATCCATTCCACAAAGGACAAATATTAGGCTCTTATCCCAGACTGGTGGCCAGTGCCACTGTCCCATTAACTTTAGTGCTAGCAGATAACTCTTTAAGGCTATTAAAATGTGTTTGGAGCCGTTGGTCATCTTGGAAGGAAGGAAGGGGATTTGCAATCTGAGAAGCAGTTTTCTTTCGTTAATTACATAGACTGAAAGTCTACCGTCTTTCAGATGTTAAGAGCATTTCCCTTTTTAATATAAGGATGCTAACTGCGATCTTAAACACATTCGCTAGGCCTTAAGTCGCATAAAACTCTGTTGACTTTCCTCTTGGTGCACCAAGTACGCCGAGAAAACTGCTCAATTGCCTTTATTCCCCCAAAGGAGCAGGCATTCAATCTGGAGATGCTTCTGGGGTCCAGCTTTGTCCATGGAGGCCACGTAGCCTCAAATGGCTAAAAGCACCTTCTACCAGCTGCATTTGATACAACAGCTTTGACCATTCCTGGACCAGAGGAGGTGAACCACAGTAGTTGAGGCATTCCGCAACATCAATACAGTACAGGATTACTGCAATGCAATCTATGTGGGGCTCCCCTCCCCTACATAGGCTTGTGTTCCACAGTACAGCTGTACCTTGGAAGTCGAATGGAATCCATTCTGGAAGTCTGTTCAACTTCCAACGTGCAGCTTCTGATTGGCTGCAGGAAGCTCCTACAGCCAATTGGAAGCCACAGAAGCCCCATCGGACATTCAGCTTCCAAAAATAGTTCGAGCCAAAACGTTCAAGAACTAAGCTGTTCAAACACCCTCATGTCTCCTCCCCCATCGTTCTGCCCGGACACTGAGGTCCAGTGCCGAGGGCCTTCTGGCGGTTCCCTCGCTACGAGAAGCTAAGTTACAGGGAACCAGGCAGAGGGCCTTCTCGGTAGTGGCACCCACCCTGTGGAATGCCCTCCCACCAGAGGTCAAAGAGAACAACAATTACCAGACCTTTAGAAGGCATCTTAAGGCAGCCCTGTTTAGGGAAGCTTTTAATGTTTGATGGATTTCTGTATTTTAATGTTTTGTTGGAAGCCGCCCAGAGTGGCTGGGGGTACCCGGCCAGATGGGCGGGGTATAAATAAATTATTATTATTATTATTATTATTATTATTATTATTATTATTATTATTATTATTATTATTACACCAAGGTACGACTGTATACACAATCAGAGCTACTAATGCATTCGGTGCATAAGATTGGTGCTGCTGTTTCTTCTTCTGTACTATAAAAGCCGCCAAGAGGTTACAAACAGCTTTTAAGCAGCCCGCAAAGTCATGCTCTCTAGTGAACTCTACGTTTCAGCAAGGCAATGATTTTAATTCCCATGAATGCCTTCTAGAGGCCTAGAATTAGGAATTACCAACTGTTGACCTCCATGAGCCTTCAGCTGTCTCCTCTATAACGAGGAAGCCACACTGAGCTCAGACATGGAAGTTCATCGCATGGTTAGGCCTTGCATGTAAAATCATGGCTGAAGTAGACTGGTGCTTCTAAGTCAGAAGGCTATTCTGCTACTAGTGGCACAGGATGCAGTTTCTGTGCCTTCTGTGTGAATGAGTACTGTACACTGGCTTTGTTTCATTCACTCTGCGTTCCCTCTTTTACGCAGGGAGAGTTCAGCAGGCTGTGGTATTCAGCTTTAATGTTATGAGAATGCTGAGCTCCTGTCGAGAACAAGGCTCATGATTCTCGAAGCCAATGTGCAGCTCACTAGCACCCTCTAGAGCAGCACAGGAGAATGGCAGGCAACAAAACAGCCTGCCTGCATACAGACTGGGTATTCTAAACACACACAAGGCTTAACACAAGGCTTAAACACACACAAGGTGTGTGTGTGTGTGTGTGTGTGTGTGTTATTGGGTTGTTGTTTTTATTTTGATGATATATATTGTGGTTTTTATGTTGATCTTTTCTGTGAACTGACCTGAGACCTCTGGGTATAGGGCAGTATATAAATTCAATAAATCGCCATTATTATTATTATTATTATTATTATTATTATTATTATTATTATTAACCACACTGCCTCTTGTCCCATTGCTCCCCCCCCCCCCCGGGTGTGTGACAAACTGCTCTTTCACACTTAATTGGCGAAACCAGCAATTTGAGTTTTCTCTGGATTATTAAACTGTTGGACTATGCCGAAATGGCAAAACTGACCGGAAAGCTGAGGAACCAAGAAGACCAACACTTTAACAAAGAATGGGAATTTTTTAAATATATAATTTATCTTGGGGAGCACTTGTAAGCCGATGGAAACATTAGCAGGATTGCAACAACACTTGTAATGTAGCAAGTATTATGGAGACAATGGAGTTATATAAAATATAAATCATTGGAGAAGATGCAGTAGAAAAGGTTTAAAAAATAGGACCCACAGAGGGGAAGTGGGAAGTCCAGAGATTCGGAGGAATCTGTAAATATGGATGTGTATGGTTGTATTGTTATAGTTTTATACTTGTAAAACAAAATAAAAATTACTGTATTTTTTGTGTATAACATGCCCCCTTGGATAAGATGCCCCCTATTTTTGGGGAGTACAGTAAATTAATAACCCGAATGGAAAATGCTCACATTCACTTGTGTTGCAGAACACAAGCGCCTACCCGCTCGCCAACAGCAATTGCAAATATTGGACACCCAATTGCCGCAGCAACAGCCAGTCCACGGCAGCAATTGACACACTAACAAATCACCAACCCACTTAACACAGGAGCAGCCAATCCAAAACAGACCTTGCCGCAGCCAACACACACCAAATCGCCAATGACAACATGCTTTCTAGGCACGGGACACGTGGGAGTGTGGACGAGCCCACAGATGTGTAACGCTTCCTAGAAGATATACTCGCAAGTCTTTCGTGATTAGCTGTGAATTCCTCTATACTGGGCAGCTGCAGAACAATCTTATGCATGTTCATTTGAGTTCAATAGAACATAGAACTTCCTCCCAAGTTAAGTCAGTGAGTGAGTGGTTTCTGGGTCTGATCAATTGCTTACCCTGGTTGGGGTTGGCCTTCCTGTGATGGAGCAGGTTCGCCGTTTGGGTTGCTTCTGAATCCATCTTTGTCACCAGAGGTTCAGGTAGCCTCAGTGGGTAGAAACGCTTTTCACCAGCTGCGCCTGGGATAACAGCTTTGGCCATTCCTGGAATGGGAGAACTTGGATCAAGCACAGCTCAGGCATTGGTGACAGCAGCACACTCCATGTGGGGATTTCGCTTGGCCAACAAGACTACAGCTACTGCAGAATGCTGCAGCATGGTTGCTGACAGGAGAGAGGCCCTGGCAGCCTGTAAGATCTTTCCTCAAACATTTGCACTGGTTGCCAGTTTCTTACCAGACCTAGGACTCAGCTACATTAGTTTAAAAAACAACACACCCCCCCCCAAGTGTTTTAAATGCGTTATAAACATGCAATGGCAGATGGCACTGGAGAGTAATAAATAAATAAATCTATGCAATTTTCCATAGCATTTTGTGTGTGTGCATGTGTGTGATAACGATTTAATTTCTGACTTATTTACAGCAGGGTTTTTTTTGTGTGTATAGATCTACCCCTAGTTCTAGCAGGGGCAAACTTTGTCCTTTCAAATTTCTGAAGTACCCTGTGTGAGGACAAAATTCAGCGCCTTGCACCTCTCGCCTTTTGTGCTACTCGATTCACTACGTCGTAGTTGTGACACCCGGCGGTGGCCCCCTAGGCCTGATGCCCAGTGCGGTGGGACCGGTTGTGCTGTCCTAAATCTGCATCTGGTTCTAGGAGTTACTATTGGTATATAAAGCCCTTCATGACTTGAGACCAGTTTTCTCGTTGGGTCACCGTCTCCCATATGTGCCCACTCAAACCGCTTTGATCTGTGGGACTGACTGTCAGGAAGTGGCAGGACAATGGAGAGGAGGAAGATGGGGATGGGGAAGGAGAGGTTGGTGTAGGAAGTACTCACGAGAAGATGAAGGGTGATGGGATGGGAGTCAGTGCACAGGAACCAGAGCAGCAGGCCCCATCAACAGAGCCAGAGGGGTCCCTGTCTTCACAAACACGGTGGGCTCTGAGGCGTAGGGAGAAGCAGGCAGGGTGCTCCAGGAGGCTGAGGCAGGCAAAGGCCCACAGCCCAGCTCCCTAGCTGGCCAGGTGGGGCTTGCTATCTCTGGGAGGAGGGGTGTGGTTCCTCCCTTGGAGCAGGTGAGGGTCACCTGCCTCATCAGGCCCAGGTGCTGCAATCAGCCTGCAAAGTCCAACAGGGAAGCAGAGCTGGGATGCTCTGGCTGCTCAACTGCCCGTGTTGATAGACCTCAACTGGGATGCTCCAAGTTCTCTGTCTTGCCGCCAGGTAGGCCATGGATTTCTGGACATTGTCATTCTTTCAGGTGCCACATAATACCCTTTCCGCACTTGTAAGTAATTGACTGCTCAGTGTGGTGGCACCTGTCTGTTGGCAGGCTGCACTCTTTTTAACATTTGCTTAAAATGCTTCTGTTTAGGCAAGCCTGTTCCAGAAACATAGATGCTGAAGTGTTTTAATTCATATTGCTGTTAATTTCAGTTAGCTTTAAAAGATTTAAATTGTTTTCAACCGTGTTTAGGGATGATTTTAATATTTCTCATGAGCTGCTTAGAAGTTTTGCTGCCATCAAGGGATATATTCATATTGTTATATAGTACATAAATAAATGGCAGGGGAGGTGGCCGAAATAAAGGGAAGGGCGGGGAGACATATCCACCATCGGTCTATGGCCTCTGGCAGAGTACACCCAAAGGAATCCCACCTCTGGTTTATTCCTTATTATCTTCTGTCTGTTTTGCAATGGCTGTAATATGGCTTCCATTGCTGATACTTGTTTTGAAATTGAACAGTTCAGCAGCTGTCTCCGAAAAAGCTTTCCATTAATCGAATGCTTTGCTAGAAAATCAGCTACTAGGAGCTACAGGACTACGTACTAACTGTGTCATCCATACTCTAATGTCTGTGTTTACATGTGGCCAAGGGCTGCTTAAAAGTGGAGAACTCGGGGTTCCCTGAGAACATGTCCTTCGACTCTATTTCTTACAGGTAGCTGTATTTATTTGAATAACATTATGTTCTTGCCACTCTCTGAGTGGAGAGACATGCCGTGAAAGTGATTGACACAGCAGCTGTCAGGCGTTCCCTAGGATGGGCACGACATGAGCAGAGCACATGGAGAGAAAGCATGGGAGGACGGGGTCCTGACTGACTCCAACTTCAAAAGCTGGAGTTGGTGAGGAGGCCGAAGACTATATTGGCTGTCTCTGAGCCTGAGCTTTTGCGGCTGCTGTCCGCCATGAACCACCATTGGCGGGGCTGGCAGCAACAGCAGCAGATATGTTCTATGCTCCAGATAATAACTCATTCTCTCACTAATTGTGCTGTTTTAAATGAGCATTTTATATTTGACTTTCTTGAGTAACGTTTTCTTTTGAAATATTTAAGGTAATCTCCTGGCTTTGTTAAAGGTGCACTCTGTAGGTGACCTCTGTTGTAGTGTTTTATTTTGAAAATCTTTAAGACAACATTTTAGTTTCCTGTTATGTTACTTTGAACGTGTACTCAGTACCATTTTTCTAGAAAAAGAGGTGCCAGAACTCTCAATGAACACCTCCCCCATTCTCTTAGGATGGCAATGGTGCCCACCTGAGAGGTGATAGGACTGAGTTCTGGCTGAAAAAAAGCCCCGTGTATACTTTGTTTTTGACTTTCTTCAGTAATGTTTTGTTCTGGACTGTTTTATTTGATGCTTTAAAATCTGCTTTGAGATTTTTTTGCTTAAAACATAAAGCGGTATAGAAATTATATTATTATTATTATTATTATTATTATTATTATTATTAAGGAGGCTGCTATCTGCTATGATGGGGATATAGGAAGAGGGAAAGAATGTGTTGTTTTGTGTATCCTTTTGTAAACGGGACGAAACCATGCTTCATATATATATGCTGCTACTATAAAGACTTTTTTAAGTGTAAAGGTTTTACAGGCGGGAAGTTGTTACTTTTGGCCAGAGCCGTTCCTCTTTTTTTGATACACTCAACCCAGTAGGGCTGACCCTCCCTCACATGTATATATCCAATATATCTTCCAGCTCCAAGGTTTTCAAAGGCAGCTGAGAAAGGAGGCATTGCACCATCAGAAAACATATCCACATCTGATCTTGGCAGTAACACCTGCCTGTGTTCTTCAGCTGGGTGGGGAAGGATTGTAAATGACTGAAGGGAGAAAAGATAACAAAGGAAGCGAAAGAGGAGGAGAAGGAGGGGGAGGGAGAAGACAGATCTTTGATGTCTTATCTTCCTGCGCACACTATGACGTTGCAAAAAACAAAAACCACCTGCCACAACAGGGTCAAACCCCTTCTGTTCATAGGCCCGATTCCTGTTCAGAAGGGCAGCTTGAAGTTTGGCATAATTGTCACTGGTTTGCCATGTCAGAACAGGCTACCTGGTGATTAGTTATTTACCGGTACAGTACTGTATATGTAATCTACTTCCACTTGAAAGGATACATTATACCTCTGTTTTTTGAAGGAGCCGGCCCATCTATAAAAACAGATATTATAGTTACTCACAGCTTCTTATCCAATGAACACTGGCTGCATTCACGCTGCAGTTTATCCCTTTTCCTAGATGTTTCCCCAACTGTTGTTTTGACACATAATATATGTGAGCTGTCATGCGATGTAAAAAACATCTTCTGGGAAACTAATGCAATACAGTGCAGGCTTAATGTCCATTTCTGTGTTATTTTATCCCCCTCCGCCTAGAAAATTGTGGGAGTTTTGCATGGCAATTTTCCTGCGTTTTTCACAGGTTCATGCCACAGCTGTGAGGAGGCATATCCCTGCCTATTTCAAGGCTTGTGCCTTTCTTTCTTTCTTTCTTTCTTTCTTTCTTTCTTTCTTTCTTTCTTTCTTTCTTTCTTTCTTTCTTTCTTTCTTTCTTTCTTTTGCCTGACAAGAAAGCATGCTGGTATTCCACATCCACACAAAAAGTCAAGCCCAAAAGGTAAAGCCTAGACGAAATGTGGAATGTAGAGGGGGAGGAATGACATGTGTGACTGACATGTACCCACAACATAGCGGCATAGTGGCCAAGATGTGATGGAACAGGCTTGTAAAGTGTGAAAGGAATGTGTTAGCAAATGGGACAGAAGCGCCAGCCTTACAATCAGTTAAACTAATGCAGGAAACCCTACGTGTCAATACCAGCTTTAGTACACCAAACCTGACATTTTGAAGAAGGGCAAAAACAATAACTAAGAGGCATGCATGAAACTGCGATGGTTTTTAAGGTTCACTTCCCGCCTGCCCCGAAAGAGAAGCATTGTGTCGTCGTCTTCTTTCGCGACCACTCATAGACGAGTAAGATTGTCTTCCATAAACACGGTTTTAAAAGTGAGTCTGTAAGTGACTGTGGAGGCCAATTCTGGATCCACATATCCTTCCACAGTGGGGATATAGGTTTCTGGGAGGGAGTTGATAATGGTGAGGGTTTGCCAAGCGTGCCTTCCTCTTAGCGCATTTCTCCCTTGCGTCCTGAGTTTGAGCATCTTCAAAGCCCGTGACACCTTTGGTAAAGGCTGTTCTCCAGTTGGAGCACTCACAGGCCATTGTTTCCCAGTTGTCAGTGTTTATTCTACATTTCTTTAGATTTGCCTTGAGCGTCTATGAACCTCTTTTGTTGACCACCAGCATTATGCTTTCCATTTTTATTTTTTTTTAAAACATAATTTTTATTGATTTTTACAAATTACAAAAGATGGTACATACATAAACACCTTTTCCACCTTCTTCCCACCCCCCTCCATGGGTCCTCCCCTGCCACAGAAGTATCCCACGCAGGTGATCAGTCAGAAGTGGTCCATTTTATGATTGGGTTTCTGTCCTCCTCCCCCTCCCCTGCCCCCCAAGCCCCCCCCTGCCACCAGGGAGCTCCAGTGAACCAGGGCAGTACGCAGGAGTTCATCCATCCAACCATCTATTGTCATACCAAAAAAAAAAGAAAATACAAAAAGAGAAAAAGAGGAAAAAGAGAAGAAGAAAAAAAAAAAGACAAAAGGGAAAAAAGACAAAACAAAAAAAAAATTCATCATAATTGTTAAATTCATAATTGTTAAACCATATTTTGTGGGCTTCCCCACCCTCCCACCCTTCCCCGGTTTTCCTCCCTTATTTATCATCTTCAACAGTTTCATAATTCATATTTTATAACATACACCTTTATATCTTGTACCACTTTTAAACTATTATCATTTTCGCCTATTGTCCAATCACTGAGAAATCAAACTCCCATTTTTTCTTCCCGTGCCTAATTTTTACCCCTCTATAGGCCTCCATATTTTCACCTTTTTCCAAAATCAATTCACTTTTTAAACCTATAACTATTCCCAAACTAACCTTACACCCCCCGAGTACCGGCTACACCCCACCAATCCAGCAAGTTCCATAGTCAGCAGTCCAGTTATAGTCCTATTAACCCATCCTTACAATCACCACTTCACTTTCCCTTCACCCCACCCCCTGTTTGCAGTCTTTTGCCATCCAGGCCTCCATATCAGACCCCTGAGCTTCTTCTCTTCTCTGCTTAATTTTTCCTTCTTCCCTGTGGTCATTCTGGAGTTCCAGTAAGTCCAGTCGTGCCCCCCTCGAAGGGGAGGCACTCCATCCAACTTTTTGTAGAGTAAAATCATCATTTTTTTCGTGATGGGCTTCATTTTGTGTTAAATCATCACAGTCCTCATCATTGTCATTCTCACATTCATCTTCTTCAGTTTCAAAAGCTTCATCTTCTAGGAAATCATATTCTGTCATCACAATCTGGAATTGTTGCTGTAACACTAGCCGTTGTGTCTCCTCTTGACATAGTTCTATTCTTGCTTCCCACATTAAGGTCAAAACAGTCCGCTGAAACTCAGGCGGGTACCTTTTTGTTGACATAGTTCAGTCCTGTCAAGGTCAAAACTTGTCACATGGGGTGGAATATGATCGCAGTCTATTTTCTCGACTCCATTTTAACAAGCTGGCTGCATTCTTTAAAATAAAGTTCGAACTCACATTTCAAAAGCATATAAACCAAAAAAGAATTTCCAAAAAGTCCAGAGATAAAGATAGAAATAAAATTTAACTATAAATCCTGGTCAGCTCACTGGGTTTTCTGGGCTGCCGGCTCCCGAGAAAAAGAAAGGTCTTTCTTAGTCTTAACTTCATTCTGCAGGGCAATCACAACAGTCTCTCTCCCCTTTTACCCTGCATTTAGGGGAGATTCTCTTTGATGCCTTTGAGGAATCCTTTTAAGTTAAAATCTTCTGTTTACGGCTTCGGGTTTCTGTTTACTGTCTCTTATGTTACCGTGGGGGGGGGGGTGGCTTCCTCTTTTCCCCTCTCTCCCAGGTCCAAATTGTTGCCTTAATTTACATTCCAAAGAATCCAAATTACTCACAGTCTATTCATTTGCTGAATGTTCTTTGAAGAATTGGCCACCTCCACTTCCCAGACTCGCAGCTTCGCACTCTCAGAGCAGCAATGTCAGCCTGTCCGCCGCGGTTCACCTCCTCGCTCTCGGGGGCTTAAACAAAGCCGATCCGGGGAGGAGAGAGCCCGTTTTTGGCGCCGCCAGGCAAAATCTGTCCCCAAAAAGCTCGATTTGGGGCTTTTAAGGAGGTTTCGTTTCGCTGGAACGATTCCCTCCACCTCTGAAGCGCCGAGGTCCGCTCCGCTGTGCGGACCCCCGTCTGAGCAAGATGGCGTGGTCAACCGGAAGCCTATGCTTTCCATTTTTAAGTTTGGAATAGAGTAGTTACTTTGGAAGACGATAATCAGGCATCCGCACAACATGACCAGTCCAACGAAATTGATGTTGAAGAATCATTGCTTCGACACTGGTGATCTTTGCTTCTTCCAGTACACTGATATTAGTTCGCCTGTGATATGTATATGTGTATTGTGTATACAGTATGTGTGCTTGTGGTGCTGCAACAGAGACGGGGAGAGAAGGGCATGAGGTGCATGGCTGGGGGGCAGAAATTGGGAGGGAAATTTATTTTGGAAGCAGGAAATGATTAAAAATGGAACAGTGTAAACCTGCCCCCCCCCGGCCAAACTCTGTATTGTATTCAGTCTGTGGCCTTGTGAGGCAAGTCACTTGTGAGGCAAGTCACTAGTCTCCATCTAGTATGGTATGCTATTCTAAAGAATACATAGGGTCAAAGGTGTCCTTCTGGTCTTCTTCTGATGTCCACCATACCTCTAGCCTCCCTGACCAGAATGGGTGGCAATCACAGCTAGGGCTGGGCGACATCTGGTTTTCAACATTGCGATATATCACCAGCTAAACATTGTGATATATGGTGGTGTCCGAAATAAGGATGGAGCTATGTAGAGGCATTGGCGGGCTTCATGGTTTTCCCCACAGTGTGAATTTTTGCGTAGGAACACCCCCGCCCCCAAATCAAGATTTGCGATATATGTATTGCCAGGTCAGAAATTATGAAACTGGTATCACGATATGGACTTCAAACCGATTTTTGGCAATATATTGATATACTGCCCAGCCCTACTCACAGCACACACTCAAAAATCCAGGTTGGTGACCCCTGGTCTAACAGTATGTAGTCAGAAACTTTTGTCTCTCGCTTCTGGGATTCAGAGGCAAACTACCTCTGGCCCTTAAGCTACCGGTATTGTGGCTAATCTCTATTGATAGAACATCTGCCATAAATCTGCCTAATCCATTTAAAAAGCAATCTAAGCTACTGCTTCTTGTGCCAGCAAATTCCATAATTTAAGTACTTTCCCTTGTTTGTCCTTAGCCAAGATCAGCCAAATTCATTGAATGATTCAAGCCACATTCACCAAGTTTCAATTGGTGGGGATGGGGGACATTGAGCTATCCACTCTTTTTTAATATACAATAGAGTTCAGAGGGCACAATGGAGGCATGGTTTGAAAATGCATATCCTACAGATGGCTGTTCCTCTTCATAGCTTGCAATAATAGTTGTGGCTTTGTTGATCCTTATGTTAAAGTAACGGACAGGAGCTTGACATTCCAAGAGGTGATACTGGCCGTGGAATCGTAAAGGCCGATTCTGAAGGTGAAAATGGGCAGAGCACATAAACACTGCCACGTAGTCAGCCATGAATAAAATCATAAAGAACTCTTCATCCTCCTTTGCATTGCTTAGAGGGCACTCAACATTTGAACTCGTGCAAATATGCACGGGGATCTGATTTTAAATGTCCACTGACTTTTACAGAAAATGCAGAGTGAATATTAAACAAAGCCCTGCTATTGTTGCCCACAGCCTTTACTCCGTTCTCTATAATGTGGGGTGACTTTTAAAAACTTTTTGTAAAGGTCACACTGCTTATACCGAACAATATATAGTACAATTCTCCCTGTAAAATAGGAACATGCTTTACTGCCTGCTGCTCTGCTCCATGAAGGTGAACAAGGTTTGAAACTGTAGACCCTTCCTGATGTGTGAGCAATTGTGGGAAGCAATTTAATATAGGGTGGCAGCAGACAACCAGTACCGCATGTTGGCTCTAATCACGTGAATCACCACCAGCCTCGCTAGGCTGCCATCATGTGATGAGCCCAGAATTAGCACACTTCCTAAGCACTTGTAGCTGATAATGCTCCATGCCACCATATGACTGACATCTACAAAGGGCTGACTCTCTCTGCATGATTATGGAGTCATCATGGAGGAGGTTTTCCAGTGTGATAATGGGGTCAGCGGTTTTCATCCATATAGGTAGAGCTCGGCAGCTGTTGCTCCTACGGTAAGTCATATTGGAAAGAGCTACAGAAGGCCATTCCATACTTTACTAGCAGCAAAATGGGAGCTTCATCATCATGCCATCACTCCCAATAACGTTGGAGGGAAAGTGATCCCTTGGGTGTGATTGACAGTGCAGTTACTTCTAATCCCCGCTTTGCTGGCCTTGTCCATAGATCAGGTTCTGTTCAAAGTTGCAGGGAGCAATGTGGGAGATGGCATGCTATTTCTGCTTCCATGCCTCTGCTGGTACATTACCAGAACTGAGAGAGGTTTTGCTCCAAATATTTTATTATTTCAAACCTCTGTATCATTCTAAAGTGTGCCCCAAGTGCATGTGCATTAAAAAAACAACAACCTCCAATCGCAGTAAATTTAAAGGAGGTCTTTGACATTTGTGTGTTTTTTATATGTATTTTTTTCTACCTGCATGTAAATTTTAACAGAGAGGCAGTGTTACTTTACTATTTTGACTTCTGAAAGGTGGTATACATTGTATCCTATCATTGGACATAAGTGAAATTCACTACAGAACAATAATTGTATTGTTTTGCTATTCGTTGTTTGCTGCCACGGGCTCCTTTAGTAACAAGGGTGAGATAGAAATTAATTAAATAAACTAACAAATAACAAACAGTTTAATGCTCATGGAAGGAGAGTCTGAAGGTTGTAGCCAACAAATTCAACTCAGAATAGGCCCATTGAAATTAATGGGCCAGTTAGTCATGTCCATTAATTTCAGAGTCTACTCTGAGTATGACAAACATTGGATACAACTCTTAATATGATGAATCTGGGTTCCATGCAAATCTCCAGGGATCCAATACTCAGATTTACTTGCTAGTTTGGTTTCTTTTTTAAAGACACATTTCCCATCTGCACTACTCTGGTTAAACTGTATAGCAAATAACTCTTCACTGAAATGTATTTTTAATACACCATTGTGTCTTTCTAGTATACTATAGGGATTTGCCACACTTAAATACCCACATGTTCACTTCTCTGCCAGAACCTGCCATTGTTCAGTGGTGCATCACATTTGTGAATTTGATGCCTTTTTTTGTATTAACTGGGGGCCAGTGCCAAAATGGCAGGGTGAGGAAATAGGATATCCTCTGCTGCATACCTGAGGCCTCTCACAAATGCACAAGCATGCAATTTATCCACTTCAAAACTGGGGATCACAATAGGAGTTTTCATGCAACTACTCTGCTCCCACACCATGCCATTTCATTATCCCAACACCCTGTCAATGACTGTGGCCTACATTACGCACATTTTTCGCTCCATAAGATGCACCTAGTTTTTAGAGGAGGAAAGGGGGAAAGCTCCGTTTTTTGAAGATCAGCTCACAGTTGTGCAGCTTCTTTTGCAAAGGGGAAAAGCCCAATTTTTTGAGGATCAGCTCAAAGTTGTGCAGCTTCTTTTGCAAAGGGGAAAAGCCCCGGTTTTTTGAGGATCAGCTCAAAGTTGTGCAGCTTCTTTTGCAAAGGGGAAAAGCCCGTTTTTTGTGGAATCAGCTTAAAGTTGTTGAGCTTACATTGCAAAGGGGGGGGGAAGCCTGTTTTTATGGGGTTCAACTCACAGTTTTGCAGCTTCTTTAGGAAAGGGAACAGTTTCTACAGTTTCCAGACAGATAATCTAATCAGCCAGTCACATGTCACTGGGGAAACAAACAGCCTTCGTCTGCAGAACATTCAACAATGGAAGCCTCGGCAAGGGGCCGGGGCCGGAAAGGGAGCCAGTGATTGACCATACATTCGCTCCATAAGACGCACAGGCATCTCCCCATACTTTCAAGGAGGAAATAAGTGCGTGTTGTGGAGCGAAAAATACGGTATACACAGATCCTGAGACAAAAACATAGCTAAGGCTTTAAACTCACATGTGGGGAATATTTGGTCATTATATGCTTTGGTTCTGCAGATGTTGCTGAACTTACAACTCCCAGCATCCCTGGTCATAGTTACTGGGGTTGATGGGTGCTGTAGTTCAGCAACATATGGAAGGCCAAAGGTCTTCCACATCTGCTTGAAACTCTCCCTGTCTGAAAAAGGGTGATCAGCAGTAATGACATTTTACCACTGGATGGCTGTTTCTAAGAGGCGAGTGAGGAAAGCTAAAGCACTGGACAACACACACTGCACTGCAGAAGCCACCAATAAGAAACAAGTAGCATCATCAGGTCAGCCTGGGTAGAGACGACTGCACAGGCAAGGCATCAACAACTAAGGCCAGCCTGCAGAGGCCACAACAGTTTCCCCGCACAGCAAACTATAGCATGAAACCCCAAGGTTCCATCTTCTCCACCACATATCCAGTTACCTAGGGCCCCTTCCACACTGCTTGTTCCAATAATTGGTCCCCCTTGTAAAGTCTCTAGATAATGGAGGATCTTGTGTTGCTGCATTCTAATCTAGCTTGCTGTACTGGGATTCATAAAGTCTCATGACAACAAATGGTGAAGAAGAAACATAATATGTATACTAAATATTTATCTTTGTCATTTATTTCTCTGAAGAAAACTGGCCGCCAAACTATTTGGTCTGTTGGATAAAATATGCAAACATAGGCCCTACCAACTCATTCCTTGTTCATTCTAAAGTAGTAAGACAACATTTGGGTAGCACAACTTTCTATTTATTTTGCAAACCTCATTCTATTTACTTTTGTTACATTCTTAAAAATATGTATCTGTAATACAATGTCTTAAAAGGAAAAAATAGTAATTAAAAAATGAACAAGTGGAGCCCAATATTTCAGGGTTCTTTAAGACTCTAGTTCAAACTAGTGTGAAGCTAGTTCAATATTTCCTGCCAAGTTTGATAGGTATAAATATGCTCCAATATTGAACAAACAGCCTCTGAGGGTCTTACCAGTTTTGTATTAATTTGATATAAAAAGCCCATTTCCATTTTAAACGCTACAACAGACTAAACGTAAAAACAAGAAAATGAAATATATGTATGTAGTCTTTTGAATGGTCCCAGCACCCCACTGATTTTCTGCTCCCTGGCCATTTTGTATAGGAATGTCAGAGCAGTTACTTATTCCACCCAGTAACTTCATACATCAGTGCCCTCAGCTGCCTAGCTTCATAGGTAACAGTGTTCTTCCCTGTGTGCATTTTCTCTTCCTCAAGAGGTTGTTCAATAACAGCTGGGATATTTCGGCCATACACTTCACAGTGCTCGAGGAACTGGACACATTCTTGAATGACGCTGTCACGTACCATGATCACATGCTTGCACATATTTTCCAACAATGACAGGAAACACCTTTTGGCATAATACCAAGTGTCTGTACCCAGCTTTTTATTGTAAGGCTCCAAACTCTTAATTACCCTTGAGATGCCAAAGTCAAAGTTCCCTTTGGCACAGTAAAGTGTCCCAATGACTAGGTTGACAATGCAGAGGTGATAGATCTTTTTATCGGGCTCATGGTAAGAGAGCTGCTCTTCTTCCTTTTCAATCTTCCTCATCAGCTCCTCTGCCTCTTCATTTTGACTAGTCATGATGTAGGAAACACACAGATTAGCCAGCACAATGGCACTGACCTGAAGGATGTTATCATAGTGCTTCTTTACAATAGGCTCATAGAAACCAATGGCCTCTTTGTATTTGTTTTCTTGCATGAACAATACATGAGCCACATTAAGTTTCCACACTTCATGATCTTTGCAGAAGTCCACTGACTTGTGGAACATCTTCTCCAGCATGGGATAGTTCTCCATGTCCCAATAAATCTTGGCTTGAGCCATAAAGACAGGGACATATCTCTCCAGTGTCTCGTCATATTCATTGACTGCCTTCCTTAGAGCTTCATCATCACGATTTTTCCTTGATTCCTGCACCTCCTTGGTTAGCTTTCTCAGCTGCTCGGTCAGAGCCCCCGCCAACTCATCAAGCTTATGGAACGCCTCCTCGGGGGCAGTTTGGCAAGTGATCATGGCATCCAAGAAGTTGTACAGATAGGGTGTGAGAAGCTTATAGGTCAGGTGAGCATTCTCAGCCAGCACATCCGCAGCCAGGTCATAGTACTGGTACTTACAGTAGAGAAGAAGCAGGTTCCCAAAAGTCTCTGGCGGGCAGGGGTTTTGCTGCAGAAGGAACTGCAGCTTCTCGAAGCCTTCGGTGGGCCGCCGGTCCATGTTCATCAGGGCTTGGTTGTGCAAGGTGACCGGGTCCAGCTCCTCCTCGGCCCGGGGCGGCATGTCCGTGAGCGCCTCTTGCGCCGCCTGCAGGTTGCACAGTTGGTACTCGATGGCCGCCTTGAGGTTGAAGGCCTCGACCAGGGCCGTGCGGTGCAGGAGTAGCGTGTTGCCCACGCTGCGGACGTCCAGGCCCTCGGTGTTGGTCCCCACGCTCAGCTCCGGGTGCTGCTGCATGCCACGCTCGATGATATCCGCAATGTGCTTCAGGGCCGGGGCATACTGCTTGGCGGCGTAGCAGCACAGGGCCATGTTGTAGGACAGCTCGGGGCAATAGCCCAGCACCTGCATGGCGGACGCGAACTTACTGCAAGCCTCCTCGTGCTGCCCTTCCCGGTACAGCAGGCAGCCCATGTTCACCTCAGCGTCGGGCAGCTCCGAGGGGTCTTCGGCGGCCCCAGGGCTGCTTTCTGTGGCGGCTGCCAGCTGCACCTCCACCAGGGCCTTGGCGCTGGACAAGTCGCCCTGGGCATAGTGCGTGGCGGCCTGGAGGCGCAAGGCCCGGCTCTGGAAGCTTGGCACGTCGAGCAGAGGGAGAGTGGCGCGCAGGGACTCGGCGTAGAGGCCGGCCTTGTAGAGCGCCTGCGCGTGGTACAGCCGGTACTCGTGCAGCTCCGGGTGCAGCGACCCAAGCTGCTCGTAGCACTCGGCCGCCGCCGCGAAGTCCTGCAGCTGGTAGTAGCAGTAGCCCAGAAGGGAAAGCCCTGCCCGGGAGCGGCAGCTCCTCTGAAGCTCGCTGCTGAGGATCCCCACCGCCTCCGAGAAGCGTCCGGCCCGGATCAGACCGTAAATCGCCGCCGTGAACTCCCCGTCCGCTATGGGAGCCACCACCGAGGCCATCCCTCTCTAGCAGGCCGCACGCAGGGAAGCGTTACCTAGGCAACGCGCCCGCCGCTGCCGGAAGCGGAATCGCGTCGGCCAACTGGCGTCGGTTTCTGTGGCAACGGCTCTCGAGGAGTCAGGACCGCCATAAAGAGGCGGCCTTCCCTTGCGCCCTCGGGTATTCACATTTTTGTTCTCAATTGTTCTTAATTTCCCGCCTCAGCGACGTGAGGCGGTATGTTTTGAAATAAACAAACAAAATTCTCTAAAAGGAGGGGGCGTGGACTTCATCTCCCAGAATCGTAAGTGACGAGCATTCTGGGACATGTAGTTCCTTTCCGAAGGCGTTGGGAAAGGGAGGGGCCTCTTTTCTGGGTCACGTGACGTTGGAATAGTGGAACTCGCCTGCCGGCTCTGCTGTTTTGCATTTTGGCTCTCTGGCGGGCGGGCTTGAGCATTGCGGCTGCGGGGTTTTTTTGAGTTCGATGCAAAGGACAGGGCTCGGTGGGAAGGCTTAGCTTGAAGTGTCGGACAGTTCCTTTGTTTGCCTTTTGGATTGGCGGCGTGCTTGTAGTTATCTACGCCCTGACTGCCCGTCCTTTGAGCGCTAAAAGTGGCAGCTGGAAATAAAGCTGGCGTATTATTAGGTGGGGCGGCTGAGAGACTGTGGCTTATGATAAACCTCTAATGTAATCTTCTGTTAATATCTCGCAGAATCGCTGGGCGGGGCGTGGGTGGGAATGCTGGGGCTCCGCGAGACGCTTACAAGCACCCTGCAGTGTAGTCCTGTGTTAATTGCCACCCCCGTTAGCAACGCCCCATTTCAGATGGGGACCAGAGCTGGCAGATAGATGCTCATTAACAGCTCTCCAGTGAAGCTTTTAGAAACGGTCACCTACTATTTTCGCTGGTGAAATGAGCTTCATCCATCCTTTTGTATTACAAACCAACGTTCTACTGTTTTAAACTCCTAATTTGCTCACAAACACCCATTGCCTGTGCATCTGGTCACCCCATACCTCCAGATGACAGAGAGAGAAATCTCATCAAATTACCACCACCTCTTTAATTCCCCAACTCACCCCCAATCAAAGCTACCGGTATTAAGCTGAATCCAGGTGTCTTGTGTTCCCTTCTTTCTGTGCAAATACATCCTGCTTTTTACTACGTTAAGAGATATTGATGGAGATCTGAAATCAATGTATAAACCAGTGTGTGTGTGTGTTACTTACTGCTACAGTTTTACAATTTGGTTATAGTACCAATATGCCACTACTGTACTGTACTGTACTCTGTTTAGCAATAATAATACGCTCCCTATCCATTGGAGGACTACCATGGCTGTGTTTCTTAGTCTTTTAGGCACACACAGTTATAACACAAGAAGTCCATGCAACAATAAACAGCCTTTTTGGGAACCTAATACTTGCATATCATCCTTGTTTTGTTTCATGGAACATTATGCTTCTCAGCCTAATAGCTGAAGTCACTAAAATATTAATACATGTTCCTTGAGTATCACATTACATTTACTACACTGTTCATATGTTATATGCTGTCTGGATATAGTTTTACAGTTCAGATTTGAATTTCAAGCCCCATTCAAACCTTTGCTTTCAAACCTTTATTACTATTTCTTTCTTTTTCTTTTTTCTTTTAAAAGCCAGTCTTTCACAAAGAGGTGCATTCATGTGTGCACTTAGGTATGTATGTGACTTTTACATAAATATGTAGAGGATTGCACAGTAAGGCACCTTATCCCATGAGGAAAACCACATAACTGTGGTCACAAATGGCAGCACTTACTTTTGTTTTAACATTTTAGATATTGCGAGTTGTTTCCATGCAGTACTCTTCCCAATCTGCAGGCTGAAGAAAGCATTCCGCATAGACAGATGGTCATTTTCAAATGAAATGAAAACACAAATCACAAACCAGAGTTGGCATGGCCATTTCCTCCAATTTTCACTGTCCAACTTCATTCACTTTTGATAGGACCTTAGGGAATAGAGGCTGGTAGGCAGCACTTTTAGTAGGGTCTTTTAATTAATACTGTAATTTGGTTAAGCAATAAACGTAATGCAGTGTTATAAAAAGCCACAGAATTAACCCTTCATGGGATTTTACTCAAGTTGCTCAAGAGCGTTTGTGAACAGCCTAGGAAAAAATGTAAGGCTAAGGGAAATCAATCCTGATAAAAGCTTAGGCTTCTGGCTTCCGAAGGTGGTAAAAAAAAATGCACATCTTGTGCATCTTGTAAAATCTGTAATTTGTGCAGTTCCCTAACATTATTGTACTCAAGAATTCATTAAAAATTGCCCTTCTCTACAGTAATGTGGTGGAGGGGCAACACTTGTAGGGAAGAAGTGTGTACTTTTAACTCCCTGTGCCTGTTGATTTTCAGGGAATAAGTGGTGGGTGGGAGAAGGATGAGCCATTTCCTGCCTGATGCTTCTATTTGGGGTAGATCAATTGGAAAAGCAAATATAAACTCACAAGTGTGGTGCCTAAAAAACATTCGAAGGAAAGTTCAAAGTGACCCCATTCTGCCACACATCATCACAAGGAAAAGAAGCCAAGCAGCCAGCATGCAAGTTGCATGAGTGAGATTTTTCTACATGTCCGAAATCTTGCAACTATTGGGAGCAGATGCAGTATGAGCATGCACTTACCTGGCAGAAAGATCATTTGAAGATAGTGGGACATACACAGGGTTATCAAAGTCCTAAACGGCCTCGGTCCAGTATACCTGAAGGAGCATCTCCACCCCCCATTGTTCTACCCAGACACTGAGGTCCAGCGCTGAGGGCCTTCTGGCGGTTCCCTCGCTACGAGAAGCCAAGTTACAGGGAACCAGGCAGAGGGCCTTCTCGGTAGTGGCACCCACCCTGTGGAACGCCCTCCCACCAGAGGTCAAAGAACAACAATTACCAGACCTTTAGAAGGCATATTAAGGCAGCCCTGTTTAGGGAAGCTTTTAATGGCTGATGGATTTCTGTCTTTTAATGTTTTGTTGGAAGCCGCCCAGAGTGGCTGGGGGAACCCGGACAGATGGGGCAGGGTATAAATAATATATTATTATTATTATTATTATTATTATTATTATTATTATTATTTATTTATTTATATTTATCTGTAGAACAGAGGCCACAAGAACCACGGCACAGATCTGATACATTCACACACCGATGAAAATTTCGTATTTTTTTTAAAAAGGAAATGTGAACACTAAAGCTATCTTCTCTTTTTATGCCACTGAATGAACACTAAAAGCTGTGAACTCCAGTTAAAAAATGTGAGGCATCCATTTAGCGATTTATTCTTTTATTTAGTGAGATAAAACAAACTGAAGTTACCCATTTCAAAAACATGCTGCTATAAAAGTTGAATTGGAGTTGTTGGATGAGCTAAGGCAAACCAGTGGAGTGAGTTGTATTAAAGAGGCAGAAATAAATAGACATATATAATCATACAAATGCAAATTCCACAGAATATGCATGTTTATGGTACACACGATCCGTTTGTGTTTTTTTAATCCTTAATTAAAATATGCTCACATATATTGTGACAGACATATTGACAGGCAGTCTGTAACAGTATCTCTCACACCGCTGACTGGTGAAACTCTTTAACATGCCCATAACCTTAAACATCAAAATTAGAAAATGTTTTAAAAAATCACTTTAAAAAAATGATCAAAATGAGATATTCACACACAAAAGCAAGACATTTCTAGTACATAATAAACAATCCCATAGTAACCCCCAAGCCCCTCTTTCTTATATTTAGTTTGTATCAGGGGCGGTAAACCTGTGATCCTCCGTATGTTGTGACTACAACTCCTGCCGTAAGAACATTAGAAGAGCCTGATGCATCAAGCCAATGACCAAACTAGCTGAACATCCTCTTCTCACAACAGCCACCTGAATACCTGGGGGAAACCCGCAAGCAGGATTTGAGCACAAGAGCACACTCTCTCCTGTGGTTTCCAGCAACTGGTAATTCAGAAGCATTACTGCCTCCAGGGCATTGGCCATGCATGGTGGCTGGGGCTGATGAGAGCTGTAGTCCAACCACATCTGGAGGAACATTGGTTCTGATTTTTATATTATTTTGGTTAGTATCCTTTTCACCTTACACAAACATGCCAATTAATTTTTCAGGTTGAAACTGAGGCAGGGATAGAATGGGAAGAGGACCAGCTCTTCTTCCTTGACTGCATTCTCATACTCTGGCAGTCCCTCTTTCTTTCTTTCTCCTGTTCATGTATGAACCGGTATGGTATAGCTGAAGGCGTGCAGGACTGCAGAGCCTTAGGCTCAAATTTGGATTTGGCTGATTACTCTCTTACTAACTTAGGATTCTCTCTTACTAACTTAGGACCAGTAACAGTCTCCTACCCTAACCTGCCTAATAGTGTTCTGAAGGATACCGTTGTGGTTTTTTTGTAACGCCATGTATTGTGCCCTGATGTTCTTGGGTGGGCAGGAGTTGCTACAAATGTGATGGATAAATAATGGTGAATTGATATATTGGTCAAATGCCAAACAAATGATTACATGTACAAAACATATAGGATGTGTTTTATCATGGCACAGATAGCGTTATTAATATGTATCTGGTTTGATTAAACTACTGATTTTGACATCCTGTAAGCTTATTTTCAGATCAGATACTATTGGCTTCAGTTCTTTTTAAATGTAAATAATGGAGTTGGAAGGGACTCCAAGGGCCATCTAGTACAGGATTCCTCAACCTCGGCCCTCCAGATGTTTTGAGACTACAATTCCCAACATCCCTGACCACTGGTCCTGCTAGCTAGGGATCATGGGAGTTGTAGGCCAAAAACATCTGGGGGGCTGAGGTTGAGGAAGCCTGATCTAGTACAACCTCCTGCAATGCAGTAATCTAAACTAAAGCATCCATGACAGATGGCCACCCAACCTCTGCTTTAAAACTTCCAGTGAAGGAGAGTCCACCACCTTCTGAGTGTCTGTTCCACAGTTGAACAGCTCTTACCATCAAAAAGTTCTACCTGATCTCCTTTCTTGTAACTTGAAGCATAATATATAGCGAGTAATATTTTAATGGGAAAATATTGTGCTAATTATGAAAGTGGATATATTGATTACTATCAGTGTTCAGTGCGCAAGCTAGTTAGTGGGATGGTATTCCTTTCTTTTTTCCAACAATGGCAATTTACTTTTGTTCATATGGACAATCTCACATTATATTTTACATGGTTTTTCTAACTGTGACATGAACAGTGTCAGAATTAATACTTACAAGCAGCAGCAAATAAAATATGAGTGACATTCCTTCTTTCTGCACTCATTTTAGAAGGGGGGGGGGCTACACTTTTGTGAAAATGGTTGTTTTCTATTTTTCCACAATTACATGTATTTGGAAGCTATTGTACACTCTTGAATCAGAAAATACAACTGTTAGATCAATGATATTGTACGTTTTATCTAATATACTCACTGCACAGGTTACTCTATTTACTTCTTGGTGTCTACAATCATAGAATAATATAAGATGGGAATCTGATTGCTAGATCTAAATTTAAAAACTGGGGCTCACTACTTAATGTTTTGGCTATCTGGCAAGCACTAGGCAAGTACAACCACTTCCAAATCCAGCAAGGAACTCAGGTATTCAAAATATTACAATATAGAATTGTAATGATTCCCAACTTCCAAGAAGTTCCTTCAGTATGTAGGAATGGCCTGGTTCACACCCAACTCTAAATCATGGTTGTTTAGATGGAATATGGTTTGTTTGAAGGTGTGAGCCCAGCCCAGCAAACTAACTAACTAACTAGGTAAGCCATTGTTTCTTGTCTGCTTGTGAACCATTGTTTAACTATGGTTTGCCATAATCTCTGAACCCAGCAGCTTTGCTTAAGCAATGTTCTGTTTGGCCAACCTACCAGCGATACAACAAAAGCACAGGGCAAGAGCAGCTGGAAAATAAACCAAGCTTTGGGAAACAAACCCTTGGCCTATTTGCTTGTCTGTGAGATGATTCATGGTTTGTTAAACCATTGGTTAAACCACTGTTTAGAATCATGTATGAATGCAGCCAAAGCCAAACTAGTCAGGAGAGGAGAAGGGAGGTGAGGGGAAGGGGTGGATCAGAACCACAGTATTAGTCAGCAGATTCTGAATTTTGATCCACAATAGAAAAGATACCAAAAGACATCGGAAATAGATGGAGGCAATTACAAATAGCTGTGTGATGGATGGTTGACATTGTTAGGGCTTCGAATGTATGTCAGCTTGCAATGGTTTTGCATTCCTGTCACTGCCACTGCTGTTGCCATGGGCAACAATGTGCTGAAGCCAATAAAAAGGAGAGGAAATGAGGGAACACTCAACCTTGGAAGAAGCTGTAGGTTATGTGCTATAAATTATGTCACACTTAGCAATATGCCGTATCAAAATTCAGGAAAGCTTTGTGTAGCTGCCAGCAGGACCAAGTCAATCACAGTGTCTGTTTTTGCCATAAGGCTTATTTATATAATATGTGCTTTATGTGGTTTAAAGCAGGCCGTCCCAGTTCTTTATTTATTATTGGGGAAGAAAGGGGGAGGGGAGGTAGTGGAGAGGTAACAAAAACAAGTTCCAACAGTGCAAGTATTCATCTCCGTAGCAAGTAACATGGATTTCCCCATTCCTTGTCTGCTGTTTGGCAAAAGAATTTAGCTGTTTTGCATTTTTGTTAAAATAACATTGTTCATTTCGTTCTTCAAAGATTACTACAAACAGAAAATAATATTAAGGTTTGAAGATCATCTGGTAATATAAACAGATTTTCAAAAATTCTTTTGTGAACTTTTGTGCTATACAGGAGGTGGTAAATATCTGCTCCTCCCTCCAGTCTTAAATCTGTGTCCGCAACATCGTAATTCAGGATTCATTCCCACTGATGTTTCTGCAATGCAATTCGTCTACATTGTTTGCAGGCCCTTCAAAAGTGGATGAACATAGCACCTTGTTTTCTTAACTCAGGCAGTTTTAAGATTCTGAAATCCTAATATAAGAAGTATATTCAATACAGATTGGCATGCATTCAGAAGACATTGACAGAGAACAAGCAGTAGCTTCATATTGCAGCATTCAGTTTGCTCAGATTTCTAGAGAGAAACTACGTTTCATTGAGTAAAGGCTATAGCACCTCTATTCAACTGAGAAACCAGACATGTCTGCATTTGATGCTTACTGTAGTTAGTGACAATTTGAAACCAACATACCTATATAATACAGCCAACAAGCTCTATCTGCTTACACACAAAACCCTCTGCAGCTGCACAATACAGCCGTGAATGTTTCTGCTGTATTCTACATTAGAAGAGGGTGAACACTCTTCCTTTCACCCAGGAAACCACCGTAAAAAGAAACCCCAACAAGTGCTTATATGCAACTGTTGTGACATCAGGGAAACTGCCTCTTTACATTTCCCTTTGATTAGTGAATATGCTAGAAAGACAGAGCGCGGGGGGGGGGGACTTAAGAGTTGGGCAGTTGCATGTCATGAGGCTAAAAAGCTGTTCTGCCTGCAATATACGGGTATGGTCCAAGAGGACAGAAAAGAAGTGGGATACCTGAGCCCTGTAGTAATATAGGCCATACTGTTTTCTCCATCTGATCCAACAGCTGTTCCAAGTTATTAGAGGTCCTTTACACAAGTAGCCCTTTCCTTTCTCCCATATAACTGAATGGGCAGTATTCATTCCTATGGGTAAGTAGAATGCTGCAGATGGTGATACCTGCAGTTAGGGCAACTCCTCCCACCTTTTCTAGTGGCCGGGCTGGCCCTCAATGAGAGCAAGTGCAGTGCATCTTAGTGCAGAGAACACACAAGATGCACTGCCCCCTGCCATGTAGGGAGAGTTCAGGGTGAGTAGTTGCGGATGTGTCAAGGTTTGGGAGGGGGGCTTTTCCTGTTGTGCTACATAGCTCTTAGAGAGGGCTGACAGCCTCAAAACCTGAGCATTTACTATTATGCATGGACACAGGAAAAAGGATCCTCATTCCTTTGCTCTTCTGAAACATATAGTGTGTGTGTGCGTGTGTGTTTAACTTCGTGGTGCAACCCCCCCCATCTCTTCCTCCAGGATGCTTACTGTTAATAAGATTGAAAAGGGGAAATGGGGAGCAGAGAGGTCATTTCTCTCTCGTCTGCCGATTCCCATTCCCTTTTTTGTTTTGTGTTCAGCTGGCACTTGTGTCTCAGATCCTGTGACGTGACCAAAGACTAACAGCTTGACAGTATACCTGTGTATTTTCGTTTCTGCTTCCCCCATTCTCCTCTTCATAGGTACAACGGCCATCTCCCATTCTGGAAATCCTGGAAACAGGTTCTTGTCAAGTGGTTTGGTTCCTTCCGAACCCCCCTCTCCCTTTTACAAAAATCTATACTTCTGAGTACTTAAGACAGTGCCATGTATACTACCATGCTGGGAGGGCGATAGCAACAGAAAATACAGGCAGCCACCATTCTGTAGGAAAATCCCAGGTAGCCGTCAGTAATCCTGTCAATTCAGATGTCCAAGCTGGCATGCTTAGAATGTGAGTTGTGTGGCTTTGTATGCAGGTAAGCTACCTGATCTCTTCAGTGAATACCCAGCTCACATAAATAAGAGTTGGGGTCTGGTCGTTTGGTGAAGCAATCACATGACACATTCTCCATGTGGTGAGCCAGATTCTCAACACATGTAACTGGTTGTATGAAATGAACCTGAACATACCATTTACAGGTAGGTAGCCGTGTTGGTCTGATGTAGTCAAAACAAAAAATTTAAAAATCCTTCCAGTAGCACCTTAGAGATCAACTAAGTTTGTCATATATATGAGCTTTTGTGTGCATGCACACTTCTTCAGATACCTGATATCTGAAGAAGTGTGCATGCACATGAAAGCTCATACCTATGACAAACTGAGTTGGTCTCTAAGGTGCTACTGGAAGGATTTTTTAAAATTTTGTTCTGAACATGCCATGTAATTCAAATGCTAACTAGGGAAGAGGTGTGATTCGGGAGCAGCAATGCCATTCCAGCAGTACTGAAATTTTGCTAAATATGATGTGCCTTAAATAAAAGGGCATTCATTTCCAGTGTAGGCAACTCCACTGATATATTTCGGTATTAAACATGATTCACACTGATTTCATACAATATGCAAAACTTTCACTGTATCCTCAGTACATGCAATTTTTGACTTGATTTCTGTTGGCTGCAATAATGGATTAGGCCAACATGTTATTGTTAAAAAAACTAAAACTAAAACCAACCTGGAAAAAGCAGAGGTAGTCATTGCTCCATTTGTGACATACTCCAGTGTCACACCAATCTTTAACAGTAATAGTCAAAGTTAATGTGATTCAGAAAATCTACTAGAAAGCCATGTTCATATCCTATAGTGCAAATTCTCTACCAGAAGGCAACAGATTTCATTTTTATTATGCAATTTTCATGAAATACCATTGGGTTTTTTTTCTTAGGGCGCAAAGCAGCTTTAAAAATGTTTAAAAGAAAATTCTAAAGGAACCCAAATTACCATGCAGAAATTTTACCTTTATAGAAGCTTCTGCCTGCAGAACAATTCAAACTGCATTGCTAGTACGAAAGTCTTAAGGAAGCCAGAACAGGTTGGTCTTTTTGAGTGTAATGAAGTTCATATCTCCTCTTCAATAGAGCAAAGACAGGCAGTTTTAAAAACCCTGATCAATCATTTGAAGCTTTGTTGTAAAAAAAGCACACACAACCAAAAAACCCTTCTGTAGAATAAATACAATGCAGGCTTCTCTGAACATTCAAGCACAATAAAAAGAAAAAGGATAACTATGAGAAGTGCAGGTAATAACTGGTTCATATCAGTAAATGCTGAATTAGTGCAAACCCAAGAATAAACTATTCTCTCCCACCCCCGAGCACCTTGCAGATGCCTCAGTCATTTTTACAAAATTTCAGCCATGCTCTCTCTTAATTAAACTAAGCTGTAAGCTTCATTTACGCCAGTCCTTTATGACCATGTTTGTCAGCTTTCAAAACAGCAGCTTGAAATAAGCTGACCAAATGCAGGCTGCACCAAGCTGCTCATGTCACTGCAGATACCAACAGAATTGCAGGTCCTCCCTTCAGACCAAGAGAAATTCCAGGAGGAAAAAAAGGCCTAAACCAGTTGTTTTCATTTGAATTAAGCATGTTCGTGACAAAGCATTTGTTTTGTTTGTTTTAAAATGACGCAACTAAGCTTTAAACAAGCCTTTCAGACACTTCCTATCCTAGCAGCAGGAAAACATGTGCAGACTTAATTTATGACCCCCCGAGACATGGCAAAGGTGGAAGAAGAGGACGACGAGGATGTAGCAGTGGTGCTGGTTGCCTGGGAATGCAGTCTTTTTTGGTGCAGCTCCTCCCACCTATTTCTATTGGCCACCACCGAATCCATCATAGGCTTCAGTTTCCCGTTCACTTTCACCAAAGCCTGGGAGAAAGCAGAAGAATAGGAGTCACAAATCACTGGATTAATAGATGCTCATTTCAGTCCACTGAAAATATAGAATCTTTGCTCAGTTCAGTATTCCCTGGAGCTCTATGAGATAGGTTCGCTTCTGGAACATTTTATGAGACATGGCGTATTTTTGCTGATATGTACTATTCTAGAATACAACTTTTGATGCAGGAGCAGGGAATCTCTGGCCCTACAAATGTTGTTGGACTCCCAATTCCCATTCCCCTTAGTTGGACTCCAGCACCATAAGCAAGACCACAGATTCCTCACTTCTGGTTTAGCAAGCCTGTGTCCACAAAGTAAAATGCAATCACACACCCACCCCTTCATCCAGACAAGCAACAGGCATTATCTCAGTTCAAGCACTAGAGGTGGGTGAAGATGTGGCCTGAGGAGGGTCCCAAGGGTTGTAAAGAGTAGCCTGGCTGCATTCTTCTGCTGGTCCTGAGGTTCTCCACTCCTACTACGGTATATGGGATCCTTGGAAGAAAAGGGGACACAGGTGGCACCGTGGGTTAAACCACAGAGCCTAGGGCTTGCTGATCAGAAGGTCGGCGGTTCGAATCCCAGCAACGGGGTGAGCTCCAGTTGCTCGGTCCCAGCTCCTGCCAACCTAGCAGTTTGAAAGCACGTCAAAGTGCAAATAGATAAATAGGTACCGCTCCAAGCGGGAAGGTAAACAGCATTTTCGTCTGCTGCTCTGGTTTGCCAGAAGTGGCTTTGTCATGCTGGCCACATGACCTGGAAGCTGTACGCCGGCTCCCTCGGCCAATAATGCGAGATGAGCGCCGCAACCCCAGAGTCGGTCACGACTGGACCTAATGGTCAGGGGTCCCTTGACCTTTAATGTGCTCTAATGGAAAGCAAGTTAAAATCATGCAAGTAAAGTAAACTACCTTGAGCAAAAATGTATCTGTGGAAAAAAGCATACAGAACATACATTCATAAACTGATTATGACCATGCCTTTTATCATTCATACATATAGTACATTTTTATGTATATTAAAATAGCCTAGCAACTCAGGTGTGTTCAGATTAGCTAACAAGAATGAGGACACTTGCCAGCCTCAAATGCTCTTCCTTATTGCCCTAGGGTTATTAAAATTGAGTAAAATAAATTGAAGGGGATATTTCCATGGTCTTTGATTTTTCATTCATAAGTAAAGTATAGGCAATTAATTCTATAGAATAGTGATAAAATATATAGTGTAATTAAAAAATACCATCATTTGTTATGCACATTAATCAGGTGACATTTGGACTAGAAAAACTCTGAAGGCTAGATTTTATGTATAGGGTATAAAATGCCTTTCTTCAGAGCCTGCTTTGATATTTAAGCCCTATTTGTACATTTTAATACACTTTGGCTTTGGGACACAGATTCACTCTTTTAATTAAACAGACTACTATAATTCCTATGGAAATTAGCCTTTTAAAAATAATTCAGCCACCAAAGCATTACTCTCAGACTTTCTGGATACAAAGTACACTATTTGGATTTTATATCTGCCTGAGATGTAATTAAAAACTCATTTGATTACTATATATCTTGGCTCTCTTTTACTTATTAAATCCTTGTAATCAATTTTCTTTTATGAAGCTTCTGGGAAATTATCTCAAAAGCAACACATTTCTCTCCCTCCCTGCAGATTCCTTGAACATTTACTAAATAACTTTCTTAGCACCTGTCCGTATCTGAATCAATCCGCCAATTTATTCCTGAGCTGCTCAGATCTTTTGGCTTCAGTACAACTGAGACTCTGTACCTTCAGCTCTTTGCATCGTGTGCCATTTTGTTGAATGCCAGTTGCTTAGTGCTGGCTTTGTGCAGCCTGTTTCTCTCTTAAGTCGTTCCCTTAAGGATTCTGATGGTTCAAAGTTGTTACCCAACCCCTACTCTAACAAAAATGTGACAAGTTTGAGCTTGGCTTGGTTTCCAAAATCTAACTGTTGCTGGATGATACCAAAGAAGTAAGTCATACTGAGGATCTTTTACGCAGACAGTGAATAATTACCATTGGCAAATAATTATTTTTCCTGACTGCAGCCGTTAACCAACACATGCAAATATCAGGGTAAGTCATTACAGGTAAGGCAGTTTTTGCACAAAAGCGCTTGTGGAAGAGAAAACTGGGGGATTTCATTGTAATATTCATACTTTATATTTGGTTGGTAGTTCATTTAAAAAATTCACGAGTGAAACTTCCTTTGGTATTATGAATGGTTATAGCTCTTCCATAAAAAGGAACCATTGTGGACTGGTTCACACAATACATTTAAAAGCAGTCTGTTCGGTGTGGACAAATGTGAAGCATGAACTGGGTACATGAAGTCTTTAGGGTCATGAATCAGAAACATATTTGGGAAGCTACTCTTGGAGGATCCTGAGGAAGCTAATATAGTCCAAGATTCACGAGAACCTCGTTCCTGGGCCATCTCAGGAAGCATAAGGCGGCAAAAATGGTACGGTGAATCAGGCCAAAGCTGCATCTGGTCCACCATCCTGGTCCTAAGGTATATGCTTCTGGAGAGCCCACAAGCAGGGCAAGGAGTCAGCAGCTCTCCCAGGAACCCGTGTTATACTGAATCAGCTCATAGGTTCATCTAGCTTGGCACTGACGGGCAGTGGCTTTCCAGAGTTTCAGACAGGAGCTTTCCCAGCCCTACCTGTAGAATCCAGGGATTTAAATGGGAACCTTTTACTTACAAATTATGTGCTCTACCACTGAGCTACCGGTATTAAGTACTCCCTCATTGTTGTTCCCTGGCAACAGGGATTCAGAGGCTTAGCTATCACGGCTGCTGATAGACTATCCTTCATGCATTTGTCTAATCCCCTTTTAATGCCATCCTATCAGTGGCCATTACTACACATTGTCAAGCCAATTCCACAAATCAGGCGCATAAAGAAATACTTTACAGTGGTACCTCGGTTTACAAACGCTTCAGGTTACAAACTCTGCTAACCCAGAAATAGTACCTCCGGTTAAGAACTTTGCTTCAGGATGAGAGCAGAAATCGTGCTCCCTCCTGCAACTTCAGCCCATCTAGTCCTGCCTTCTTCTGAGGCAGCAGAGGGGAAATCTGTGTATGCACTGCACTTTTAAAGCATAGCACATGACTTCCCCTCAAATAATCCTGGGAATTGTAGCTTAATGGTTTTAGGAGGCAATGAGAGAGTTCCTCACAATAGTTCCTATTTCCCAACATCTGTTAACAAAATAGAATCCTTAAGATTCTTTGAGGTGAATTCATATGCTGTAAATGAGCTTGTCCCCCCCCCCCCTGTTCTAAGTAACAAGCCCTTCGGATATTTGAATGGTGTTATCACATTCTTTCTCAGTCTTCTCTAGGTTACTGGCAAGTACACCCTTCAATCTGTCATTATAGGACTTGTTTACAAAACTTCTGACCATCTTCATTGGCTTCCAATTTGTCTGCATAAATGTATAGCACTCAGTAGTGGACACAGTATTCCAGATGAGATCTTACGAATGCAGAATAAAGTATTATACATCCTGCAATTTAAGAGCTATTTTACCCAACAGTGTTAAGACACCTGTAACTTAAGAGCTTTATAAATCAAGCATCTCTCATTGCCTCCTAAAACCAGTTCCAAACTGGTTCAGAGAACAGTGTGTCACCCAGTGAATTACAAGCAGAACTTTCTGCTGCAATGTAGATTTTTCTTCAGGGCTCCCATCCAAATATTGACCAGTTCAGACTCGCCTGTTTAATTCATGAGCTTTGACAAGATAACAGCACACAGTCGTCTTTCTGCAGATCTAACACTTGTAAAGTGTGTATGTGCAATAAGACCATATAAATTTTGTTTTATTACTGAGCAGAATATCAGAAAGCTACAAGCCACCACAGTCACACTGCTCAGTAACCCACTGGGTTCTAATTAATCATTTTTACTGAGGCAATTGAAAGAGATCCTGGTGACTAGAGGAACTCAAAGGGGACAAAAGGTGTGAGCATGTGAAACTCCTGCAGAGGTTAATAGAGTCAAAACTGGACTGCAGCATGTGTTTTGCTGACTAGGTTATTCTATAGAATATATGGGGAATCATTTCCCCTCCTAAGGACCCTGGAACTTTCTCAGTTCAGATAAATTATGAGCTTTTTTTAAAGGGCCACTATAAGGATGGAAGTAAGTTACAAGAAACCTGGGGTTGCCACCAAAAAATGTAAGTTCTAGGTAGAGTTACCCCTTCTTGCTCTGTAGCTCTTTCTCTCTCTCTGCATGTAGTACAAAAGAAGGTTGGAGACTATCCTCAAAAACAAAAATGAGCAAGTGCTTATATATCACTATGAAAAAGAGGGGGGAAAGCAACCTGGTTACCTATAATAGTTATGGGAATGAGATCCAAAAATGTGCCAGAATTAAAGCAACCAAATTCCCTGTTGCTAAAAGTTAAATCACTGAAGAGCACCGTCTACTGAAATATGTACCCGGGTCATGAGGCGCCATGTTTGTGAGTCAAATATTTTGTTGCTCCATAATAACTTCATTAAAATTGAGAACCTGGTCTGCAAAGAGTGGCTGCTTCAGATTAATGCATAGTCAGCAATCTTTAAGCCATTCCTATGCAAGTAGCCCTAGCAAAGATAGCTTGAGAATTGCAACCATAGGCTTCTGTTTGCTCCTGCAATTCACCATATCCAAAGAGAGTTGGGCAAAACACGAGATGACTAACCATTTACTTCCACACAGCAATCAATACTTGCTGCCTTGCTGTTAAACAGATTTTGAAAATCTCTTCAGTCCATATCAGTCTCTTTTCCTTAGTTAGTTCTTTAGATTTACCCTCAGCTGGGAATTTGCCATCCAGATGTAAGCTGTGATTCCGGTTTGTTCAACACTTACTGCAAGCATTCAATCCATCATCATTTCTAGCCCTTTTCTGAGGCAATAGAGTTTCCTCTTTGTCTTTCTTGTAAACTGAGTAGCTGTTAAATTATCCATTAATCTTCTTTCAGATCCGCTGCAAGTTTTTTTGTTTTGTTTTTTGAACGGAGGGTTTACTTCATCGGCCATCTTTTCAAACACATTTCCCAGCTTCTCAGTCTGCCTCCTCAGGTTCTAAATAGGCACCTTTCCCTCTCAGTTCATTTCTACATATTGCTCAGCTAATTGTCACCTCTTACTTGCCTTTTCACTAAATGAAAACATCCCAATTGCTACACCCTTTTGTCAACCTATTATTCCAACCTATACAATCATACCTTGGATCTCAAATGCCTTGGCTCCCAAACAAATCAGCTCCCGAACGATCGAAACCCGGAAGTGAGTGTTCCGGTTTCAGAATGTTCTTTTGGAACCTGAATGTCCAACATGGGCTTCCGTGACTTCCAATTGGCTGCAGGAGCTTTTGGAAGTTGAATGGACTTTTGGAATGGGTTCCGTTCAACTTCCAAGGTACAACTGTATTATGCTTTGGAGCTGAAGTCATTATCCAGCAGTTCTGTCCTGTGGCCCGTACCGGCTATGCAAACCATTTCCACTCTTCTGAAACAGAAAAGAACCTCAACATTCATGTAACAAAACAAATCCATCATGGGGGTGGGAAACTTAATGTAACTTAAAAGGTAAAACCAATATATGAGATAGATGCATGATATGCAAAGCAAGATATGTCAAGCCTTTCTTTGTTGCAATTGTAATTATTTGTCGTTAGGCGGGTCAATTATAAATGGAATGTAATTAATGAAATGTAATAGCGATGTTTATTTTTGTATTATTGTAACTATTTGTTTTATTACTGTGGAATTTCCAAAAGAAAGCATTTGTAAAAATTAAAAGAAAAAGAAAAAATAATAAGTTGCATTATTGAAATAAATGCACTTTTCGATGATATTCCAATTTTCCGAGTTTCACCTGTATAGTCTCATCAACTATCAGGCTCACCAGATTTAAAACCAACTTTCAAATCCACTGTTCAATTGCATACGTCACTGGCAACCAGAGAAACTTAACAAACTTTCTCTTATAACCCTGTTACCCTCTTGGGACATACATGAGGTAGTTCAAACTGTTTGCTTTGATTGGTATTAAAGAAATCTTGAAGTAATCAAGGTTGCCCCAGATCTGGCCAGGCATGGTTGCCTCTTTTTGGAGCTCCACCCCCTATCTTGGTTGATGTCACTTCCAGGAGACAGAAAGATCTTGATGCCACCGTTCACATGTAGTTCCTGGAGGTGCATGCATTTTCCAGGCCCGTGGGAACTGCTTATGAAGATATGTGAAAAGTTGATTATCAAGAGTTCCATTTGTAATGCTTAAGCTTTGTATCTTCTGTCACAGGCGTCTTTCACGTCCTGTTTGCTAAGGAATGCTCCTCTTCAGCTTCTTCAGATATTGAACAACTGGCACAAGTGATTGTGGAGGGCACAGAAGTGCAATCAGCATCCAAGGCAAAATGTATTTGCTGCACTATGTTGCCTACTGCCCGTTTGGTTCACAGCAGGACATTTACCACCCCCAAGCATTTTGCTTTTCGTTGAGCATATTGTGAATAAATTAGAGGACTTGTTACAACTGCTGTGTTCCGTTGGCATTACCCAACAGAGTCATTTAATTACAGGGTCACACATAATCTATTGCTTAATGATGACAAGCTAGAGAGGACATCAAAACGTTTTTGCTAGCTGCTGAGGCCCTTATGCATGCCCTTTTGTTTGTGTTCCAAGTATATCGTATTTGAATGTTTCCGAGGACTTTCATTTTCCTTCTGTGTTTTGATGTACGAAGTACTAAGAAGACATATAGTGACAAATGTAACCTGACCCTGGAGGGTTGAGATGAAGCAATGCCAATTCCTTTACCCTTTGTACTGCATTCACGGGGATTTAAGAAGGCTCTTTCAAATCCTTGAAAGGAGCATCCCATCTGGAATTCCAAAAAGAGAACAGAGCACTTACAGAAGCAAAGATGCTCTGGGTGTCTCCCACAAAAACACTTCCTGCTCACATTCTTACTCAGGCAAGGGCAGAGTGCTTGGCCTCCGACCTCTGTATCCTTCCATCTCATGGGGTTGCCGTCTCTGCTTAACAACGCAGAATGGTAATAGGTTGGGATTCTTTTTAGCCTCTTTTGTTATCTTCCATTTCTCATAAGAAGACTCCTGTCCCTTGTGTGTGAAGCGCTTCGTTATAACTGAATTTTAGAGAAAATCAAAACAGCTATAAAGATGCCCCTTTGACTATGTGCAAACAAACAGACTGCTTTGATTTGTGTTGTTTAGGGCCAAACAGGTGCAAAGTGAGGGGGCGACACACTTGATTTGCTGCAGAGAAGCAGTGGGTTTGGACAAGGTGCTTAACCCTCTTCTTTCTGCTTGCTCCTTTCCCCCTGCAAACCTACCACCACCACTGCAATTCTTGCCACATTTCGGGTTCAACGTATATCTACCTCATCACAGGGACAAGTGACTGGGCACAAAGTTGTAGAGGAATGAAACAGAGAGCGAGAAAGGTTAAGCACCTCTTCCACCCACTTGTTCTCTGCATGCTGTGGCCTTCCCTGTTGCTTTGCAGCTGTTTGGCAATAACCCATGTTCTCAGACTTCGATTGATCACTGAATTTGGGCCTTTCCTTACTGCACTGATCTGGCACCTTCTATATAATCAACTTTATGTTCAAGGCAGATCAAGAAGACACAAAAATATCCACATTTTAGACACTCATCATTTTAAGCATAAAAACAATGCACACATTTCCTCCAAAGTCTTACAAAGGAGGAGCTGATCCTATCCAACAGAAAAAGCAAAGACTTTTTAGCAAATGAAGGTAACGACAAGAAAAAACAAGCTGAGAATAAACTAGTAAGTATTGGAACCATAATTCCCATGTATATTCCATGTGTGACATTTTGGACTGTAACTATAACATACTGGAGCACATTGAAATGAATGCTTCTCTTCCAGTTGCATGCATTTCCCAGTTCTGTAAGAAAATCCTTGTTACCAAATGATGAATTTGAAACCATATTTGTTTGATAAGCGACTTGCCAGAATGGAAGGACTCCTAACTGATGTTATTTCACAAACTGTGTAGAGTTTTGTGGTACCTTAAAGACTTAACACATTTATTATGGCATAACATTTTATGGACTTGAGTTCAATTCATCAGATGCATGTAGTGCTATTCTGAGATGGCAGGTATATATCTACACAGGTAGAGGGGGGAAACGGAAGCATTGCAAAGGGAAAATTAAATGAAAAAAACCCGAGTGACAACATATGTAAAATAATTACTGCAACAAACTAGCATAAATTATTTCAATTTTAGCTGTCTCAGTTTCGTGTAACACAATCTTAAGCAGGGGTCAGCAAACTTTTTTGGGAGGGGGCTGGTTCGCCGTCCCCCAGCCCTAGTGGCGGGCCAGACTGTGCACACGGTGGAGGGGGCTTCTCTCTCTCTCCCTCTCTCTCTCCCCCAGCCCCTCCCCCTGCCTACCTCCTCCTCTGCCTGCAGTTGGGAGCCGGTGGTGGCGGCGGCGGCGCCTCCTCTCCTTTTTGGGCCAGCTTTCCTGGGCGGGCGGCGCAGGGCCAGCAGGTATGCCAAGCTCCAGCCCACAGCACGGCCATGGGGAGAGGCGGACAGGGAGGATTCCTATCAAAGCCCCACCCCCTTCCTCCGCAGGACAGGGAGAAGCCAGGAAGAAAGAGGGAGGATAAAAAAAAATCGCAAAAAATGGCACCCCCCCAAAAAATTGGGGGGAAATGGCGATCGTGCCGATTGCAGAACCGTTCACGGGCTGGATCCAGAGCGCAATTGGGCCTGATCTGGCCCACAGGCCTTAGTTTGCTGACCCCTGATCTTAAGCATAGCTACCAAGTTCAACTTAATCCAATGGATTTGTTTCCAAGCAAGTCTGCTTAAATCTACTGCATTGTCCTAGTCATTTGTTTTTAAAGGACAACACATTCTGAAAGCAGTATGTAGCAGAAATATACCCCATATTTGTATCTCCGCAAAAAAAACACGGGGGTACGAGAAAAGAGAGGCTGGCCAGGAACAATGCAGGATTAGGAACAACAACTAATCAAGTAATGTATAAAATAATAAAGTAATGTGTGTAGGTGATCAACTACTTTAAAAAATAAGCATACATCCCTATACCATTGTGCTACTTTACAACACGTAGCTGGAAATATCACATTGTGCATTATTAGTCAAGCAAAATATGCAGGGATGACATCAGGATTTGAGGCAAGTTATAAAACAAATTACAGAGAGGGAGAGCACAACATACAGCTGTTCTCTTAATGGGATGTGCAGACAGAGAGACAGACTGGGATGATTTTGGGGGAGTGCAGTGGGGGGAGCCCCGTTCTGCTAGCAGGAGCCTTTGCACTGGCTCCCACTTGTGGAACTCCTTAGTTGCATGTGGCTCATTGTACCTTGAATGCATGTTTGCTTGTTTTTAATAGTGACTGTGAGCAAGCTTGAGCAGCACTGGGACTGCAGCAGGTGGGGAGGCATGGTTTAACCCGGCCTTTCCCTACCTTGGGTCCCCATATGTTGTTGAACTACAACTCCCATCATCCCTGCCCATGCATGAGCAGGGGTGATGGGAGTTGTAGTCCAACCCAAACCCTTCCCTTGCTATGGTCCTGATGTAAATCTCCCCTCAAGCTGCTACTTGGGACTAATGGCAGCACCAATGGGAGCATCCTTTCTGATGCAAATAGCAGCTGGAGAAGTTGTTCACCTGGACCATGGCAGCAGGAAAATAATTAAACTCTCCCTGTCTACCTTCTGCAGTCCCTATGGTGCTCAGGCTTCCCTGCAGCTGCTACTAACATTTTTAAACACACACACAAACACACACACACAAACACAATATTTTGTGTGTGACCTTACTACATTTGTTGTAATATGTGGTGTCATTAATAGTGTCAAAGATGAGGCATAATTGATAATAAGCACTCTAGAAACTAAGGAAGGAATGGCGCCAGATAACAGAACAGCAGAGAAAGCTGTTCTCTGGTAGTAAATGCCTTTATACTGTCAGCAGGCACGCAAATATCCAAGTATTTATCTGCTAATGGGAGAGAGGGAGGAAAAGAAAGAAGGACCATAGATTTTGCACAAGCACAACATGCTATGCTACTGTAACTATTACATTCTGTGTTTAGACAAGTTATTACCATTAAAAGTAGGATTTGTGTGGAGGAGGGAAGAATCCCAGTGGAGATGTCTTGATCATGATGTCCTAACTTAGGCTTCTTAACCATGCATAAATGGGATTTACAGTGCCTCTATGCATCATTGATGCAATGGCTGCCCTGGAAATTAAGACTCAGCTTTATATTCCAGGGAGCATCTCACTCAGTGTGAGACTGTGACATCTAGTTCTCTGTTTACCCCTAAGGCTGGTATGGCATTAACTTCAAGTTCTGACAATGGAAAGAAAGAAAGAGTGCCGGGGGGGGGGGGGGGGAGAGAGAGAAGGAAGAGAGAGAAGTGAAAGAGAGACGGACGGACGGAAGGAAGGAAGGAAGGAAGGAAGGAAGGAAGGAAGGAAAAAGAAAAGCTGAGCCTCTGTTGCCCAGATAACTCCTGCAAGTTTGGAGCTAAGTGATGCTCTTAGTGTTCCTATTCAGCCCTCTCACACAGCCCTCCTGAGATGCTTTTCTTGCCCAGCCTGCTTACAAATAAATTCTGGCTCTAACAAATCAATTATTCTGGTTTAATAAACAATGGTTTTCTTAAATTTCCCCCCTCCTAACTTCTTCCTGAATTTATCTAAAATGTGGCATCCATTTTTAATAATATGTTTATTACAACTTTATTCAGTGCCTAATTGTCATTTGATCTGAAGCTACCAGTTATAATTGTATTAAACTTATAAGGATGAGCCATACGTTATAAAGCCAAGTCAGCTGAACGTTAAGTCAACAGGGTACAGTGAGGGTCTAAATGGGGAGAGCTCAATAGTGAAGGACTTCCATATGAACCACTGAAATCTCTCTCTCTCTCTCTCTCTCTCTGTGTGTGTGTGTGTGTGTGTGTGTGTCCATCCACACCAAACATGTCAGAGAGTCCCCTTATCCATATAAATGGGTGCCTGCAGTGGGGGCTTTGTGCTTCCTGCTTTAAACAGCAGCTCTTCTGTGATGCATTTGAGAACTGTCTGAGATAGTCACCAAGTTTCAGCAGCAATTCTATAACTGGCATGCATGGAGCTCCTGTTTTGAATAACCCTGCAACCTTTGGACCAGAGCTAATATGTGCAAAAGGTCTTTAAAGCATTAAATGTGCAGATGAGGGAGCCAGGGATAGGTGGGTTACTTGGCATGAGTGTAGCCCAGGTGTGTGCAGGTGAGGGCAGCTGCCTCCCCTAAATCAAGTAAATAAATAAAAATACTTAACTCACTGACCAATTGCGTCACAGATAACTTGGTTCTGCCCCACCCAACATAATGCTTGCCCCCCCCCTAATAAATCCTGGCTACGTCCATGTTACTTGGCTATTTTATTTCTCTTCCTTACTGACAGAGGATAGAGATTTGGGCCTCATAGGCACACATTTAGTTTACGACATTAGAAACGCTCCGGCCTCTTTCCCTGCCCTGCGGAATGAGCGAGCCCTCATGAAGATCGAAAGGTCGAAACCTCCTGCAAAGCTGTTACATAACATCTCCCTTCTCCCTTCTGCAGAGAGGCAGGGCTCAGCCAGCCTTCCACCTCTGCAGCAGCGGTATGTAAAATTACCTGATAGAGAGGCGTGCAGATGCTATCAATCCACTCCAGCTGCAATCGAGGCAGTTCATCTTTCCTGTTCCGATCAAAAATGGCCTGAATTGAAAGAGCGGGAGGGAATGTGAGGTTGAGAGTGGAGGGATATGTCATGGTTTATTACTCTGCAGTATTTTACAGATGTTGCTTCATATCCCAACGCTTTGGATCCAGGATCAAATTGGTACAAACTGAATGCTTTTGAAAACCATAATCAATCTATATGAACACTTTCCTATCTTTTGTCTACGATGAAAAACAAACCATTTATTCTCTGGCCCTGTTTACAGCATATGTAAGTTTAATTTATTTGACTGTTATGCCATGTAATTCCTTAACATCAAACAAATCTACCATATTGTTGGCAGCATTCATGTTGCAGGTGGAAGAGAGGAGGAGGAGGGCAATGATAAAGACATGCAACTACCCCCCCCCCCAACTTCTCTTCTTTCTCTTGGGAGGAAAATGTGCACTGCAAGTCTATACATGTCACTGAATTCAAGGGGCATTGCTTCCAGTTAGAGATGGGGGAGAAATTCCGTTTGGTTCACTACCTAGGTAATTCTCACTTTCTGGAATACTACACAGCTATCCTTCACAATTCACACTCCTCCAAATTTTGCAGTGCACTTTTCCAGGCAAAAAGAGCATTTATTATGGGAAATGGTGCATTAAAATGCACATAAATAGTGAAAAGAACATGTAAATATCCATTTTATTATGGGAAATGGCATGCAAAAATCTGTATATTAGGAAAAATGCTGATGAATTTTCATTAGGACTTTAAAAAAAGCAAAGGAGAACTAAACTTAAAGATTGGAAAAATGAGAAACCGAGAGAAACTGAAATTGAGAGGTCCATCAGTACTCCCAGGTAAGTGAGTTTAGGACTGAAGCCTTAGTGAATGATCAGTATGGGCTGCATTTCTCAAGAAAATGTGTCATTATGGGACAGAGAATCTATTTAGAAAACTGAAACTGTTTCCTCTTCCTTTGTTTTATTCACTGGGAATGTTTCTCCTAGGCCCAGTAGCACGCACCTTAGAGACCAACTAAGTTTGTCATTGGTATGAGCTTTCATGTGCATGCACACTTCTTCAGATGCCAATTTTTTGTAAGGGATCCCATTTATTATGCAGCTCAACTCAGCTGTCTCTCAAGACCCAAGAAAAGTACTAATTAATCAATTAATTTTTTTACACTCTGTGGTTTTAATTGCTATATACTTGTGTGTCTTTTCACATTTGTATTTTAACATCAACAACACAGCAACAAAAACAAATTTCTTACAGTATGTTCTCATTTTTACAATGAACTCTAAAATGAGTGATGAACTTACAGAAGGAGTGAGTTTGAGCTCAGATCTCTCTCTGTCTCCTTGTTCAAAGAACTCACTTGTTACCAGTTCGGCAACCTAAAACAAATAGGAAATAATCAGTTAGGATTTCCTATACTATTTGTTAACAAATTTCCTGAGTGAAACCCAGAAGAACATGCCAAATTTTAAATATATGGTTGTCTGCAGCCTTTGCTGACTCAGAGCTGAAGTATTTTAATACAGTGGTACCTTGGTTCTCGAACAGCTTAGTTGACAAACAAATCGGCTCCTGGACGCCGCAAACCCGGAAGTAAGTGTTTCGGTTTTGCAAACATTTTTCGGAAGCCAAACATCTGACGTGGCATCTGCTTGAGTGCAGGAAGCTCCTGCAGCCAATCGGAAGCTGCACCTTGCTTTTTGAATGGTTTCAGGAGTCGAATGGACTTCTGGAACAGATTCAGTTTGAGAATCAAGGTACCACTGTAGTTTAAAAGCTACTCATCATTAACCAATAAGTACCAACAGAATAGGCACCCAAATAATTTTAAGGTTGTTGGGATTATATACCAGGTACAGAGGTTTTGGGTGGAACTGGCACACCCATGTACCAGGGGAATCTGGCTGTTAACTCTAGCTTCTCTGCTTGTTGCTTCAACTCTGTACATTTCTGATCCATTTAACTTCTGAAATACAGGTTTCACTTCTGTCTTCTGCTCTGAACCACTTAACACTACAATTTGCATGGATTTAACAGACTGGAGCTAGTCTTCCTTAACTGCATTTGGAGAATGATAATTGAAACAGGAATGCAAAAATTGGTACTACTTACAGGTGCCGCGTAATACCCATTCTGCATTTTTAAGAACCTGTGTGGCAGCACCTGAACTTGGGAACTCCCTGCCCATTGAGATCAAGAAGGCACTTTCACTGTACTGTACTGTACTCTTTTCGGTGCCTGCTAAAAATGTTAAGACAAACCTACCCAGGTGCTTAGAAGGTTGAGGCAATTTTAATCTGTTTTAGTATCTGAACTACTTTTGTAGGTTTTAAAGAATGGTTGTGAATTTCTTGATTTTATTTTATCTTTTTGTAAACCGCTTTGAGGTGTCTTTGGTGTGTGTGTTTTTAACAATCAAGCAGCGTATAAATTTTATGGGATAAAATAAATAAACGGCACCAAGCTCTAACTGGATAAATAAATGTCATTTTGAAAACATGTGTTCATAACCTGGTGGTGGCTGAATATAAGCTTAGCCACAGAACTCAAAACAAAGTGTTTCCTTTTTCTACCACTGCCATGTGATGTATGCATGGAGTCACTTCACAGATAAGCCCCTCACGAAACTTCCCCCCCCCCGAGGGCTGGGTGTTTTGGGGGAATCATAGCTAAGTGGGAGAGCACGTTCTTTCCATGCAAAAGTTCCCAGATTCAACCCCCAGGATCTTCAGGCAGAACTAGTTAAAACTGCTCTCTGAAATCCTGGAAAGCTGTTGCCAGTCAGAGCAGGCAAATGGAGCTTGCCACCTTTGCAAAAGAAGCTTCCTCAAATATTTAATTGGGGGGGGGGGCAAAGGCCCCTAGGCCCCTAGGAGTTGGCTGCTATGCCTAGGACAATTCAAGAAAGCAAAATATTTTTTTTTCTTGTTTTCCTCCTCTAAAAACTAGGTGTGTCCTATGGTCAGGTGCGTTCTATGGAGTGAAAAATACGGTGTGTGTGTGTGTGCATGTATATATATATATATATATATATATATATATATATATATATGTGTGTGTGTGTGTGTGTGTGTGTGTGTGTGTGTGTGTGTGTATAATATTCTACTTCAGAGTCAGCTACATATATCTTGGTTGTACACGAACATCTAATTACAAGAAGAGATTAAGAATGTTTCAACACTTTTGTAATGTTTTATCTACTTCATTGATTTAATTTGCCTTCAGAAAGGGTTAGGTTATAAATCTAATTGAAATAAAGCTAAGGATACATATGAGTAACTTCTGGAAATATGCAATGTTCTTCTGCAAAGTTAATCCTAATTGGGATTTTCAGGTGGTGTTTCTACAACAATATGCTTTTAAAAAAACAAAAAACAAAACCCGAATGTAGTATCATTTTCTAAAAATCTAGGGATGCAGACAGCAAGGGATGTTGGCCCCTTGGCTATTGATGTTCTCTCTGTTCCTAATGTGTGCACAATTGCACACTATGTGTTGAAAATTGTATTGGAGATCATATACTATCTGAAATGGCGAGTAGCATAATTTAATGGTTTTCTAGCTTATACGATCAGTACTATCCGAAGCCATCATCCTATGGAGAACACATTGCCTAATGGTCAGCTTTCAGGCCTTCCCCCTTGCCAGGTGCCCCCCCTTTTCCAACATGTGGGCTGAGTACATACACCATACATTTAAATCACATTTCTGGAAACTGTAGTTTATCCCTTACAGAGCTACAATTCCCAGCACCCTAAACACACTACTCAGGATGCTTTGAATGTACAACACATATGGAGCTAAATCTTGATTATAAGAATGTCAACGTTAATGAGAAATGAAGTACAGTAAATACAATCCTGGAAAGTGGGTATTTGAAAATGGGTTCTTTTTCAAAGACATCGGGTATTATTCAATGAAGTTTTACTAATAATCAACGCACTGAAATTAATGCACATGACTACAATAAGTTAGGTCAATTAATTGCAATGGGTGTACTCTGAGTTAAATGTCACTCAATGCTATATTCTGGAGAGAGAGAACACGACACTCCTGGGCAGGCAGTAGGTATTTCTCCTCTGTGATATCAACCATTTGACATTAATATCAATAAGCTATATATCAATGAGGATTTTAGATGGCATGGATTAAATTACAAGTCTCTTTTAGAGTTGGAAGCTAATCAAATTATAAAGATGAGTGAGGGGATGCCCTGCAAATGAATACATGGAACCTTTTACAAACGTTTGTTCAGGCCCAAATGTTCTTTTTAAATCTATTTTTATATTTAAAAATATTAAAAAATATTGCCAACTGTGTGCAAAGCTTTCTAGGTATCTATTTCCCCAAACAGTCGAGTTTTGAAGCTCTCCTCCAATGATCCACACTTAGCATTTTGCCTTCAACATTTTGTGGTAAGAAGGTGGTTCAGGAGTTGTCGAACAAAATAGGAAAACGTCCCCTCTTACATTCCTGTGATTTTATATGCAGTGGAAGAGTTAATCTTGTGGCTCTGATGATGGAATCAGAGGTGTTCTTCAGACACCTTAGAAAGACTCAGTGCTATCAAATAAACATGAACAACGAAAACATTGGGCAACAGGACCATGCCCAGCAGAAAATCTGTGTTATTTTAAAACACAGCAATGCTGCTGCAAATTGATTGCATATTTGGCCCCTTCTATGTCAGGTTCCTGGGAAAACAGTTGCATCAGTACCTCCTCTTCCTTGCCCTGCTATTAATCATGACTTGCCTGTCTTGAAATCTCCCACGGTTTGGTCGCAGCTCCAAGGTCACAGGCTGTCATTAGCATTGATCTGAAAAACAGAAATGAACAATACAAGATGAACAAACCTTTTGTTGCTTTCCTAAACAAATGTGCCTCGGCTACATAACTTGTTTTAAACACAGAATTAGCAACTTTTTCCCTTAGAGAAGGGACAGCACATCTCTGAATCTCAAGAGTCAGCGCCGTTTTTAATGCCATTAGATATAGCAGAGCTAATGCATTATAGATCATCAGATAATGAATTTTCAATGCTATCCATTGAGTGCTACAAAAGAAACATGTATCACCACGGACTAACTACTAATTTTGCTGCACTTTGACTAATAAAGTAATATTTATAATATACAGGGCAGCTGGGGTTCTGCCATGATGTAAGAAAAGGAGTTATTACACAATAAATACAGATTGGGCTAATCTATTTGCCTACTTATAAGTGACTACCGTGGTAAGAGAAAAGCTATAACCATGAGAGGCATTCCAGACACTGTTTAAGCAGTTTCTACGGTTCATCTGCAATAAAAACCCCAAGATTTACAGTAAGGACTACACTGTTTCACTGTAGTTTAATACCTGGCTACAATTATGTTTTATAAGTGTTGGGAGAAAGGAACTATTCAGCTGGAGAAAGCATTTATGTACAGGACATGATGCAGATAAAACTATGAGGAAGCTCAAATGAAGAACAAGGACAGTGGAAATAAAAGATGTGGCATATATACTGCCCCGGCTCTAAAATTGGGAATGAGTGAAATGATATGGAAAAACAGGAAACGACCCATGCCTCCACTAAAACACAAGGATCATTCCCATCACATGAATAGCTCCATTCATAAATGGCATGTGTGCCTACAGGAGAAAGCTCCCGGGATGTTTCCTTGCTCTTTCACAAAAGTTTCTTGGTGGATGTAGAGGTTGTGGTGAACTCTGCAAAGGATGCCCTTGGGAGTGGTGGGTCTGATGGGGCGGATGTAGAGAGCAGAGATGTGTGCACGGTGGGAGGAGGGGGGGCATGTGTGTGCACCAGGCACTGTGGGCGGCACAAGACCTGCCTGAGACAACAGCTACACATAACACTAGAGAACATCAGGGCTGTCCTTTCAGCTATACAGTGGTACCTCCGGTTGCGGACGGGATCCATTCCGGAGCTTCGGTCGGATGCTGAGGTTTCAGCAACTGGAGGGACTGTTTCTGCGCATGCACATGTGGCGGTAGAGCGCTTTTGCGCATGTGAAACCCAGAAAAATACTTCCGGGTTTGCCGCATACATATCCTGAAGGATACGTAACCGGAGGTGAACATAAGTACGGTAGAGGTATCACTGTACAAAGGACTTGACACACAGAGGGGGGGTTGACAGAAAAAATGGGTGGCCCACTCGCTGATGCCTCTGGCAGTGCTCATCCCTTCCCACAGGGTACCCCGGAGTGAATGGAATCCTCTACTAAAAAAACCCAGGTTGCCCACCTGCAGCTTTGCTAAATGTTAATTGTCGATACCTGTAACAAAAGAGCTGCTTCGCATGGCAGCAATTTTGGGCAACAACTAGATGGGCAAGGAAGGAATGCTTAACCCATCTGCCTCCCACCCCCCTTTTTACTGCAGCTCCCCACCTATGCCACTGCCCGCCCCCACCACCCCATGGAGTGCAGCTTTGTGAAGGTAAAGTATGTTTCTAGAATGCTATGGGGGTGGAATGAGAGGGAACTGCAGCAGAAAAACAAGGGGTGGGAAAATATTAAGGTGCCCACTCTACTCTGCTGCTGGAAAGGGGCAAATCGGCAAATCCTGGTTTCTCTCAGTTTCTCATTTTTCCAATCTTCTTCTTAACACCATTTTGATTATTTTTTTAAAAAGTTTTCATGGCTTTACCAGCATTTTTGTGAGAATTTATCTTAATATAACGTTTTAATGTAACTTTCCCTAATATAATGCAGTTTTGCAATGCCATTTTCCCTAACACAACACATTTTGATGTGTTATTTTCACCAATATATGCATTTATGGATACTTAGCATATGAATTTTAGCACACATTACTTGGGCTGCAGAACTGTGTTGCAAAATTCACTGGAGTGCGAATTTTCAAGGATAGCTGTGATTCAGTTTGCATATTGCTTCAAGACATACACATTTCTGTAAATGTCTCTTTAAAGGTGAAATGAAATGAATTTCTCCTGCTGCTACTCAACTTAAAAAGCTGTCACCCTGAGGCAGCTTTTCTGCAACAAAAGTGGCCATGGACCAACATCTTGGGCAGGCCCTAGTTTGATTTCCAAGAGCTTGTTAATGTTATGCTGCTATATGGTATACATATTCGTAATGTTCTGGTTGCTCTTCCCAGGATAAGTCTGTCGTATGACATAGTCATTCTGTGGGCTGAGGAATGCATCATATTTACCAGGGAGAATCATTCTGCAGCAGACAGTAAATAGTTGAATTTTCATTGACTTTTGAATGGGAGAAACCAAACCGCATGCAAGGTAAGTGGCAGACCTCCCCGGCTCCAGCTAAGGATCTTATAAATGTGAGAGCAGTGTGTGAGAGGGAGCAATAGAAGCAGGTTTTGCTTCAGTAAGACAGATAAATTTCAGCCTGAGAAAGATGGAGAGTAAGTAAGCTTCAAGCCAAAAGAAGAAGAAATTGTGGTTGTTGGTTTCCTTACTGGGCATCTGACACAAGGCAGTAGATTTGCTGCTTTTAGGGTTGCTATGCTTTCTGCCGCTACCTATATCTGATTTGTATATTCGTAAATAAACCCAAATATTGCAAAAATGTCACAAGCCTGCTGTCATCTATCTTTCCAAAGGAAACCAAACTGAGTAGGCACAGTCCCTGGAAAATCTAATCACTCAGAAGAGGAAAGCATAACAGTACTTGTACAAAAATTGTGCACCACAGTAATCATGGAAATCATATTAAGAGTCTCCACACTCTTGCCCAGGGCCGCTAGGGACATCTGGCAGAGGTTAAAGACTCCGTGTGATGACAGCAATCTCCATGGTGATTTAAGCATTACATCCTGGCGAGGGATCGCTAGTCTTGGAGAGACCCTTTTGGCCAATAGCTGTGCAGATCCCAAGCCAGGAAGCAGTGTTGCTGGCTAGCTCTGAACTTCCAGATGCCTGTAAAGAATATGGTCCTCCGTTGCTGCAGATAGTCTAGTTTCCCAAAACAATCTTGTTAAACAAATGTGCTGCATACCCAACCCCAGAGGCCTCACTTACCGAAATATCTCCCGCTGGCTCTTAACATTCCAGTTGTAGTCACCTTTGTTGACAAGTTCAAAAAACTCAGTCCTCCTCCTACAGCAAAATGTATCAGTGGGAGGAAACAAGAACATTTATAAGACTTTGTTGTAATGCTTTCAATGGAATTTTGTGTGAGAACATTGTGCTTCACAGTAAGGTTCTTCAGAAACCACTGAATTGGCCCTCTCCTCTTATTCCCATCAATACAGGTAGCAAAAGACCTGGGGAAAAGCTTTCCTCTGCTCCAGCATATTTTTAAAAATTGTACAATCATTGTACAATCATACAGCTTAGTTCTCGAACGTTTTCGCTCCAAACGCCACAAACCTGGAAGTGACTGTTGTGGTTTGTGAACTATTTTTGGAAGCTGAACGGCCAGTGGGGCTTCCAATTGGCTGCAGAAGCTTCCTGCAGCAAATCATAAGCCGCGCTTTGGTTTCCAAACATTTTGGAAGTCAAACTGACTTCTGGAACAGATTCTGTTCGACTTCCAAGGTACAACTGTAGTTGCAGGATGAGTTCTTACAGCAGTTCATCAATGTCATAGTCTCCTGACTGTACACTAGCAGCAAGGATATAATTATGGAAAATTATTACTCTAAAGAATGAAGTATATTTAATAAATATTCATGTTTTAGAAATATATGAAGTTGCCCAACTTTCCAAAGTGATATAATCTTCCCTGGCCCTTAGTCAAGTGCTATACGATCATGGACAATCAGAGCCCTGCCCAGCTATAAATCTCACTGAATGGTGTTGGGCCACAAAGGGTTGATGAGGATAAAACAGCATAGCCCTATGTGTGTGTCTCTCACTGAGCTTCTTGGACAGAGGGTGGGATACAAAGGAAATGATAAATAAGTATATAATTATGAAAATACTTGGCATGTTGGCTTCTCGCAATGAGGGAACCGCCAGAAAGCCCTTGGCACTGGACCTCAGTGTCTGGGCAGAACGATGGGGGTGGAGACGCTCCTTTAGGTATACTGGACTGAGGCCATTTAGGGCTTTAAAGGTCAGAACCAACACTTGGAATTGTGCTCGGAAACATACTGGGAGCCAATGTAGATCTTTCAAGACCAGTGTTATGCGGTCTCGGCGGCCGCTCCCAGTCACCAGTCTAGCTGCCTCATTCTGGATTAGTTGTAGTTTCCTTCAAAGGTAGCTTCACGTAGAGCGCATTGCAGTAGTCCAAGCGGGAGATAACTAGAGCATGCACCACTCTGGCGAGACAGTCCGCAGGCAGGTAGGGTCTCATCCTGCGTACCAGATGGAGCTGATAGACAGCTGCCTGGGACACAGAATTGACCTGCGCCTCCATGGACAGCTGTGAGTCCAAAATGACTCCCAGGCTGCGCACCTGGTTCTTCAGGGGCACAGTTATCCCATTCAGGATCAGGGATGACTTTTGGACATCACAATGTGTTAAGCCATGTAACTAACTGAAAGACCGTATCACAGACAGGATCTGAAATCTTGATATTCCATTAACTGTGCTTGACGTAGGGTCTTATCACGTTTGGAATAGTTTGGCTGCCACTATCTCATGCTGCTCGCAATTATGGCTTACAATTTCCACCCTTATGTCTATAATGGTGGTTATACATACACCAAAATGGGGTTGGTGCCACCAGTATGGTCCATTACAAAATGCAAATGAAAGGAGACAAAAGAACAATATGTGGTTTTTTAAAAAATTATTGAACTTTCTGTTTATTTAATATAGTCTGCTAATGAAGACTCAAGTAATATTTTTCCCCTTGCACATTTTTCTTTGTACATCCTATCAAAAGTTCATCCTGTTCATTTCTCTCATGCAGATTCATGGCATGATGGTCTTAACAGCCCCTCTGGGAATGAGCACTGCAGTGATGACAATTTTAACAGCCCAGACTAGCTGGGCACATAGGCTTTAAATCAATCTTATCCATAGCTGTTCCCATGCAACGCCGCATTGCGTCAGCGCTGCACAAGGTGTTTTTGAGAGTGGCTCCTTGTTTTATTCAACTAAAAAGAAGAAGGCTGCAACTTTAAACACATTCTTCACAAGTACCACATTTGAAAATCCAATTTCCCTCATTGTTCAGCATCCCTTGAGCAATGTGCAACAAATTAAAAGAGTAAATAATATCTTCAGCTGCGATCAAAACATTACCTTCCTGCACCCATCTTAAACAATTCTCGTCCTTTTACATCATAAAGGTAAGACAGGTTTCACAAGCATTAGCTTTAGCTAGGGGTGTGGCAGAACACTTGATGCCTTTATAGCACCTTTCTTGCGCCTGAATCTCAAAGAAACGAATGAAGAAAACCATCATCAAAGGGGGATTTTAGTATTGCAGCAGCTGGGCTCCTGAATTAGATTGCACCACTCACCGCTGGCCACATCCAGATTTATTCATTTCAACCATTTATATACTGCTCGACACCTTAGTCTCCAAGCAGTAAGGTTAAAAAGATACACTAAAGATAAAATCAGTTAAAATGAAACTTGCTTTAAAATGCTTGATGAAATTAATCATCATCATCATCATCATCATCATCATCATCATCATCATCATCATCATCTCTTCACTAGGTGCCGGACGTTCAACAGATCATCCTGCTTCCCACAGCGAGTGAACACCAAGCAGATGCCTCTGGAAAGCCCACAAGCAGGGTTTGTAGGGAAATTACCCTTTGCCACTGTCGGCTCTCTAGGAGCTGATAATCAGTGCCACGGCATCTCTGAATCAGTGTTAGAAGCTCAGATCTATTAAGCTCGGCACCAAACAGCTCCTTGAACCAGGGTTACAGTCACCAAAACGGAATGCCTAGCTGCCATTTTTGGGCCAGGCAGCTCAAAAGTCGCATTTTTCAATACAGTGGTACCTCTACTTACAAATGACTCGACTTACGAATGAAGCTCCGTCCGCCATCTTGGATGCTGCTTAGATAGGATTTTTTCTACTTACGAATTTTTAAATAGGGTTGCTTCGACTTACAAATTCTTTCTCCCAATGCATTCCTATGGGATTCGACTTACAATTTTTTTAGACTTACGAATGTGTGTTCGGAACGCATTAAATTCGTAAGTAGAGGTACCACTGCACCACTTTTTGGTTCCTGAAATTCATTCCAATTTTGCAGATAAAATATAATGGATAGAATTCTACAGGATGTGTTGCTAGTGTGTGCAAACAGTCAAGATCCAAGGATCCTCAGGAAACGCACCTCCAGGTGGTGGAGAAGTCAGGTGCCATCCTGGCACCTGGGCACCTTCACTTGGTCGCAAGTGACCAACAGCCAGGTGCAAAATGCACCTGCCGAATTTTCGAACGCTGCACTGAATATGGGGGATTCGTTTAGCTGACGTGCCTAATAGCTTACCGATAGACCTGTCCTTGAATTTGTCGAGTGCCCCCCTTTTAAAGTCATCTAAACTTGTGGCCATCACTAAGCCTGATTCACACCACGTGAACGTCACCTTGCAGCATAGCTGCCAAGTCTCCCGTATTCCCCGGGAACCCCCCGTTTTTCCAGCTGTCCCCAGCCGAAAAAACAGATTTTTTTGTTTTCCCCCGGTTTATTCTGGCGCGGTGGCCATTTTGGAACTGGGCGGAGCATGCTCAGAAGCGACTTTTGATGCTGCTTTGCCCAGTTCCAAAATGGCTGCAGTGCGACTTCTGGTGCGGCGGCCATTTTGGAACAGGGCAGAGCAGCATCAAAAGTCGCTTCTGAGCATGCTCCGCCCATTTCCAAAATGGCGGCAGCGCTACTTCCGGTCTGCTACTTCCGGTCCAGTCCCTTATTTCTCAGGCCGGAACTTGGCAGGTATGCCTTGCAGCCCCCAGCTACAAGTTCTGTTTCTTTTCCTGTGTCTTTTAACAACATGCACGGCAGGCCGAAATTCAGCAGCTGAACATTTTCTCAGCAAGGAGATACTGTACTGGGAAAAGCTTCACCCAGGCCCAGTATCAGTATGTAACATCTTTAACAGCCGCTGAGGCTGTGGTACTCCACTGCTGACACCTGCCCTTACATTTTTCTGCTGGCAGGCAGGTCTCTCTAATCGGTGCCAGATACCAACCATTTGCATTCCCCACAATGCCCCTCACACAGCATGGTGCTGCCTTGAGCTAATTTAGCTTCTGCCGTTTTTCCTGCTACCAACGCCCTCAGAACTGAAACTACCAAATACAACAAGAGCACCGCCACCCCCCCAACCAAAAAAAACCAGCCACAACTGAATCTGTTAACTGTTATCTGTTGAAAAAGTAGGTGTCAGGAGATATGCAAGTTCTGTGGTATTTGATCTGTGATGGCAGTTTCACCCATACATTGCACAAGGGGCATGTAGGTCTTGCCCCCAAAGCAACATTCCTATTAAGGGTACTTTCTGATAGGATTCCTTTGTTGTCTACCTACAGGAGCATAAGACTAAATCCATTTATTCCAATGAGTCTACTCCAAGCATGACTAATGTTGGGTATCACCCAATTTTATGTTTGGACAAAATCACATCCAGTGAGACCACCCAGTCTTCTGATCTAGGGATGCGACTCTGTTCAAACACATTGGCCAATATCCAACCTGAGTCACACCTGCAGTGCAACCAAGTTTACTTATACCCATTTATTTTAGTGGGTCTACTCTGCCTATGACATAGCTGGATATTACCCACTGATGCCAATCTACAAATTCAGATTAAAAAATCCTGTGGGATTGGTTCCATTCTTAAGAGTAGACCCACTGAAATCAATGGGGCTTAAATTGAGTAATGGTTAACTTGAGTCCCCATTTATTTCAGTGGGTACCCTCTAAACATGCGTTATAGCTTTTATGGAGCCGTGCAACTTCATTACAGAGATGGGAAATTACAAGCTTAGAAGATCCCCATTTAAAAAAAGCAGAAAACAAACCCACATGAAAAAGAGAAAGAAGAAAAGTTATGTCCTTTCAATGAATTCTTCCATAAACAATGAAGTGGTTTTGTTTTAACTTTATAAATGAAAGTTTATTGTACATTTAAACAACAGAAAGCAGTTGCACATAACATACTGAAAACTTTCAGAAGACTAAAATTCACAAGCGCTAGAGTAAATACCTCAAATGATAATTAAATAGTAACTGCTAGTAATATGTGCCACATGCCCTCACTGGTATTTAAAAGGTCGTTAGGGACTGTAGCTCTTTCGGATTTCCATTTGTCAAATTCAGAAAATGCCAATACCTACTCAAAATAGAGAGTGAGGTCTGTTGCCAATATTGACTTCTTCAGAAGCTGCATAAGGTCACTGTAATCCTTGGAGGACAAGTTAGCAAAGATGTTGTGACCCTATAATGAAAGAGATAGCAAAGCTAAATAGCTTAGAATCAATAGACTGTTTTTGAAAGGTTTTCCAATAGCTCTGCAATGTGTGTCATTATTACAGCAAATCTCTCTTTTTATTATGCATACTGATATCATGACAAAAATATTTTCATTGGCCACTTCAATTAAGATCTTTCTGCCAGACTGAAATTATGAGCAATTAAAAAAAAGGATTATGCACGTAAATGTAATATATGTAACTGATGAACGACATACCTCTTTTTTTCTTTCTTTTTGCAAATGCCTTTGAAACTGTCTACAGGCGACAACAGATTGCTGTTAGGCTGTTGGCCCAATGCTAAAGATGTGTAAAGGTAAAGGTACCATTAGGTCCAGCCGCGGATGACTCGGGGGTTGTGGAGCTCATCTCGCTTTACTGGCCGAAGGAGCCGGTGTTTGTCTGCAGACAGCTTCTGGGTCATGTGGCCAGCATGACTAAGCCACTTCTGGCGAACCAGAGCAGCGCACTGAAATGCCGTTTACCTTCCCGCCAGAGCGGTACCTATTTATCTACTTGCGCTTGACATGCTTTCGAACTGCTAGGTGGGCAGGAGCAGGGACCGAACAACGGGAGCTCACCCCGTTGTGGGGATTCGAACTGCCGACCTTCTGATTGGCAAGCCCAAGAGGCTCAGTGGTTTAGACCACAGTGCCACCTGCGTCCCAGATGTGTACATGGACATAATTCCCAGTGGTTTCAGTGGATCTTAGTTTTCCCTCTTAAGTATGCTAGGAATTACACTGCACTTCTATTTCTAGGTTATTCTTCCCCTTTCTGAGGTATATGCGTGTACAGTACTTCTCTTTGCAGGCTTGCAGCTTATGTGTGAAAAGAACAGCCCAGAAATAAACTTCTGGCTCACCTTACCTCTATAAAGAAACTACTTGTGATTAAGAGCCCTAGCTTGCCAATTCAGGGAACATTGTGGGAAAGTTAGCACTACTTCAATGGGCTACCAAGCATATGGAGAAACCGGGGCTCTTGAAACCAAAGGCAATGTCACACACACACACACACACACCCCAGGAAAGGTGACACTGAGCACAAGGAAACCTGAAATCAAGGCACACATTGCTTTCTCACCCAGTTCTTTCTGCAAAACGAATGTAAATGCACATGGGGAGTATTACTGTTTATTTTTTAATCTTTTTAGGATGGACCTGCTTGCTATTGCCAGGGTGTCCTGTGATTTACCAGTAAAGGCAGAATGGTCAAACACTGGCTGAGTTCGCACATATTTCTAAGCCACAGTTAAGGTTAACCATAGCTAGTAAACCACAGTTAATGCTGGCACACCTGGCAGATGATCACTTAAATATTGGTTTATTCCATCCCTCCAATAGAGGAAACACAACCCAGAAGAACCACTCCTCATTTGTGGATTTTGGGCAGTGATGGTGGCTACTTAACGAATGTCAATGAGGAGATCAGGGTTGGGACATAACATTAAGCTATGGTTAATGTAAGTGGCAGAAAAATGATTGTGAAATGCTATTTTTTTGGACAAGGCATTTGATGCTAATACTACCCTGTTTATGAAAGTTTTTAATGTTTGATTTCTGTATTTTAATGTTTTGTTGGAAGCCGCCCAGAGTGGCTGGGGGAACCCAGCCAGATGGGCAGGGTATAAATAATAAATTATTATTATTATTATTATTATTATTATTATTATTATTATTATTTTACATACTCTCTTTTTTAATGGATGCACAGGGGTGAGCTACACCAAAATTCAGTACAGAGAAATATACATGTCTGATAAGATCTGTACGGATCTTACAAATATCCCACTGTTGAGTGCAATCCATTGTGCGGCAACTCAAGACAGGGCCTTCTCTGTGGTGGCGTCCCAGTTGTACAATTCCCTTCCTCAGAGGTGTAACAGTAAGCTCAAAGTTCTGGGAATTGTGGTTTACCCATTACAGAGCTACAATTCTCAGCACACTTAACGAACTACAGTTTCCAAGATTCTTTGGAGGAAATCACATGTTTTAAATGTAAGTATGTATGTGAGCTTCATTTGCTCTTTGTACTGGTTGAGGGAGGTTGATTTGTTAAGGCCAGCTGTAATGGATGGGATGCCTCTCATTTTTATAATATCGTTTGATTTCAACTTGGTTTTAAATTGTTATATCGCATTTTATAGCTTTAATGTACAGGTGTTTATGTTTCTAAGCCACCCAGGGGCAATATTTGATGAACGGTGGTTCATCAAACACACCTCATACTGTGTCAGAAAATGTTTCTAAGCCTCCAAATCTGAAGAGTGGCCAATGCAGAAGGGCAGGCTCTCAACAGAAAGAAGGAACTTGGAAGTCCCAATATATTTATAGAACATTTGGGGCATGACTCTTTGGATCAAGACCAAGGGTATATAAAGATTGGAGCCACTCAAAAGTTATGGCCATCAAAAACAGCTGCTAAGTACAAGCATTAATTATTTCATGCTTGGGTGCGGTGGGGAAAGCTTACAAAGAGAAACCACATCATTACCAACCTTTCTTTATATAAAGCCAACTGATAGTTTAATCTGTAAAACCAACTAGTAAAATGTATATGAGATTGCATCATCCTTAGCATTTCTTTGCTGGCCTTAGCAGAAAAACCATTCACACGGAATTTTATTTTATTTTTACAGTGTCATCTTTAAAAGCCTGTTTAGTGCTGATGAAAGAGGATGTTAGAGAAGAAAAACCTATCAACAGTTTACCACACACACACCACACCACATCATACACACACCAATAGTTTTGTGCTTTTTGACTTGACGGGCTTATTTACTATGAATACTAAGAAGGCTGTAGAAAGATTGTATCATAAACTTAATGCATTAATCAAGATAGAGGCAATGTTAGTCTATATTCTTGGGGGGGGGGTGTATTTATGATGCAGAACATTTCCTAGACTACTGTGGTTCTGACAGTGTAAACAACAAAAGTCAGAATCTTTTCAATCACTTTCCAGGCTGTTTGGATTTGTTGAACTTTTTTGACACAGGGAGCCAATGTTATATATTTAACAGTTTTATAGCCCGCTTTCCAGGCAATGAAGCAGCTTACAAACTATGCAAAAACATAAATAGAATATAATTTAAAATTACACATGCCTTCCCACAAAACCCAATGACATATGTATCAAAGGAATCTGGAGTTGAACTCAGGATCCCTTTTCTACCAGTTTGCAAAGAAAGCGACAAGTAATAGATGCACTGAACTGATAAAAGAAAAGCAGGTTCATTTTAGATACTTATATTTACATAAGGAGAAGAATTTCGGCATTCTGCTGGCTTTGTACCTCACTCTGAAGAATCATGACAGCGTGGTTAAAATGATGGTGCTCCAGAGTAGCAGAAGTCCCGTAGAGCTGAGCCAAGGCAGATCCAATCCTGGAAAAAAATGCAACACACTGATTCTTTCCACATATCATCTAGTCCAAACCCTGGCTCAGTGCAGGATTGGCAACTACAGCATCACTGGCTGATGGTTACTGAACTTCTGCCAAAATACCTGCAGCAAAGGAGAGAAATGCTACTCTGTTTTACCACTCATGAATTCCTCTTTCCAAAAACCCCAGCCATGCTATAGCGAACGGTGAGAGAAGAGGGCATCTCAGCTGCTCCATGGTTTAAATTTCCCACAGCCACCACCCCTACCGGCACTGACTGGACAGTGGGGCCGCCCCTGGCCAGCGCCAACACGAGGGAAGCGTCAATCTCCACCCCCTGCCGGATCTCTGCAGGGCCGCCGGATGCCTGGCCACGACGCTGCCCACCTGAAAAGGTGACCAGACTTCATACCAGGTTGTGTTTTGCTACAGGGGCAGTCAGCTAGACACTATGTCCATTTTAAACCACTGTGCTGATCACCACCATCTTATCCAAAGTTAGCAGACAACAGCAAGGCCTGTTAGCCCAATCTAGGCTCATGTACCTGTACTGAAAATGTTGGAATATAGGCTACAACTCTGATCTTTTGGTGAATGCTCCTCAGACCAGTGGTTTTAAGGAGGAGCAAATACCCAGAGTCCTACACTTTGAAGGGGTGGGGCAAAATCTTGTAGAAAACCCTGCTTGCCTCCTTTCCTACAGTCAGCCTGCCTTGTCTTTAACTCAGCAGCATTGCAAGTCCCTGCCTACAAAAACACAAACCTAAGCCAGATACATCTGTATCAGCAGTACACCAGAACTGACAAGCCATTTTTATACACTTGCTCAGTTCACTTAGGACATGAGGAGGTGTCAGCCGCCATTTTGTTTCAGTAAGAGAGGAAAGGAAAAGATCATCACAATTTCACAGGTATTGCCTCACAGTGAAATCTCTTCAAAGTGGGAAAATATTGTTCTTCAGTCTTTTCTGCTGACTCTGACGAGAAGATAATGGAGGTGGCACCAGAAAATAACTCAGCTGTTTAACAGAATATCTGCTTAAGACAGGGAAATGGTTGAAGCTCTTCTCCCCTGCCTCTTCAAATGCAAACCTCCTTGCCCAAAGAAAACTGCAGGCCACAATCCTATACACACTTGTCTGAGAATCTTCCTTCATATAGTAGGACTTTTGAGAAAGCATGCATGGGATTGCACAATTTCCCCCCTCTCTTCTGATCAGTGGGTTTTATGAAAGAATTTCTCTACACAACAGCAAAAGAAGGATTTGCATCACATCAACCCCCTTCTTTTTTCTTTAGCCAATCAAGATGGCACCATATCAATAGCATTCAGGATCAACAAAGAGAAAAGCTAAGGCAGTAAGAGAATCAGAGACAGGCAAGCAATGAAGGGTTTTAGAGAAATACAGTGGTGCCTTGCTAGACGAAATTAATTCGTTCCACGGGTCTTTTCTTATAGCGAAAAACTGAATTTTTTTTACTTTTTTTGCCCATAGGAACGCATTAATTGAATTTCAATGCATTCCTATGGGAAACCGCGATTCGCTAGACGAATTTTTTCGTAAAACGCATTCGTCTAGCGAAAAATCATTTCGTTAAGCGGAAATTTCGTTAAGCAGGGCATTCGTTAAGCGAGGCACCACTGTACACTGTTGTTGCACAAAAGAAATTGGGGGGGACAGGGGGACGGGACCAGTCCCTGACTCACAAGAACAATATGCAGACACTGGGCTGCCTCATCACTGTGTCACAAGTGTTACCCCAATTTGTGTAGTATTAGCATTATTCTCACTGTACCTGTTGCATCTAGTGATAGGCCATCTTAAAAGTTGAAATTGATTTTTAAAATACACCTGCGCTCTTCTGTGTTCCAAAAACATCTAGTAGGGTTAGCTCTGGTTTCAGCTGAATGTAAGATTGGAAAAGACTTGGATTACAATTACAGTGATTTGATTGAGGGCCCTGCTCCTAGGAAGCCTCAAAAGAGTTCATTTCATTTAAAAGGGTAGTAGACAATTGGCTCTTAAATGATTAATCACTATACTCTCATTTATCAGTGAACTGGCTATCACCAATTCACCATATGTGCCTCCTACCATATCATCTTACCATTTTCTTTTGTGAGGCAGGGGGTTGCATTTGTTTACATAAGAGCATCACATATGGAGCTAATGGCTTGTTTCTTTTTTATTTATGATTTATAGTCATGTTCTTACAGTGTTGTGTTGATGTACTGCCTGAAGTAATATTCTCCACTCCAGTTACAATTAAAAATTGACCACAATAAACATATTATGATACATTTATCCATACTTTCATTGCAGTTTCTTGTATAGAATTAAGTGACATGTTATTATGCCTGACTTGCTTTCAATCCTTTGAGGGGCCTCAAATGACTCTCTTGCCCACGACCCCCAAAATCGTAGGGTCACCTCGGAATGACTTTCCTAAGGTAGCTCCTGTTTGATATACAATAGAAATGCTCTATTGGACCACAGGTGCTTTAAACTGTATACTCTTATTATAATAAATGAAGTTTTCTACATAAAGGAGAGGTATATACATATATGGCACATATATTAAAAGATGCACAAAATATACAGTCATAAATCATATATATCCATGCACTCTTTTAGGGTGGATGCAGCAATTACCTTTGTTTTGTGTAAATATACTATTAATAACATGTAAGCAAAATTTGCAAGGGGCGGCTAGACATACAAAAAGTCTAGTGCCAATTACAACTTCATTCTTAATGTAACCAGCAGCATGTAATATCAAACATGCTACAGTGAAGAAGAAAATAGAATGGCTGGGAAATGTAACACCATCAGCACCATGTATATCTGTTCAAAAGTAACTCACACTGAATTCAATGGGGCTTACTCCCAGGCAAGCATGTACAGGACTGCAGCCTAACAGTGCAATCGCACGCATGTTTACTTTAGAGATGGGGGAATATTTGGTTTGTTGCATTTTAATGCAAACCTATTGAATTCAAAATAAAAAAATTCCTTCCAGCAGCACCTTAAAGACCAACTAAGCTTTTATTTTGGTATGAGCTTTCGTGTGCATGCACACAAAAGCTCATACCAAAATAAAAACTTAGTTGGTCTTTAAAGTGCTGCTGGAAGGATTTTTTTTATTTTTTTTTTGACTACGTCAGACCAACATGGCTACCTACCTGTAACTAGAACTATTTAATTCACACTTCCTGAAGCAATGCACAAAGTGAAAAACAGCTTTCTATTGAAATTCACATGTCTACAAATTTTGCAGTGCATAAACAAAAGTGCATCATATTAAGGAAAATTGCTTGCAAAATGTGTTTATTTTATTAGTGAAAATTGTATAGAAATAGATTAATGCATGCCAGCATTTCACTTCTGGGTGCAGCGTTAAGTGAAAAGATGGGGTTTGTCGTGGTGTGTGTGTGTGTGTTTAAGAAATGAGTATAAGAGATTATGCTAGGAAGGAATGGGGGGTAAGGAGTCTCCTAGGAGCTTATACTATAAAGCTGCCCCATTCTGATATTTAATCACCATGGGGCAGCTGTATTGGGTTGGGTTGGGTTGGGGTGGGGTAGAATGACCAGGAATAATCATCCCCCAGAGAAAACCATGCTGGGATGTATTAACAGAGCAATTTCGGGGAGCTGTGCTGCTGTTTTCAATCACATGCCTCTTGATCTTTCATCACACTGAACCATGACACTTAAAAATAATGTTAAACTTGATTTTAGGAATGAGCGTATGACAATAAATTGTGGAAGTTACAAGTCCTACAGCTGAAGCACTTGACATGCTATGTCATGATGTGCCTTTTGTTTAAACTCTGCAGAAATTTCCACAGTATTATAGGAAGACTGTAAGATCTCTAGACAAGCACAAGGGACAGCAAACAACGAACAATAGCCATTGATTGATGGATTGGTTTCCTCTTTAAGATACCTTTCTTCTTTTCTTTTGAAAAAGCAAATTGTGCATCATCCCCACAGAAAAACGGGACAGGCTAAACAGGGTTTTGTTTTGCTTTTTAAAGCCAAGTTGTCTGCGCAATGATTTATTAATCTATAATCTACCAGGGTATCTTGACAATTCAAAGGCCAGTTCACATGCAACTTTCTCCTTCATGTAGAAACACAAGCATGTACATCTTCACATACCATATATTCCGGCGTATAAGACGACCCCAACTTTTCCAGTTAAAATATAGAGTTTGGGATATACCCGCCGTATAATAAATACAACCTGGCGTATAAGACAACCCCGACTTTTGAGAAGGTTTTCCTGGGTTAAAAAGTAGTCTTATACGCAGGAATATACAGTATTTTTTCTAGGCTCCATCCACTTATGAAAAGGCCCTTAAGCCCGGCCGTGGGGTTGCCATATTTAGAACAGCACAAAAGAGGACACATTTGCCTACTTCTTCATTTAACTATGGATCACTATGATGACTCTACCCATTAAATAAGAGGAAAAAGAAGACATATGGCAACCCTAACTAGTTGCATTTAAACTAGCATTTCACTGCTGAGTAACAGGACTGGGGCAAGACTTTTGCTGCCTGAGAAAGAGAATCAAATTGTGCCCCCCAAATCAATGCACACCGTACCCAAGTGTCATCCCACAAGCACCTCTTCCTCTCCCTGGCAGTAAAAGCTGATCTCTGTTCTTGAAAGCAATGCTGTACCGTATGAGAGGGACAGAAACCTCTTGGAATATTGATGCGCTGAACTTCTTTCACTGAAAGCTTCAGGTTGTATATATGGGTAAATGAACCATGTATCATAATGGCACTACGGTAGTTAAATGTCAAGACCTCTGGAATCACTTGCTCTGCTCAGCAGAGCCTGGGGGCCCCTGTAATGGTATACTGAATACAGTGGTACCTTGGTTCTCAAATGGCTTAGTTGTCGAACAAGTTGGCTCCCGAACGCCGCAAACCCGAAAATAAGTGTCCGATGTGGCTTCCGATTGAGTGCAGGAAGCTCCTGCAGCCAACCGGAAGCTGTGCCAGAAGGGTTAAATTCTGAGTTGGATCTTAATTGTTTTATTAAACCATTACTGTAGTTGTCCTGTATCTTTAAATGTTGTTTGCTTCCATGATTAGAATGAGAGTCACCTGGAGTCAGGATTGGGTTTACTAGACCTTGGGTTTCCTAGTACAGGTAGCAGTGGTTACATAGGCTTATGAGCACTGCTCCTTAGAAGTTCACTTTGTTCGTTGCTGAGGTATGCATTTGTTTTGTTTAATTTAATGGAATTTATTCAATTTTATCATGTTTGTTTTGTAAATAATTTTGGTCATCAGGACTCATGTTCATGCGGGTTCTCGTCCCTGACATTATTATTTTTTTGTAGTTAACGCTGAGGAAGATTAAGTCGAAACAGTGTTATTATCCGCATCACTGTCCTTACGATCACCTTGGCACCAGTTCACGTGTATCGACGTGCATTGACAGGCATTTCAAAGACTGCATTGCCAGATGAACATTATTTCAGTTACTATTAAAGAGACTATAGTACTTGCTTTGTTTATAGAGATTATGATGTTAGGAACCTTATTCTAAATAATACATTGTGGTTTTGCACCATGCTTTGTTGTTATGCTTGATGAATTTATGAATTTATGTATTTTTGCCATTATCATTCATTGGTCTATGTGTTGCCTCTTTTCTCACACTTACCCAAGCAATTGATAGGTAATACCAGCCACCCTTTCTCAACGTGTTGTGCCCTCTACATGTTGGCAAACTACAACTTTGGTCTTGCTGGAGTGAAGTGTCTGGCCTGCCATTGAGCTGGGGTGTGGGCAGCTGATTCAGCTCCAAGTGATCCACCACTTTGAGGATTGAGCTCATTGCCCTGCAAAATGGACTGTGGAGGACATAACGAAGAACCTTCTGACCCATAAACTGGAGTAAGAGCTACAGAGATATTACAAATAAGAGGCATCTCCCCCTGCCTTTTGCAGTAATGTGCTCATATCAGCCCAGAAGGACCCCGTTTCTGAAAGCACCTGTTTCTGTTTTGAATGCAATCAGTTATGTTTCTTTTAATATTGCCTGAAAATCCGCATAGCTGCAAAACAGAACCAAGAAAGACAGATGGGGAATTTTTCTAACGCTCTCCATTATGTAAATGCATGTGGTATTCCAAGAGCGGAACAACCAAATTCTGTGCCATGGTTTTATACAAAGCAGAAATTTACATGGAGCAAGCCAAATCAACAGCATGGTGCCAAAGTGATTTAAAGTTGTTGGGGGGGGGGGGAGAATAGGAAATTATTTCGGTGAATCGTCTCTCTTAAAAGCAAGCATAAAAATACTTTGCTGTGCAAGGAAACTCAAAATCAAGGCTTTCTTCTGCATTCCTCTTCTAATACATGTAAGGAAAACAAAGTATTGAGAATGAAGTAACATACTTTGCTTGAAAGGCGTTGTTGGTTCCTCTGTGGTCAAGGTCATGGCACAAACATCCTACAATCAACGCTAAAATTTCAATTTCTGTCAGAATCTCCTGAAATCCTGCTGTCTGAAAACAGGGAAAACAATATTGATGGTGTCAGTAACTTCAGTCATCCATGATGCTGCTAAAAATTAAAACTGGTACATAATAATAATAATAATAATAATAATAATAATAATAATAATAATAATAATAATAATAAATTTTATGTGTACCCCGCCCTCCCCAGCCAAGACCGGGCTCAGGGCGGCTAACACCAGATATAAAATGATTAATTAAAATACAGCTTCGAAACAAGATTAAATACAACATTAAAATGCAGCCTCATTTCAATAGAAATTCAAATCAAAAGCTGTTTGGGGAAGAAAATGTCAAATCTTCACCAGGCCAACTATCCAGACTGGTCCTACATGGGCCAAAAAAGCCAGGGAAGTCCCCAAATATGAGTTCCATCACAGAAGGAAAAAGGAAAGAGGGGGAGGCGGTCAAGTTGGTTCCAGGCCAAATGCCAGGCGAAACAACTCTGTCTTACAGGCCCTGCGGAAAGAAATCAGATCCCACAAGGCCTTGGTCTCATGAGACAGAGCGTTCCACCAGGCTGGAGCCAGTGTTGAAAAGGCCCTGGCTCTGGTTGAGGCTAATCTGACTTCCTTAGGGCCCAGGACCTCTAGGGTATTGCTATTTATGGACCTTAACAGCCTCCGCGGGGCATACTGGGAGAGGCGGTTCCGTAGGTATGAGGGTCCTAGGCGGCGTAGCAGTAGGAAAACACACAGAGAATGACTTCTTCATTTCTGATATTATTTTAGACCCCCTTTCAGAGTTAAAACCTTTACAATGTAATTAAAATAAAACACATAAAATACGAAACAATTCATAAAAATAAAAATAGTAAAACTGAACATGCATTCAGACAAATATTCAAAGTTCAGCCACCCACATGGAGCTGATTCTTGGAAGACCCTTGGTGTTCTCAGTGAAAGGATAATTTGATTGAATCTGGGAATTGGCCTAGGAATGATTTCCAATTACCAAGCTTAAAACCATGGAAGCACCTGGGATGAATAGAGACATCGGATTCTTATCTCATTATGCATGATCAAGCTTTCTTTAGCACCTCAGCCCTTGCTTCCCCCCCCCAGGACTAATTGCAGCCATCAGCAGCCATTAACAGCCATCTACAGGTTTACCACTCCCATCAGCCCATCACCCATTCCCACCCACCCCCACCACCCTCTGTATATATATAGGGTCTGACACTTCTGTTTCTAGTGTATCTGAAGAAGTGTGCATGCACACGAAAGCTCATACCAAAATATAAACTTAGTTGGTCTTTAAGGTGCTACTGAAGGAATTTTTTTTATTTTGCTTCGACTCAGACCAACACGGCTACCTACCTGTAACTTGGACAAACAAGTTTGTTTTGTTCTATTTATTTATTTATTTGCTTATTTATTTAAATTGTCTACAGCTCTTTATCCGACGATCACAGGGCCGTTCGCAACACAAATATTGTAGTCTGCATACTTTTGTGCAGTTGTTCTGTTCTGGAAAAAGTAATCTAAATGTAAGATTTATCATAATTTCCATAAGAAAAAGAAAGCTAGAATAAGTGGGCTTTTGAAACCTGTTTTAAAAAACTCTATCATCTATCTATCTATCTATAGACAAAGAGTGCCACAGAAGTGGAACCACCACTGAGAAGGCCCTTTCTCTCTCTCGAATGCTTCCCTGTTACACCCAATTTAATGTTCTGAGCTTTGGAACCCATGAATGTGGATTTACAGTGCAAATAAAGCACCAGCCTTGCCTTTGCCAGTAATATACTTGCTCATACATCACAACATTGCCAAAGTGCAATTTAAAAAAATTATAAATGCCTCAATTTCATCAGCCACTGTGCTGTTCTGATGACATTGTAACCAGGAAGCCAGTTGGCCAAATTTACCAATTGGTCTCGCATCAGTTACTGGGCCATGGAGCAGGAAGCTTTCCATCTGGTGTGGTCATGTATTACACAGATATCATGTTAAGAATGCCATAAGGGAAACAGTAAAGGAAGGGAAGCAGAATTAGCCATCTTCTATGCAGTATTTTGTTACTGCAATCTCCTTGCTGAGCCTGTATAAATCTTCTTTTATTTTTATTTTCTAATTTATACCACACCCATCTGGCTGGTTCTCCCCAACCACTCTTATACGAGGCTTCACTATGCAGAGATAGCTGGGCATGGGATCAAGAAAGAACCTTCTTCACCGGCGCTGATGCAAGCCTCTCCCTCACTCTGGGTCTTTGCTTTAAGACTGCAGGTTGTCCTTGCCTTTGGGTACCAGGAAGGCTGCAACGATTGGCGCTATTGTCCTGGAGGAGAACAGCCTCTTTATGGTGCAGGAAGCAATGGTGTAGAAAGAGGACACCAAGCCCCCGAGAACTTTTTAAGCTTGCATCCCAGCCAGGGATGCAGTAACAAGCTTTCCTTTATGTTCGCATGCGTCCCTCCCTACCCCTACCTTCAATGTTTTGGACCATAACTGGGGCAGCTGCGAACCGTGATCCAAAATATCCGGAGGTCAGCAGGTTGGGGAAGGCTGATTTAGAGGCTTTTGTTGTCCTCAGCAGTGTAGCGTGGGCTGCCGGTACCCGGGGCAAGTGTTGTGCCGCCCTAGTGGACTGGGGTGAGGGTGCATGCGGAGGGCGAACTGAGCCTGCCTCCAACAGGCTCCTCGCCCAACACCTCCACCCACCTGCCCACTAGACCAACCCGCCTGCCGCCATGCCTCAGCTGCCAGGGCTCCATGCCTGTCGTGGGGGTGCCTGATTGCGCCCTCTCAAAAATGTGTGCCTGGAGCCACAGCCCCCCTGGCTCCCCCTCATTGTCCTCAGTGCCCCATTCTATCCAACACACGGAACAGCATGCTTCTTCTCTACAGCTCTAGATATTGGGACTATGCCACATCTTTCGGTGCTAGTTTATCCCAGTTAAACTATGTTAACTACGTACTTTTTTGAATTATGGTGCTGGAGGAGACTCTTGATAATCCCATGGACTGCAAGAAGATCAAACCTATCAATTCTGAAGGAAATCAGCCCTGAGTGCTCACGGGAAGGACAGATCCTGAAGCTGAGGCTCCAATACTTTGGCCACCTCATGAGAAGAGAAGACTCCCTGGAAAAGACCCTGATGTTGGGAAAGATGGAGGGCACTAGGAGAAGGGGACGACAGAGGACGAGATGGTTGGACAGTGTTCTCGAAGCTACAAACATGAGTTTGACCAAACTGCAGGAGGCAGTGCAAGACAGGAGTGCCTGGCGTGCTATGGTCCATGGGGTCACGAAGAGTCGGACACGACTAAAGGACTAAACAACAACAAACTATGTACATTATCCTGAGCTCCTTGGACAAAGGGTATGTTAAAAACATAATAATGAATAAGTAGTGCTGACCTACTTTGCTAAATTGGGGAAACATAACAGGTACGCTTGCAGAGCCAGCATAATGCAGCAAGCCATTGCAATATAATTTGACACACACCCCTTTTTAAATCACCCTAATCCTTACTATCCTAAGCTCTATGTGCCACGAAATCAGCTCATACGATCAGGCTATAATTTATTAATTTTTGCTTTCAGTACAGATTTTATTTGTAAAATAAATAAATTTGTGTGCAAACTGGACATTCCGTGTCATAATTAAAGGAGGACATTGGCTAAAAGCAGAGACAACTCTTAAAGAATAAAGTCAGCTGTAGTTGATCAAAAAATAAATCTTGTAATAAAGTAGGTAAAAATTATTACAAAATCATCATTTTCAGTGTATGCTGTGGGGGGGGGGCAGGAAAAATATCTGCTTAGTAAGGCACTAGACAAGGGATTATGTTTCCCTTTCCTTTAAAAACTGAAACATGTAAAGGAAAATTCACAGTACAAGATGATAGGAGAGCAGAATTTATTTTCGCCAAAAAATAAATGACCTTAACTCACAAGTGCCTGAGTCTAAAGTGAGTTATGGAGGTCATTTTTTTCATGTGAGGAAATTAATTGCATCATACCTGGCCTGCTTTTATGTGCGTTGTTGTTAGCACACTGCATTTATGTATAATTATTTGCTATATTTATGAGTTGTGGAAAGAAAAATAAAATGTTGAAGAGTATCTGAAGAAATATGACTGTAAAACAAAACAAAAAATATTGGGCTGATCTTGAGGTTGATCCTACAGTCAAAATTCCTTACTCAAACGAGTAGTCTCATTACAATCAATGAAAGCAGTCATGGGAGTTAAAATGATGGATGTGTAGGTTGCAGCACCAGGTCTGCAGCTCTCAAAGGCCAAGCCATACTGGGGTAACAGTATAAATCATGGAACGTATAAAAGGACTGCAGAGCTGTGAAGTTATTTTAAAACTTTAATGCTGCATTGCATAGCAAGACTCCCTGATGGGATGCGATGAAAACACTCACAGCCATACACAGCTTAGGTTAAAACTGTGTTTTTGAAAACTGTGCATTCCTCTTCACTCTTTGTAAAATAATTTAGTGGTTCCCCCACTTTGGGTGCTAGAAAAGTATTAATAGTTCAGTTGATGCCATGTAACAGACTGGACAAGTCCACGTGGTATAAGTTGCCACAAATTTAGCTTTGATAGCAGCAAACCATTGTGAACATGAAGGGTAACGTGCGTGGGGAATTGAACCTCTTTCTCCCAATCAACATGGCTTGGTTATCCAAACCTAGGCAGCCCAGCACCATAAACCTAAACTAATTGCCAACATTTGATGGAAGCCACCATTCTACGTGGTAGTCGGATCAGAGCCTCACAGCGAGGAGGAAGTTAAGCCAGGGATGAGAAACCTGTTGCATTCTAGATGTCCCAACAGCCTCAGACTCTGGCTTCTGCCAACCTAGCAGTTTGAAGGCATATCAGTACAAGTAGATAAATAGGTTCCACTGCAGCGGGAAGGTAAGCAGCGTTTCCGTGCGCTCTGGCTTCCGTCATGGTCCTCCATGCACCAATAGCGGTTTAGTCATGTTGGCCACATGACCTGGAAAGCTGTCTGTGGTCAAACGCCGGCCCCCTCAGCCTGAATGGAGAGATGAGTGCCGCAACCCCATAGTCGCCTTTGACTGGACTTAACCGGACAGAGGTCATTTACCTTTTACCTTTACTGCAAAACATGGACATGCAGAATGCACTAATTAAAAATTTAAAAGCAACAATGAATTATTAAAACCCTAGGCCATGAGAAATAAGTTCTCATGATGGTACTCTGATTTTTCTTTCTTCAATTTAGTAACCTCCAATATAACCTGGAATTCCAGGCTCAGTGACATATCTACAAGAGTCTTTGGAGTACAAACTTAAGTGATTCCATAGCAGTCCTACCAGAGCAGAAATTTAGTATATACATCATATACATAAATACAAAATCAGTAGTGATGGCTTTACATTTATCCCTTGATCACAAGGTCTGCTGATCATTATTACCATTTAATCTTTGATTTACATGCTGCATATATGTTCAGTTTCCAAAACTTGGAAGCAATATTGGAATCAATTGTAACTTTGTATAGTAAAGGTAAAGGGACCCCTGGCCGTTAGGTTCAGTCGCGGACGACTCTGGGGTTGCGGCGCTCATCTCGCTTTACTGGCCGAGTACAGTAAAGGTTCCAGGTCATGTGGCCAGCATGACTAAGCCGCTTCTGGCGAACCAGAGCGCACGAAAACGGCATTTACCTTCCCGCCGGAGTGGTACCTATTTATCTACTTGCACTTTGCTGTGCTTTCGAACTGCTAGGTTGGCAGGAGCAGGGACCGAAAAATGGGAGCTCACCCCGTTGCGGGGATTCGAACTGCCGACCTTCTGATCGGCAAGCCCTAGGCTCTGTGGTGTACAGTGTTAGACTAGATGACCCTCCTGGTCTTTCCAAGCACCATAATCTTTTATTTCTATAATATATCTTACTGAAATCAGTTTCCTATAAACGCTGCATTCCGACTTGGGGATCTTTTGTGTTAGTTTCCCTGGTTATAATGCTAGTGCTTCTGTCCTGGTTTCTAATGTTCTTTTTATACTGCATTACCTGTTGTGTTATGGAACTGTGGCTTTGAGATCTAAGTATCTCAAAGTCACACAAAATTCCATTTACACCAGTGGTCATGAAGTGACACAACAGCAGACCTCTTCGGACATGTCACCACCTTTTGTGTGCAGGTGTGCTTCTCTTTCCCCTTGATTCCCCCATGAAACAGCAGGAAATAACATTATGCCAGAATACCACCCCAAATTACATCATGTGAGTGTGGGCGAAATTACGCTGCAAAACTCCCACGATTTTCCAGGTTAACAGGGTTGCAAATATTTATTTTCTGGAAGCAATTAACCTGGAAATGAGTGAAAAACATCAGCTAGATTCCACTAGATTTCCAGGAGGGACATTTATGTTGCGTGAAAGATCACATCAAAAACCCCAAAATTATCAGGGAAGGAAGCTTGGAGGAAACAGAATAAAGTGCTGTCTGAGCGGAGCCTAGGTTAGGTGCCCAGTATCATGTAATGTACTTAGTAGGAAGTAGGAAGAAGTATTAGTAGGAGGAAGTATTAATTCATTAAAAATAAACCCACATTCTTTTCTCCCCTGCTATCTATTATTCATTATCCTTCTGTCTCTCTGAACTTGACCACACCGACATCCCGAGCATCATTCTTAAACATGTAAGATCCAAATTTAAAGATATATAAATACATAAAAACCAAATAACATGTCAGTGTGTTTACTGTAATAGCCAGTAATAAAAGTGCTGAACTGCAGCTCTTCAGCATAACCTCATTGACAGTATTATTATAAAATCTAAGATAATAATATACTCCCCCCCCCCACATTACCAGTAAGTTGTATAAGATTATTACATTCCATAAGGAGCTATGTAATCCTTAGGAAGAAAAATGAGCGGAATGACAAAATACGTGCTTATATTTCAAGGTGTCTTCACTTAAAAGTGTCTATTGTTCTGGAGTTTACTTACATCATTACCACCCGTAGGAACAATGTTAATGGAATGGCCATTTATGAGTACAAACTGCAAAGGGAAAAGTGATTCTTCTAGAACAACATTATACGATGTGCGTATCAGTCACATAGAAATTTATCCTTTGGCCTTTTACATTTGGTCGTGTACTTTTAAACTTAATGGTACTGTCAGAAATCTGATGCATGAGTAACTAAACATTCTGTTCAATTTAGGTTATTTTAACAGCAAACAATCAAATTGCTAGTCTTTACATTCAGGCTTTCAAAAGATTGATAATAGTCGCATGTAGTGGAATGTGGCAGGATCTGTTCCTCCCCTATGCACATTCATTAGAACATCAATAGAGGCTCTCCATGTGTACAGTTGTACAGTGGTACCTCTGGTTGCGAACGGGATCCGTTCCAGAGCCCCGTTCGCAACATGAGCAGTACGCAACCCGCGCCTGTGCTTCTGCGCATGTTGTCATTCGACGCTTCTGCGCATGCGTGAACCGCTGAACCCAGAAGTAACCCATTCCGTTACTTCCGGGTTTGGCGCGTTTGTAACCCGTGTTGTAAGCAACCCACAGCATTTGTATCCAGAGGTATAACTGTACTGGGGGGGGGGTAGGGTTGAAGGGCTCTACAGATATTTCAATAAACATACATAGGTAGGGAGGGTGGATCCTTCCGTTGAATTCTGGCCCTACCAGCAGCTAAGGTCATTATCCCATTCTGAAAACTTGAAAAAGCTTAGGTAGCATTAGAATGAATAATTCCGAACCCTTCTGGACAACATAATATTAGTCTCAATTTCACTTTTTAACATATCTTCAACTCTAAATGCTCAATAGCCAGAAGTGCAACTGTGCTATGCCTGTTGAAAGAAAACATCAGGCCCATGCAGAGCTTTTTCTGAGGCCCAGGGTGGGAGTCCTTTTAGCATAAAGTTATAAATTAAAAGAAAAAAAAGAGACGCTGCCAGTCCCTGGTGGGGGCCTCTGTTCGGCTTAGCCCTCCGAAGCCCTGGGCAAGTGTGCCCAGCTTCCCACCCCCCTCCTCCAGCTGTTGCATGGGCCTGGAAAACACCAGAGAATATTTAAAAATCAATACATTTATCACTGCATGGGTGTTTTGTAGGCAGAACCTACTTTATCAAATGCATAAATGTGGACAGTAGAAGAGGTGTGTCAACTATGATATTGAAAGATAAAAGGGGCAGATTCAGTCACTTGAAGTGAAAGAATCCCATAGATGTAGAACAGCGCAGGGGCATGCGACCTTGGTGTACCAGACAGAACTGCACAACACTGCGTGCCACACAATGCTGTCGCTGTGGCAGACATAATTATTACAATTGGACTTGTCCAACATTGTGTTGTTATATTTTAAAAGCAGCCACGAGAGGGCTCCCATTTTGATCAGAGTAGCAACACGGGTGGAGATCCCTTCCCCTGAACAATGTTCCCTTTGACTCCCCCCCCCCAACCTTCTATTATCCCTGGAAGGTGAAATTCAAGCGCCTATACTGTGTCCATCTTTCTTCTGAAAGGGAGCTACCAGCAGCCAGACTGGGGGTGGAGATTCAGAACAGGGAAGCGGCACAGAAGAAAGGGTGCAACAGCCCTCCCTAGTACCACAGCTCCAATCCAATTCCCACCGGCAACCTGCTCCTTTTGATGAGTTAACATTAAAATGGTGGGAGATCTTACCACATCTGTTTGGGACCTAAAACATTTCCACACTTTGTTGAAACCAAGGAGAACAGCACCAGTCTGTCAATGAACCTAATTTTCTATTTGCTACTACACTTAAAAAAATAAAATTGTAATGAGCTTAAGGTCAGAAATCTCTCAAATGAAATGTTCAAACCTTGGTTTCTATGGTATGTTTGCTGTGCTTAACATTCAAGTAGTGTCAATCCCTCTCTTTTAGACTAGTAGTCAGTCTGTCTTGTGTAGAACTGTATAATGCATTTTTTGGCATATATCATGTTGGCGGATGTGAAAAAGAATTGACTCAAAAGAGTATGAGAGTAGACACAGAAGGGAACAGAATTTGTTCTCTGTTCATGGCGAGTAGCCTGTGATCTGTAGACCAATCGAGGCCTTTCCTAAGATTGCTTCCGGGACAAAGGCTTTAACTACATTTATCTGCTATTGCTGTCCTCTAGTAGGCCTAACACATCACATTATTCGCACTTCAAAAAGTATGCGTAGTTTTATTTTGAAGGAAACGCAGCTGTGCAAGACCTTGATCCACTAAACTATGGTTTATTCCACCAAAACTTGTGACCAGTGAAGTCAGGATAAAAGTTTATATAGAAGCAAACTTTCAATTCCATCATGTACATGTTTACTGAGATAAAAGTGTCACTGTGTTTACTGCAGGTGACTCCCAGGTAAGTGAGCACAAGATTTCAAGTGTGCCTAAAAGTGAACACTCATTGTTTTCCGTCAAGATGCAGTACTACAAGTCATTCCCGTAACTAAAAGTATCTTAGTTGAATATGTAAATACACAAGTATTATAGAGTAGCTTCTGGAGTCTCACGTCTGACTAAGAACTACAGTAGTACCTCGGTTTATGAACTTAATCCGTTCCGGAAGTCCGTTCTTAAACCGAAACCGTTCTTAAACCGAGGCGCGCTTTCCCTAATGAGGCCTCCCGCTGCCAGTGCCCTTCCACCGTTCGGCTTCTGTTCTTAGACCGAGTAAAGTTCGCAAACCGGGACACTACTTCCAGTTTTGCGGAGTCATAAACTGAATAGTTTGTGCACGGGGCTGTTCTTAAACCGAGGTACCACTGTAGTGACATTCCAACAAAATCTTTTTAAGGCCTAATTCATACAACCACTTGCAACTGCACAGGGACTTTTAGTGAACTTTAGGCAACCATCTCATGACAGGGATGGGTGTGTAATCCATTTTTATGAATGGGGTCACCATGCAACCTACAAAGGTGGGAGAAGGAAGGGTTGTTGCATAGCAAGCCATTCCTAATAACAGATTCCCCATGACTCTCTGCCAATGGGGGGTAGTGCCTTGTTGTAGAGAAGAAAAGGTCATGTGAATTTGCTCTAAGAGTTGAAACATAAGTAGTGCAGGCTGAGATGTGGGAAACAGTTGTGTGGGAAATGGCTCGCATTTGGCAGTGCTTTGACAATTAGCTGTGCAGATATTCACAGATCCACTGCCAACAGATAGACGTTTTAACCCTATCAAAGCAAAACAACAACAAAAACAAAGACCCGACACTTTTCCAAACAACTGCAATTCCATTTGATCCTGCTGTTTGGTAGTTATTCAATCCAGATGAAAAGAAGCTGTTTCATCAAACGATAAAACATGCTGTCATACCTCACCAGCTCCAGAAAGAAACCGAAAACAATTCTGGCCTTTGAGCTCCACCTAGCGGAAGTCTTGCATTGAGCAAAAGCGGCAGCAAAAATGTGAAAGCATTCATCAGAACAGTTATCAAGCAGGATGGCTTTGATTTTTATGTAGCAATTTTAGCAACGAAATATAAAAATGAAAACCTTCAAATAATTTATCTAGGTTGTCAAACATGATGATGGATCAGCTTAAAGTGCACAGATGAGCAGACAGAGGGCACCATGATCTAAGTTCAGGTACGTATGTGTGCGTTTTATTAAATGTGGAAGTCTAAGGGGATGTGGGGAACCCCAAACCTATTCAGTGAGTGAGGCCTCATATTGTCAAGGTATCCCTGCTGGCAACTTGTCTACTTTTTTTTTTATAAAAAAAGACAACAGTGAAGGTATGTGATCAGCACCTTGCATAAATGTGATGTGAAAATAATAATTCTCAGTGTCTTGGTTAAATTTTCTTATGCCTTCCCCAAAGCCAAAGGAAATTGTTTGTATGTCTTCATGAAGCTGGCTGTAAACACCTGCCACCGCTAAGAAATTCTGACACCCTAGAATAAAACGTTAAAATAGCATACTCCCTTGTCCTCCCATCATATCCTTGAACTCCTGAACCTAGCAGCTCTTCTTAACCAGTTCAACCCAGGTTTCCCTCCTTCGTCACCTCTTTCCTTCACCTGAAATGTCCAGTTTACCTGTATCCTTTAACGCCCCCCCCACCCCCAATAATATAAAGGCTCCTGTTGGCAGCTGCAGCTTACCAGTTAAATATTCCAGTTTCGGATAAACTGGAATGCTCACTTTACTATTCCCACTTAAGTTTCATTGCCAGCTGCCTGGTCCCTCCTTACAATCTCTCACCATGTACTTGATTAGCATCTCGGTGCTCTTTGCGGGATTAAAGTGCGCAAATCTTCAGTCCCATTTAAATCCATGCATCTTAAATTCTATGGTTACATGCCCAAGTCCTACTTTCCTCAATGGGACCAGCACGCTGAACTTTGGCAGAGTGGGGATTTTATGCAGCAATGACTTCTAGGCTATATATATGTGTGTAAAACCCATTATTTTAAGATGAGGTTCTATAACAATAAGGTCAGTATCATACAACTGCCATCTGTGGTTCCATTCTTTCACGGTGTCCAAACCCTGTCAAATGTTGCCAAATAAGTGCTGCCAAATTAGGTATCAAATAAGGACCCTTTATTCTCTTGGGCGCTTATATCTCATTATATTTTTTTATGCCATATTAGCAAAGGGGAAGAGGAAACAAATGTTCGGACAACAGCAGGGATAGTATCATAAGATGCATGCCACTCAAGATACTCACCGTTAACATGGCAAACATGAGCTGGCACACATTGAAAGCGTGCCTCCAGTTGTGGTACAGGACCATTCGGTAATTCTTCCTCACTGTCAAAAGCCACCTACACAACGTCTGAAATGGAAAAGTACAAATCGCATCAGGGACACTTGACACGGACAAATGGGCACAACCACCGCAAAAACCAAAGCAGCACCGGTTATCTCCGCACAGCAGATGGTTACCTCATAGTCAATTTTAAATTTCTGCACCATTCCAAGCTCCATGAACATCCGAAGGGCTGCAGTTATCATGGCATCCGTGTCGAGGGAGAAGTCGTCAAAATGGATGTTGTCTATGCCAAGCTCTGACACAAGCGGGATGTTTGCTGCCTGGAATTACCCAAAGACAGTGAGAAAACTTCTCGCGCGCAGCTCGGGCACTTTCTTAGAACAAGCGTTTCCCAAATCCGTTTAGACAACCTAGAAATGGCAATTGCAAAATGTATGGTGGAAATCTGGGAAGGGAGAGAAAGCTACGGACTGGAAGTGCAATCCCACTAGTATCAAAACTGCAACAAGATCCATTCTGTTAAATCTGGGATGGGAAACCCGTGGGCCCTCTAGATGTTGTTGCAGCATGGCCAATGCTGAGGGATGGCAGGTGTTTTAGTCTAACAACCCCTGGAGCGCCACAGGTTCTCCATGACTTAAATGGAGACTGCCTAGAAACTTCACTGAAATAGCATTTGGACAAATGGCAGTGTGTGTATATGACCTATGTATGCTCAGCAGAATAAGTATGTCCTGCTTCACAGGTTATGTTTTATGAATGCTGCTCCACCCCCCTACAAAAGGAACGTGTAAAGTACCGGTGGTCCTGAGCTAGCATTTCAAGAGCTGTCAGCTCTACGGCAGCTGCAATGGATTTGCATTACGAGACAATTCTAAACCTCGGGAGTTAAGTGGCGAAGGGAAATTTCGGAGTCTTTAAAACGCTCGTCTTTCCAAAGTTGCATCAAACACACCCCTTGGTGAATCAGCATATGAAGGTATTTGGGTATTGCGCTGGCATGGATTGTATGAAACTCCATGTGACTGCAGGGCAGTTTTGAAAGTTACACACCAGTGCTGGCAACAGATTCGAAAGTTAAGAACCAGCACGTGCCATTGCTCTCACAGCTGGCTTGAAGTGCTTGCTTGTCATATCTGCGAGGGCAACCGCCCAGGAAGGTTGCATAATCTGTAGATGGGAATATGGTCTGTGCAACTTTCCTGGACAAGTGCTGGCAACTGACTTCCAAGCATACAGTGCAGGTAACTGGCAGTGATTGTTTGTACTGTCCAGAGCTACTCTGAGGCAACGAGTGTGGTAAAAAAAATTGGCAATAAAATGATCATATCGGAAGTATGAATTTTCTTAGTGCTGTAGCTTGAATAAACTATCAGGATTTTTCAGGTGGAGAAATAACCGATGAACATCATAAACTGATGAACAAAACACGTCAAAGACTTCTTAAAAAATGACAGGTTTTATATTTTACGAGGTTTTACCACCCTATGTTTAGAAAGAAGTGCCATAGTCCAAAATAACCACTGAATTAATAGCCAAGGGGTAACATTTGTATAAAATAACCATTTGCTTTACAGCAGCAGTAAAAGGAATGGCAGAATTATGTACGAAGGTTGGAAAGTAATTTGAATAATGCAGAAAAGGAGAAATATTAGCTGTGTACAACATCTATTGTCATTCTACATTTGAAGTGAAGCATTGCAAGTTTATAAAGAAGAAAACCATAGAAATTACAGCACTGGGGGTGGGGGGTGGGATTAAATTAATATACGCATGCTTAAAGTCCCAAAAAGGCGTTTAGATCTCAGATCTTGTATACTAACAAAATAGTTGTCATTATGAAAGGTAGGAGGAGTGGAGAGAGGATCCAAATTTTGCAGGACCCCCTGGGAAGGGTTGCAATACATCTCTGTGTGCTCTGTGTGCAAACACACATTGGACACAACCCAGTAATTGATCATCACAGTCAAATGCCACAGAAAGCAAAGGAAACAGACTTAGGGCTGAATGAAACATAATGCAGGGGGTGGATTCCTGCATTTCAACATGCATTTCACACACACACACACACACACACACACACACACACACACACACAGGCGAGGAGCCTCAATGGCACCCCTCTGGAGGCGTCACGTGGGACAAAAACAACCTCGGCTAGCTCCCCCGTAGCTATGACACTGCTTTTTGAGCTGAGGTGACTGGAACTGTACACAGTATTCCAAGTGCGGTCACACCACTGATTGATATTTTCAGTCCCTTTCCTCATACAGTCATACCTTGGAAGTTGAACGGAATCAACTCCAGAAGTCCATTCGACTTCCAAAATGTTTGGAAATCAAAGTGTGGCTTCCGATTCACTGCAGGGAGCTCCTGCAGCCAATTGGAAGCCGCGGAAGCCCCATTGGACGTTCGGGTTCCAAAAATACTTCGCAAACCGGAACACTCATTTCTGGGTTTGTGGCATTTGGGAGCTAAAATGTCCGAGTACCAAGGCATTCAGGATCCAAGGTATGACTGTAATCCATAACACGGAATCCTCCTTTTTCTAACAACCGCCGCATACTGGGAAGGCACCTTCATCAAACGACACACTTTGACCCCAAGGTCTTGTTGTGCGCATCAGTCACACTAATCTTCTACCTTAACACAGCAAGAAGCATGAGACATCATAGAGCTAATCTACGTATTTATTTATTCACACACACACTATGTACAGACAAAGGATTCATGGCATCCTTTCTCTTCAGCTCTGAGAGAAAAACAGGCAGAAGTAAAAGCAAAAGTACAGTACAATAGCTAATGCAGCAGAAGAGATAAGACTGTCTTCCGTTCCCACACTCTTCCCAGACAGGCATGTGATTTACACCAATCTCATCTGCAGCATCAGAGACATGAAATACTAACAGTTCACAGCCACACTGCCGGTCTTGGACATTGCCTAGCTACCACATTGTACCATCATGACGTAGCACCACGTGAGCTGGGCCTCTGGTGTCCATTGGCCTCCATTAATGATGACAGCATCAACTTTGTTTACAGATAACAGGTCCTCAAATCTGTACTGGATCCGTTGGGTATATATATCTTGCACCTGGGTCATCTTCCTACCGTCCCCCCCCCCCCCAAAAAAACCCCAACCACCTTTGATTTGTCCAGCTTTGGTTTTATATTGGGATAAACAAGGGCATGAGTGTGTCTGATTGTTTTTCAGCAGAAAAATAACACAGGATTCAGCCCACATCCAAGAATGTTGTAGTCGTGATCCAATTCACAGCTGCTTTTAGTAAGAGGCATGGCTACTCACACAACACACAATCTAAACAATTATTGTTTTTGCTTGTTTCTTGTGAAATACTGCAATTAGGAGTCAAACGCTTCTTGTTTCCATCTCATGCTTGATGTACTAGATTCGATTTAAAAGGCACATATCTCTCTCTCTCTCTCTCTGGAACTGTATCTAATTGTTTCAGCCAAGGGATACCTAAACACCGAGAGCAAACTTGGTTTTAAAGGCCTCCATCTGTTACTATGTCCTGCTGACTGATGGCGTCTCTCTGCCCTTCACAATGCTGAATCAGCAACTCCTCGTGATAGATCTGCTGCGGTTAGTCTCTAAAGGAAACTTCCTAAGACAACCTGAAGTAAAATGAGCAAATGGGGAACAGAATAAATGGGAGATCATACCTAGCTTCTAATCTGCTTCGGTACAGAACTCGTGTTTGTTTTCTTGTACCTTCTGTAAGCATTTATCTTTTCATTCATCAGCACGCTGCTGGTTTTGTCAAATCCAGGTTTCTGAATCTGTGAGCACCTTGTAATACTACTAATAATAATTTATTATTTACATGCTGCCCATCCGACTGGGTTGCCCCAGTCACTCTGGGCGGCTTCCAACAAATTAAACACATAAAGCACAGTAAAACATTGAACATTAAAAACTTCCCACTACAGGGCTGCCTTCAGATGTCTTCTAAAAGTCAGATAGTTGTTTTTTTCCTTGCATCTGATGGGAGGGTGCTCCACAGGGCAGGTGCTACTACCGAGAAGGCCCTACAATGTAGTCTAATGAATGTAGTCCATTATGTAAAATAAGAGTGCTTTTTTCAACTGAACATATATTGCTTTAGATCAGGCATCCCCAAACTTCGGCCCTCCAGATGTTTTGGACTACAATTCCCATCATCCCTGACCACTGGTCTTGTTAGCTAGGGATCATGGGAGTTGTAGGCCAAAACATCTGGAGGGCCGCGGTTTGGGGATGCCCGCTTTAGATAAATTAAGGGGCAGGAAACATATAGGATTCGGAGTAAAAGGGAACAGAATAAGGCAGGGGTAGGCTTATTTTAAGCTTGCAGGATCTGCTTTGGTTTGTTACAAGAATCCCAAAGTCCATCAACCAGAACCAGGTTCACACTTACTTATTATTATATTAACATAGTTGCTGGGTTGGGTTGGAGTTTTTTTTGGGGGGGGGAGCATGTTTCCACATGATTTAGCTACTATTTCAGAATAACATACTCAAAAACTAGCTTTTTATTCTCCCATAAAAATCCCAACCTTTAAAAAAAAATCCAGAATGAATAATCGATGTTTTCATTTGTGTGAAATGGTGAGAACCACCTTATTTTCTGTGTAGAGGAAGTGGGAGTTGGTGGGCATAATTTGGGGAAACATCTGTTTTGCACCACTTTGCTCTGACCTGTGCAAGCTGTCAGTTTGTCTGTCCCAGGTCTAGGTGAAGAGCCTATTCCTCTTCTTCAGTAACATAATGGCTCCCTTGCTAAGGGTACATATTCATACCAGCATTCATCTCTGCTTTACCCATATATATATATATATATATATATATATATATATATATATATATTCCTCATTGTCCTTTGGCATTCCAAACCACTATTCACATATTTCCTTGTCCAAATCTGTATTTCCTTCTCATTATTATGACTAATGTTAAGGATTCAGGTAGGCAGCTGTGTTGGTCTGACGCAGTCGAAATAAACAAATAAATAAACAAATAAATTGTCTAGTAGAACCTTAGAGACCAACTAAGTTTGTTCTGGGTATAAGCTTTCATGTGCACACACACTTCTGAAGAATCTGAAGACTTCTGTGTATCTGAAGAAGTGTGTGTGCACACGAAAGCTTATACCCAGAACAAACTTACTAGTTGGTCTCTAAGGTGCTACTGGACAAATTTATTTATTTGTTTGTTTAATGTTGAGGAATAACCCTAAGCGTTCACACCCTTCTTCCATGAAACACTGACTATGCTAGAATCCAAGCTTGGGCTGTGTTTGTGTTGTTTTCACCATTTCATTGATGTGTGTGTGTGTGTGTGTGTGTGTGCGCGCGCGCGCATCATGGGAATAGGGATTCAAACCCCAGCATTGGAAGAAACAGAGTGAGTGCACCTCAAACAGGAGTGTGAACACAATTTTGGAGTGAGAGAAGAGAAAAAGTTTCACTTCTATGGGATTTGTATGCAACCGAAGAAGTTCCATATCTGGTTTTCAGGTGGTGAAAGAGTGTGTGTATTAATACAGCCAGCTGAATAATGAAGTAGAAATTCAGTGCTGTTTTTAAAAAAAATCTCTAATAGCATGGAGGAGAGATATTATGTGAAGTAAGGTACACTATGTAAAGGTTAATACTTTTTAATAAGGTTGCTTTCATATTATTATTATTATTATTATTATTATTAGTTGTTGTTGTTGTTGTTGAATAAATGAAGCACAAAGCAAGTTAAAGATAGGGTTGGGCGCTATATAGATTGCACAAGCCATGCAAGTACAAATCATTAAGAAGAAACGTTTCGACTTACAAGAATTATATTCCACATTGCAGTTTGTGTTATTATATTGGAGGATTATGTGTTGAGGCCAACAGCATCCTTGAAAGAAGGGAAATTTGGTACATCCATGTTTTAGGTACCACATAAAACTTCAAAGGGAAAGAGAAAATCATCCTTCAAACAGCCTTTTCCGGAAAGAAGGGAAGACAGGAATGTAAACGTCTCCCAACGCCGCACAGGTTCATCACGCATTATTTTCCCCACATTATTTGGAAGCCTGTCTTTATTTGGAAGAGAGCAACAAGCAGCTTTCTCAGCTGCACAGATATCTTGGTTTCAGCTCTGCTCAACCTGTGCAACAAACGGCTACGGCTCTGGAAACAAAGGAGAGGGGAGAAGCTTCAGAGGCAGTATGCTCTCTGCTTGTCCTCTGCAGACAAGAATACTTTTAGTAATGGAATTGTATGTTCTCCACACACACCCCACCCCTGCTCAGCCCTTCCCCTGCTGTGCAGCTCTGGCTTTAAAAGCCACCTCAGCGTCCAAACAGGCACTATGGTATCAGGAACAACTGAGCCAGAAAAAGCAAATTGCATGTATTCAGAGCACATCAATTAACATTGCCCTCATGCAGCTTCAAATGTGCCACAAGCACTTACAGCAGGAGGCATTGCCGACCTTGGCCGCTCCTGCAAGTAATTTATTTTTTTTTTGCATGAATTAAATGTTACAGAGCATCTGAACCAGAATCTCTCTCTCTCTCTCTCTCTCTCTCTCTCTCTCTCTCTCTCTCTCTCTCTCTCTCTCACACACACACACACACACACACACACACACACACAAGTGCATCAGACATCATACATATAGACCTTTTTTTACCAGCAACATCTGCTGCGATTCAAACAGAAATGTCAAGTTTTTCTTACTATTTGGAAAGGTAGGAGGAGAGACAATAGGAACAGATACTCATTGCTTGAAGTAAAAAGCCACGTTTGTGCCAGTAACAAGGAAGAAAACCAGCACACCCCGGGCCCCATCTACACTATGAATTTATACTGGTTTTGTTTATTTCTACTGGTTTAACTGCTGTGGATTCTTCCACAGAATTTTAGGTCTGCAAACAAGGGTGTAGCTGCCCCCTCCCCGATCAGGTAAAACGACAGAAATAGTTAACTGACCAATCATGTTGGTTCTGCCCCCCCTAACAAAAATGCTGGCTACGCCCATGTCTGCAAAGTCATCCACATTGGCTCTGCCCACCGACTCATTCCAGTACAAATCAAGTAGATACAGGGAAAGAGCTATTTTAATCTTCTCCTCCACAATGTGAACCAAGCGACATTATTCAGTCATTCCAAATCATGGACAAAGGACTCTTTAAATCCCTTGCTTGATTGACATCTGTCTGTCTTGAGAGAAAATGGGGTGCACCTCTGGAGGCGAAGTCAAACTGCTGCATTAACAGCACCAAAGTGACCTCTCCGGGGCACAAGCCTGGGCTGTGTATATGGAAGTCCTGGGATACTCAGGTGACAACCCCACCCCACGGCCTCACTGATGTGGTCCAAAGAAAAGGAAAACAGTATGTTTGGCACCAGCTTGCCTCCAGGCATACAAGGAGGTGCCATCCGACCATCCTAGGGACTCCATTCTGGACTTGTGTAGGATTTACTCCTTAGGCCTTTCATCTCCTGAAGATATCTTGCAAGGCAGCAGAGGTTTAGGATCAGAGTTTTCTCCATCCTAGATGGGCTACATTCCCAGCTGGATGAGCCCCATCCACCCCTCGCTTCCCTCTACAGCAGGCACGTCCAACTTCCAAGGGACTGCAATCTACTCCCACTATAAAAAAATACCTGGCAGTGATCTACCCATTGGATTGACCAGAGTTCTTGAGCTTTTTTTTAGGGAGGATGAGCCAAAGAAAGTTGTTGAGGTTTTGGGGGGGGCGGCAATCAGGATCATGTGATCGACCAGGACCCCTGCCTTTTTGACTGTTGGACCCACTAGTGCAGGGGTCGGCAAGGTTTATGGGAGATCATCCGTGGGCTGGGCTGGTGCAGCGCGATGCCAGAAATTGCGCCTGCGCATGTCTGCGGCACTGGAAATTGCTTCTGCGCATGCGATGCCGAAAATTGACCTTTTGATCTGGACATCCACAGATGCATTTTCTGGTATCTGCGCGTGCGCAGACGCCATTTACGGCGCCACTCGGCGAGTCCCCGCACCGTGATGCGCTGGTTTAGCACTTGGGGGTGGCTCGTGGGCCGGTAAACCGGTCTTTGTGGGCTGCATCCAGCCCATGGGCCGCACGTTGCCGACCCCTGCACTAGTGGGTCTCCTCCTGCTCAATGAGCAGACAAATTCCCAGCTGACCCTTATGCTAATTACAACAGGTAAACTGTGAACTACCTTGTTCTTCCTTTGTTCACTTTCTGCCTCAGGCAAATACGAAGGAAAACTCTGCTGCAGTTAACCCTGGGACAGGTTGTGACCTTCAAGAGTTTTAGGTGGCATAGGAGAAATGCTTTTTCAGCTACATACCTTACGGTAGCTGTAACAATTATAGTTCCCTGAGACAGCAATACTGTGAGTTAAATCCCATTGAACTAAATGGGAGTTTACTCCTGAGTAGGCAGGCCTATGATTTCATTGCTCTTCTCTCACTTTACTCAACTCTTTCAAGAAAACAGTAATAATCCTAGCTTCAGCTACCATTTGTTTAGGTTGCAATGTAAAGAGACCCTTTAGGCAAGCCTAACAGCTTGTGCTTTTAAGCTACACCCTAGAAACACCACCAGAATTCAAAAGGTGTGTTTGTGTGTGTGTAAGAATCAGTCGTAGAATGCAAGTTATCAGGTTACAATGAAAAGTTTCTTTTCTCCATGCATGCATACAAAGCAGTTCAGCAGATGGGCGTAATACACAGCTATTGCTCTGGCAACACCTATTGCCATATGCCTGCTCTTTGCCAGTGTCACACTGCAGTCTGGATTGCATGGGCTCATCTGCGAGGGTGACAGGTGGGTGGGTGGGTCCTGCAGAATGGGCAGTGGTTTGAACCGGATGACTGTTTCCACCATCCCTTCTCTTTCCCTCATGGTGATGTATTTACCCCCTGCGTGAAAAGACCACCAAGATATATTTTTTCAGCATGAAAACTGTTAACATTTTATAGCATCCTCTATGGGGCTGGCTGTTTGCTCCTCTGAGCTGAAAGCAACATACTCTGTAGAATGCGCTTATCACAGGGCTAGCCGAACAGATTTTGGTTCCTGGAGGAAAATAAGGAAATGAGCTCTTGCTGTAACACACTGAGGTATTATGCACATTTACTGGGAAATAAGTCGCACTGCTTACTTGCTAGGACTGGGTTGGCATCTGTGCTAGGGGAGAGCTAGAAGCTTAGTTGGTAGAGCACGAGACTCTTAATTTCAGGACTGTGGGTTCGAGGCCCATATTGGGTGAAAGATTCCTGCATTGCAAGGGGTTGGGCTAGAAGATTATATGTTTGGACTGGACCAAGATCATCCAGTGATCTCTGTGGCTAAATGGAAATCTAGTCAGGTCGCATCCAATACTCTAACCTAGGAGTGAGGGACCTCTGGCTTGTCACAGGTCCCAGTTTGGCCCACAAGGCAGTTTTCCCCCAAGCCACAGCCACTTGCCCCCACACCTCATTGATCAGCACGAAAAAAATACATCACTGTTGTTTACTGGAGGGTTCTCCCATCCCCTGATAAGAAAATAGGGTTAGGATGTAGAATGGCCAGGTGAAAAAGGGAAGAAGAGAACTTCTGCACCATTAAATACCTGCAAAGGGGAATGTCATGCTTAAATTTCCTCCTCCTACTATTTCCTCCTATTTCCTACTATTTCCTCCTATTAAAGTTGCCAAGGCCCTGCCCTCTTCTTCACCTGCCTGCCCTCAACTGAATTGCTTGCATGCCCCTTTCTGTAGTAATAAGATAATGACATTGGGGGGGGATTTGGCTCCTAAAAGAAAACCCATGATGAAGTGCAAATTTCCCTTTGCCCCCGTAGCCATCATCAAAAAAGGGAAAAAGGAAATAGACCGTAAAAGACATTACATTTTATCTCTCTGATTCTGTATCAACAGCTACAAGGCTCCTTCTAAGTACTGCCTGGAGGCGATGTGCGCTTCAAGCTAGCAAGATAATTGCAAGCGACCCAGGGACCAAGCCTAGGGAGCAAGAAACGTACTTTTTTGGGCAGGGGTGGGGGGTGGGGTGAGATGAGGGGGTGTTGCTGGCTCAGGCTACAACCCCATTACAACGAATGAGAAAATGAAGCCAAATTTTAGATCACAGCAAACAAAGTAACATTTATTTTACAATCTATTAAGTTCCAAAATATGTGGTGCAAGTGCCTGAGGAAATGGAAGAAGAAGCTTCTAAATGGCTGCTTTACACATCCCACAGATCTTTAGAGATTTTTCCTCCTGAAATGTTGCGTTTGAAAGGAAAAAACCAAAAACTTTAAGTCTATTTTTCGAAAAGAGTATGGAGGAATTATTGTTTTGTTTGTCATTATGTATTTTTATATTGTAAACCACGCTGTGATCTTCTGATGGGGCAGTTTATAAATGTAATAAAACAAACAAACAAACAAAATCTCTGTCTACCAAATTCAGTAAGATTTACCAAACAAACAAAACCATGGGGGGGGGGGAAACGTGCACAAATGCGATTTTCATCGAATTGAGCAAGACCCTACCCATTTTTTTACAGACCCCCAATGACTCTGGAAGAAGGTGAAAGAAGTTCCAGCAAGTCTTCAGTTTTGGACCAAGAACTGTTAACCCACCTCAGTCAACCACATTCCACTGGGATAAAAAAGATTTAACTACTTCTGATTAAAACCTGTTCACACCCTGGACTAGGTGGTTCAAAATCGGAACGTGTAGTTTTATAAATTGGCATTGTTAAAAGGAGGCTATTATCGGACTGTAATTGAAAAATAATTACAATTTACTATTTAAAAAAAACTAAATCGGAATGTGTGCATCGGGTCCAATTTGAAACTGGAATTAAAACATATTGAAGGGAGAAACCTGAAGGTTAGGATAGAGAGAGAGAGAGGTATGAGGGCAAAAACAAGTGACTTTACCTACGTCAGTGGTTAGAATGTTGGACTAAAACCTGAGAGACCAAAGTTCTAACAGCCGCTCAAGTCATGAAGCTCCCCAGTTGTTATGAGAATAAAAACTTGAAGTCCTTAGAAGAAAGTGTCTGAGCTAAGCCTCAAGCTCAGATTTAGGCAATGTGCTAAAACGAACCTCAGCTTAGCTCAGCACAGCATCAACATGACTGGGGAGAAGCAAAGTGGTGGCAATCCTCTCTATGGGAGCCCACACACATTTTGCTAATCCGTGCAAAGTTGTAGTTTGGCTCAGCATTGCCTGTGACTGAGGGCATTGCATTTGCAAACTGTTGAAAGGACATCTGGTCCAAAGCACATCATGAACATTAACTGTTTATTCTTGTTTCCGTGGTGTCCTACAGTTTCTACACTTCCTCTACCTAACAAAGAGATATTCCTCATTGCTGGAAAGGTGCATAGGGATTAAGCAGGAAGATTTCCAGCTAGCCACTGCAGCTTTATTACTGTAAAAAAGAAAAGTTATTGTGTCATGCCAGGCTAGCAGATGACAGGAAGAGTTTATGCAAATGAATGATGGGAGTAGGTCCCCCCCCCACCAAAGAGGGGGGGGGAATCCTATTTCCAGAACTTGACTTGATTGACAACTGCGGCTGAAACTTCTTTGACTGAATATAAATCAAATTAAGAGCATCTTCGAACACTGAACATGCATTTGCATGCAAGCACTAGTAAAACAAGGAAGGCTGTCCTACAAAATATGCTTTATCTATCTCTTATTCTTCTCAGCCTTCATCAAATTCTAGTGAGGCATATTTTGTTTTTAAGCATACCCTGTGGGCTTGAGCTATAAACTGCATTGTTAAATCACATCTTAAGCAGGGTGATAGTGAACTTAATTTCCCCCTAATGTCATCTACTTTCAAGGGGGGGGGGAGAAACCCACACACGGCTCACCTGATTTGAATGTAAAGAAGCAGAAAAAATGTAGTTGGTCAAGGGAGCCATGGACTCAAAAATGTTGAAAACCTCTGTTGTAACCCATTTGTATCATACATGAGCCCCATTGAGCACCATACTCACTGCATGCTTCAACACTGGTGATCTTTGTTTCTTCCAGTACACTGGTTCAGGACGCAAGGGAGAAACGTGCTAAGAGGAAGGCACACTTGGCAAATCCACACCGTGATCAACTCCTGCCCAGAAACCAACGTCCCTACTGTGGAAGGACGTGTGGATCCAGAATTGGCCTCCACAATCACTTACGGACTCATTGTTAAAACCGTTTTTATGGAAGACAACCTTACTCGACGACAAGTGATCACCAAAGAAGACGACGACTCACTGCATGAGAGCTGGGAATAACATTTAAATGACCCAGTCATGGTGCGGGGGGATCTTTCCCACAGAATGAGCACATACACATTTCCTGGCAAGACGCTTATTCCATGGCCAGGATCCACACAATCAGCACTCACCTACATGGTTGAGTCATTCAAGTATTATTCCAGCTGCATGAAAAGCAGCATATGGCTAGTACAGAAATCTGAAAGGATTTAAATATATTTACACTACAATTTAAACAAAACCCGCTCAGTCAAACCTCACTCATGTGCCCATGTCCTTACAACCTAATGCTGCAAGCCCTCCAACATTTCTCCAATGAAAACAAGGACGTCCTAAGGATAATCAGGACATTCCAGGACCAAATCAGAAACAGGGATGGCTTCTGTAAATCCGGGACTTGGAGGGTCTGATGCTTTGAACAGCTGCACCTGAAAACTAGCTCATAATTTCTGTGGTGTTTAATTGATCTGAATTAAAGGTATTTTGGTATTTTCCCCTCCAATGACAAAGCAATTTTTTGGATAAGGCGTAAACCATCTCTTTCTGTGTCCATGGACATCATCTTCAGAATTGTCATCCCACCTATTGATATATTTCCGTTACTGAGATAAAAGTACACCCTGTCCTTTAAGAAGCGTCGCCTGCTAGTCTGTTCAAATCCTGCTGCTTTTGAAGCTACAGGGGCAAGATAGCCTTGTTGACAAGCTGGCCCCCTTAACTGCTGTTGATGAAGATGCATGAGTAGGCCAAGGTGGTGTTTTTATGGCCTGCTGTCAAATGAAGAAGGAAGTGTTACATACAGCCACTGCTTAGAACAGGCACCACATTTGCAAATGTTAAAAGGGCACCGCTGCTAGCCTTAACTTGTATAAGAGAATATGCCCATGATCAGCATGCCTGATGATCATTGGAGGAATCCCAAGGACAAAAGTTTTGCCAATCTGTCAGGCTAACTTCTCTACGGTGTGTGTGTGTGTGAGAGAGAGTTGATGTATGACAAATGAAAAAGGAAAAGAAATACCACTTCTACTAGTCAGGGGTGGGACATTAAATCTATTTGTTCCAGACTTGTAAAATCGGTGCGTGCCAGACACAATCTGTACAATCCCCTGGCACCACAAAATGTACCGAGTATGATTAATCATATGACCTGGTCTTTATTCAAAAGAATTAGGATAAAGAAAGCATTTCCCTTAGAATAAATTATGTTGTTGTTTTTTTTAACTCTGTGTTTTCCAAAAATTCTGCTAACCTGGCATGCCTACTTTGTGAATCAAAATTGGAAGCGTGCGTCTCTCTTACACCTGAAAAGGTTTGCTTCAGGTGGCGCTGTGGGTTAAACCACAGAGTCTAGGGCTTGCTGATCGGAAGGTCGGCGGTTCGAATCCCTGCAATGGGGTGAGCTCCTGTTACTCAGTCCCAGCTCCTGCCCACCTAGCAGTTCGAAAGCACATCAAAGTGCAAGTAGATAAATAGGGACCGCTCCGGCGGGAAGGTAAACGGCGTTTCCGTGCGCTGCTCTGGTTCGCCAGAAGCAGCTTTGTCATGCTGGCCACATGACCCGGAAGCTGTCTGCAGACAAACGCCGGCTCCCTCGACCAATAGAGCGAGATGAGCGCCGCAACCCCAGAGTCGGACACGACTGGACCTGATGGTCAGGGGCCCCTTTAAGACTGTGTAAGAGAAAGCACTACCTGTTCTCAGAAGAGATGGCCTACTGTGTCCTCGGTGAATGACTATGCCCCCTCTGAGAGAAGATAGTTCTGTGACATCTCTGCACTGAAATGAATTGGAAAGGCAGAAGGAAGGGAGAGCGAAAAACGGTGCAGAAAGGAAGTCTCCTCTTTGGGGGAAGGCATTTTTGGGCTCGTGGGAAAAACCTGATTTTTAATCAGTTTAACTTCTTGTGAAGCACTAGCCGTTCCGTCGTGGGACACTGGTGTGCCCTGACATACAGTTTTGGAAGAACTGGTTGAGGTGTTTTTCATCCACTGGTGAATAATAATAATAAAGGTCAGGAGAAGAGAATTTCTAAAGAGAGGAAGCAGAGCCTGCCTAGAAGAGTGCATTTTTCGCCCTGTTTCAAACTATGAATGGGTATAAGCTAGTTGTGGTTACTTACTGGCCAGGGAAGATACTTTGTGCATGCTCAAGTCACGTCCTTCTTCATTATTATTATTATTTCATGAGTTTCAGATCTAAGCTGAATAGGGGGATGGGGAAATGATTCTGGGGCTAAACCTTTCTGTTGTTGTTCTTTAGTCGTTTAGTCGTGTCTGACTCTTCGTGACCCCATGGACCATAGCACGCCAGGCACTCCTGTCTTCCACTGCCTCCCGCAGTTTGGTCAAACTCATGTTCGTAGCTTCGAGAACACAGTCCAACCATCTCATCCCATGTTGTCCCCTTCTCTAATGCCTTGTCGTGGCGAAGGGGCTTGAATAACTCAGAGAAGCTATGAGCTATGCAGGGCCACCCAAGATGGACAGGTCATAGTGGAGAGTTTTGACTAAACGTGATCCACCTGGAGAAGGAACTGGCAAGCCACTCCAGTATCCCTGCCAAGAAAACTCCATGGACAAAGACAACAGGCATATAAACCTTTCCAACAGTGCCTAATAATGACACTGCCTGTGCCTTGCGCTGACAGGGATCCAGGTTCAATCCCTGGCTACAGCCAAGAATGTGATCGCTGCAAATACATTGTATAACAGGATCACTCATAATCATTGCCATGTTTCCCATGCATAAGAGTACTATGATAACTTATGGATGAGTAGCATGATGATATTAACAACTGAACCAAGGGGGGATATTTCCTTTTACGTTGTCGCATTTGCAAGTATGCTTGGAGCGGTGGCAGGGTGGGGAGGGGAGGCTGCCGGTGCTGCCACCAGATTCTAGCGCCTGCCCACGTGCAAACCTTATTACGGTCCCAATTTACGTCAGCACTGCATTGCTTGGAATGTTATGCATGTCTACAGCAACTCTGCGGCTACTGTGAGACTTAACGTGGAGCAAGGATGGCACCCAGTGGCCAAACAGCTTCATCTCAGCTCTTTTGATTCTTGAAAACATTCCAGATTCCTATTTCTCTGAAGCTGCATAGCCAGAGATTCTGGTTGAAAAAGCAATGCATGTGCTTTGACCATATCTCTAGAAACCGTTTAAGAACTCCTTAGGTTTCTTACTCAAAGTTAATTTTATTTAAAATACAAAACATAGTAAATGTTAAATGTTCACACTTTCCCCCCACCCCACCCCACCAACTCCAGTATAATTAAAAAGAACTGAGCCAGAATATTATGGTGGGACAAAGGAAGCTATAACATCCATTGAAGGGTAAATAAATTGAGGTATTTCTATCAATATTTTGCTAGGTGACCTAGTAAAGTAAAAGGTAAAGGGGCCCCTGACGAATAGGTCCAGTCGTGACCGACTCTGGGGTTGCGCGCTCATCTCGCATTATTGGCCGAGGGAGCCGGCATATAGCTTCCAGGTCATGTGGCCAGCATGACAAAGCCACTTCTGGCGAACCAGAGCAGCACACGGAAACGCCGTTTACCTTCCCACTGTAGCGGTCCCTATTTATCTACTTGCACTTTGACGTGCTTTCGAACTGCTAGGTTGGCAGGAGCTGGGACCGAGCAACGGGAGATCACCCCGTTGCAGGGATTCGAACCGCCGACCTTCTGATCAGCAAGCCCTAGGCTCTGTGGTTTAACCCACAGCGAGTATGATCTATTTAAACGTATTTTATAAGTAAAGGCTGATCTTTTCAACCTGATGCAGCCAGGGTATAAATAAACACTGTGTAGCAGCAAGTTTGCTTGTGTGTATATAAAATAATGGGACATCAGTACAGTTGTCGACTATCCTTAGGGGCTTGGCTATGAACTCTATTTGCGGGTGTGGTTGTGACAGCTGTCATGATGAGGTCCTATACTTGACATTCATCCCAAGCTCACTAAAGTGGCTGTGATTGTCCTTGTTTGCTCAAGTAGAAGTTATTCCACAGATTGTGAGTGGGGTGGGGGGTGGGGATTCAGGATTACCAAGACCTACTTCCTGTAAATGCTTTCCTGAGCCAAAGCATTAACAGTTCTCTTTTTTTCAACTTGAAATTGGACAGAATCAGGCTGCAGTGTCACCTCTCAGCAACCAGCCTGGGCACAAATAGCTGGGCTATGCTGGAAAACAGCACACAGATGTGAGCTTTCAAACTGCGTGAATGGGAAGAAAGGGTGGGGGTCAGGCTGGCTTATGCCTTTTCCTCTCAACAACAGAGAATGGCCTGAAGGTTGAGTGAAGACCCAAAACGCTTCATTCCTTTTTGCAAGATCTAACTCCTGCATCAGTTGGGAAAGCCATATCGGGATCACTGTAATAATTACAGGGACCATATGAAAAAATGTGTAGAATTGGAACACATCTAGCGGGACCATGTGTGAATTAGGAAAATGTGTATTTGTGGGGGGGGGGGGGGGGGAGAATATGTATGCTCCATGTGTACCCTTCTTGGGGCTGGACAGCTGAAGCTTGCCCCTTGCGTACATGTGTGCACACGGAACTGCAGTGTGTTGGCTTCATTGGTGGAGGGTTTAAAATATATGTATACATATTTATGCACGAATACATGCATCTTTCTAGACTGCCTTTCTATTTATTACATGCCCAAGAGTGGCAGAAGGCAGGCTACATTTGTTCCTACAAACCCTTAAGATGTCATTCTGCACAGTATCTCCTCTCTACCCAAATAACAAAAATAATTCCTCGGTGACACAAAAATACAGAATCTCTTCCTTCATTCTTATCTTTTCATTGCGTCTTTTCCTAACACAAACGGCAACGCACATTTTACTGGCTTCCCACAGTTCATCATTTGATGAAGTGGAGATTTATTTATTTATTATAACGAAGCAAAGCTACCTCACACTCATGACCTGAGAAAAATAGCCTCGCACATGCCATCCCCAAGATTGACTGAGTATGGTAGTTTGAAACAGCATTTGTACCCCTCTCAGTTTCAGACCCAGGTGGCGCTGTGGTTAAACCACTGAGCCTAGGGCTTGCTGATCAGAAGGTCGGCGGTTCGAATCCCTGCGACGGGGTGAGCTCCCATTGCTCAGTCCCAGCTCCTGCCAACCTAGCAGTTCGAAAGCACATCAAAATGCAAGTAGATAAATAGGAACCGCTACAGCGGGAAGGTAAACGGCGTTTCCGTGCGCTGCTCTGGTTCGCCAGAAGCGGCTTTGTCATGCTGGCCACATGACCTGGAAGCTATACGCCGGCTCCCTCGGCCAATAATGCGAGATGAGCGCACAACCCCAGAGTCGGTCACGACTGGACCTAATGGTCAGGGGTCCCTTTACCTTTACCTTTACCAGTTTCCTATCAGATATTAAGGGTAGAACTAGGTGTCATCATAAGAGACACTGAGCTGCCTCCACTCCATATTCTTCTGCCTCTATTCTTAGCAACATCTACTACAGGGGTCAGCAAACATTTTCAGCAGGGGGCCGATCAACTGTCCCTCAGACCTTTGGGGTGGGCGTCAAACGATATTTTGAAGGGGAAAAAATGAACAAATTCCTATGCCCCACAAATAACCCAGAGATGGATTTTAAATAAAAGCACACATTCTGCTCATGTAAAAACACTAAGCAGGCCCCACAAATAACCCAGAGATGCATTTTAAATAAAAGGACACATTCTACTCATGTAAAAACACGCTGATTCCCGGACCGTGCGCGGGCCAGATTGAGAAGGCAATTGGGAAACATCTGGCCCCCAGGCCTTAGTTTGCCTACCCATAATCTACTATAAACACGTGTGATGTGATGAGATCATGCTGAACGCCCCCACACTGACTGCAGCCAATGATGAGAGGCAGGAGTAGGGAAAACAACCAGAGATCTGGGTGTGAGCCAGATGTGGGGGCTATAAATGAGATGCTGCCAGGAAGGCGAGGGGGGGGGGAGGGAAGAAACAGTGTTTCCCAAACTTGGGTCTCCAGGTGTTTTTGGACTACAATTCCCATCATCCATCACCACTGGTCCTGCTAGCTAGGGATGATGGGAGCTGTAGTCCAAAAACAGCCAAAGACCCACATTTGGGAAATCCTGCTCCAGACTCTTGTCATGCTTAATATTACTAATACTTAAAAGCTATTTATATGCTATTAATTCTGCATAGAATTTCTCTGGACGAATTAATGGTTAGAAATTTCTACATGACAAGACAAGAGTTGAAAAGAAGAATGAATAATTTTACCTCCTTCTCTAAATAATGCAACATTCCCTAACGTAGGATGTCCCCAATTTTCCTGGGTTTTTCTTTAAGCATCATTTAATGATTAGACAACAGCTGTTTAGGCTCTGCAACAGATGTAATGGTAAAGAAGAAATAAAAAAATAGCTGCATAATGTACAGCACTTGTAAACCGAACTGCAACAAAACAGAACTGCAACATCCCTTTCAGTATGGGAGTCTTGTGTGTCAATATCATTGACTTTTTCCTTCACAGCATTAATTCTTTAAGCCTAAACTTGCCAACATATTGACTAATAAAAACAGAAATTGCTAATACTAGAAAGGGGAAATTGCCAGTGACGGGTCTTTGCTTTTTTGGTTTCTTTGCACTTATATTTAGCATACTAATACTAGGAATAAAACAATGCTGACCTTTTTGGCGGGGTGTGTGAAAAATAATTTAAAGCCATTTTCAAAGCATGCTGGAGATTCAAAGAAATTGTGTTGCGCTCTACACTCCTGAGTCACAGAATCCTGACTTTCCTCACTGTGCAAGCTTTAGAGCCAGTTTTCCCCTTTTGCAGTGAAAAGCGACATTCCAGTGGAATGAAGTTTTTCAGCGAAAGCGCAAGACTCTCCAGGTAGCGGGGGGGGGGGTTGGGTTGTCTCTACGAAATTGTGATCCTTTCACCTTGTATGGCAAAGGACTTCCCAACAACTGCACTGTGGAAGTGTCTCTTTTACAAGAGAATTACCCAACCAAAAAAAATTCCTTCTTTGAAAGGGCAACTGAAACTGTAAAGGCAGGAATGTTGTTGTTGTTTAGTTGTTTATCCGACTCTTCGTGACCGTAAAGGCAGGAATCCACAGTGCTATTTACAACAATCCTTTTGCTTAAGAGGAGGCGTCTGTGCCTCAGTGGCAAAGCATCTCAAGTTTCAGGTTCAATCCCCAGCATCTCCTATTTGAAACCCTGGGCAGCAGCTGCCAGTCAGTGTAAACAACAATGGGTTAGATGGACCAATGGTCTCATTGGTCATTTCCTATGTTGCTTGCCAGATGAGTTGGTAACTACCACTGCAGGCGCCTTTTAAAGTTTCTGCTGTTGCTTTAAAGGAAGTGAACATTTTTGCTCCAATTGTGTGCCTCCCCAATGATAACCAAAACAAGCAATCACACCAGGCAAATGGGTCTACTAAAAGGGACCTTGCACTTCAACAGACTCTTACGTATTGTCATGAATTTGTGGGTGCTGGGCACCCTAAATTCTTAGGTCCGGTAGGTGTTAGAATTTAATGAATGCTTCAGATGTTAAAACCGGGAAATAGATATCCTATTGAAGATATCTCCATTTACGGTTATTGTTTAAGCAAAGGTCAGCCAAAGTAACAAAGCAGAACTGCTATTAATATTGCAGTCTGAATCAAAGATTTCATAAAACAAGTGATTCGTTATTTTCTGCTATAGGGGTCTCCTGAGTGCTGTTTGCCTACAAAAAGGAGTATCTTACAAAGCTATCAATAATGTAATACAGCTATTAAATATTGATCTCTTGCACAGCTTTCCCAGCTGCACAATCAGTTTAGGTTTGTTGGTTTTTTTAAAAAAACTGTAAATTACACATCAATAGAGAAAAGTTTACCGGTACATATTATTTTTGGAAAGGAGTTCAGATGCATCTTTTTTCCTCCCTGGAAAGTTTTTGAACACTTGTTCTAAAAGAAATTTAGGTGCTTCCTGCAAGCTTCCTTTTCTAGAGAGCTATGTGGCGACTTTTGTTGTGTGGGCTCTCCTTCTGTCCTTTCTGTTATGCTCATAAAAGAGTGCTTGTAAGGAACGTTAAGGGGTTTTGAACATCCGCCTGGAGAAATGCCTACAGCCTGGCTATACAGATATTAATGCCAGCTGTGTGACTGTAGCTGATGGATTAGGGGCGCTGTGGCATCATTTTGTTTGTGTGTTACGACAGAGGATGTGTGCATTGAGGAGTCTAGTGCCCCCAACTAGGAGCCACTGGCCCCCAACATCTGTGGGTGTGGGTGTGGGTGTCATCACCGACTGTCTCTGGTTGGTGGGCAATAGAGTGTTTCAAGGCCACTTTACACTTTTTTGCATTTTCTGGTTGTGTGTTTTCCCTGTCACCTCCTGAGCTGAGGACACAAGAGATACAGCAGCTGTTCCACCAGCAGAGCAGCAACACATCTCCTTCTCTCTCCACATAACTGGAGTATATGATTTCTCTTTAAAATTAATAAATAATGAAACAATCCACAATGAGAAACCTCCTGTGGACAGACTTTTAGGCTTCATTAGCTGCAATGATATAAACATTTCTAGTGAAACCCATGGATTCAATCTTCCACCGATATCCTGCTCAAACTTCCCATTATTTTCACACGTGCAAATTAGTACAGTATATGTTTGCATTCATTCATTCATTCAGCCAGCTTCCTCTTTGTCTCACTTTAGGAAATTGTTTAAAGCTCGTTTTCCTCTCTTGCATTTCTTTCTTGATATAAGTTAGTAATGATATTCTTTGACTCATTTTCCTCCCCTTACTTTCTCTCCCCACATCCACGATGCTTTTTCCTAGTGTCTTTCGAATCTGTGATGCTGAAAGCAGGGATTTATCTTCTTTAAAAAATGTTGTACATATTAGCCACTTTTATTCATGATGTTGAATAGTCACTAAGGCGGAAATATTGGACAACAGGGAGGTGGAATTAAGGGGGGAGGGGAGATAACAATTCAGAGTCCTAAATTAAAAGAACAGAGAATGATCCTGACATGAGTATTCATGTGATCACAAAAATGGCAGAGAGAGACAATTACAAGAATTTTATTATAGGCTGCAAGTTTCCACAGAGAAGATCAGAAATTAGTACTGAAACAGATTTACAGTGCCACAAAAAATTAAATCTTTCCCCACAATTCTGCTTATTTTTGTTGGCTATTTTATTTTTTAAAACCTCTATGCAGCCCCTTTCCAGGAAGTAAAAGGTTGATGGGTTACCTTAAATTTGTCCACTTCTGCCTTTGAACATGTCGCATGGTAAGACAGCACCTGACCCAGAACAAATTAGGAGGGGAGGGGGAGAAATTAGGAGTGAGAAGCTGAAATGAAATAGGAGCTTTAAGCAGTCTCTGAAAGGACTATTAAAATTATTTATTAATATTTATGCATCACTATAGATTATATGTAAGATATTACATCAAAGGTCATCAATTCTACCTGCAGCATTTACCTCCTAGATAATTTCTCAGGAAATGGTATTTCAGAAATACTGTAATGCCGCAAACAATGTTATTGTTCTGACATGAAGAAAAATAATCCAAAGGAAAATAATTATGGGCTGAACCCAAGTGTGCACAGGAAGAAGGGAGTACTGGTGGAAATAGACCCCCCCCCCACAATGTGTATTCAGAATCAAGTACAACTAATTCCACCCTTGTGTTGTTGTTGTTGTTTGTTTTTTTAAACCAAATTGTGATGGTTTTTCATCATTGCCTTCATCAATATTCAGATAAGAGTGTGATCAATCTTTATCTTCTAATAGAGCAGTATCTTAACAATTGATCAATTACATTTTTCTCTGCTGAAATGATTTTTCAGTTACAGAGCCTTTATTTTGTACACGGATGAGCCTTAAACACACTTTTGACTGTGATTATATACACAGCCATGGCGTGGACAGAATACAGTATACATTTGCATGCAGCTGCAATAGTTTTCAAATGTTTATTACAACTCATCCCCTGCTTGAGCTTTTCCAGTCAGTGGGAAAGCAGCATGCCCATTCTTATGAACAACTTTTAAGCTACTATAAGATGTCTGATTCCCCATTGCTTATGCCACAGCTGTCTAGAATGTTAAGCTTTCTTATGGTGTACATTGGAATACGATGAAATCACAGATCTGGGTAAGAACATAGAGTCCTGCTGGATCAGGACAATGGCCCATTTAGTGCAGCATCCTGTTCTCACAGTGGCCAGCCAGGTGCCCATGGGTACTTTTCAGTCATGATAAGATAGCCTAGATCTGAACTGACCAAGTTCAATGGAGACATTCAGGACCTTGGAAAACACATCACCAAAATTGGATAGGAAACAGAACAAAACTTATGTTGCTCTTACATTGAGGTGCACGGGGAGCTAGGCGATAAATTAAAGTAGAAATTCATGCATCTTATTTCTACGGCAGGAAGGACTAAAAATCTATTAAACAAAATAAATATATTAATTCTTCCCCCTAGTAAATGTTAAGTTGATTTACAGTGATACTCACATCAAGAGCCACAGATTGTTTTGCCCAGGATTTATTCACTTGGTCATACATTATTGTATTGTTGATGCCCAAGCCACAAAATATGACAAAAGCCTAGGAAAATAAATAAAAATAAACAAAAATTTGTAACACGTCATCTCCAGAGATCAACATTAGTTTACTTGTTAAGAAGTTCTTTAAACACACTGTTCTCTGGGAACCTGAGCCAGCTTGTTAAACATAGGGCAAAATAGCCATGACACCAACACAATGGTATTGTTAGCACATTATGTTAAGCTATAGCTTATTTCTGTTGTCTGAACAACACCTAAATCCAGCCCAGGAGCAGATGAACCACAGACGAATAGCAATGTGGAAACATGTTTTTTTGTTGGCTTGCAAAATGGTGGTTACTTTTAACTATGGTTTGGAATTATGTTCAGACTGAACAATCTAATTTAACAATGGGTTCCCGCCCCCCCGCCCCACTTCAACCCAGACACTTGTCAAGCTATCGAGGCAAATGGCAAAGGATGGAAGAAAACAAAACAAACTTTGCTTCTACAAGAAAACAGTTTTAAGAACCTTTAAGTTTAGATGGGACTCTGGGTGGTTTATTACATTGTGCTTGCATTTGTTATATTTTCCTGAGAAGAGGGATTGTGAGAAATTGTAGCCAACTATAACTAGCAAGCTTAGGGCTAGTTAACATATGAAGGGGTTAAGATCACAGAACTGTATTTTCAGACTCAGCTAAGTCATGTTCTCACCTGGAAGGAAGGTAAGTTTCCTTCTTTGTTCATTCTCCTTTCACCCTGTGAACTCAGTGAGATAGGATGTGCCTGAGCTTGCTCACTACTTATAGTTATTACACTATATTTTGTATGCCAAGATTTCTGCCTGTGTTTACTTGCTGCTGTGTGGAATAATGCATGAATCTGACCTTTGGAGTTTGTAAGTAAAGCATGTAAACTTACTAAGCATTTAAACTTACTTGTTCATTGCAAGAGGGAAAGCACTGTAAGCAACTAGAATTAAAAAGGTCTAACATTCCCACTGTGCGGCATGATTCTGTGTTTTAAAAATCTGCTGATGGGTCTCTTTCTCTCTCTCTTACAAGAGCTTACTTGTCCTGCGTTTGCGCGGACAGGCGGAGTCCCCCAAATCCCCAGGCGACCCCCTAAGCGGAATAAAGATGCAAGGCAACGTGCTGTGGGAATCAAATTGGCCACAACTTTATTAAGATTCAGATGTAGGGAGACCTTGGCTCAGGCATTGGGCGTTATCCTTCCCAGTCCCCAGCTGGGGTTCTGGGAGGCTTCGGGGTTATCCACATGTATGGGGGTTGGGGCTGGCTCTGGAGAACATATGTTCAAGCAGAAAGAGCCCGCCCCCCCCGTTTGCTGCCGCTGGAAGGGGGAAGCAATGGCGCCTAATGGTATGGTCACACTTCCCCCAATACCCCCATCTTGTTGCTGCAAGGGGGTGAGGTCTCCGCCTCATGCCCCTCCCTCTAGGAAAGTCGCCAAAGAATTCCGCCCAAGGCCTGAAACCGCCAAAGTTGTGACGTATTGCTACGGGAAAGGCAAAACCTGGCAATGCAGGAAAAATCCTTTCCGGCCCTTCAACAGCGACCTTGACGTAGCAGCGCCTGTGAACCTGTAGAGAAAAGGTTAACCTGCAAGAGAAACATGAATGAGGGTGTGGAGGGTGGGAGAAGCTCTGGAACCAACTGGTGCTTGGAGGTAAGATTCAAATTCTATTGTGAGCTAGAAAGTCCCTCCCCTTACCTGGCCATCCCTGGCAACACCTCCCCAGGCAGGATTAGACGCTAGGCTGGGGTAGGCAGAGACCCCTGGCATCCTACCTGGAAAGGTGGTGCCAGCCCCGAACTACCAGGAAGTCACCCTATGGGATCAGGGGGCTGCGCGCGACCATGCAAAGGTCGCCTCACGTTTGATGTGGGGAGCGGTCATTCTGGATGTGGGCATTCAGCACATTCTTTTATCGATTACCCCACACAGGTGATCTATAGGTTCCCCCTCCCCCAAGAGAAGCAAGATATGGGTTAGTGTTATGTATAAATTCACTTCTAGCCTGTGGAATTCTGTCAGTATTATGTGAGATAGTTGAGAACTACCCATTAGTCTAAAATATGGTTACCAGACATCCCCAGTTCCTGGGGACAGCCCCCAGATTTAGCAATCAGTCCCCAGGAAAAAATCCATCCCCAGAATGTCCCCGGATTTAATGTAATGTCCCCGGATTAATCATATGCCTGGGGACTTCCAGAGCCCAAAGCAATCATCCGCTACAGCGCCAGAGAGGGTCTCCTCGGGAGCCGGAGGTGCAGCTGGGCTTTGCTGCAACTCTCCCGCCTATCAGCTGACGCACGAAAAGAAACCTCCCTCTCCGTCAGCTCTGCAAACAGCCCTGCTCCTCCTACTTGCTTGCTTGAGCCAGAGAGGCAAGGCTGTTCTTTGGACCGGCAGAGCTGAGGTGCAGGGAAGAAGCCTCCCTGCATGGCATCTCTGCAAGCTACCCTGTCTCTCCTGAGCTTGCTCATGAGGAAGAAGGAGCACTTTTTCATGCCTTTAAAGCCCCCTTTGCTGCATTCTGCCTGCTTGTGAGCTGAGCTGCCTTGAGCCTTCCTGTCGCTCTCCCAGACAAAGGCTGTTGCTTCAAAGTTAAGGGTGGTGGTGGTGGTGGGAAATTGTCTTGCCTCTTTTGCTCCAATCTGCATGTTTGTGACCTACATTGGACTGCCTTCCCTCCCTCCCTTCTCTCTGTGTTATTGTCTGTCTCCCCATTTCTTCCTCCTTACCCATAAACTCTTCCCAATTCTCCCTTTGTCCTTTCACACATTTGGTTCCCCAACCCTATACATAATTACGTGCTGCTGCTTCATTTTTCTTCCCTTACACCCACCCCTCCTAGCAACAAATAAAAGGATTCATTGAAAAAAAAATCTGGCAACCTTAGTCTAAAGGGGGATGCACTACTGCAAAATACGTATTATCAGTTGAAGCAGTGTGGCTAGCAGGAGGCAAAACTAGTATGCAGCACAAGACAATGGTCAATTCATATACAGAGCATCTCTGTTACCACAAAGCTATGGCTCTGGAGATCTACCGCAAATCACTGTGGATAATAACAAGAGAGATGGACCAATGATCCGATTCTTTAGGTCCAGAGTAGTTTGAAATTAACCAATTCTATCTGATGAGTTATTCTCAAATTAGAACTATTTTTGGAGGTAATTCTCCATCCTGGATTCAGTGCCATCAACTGAAACATTTCCTAGCCTACAATTTTAGAACTGGGATGATGGAAGCAAAAACGTCTCTGTCTGAATTACTACTCTTTGAAACTGTAGAGGAAGAAATGGAAAGGGTTCTTGTTTTAGACCTATCATGCTCTTATAAGCTACAGAGTGGGAAATGAAAGCAGTAATTTTCAAACCAAATGGAATAATGCTTTGGGAATTGATATTTCAGATTCTGTTTGGCACTTCATTTTTACAAAAGGCCCTGCAGCCTCTCCATGGAGAAAACTGAAGGAAAGCCATTACAAGGTCCTTTAAAGCTCCATCTCATCTAGCAAAAATGTATAATAATTACTGTGAGATATGCTGGAAATGTTAGAAACCTTATGTTTCCGTACTTTGTGGAATTGCAATAAGACTGAGAAAGTCTGGAAGTTATTACTAGGATCTTAGGACTGGTAATTCTCAGAATGCAGCCTAGCCACACTTACAAGAAAATCCATTCCAGTACTTTCACTGATATTTATTTATGAGTATATGTAAAATAAGATCAGGACGAACATGCCTTTTAACGTACAACACAAATGTAGAGGAGACTCCACTTGCAGAAATACATAGGCTGTATTCCAGCCCAAGTTTAGCAAATCCTGTTGGTATGAGCAGGAGCATTGCAATCCAAACCTATATAAATTTGTTGAGAAGCAACTCCCACCGTGTTCAGTGTAGCGCAATCTCAAGTAAATGTGCAGAGGCTGCAGCCTTAAAGCAAGCAATTACTTCGGTCCTGCTGAAACAAATAAACATCAATGTCAAAGCTGGATTGTGTCCATTACCTGTACTGCTCAAGTAGAAGTCCCTGCTGCAAACTTAACATTTCTCACCTCAAAGAGTCGCTGGTCGGCATCATCAAACGGTTTCCCATCAAGCCTATTCAGCACTTGAGCTACTCCTGCGAAAAGTTAGCAAACATAGTTCATTTTGTACATTAATTCATGGTTGTTGTTTAGTCATTTAGTCGTGTCCGACTCTTCGTAACCCCATGGACCAGAGTACACCAGGCACTCCTGTCTTCCACTGCCTCCCACAGTTTGGTCAAACTCATGTTCGTAGCTTCGAGAACACTGTCCAACCATCTCGTCCTCTGTCGTCCCTTTCTCCTACTGCCCTCCATCTTTCCCAACATCAGGGTCTTTTCCAGGGAGTCTTCTCTTCTCATGAGATGGCCAAAGTATTGGAGCCTCAGCTTCAGGATCTGTCCTTCCAGTGAGCACTCAGGGCTGATATCCTTAAGAAGTCCAGGGGACTCTCAAGAGTCTCCTCCAGCACCAACATTAATTCATAGCTCCTTGTATTGTATTAGTTACTGGGTTATTTATCAAAACTGTATGTGTCAGCTAAACCAAATGGGGGGAAACTCTCTCCTATGCCTGATCGCATTGGCTTAATTAATTTGGCTGTCAGTTGGGCTGTCTTAAGTCCTGTATCCAACGAATCTTAAGGCCAGCACATTATCTCAGTACTTTACAGCTAAACTAGGAACAGCTAAAAATGTAGAGTGGAGGGAAGCAATAATTTAAAAAAAACAAACCCAATCAAACATTATATCTATTAAAACATGCACAATAAAAACATCAAAGCACCAGCTCGTTCCTTAAAAACAGTCAGTTACCAAAAGCCTGTTGTGTGAAGAACGTCTTCAACTGCAGGCTGAAAGCCAACAAGCAGGAAGCCAGCCAATGTAGCTTCTCTAAGGAGGGAGTTCTAAAGTCTAACAGCACAACCACGTTACGTTATTGAGAGATATCTTACCAATTATTTGGTGACTGCTATTCCATATAGGGACACAGAGAACAGATCTTATATGAAAGCCAGAAATCTGGTCAGCCTAGGACATGAGAACAACACAATTAGTGACTAGCATGGTATATGACTTAGCATTTGTCCAACATGTCTAGCAAGTGATATGCACAAAAGGTTGCATTACTACAAACAAATTGAAATTCAAATACAGTACATGTATGCAGGCTGTACTACTCTCAAGCTCAAGTGAGCAGGATTTCAACCCTCCACCCTTACATTAGCCTATATAGGAAATTGTCCAAATACATAGAAGGATCCAGATCTGTGCGAGATTGCAGGCACATAACTATGCATGACTGCTAGTTAGTGCATGAAGGGGTTAAGGATCACAGAGCTGTACTGCTGGATAGGCTCAGATAGATCTGGAGAGGGAGAAAGTTCAGCCTTTCTACTTCCTCTCTCTATCTATCTAACTCTGCACACCATGTAATCCACCAAGGAAGACATTTGTAAGCTTGCTCCCAAGCTTTGAGCATGTGTCTATAACTATCTTGCTGTATTTTCTACCCAAGTGTATTTTGCCTGTATTATCTTTGCTGCTGTATGGAACGATGTGACCTTGAATCTGTAAGTAAAGCATTTTAAACTTACTTAACAGTGTGTGGTCTGCTCATTGCCAGAGGGGTAGAAAGAGGTCAGCTGCTATGTGCAGCTGAATGGGATAAGAAAGGTCTAACAACCTATATTCCTAATGCTTCACTGTGCTGCTTATTTTTGTGAGTAATACTGTATTACTGGGGCTCTCTGTGTGCTAGCCCCATATTTTGAGTCCAGGCACCCAACTGTTTCTTTTTGATATTCACTCACACATGGGTCCACAGGGATTCATGTATTTTTCATCCCACCAAATCAAGGCTTGTTCTGTACGTTTATGAGGGCTCAAGCAGGCTCAGATTAACCTCCTTCCTTCCAAAACAGGCACGCAGCTTTCTAATTTTCACTATATTCAGTACCAAGAGCCATATAACTATCAATACATTAAACCCCAAATTTATATGGAGAAACACCAAGATTAATTGTACCAAATCACCTCCTTCCTAGGTTTTCTAGCAAATTACAAAACTGGTTTTTGATACTTTACATGGTGCTCCAAAATCTAAAGATCAAGTCTAAAGAGAAATAATAAATTTGTAAGTTAATAAATGTGGAAAGAGTTTTCAGTAATAGTCATGCTGTGTCATTGTTGCTGTTTTGTAAAGCACTATATGGGATGACTCCAGCAATACTGGGGCTGCTCTGAGTACGCCCTGTGTTTTATTTTATCTACTAAATTCTCTCCTTCTTCCAGCAATCTCGATTGCATCGCAGTTGTGATAGTTAAGCCTCTGACAGTGGTTGAATTGGACAAGTACAACTGCTGTTTACATTTTTAGAACTGAGTTCTTTGGGGGAGGCTACTTTTTGACATTTGGAACATGTCTGGTTTTTGGGTGGATGGTGTCTGCTTTTTATTGTCTGTGTTTTGTTTTGTTTTGTTTTGTGTTTTGTTTTGGTGGGGAGTTGTAGGTCTTTTCTGCCTTCTTTGGGGGGAGCCTGGGTATCAGCAAGTTTTTCTTCTGTGAAATGAGAACGTTGTGGTGTGGACAACAAATGTGTCCTGATGCCCCAAAAGGTTGGGCACTCCTGCTCTAGGAACTGAAGTAGTTTGCAGTCCACTTTCTATGAGGCATGGGGAAGTTGTTTGTGTGGTATTAAAACTTCACACAAGTGCAGTCTGGGAGCTCGGAGGCAGGGGCGGGAATCCTTAAAGAAGAGAATGCAATAAACAGGGAGCCCAGAGGCAAGCATGTTAAAGGAAGAGTGCAGGTAGCCCAACAGAGTTAAGGGGGACTCAATGAAGGAATGGAAAATGAGGATTGCGGGAAAGGGTACAGGAAAAGTGGAACTGGGACAGCAGGAATGGATCAGAGGGAAAGCTCTGAATAAACCTCACAGAACTGAAGATTCTGGAAAGCTCTATATTAGAGGAGAGGGTGGAAGGAGTATTAGGAAAGCTGCTCAAGAGAGGGTGGCTGAAGGAATTGGAAAAAAATAAATTGTGGCCTCAAAAGCAGTAGTCTGAAGAAAAGGTGGCCGGTAGACACATGGAGTTGATGAAATAAATGCAGAGGCATGGTAATAGGACTAACATAAGATTGCTTGCCCAAAACTGTTCGACCCCTTCCAGTCTCCTATTCAAATACCCAAAGGGAGCCTGATTCCCACTGCCCAACATGGGGGTATGGGGAGAACACTCACTTTGAGGGCCAGGCTGGGCTAAGAGATAGTGGAAATGGCTCACACATTCGAGAGGTCTACTGTGCATTTTCTCCTCCTTCCAGTTGTTTCAAAAGTGAAGATACTGCCAGCAAACACACTGCAGCATCTTCACGTCTGAAACTATCAAGGGAAGGAAGAGAGAGCTGGTGGGCCTCTCCCACCTCCCTTAAGGGGTGAGTGCCCCTCAAGGGACAGGGGAAGGGTAGTGAGTGGAGGAGGGATGGGATTTAAACCAACAGAATCAAGGAAGGCACCTGTGGGGCTGTGCCAACCCTGATTCTTGCTCTTTTTAATCTGAGCCTGGACACTCACATTTGCTGTGACTCCGGCCAGCCCATCTCTAGAAAGCAGGACTGGGAGAAAGCTAGGGACCTAAGAGAGGAGGGGCTGTATGCTATTATTGGTAGGAAGGAAGTGGGAAGACAAGCTGGTTTGGTGGGCTGGGAACTATGGGCTAAGGAAGTGTAGGATGTTGCAACTAATGAGAATGTGGGGGAGCCCTGGTTTCTATTTTCATTGCTGGTTCTGACCTTACTAATCCTAAGGAGACAAGGAGGGCTGAAAAGAAGTGAGGGTGGGAGAAGATTTTGCAGAAAGATTTGAATTAACTACCCAACGATCTGGTTGCAAGTTTCCAGCTATTACCACATAAATGACTAAACCTAATGGAATAAAGTTAATTCAGAAGAGGGAGAGTAGTTGTGTCCTGAATATGGTTATGCCAGTATCTGATCCATTGATAAAATGAACACTGAGCTGGCAGAGCAATTTATAAACATGATTCAGATCACAACGGAAGGTATCGGATATAATGGAAGTAGCTAAGATTTTTTTGTGATTTAAGAGAATACAGAGGTTTGCAATTATGTAGGTAGAGGATGCCTTACTTCTGCATCAAAGCGAGGATCTTGATATGCATCGCTGATGTTCACTGGGAGGCCCGTGGAAGCTACGAGTTCAGCAATACTATTATTTACTAGCCAGTCTGAATAAGATGAAGACGGTTTCTCCAAACTGTCTTTGAAGCTATCATAAAGGCAGAGCAGAGGAAGAAAAGGGTATAGTCACTGTTGCTTGAAAGCCCATCTTCATAAGTCTGGAAAGCATAGCCTTATATCAGGATTACCTATAAAAATTCAGAGCAGCTCAATGGCATTAGGTACAGAATAATACATTCATTTTATTTATATGCTTATTTCCAGTATTTATTTATTTTTTTAAGAGAAATGAAGGATGTGATCAAAGTGGCTAAACAAAGAAATTTAAATTAATATGCAAAAAGGCAAGAGTAAAATAGGACACTGTGGTTATGGGAAAAAAGCAGACAGAACTCAATTAACAGCGACAGACAGATCCTGAAACATGAATCCCCGGAAAGGTTTGCTGAAATAAACCTGGGTCGGTTTGGATTATATATTTGGAGTGCTGCAGCCAAGCACTGGTCCGTTCATCTTCCTCGCAGCATATATGAAGGTGGCCCAAGGTGGCTGGCCTAAAATATTCTGCTCTCTGGAGTGAAGGGCAAGATGGCACCCCTCCCTTCCACATACACAATCTGATGAGGTTGGCAGTGAATCTTGAAGGACAGCATCTTCCATCGAACTTGGGGGCATGAGGCTAGGTAAGAAGGCATGGGGCAGATTTCATTGTGTACCAAGCTCTGTCCTCCAACACCTTACACCTGCTCTGTGCCCCCAACTCTATGTCCCTTACTTATGCAGTTGATCCCCCCGAAAAAAGGTCTAGACATGATGTCCCGCATGTGAACATTCAATGTGAGGATGGAGACTGCTACACCAGGGAGGGCAGTTTGTTCTCGCTCTCCTCCAGGCGACAGGCCAAAAGATATCATCCAAACTGACTGCAAAGGGGCCAGGTAAATTTCTCGCGGGAGACTGTTCAAAATGACAGGTTCCATTACTGAAAACACCTAATTGCAGGGGAACTCAAAAGAAAGGTGCAGAGAGGTTCTTCTTATAGGTTATTAAGAACTTTGAAAGATCTATATAAGCACTTAATATTGAGTCTAGAGCAGGCATCCCCAAACTTCAGCCCTCCAGATGTTTTGGACTACAATTCCCATCTTCCCCAACCACTGGTCCTGTTAGCTAGGGATCATGGAAGTTGTAGGCCAAAACATCTGGAGGGCCGCAGTTTGGGGATGCCTGGTCTAGAGAATGAGAACTGTAAACCAACATAGACTGTAGAGCAGGGTTTGCCAGCCTTTTTGGACTAGTAAGCAGAGTTCAAGTTTTAAGAGAGTGCTGGGGGCACCAATCACAATAGCTGCCATGGAGGTGGCATGCAGTAACATAAAATTGGAGTGAACCCCTAGTGTTTTAATTAATGCTTCGCTGCCGAGGTTGCATAAAAATAAAGCGCAACCTCAAAATTTATAGAGTGAAGTAATATTTAAAGAATCCAGATGGATGAACACTGCAGACTCTAGCATGCTACCAGGGTAGTGCAGACATATATCTCATAGAGGTGGCATCCTTAGAGGACGCTTTCTCCATCTTCCTTATAACAGGAGAAGATGGGAATTGGAATCCATAGGTTCTGCATCCCTGTTTTAAAAGCCAATGCAGAATGCTCAGAATTCTAATTGGAGTGTATGGTGGAACCTCGGTTGTCCAACGGAATCCGTTCCAGAAGACCATTCGACTTCCAAAACGTTTGACAACCGATGCGCAATTGGGTGGTCGTCAATTTCAATGGAGAAAATCGAGAAACGCACTTCGGAAGCCATTCTAATTCCAAGGTGCATTCGAAAACAGAAGCAATTACTTCCGGGTTTTCGGCGTTCGAAAACTGAAACATTCGGCTTCCGAGACGCTTGAAAACCAAGGTTCCACTGTATTACTATGGTACAGAATAACTCTTCCATTAATTTAATGCCATTTCAAAATCACCTTCAAGGCTGTTACATCAATTTCTTTTTAAGCAACGTATCACAAGCAGCTCAATTCACAACCAAATTAAGGTGAAGTGTCTGGATCTAACCCAATTTGCACCAACTCTTCAATGGAACAAATCAGGACTCACTCCAAGTATTTTGGCTTAATTTGCGTGTGAGTGACTGAATGTGAGGCTTCATGACGACATCCTCAAACAATTTTCTGTTTACAGTCAAAACTTCAGCAGAAGTCTAAGATATGAGCCATTATATGAACAGGGGGGGTGAATAAGCAACATTACATTCCACTAATTTTGTAAGTTAAAAGTAAAAATAAAATTAAAAAAATTGAAGGAAAGCAACATAAATTTTCTAACTGTTTGGAATAAAATACCATGACTATCAGTCTCAGAGCAGAGCATACCGAGACAAAAGAGAAATGGATCAGCAACAAAGCAGCTGGATCTATCAGCCACAGAAAAGGGAATGGTTTTTAGCTAGCTGCATAATTCTCCATAGACTGATGTTCTCTGTTTAAAAGGAAAAAGTTTTATAAATAAAACTTATTTAAAAAAGAAAACAGGACAGCAAGTCTTAGAAAAATCTCACTCACGTGGTTTTCAGTTCAAATAATAAAGTTATACAATACATGCTTTGATAGCAGTATAACATCTAAATGTGTAAAGGTGCAGAAATGCAACATCTTGTTAAATGTTTTCAGTTTATTTCAGCAGCTTCGGGAACACCGAGGGGAAAAGAGCCTTTGAGGGCAAGGTTCCAATTACCAAAGCACAGAGCTCATAATTGTGTATCTTGCAAAATCCATCATGAAGCGGGCTGAGATTTAAAGCACACAGCATCAATTAAGATCTTGACATCAGAGGGATGAAATCAGTACTAGATTATGTGTGACAGGTTTTAGGAGCAGCAAAATGCATCCAAGTTAACAAAACAAGAAATAATTCAAGTGGAGGTTCAAACAGTAGGCTGCCTAAACCTCAAGCAAATTTGTGCTTATTGCTACATGCTTACTGCTGCAACTGACTCCATCCAGATGCTGTGGATTACAGATCCTATCACCCCTGACCATGCTGGCTAGGGCTGATAGGAGTTGGAGCCCAAAACTTCTGGAAGGCACCATGTTGGCTACTCTTGCTCTAGAGATGTTCTATCAAATTAAGAGTTTCTTTTAGAATCGGGTTTCCGAAACTGGGGTCTCCAGCTGTTGTTGGGACTACAACTCCCATTATCAATAGTTAACAAGACCTATGGTCAGGGATGATGGGAATTGGAGACCCAGGTTTGGAAACCCTGTTTTTAGAAGGTGGTTCATCTGAATCTGGAGGAGAGTCAATCTATGTTGCACATACTTAGCAATCAGGTTTGTACTTTTAGTGTACTTTAAGCTCCTTACTTTGAACAGACACAGAGTGTTGGCGGCACAAAGTGTTTTCCATCAACTTAGGTCATAGCTGCCAAGTTATCCCTTTTTTAAAGGGATTTTCCCTTATGCTGAATAGGCTTCCTCGCGAGAAAAGGGAAAACTTGGCAGCTATGACTTAGGTTGCTGCATCAATAGCAACTCTTCTTGAGAGAGGTAACCTGATCACAATAATCCATTCTCTCGCATCACCAGGTCTACTGGTTACCATAGCTTGTTGTAGTTTATGCAGGCACTAAACCTATACCTCCACCATCTGAGAGAAGTATTACTTTCTCTGGTACAGCATATTGTAAAATGCAATACTTAAAAGAAACAGCACAAGATGGAGGAGGGGAAGTCATGCTAATTTTGTGCAACGTGTAAGAAATTGTGAAATATGCTAATGGAATAGAAAAGATACTAAATTCAGGCCTGGGGGGGGGATCACCTTTATAAAACAGCTATTCATAGACAGTCCAACAATCAATGATTATTCATTAAAACATAATCCATTGCAATATAAAACATGAGATCTAACCTATTCTCTGCATCTGCACTGCATTTTGGAGACATCAGCTCGAAGGATTTGGTGAATTTCACTACCTGTCATGGTAAAACAAATACAAATGAGTCTCAGATTTCTCCCCCCCCTTCCGACTTTTTAGAAACACAACAGTGGAAAAATACATGTTCAAGTGATAAACAGTAGCCACAAAGCAACTCTCTATGCTCACTGCATAGAGCCCACTTTCCCAATTAAATAATGCTGAATGAAAGCAAAACTCATTTGACTGCAAAATGATTGCTCATATAGATTAGACTCACAACTCCAGATCACAAAGTTTACCTCCATAGCATTCTTTTTCACTTTAACGGCTCTCATGGTGAAGCATGTTGAATACTTTCCTTGTTTTTCCCCAACCATGTTTTTGTAAGTAATTCATATTTTGTTCATCCCTAGCTAGCAGGAGCAGTGGTCACAGATGATGGAAATTGTTGTCCAAAAACAGCTGGAGAAGCAAGTTTGAGAAACCCTGATCCAGAATAAGGTTTGGCAGCAAGCCCTTGCCTTGGAAACTCACTGTTAGTTAAGAGACCCATTAGTGGCTTGCAACCTGGCCTAAGGAAATTCTCAGCAGAAGCACTTCTACCATACAAAGGTAAAGGTAAAGGAACCCCTGACCATTAGGTCCAGTTGTGACTGACTCTGGGGTTGCGGCGCTCATCTCGCTCTATTGGCCGAGGGAGCCAGTGTACAGCTTCCAGGTCATGTGGCCAGCATGACAAAGCCGCTTCTGGCAAACCAGAGCAGCACACGGAAATGCCGTTTACCTTCCCACTGTTGTGGTACCTATTTATCTACTTGCACTTTGACATGCTTTCGAACTGCTAGGTTGGCAGGAGCTGCAACCGAGCAACGGGAGCTCACCCCGTCGCGGGGATACGAACCGTCGACCTTCTGATCAGCAAGCCCTAGGCTCTGTGGTTTAACCCACAGTGCTACCCACGTCCCATACAAAACTAGGGTATAAAAATGAAGAAGTATATACTTATTAGGTTTTTTTGGTAGTATTAAATTATGAAATACCAATAAGTAAGTAAAATTAAAAACTGGGTTCCCAAATGGATGCTTTGACTTAAGGTGTACCCTAAGTCTGGAAAGTTTTAAGATTATTGACCAGAGATGGCGAACCCTCTTACTGTTGTGGGACTCCAACTCCCATTAGTCCCAGCCAGCATGGCCAATGGTCATGGATGAGGGAAATTTCACTTGAGGAAATTTCACTATGCAAATTGCCTAGATGGGCCAAAAGTTCAGCTCAGTGTAAGGCTCCATCATGCATTAACATTGGAATCAAATTGATCCACACTGTCACATAAACATGTTCCTTGCCTTCACGTAAAAAAGAGAGATATGGGATAACTTTTAAAGAATCAGATCTTCAGGATTTTGCCAGTTCTAACACTGAAGAAGCCTACTGCAGGTACAAACTTAAAAGTGTATGAAATAAATAAATAAAAACTCTGGTGAGCAAATTCAGATTATAAACTTTCACAGTGCCAGCTTACACTTCAACATCAGGAAAATAATAATTCTTACACTAGTGGAGGAATATTCCCCCGCCATGCAATAATTTATTGGTATCAGTCAAAATAGCAGACAAGCAGCCTATATTCTTATATAATAAGAGCGACAAGAGTCGAACCGAAACCAGTGGTTCCAAACTATAATGAAACCACCACTGGCGACAGGGATTTGAACACCGACCAATTGCTTAGCTGTAACTTCCATGCCTAAAACACACTGTCAGGTGGTCTCCTCAGTACTGTCTGTTTCTTGAAAAATAGTAATACATTTCAAAGCAGTACACACAACGTTCCCTTTGCTTCTTACGCATCTCACGATTCCAGCACTTGTCAATACAAAGTGAAGCTTGCTGCCTAGTTTGTCTAGGTGGTAATACCCCCATCTGTCTTCTGACAGCCACCTCCAGCAATCCTTCGGTTGCTTCCGCATACTTGTGTTTTAACCAAATGTCACAGCACCAGTGGGTAAGTGACTGACATGCTGATTCAGAGCACCAATCAACCATAAATCACACTTTCAGGCAGAGAAAGCAGGGCAGATCCTGCAGCAATCGTCACTGGGTGAGGGGTGGGGGTGGGGAGTTTGTTGCAGTCACTGTTATAAACAGTGATGATAGCTCAAAACACCATAAGGAGGAGTGAGAAAAAGCACTCTCTGTCTTGGGTGGTGTATTTCTGCTACCATTGCTCCTAGCAGCAATGAAGGGGAGCATTTATGGACTTGGTAACAGAGGAAAGGTTGCATGCCTTTTCTGTGTGCAACCCACCTAACCTGCTAGTGAGATTTAACAGACAAACCATAGTCTCCAGTGTGAGCAAAGGGACAAGCCATTTTGGTGACTTGGCTACCAGAGGAAATCTCAAGGGAATGTCTGGAGAATGCTACACCTGAGTGTTATCTTGACACCTGATGTGAGAAGCAAACAACTCAGCTTGGCTTGGCTGCCTGGATTGAGCTCCTGACTAAGTTATTGACCTAGTATCCCCAAGGTCTTCGTGCAGACTGGGTGAGAGCAAGAGCAGAAGGATTTAGGAACACAAAACTGGAGAAAGAAGCAGACAAACACGTGTGTCAGTCTCTGAAGATCTGCCTGCTTTAAGATTAAGATGCTGGGACTTGACAGAGAAGATCTGTGAAATATATTTTATTATATGCACATTTAGACAATGTGCCCAACATGTTAAGAGAGAATGACAGCAGCCTGAATGTGCAGTTAAAATACCACAAAGTCAGCTTCTCACCATGTGTGGATAGGCACAACACGAACACGTACTTGCAATCATGAATGTAAGCAACCCCCTGCACCTTTCCCTTTCATGAAGTCTTGTTCCTACTTGCCCAAGCATGACTATATCATTAGGAGAATGTGTTTCTGCCTTATTTACTGGCTACAGGGAGCCATCTATGGGTATAAGCTCTCCAAGTTAGGAGGACTACTGCTATTTATACACTGGTGTTTTTGTCACCTAAGTGTCTCCCTAGGGTATTCAGAATCTTGTTAAGAGCAGCAATAAGCATATGAGACCAGACAGAAGCATAAGCCAATAGAATAAGCCAACAAAGGCCAACCACTTTGATTGGCAATGAGTCATATTCTATCAAATAAAGTATACCAAGGGGATATTTTTTTGTTTGTTTTAGAGGCAGCTGATATTCCACCCTTGTCAAATTTTCAAGTGAGGGATTAGTAAACTGCACTGTACAAAATTAAAGGTTACGAAACGGTCACTCTGGGCATATCTGTACTACAAACGTATACTGGTCTTATGGCAGTTCCACTGTCATGGCTTCCCCAAAGACTCTAGAAACTGAAATTTGGTAAGGGTGCTGATAATTCTTAGCCAGATGCCCTCCTAGTCCATTACTGTTGCCGGGATTCTCTTTTTTTTTTAAAACATACTTTTTATTAATTTTACAAAATACAAAAAAAAAAAGCTGTACATACATAAACACCTTTTCCACCTCCTTCCTACCCACCCACATGGGTCCTCCCCTGCCACAGAAGTATCCCATGTATGTGAACAGTCAGAGATGGTCCATTTTATGCTTGGATTTCTGTCCTCCTCCCCCTCCCCTGACCCCAAAGCCCCCCCCCCCCTGCCACCAGGGAGCTCCAGCAAACCAGGGCAGTACGCAGGAGGCCATCCATCCAACCATCTATTGTCATACCAAAAAAAGAGAAAAATAGAAATAGGAAAAAAGAGAAAAAAGAAAGAGCAAACAAAGAGAAAAAAACAATACAAAACAGAAATTTTTTTCTTACATTCATAATTGTAAAACCATATTTTGTGGGCTTCCCCTCCCCCCCCCTTCCCCGGTTTTCATCCCTTTTTTATCATCTGCAACAGTTTCTTACTTTATAAAAATACACCTTTGTATCTTATACAACTTATAAATCAATTGTTAACATTTTCATCTAATATTCAAATCACTGAAAAATCAAACTCCCATTTTATCTTCCCGTGCCTAATTTTTTCTCCCTCTATAAGCCTCCATATTTTCACATTTTCCAAAATCCATTCACTTTTAAAACTATAACTATTCTCAATTTAACCTTACATCCCCGATTACCGGCTCCACCCCCCCAATCCAGCAAATTCCATAATCAGCAGACCAGTTATAAACCTGTTAATCCATCCTTATAATCACATCATCACTTTCCCTTCACCCCACCCCCTGTTTACAGTCTTTTGCCATCCAGGCCACCATACAGGACCCCTGAATTTCTTCTCTTCTCTGCATATTTTTTCCTTCTTCCCTGTGGGCGTTCTGGAGTTCCAATAATACCAATCGTGCCCCCCTCAAAAGCAGGGCACTCCATCCAACTTTTTGTAGAGTAAAGTCATCATTTTTTTCGTGGTGTGCTTCATTTTGTGTTGAATCATCACAGTCCTCATCTTCATCTTTTCCTTCCAAATCACAGTCACCATCATTGTCATTCTCACATTCATCTTTTTCAGTGTCAAAAGCTTCATCTCCTAAAAAATCATATTCTGCCATCACCATCTGAAATTTTTGCTGTAACTCTTGCCGTCGTGTCTCCTCTTGACATAGCTCTATTCTTGTTTCCCACATTAAGGTCAAAACAGACCGCTGGAACTCAGGGGAACACTTTTTTGTTGACATAATTCAATCCTGCCAAGGTCAAAACTTGTCACGTGGGGTGGAATATGATCACAGTTTATTTTCTCGACTCCATTTTAACAAGCTGGCTGCATTCTTCAAGTCTTATTAACAATAAAGTTCGAACTCACATTTCACAAACATTTAAACCAAAAAAGAAATTCCACAAAGTCCAAAAATACAAAGTGAAATAAAAATTGACTTATAAATCCTGATCAACTCACTGGGTTGTCTGGGCTGCCGGCTCCCGAGGAAAAGAAAGGTTTTTCTTAGTCTTTACCTCTTGCTGCAGGGCAGTCATAAACCACAGTCTCTCTCCCCTTTTCACCCTGCATCAAAGGGGAGATTCTCTTTGATGCCTTTGAGGGATCCTTTTGAATTGCAAATCTTCTGTTTACGGCTTCGGGTTTCTATATACTGTCTCTTTTGTTGCCGTGGGGGGGGGGTGGCTTCCTCTTTTCTCCCCTCTCTCCCAGATCCAAATTGTTTTATAATCCAAATCGTGAGGTTACTTACAGTCTTTTCCAATCATTTTATTTTCGGAAGAATCCAGCGCTCTCCGCCTTCGGCTTGAAGCTTCTCCCTGCTAGAATAACGTTGCCGCTCAAAATGGCCCCCGCGACTTCTACCCTCCTCGCTCCGGAGCTCTTATTAGAGCTAACCGAAGAGTTGGGGAGTCCGGATTGGGGCTGTGCCGAGCAAATTGCCCCCGGGACGCCCTTCCCGAGGTTCTAAGGGGCGCAGCGTCGCTCTCGCTGCCCTCCCCACTCCTAGCAGGGACGGGCCGTCTCGGAGACGAGACGAAACCCCGCCGATCGGCGCTGGCGCTGAACCCGGAAGCCCACTGTTGCCGGGATTCTCTGGGGAAGAGGGAGCCACTCTTAAACAACTTGTTCGTGGTGTAGTTATACTCATCCTGATATAATTCAAATGTTACGGTGAAGATATAATAACAAAAATACTTCTTTTAAAAATGTGATCAAAAAACATGCACTGTGTTACATAAGAAACCAAAGAGTTTGTACGGCGAGGAAGGGGGGGAATAATCACTCATTTTCAAGATGTGTCAGGGACACATTTTCCCTCCAAAACACAGAATATTTTTTTTAAAAAAAGAAGGTGTCACGGGATGACTCAAAATCGTAATAGGTGATTTTTGCATCCCCAGTAGGAGCCGATTTCGCCAACCCCTAGGTACGACTCTACAGCTGGGGGGAAAGTTGCAGATTGTTTGGCAGCTATGATGAAGCAGAGTTAAATTGCCAACTGGTGGCTTTTTCTGTTTGGAGCAGGAAAGAACAGTGGCAGGGGGGACACTGACTGCTACTGCTCAAAAATACCCTACCCATCTCCATCCCCCCCAAAAAATGAGGGAAGCATTGACTGCTGCTTCATGCAGGTGCAGGGAATACCACAGGACAGCAACACACATCAGTTTCATATGTGAAGTTTCTCTCAATAAATCATGAACGGAGGGAACCATTGGGCACCACTGCCCAAACTTGCTCCATTCCTCTTCAGGCAGCAATGCCCAATAGAACACTCATTCCCCCCCCCACTCCCAGCCTTCATGGAGGAACATAGGAAGCAACTCCTAGGGGCCATGGGGTCTTTGGCCTCCCCAAATAAAATATTTGAGCCCCCCCCCCGAAGTTGATGGTCACTGCCATTCAAATGGTGTGTGCGCACCACATCATGTGATCAATTATGTAGAGCAGGCCTTACCTGCCGCCCCCGCCCCCCAATATTTTGTTCAACTTGGCATCCTTGTGGGGGGGAAAGCAACAGAACGAGCAACTAAATTCTTTGGCAAGGGCAGCCAAAAGTGTGTGACCCCTGTACAAAGGTAAGCATTTTAATTCGGTGTTGTATCTTGCAAGAGAATTTACAGAGTAGTAACCTAACAGCATTCAACAGATATTTATCAGCTAAAATAAGTCATCATAACAGAAATGCAATAGAAATCAGAAATCTGAAACACTACTTACTGGAGACTCAATGTCCTCGAGCAGCAATACCGAGCAGCGGTCACACTTTAGTAGAGTTTGGGCTCGGTGCATAATTTTCTTCACAATTTTCTCTAGGTCTGTCTGTTCTTCAAAAAGATCATTAACCACCTCCAGCAAGGCCTATATATATGGGAGGGACAGCTATTACAATTCGAATAAATTATTGGACAATTTCCCCCACAAGAGTTCTAAAAGTGACTTTGTAATATGAGCTTACTCCTTCTAAATTAAATTTAGGTGCCCAAAACAGCAATGAGCAAATGTCCCTGTAAAAGATCCATAGCTGCCAAGTCTCCTGTATTCCCCGGGAAACCCCATTTTTCCAGCCGTTTCCCGCTGGCAGCCCGGATTTTTTAAAAAACCATAATCCCTCCTTCTGCGCATGTCTGGAGTCTCTGGACATGTGTAGAAGCGATTTCTGGCACTGCAGCCATTTTGGAAATGGGCAGAGCATGCGTAGAAGCGACTTCCGGTGCCGCTCTGCCCAGTTCCAAAATGGCCGCTGCATGACTTGCAGCGCTGCAGGCATTTTGGAAATGGGCAGAGCATGCGTAGAAGCAACTTCCGGTGCTGCTCTGCCCAGTTCCAAAATGGCCACAGTGCGACTTCTGGTGTTGCGCCGCGCCGATCCCGGATTTTTCAATCTGGGAGTTGGCACCTATGTGGAAATCTAAAGAAGTATCTGAAGAAGTGTGCAAGCACACGAAAGCTCACACCAATGACAAACTTAGTTGGTCTCTAAGGTGCTGATGGAAGGAATTTTTTTTATTTTGTTTCTTTTTTATTTTGTTTTAACTACGTCAGACCAACACGGCTACCTACCTGTAACACGGAAATCAGTGTTTTTGTTTGCTCATTTTCTCAATGGGGCCAGGATAAAAGGTCACTTCAGTGTTTCATGTATGCCTTAAGCCAGTGTTTCTCAACCAGTGTGCCTCCAGATGTTTTGGGACTACAACTCCCATCATTCCTGACCACTGGTCTTGCTAGCTAGGGATGATGGGAGTTGTAGTCCCAAAACATCTGGAGGCACACTGGTTGAGAAACACTGCCTTAAGCTATACCAATTAATGGAACTGATTGCATTAGGGCTCTGTTTGAAGTGTCCTTCGTCCCAGACTTTCCTCAGACACACAGATTCTTTTTGCCAAGATCTATCCCTAGCCTTACATGCCAAAATACTTGATGTGTAAAGTTGCAATAAAGTTGTGTCCTGTTGCTCTCCTGAATATGTGCCAGATCCCTAAGCCCTGGCTTCCCGATTTCCTCACAAATGTCACCCACAAGATCGGGAAGTGGGGGAGGGGGGGAATCAAAGACTCCCACTGAAATGTCAAAAATAAAGACTTGTTTTTTTTCTACAGTAGTCAAGTCGTACAGAACACAAGAAAGCTCTTTGCAATGCTTGTGCATTGTGCTCTCATGAGTTGCACACTGTAACATCCTGATAAAGCTTTTAGTGGTCACCATTTAACTCAAAAAATGTTGGCATCATAATGTCAGATGAAAGGAATTACTGTAGAATTACTACTGGAAGATAAAAATTCGGGTAAAAACATCTGTAACTGCAAGATACCCTTTGAATATGAAGCTAAAACCATAAAGAACAGGAAGACAGGAAATATATATATTTACACTGCAATTCTATGCATGTTTACTCACAGAAGTTTCACTGTGTTTATTCCTAGGAAAGAGCACGTAAGATTGTAGCTTTGCTGATACAAGATATTCCTCACTCTTGAGCAGAACAAAATATTGCAATCAGTGCCAAAATACATATCACTGATTAACAAAGTGATATGTATTAAGTGTATGTGTATTTTCAACAAAGTGTCAATGTTCTCTTTAGAAATAATAATGATTTACCTCCAGTCACCTGACCTTTTATCATGTGATCATGCAGAGATAGCATATGAAATAAAAGTTAGTGGCAGTGGCCCAAATTGCAACTTTTCACTTACTCTGCTTCTATCATACTCCTTCCTGGAAGCAGCAAACAGCTGAGCGTTAGATATGGCAATCCCGCAAAACGGAAGATACATCTCCATTACCTGGAGCAAAAAGGAATTATCAGCTATTAGAAGTTGTTATTGTAATTAAAATTGTGCCTTCAATCTAGCTCTCAAAGAGGTTGGTATGCCTGTCCACTTCACACTGCAGGTGTGGTGGTGGGGACTTATATGGTGAAAAGCACTTCCATTTCTCTCCACACACAAAACTAGGTCTTGGGGATAAGAACAGTCCAGAAACAAAACCCGGAGTCAGCAACCTTTTTCAGCCGTGGGCCGGTCAGACCACATGGTGGGCCGGACTATTTTTTTGGGGGGGGGAAATAAATGAATTCCTATGCCCCACAAATAACCCAGAGATGCATTAAATAAAAAGACACATTCTACTCATGTTAAAACACACCGATTCCTGGACCGTCCGCAGGCCGAATTGAGGTGGTGATTGGGCCGCATCCGGCCCGCGGGCCTTAGGTTGCCTACCCCTGAACAAAATGGCTGCCTCAAACTTGTCACTATGCGGTTGAGTGTTGAGTAGGCTTGCTTTAGAGCTGCACTTCAGGCACCAAATATGGCCACCAAAATGATTTGAAAAGAGGAAGAGAGCTTAACAAGGCTTCCCACAACAATGGCCAGGCTTTCTCTTCTTGCCTTATTCCTAAAGTTTAGGAGCGGGTCGCTTTTGAGGAACAACCGTTAAGAGCAGAGTTCCGGCTGTTGCCACCATTCTTAAGTGTGCCCCAGACAAGGAAACATACACATCTCAGTGGGAGAACCTATGATTTGCATGCAGAAGGTCCCTCGTTTAAATCCCAGCACCTCCAAGAGAAGATTTCCTGCATGAAAGCTTGGAGAGCTGCTGTCAGTCACTACAGACTACACTGAGCTAAATGGACCAATGGTCTGATTCAGCATAAGGCAGCTTCCTATGCTCTTATTCCCAGAGGTACTCTGGGAAACAATACCCTCATGTCTTGATTGTGGGCTTCCCAGAGGCATTTGATTGGCTTCTGTGGTAAAAGGATTTTGGACTAGATAGGCCTTTGATCTGATTCAGGGAGGTGGGGTGTCCTCTAATATTATTGTGCTATGTTTTTTGGTTCCCAATACCGCCCCATTTCAAAATTCCCCAACATATGGATACCGGCACATCACGGAGAAATGTTCTAGCCTTGTCTTCTACACGATGAGCTATTTTGTGTGTGCGCAAAGACGTAATATGGGAGGCACCATCTAAATAGTGTTGTTTTTAACAAAGGTTTTCTGAGATGAAGAGCTGCCATGGTCCATGGCTAGGCTTGTATATGTATAATTTACCTTGTCACCAAAAACATGCAACTTTAAAGCCATTTCATACATTGCACATACTTTACATTATTGTCCCCCTGTCCCTCCAAAAACAACCATCTGCAATAAAAAGATTGGCTTTCCAAATGGGTGTGCTTTTGGTGAAAAACACACACGCTTGTGCTACATTTCAGACATACTGTATCACTCTGTAGAAAAGGGTGGATTCAATTTTTAGTGCTATGTTGAACAAAACTGGTGATTTATAAAGAACCTTAGGGGTCAGATTTCAGCCAGTGCCCACGTTTTAACCTTTGCTCCTCCAACGGCCAAAGGGTGGTTCAAAATAAAATGCCGTTCAACAAATAAATTCTTATCTTGCAATTCTATGACACATAATACTAGCAATACTAGATTACATGTTCTTCAATATTTTATCAGGAGAAAGAACTTCAGCTAAAGAATAAAAACTGTTCAACACTGTGCAGTACTTGATCGTTTTCACCTCAAAATATTCTTCTTTTGCATGATTCTTTTTTATTCTAACCTCGTGGCTATTAAAATAAATGAATAGGTTCAGAGTGGACTATTAAATCTAAATCCATATCCTTATATTTTAGCTAATATCAGACACACTTCACAAAAGGAAAATACTACAATTCTACGATTCTATTCTTTCTTTTGCAGGAAGATTTGTTTTTACTTCCTTTGAAAGCTCTTTCAACAAAGATCCCATGCATTCAAACATCTTTCTTTTAAATTGGCCGCCTCCTTATATTTATGAAAGAAATGTGCTCCTTAGTATTAACAAACATAATAAATACAAATTCATTTACTTTTTCTACTTTATGAAATACAGATGAATTCTAACACTTCGACTGAGAGATTAAAATGTTTTGTAAGTCATGTAGAGTTCTTGGTTAGTGATGATGCAGAAATAACTTTAACGATAATGATTATTATAATAGCGATAATTTTAAACAGCAAACATTCAAGCACAAAATATTTATATATGGCATCTATTACATCAGCAAAAGTGTACAAAAGACAAATGAGAAAACCTGAACTCCTTTAAAAAGCTAAAAAAATCCCCAAATGCCATAAGTTCCACCTCTGCAAGTTGTACAGATAGATCATTTAAAGACCATGTTTTGAAACAGTTAGCACCAGCGACCATTATTAATAATTATTATAACAACTAAAAACTCTAAAAGCAAACTTTTTTACAAAAATACAATTAATATTTTCTAAAAAGAAATCATTTGTAGATTTAATTCATTCTGGGTTTTAAATTGTCCAAACATGCATGTGCACATTCCTACAAACAGTGCAGTATGCTTTACTGAGCACATGAATCCACAGGCTAAGAATCAATTGAAATATGGTTAGGTGAGAACACTCAACCAAATCACATTATGTTTTGGGCATCTGTGCACAGTGTGTCTGGCAACCCTTACAATCAAGGCCTCTGATCAAATAAGAGCATGGCAGAAGTTTGTCCTTCGCAAACATATTTCTCAGGGGAAGACCCCCCCCCTATTTTTATTCTAAAAATCATCCGCTGCTGGTGGTTTAAGCTGTATCCTATGGGCCCTAAATCAGGCTTTTTTTTTTTGAACTGCCCACCTTTTGTTTTGTTTTTTTAGTTGTAATCTTTATTAAATTTAAAATCAATATAAAACAAAACAATCCTCTAAAATACAAACAAAATCAATACATACATAAATAATCATACAATTTCAAACAAAACTTACTCCATCTTCTCAAATATATCATCAACTTGTCTTATATATCTTCCATTCTGTCTTCGCATCTTCTTTTGTAATTCGACTTCCCCTTCTCTTCTATCCTGACTATAAAATTATTTATCTTCCTACTGCTTCTATTAACTTTCCTCCTTGGAATACTACAAAATATTGGTTTCAAACCCAAGTTCTTTTAAATATACTCCAAATTTTTCCCAATTGTCAATAAATTTTTTTATTGGAACCGCCCCTAATCGAATTCGTCAATCTAGCCAAATCAATATAACCGATTAAATTCTCCTGCCAATCTAATGGTGGGTACTTCCTTACTTTTCCATAATTTTGCAATTAAAATTCTCGCCGCCGCTACTGAGTATAAAATATCTTTTCATCTTTTTTTTGCCACTTCCTCTTCAACCATTCCTAATAGGAAAGATTCTGGAGTCTTCTTTATGTTGTATTTAAATAAATCAGGCTTTACTGGTCTCGTATCAAGAGCAGCATATGCATTTTTTATGTATTCTGTTTTCATAAGGTTTCCCAATTCATTGTCTCTTACCTACTACAATATACCATTCCATGTCCCTCATTCAAATCTCAGCCACCAATTTATTGGATGCCCTTTGGCAAGCCACAGAGGGAAGATGATGGTGTTCTAACATACAGATTGTCTTTAGGGTGCTCAGATTAAACCACGCTCCCGCCCACCCCGCCATATAAGGCGGAATCACTGAAGGGTCACTTTGCAGATATATTACTCTTGATTCAATGCGCAGAAGGAGCACTTAGTACTTCTTTGGTACTCACACAAGTACTCCGCAACCTTTGTTAGCACTTGAGCTAGCACCAAAATATCCTGTGGCACCAGTGGGAATGGGATGCCATTTATGGGAAAAGTACTTTCGATGGGGATCCTGAATCACAGCATCAGAGAACTGCAGAGTTGGAAGGGGGCCCAAGGGTCATCTAGCCCAACCCCCTACAATGAAGAAATCTCAACTAAAGACTCCCTGACAGATGGCCATCCAACCTCTGCTTAAAAGCTCCCAATGAAGGAGAGCCCACCACCTTCCAAGGGAGTCCGTTCCACTGTCAAACAGCTTTTACTGTCAGAAAATTCTTCCTGATTTTTAGTCGGAATCTCTTTTCTTGTCACTTGAAGCCATTGGTTCGGGTCAGTCCATTCCGCCATAAGGAGGAGTGGAGGTTGTGGGCCCACGAGGCCGACACGTGGGGGGAGGGGAATGGTTGCCATTCCCCCAGCCCATTGGCTGGCTCCCGGCCGCGGCACTCCCTTGGCGCGTGCAATCAGGACGTTCCAAGGAGGCGCGGATTGCTGATTTAAGAAAGCCCGCAGCCGGGAATCTGCCTCTCTCCTCATTTTAACCTCCAGCTGCTTCGTTTTCCCACCCACCCTCCCTTTAGGCAGGTCTCTCATTTGACATTGCTATGGACATCAGTTGGTCGCCATTGAGGATCCTGGTAGGAATTTTCCCACTGGGCAAATTGGCTCTGGCCTGGTGGTTTTCGCCTACCTCGTAGTAACTCGTCACAACTTTGGTTTTGGCGGTAGGCACTGGATTATCTCTGAAAGGTTACTAGTGGGGGGGGGGAGGTTGCTGCCATCACCTCCCCCAAAATGCTGAAGGGTACTCCCTTAAGGAGTCCGGGGCGTGGCCAAGTCCGAAGCCGTGGTAGGTGAGGGCCTAAAGGCACGACCCCTAGCAGTTGCCCCAGGATGAGTTCCTAGTTCATGTGCATCGCAGGGCTCATCCAACGGTGGTTAACCCTTCACAGACTGCCAGCACAGCGGGCCTATTATGCCCATTAACCTTATGCCATGTGTCCTGTGTCATTATTCATTCTGGGGAGGCATCGGGGTTCACCACACAACTACTAGTATTTCTGACTATAGGATCTCAACCCAGTAGTTCCTTCAGGTTTTTTTTAAAAAATCAGCCTTATCAAAGTCCAGAGTGCATGTTCGAACATCCATTGATGTGTTGCTAGTAACATCCTGTTTTGTCCGATTGCAAAGCTCTCGGATGAAGTTAGCCTGAATTTAGGGGCTGTGAAACATTAGGGCTATTGGCAATGCTTCCCTCCTTCCTGAACAACTGGGCAGGAAGTGTATTTACAACAGCTTCAAATGACTTTATTTGTCTTCCTTCCCTTTCTTCAGGGTGATATGTGCGAAACGTTCGGAGAAAAACAACAACACAGAACAAATGGCTCAGTGAACATTCTGTGAGAACAACATTATGAGCAATGTTACCAGCTTACATCCTGCAAAATGTAGAAACAGGGCTCCACTTAACAGGGTGCCAGTACTGAAGCTACCAAATGAACTGCTTGATAACTTGTGTATTAACCTCACATGAATGCACACGAAATACATGCAAACCAAGTGAAACATATGTCCTGGTCATATTTCAAAAGGTCTGCTCTACATAGCTGTGCACTGGAATTGTTCAGACATTGCTACAGTTAAGTCATTTTAGATTCTAGACTTAATGCTCTTGCAGGAGCATTGCCACCCTCTGTCCCCCACTTTTGAGGGTAGTGCATATTACTTGCATTGGTAGGGGCTTGGAATAGTTTACCTTTGAGGTCCCATCCAACTCTATAGAATTATATGTTTCTACTTCAGAATGTGCTTTGCCGCACCTACTACAGTTGCAGGACCTCTTCCCCATTCTTCTGAGTGACACCCTGGAAGTCTGCCCCCCCCCAAGCCCTCCCTGGAAGGTACCATGGTACGCATGCATGTTTTGCCGCAGACAACAAATGTAGCTTTTTGGTGCAGTATTACTACTGCAAGTGGCCAGTGCCTGCAAATGCAAACAAAACATCTGCCAAAGAAAGGGCAAACCAATCTATTCCTATGTCCATATTCTGGAAGAACTGCAACCAGCTTTTCACAAATGTCTGCTATTGCACACCAAAATAACAACAAGCTGACTTCTACATAATCTGGATAAATCACAAGTTCTTTATTAAGGTCTGGAAAGAGTCTCCAGAATGCAGCTGTACATAACATGGGATTATACAAGCGGGAGCCCTGAAAAACAAAGCTCCGTCACAAAAAGCATGCATTTGTACACACAGGAGCTCTTTCCAGACCTTATTACAAGCAGTGAAGGCTGGGTACTTATGGGATTCCACTCCTGTGCCACCCACACATTCAAAGAATGTCAGAAAGGGGCTGGAAAGAAAACAGTATGAATACACAGATATGCAAAACTAAGACACTAAGGTGTTTGGTATAGAAAACGCTCAGGGCCGTCTTAACTGTTGGTGCTAGGGGTGCACAGCACCCAGGCGCTGGGCTCTCAGGGGCGCCAGGCTGAGAGTCCGGGGCCAAGCATTGGAGTCTGGGGAAGAGCTGCCGACAGCTGAGTGGAGCAGAGCCCATCAAAGTGCTGTGGGCAGCTCTTCGCCGGACTCCAACGCTCACCTCCGAACTCGCGCCAAGCCGCCTGCAGAAGAGCCCGCGGGGCTCTGACAAGCTCTGCTCCACTCGGCTGTCGGCTCTTGCCCCAGCTGCATGGCGGCTAACAGTTTCAGCGCCATGCCCAGAGTGCTGTGTAACATTGTGGGCACTGTGCGACGCATCCTGTTGCATGCGCCGAGCTGCGGGTTCCTTTGGTGGCTTTTCTGCTGCCAGCGCACGATCCCAGCGCTGCCCAACGTGGGGCACTAGCGCAGAACGACGGGGAATGCAAGTGACCGCGGAGGAAACATCTCCGGACAGGATCTGCCGTGCGCCACCGGCAGCAACAAATCCCAACGAATGGGGGTCCTTGCGTCCCCCAAACATTCTAAAGGTAAACAACTATTTCCTTTTTAAAAAAAAGTCAACAACTTTGGCCGTTCTCTCCCTAAAAAAAGGTCGACAACTCTTAACGCTTAAGGCGGCCCTGAAAATGCTGCAGGTTGAAGTGGAAGAGACAAAGTAGTACAATTTTAAAATGAAGTAACTGAAATTATTCCACACAGGGTTCCACATATTTCATTCTGGCTTTATCTGTTGTCTCTGGTTGCCACCAACCCTTCCCTTTCCTCCCCAAGTCATCTGTATGTGACAGGGAACTTAAGGCTACATTCAGAATACAGTTAATTCTATTTCCCTGATGTTTCTCTATCTATTAACTTCTATACTATATTTGAGCTCTCGTGTGATGTAAAAGCCCCTCATGGAAATCTAAATGAAGTTTAGCACTTATTTCCATGTTATTTGATTCTAGAAATAATCTGACTGCAGCAGCATTAACCTGGAACATTGCGAAAGTAAACAAAAATTGGGGTGGTATACCAGCATTGATTTGTTTCCTGCCATTTTCATGGGTAAATCAGGGGAAGCAGAACCATGCAGGTGTGGAAAGTGTGAGGAAGCAGCCATGTTGCCTGTGATCACTGGTGTGAATGAAATTCAGTGCAACATGGCAGTAAAAGCCACTGGTCCATAACACAACAGGTACTGCGGTGTGAAAGGAACATTAGAAAACAAGACAGAAGCATCATCATTGTAACCAGGAAATCCCCATGTCCCACAGTATTCCCCATGTCTGAATGCACCCTAAAGGAAGTTTTGTATTTTGCAGGGCATTCAACTATTCATTTACTAGAAAATAAGGTCCCACGACTTTCAAATTTCCTCATTTTGTACTTTCTCTACATTCCGGACAAATTCATTAGCTATGGCATTCAGGAGCCAAACCAAAGCAGTGTCAGGAGCAAAAAGTTATTTCTGCAACCAAGAAGAAAACAACTGTGTACCAAAATGGTTTATCCTATCAAGCCACAGATTTGAGTTTCCCAAATAAAATCAGTTTCATTAGGCCTAGCGCCTCCAGCTTATTTTACCGTGACCTCAAAGTTATATAAAAGGAAGCAAAAGCAAAAACAGCTCATATCTAACTTGAGTAAATACACTTTATTAAATTTAACATGTTAAGGTCACTCAGGCGACACATTCATGTATTTTCACAAGCAGCGAGGGCAGCTATACGGTTTTATTATAAAGTCCTTCTAGATGTCCACAGAATTTGTAGCCCGAAGAAAGTAAATAATGACTTCAGTGTCTTCTACTACCTGAAGGGACAGAAAATGATTCTCTCCCTAGATCAGGATTGGCAAATCTTTTTCAGGTCAAGAAACCACATTTGCTCATGGACAACCTTCCATACCAGTGGCGGGCTGGGTTAAAGGAAAAAAAGTAGACAAAGCAACAGAGGTAATCCATAACTTTGTAAAGTAGGCGGCATTCAAATAGAGGAAGTGTGTGGCTGTAGAGTCCGATTTGGGAGAACGTGTTTTATTTCAGGTTTTGCAGATTATGGTGTCTGGTTTTGCTATTACAGGTACACCATGGCATTTCTTCTCTCTGCGTTCCTCCCAGGGGTCATTCTATCTCTGGTCACTGCTGTGGATGCACAACATGACTGTCTACCTCCAAGCATTTGCGATCATCTGCAAGGGATTCCCATATGGCAGGGTTAATGATGCCAGCCTTCAGGTCATGATTGCAGGATGGATATTTTACAGAACGGATAATTCTCCACATTTGGGCTGATGCACAATGCCGTCAGCTTCAGCGTTATTGCCCGGTGAACAACACAAGCAAACTGAAGCACTTCAGTATGATTAAATGAGTTTCAGTTATAGATACTGGAGTTCAATGGAGAGACTGTTAAATGAAATCAGCTGGCCTTTCAGGTGAATGTATGTAGGGCTAGATACTAGACTATAGCTTGTATTTTCTGCTATGGTCTATGGAGTAATGCAACAAACACCGTTCTGTTCTATTCCGTAACTTGTTATTAAGATAGGGGATAATCAGTTGAAGTGAGAACAAGTGGAATTTTGCGGCGATGAAGTATCAAGTATAAAAAATGTTGATGCTATAATGACTGACATCCACTTGATGGCACTATAGACATACGATTTCTGTTTATAAAGGGTGGTAGCAAGATTTGCAGTTAGAACTGTTGGGGAGCAAAACATTTCAAAAACACTGTCAAAACAAGAGTTTCTTTTCTAGGCCAATAGAAAAATCTCACCTGGAACTTTAACTACTTGTGAGAAAGCTTTATAGAATTCACAGACTTCTGAGAAAACCAAGTTGCAGAACAGGAATCGTTCCCCACCCCACAAAACAAAAAAAACGAGAGTTTAATCAATCAAAACATGAAACTTTTGAAGTCATGAAGTATTAGGTGCTTATTACTCTTATTTTATTATTCATTTGTTTGACATTTATATTCTTCCCCCCTTCCTCCAAGGAGCTTAGAATTGCATATATGGAGCATGGGGGTCGCTTAGGGAATATTTTCACAGGAATCCTGTGAAGTAGGTAGCTCTGAGGAATAGGAATTTGTGCAAACACACCTGGATTTTGCACACCCACAACAAACCACTCTGGTCTAGTCACTGGTCCCGATTACAGTCATACCTCGGGTTACAGACGCTTCAGGTTGCATCTTTTCAGGTTGTGTCCCACGCCGAACCCAGGTTGTGGTGCTCGCGCATGTGCAGAAGGGCTGAATTGCAACCGCGCATGCGCAGATGCAGTTGCAAACGCACGGATCACATTCGCAACCCAAGCGTCCACTGTACTAACTTCATAGAAGGAAAACAAACTGATGCACCAAATGCTAATTCACATGGGAGCCCCTAATATATGCACAAATAGTGCTGCATGCGTTTAAACAGAGGCAGTTTATCCCCAAGTACATTCCTCTGAGCAGATAATATTTTTTAAAGTCCATTTATTTCAGTGGGTCTATTCTTATCATGACTAACAGGGGATATTCAGCCATTATGTGGATGTGCTTTTTCCCTCTCAAAGGATGCCAAGAGAAAACAGAAAATAACAACAGAAAATATCAGAATAAGCAATCTAACAAAATATACTGTAGCGTAAATCGAAATATAAAATATCATCCCCATGGAGTGGTCTCTAGTCCACAAAAGCTTATGGCGCACTGAAACTTGCTAGTCTTCAAGGCACGGGATAGCCAACCTTTTGGGGCACAAGGACGCATTCGAAAATCGAAGAAATGTCATGGGCAGCTCTGAAAACCGTTTCTTATTTTTATCTGTAAGCTACCTTGATTCCCATCAGGGAGAAAAGCAGGGTATATATAAATACTGTAGTATAATAATAATAATAATAATAATAATAATAATAATAATAATAAAGTGGTGGTGCTCAGAACCTCTCCCAAAACAGGCAAAAATCCTGCCCCCAAACAAGTAACAAAAAGAAAACATAAGTGGCCACTCAGAAGATGAGAACAGAAAACAGACAGCTCTCTCAATCAACCAAACAACAAAAATGCCCAAAAAAACTGATTCAAAAACAAAAATTGGATGGAGCACAATCCCCATGGCACCATAACTGGGGCTCCTAGCTTAAAAAACAGCCTTCCTGTTTTTGCTTCAAGAAACCTGTCTATACATCTGGAAATTAATAAATGAGTGTTATAATTATTGTGACTATTCCCTCTCCTCCCTCCCATCAACCTCAGGATAACCTCCCTACCGGTATTTAGGTAAAGGTAAAGGTAAAGGGACCCCTGACCATTAGGTCCAGTCGTGACCGACTCTGGGGTTGCGCGCTCATCTTGCATTATTGGCCGAGGGAGCCGGCGTATAGCTTCCAGGTCATGTGGCCAGCATGACAAAGCCGCTTCTGGCAAACCAGAGCAGCACACGGAAACACCGTTTACCTTCCCGCTGTAGCGGTTCCTATTTATCTACTTGCATTTTGACATGCTTTCGAACTGCTAGGTTGGCAGGAGCTGGGACCAAGCAATGGGAGCTCACCCCGTCACAGGGATTCGAACCGCCGACCTTCTGATCAGCAAGCCCTAGGCTCAGTGGTTTAACCACAGCGCCACCTGGGTCCCGGTATTTACCGTAGGTTCCTGCTATTTCCAATGTGGTGTGTGTGCATTTCATTTGGTCTAGCTTTAGCACAGACTGATGCTGGCGGCAGCCTCTTCAAAGCCTGCACAAGCTTGTAGAGTGAATTATATTAATGGGGAAACAGCCTCTCTCTTCTCCCCCCCCCCCCCCGCCCCCAAGCAAAACATCCCAAAAGCTCACTGAGCAGTGAATGCAGCTCCATGCCTCCTGCAATGCAGACATGAGCCTGGAAGGTGCAACTGAACTGTTAAGATCCTTTCAGCTTTTGCAGTAGAAAAAAAGGAAGCAGGGAGGAGAGGAATCCGCATAGAAAAGTGGTTCCTCTGGGTTCACTTACTTAGTTTTACAATTCATGCTGCTCTGCAGTGACAGTAACTGGAAGCAAAAATGATCAGGTACCACCAGCATTATGCGCTGATTAAATCAGCGGTGAGGATGGACAGAGCCCTCTCCTATAGCTATAATGTTAACTGGCTTGATGAAGCTCCAAGCGAAGCAGAGAGATGCTGAGCTACAGAGTGTGTAATCTGATTGTTCCAGCCAACTAGGCACGGCAGCCGATATTCACTAACTTTCATTCTCAGCGGAAACAGACAACAATAAAAACTCAACAGAGCACAAATTTCCGTTGTCTATAGAAACTAGGAAACATAAGGGAAATACCAGAAGAGAATGTTAAAATATCTGTTTGTACAACTAAGGCCCCAAATCCTGCAATCCTCCTATTGCTTAATAGCATTTTAATCGGTCCAAAAGGACGTGTACTGTTATGTGCAAGTAATTAGAATACCATTTCTAACATTTACTGAGCTTCCAGTTTTTCATGGTTTTAATATCCAGTAAGCTCCTCTTGAGTATTTTATGGAAAACCACCCCATAACATTTAAGGCACATCAAAATTAAAGAAATGCTAACATTGCAGAGAACTGAATATGCATTAAGGTCATGGAGATCTAAGAACATTTACATGGTTATTGTAGACAGGCAAAAGGCAGGAAAAAAAGTTCATATTTGAGGCGTTCACACCAACTACAAATTAAGCGTGAATTAAAATGCCAACCTACAAAGTAAAATCAGGGCAAATGTTACACTGAAGGTGCATATAGCATGCTCTGCATGGGGATGAATGAAAATGAATGTTCATAGAGAAAGAAGCAATAGAAGACTTAATTTCATTTTTAGGCGAATTTTATAGCTGTACAGTCTTCAAAATTGTGAGAATAGTGTCACTGTTTCCAACTCAGAACCATTTTCTCGGATGCCAGGAATGAACACTCATCCTTCCATCCATACTGAAAAGAGGAAAGCTTCTCTTTGTGAGATGGTTTCTGATGTAAATGAAACCACCCCACCCACCCACCCCATTGACAGGGTACCGATGGAAGGGGGGCAGTGGCAGTCCTTTATATATTTGTGGCCCTGTCTATTTTTCTGCTTTTTTCCAAATGTGGCAGCTATTTTGGGTTGTGCCACGCCCTCAAGGCAGACGTTCTGTGACTGGCACCCATATGCCCTTCTCAAAATTCCAGATGTTCCCACTGGTCCAAAAAGGTTGCTGAGCCCAAATAATATAATAATGCCATCATGCTGAGCAAATTACATGAGACAGTGTGAAATTTATGGACGCATCACTTATAATTTGAATTCCATAACCATATTTTTGTGAAATTTCCAGTTATAGGCTGGTTTCACAGATAAATGGAGCAGCTTCTCTGAACCCTTCACAAGAACATGATAGGTCCCTGTTGCTGCTTATAAGAAAAGATTAATTTAAAATTTGACAGATTTAGGCAAATGTGCATCAATAATGTGTTTTTCATTATACACCAAGGCAATTTATTTATATTACAGTGCATAACAAGCACAAGCACTTGACTTAATCTATGCAAACACAATTTAGAAATCCACTCTTATTCAATTGTAAAATGAAAATCCTTTTAACTTGTTGCTTAAGAGATTCCACTGTGATAATCATTACTCTGTTGTCATTGTTTATCATGTCCTCTAAGTAGATGAAGCTTTAAGCGTTCAGGACAAAATTATTTTGATGAGCTATCATGGAGGGTCCACATCTGACCAGACATTCTGATACTGTGTGATGTCTGCCTTTAAAAACCAACTCTACTTGAAAATACCCAACAGTATTTATTGTTCAAGGGTAATTTATCCACTTCTCTCCAGTGTCACCTCTACGGGCATATTTATATAGAAAGCTATACTAATCCTTGTGTGATGAATTATGTGTTTTCTTGATTACAGCCTTCACAGCTACAAGTTTTTCTAGAAAGATGATGTCTCAAATACAAACCATTTTCCTCTCTGTACGTATGTTACTTGAGATGGTGATGCTGTCAGCATAATACCCCATAAGTGTATTATTGTGACAGTGGGTATATCCTCCATATAGTGGCACACTCTGGAGCAGGAATATGTGCCATTGCTAATATGACCCCTTGAACCACTTCCATCTTAACTCTACGCTAGTAAAACTGAGCTCTGTCCTTTCAACTTCTGCGAGGAAGCACTTACTTCCTCACATTTATTTGAGAAACCAGGACAAAAACCTCATGCCAGTCCCATCATCTATCAATCTGGTGCCAATTGGGGGTGGCCCCAAAGTCTGGAAAAAGTTCAATGTTGGGATTCTTAAATCTATCATTTAAGAAACAGGAACATGCAGAAGCTACTGAAGCCCATGTTGGTCTGTGACACCCATGTAGAAGATACACAAAACCAATTGTTATGAATTCCACTCTCCGAAGTAGAGATTATGGAAATCATTCTTTTAAAAATGGCAAATATTAGGACACCTGGCTCAGATGGATTTCCAGTAGAGTAGTATAAAACATTCATAGATCTCTTGGTGCCAAAACTTCACCAATTGTACGATAGGATATTTGATAAGGGGACTTTATGAGAGGCATTTAACCAAGCTTGCATTGCTGTTATACCAAAAACAGGTAAAGAACATACTCAGTGTGCTAATTACCACCCAATTTCACCGATTAATGTTGATACTCTATTGTCTCTGTGCATGTGCACATGCCTCTATACCAGTCAACCTCCCATGCCTCACTTCTTGTGCCACCAGGATTCTGGCTTCTAAATAAACAAAGTAGATGAGGCGCCACAGGTTTTTTAAAATTCAGAACCAGCCTAAATAATGTCAGCAGACTCTAAAGGCCAATCCAAACAAATCAGTTTGTATACAGCCCTGATAACGAAGTAACACCCTTGATCTGAGTAACTCGTTGCCATGCTCTCCTTTTTGCCCGCATGGGTTGGAACCTGACTACTAGCCCATGAAATGGCAACATCCTATGTCACTTCCTCCTATATGCAGCCTTAATAAAAATAAAAATAAAAAAATTGGGCTGCAGGTAAGAAAGGGCTCAGAATTCAGTAACTTCTATTGAATAGAATGTACATTTCATTTCCATTAATAATTTCATATGCAATTCAAATTTTACAACTCTCGTTTTCTGATTGTATCTTGTTGGAGTCGGTGGGAACTTTCTGAATTGAAGGCAAGGATGTCCCATAGCTTCCTGCTGAAATTCTGTAACTTCTGATACTACAAATGTTCCAGGGTGTTTGGGGTATTACTTTGTCGCACTTTTGATGTGCTATAGTACAAGTGTAAGGAAAAGGACCTTTCTGGGTCATGTGGCCAGCATAACTAAACATCTTCTGGCACAACGGGACACTGTGATGAGTGCCAGAGTGCATGGAAATGCCGTTTACTTTCCCGCCACAACGGTACCTATTTATCTACTCATCCTGGTATGCTTTTGAACTGCAAGATTAGCAGGAGTTGGGACAGAGCAACAGGAGCTCACCCCGTTCCCCAGACTCGAACTGCTGACCTTCTGATCTTCAAGCCCAAGAAGCTCAGTGGTTTAGACCACAGCGCCACCCTCTCCCTGTAATGCAAGTGTACCCCTCTAGACTGTAATAATGTGGTAACAATGAGGAAGTATTACAGAAAAATGAATAAAGTGGAGTAATGTATGGATAGGTAAAGGTAAAGGGACCCCTGACCGTTAGGTCCAGTCGCGGACGACTATGGGGTTGCAGCGCTCATCTTGCTTTAATGGCCAAGGGAACCGGTGTACAGCTTCCGGGTCATGTGGCCAGCATGACTAAGCTTCTGGCGAACCAGAGCAGCACACGGAAATGCCGTTTACCTTCCCGCTGGAGCGGTACTTATTTATCTACTTGCACTTTAACGTGCTTTCAAACTGCTAGGTTGGCAGGAGCTGGGACCGACCAATGGGAGCTAACCCCATTACGGGGATTCGAACTGTCGACCTTCTGATCGGCAAGCCCTAGGCTCTGAGGTTTAGACCACAGAACCACCCATGTCCCACAATGTTTGGATGGCCCTGTATAAATCCACCATTAATGGACTATTTCTGGACCAACTATATATTAAACACCCCCACCCCCACATAAAAAACTCAGTCTGGAGGGGACCTATCTTTTATCAGAGTAAGAAGCTAGGAATGTGTTTTTTTTTTAAAAAAAAACTTAAAATGTTTAGTGCAAAAGGCAATTTTAAAATTGCTTTTAGTCTTTGATAGTTACTGATCTGAATCTCTTTCCTTTGATAATGAAAGTATGGGGAATACAATTTTCAGAACTGCAAGGTTTGAGACTGAATCTTACAATGTACTAAGACAGCTCTCTGAAAAGATGGCCTGGCTTCCAGTTCTACTTAGAGGAGCTTCTAGATATTTTTAATAAGCTCTGCAGAAGCTGTCTTTCCACAGGACATACATACTCGCTTTCACATTTGCGAACCCTACAATATTATTGCTAAAACCTTTGGTTGGCAGATGTGGTCATAAACAGTGAGACACACCACCTCCCACAATCCCAGTGATGTTAAAAACTGCTAAGTGTAACAATATGTTTTATTTTATTTCAACTGGGTAAGTGGCTGCATAAAAAGAACGAATCACACAGAACTTAATTGGCTGCCATTTGCAAAGCAGCAATTGGCGAAATAACAGGACAATGTTATTTTATTCCGGCTGAAAAAAATGTCATTGCAAAGCTGACACGCTGCATCTTTTGTTTCCTGTTTATTCTTTAGCTGTATGACACTGCCACAGCTGCAAGCAATTAGAGAGTTTTGAAATGTTCTATAAGGTCAGTGATAGAAATTTGCTGAAATTTAAAAAATCTGCAAAACAGGACAATTATGTTAATTCATCAACAAAGCAGAGGTCTTGGCTATACACCAGAAATGTAGTTGTGTCCAAATATTAGTGGGAAAATGCAGTCTAAGCACTTGCCCGCCTGCAATACATTGTTAAAGAACATTTTAGCATGCTGCCCCATCTCCACACACACACACACACACACACACACACACACACTTTTAATTACAGCCATATCTTGGAAGTCAAACTGAATCCATTCTGGAAGTCTGTTCAACTTCCAAAACGTTTGGAAACCGAAGCACGGCTTCTGATTGGCTGCAGGAAGCTCCTGCAGCCAATCAGAAGCCGCGGAAGCCCCGTCAGGTCAGGTGTTCAGTTTCCAAAGAATGTTGGCAAACAGGAACACTCACATCTGGGTTTGCGGCGTTCGGGAGCCAAAACGTCCGAGTACCAAGGCAGGATCCACGTTCAGGATCCAAGGTACAACTGTACTTATTTTCTTTATTATATATTTAAAGCATTTTCACCACATTCTTTAGCCAAAATAATCTTCCACATCTTCCATACCAATTAAACAGCACTTGAAAGGGCAGTCTGTGCCCTCAGGCTTATAACCTAAAATCTATGTCACAAAAGAAAAAGGGAGGAGGAAGGAGGAGGGGAAGGAAAGCAATTTCATGTACAAGTTCTTAAAGTTATAGTTCAGGCTTCCTCAAACTCGGCCCTCCAGATGTTTTGAGACTACAGTTCCCATCATCCGTGACCACTGGTCCTGCTAGCTAGTAGGGATAATGGGAGTTGTAGGCAAAAAACATCTGGAGGGCCAAGTTTGGGGAAGCCTGTTATAGTTCTAACAATGACGAGCTGGGATGGAAATAACTCAGGTAGCCATTGCAGAGTTGCTATTACACTTCCCGTTTAAAGCAAAACAGCAATGACTGGATGCTGCTAAATGGTCCAAGTTTGGAAGAACCCAGGATGAAGTTCTTCCAGAAGTCTGAATTCCCCGATTAAACCTGCTTCAGGGAAGATGGTCAATCATCAACCATCCCATAAAGTATGCCTCTACCAGCCACATCCTATGAACTTTTTAAAAACAGAGGCCCTGAACAAGCACTCAATTTATTGGAGCACTTAGATGGTCTGCTTCCAAAATGCTGCGCAGACACATCAGCTAATCTTTAAACTGCTCCTGGGAGGAAGACAGCGGTATTCATTTCAGAGAAGAGGAAGACATCTAGACCCGTTTTCTCCCCTTCTTGGAACATATTCATTAAATGTAACAACATCTCACAGGTAAAAAGTGGCTGTGACTCATGCATTCAAAATTTAAAGAGCATTAAAGCTATTAAAGTTTCTTCTGGACCATGATACTAGCTCCCATAAAAGGTGTTCAAAATGCTTTATATCACCAGCATAAATAAGGCTGGGAGGAGAGCAGAGAGAAGAAATGCCATGGTGCACCTGTAGCAGCCAAACCAGACCTCTACATACACCTGCCCCATCTGAAATAAAACATGTCTCTCCCCTATTGGTCTCTACAGCCACAACACTTAATTTTACCCCTGAAGGCGCAGTCTTCCATTGTCTCCCGAGACAGCCGGATGCCAACAATAAATTAACACTAGTGATATCCAAGAGTGAGATTTATTATGTCTGTTTGTATATGCGGGGAACACAAAAAGAAGAAAATGTTAAATGAATTCTTCAGTTCACAGCAATGTCTCATCCAACACCCGACTCCTAGTCTTCAGTACTATTTTTGATAACTTTTATCCTACAAATATTCCCACCATAAATTGTTCTAGCACGTCTTTTACTGAACAATGTGCTTTACAATACATCTCATTATACCGACTGTTTTATAGCAGAACCAAATACACCAATAAAAGCTGCAAAATACAATGTTCTTACTGTTTACAGCCAGATCTATTAGATCTAAGTCTCTAGAACATTGTTTCCCAAACTTGGGTCTCCAGCTGTTTTAGGACTACAATTCCCATCATCCCTGACCACTGGTCTTGATAGCTAGGGATGATGGGAGCTGTATTACAAAAACAGCTGGAGACCCAAGTTTGGGTCTCTAGAAGAAGGGATCAAGTGGTTTAGGGTTTAGGAATACAATCACTGGGAGAAACTGGGCCACTCATCTAGTTTAACTGCAAGCAGCAAAGGTATTATATAGCCCTGATTTGCAATTCCACAACTATCCTCTCCTGAAACAAAAGCCTGTTTAGAAGCAATCTCACACTGCACCCTACACTCTAATGGTATCCAGCCTATGACAGTATAGAAACATTATAAATAACTTGTTACTCATTAAATAACAATTAATGAATTTGTGGAGTCGTTTTGGAATGCATCTGTAGTGTTGAGTATTTTTTGGCGGTGGACAGTTCCACAGATGAACTGTACTGTATTAAAAAAGCAAATAAACATGTTTTAAATCTGGTGCAGATAAGTCCTCTCTTGCTTCAATACTGTATAAATTCAACAATATTGTTTAACAATAGTAATCTACTGTTCCTTTTTTCTCTTCCCACACCATTCATTATTTCATGGACTTCACTTCTTACTAGACATCTTGTACGAGTCTGAAAACTCTTGGAACCCACTGTGTAATGTGCCAATTCAACTAAATACCTACCAATTAAATTATGCCCATACTTCTGCGGTAATCCTTTCTACAAATGAAACAGTACAACTATCAAAGAGAAATCTAGCATGATTTCCATTGCTTGGTAGTGCTTCGAAAAAAATTAGGTGACAAAAATAACCAGATTCTTGTTGTTCCAACATTGTTAGTAAATGCAGCTGAAGATCTGATGAGACTATTTGAACGGAATGATTTCCTGTATATTTCATCTATTAAGTCAGTGAAAATTAGGGCAAATAGTTGAGAAGAAGCTAACAAACCGAGGTTTCTTGATTGCAATGCTGTGGAGGCAAGACTATTTACTGTCTTGTTTAGGAAGTTGTAAGAACGGTTGTAAATGCATTACAAATTACTGTGGTATGCTGAAAATGGGAAATCAATATTCCCCTCCTTTTCAGAGGGCTAGTTCAGAACTTAATAGTATTAAGTAATTACTTTCACTAGTTCTCTTGGGAACTCTAGGAGAGAAGCAACTCCACTTCCTTCCTTATTGCTTACCAATACAGTACTGTTCACTTTAATCAACTGTGATTGCTTTTACCATTGTCTTTGGTTAAGTAAAGTTCCATAAGGGGCTGTTTGAATTTTTGTTTAATGTGCAGTTACTAGTCACTGTCTCATCCCCTCTGAATCTGAAGTACTCATTAGATTATGCATCAGAACCCAACGTGCATTTCAGTGGGAACAAAGACGCCGTACACAAACTTTTGGTGATCAAGACAGAATGTTAATGCCCCAAAATAAAGATTTTATCTATCAGAAGCACAAAGACATAAAGAGGTAGGCTCAGAGACAAAAAATAAATCTATAACACATACAACTTAGTACACAACCTATGATTACACTAGGGCAGGATTTATTCAAGCCTGATCAATTACATGGAGAATTTGTCTTTCCATAAATGTTCCTATTATAAAGGTTCTGGCTAGCTAACTTGGTAGGTGGTCAGGAACTTAATGAAAATAATTACTTGGTCTGTCTCCTGCAATCTCTCTCTACCATTTCCATCTTGGGCTTGCTGATCGGAAGGTCAGCAGTGAAAATCAGCACGACGGGGTGAGCTCCCGTTGCTCTGTCCCAGCTTCTGCCAACCTAGCAGTTTGAAAGCATACCAGTATAAGTAGATTAATAGGAGGAAGGTAAACGACGTTTCTGTGCACTCTGGATTCCATCGCTGTGTTCCGTTACGCCAGAAGCTGTTTAGTCATGTTGGCCACATGACCCAGAAAGCTGTCTGTGGACAAACGCCAGCTCCCTCGGCTTGAAGTGAGATGAGTGCTGCACCTCATAGTCGCCTTTAACTGGACTTAAACATCCAGGGGTCCTTTACCTTTACCCAGACATGTCCAAAGTCCGTTTTAGGGGCCTAAACCGGCCCCCTGGCCAGTTGTATCCGGCCCCGTGGCAGTTTATTTATTGGGGTCAAATACTAATAAAAGCTCAACAATTTCAACCCTGAAAAAGCCAACAATTTCAACCCTTAAAAAAAAGCTCAATAACTTTGGGGTTTAAAAAAAAGCTCAATAACTTTGGGTTTTTTTTACCATTTGGAATGCAATACCAGAGCTTAGAATGAACAGTCAGCTAAAAGGAGTTTTGTGATTTGAATTTGTTGGGCAGAACAGGGCAGAGTTCTAATGGGCTGAAAGGTAGAGCCTCAACAGTGCGGCAGGAACCTGGGGACAGATTAACAATTGTGTTTGTGCCATATATATGAAGCTGTTTGCTCCAAAACTGCTCTACTTATCTACTTTTCCGTGTATTAGACAAGGGTTTTTTACTCCAAAATGAAGTAAAAAATGGAGGGGGGGGGGCTGTCTTCTTATACATGGGTAGTACATGGGACGGGTGATTGGTTGCCTCCGCGAGCAGGATCTAGCGATTGGGTGGGTGAATGGTGTCTGCTACAAGGGCTGTTTTGGATTGGCTGCTGCTTTGTCAATCGGGTGGATTATTTGCGGATGCGTAAAGGGCTGCTTTGGATTGGCTGCTGCTTTGTCAAATGGGCGGGTTATTAGCGGATGCATCAAGGGCTGCTTTGGATTGGCTGCCACTTCAGCAATTCGGCATGCATTGCTTGTAATCGTTAAGTATGTTCCAGTTGGGTGAGTGATATCTGGTTTGGCATTCCGCCCCCACCCCCCCAAATTGATCCTTTTCTTAAATTTGAGCCCCCCAAAATAGGGGGTGTCTAATACACGGGGGCATCTTACAGATGGAAAAGTATGGTATAAGCAGGCATCCCCAAACTCTGGCCCTCCAAGCATCCCCAAACTCTGGCTTACAACTCCCATGATCCCTAGCTAAGAGGAGCAGTGGTTGGGGGAGATGGGAATTGTAGTCCAAAACATCTGGAGGGCCGAAGTTTGGGGATGCCTGGTATAAGTGAACAGCAGACATGACACTGTAAGTCTGCATATGGTACAAGCTTTCGTGTGAGAGAAAAACAAAGAAGTAAAAAAAAAAAACCTGAAGGTTAAAAAGACAATGTATGGACAACATTACCTGCTGGTGTTATTATCCATAACTCATAATGTCAGAAAACATCTGTCAGGACTCCACATTAGGAATAAAGCTCTCTGTTAAATTAACAGACACGGATAACTGCAAGCTGATACAATATGCAAGTAAATAAACAGTACTCGTATATAGTCATACCTCGGTTTAAGTACGCCTTGGTTTGTGTATTTTCAGTTTAAGTACTCCGCGGACCCGTCTGGAACGGATTAATCCACTTTCCATTACTTTCAATGGGAAAGTTCGCTTCAGGTGAAGTACAGACTTCCAGAACCAATTGTGTTTGTAAACCGAGGTACCCTGTTTCTCATATTTTAAGACATACCCATAAAATAAGCCATAGCAGGATTTTTAAGCATTCAAGGAATATAAGCCATACTCCAAAAATAAGACATAGTGATAAGCGCAGCAGCAATGCCGGCCGCGGCAGGAGGAGGAGGAAAAAAATAAGACATCCCTTGAAAATAAGCCATAGTGTGTGTTTTTTGAGGAAAAAATAAATATAAGACATGTCTTATAATATGAGAAACACGGTACCACTGTACAGAATACAAATTGAGGGAAAACACAGGAAGCAGAGTGCTCTTGTACTTGGGGGCCCTGCTTGTGGATTTCCCACAGAGCTTGTCTGAGGCCTGGGTCAGGAGTCTTGTTAGAATAATGCTATAAACTCAAAGAAAAAAGCAGGCAGTCCTGGATGGGGGCGGGGGGCAGCCTGTTTAGCCCTCCAAGGCCTGGGGCAAGTGTACGCGGCTGCCCCCCCCCCCTGCATGGACCTTCTCACTGGCATCTAGTTGGCCATTGTGAGAAAAAGGATGCTGGACTCGACTCTGTAATTTCTGTGCCGTATCAATCTCCTTGGACTGCATCTCCTCCCCCCCCCTCAAACTCTCTGGGTTAAAAACAACAACATTATTATGCTAAAATAAATTAGCCACACACTGGAAAACCATTCATTATGTGTGAATTTTGCAATCGTGATTAATGCTGTACTTTAGCATGGTTGCCATGCAATCAAATCCTCTACATATTACTCTGAGTTGACTGGGACTTATGTACATAGGATTGAAGCCCTAGATTACACAAAAAAATGGAGACACAGAAAACCTGGACCTGTGAAATACATGCTGTTTACCAGTTTATAAGCACCACTATCTAATGTGATTATATGCATGGACTTGAACAACGGCATGTTCCTAAATATTTAATTTGTTATTAAGGCATATCTTTTAAGACCTAAGTACATACATATTGCCACTGTGTACTTCTAATTAAAAACAATAATTTAATTTGCAGATGAATCAATATGCTAGCCCCCTCGCCTTATTTAATCATGCCATTTACCGGTAGCTCTCCCTTCATCGCGCTGACTAAAGGAATGCACAAAGTTAAAAGTATGTGTCTGTTGTCTGCTGTGTTTTTAGTTTATGCTTTCATTCCAAAGATGCAAGAAATCCTCTACTGTCAGGAAACTAAGCAGTAATACAGTATCCGGAAACTTGTTCAATCTCCATGAGCACGGGTATATATTCTGCAACAGATACCAATGAGGGCAGCATTTAGCACTTCCCTCAACACTACAAACTTTGTCAGCAGAGAAGTTACATCTTGGGAACGCTGGGAGAACACAGCTGTACCTACAGTGTGTTTTCATTTCTTTCACTTGCTCGGCACATGTATAAAGCTACGTTTCTCTATAACATTGTTTACTTTCATAAATTCCTTTAGAAATGCTAACAATGTTTGATTTCCCTTTTATGTGTGTTATTATTATTTTTTAAGGCTTTCCTCTCATGGGCAACCATACTTTTCTATGGCTCATCTTATTTCTCCCATTCTCCCTCTCTTCTCCTCCTTCTTTTTCTTCTCCTGGTTTTAGTAGAAGCACGTACTTTCTTGTGCACGTCGTTTCAACATTCCTATTCCTCCCCCTCCCTTTTCCTTTCTTTAAATTGATTCCTATTTGTCTTTTTATCCCCTTCAGCACTTACGTACTGTCCTCTCTCTTGTCTCATTACAGACTTCCGACTCCCGATTATCATTCTTCCGTTCTTCTCCTTTACCTACCACCCTTTTCCTGTGGGGCTTCCATTTCCACCTTGATTCTTTCTCTGAATTTTCCATCCATCATTTTTATTCTCTCCTTTTCATAATCTCATTCTCTAGATATTAGCTTCCCACCACCTTCCTTGCACCCCGCACTGTTGACATAAGAATGAAGGCTGATTTCTTCCCCCTTACACCCACACACTACAAGCAAAGGGAGTCTGCTAGGAGACTGCTTTAGTCATAAACACCAACTGCAGAGATTTTTCATATGTGCGATTACAGATTGCTGTGTACAGCTATTAACAGGCAAGTAGAGATAGCTAATTTAATGAGCAGGCAGTGTGTTAACTGATGTTTATTAACCAATTCAAGTATACATATCAAGACACAAAATTAGCTGCATTCTGGCTCTGCTGAAAGAAATGGAAATACTGAGAATACAGAAAATAGATTCTGCCAGTGCAAAGTAAATAGATTAGAAGCAACAAGTTGTATTTGACCATAAATCAAACTGTTAAATCTTCATCCCCCCCCCCGTAATTGTAGTTACCTTTTGAAATTTAAAGATTACAGCAATGCCCAAAATATAAGATAACTTTACACACACTTGAAATTGAAGCCAAACATCTGGTGCTTGAGCCCTTGTACCAGACGATATTACATTTCAAAGCAGGATTTTAAAAATCCAGACTGGTGTTGAGCCAACTGCTGCCTCTGTTTCAGATGCAGTCAAGTGTAATGGGTAGGGAATATTTAACAAAAAGTGGGGGGGGGGAGAGAGAGAGATTCATGTTGTTAATGATTTCAATTAATTCACTCTGGTCACTTCAGTAGCATAACTGAAGCCGAATGACCACTTATCAAAGTAGGCATACTTAGCATCCACCAACATGGCAAGAGTTTTACCAACACCCATAGGGACAAACATAAATGCAGCGCATTTCCAGAAAATGTGAAATTCTCCTCTGCATTTAGGCAGCTGTCACCTATATGGTTACGCACTCACCACATTAGGTTGCTTGAGAAATGAGCACCTCTAGTTACCGTGTTGCATACAGATTGGTAAGAAAATACTCTGACTGCAGATGAAAATGGGGGAAATGGCACCTCCCTGTAGAAACTGATCCAGCCACTCAATACACTGACATTTGTGACTCACCTTAGGCAGTGATGAGGCTAAAGTTGTCCCTGGAGAGAAAAAGGTCATCATAAGGCAGGTATATTTTCAAAACAAAACAAAAACAAAAACTGGGCAGCCTAGAAGTCTTGTGAAATGATAGCCACCAATCGAGAGCTTTCCAGTGATGACAACATAGCAAACACAACAAATAAATGGTTGAATATATTGCCTCATATAAGAAGGAAATGCCAAAGAAGTCACTGTGGCTTTAGTGATAATAGTATTGTGAGCTTTAACTCAAAATATGGAATAGCAGCTTCGCCAAGAGTTTTTACATAACACAGAGCAGGGGGAGAGAGATTACTTAATAAATTCTTAAAGATATGTGGAATAAAGGCATGTCATCTGAACAATAAAAAAAATACTTGATTACAAATAGAATTATGTATTTGCTTTATGGGAATGTTATCCATACTGCCAAGCAAAGAGGAAAAAAATATCTTACTTTTTCATCATCATCGGTGAAGGGAGCACCTCCAGGTGTTTTATTTATCGCTTGGGCAACGCCAAGAATTTCACCCTCACTGTTTCTTATGGGCATGCAAAGCAATGACTTGGTCTTGTATCCCGTCAGTTTGTCAATCTCGTCATTAAAGCGGCGATCCTACCCAAAGAGAAAGAAAAGGTTATAACTGGGACTTACAACAGAATGCTATTCTGCATTCCATCACCAACTTGATAGTGATTACTTCCATTTATCTGGCTTGCTAAACCTTAACTTTGAGCATGCTTTTGTAGTGCATGAGGTAACGATCATAAACATAGTCACGTATTGCATTTCTGTATATTGTACTTATACGAATTTTATTTTCCTCCCACCACGTGTTCCTGGTTTTTTTCTTTGCTTTTTAGGGTTAACTATATTTCCCTCCGTGGGACGCAGGTGGCACTGTGGGTTAAACCACTGAGCCTAGGGCTTGCCGATCAGAAGGTTGGCAGTCCGAATCCCTCCGGCGGGGTGAGCTCCCGTTGTTTGGTCCCAGCTCCTGCCCACCTAGCAGTTCGAAAGCACGTCAAAGTGCAAGTAGATAAATAGGTACCGCTACAGCGGGAAAGTAAACGGCGTTTCCGTGTGCTGCTCTGGTTTGCCAGAAGCGGCTTTGTCATGCTGGTCACATGACCTGGAAGCTGTACGCCAGCTCCCTTGGCCAATAATGCGAGATGAGCGCGCAACCCTAGAGTCGGTCATGACTGGACCTAATGGTCAGGGGTCCCTTTACCTTTACCTTTATATTTCCCTCCAGTTTGGATTATTCAGATAGAATGCCTATAAATCCACTAGGAGACTTGAAATATTAGCACTTTTTAAAATATGGCCTGGCAAAATGTTCAGCCCTACCTACCCCAGTCCTCATTCACATTAGTTGCAACTGATTGAAAAATGCACCTATTCAATTTTACTTGAATCTTGCGTTGCCTAAGAAGTGAGTCAAAGGTCACATCAGTTAATTCTTAGGATCTAAGTGTTTCAGAAGTGCCTCCTCTGCAATTTGAGCCCGTAAGATAAACTGCCCGTCGTCAACCCCTGATGCCATGGGTCAACCTCACAAGAGCTGGAAGTGGCAGCGCACATCTCTGCTCTGTGAGGCATTTACCAGCACTGGTGTCGTCATTAAAGTCAAACCACTCCTGCTAGATGTGTGTTCAAACAGTTTTGCAAATACATAGTAGAGAGCAATAATTGAACTACTATTACACAACCATCCCAGCCTATTACTTTGTCCGCTGTAGGAGAAGCAATATCACAGCGAAAACCAGGCACCACCTGGCCTTCCTCCATGATGCCCCCCCCCAACAACTTGTACTCTCACGTGCGTGGGAGAAGCAGAGATTTAGCTCTACAAAATTGTATCCTCTTCCTGTTCTGTGGAGGGGTTGAAATGAAGGGATCACTTAGTGTCACCTCATTTGGCACACAGCAAAGTCACCACCACCACCCCAATTCTCTTCCTCACATGGGAATGTGAGAGGTTTAACTCTTCCCCACTTGTTATATATTTTCTTGTCCTTTTATGTGGAAAGGAGAGAAGAGGAAGGGGTGCTTAGCATCTATCCTGCTCAGGGTACAGCAAGATCGGAGCCATGCCCCTGAAAGATCCACACATGTATGCTAGAATTTTATCATGTATATCTTGTGTTGATTATAAATTGTGCAACAACACAAGCATTATATCTAAACAATACCACACAGCATCACCTAAATCAAAGGTTTAAGGGTCTCAAGAAAATGTAAATCCCAGAAATCCAATTTGTTGTATGGTTATTGTCAAAACAGATATGGATTTTTTTAAATAACAACAACAAAAAGCACAGCAGAGTATTGAAATATTTTCTTATGCCGGTCCCTTGGTATTTTGCTCAATTCATCTAAATCTAGAAGATTCCTACATACTTGACTATTTGCCTCCAGTCCATTTCATACTTCAAAAAATTTAAGGCATTCGATATTTCTCTCTTGACTGGATCAATTTATGTCTCTACAGTAGTCTCTAATTGGATTCCTCACACTGGTAAAGGTTTACTTATGGAAGATAAAAGAACTATGTTACCTAATCAAAACTTCTTTTCTTTACAGGAGATATAAAGAAGGTCCCAAAGGACTTTGGCTAAGCTTCTGCCACCTAAACGAAGAGAATAAATGCATACTTTCCCCCAGAATCTTTTCTCTTTGTGTATTCCTGTTATATCACTTCTGCCAAGGCTGTCTTGTAACTGGTTGTCTTGTTTTATAAACTACAGTTTTTTAAAACAAACATTTCCCCTTTGAAATTAACTTTTAAATGTACCTCGAATGGGCCTTATAATAAAGCAGAGGAACCCTTAAAGAAATATTTCTAAGTCTCAGCATATATACATCATTTTATATATATAAGCTGTAAAACACATACAGCTTCTTCATAAATTACATAATTTCTCTCTCACTGCTTTTTTCTTTCTTTCAAGAAGAAACTACAAATACGTCTACCAATAGTGTAATTACATAGATATGCCAGTTGCCTTGTCTCCTTTCTTAAAGTAAAAAAAAAAGTGTTTTTAAGGGAGTGGGAAATGCAACACAATACTGTAGAATATTAATAGTAAAAAATTAAGCAAAACAGTGTCACAGCAATATCCTAGAAACATACCTGCCAACATAATGCTGGATGGATAATGTGCACTTCTGTTTTCCACAGAAGATAACGTGTGGGAAAATACAATGAACTACTCCAGGGAGTACACATTCAAATACGTTTAGCCTGGATAAGATGAGACTGAGATGAGATCTATCTAAAGGGATGTCACGCATTGTCACGTGGAAGATGGAGCAAGCTTGTTTTCTCCTTCTCCAGAGGGTAGAACTCAAACCAATGGATTCAAGCTACAGTACAAGAAAGGAGATTCCGAATAAACTTCAGGCAAAACTTTCTGACGATAAGAGCTATTTGACGGTAGAGCAGCCTAGCTCAGAAGGAGGTGGACTCTCCTTCGTGGGATGTTTTCAAGCAGAGATTGGATGGTCACCTGTCAGGGGTGCTTTAGTTGAAAGTCCAGCACTGCAGAGGATTGGACTAGGTGGCCCTCAGGGTCCCTTCCAAACAGAATTCTTTGATTCTAAGTCAGGCATAGGCAAACTCGGCCCTCCAGATGTTTTGGGACTACAATTCCCATCATCCCTGACCACTGGTCCTGTTAACTAGGGATCATGGGAGTTGTAGCTCCAAAACATCTGGAGGGCCGAGTTTGTCTATGCCTGTTCTAAGTTACTTCTTTCAGTATCCCACAGGCACACATTTCAAATTACTAGTATACATAACCGTGTCTTTTAAAAAAACGTTCTTCTACCAGTACACAAAGAAATCTATTTTAGTAAGGCATGTGCTCATATAAAGTAAAAGTGGAAAAGTATTAATATTCCCTTCCAACTCTACAATTCAAAACTATTCTGCCACTGAAACCAGCCATCAGTATCAAGAGTCCTGATTCAAGATAATCGTGTAATTTGGACTTCCAATTTGTCTACTGATCCCTATAATTTCTCCTGGCTAGCAGATGTTTCTCACTATTCTGCTCACTCTGGCACATCCAGAAATATTTAGGAGCCTGCCTCCAAATCAAACAAATGGTACTAACGAGTATTTCTACCAGTATCAAACATGCATTTTAAAATATTTCATAGAATCAGAATGGTAGAGTTGGGAAGGACCTCAAGTTATATGACAATAAGTATTCATCCTGATTTGCTTGCATGGTGTTTATACATCATTCCATTAGTCATGTCTTCATCCCAGACTTTTTAATGTATTTCCCCATCTTAAACAGCAAGAAGTTCACTTTGGGGGTTTGTTTTTTTTTTAAATGGAGTTCTTTTACTAGAGTGACAAAGAACTTCAATTCACTTTCAATGTGGAAACGAAATGTTCTGGCAGGAGATTAAATCACTCTCATAAAATTCTGATGGTTGGAGGCACCCATAATGCACAACAAGTTAACTTTTATTCGGCAAAGCACTGTTCGACTAACTGTAATTTTACCTGGGTGTAAGTCCCAATGAACTCACTATGAAATACTTCTGAATAGGTATGTATAGGATTACACTGCTAGGCTTCTAGTCAATAAAGGGCACCATTCCCTATATTTATTTTGGGTCCATTTAAATCTCAGCTTCATTTATTTTACTGTTTCTCATAAAGGCAACACCTTTAATACAAGTTTGGATTAACATTTCCAGATTGTGATTTTCAGTTTGAGGTGATTTGGTGTGGTTCCTCCCTCCTTCTCCCTTTCACACTTTCACACACACACACACACACACACTTATAATTATATTCGAAGTTCTTATATATTAGATCTTATTTGTGCCTCAAGAGGATACTTAAAGTTATTTGTTTCTACAAAGAACACTATATTGTGATCACAGACAAGTTCTCCCTTAAGTTACTTATACTTGATCTTAAAAAAACAAAACAAACCAAAAGCCTAAGATAAATGGTTTTTAATAATGCTACTCAGGATGGTGCTGAAAACTTCCTCCAATATACGCAGTACTCTCAAACGAATCTCTGCTGGTACAAATGATCCCAACACATACAAGTGCTCAGTACTAGGTAAAATAATGCTTACAAAATAGCTCGTCTTCTGCATAACCCAGGTAACGAAGTGGATTACAATGCAATTAGCCCAGAGTAGGTGTCATATGGTTGTGCGAAAAGAAATATCCGAAATATAAAGCAGAAGAGCATTTTATCAAGCCATTACATTCACAGCTGTTCCTTTATTGCATTTGAATTACTGACTGGAAGTCAATTTCAGTAGTGGTACTAAAAAGTTGATTATGTCATGCTCTTTGTTACAGAAGAACCAAAATGCACGCAGGAGCTAATTGCAAAAAGGAAATACGTGCTACGATTATTAGGGCTTTCTAAATTATTGATCCATGTCTACAAGCAATCATAAAACCCGCGAGTCCACAGGGAGGAGCAGAAACCAAAGAATTTACTGTATTTGGTAGATGATGAGAGAAGGCATTGTATATCCGGAAGTAGAGACTGGCATCATTTACGAAACTCCAAACTCTGTCTCTAGGGCAAGCATGGGCAACATGGGCATGTGGGCTCCACTTTGTTTTTAACTAGAACCCCAAGGTCCACCAGTGCAAAACGGGATGCACACTGAAGTGCTGGCTCTGGAAGTGGAGCCAGTTCCTCCCATGAACCATACTCTGCGATGATCCACATATAAACATTCAAATCTATATCCAAGTTACTGTACACATTAAGGATTATAGCCATCTATTATCTTGCGTGTGAAGACCTCCAAGACCTCCCAAAGAAAGACAGAGTTGACACCAGTACTAGTTTAAGGTTATTGACATAATTTTGGCCACAACTTTATTGATTACAGAATGTGAGTGGTTTGCTTAGGCATTGGTTTGACTAGCTGCACCTACACCTCCGGAAGGGGCAGTACTGACAACTGGACATTGGCAGAAGTCAGTAAGGGTAAATATACTGGGGGAGCGTTAGTCCCACCACAGACCCAACCTCACCCCAAAATGCTCCCAAATGCTCTGGCATGGACCTAACCCCTGGAAGAGATCGTACGAAAGCATGGCGAGCCCCTGGATTCCTTTAACAGAACATCCTATCACACATTGGGAGGGCCAGGTATGACAACCTCCCCTCACCACACCTTGAACCAATGCCTAATCGCCAAACCTTACAAAGTTGTGACGATTTGCTACGCAGCAGGCGAAACCCAAGAGGCACCAGCCAATCAGCCAAATGGGGAAATTCCTACCGGCCCCCTGTCCCAAAAGCAGACAATAATAATAATAATAATAATAATAAATTTTTATTTATACCCCGCCCTCCCCAGTCAAAAACCGGGCTCAGGGCGGCTGACACCAACAGACAACCCACGATGGCATAGCTGGGTCATAGCAAGAACCTAAATATAGGGAGGGTGGGCAGGTGATCCGATGCATGAGGCGATAAGAGGAAGCTTGACGCAACGTGAAGCGGTATAAATAGGTCCCCCGGCTGCAAATTCTCTCAACCCCATTGGCCCGAATTGCCCAGCAATCGAGGGAAACAATCAGATTGTTGTGGCTATCCAAACAATCCCACCCACACAAACAGTGAGGTCAGTCTTAGTGCTCTCACCGCAACACATGCCCTCCGTGATGAGGACACGATTTCTAAGGTACCTCTACTCTAAGGTAACTCTTTGAATGATCCAACAGCAAGTTGTGAAGAAAGAGCAGTATCAGCTCCATATTTTTTTTTTGCGAAGAGGGGGGGGGTGTTGATTAAAAAAAGGCTCTCTCGGGGGCTCATTGGATTGCATCAAGTACTGCCCAAGTGGAAGGCAATTCATGCAACTAACTTTTCCTTTTGATCTCTCTTTGGTGCTTCTGTCTTTAATCATGTATTCCAACTGTTTCCCCAGTTAAGCTAACTGGCCTGTAATTTCTTAGACCCTCTCTGGATCCATTTTTAATATGTTAAAGCATTTTGATTTAGGTAGAGAAATATCTACTGGGTTAACTTTTCTTGATGAAAATGTATGCAAGATTTAAACTTCAGTTACAGCACAATTATATAACGTTGGTGTTTTATGAAAAATACGCCTAGTAATATCACAACTGTAGAAAAGAGAAGTGTCCATTTGTCACAGGAAATAAAAACTGAGCAATATTTAAAATTATGGAAAAATCATTCTAAGAGCAACTTTGCAGCCTTTATTCATTTCCCATGTTTGTAATGAGATTGCTACTTAAGACCTGTAACATTTTTGGCCTTTAATTTCCCGAATTATTGCTGCACTTAAGCTAATTTATCTAGACTGTACTAAGTACTTCCCACTGATGTGAAAGACAGGCATTCTAATTTGTGTTCCTATCTGAATGAAAAATGTAGCCAGTCAAACTAGCACTGCCTTCATGTATGGAAAGCAAAACGCAAAAAAAATAATAATGTATGGTAAGGTAAAGGTAAAGGGACCCCTGACCATTAGGTCCAGTCGTGACCGACTCTGGGGTTGCGCGCTCATCTCGCATTATTGGCCGAGGGAGCCGGCATATAGCTTCCAGGTCATGTGGCCAGCATGACAAAGCTGCTTCTGGCAAACCAGAGCAGCACATGGAAACGCCATTTACCTTCCCGCTGTAGCGGTTCCTATTTATCTACTTGCATTTTGATGTGCTTTCGAACTGCTAGGTTGGCAGGAGCTGGGACCGAGCAACGGGAGCTCACCCCGTCACAGGGATTCAAACCGCCAACCTTCTGATCAGCAAGCCCTAGGCTCAGTGGTAAGACAATGTAAAATGATTAAATGTGGAATTTATTTATTGAAATAAGGCAAAGGGGGAAATTTCCGTATCAAGTGATGCTTGTGAAAGATTTAAGCTGAGACCAGGTCACCTATTAGGGTATGGAAGACAGAGAAAACTCATTAATATGTTTTTGTTTTTATTTAACTTTTATCCCACTCTTCCTCTAAAGCAGGCATGGCCAAACTTGGCCTTCCAGATGTTTTGGGACTACAACTCCCACCATCCATAGCTAACAGGACCAGTGGTCAGGGATGATGGGAATTGTAGTCCCAAAACATCTGGAGGGCCAAGTTTGGCCATGCCTGCAAAGAGTTCGGGGTGGTGTGCATGCCCTCCCTTTTTATTCTCTCAACAACCCTGTGAAGTAGGTTAGACTAAGGAATGGTGAGAATTTTTCAAACGTTGCACAACCAACATATAATGACTTAGCTCTGAGATTAGGAATGTGCCACAAGTTTGTTGTTCACTCCTTCGCTTACCTGTGCAGATTGCATTTTTCTCTTTCTATGGTTTACTGAGACATCTGAATCAGGGTACTAACCAAGATACATTTGTTTATTCATTTAGTTTTGCATTTACATCCTACCTTTTCTCCAAGGAGCTCAATTTCCCATCACCCTCACAAGAATCCTGGTAGGCAGGTTAAGCGGAGGGATGGTGACCAGCTAAAGGTCACCCAGAGAGCTTCACGGCCAAGTGAAGATTTGCATCCTGGTCTCCCAGGTCCTAGTCTGATCTTCTAACCATTACATCACTCAAGACTCCTATATATACTGTGTAGTGCATTTATATACCACCTGAAAGTGGTTTACGTTTAAATATTAAACCTACAAAAGAAGGGTTGCAAAGGGCAAAACAATAAAGCAACGAATTTCTCTTAGACCTCAGGGAGTCTCTTCGAGAGCTGCTAACATGAGCACCACAGCTTGGGCTACTCTTCTGCCTTCCTTTCAAAGTACATAGCTCTTAAGTTGACCCTTGGGTGGTGTAGGAGCCGTTGATCCACATGAACTTCAATAGTAAACTTTGAAGTTTCTTCAGGAGCTAATAACGTGAACTCCCTAATCTGTGCTTTTCTCCTAACGTCCTCTGAATTGCCTCCAAGCTATAATTTGAAACCAGTTTTGTAATAACTGAAACAAGTATGGTTTGGGGCAATGATGGTTAGAGTTACCCATCAACCAATTTGGGCATCCCAGAAAACTTTGATTGCAGCAAGCGACAGAACGAATCAGGGGGGGGGGGACCACTATCATCTGAAGAAACATGATTTCTGTGTGAAAAGCTGCACACTTTATCTACATCATTGTGTTTACATTATATGTCTTTCAGCATACAGCACAAAAATATAGTCAGTTTCAATGATAGAAGAGCTTTTCACTCATACAGCTTTGAGAGTGTCAATTACAGATTCAGTTCAAAGCACTTTTTGGCTCGTATAACTTCAGAGATCTTTATTCTCAGAAGGTATAGGGAACAGCTCTAACTGAGAAACTCACAAGTTCAGTTAAAGCAAGTACAGTCAAATCTTGGTTGTTGAACTTAATCCATTCTGGAAGCCTGTTTGGCTTCCGAAAAGTTCGACAACTGAGGCATGGCTTCCAATTGGCTGCAGGAGCTTCCTGCACTCAAGCAGAAGCCGCATCAGAAGTTCAGCTTCCGGAAAATGTTCGAAAATCAGAACACTTACTTCTGGGTTTTTGGCTTTCGGGAGCCTGAACGTACGCCAACGGAGGCGTTCAGGACCCAGGTTTGACTGTAGAAATAACACTGCCTCTGGAACAACTGCAAGTGATTCTGGTTGACTTCCTCATCAATCATGTGGGCAAATATGGTGTGATATATTTCAACAATGAGCAATAGCCAAACATCTCCTATTTGGCTTCTGGGTATTGGACTCAAAATGTGGTTTTCCAGGGATACACATACAGTGGTACCTCGGTTTATGAACACAATTGGTTCCGGAAGTCTGTTCATAAACTGAAGCGTTCATAAACTGAAGCGAACTTTCCCATTGAAAGTAATGGAAAGTGGATTAATCCGTTCCAGATGAGTCCGCGGAGTACTTAAACTGAAGCGTTCATAAACTGAAGCATGGGTATAATTGGTTCCGTAAGTCTGTTCATAAACTGAAGCTGAAGCGAACTTTCCCACTGAAAGTAATGGAAAGTGAATTAATCCGTTCCAGATGGGTCCGCGGCGTTCGTAAACCGAAAATTCGTAAACCGAGGTGTTCATAAACCGAGGTTCCACTGTATTAATATGCTTTGTATGTGATGCTGTTTTTTTATGTTTTAAGTACAGTATAAGGCAATCCTGTGTTCTTTTGCATGGTTATGTTTCACTGTTAGTATTTCTTTCTGTGCTAGTGCTACAAAGAAAAGAAAATGTAACAAAAATGTATTTATTTGGAGGGTGGTTGTGGTTATATTTATATACGCAGAGTTACTTACACAATATTTTCATCCAAACCATATTTTGGCATATAATAGGCCTACATATAAATACTTCCCTACATTATTTCTCCTCTCAACTCAATCCTTTGCTGAATCCACTGTATTTACCACCGTTTACTATTTTCTATCTATCTCCATATGGAAACCAGTGACATATGCTGGGAAACAACCCAAGGCATCCATTAAGGATATGTGAAAATTTTGGCGTTCCTTATGGAGTGAGAAACTGCAGCACCAACACTAGACACAAAAATGGACTCCTCATCCAATATTAAACAATGAGAATGGTGGGTTGGTCTAGTCAAGTTTCCAGAAAAAGGGACCCAGGGCCGGCCCCAAACTTTTTGGCACCTGAGGCGAACCATAAAATGGCATCCGTCCAGGGAAGAAGAGGGGAGTGAAGATCTACATCGGGAACAAGGGTGGGAGGAGACCAGGAGTGCTTGTTATTTGGCAAAAGGCCACTGCAGATGTGGCATTAGGAGAGAGCTGCTGAGGAGGCCGCAGCAGGTGATGCAGTCCTTGGAGGCCACATCTGCTGTCCCTATGGATCCTGCTGTCTGAGGCCCTCACCTCACCTTGCCTCATGGGTGGGCAGGCCCTGAAGAGGCCCTTACCCCTAGCTCCCATCTTCAGAACCAGGTGGTTCTTCTGGGTCCAGTGATGGGGATGAGAAGTTAAACTAGCAGTATATAAAGCCAACTCCACAAACACAGGTAAATGAAATCCTGCTGCTACTGAAGGAGGAAATAGGGACCTAAGCAGTCTATACATCAAAGCAAAGACCTTAATAAAGACAGGCAACAAGAAGGGGCAAGTGCATAGTCAGCCTGTGATGCGAATGGAAGGATACTTCCAGACTGCAGAGCTGGGTGTCTATATAGATTTTTAAATTATTGAAGGTGGAGTGGAAACAAAGTCTGCAAAATGAGAAAAATGCATTCATCAATATAAAGGTGCATATACCAATATACATTACTGCAACGTAAATTGTTGTTTTCTTTCCCTAGAATTGCAGTTTAACATGTGCAGTGAGATACTAGCAGGTAAAACTATCCCCACTCTTTCACTATTACTTTTTCTGTGGCCGCCATTGCATTTTTTAACATTGTAGATTTCTTAAAAGATAAAAATAAAAAGTCACTGAAATTCCTATTTCCCTACTGTCCTTCCAATTGCTATTTTAGCTTCTTCCAATTGCTATTTTAGCTTCTTGCAATCTGCTGTAATACATTTTTAACAACACCTTTATAAATCATGAAATCAATCTGGAAATAGTGCTTAAATAAAGACTCTAGAAAATCTTAAATAACTGATATTTTTTTTAAAATAAATGGTCCAGGTTTCTTAATATAATAATAAAAAAGCTAGTCAGGCAAATTGTCCTTTCCCTAATCACATGGCTAAGTCACACCCAATAGTGTGGAAAAACATAGGCTTAGAACAAACATTAGCAGCTTAAAGCACAGCAAGATCGCTTCTCTCCGCTATGTTTTAACTCACATTTGCACGTTGCTGTACACACCAGGGAAGGGACAGGGATGTTTTGACCCAGTGCACATTATCTGTTTGGCTTTGCCACACCTGCAACCCTGCCAACACATGTTCATGAAGTTATCATCTGGGCATGTGCAACAGCTATCTCATATGTACACCTCTCAGCTCAACTATAGGTGAATGTGCCTTACACTTTCAAACCAGATGCAAGCTGGTTTGAGCGGAACAGACAGCAGCATTTCTTGGGGAACTACAGGATAGATATAGATATAGGTAAAGGTAAAGGGACCCCCTGACCATTAGGTCCAATCATGACTGACTCTGGGGTTGCGGCGCTCATCTCGCGTTATTGGCTGAGGGAGCCGGCGTACAGCTTCCAGGTCATGTGGCCAGCATGACAAAGCCGCTTCTGGCGAACCAGAGCAGCACACGGAAATGCCGTTTACCTTCCCGCTTGCACTACTTGCACTTTGACGTGTTTTCGAGCTGCTAGGTAGGCAGGAGCTGGGACCGAGCAACGGGAGCTCACCCCGTCATGGGGATTCGAACCACCGACCTTCTGATCGGCAAGCCCTAGGCTCTGTGACAGTGCCACCCAGGATAGATATAGGTCGTGGCTAATGCCATGGGTAGATGGTTTCAAACCACAGCAATGGAAGTGTACTGGAGCCAGAGAAAATCGTAACGTGTACACAGCCATACAAAAAGCGCAATACCCCTGGGAGTGTAGAAAGCCAATTTGCGATTCCACTTGCAGCCTAAAGTACCGTAGAAGGGTAATAATTTGGGTTGGTTGCAGGAGCTGCCCATTGGAAAGCACCCTAAGATGGCGGATGAACAGAAGTTATAATGCTACAGAGGCTGACAACATGCTCTCAGGTTCTCTGTTGAAGGGTACTGATTTCATACACACCCATATTTTACTGACGGAAGTAGGGACAGGCCACTGACAACTCCTCCCCACACACATTGCAGTGTATATAGTGGAAGGCTCTAGTTCACCTGTTGTGTTTGCTTGCTTTGCAATTACTTTTAAAAAGCCACAGGAGTGCTTGTTCTTTTGACTAACGACTTGACTGACCTAGAATATATTACCAGCAGTTCAAAATGTGACTTGCCAGCGTATGAAATGCCGGTCTGTGAACTGAATGGGTTTTAGGGTTCATACATAAGCATTTAAATGCATCCTCCACTTGGGAGATTTAACATTCTTGATGCCATGGGTAGAAAACAAAATCTTGAAGAATAACAGTGAATCTAGAAACTCACACTATCCTCTTCCATTTGCAGATATGCTGTGTATTTTTAGCGATGGTGTGGCCAGGCGATAAGGCAGTAGCTCATACCTTCAATTCAAAAGGTATCTGTTTCAATCCACAGCATCTCTAGGTATGGGGTGAAAGAGACTCCTGGTTGAAAATATGCAAAGGCAGTGATTTCCTCCAGAATTTCAGATTGTATTGGTAAACTGGGATAACTGAAGCATATGAAATTTATTTTATATTTAATGAAAACTTGCATTTTAAATGATTCTGACTGCAGATCAGACCACAGATCAGAATCTAAGGAATTACTCTAATACTTGTGCGGCACTCCTGGAATTGTATATATATATATATGATGGCAAGGGCCAGTGGTTACAAGGGGAGAGAGAGAATGAGCCATTAATTTCTGGTTGGTTTGTTTCTAAAGGGCCAGGAGAGGAGCGGGTGCCAGGAGCAAGTCAGCAATAACACACACTGTGTCAGTGAAGTTAATGCTTTATTCAAAGAAACAAGTCAGCTCAGGAGGCCAGGCCAAGAGAGCACAGGAGCTCTTCCCGGTAGATCTTGCCCCTATGAGGCAGTTGGACGGGGGAGCCTGAAGGTCCCTGCCTTCCCTAAGTCTCCTCCTCCCCCCAGGCCCTTCCCAAGCAATCCAAGGCTCCGTTGTCTTGCCTGTCTTTGCTCCTCCCTCTTCATACCTCTTCGGGTTCTGGGAGACCAGTGGTGAGGTGAGCTGGTCGCAGCAGGAGAAGAAGACAGCCTGGCTTCCTCTCCAGCCTGATTCATCTCTGCCTCTTGGTCTCCCTCCTCTCCAGCTTCTGCTTACGCCCCTGGTTCTAGACTGCCCTCTGCCACATAAACTCCGTACCAATCTCAACTGTTGAATTAAGTCATGAGATGGGGTAGGCATATTTGTTTACGGTAGGAAATTAGAAGTCACATGGCCCGAAACAGAAACATATGGACCCCCTGTTTACTTATACAGTGGTACCTCGGGTTACAAACTTAATTCTTTCTGGAGGTCCGTTCTTAACCAGAAACCATTTTTAACCTGATGTACCACTTTAGCTAATGGGGCCTCCCGCTGCCGCTGCACGATTTCTGTTCTCATCTTGGCGCAAAGTTCTTAACCCGAGGTACTACTTCCGGGTTAGCGGAGTTTGTAACCCAAAGTGTTTGTAACCCGAGATGTTTGTAACCCAAGGTACCACTGTACTGAGGGGGGAAAGCAGAAAAGAAACCTTCAGCTTCGAATGCATGCATACCTGCAGAATTCACACGAGGAATAATATATAAATTACACAAAATAATAATGCAATTTGTTTTGCGGAATGAAAATTTGTATTACAGGCACACACACCCCCCATATACATTCTGAGGTACCACGCGCATCGGTGAAATTGTGTATAATTGAAACCCATTGAAAAAGCTTGCAAGACGTTATTATGACCTTTCCAGGTCACTTCCAGGTTGATGCAATGCACATAACCACAGTTGTGCACATATTGAACGAGCGTAAACGGGGGGTTGCCTATATATGATTAAATCTGCAGTCCAATCATGGGAGTTACAACATGGGACATACATATATCACCACCACATTTCTTTCTCTATAAATATATCTACTGCAATGAACCCTGTGTTTAAATAGTTTTTAATCAAAACTGTATTGCTCATTTTTCACATTAGCCCATGTTTCTGTGACGTCTGGTCTCCAAAATACTTGCCACTCTGTGCTTGGAGAGCAACTGGACAGTGCTGGAATTGATCCAGCGCTGTCAGTTGTTATCTGCTTATTAAGAGCTGCTGGATAAAACACATCTTCACATCTTTCTTGTACGCTGCCCTTGCCTCCCAGGACCTGCTTTTAACAGCTCTTTCATACTGGAAGACACCCAGTACTTACTTAGCCTGCTAATAACGAATCATTACCCTGTACAATAAAATACATTTCCCATCTGTCCATGACTTCCTTTAATGCTGTTGGCCTCGTCATCAAGGAGCACCCAATTAAAAGGGCAAATTAGGAGCGGGAATTTGACAGCACATTTTCAACTTCACTCCAGCCCTGGGCAAAAACTTTGCCCCGGTTCACACATGCAGCAGAATGGGACAGTAGACTCCCAAAACAGTTAAGTAACCTGCACCACTATGGGCTGGAGGTGGAGGGGCTGCCATTTTAACACTGCCCCCACTCTTAAAAAAAATTCCTTACAAGTAAAAAATGAGCTATGGCCGGGTTTGTTTAGCCTAGTTTGGGGTTTATTCCCAAGCAGAGTGCAGTTTCAAAGACCCCATTTTGGCTGGAGCGTGGGAAGAACTGGTTCATCAAGTTTTGGTGGGAGGCACATGTCAGAGCGGCAGCAGCATTAATAATAATAATAATAATAATAATTTTAAGCCACTTCCTGTGTGAGTGGTAATGATGGCGGGCTCTTCCTTTTCTCTTCCCACCCTCACACTTTCCTGCGTTTAAAATTAAAAGTCATAGTTGTATGAAGTCCAAAACACCACTGATTTAGCTTTAAAGGCAGAAAGGGGTGCAGGAAGAGAAAAAGAAGCTCCCAGAAACCACTCAACTCACAGGTACAGTAACATCCACCGTGGCTTGAAACACCCATTGACTTCGTCCTTTGTCAAGAACCCATTCCAGATTGAGACAACTGTGAATCGGGTAGGTCACTTTGAAACGTAATGCTGAGTCCAAGACAAAAACAAAACAACCCACCAAAGTTTACAAATGAAAAGTGGGTAAAAGCCGCCAGTGTCACTCTGATAAGCACTCCCACCCACCCAATGGACAAAGCACCGAGAACCCCACATCCTTCCAGAAATAACACAAAACTGAAGGCCAATTTGTCACCTTCAGGCAGCGGTGGCAAACTGGGGCAGCCATTTTGGTTCAGGTCCAAAACGAGCCCATTATTAAGAAAGGTCGCTTGGCTCTCTGATATGCCAGTTTTCTGCTTGCAGGGGGATTGTTGTGTGATTAATGGGATCTTGCACCTGTAGCTTGTTGACACCATCTTGGACTGCCACTATACTGATCTAACATTGTCACCTGAGGCCCAGGTGGCCTTGGTTGCAAGGAGTGCCTATGTCAAGTTCTGCCTGGTTCAATCATTGCGGCCACTTTGAGACAAGGACAACTTGGCCCTGGTACTCCACGCTCTTGTAACTTCCAGATTTGCTCTTTGCAATGTACTCTTATGCGGGGCTGCCCTTGAGAAGACAACACAGAAGCTTCATCTGATTCAAAATGCAGAAGCCAGATTACAGGCTGAGGTTTGCTTATAAAACCGTGCTTTGTCAAGGCATTCTAAACTCTTGTTCAAAAACATCTACATTGGCTGCCAGTTTGTTTCCAGGTCCAATTCAAGGTGCTCACAATATCATTTAAATGACCTAGGTCCCAAGTATCTGAAAGACTGCCTCTTTCTCTATAGAATCCTTCAGGTATTAAGATCGGGAGGGGAGGGCTCTTGGTAGTTTTGCTACCCTCTGAAGTTCGGAGAGGGCAATCTTTCTCACAGATATGCATCTTGCATCTTCGCTATTATGCTGAAGACTCATCTCAGTGTGTTTTGGGGATCCACCACACTCCTTTGACTGTAAATGGTGGTACTACCAGTATTACTTCCCTCGATCTAGATGCTATACTCCTTTTTTTTATAATAATTTTTATTGGTTTTTATATAGACAAGACAAACAAAAAATACAATATAAATTCTGTCCCTTCATCCCCTCCCCCCCACAGGCCCACTTCTGCCACCAGCAACACCCGCGGGGGTGGAGAGTCAAAGGGGTCCATTTTAAGGCTAGGTTTGACCTCCCCCCCTCTCCTCCCCCCCAGTCCCTCCCCTGCCACTGAAGGGACGGGGACGGCGGAGCACTGAGGTTTGGTTTACTTCCTGCTTCTCCTTCAACACAACCAACCAACAAACAATAAAACAATAACATATTCTAAATCCTACTTTCTTAACATTGTATTTGTGACTTCCTCGATTCTCTTCTTCCTGGTTTTCTTAATTTCTATATCAAATTGTGGCGATTTTCGTATTCTAATTCAAAATCTTACCTTTATAATATTCACTCAATCCTTCTCCTTCTTCATGCTGCACCTCCGCCAGTCCTCTCCTGCCACCAGAGGAACCCGCAAGGCGCAGCACTTCAAAGGATATCCATTTTTGCATCTGGGTTTCCTTCCATCCCCCTCCCCTCCCCTCAGGACACCCCCTGCCACCAGGTGTTCCCAAGTGCAGAGAGGAGGAAAATGGCTCTCTGCCCAGATGCCTATCTAAACAGAAAATATTTAATGCAAATCTTAAATTTTTTCCTAGATCATTCTTCTTTCTCCCTCCAGAAAAACTCAATTTTCATATATATTCATTTCCCTAATCAAAATCTTAACTTTATACTTAAAAACACTCTCCTTCCCCTCCCCTGATGCCCTTCCCCCGATTGGATCAACATTTCCTTTTACAGGCCAAGATTTCCGAAACCGTTGTTCAGCTACCAAAAGTCTCTAACTAAAAAGTTTTTACCCCACACCACCTTTCCCCTTTCCAAATCCAGGCCTCTAACCCCCCCTCCTTCTGCATTTCCCTTTCCACCAACACACATCCCCAAATTTCAGTCCCTCCAGGTTCCTCCATTTGTTGAGTCTTCTTTTCACATTGTTGCTCCTTGCTTTCATCTTCTTCTTTTCCAATTCCTTGTTGTGCAACATCCAGAATTTGTTCTTTACAGTCCCAGTCAGTTTTAGTAAAGTCAGTTTTGATAAAGTCTTCTATTTCTTGTTCCTTAGTCTCACTTTCAAAGTCATTCTCTAAATCCTGTTCTTGAGCCACAGTCTCTGCCCATGACAAGCTGGAATGTTGCAGTGTCTTATTCATGTCCTTCAATATTTCCAAGTAACCCAACACCGCTCTCTTAACCACAAGCAGTCAGGAGATTTGCAAAACAAAGCAGACAAAGGGCACTGGAAATTTCCTTTCAGCTACACGGTGTCTCCATCTTGGCTGGTCCTTCCCATTGTTTTAACTAATCCACAAGTCAAATCAAAGTTCGGTCTGTCACAGCTTCAAACATCAGATTTCTTCTTTTTATGAAATATCTTATACCGCAACGATTTAGCAGATTTTCCAAATCATTTTGCAGCTTTGACAGCTTTTGACAGCTGTCAATGCACCTTCCCCTTAGAACCTTGCTGATCCTCAAGGGGTGCCGGCTCCAGGGTCTAGGAAAGGTTTACAAAGTCTTTCATTCTTTTGGGATCCACAGTCAAATAGTTTCCCTTCGATTTAGGATTGCATAATTAATGCGCCTCCTAATTGTCCATTAGGAAGAGATCGACTTCCGTTTTTTAAATCTCTTCCTTTTTCCCGATTTTTGCCGAAATTAACAGAAAGTCCAATTAGAGATTCCACTTACTTTCCTTCCTTTTGATTCCTTTGGAAGAATCCACAGCTAACTGGTAGAAGACTTGAGGCTTTGCTTCTCGGAGGCAAGATATCGTCCGAAAATCGTCCGAAAATGGCTCCCGTGACTCCACTCCGCCGGCTCGCAGGGTCTCTATTGATTCCCTGGGCAGCGGAGGAATCGCGGACCGGAGCCTGCCGGACCTGCGCCCCAGGGACGCTCTTCCCTGGGTTCTTGTGGGGAATCCGCTCGCCCCGCGGCGTTCCCCCCCCCTCCGCGATGCCAGGGACCTCGGAGCTCGAGGTCCCTGCGTCCTCTCCCCAGCGCTGTAGACCGGAAGTCCTGTAAATCCTAGATGCTATACTCCTATTGATGCAGCCTAGAATTGCATTGGCTTTTTTAGCTGCTGCATCACACTGTTGACTCATGTCAAGTTTGTGGTCTACCAAGAGTCCTAGATCCTTTTCACATGTACTGCTCTCAAGCCAGGTGGCAGTACATGTGAAAAGGATCTAGGAGTCTTGGTAGACCACAAGCTTGACATGAGTCAACAGTGTGATGCAGCAGCTAAAAAAGCCAATGCAATTCTGGGCTGCATCAATAGGAGTATAGCATCTAGATCAAGGGAAGTAATAGTACCACTGTACAGTATTCTGTTCTGGTCAGTCCTCACCTGGAGTACTGTGTCCAGTTCTGGGCACCACAATTCAAAAAGGATACTGATAAGCTGGAACGTGTCCAGAAGAGGGCAACCAAAATTGTCAAAGGCCTGGAAACGATGCTTTATGAGGAATGGCTTAGGGAGCTGGGTATGTTTAGCCCGGAGAAGAGAAGGTTAAGGTTAGTCTAGCTTCAAGTGAGTTAGATTTGGCCCTGAGGTCTGCTGGTTGCTGATGCTTACTAAAAAGCGACAGCAATTTATCTAGGTTAAGGGGTGATATGATAGCCATGTTCAAATATATAAAAGGATGTCATATAGAGGAGGGAGAAAGGTTGTTTTCTGCTGCTCCAGAGACGCGGACACGGAGCAATGGATTCAAACTACAAGAAAGAAGATTCCACCTAAACATTAGGAAGAACTTCCTGACAGTAAGAGCTGTTCGGCAGTGGAATTTGCTACCAAGGAGTGTGGTAGAGTCTCCTTCTTTGGAGGTCTTTAAGCAGAGGCTTGACAGGCATATGTCAAGAATGCTTTGATGGTGTTTCCTGCTTGGCAGGGGGTTGCACTAGATGGCCCTTGCGGTCTCTTCCAACTCTATGATTCCATGAATTGTTCTTAATTTACGAATTTGAAATTGCTATAACCCATCCTGGAACCTACTAGTGGAAGACAGGTTATAAATTTAATAAAATAACAAAATTATAACAGCAGCAGCGGCAAATTAAAGGCAACGATCAGGTCCAACTGTGTGTGGCTTTCACCTGGCTTTAAAAGAGCTGTTTATTCAAGTGACTGATGTTTAATGGCCAGTCTTATCACAGAGCACAGCTGCCAGAATGGTGATAGAAAGCAGCAGAGCCGTATCCATTGCCTGGGCTTTGTGCAGCCAAACTAATTATACAGAATACAGTTTCACTCTGAAACTAGATAAATTGCTGTCGCTTTTTAGTAAGCATCAGCAACCAGCAGACCTCAGGGCTAAATCTAACTCACTTGAAGCTAGACTACAGTTAGCCGGCCCTAGGAAGGAGGTGTGTGTGGTTGGGCACAGAATGCTGGGAGCTATTGAAATAGGACTTCATGCCAGACACGTTCAAAGGCAAATGTTGGAAGGCCCCATTAGTGGAAAATCAATTAAGTGGGTGCAATTCAGTTAATGGGTATTATATCCCAATATACTTGTGTGGTATTGTTAGCCACATAGCCATGATAGACTGACTGTGTGTGTGTGTGTGTGTGTGTGTACACACACACACACACACACACACACACACATATATATATATATATATATATATATATATATATATATATATATATATGCAATGCAACCTGGAAAGAAAAGGTAGGCAGGTGTGTGTGTGTGTGTGTGCACTTCTTTCCCCTTCGTTTTTCCACTAGCTATTGCACCCTGCTAAAGGAACTTCTCTAGGAAGAAAAAGTATGTGAGGAGGGAGTTTTGCTGCACATTTTGATGCTAAATACGTAGTATGGTCATTAGTAACTACTAATAGGCACCAAATGCCTGGAAATAGTGGGCAACTCTTCCAAGTCATGTTCCCAAATTCAGCTAGTGATGCTAGTCTAGGCACAGACATGTCCCAAATTGGTGCAGGCAAATTTCTGCACACAAACGTGTGCTGTAAGTGCCGTCTTCCAGTCTGATCCAGCAGCTCACACTGTATATCTGAAGCTCTGTAAAATAAGATGCAGTAATGTCATCAACTATCTGGGAGCTGGATTTCCCCTCTCTCTGCCAAATTATTGGTAGGTAGGGCTCTAACTTATTATGCCTACGGTTAGTTCTGAGCCAAAATAAGTTGCTTCCAGGAAGTTCCGAGCTCTAGTGTCTTTTTTATAAATTAACACTTTAGTGATCTAGAATCAAACGTTCTCTATAGTGGCACAAAATAATTGATTTTCTGCAGTTATAGGCACAGTTCAGGACCTTGCTTTCACTAAGCATTGAGTGTTTTCTACACATCTTTACATCAGTGGAATTTCAAGTCACTCATATGTCACCAGGGACACAATCCAATTCAAAGCGAATCAATAGTAAAGCCTTTCATTGATTTCAATGAGTCCAGGTTCCAAGGAAGGAAAGCAGATGGCTGCCAGAGGTGGGAGGGCAAACAGCGACAAATACACCCAACATTCTGTGAAAAAATGAATCTTAAATACGAATACTTTGCCTTATTATGTCTCTGTTCCAAGACATTTTTTTTTAAAGTAAATGATTAGCATTTACTTATTTAAAGCATTGTCTTTACAAAAGGAGCACCCTCCTTCTCGAGAATCTGAATTTCCAATTTCAATGTGGCTATTATCTCCTGCAATGTAAGTAGGCTCAAATATCCCTTTCCCCCCATTTGTTGTTCTGAAAGAACACTGACAACACTTTTTCACTTCAAGGTTGATCAGTCACCTACGATCACCATTAAAAGCACTGTAAAAAAAAATTCCCACAACTGCTATTAATTTTTAAGTAGCATATTGTGAACATTAAGAATTAACCGATAGGGAACATCTGTTGCTCACTTATATTTCCTCAGTATCACACAGCCCTTTTATCCTTTACACACAATTTATATAAGCAATAGTTTCTCTTGTTTAAATAATATGAAATTGTCACACATCTGCTAGAGACAATAATATAATTGGATGTTGACTGAAAACCTGCTTTTAACTAATAGAAAGCCAATCTTTAATTATCACTTACAAATAATTTATTTATTTTTACTTTACACATGGAGTGAAGTGGAATTCAAGACCTTGCCAACAACAACAAAAAGACAACAAATGAACAATTTTGAAGCACGAATGAAGTTATTATTGATTTGTCTGAATCACGCCATTTCTGCTCCAGGAAACAAAACAAAAAAACTGGTGCTGAAGATGGTTCGGAAACTTCAGCCACTACAGAATTCAGCAGCTAGGTTGCTCACCAGGGCCAGACGGTTTGAGCACCGATCCTGGTCCAATGGCACTGGCTGCCAATTAGTTTCTGGGCCCAGTTCAAAGTGCTGTTCTTGACTTATAAAGCCTTAAAAGGCTCAGGAGCACAATACCTCAAGGAGTGCTTCTCTCCAAATGGACCTAACCCGGACCATGAGATCATCATCTGAGGCCCTTCTATTGTGTGCCTCCTCCACGAGGCCTGGAAGTTGGAAACACACACACAGAGAGAGGCCTTTTCTGCAGTGGCTCCCTATTTGTGGAATGCTCTCCCTGGGGAGGTTCGGCTGGCACCTTCATTATACACCTTTCAAATCAAAGGAGCCAAAATATTGTTGCTGGTTGGGTAAGCAAAGTATGGGTTTTGCGCCAACTCCTCTTCCCTCCCCAGACCGCCAGGAGGGGAGGTCTGGGGGAGGAGGGGAGGTCTTTAATCTCTTTTGGCAGTTTTGTGTGTCAGTGCCCCCCCCCCATGAGCTATTGGGGAGGTTCACAACCTTGCTTCTTAATATAAATGGTAGCGTTTGTGGCTTCTATTTCAACGTCTCCTTGGCAAAAAAAACTCATGCCTCTCACAAAGGCATTATTCTCCTACCAGGAAGTATAAAGCTTTCCTCCAGGAATTCTCTATTCACGTCTGCCTAGCTAAGCTGCAAAACTGGCTGGGTGCTATGCCAGACTTTTACATTTGCAAACATCATTTTCTATTGTATTTTAAACAGTGACTGTATACAAAAAAATAACAAGAACAACACAGCAAGAGGGGAAGGCAAACACCCTTTGTATCCCGCTTGTCAAAAGGGTTGCTTTTTGCAGGCTGTGTGTTTGTGATAAAAAGGAGATTTGTGATACATGCCAGTGAAGGGGCATTTGCTGGGTTCACACAGCCAAGGGTATTGCAGTATTCTTGTGACTGGTAGGTTGCTGTTGGCAGGTTTTGTTACGTGTGTCACGAGTGGGGGTTGTATCCAACTAGGTTCTACTCAAGAGTAGTTCCATTGAATTAAATGTCCCCAAGTAAGTCATGCCTAACAGTTTCAATGGATCTACTGTACTCTCAATAGGCCTAGCATTGGCTATAGCCCATTAAGATTAGCATAATAAAATGAAATGGAATAAAATTTATAGACACAATTTCACCAAAATAAAGGGAAACTCAGACTCAGGCAGAGTTAGAAACTCAGATATATAAGCTAGGCACCCAAATACCAGGGTTACAGCCGTCAAGACAAAATGCCTAGCTGCCATTGGGGGGGGGGGCAGATGCTTCAAGTCATGTTTTTCAATACCACTTTTTGGTTCCTTGAAATTCATTCTGATTGTGCAGATAAAAGATAACTGGTAGAATTCTACGGGATGTGTGTGAAAATGGCCAAGACCCAAGGATCCCCAGGCACACACCTCCAGATGGTGGAGACAGCAGCCGCCATCTTGGTGCCTGGGCATCTTCACTTGGTCGCACGTGGCTGATAGCCAGGTGCAAAATGTGCCTGGCAAATTTCAAACACGGGACCCAGAATCTTGCTAAATAGAGTAAGGATCTGGAGTTATGCCATCAAAAACAAACACCTTGTTTGTTCCCCCCTCTTCATCCACCTTGTGCTTCTTTTAAGAAGTTGAAAAAGTTTATCAAGAGGAGAAACAACGTAATTTATACAATTAATAAAGTTTGCTGTGCTGTGGCAGCTTCTCTTCTCAACACTGGATCTTCACATGCTTTTTCTTGCCACCCAAAAGAAACTACGGTAGCTGGAGGAAGAAGAAAGGACAGAGGGTGGAGAGCTGTGGGCTGTTTCCCCACACTTTGGGCCCCGTGGGAAACTCAACAAACCGGTTGTACCTGGAACTAGGTGTGGGGAGTGCGGCTGAATGAGACACAGCTGTGGGTAGCCTGAGAAAGTACCATTCACCTTGAGCCTGCCATAAAAAAACCAAGTCTGGAGTGAGAAACTAGGGTGACGTCTGCCGTTTCCAGGAACTCTTCTTGTTGTGAGAATTTTGCGGGTGAGCAGAGATTTTGTGGGAAAACTGAGGCTGATGATGTTTGTTAGAAGGAAAATGAATTGGTATTGAGATATATATAGACACACACACACACACACACACACACACACAAATAGAGTCATACCTCGGTTTAAGTACGCCTCAGTTTGAGTATTTTCAGTTTAAGTACTCCGCGGACCTGTCTGGAACGGATTAATCCACTTTCCATTACTTTCAATGGGAAAGTTCGCTTCAGGTTAAGTACGCTTCAGTTTAAGTATTCCATGGACCGTCTGGAACGGATTAATCCACTTTCCATTACTTTCAATGGGAAATATACCATCTCAGGACTATTTAATTGCTCATCCTCTAACATTGTGTATGCCATCAAATGCCAACAGTGCCCTTCAGCTCTCTATATTGGACAAACAGGCCAAACCCTACGCCAAAGGATAAATGGACATAAATCTGACATCAGGAATTACAAGACAGAGAAACCAGTAGGAGAACACTTCAATCTCCCAGGACATTTTATACAAGATCTCAAAGTAGCTGTCTTACTACAAAAGAATTTCAGAAATAGACTTATCAACTTATCACCAAGCTTAAAACCATGGAGAGACCTGGTTTGAACAGAGACGTTGGATTCTTATCTCATTATACATGCAAGACCATTTCCAGTTGTTTACAGTCGTCAACAGCTATCAGTCAGTCAATCACCCATTTCCACCACCCTTCTGAGTGATACCCCCTCCCCACCCTTTCTCTACATATAAGCGTCTGGGGACTTCTATTTCAGTGTATCTGAAGAAGTGTGCATGCACATGAAAGCTCATACCAAAATAAAAACTCAGTTGGTCTTTAAGGTGCTTTAATTTTGTTTCAATGGGGAAAGTTCGCTTCATGTTAAGTACGGACTTCCGGAACCAATTGTGTTTGTAAACCGAGGTACCACTGTATGAAACGTATTAATGTAACTTATTAATATGTAACTGCATGTTTGTAATATTTTTATTTAAGCTGTCTGTTGTTGCTTCAGTTTTCTGTGCAACATTTAGCTATTTTTAAATATATATTAAGCGGTATAGAAATTAAATAATCAATCATCCTTCTCCTTATTATGCCTTGTGTGGCATTATGCTAGTGCCCCATGCGCTTCACAGAGCCTTGAGCTTAATGTTATCCATCAATGTGGCAGGCAGATGCCGTCAAGGATGTATGAAGAATGGAGAAAGGGAAATTGTAATGCTGGGCTGAAAATCAATAACTTGCCCTCAAGTGAAGTAGCATGTGCAACACTGTTTGAAGTGTGTGTTTACCTCGCAGGGGGGGGGGGTACTACTATGTGTTCAAGACTAACTGCTTTTTTATATATATAAGGATTTCAGAGAAAAACAATGAAGCGACAGGACTGGAAGAACTGGAATAGCTTCCCTTATCTGAAGTAACAGGATGCAAAGATATTTGAAAGAGCATGCAGGTTGACAAAGCAAAAGAGCCTCCGATTCCCCTGCATTCTGTGGGATTCACTACACCTGTGCCATCAAAAGAGCACGCCTCAAAAGGAGAAACATAAATCTACTATTGTGCTCGTCCCTGCATAAAAGGGCAGTGGGTGCGGTAAAGAGGGTAAAAGCAGCCCACAGGGCAAGAGGGGATATGATGCTACAGAAGCAAAGGAATGGCTGCTACTGCCAGGAACCTGGTTGTTTCCATAAGTGGCAGGATTCGGCCCTGAACAACAAGAAGTTACCATTACAAAGAAGGCAACTTGAGACTGGGCTAACTTGGAAGCTTGGGGCCTCAAGCTTCTTTGACTTAAGCATTATTTTCTTTACGACTTGTCCAAGACTCCCTCTTTGTATCCCAGGACTGGGGGCTCACAAATGGGCACTTCATCAAGAGGCTGTGAAGTAAGTTTGTGCAAACTTCATCCCTGTGCTTCTGAGAGACACAGGCAGTGTTGGTGCCAAGTCAGCAGCCAATTTACTATTGGTCACTTCGGGGGTGGGGACTCCTCCCTGATAGGAGGTGGCGGCACTGGAGGCAAATCAACAACATCTGGGGACTCAAGGTTGAGAAAGGCTGGTCTAGAGAGCGGAGAGCTGGATGGAGGGAAAGGATGCAGACACTCCTAGCCAGTGCCTCCTCCTCCTATCAGTGAGGAGATGGGACTACAACTCCCATCACGGACAGTGTTCATGGATTATGGGAGTTGTAGTTCAGGAACATCTGGGGACCCAAGGTTAGAAAAGGCTTATCTAGATTGCTGGCCCCCTCCTTGGGCTTAGACACTTCTTAGGGGGCCCAATTTCACCTTCCCCCACCCCGCTAGGAGCCTCTCCAGGGTTGTGGAGCTTCAAACTGCCCAACAGCCTCCCATTTCTCCACTGGATCAGGCCATCGCCTCTGGGACATCTCCACGGGACAAATGACAACAGTAAGGAGAGCTATTGGAAGCCAACAACCCAGAAAAATATCAACAGAAATCTAATGCACTCTGTATGCAGGAAAGTGAAGAAAACAACTTCAGAATGTTGGCTGGGTGGAATCGGTGGCTGTTGAGAAAGGAAGAGAAATGGGCAATGTGTCAAGGGCCTCTGTGATTGTGCATGTCTGGCCCCTTCCACTATTGGGATATAGCCCCTCCACAGCTTTTCAATACGTCTGAACCTTCAGTTTGAAAATGCTTTTTCACCCCTGCCTTGAAGTCTGATGAATCCTTTGAGAGAGATGAGTCTTGCTTTAGTTCTGGAAACAGAGGAGGGAAATCTGCTTTGATCGTCTGGCCCAAACTCCGTACCAGCGACCCAGCTACACTAGAAGATGCGCCAATACCTAAGGGCTGTACTTACAAAGGATGAATACGATACCGAACAGATTTAATGAATATTGCATCTCGCCCCAGTTCTTATTCTTGAGTATTTCACAGGCCATCTGTTCTCTCTGAGTCCAAATGAAATGTCTTGCAGGGGAGGGTTCTCCCCCCCTCCAGATTTTTACAATGAACATGTCTAAAACTCAATAAACAAAGAGTTTACTTTTATATCACTTCCCCCAAATCAATTCATTTTATCTAGCGGTGATAACTTACAGTGTCTTACCATATCAGTTATTTCACAGGCTAACAAGGTACCAAATAAGTTGCAACTATCCTGTGCTTTTTTTGTAAAAAAAAAAAGAGGTGCAGGAACATGGATGCGAACACAAAAAACCTCTACAACTATCCTTATAGATTTGTATCTAAAATGAGGCACATTGTATGAGGATTGAAGATTTTACCTTATGATTCACTAATACTATTTGCTAGAGAAAGTTAAAGAATTGCTTACAAGAAGTAAGCAAACTTAGGATTCATGCCTTCTGAGAACAGGTCATTTTATGGATTAGTAACTTCTAAAGTAGATAAATAGGTACCGCTCTGGCAGGAAGGTAAATGGCGTTTCTGTGCGTTGCTCTGGTTCGCCAGAAGCAACTTTGTCATGCTGGCCACGTGACCCGGAAGCTGTACGCCGGCTCCCTCGGCCGATAACACGAGATGAGCGCCGCAACCCCAGAGTCGGTCACGACTGGACCTAATGGTCAGTGGTCCCTTTACCTTTACCTTCTAAACAGCAAGCAGCAGAGCACATGACTAAATGGAAAGCTCTCAAATTGCAGTGTGGGAAGTATAGAATTCCTCAAGGATCTCTACTGAAACTTGGTTTTTTTTTATTTATCAATGATCTGGAGGCAGAGAGGACATAAAATTTCTGGGTCAAATTGTTCAGAATGGTGGTGAAAGCTCAAGTAGACTGTGGAGAGCTTAAAAGGATCTGTAAATAGGGGGTGAAGGGGGAGATTGGAAATACACAATTGTGCAAAAAATATATGCTAAAGGTTCCGAACTAGAGGAGGCTAACTAAAACCTATACTTTGGGGTAAGTCGTGGTGCATAGATAGCTGAGTGAAAACAAACTCAGTACGCAGTGGCAGTGAAAAAGGAAAATTCCACGCTGGGAATTATTAGGCAAGCAGTTGAGAATTAAACAGCTAGTGTTTGTTATACCTCTTTAAATATATGATGGAAGATAGATGGAAGATACACACCTCTGGTTGCCTCCATCTCAGATAGGATAGAAAAGGCAGTCAAAATTATTGAGTGGTGGAAACTCTTTCCTATGAGGAAAAGCCACAGCAACCAGAGCTTTTTTTTTTGTTTAGGCAAGGAGAAAGAAGACAAAAGGGGAATATGACTGGTGTATAAAATCCTTTGAACATATAATTCATTTATGGATCTCACTACTACAAAAACATGGCAGTGGCTACTGGCCTAGGGGTTATTTATTGAACTGTTGTGAGATTTGTCCATTTTACCTAAGATTTGTCCAGAGCACGCTACAAACTGCAACTCAAGTCCCAGTATGTTGAATGAGCCATTCTAAACAGTAACCACTTTATATCACACTCTTAAAGTGTGTTTAAAATAAAGAATTATGGCAACACCAATTATGGCCACATACACAATATTACACTTTTACTACAATTAATTAATCTGAAGAAACTACTACCACCAGGTTCCCAAGTGTCAATCACTAAGGAGCTACTTTTTTACGTTCCATATACAGTATTAAGACAACCAAGTGCAAAATATATACATGCTGTGTGAGTTGCACATGTATATTTTGAAGGGACATGTATAAATGTTAATAGACATGCCCCCGTCAAATTTACACCCTGTATACTTTCAGGTATGAGCTTTAGTATAAAACTTAAGAAGTGACCCTAACATGGATCAAAAGTCCCATAAGGGAAGAGTCATAGAATACATGTAAAGGTAAAGGGTAAAGGGACCCCTGACCATTAGGTCCAGGCGTGACCGACTCTGGGGTTGCGCATTCATCTCGCATTATTGGCCGAGGGAGCCGGCGTATAGCTTCCAGGTCATGTGGCCAGCATGACAAAGCCACTTCTGGCAAACCAGAGCAGCACATGGAAACGCCGTTTACCTTCCCGCTGTAGCGGTTCCTATTTATCTACTTGCATTTTGACGTGCTTTCGAACTGCTAGGTTGGCAGGAGCTGGGACCAAGCAACGGGAGCTCACCCCGTCACAGGGATTCGAACTGCCGACCTTCTGATCAGCAAGCCCTAGGCTCAGTGGTTTAACCACAGCGCCACCTGGGTCCCTAGAATACATGTAGTTGAGTGTTTTTTTCCAGCTTGGGTGAATTCATGCTAACCTGAATTATTCATAACAAAACTATGGCGTGATCTACACCACTATAAAGCTGATTTGTGTGAATGAATCGTAGCATACAAAATTGTGACCTAGACAAGGTAAGACAAAGCTCAGGTACTCATCCATCTAAGAACCTGATAGTGCTTCCTAAGAATCTGATGAGGGGCGCACTAAGAATTTGGTTCAGATAAGATTCTGGAATTAAAAAGTATTTTGTCAGCTCAGGCAACGAATGGTGTGTTTACCTGCTACAACTGTGTCCTGTCCTTCCTCTGAGAACATCAGAGACGTATTTTAGGATGCAACCTATAACCACCACTTCTCTGGAAGTAAACCTCATGGAATTCAATGAGAGTTACTTCTGAGCAGGCATGTCTAGGATTGAACTCTTAAGTCTCACAAGAACTCTGCCAAATTAAGCAAGGCAAGTGAGGACAGGGGACTTTCTCAAGACCACTCAGTGACCTTTGCAACCAAGCAAGGGCTGGAGCCCAGATTTACCACAGTAATGGTCCTAAAGTGTTATGTGCTGGATTTTACAGATAACTGTACTACACAGAGAGAATATTTACGGTAATACAAGAAACAGTTAATGAGTGGAAAAGAAACATTGCAACATCCATGGCATTGATGGCCATGCTAACCACTAAAAAGCTTACAATTTACCCCACCCCGCCCCTCTCCACCTAATAAATGTGTGGGGAGAAGTCAAGCCCACACTTGCTTGAAGTCCATTCTTGAGACCACTGAGTACACCAATTAAAACAAGTGACTGAAATGTACACCTGACGACCTGTGTGGTATTTTTTAAAGGAACGTACACGTGGACCCCCCCCCCATATGAATCCTCTAAGCTGAATCCTGCCTGCCCACCATGGTGCTGGGCTCCTCCGACTCCTACCCCCCAACACACCACAGTCACAGATGATTATCAATGCTGCCCAACAATACCTCTGCCCTGGGTTTGGAGAGCAAGCAAAGGTCTTGAATGGTCCTCTCCCCGTGCTGCTGAAACGAGCATATTTTAAGTTGGTTTTGCATGTGCTTGTGTAGAATATACCTGCGTGTTTGGCCAATCACCTTTAGAGCCTGATGCTGTGCGCCGGTGGGTTTGTTCCCATGTCACTACTACGACAGCGAGAGCTCGCCTTTGCACGGCTGCTGTAGCATAAGCCGCCTCGGGTGCTGACCGGCGGAAAGGCGAGCAGCAGAACCAGGAGGCACCCCAAAGCGCGGCGCGCCCGGCCCCTTCCCTACCTGGTAGGCGTCAGGGATGTTGACGGTCTCTCCGTGCTCGGCCACGTAGCCAATGATTCCTTTGCCCCAGGGCACCTGCACCTCGTTGGAGTTCTCGGTGCTGTAGCAAGGCAGCAGCGGGGTGCCGGCGTGCACGTCGAAGACCTTGGAGACGAGGCTCTTCTTGCCGGCGGCGGCGCCGCCTTCGACCAGGAAGAGGGAGCCCCGGTCGGCGTCCACCATGAGGCACACGAAGATGAGGATCTTGTAGCTGAGGGCGCCCAAGTCCAGGTCGTTGGAGATGTCCTTGACGAGCTCCAGGAAGAACTGCCTCTCGTTGTGCTCCTTGAGGTGGCGCTTGTAGTCCAGGGCGGTGGGCGGGTATTGCGGGAGGTTCACCCGAGACTCCAGCAGCGCGCTCAGGATGTGCGCCGTCGTGGGCGGCAGCGAGCTGGCTTTCCTCAGCAGGGCCCTTCTCCGCGCGCTGCTCAGCGGCTCCTGCGCCCGCGCGTGGACGTGCTCGTCGTAAGTCAGGTTCACGTGGATGGCCTTGGAGCGCGCGAAACTGCGCCGCAGCTCCTTCTGCGACGCTCGGCGCTGCAGGCCGCCGGCCGCCGTCTCCGGAGGGGCCATGGGGCCGCCGCCCTTTCCCAAAGAGGAGCCGGTGCCGCCCAGCGCCGCCGGGGTGCCATTGCTGCTGTGGCTCGGCCGCTCCTCCACCTCGCCGTCGGCACCGCCGGGAGGCGCTTTGGCGAGGAGGGAGGAGCTCCTCCTCTTCAGCCACTTCTCCACCAGCTCCGGGTGCCTGTCCAGGAAACTTTCCACCGCGGCGAAGTCCAAGCCGGCCGGGGCCGACATGGCGGCCTCGTCACCTCGAAGGCGCACCGCCGCCGCGCGACAAACTTTGCCGCCCTCGTTACTTCATGCTGAAGCGCGGAAGAAAAGCGGCAGCGAGCCGCCGCTCTTGCTGCTTGCTAGCGACTGGCGCGCCCACCCGGAGAGGAAACCCAAGGCGGGTTACAAGCCGTTCGGCACGTGGGGGAACAGGAGGTGGCCGGGCTTTCCCGCCCTCTCTTGGAGCGAGCAAGCAAACGGATCCATCCGCCTCCGAGCCCGGGCCAAGTCCCGGCTTTCTGTGCCCTTCGTACCCCCGGGCTCCTCGCCTTTTTCCTTTAACCCCTCCGTTGTTCCGTGGCGCCCCGTCGTCGTCCTTGCCCTCTTCTCCCGCCCAGGTGGTTCCCACGGGGTTCTCGCGTCCTTTCGCTCCCGGTTACTTGCAACGGGCTGCTGCTGCTTCTCTGGAGATGCGCGTCAAAGCTCTCTGCTAACTGCTGCTCCTGCTGGCGGCGGCTCCTGCGTAACCCAGCCGGCCGACCACTAAGAAGGCGGGGCGGGGAGGGAGGACGCGTGAGCGGAGGAGGAGGCGGTGGCCGGGAGAGGCAGCGGGTACCGGAGCATCATCTCTTTCCAGAGGCGATCGCGTCGACGGAGCGGGAGCAGCGGGTGAATGAAGGGGTTTATAGGAGGGAGGGGGCAGTGGCCGAAGCAAGCAGATGATGCGCGAAGGTGCGAGGTGCAAATTCCCCCCCCCCTCACGCATGAGCGTCAGTAGCGCAGGGGATAGTTGCGCCACCGTGTTATTGGGTTAATGGCTCAAGAAAGGAAATCTCAACGCATTCGAGGTCTGCCATTAAGAAATGCAAACTCTGGGAGAGGTGCCGCCGGTCACCTATCGATTGTTATGGGACTGTGCGTGGGAGGGGAGGGGGGAGATGTTTCTCGCGTGCTCTTGTGTATTTATGACCACGTGTCCTATTGTTCGAGAGTGTGACTTCTGTGCATATATGTTCCTCATAAAAAAAAGATTTAAAGACAGACAAACCACGGCTCCTTTTCCTTAAAATATTTATTTGGAGTAAGCGTCGATACAGCTTTCTAAAGAGCATACATACTTCGGTTTCTGAAACATAACAACCTAGAACGTACACTCAGCTTCTAAAGACAAGATTGGAGAAGTGGGCCCTGCTGATTTTTAATAGTGCACTTTTAAGTAAGGCAGAAATTCTAATCATAATTATTAATTACAAGTATACAAAAATAAAATCCGATGAAACGGCGGGCGTGGAGGTGGTGTCTATAAAATTCGCGGCTTCGGATTGGCAGGAGGTGGTTTTATCTTGCTATACCGTAGTACTGTATTGCCGTGTTCCCTTGCAACCCGCACATACGTCATTATGGGAATCGCTAACGAAGGATATACAGTGTTCCATAAGGAGGGAATCCCCTCGCGCCGCCCGACCCTGTTTACTCGGAAGACAGTCCCAGTGAGTTCAATTGCCTTTACTTCCAAGTAAACGGGCGTGGGCTTGCAGCCTTGATTTGCAGCTGGGTCCATTGTCCTTTTAACTCATTAAAATCAATCTGTCACGCTAGCTTCAATGGACTTGCTGGAGCTCAGGAATGCAACTGCATCCTTTCCTCTTGCAGGAGGGGGTTTGAATCGCAAGATGGGGAGCCGGAAGCCTGCAACCACAAATACTCGGGGATTATAATGCACAGAGACGAGAAGGTGCGCTTGTGTGCAAGCTGGTTTTTTTCTTCTTCTTTATTTGCCCTGGTAGTCTCCCGACTCCCCCTGAAGCGGTTGCGCGCACGTGGTCACCTTTCCACAGAAATGTGCAGGTCTCAAAGTCCGATTAAGATGGAGGCACAGCTAGCACACATGCGGCTTCCGCGCCTCCGCCCCCCCCCCTCCCGCCGCCGCGAGACGAAACCCCGACCGCCTCTCCGCTAAGACAGACTGACGTGGAGCTATTTTTACGCGCACGTGCAGCAGCGCATTTAATGCTGAACCGATGCCTACGCAAAAATGCTGGGGAACCTCAAGACATGGATCCCAGCACGTGAAAAACGTACGCTGTGCAGGGACCTGAATGAAAGCGATGTCAGTGGGTTGGTGGTGGGGAAATATGAATGAGATGCCAAATCTTCTGAATGGAAGCTAGCACACACACCGCCGTCCTATAGCACGCGAGAGGCACCCTGGATTTTAGGAAACCTGAGAGGCACCCTAGATTTTAGGGTGGTGAGGTTCGTATAAATGCCAGGATCTGCTTTCAGTGCCAGGGCTAAGTACGGGTGTTCGTGCTTAGAATGTGCAGCGCCTTCAAGCATGTGCAAAGTTCTTTTATTTGAAATCAAACGTGTTAGCATTGAATGTTAATTTCAACGATAGTGTTGAATGTCAAGCGCAATGTTAGCATTGAAATTAATGGACGTGGCTATGGCCCATTAACTTCAGTGGGTCGACTCTGAGTAATGCTTAGCAGTGGTATTCAGCTGAGGGCAACCAGGTCAGAATAAATAACATCGCGACAGGTTGAGCCTCGATAGCCCCTTGCCAGCTTTCATAAATTAAGCAAAGGTGGGGAGCCCAAGACATACGCGAGAGAGAGGGGCCGATCGAAGAAAGACACGTGGAATTTGATTACGTGGGAGGTGGTTGAAACGCGGCTGAGCTCTCCAGCCGCCGCTGATACATAAATTGATTTGCCCTCCTTGCAGTCGTTTCAGATTGCAGGTAGGAGGAGCCGCTTGGCGTTTGACGATCAGATAGGACAAACTTTCGACAGAAACTGTAATTGAAATAGACGGCGGAACAGGCTCTGACCTAAATATCCGTCCTAGATTATAACGTCGTTGAATTTAAAGGGGGGGGTTAAAAGCAAGCAAAAGCCAGCCTCTCAGCACCGCTGTGTTTGCTGGTTGGCTGCAGATCTAGCTTTGATTTGCTAAAAATAACCTATCTCTCTAGGTGCAAGGTGATGGGCTTTACTATTGGGTACGTCATACACCAACCGATGGCTTCTCATTGAGAAATAGCGCATCGCGAAGAGCAGAGAAACTTGTCAATTGTGATCGCAGGAGGGCAGCAGACTGAGAAGCCCTTTCCGAGCATGCGCAGAGGCGAGAGGATGAAAGGATTTGCATGCACGGTTTGTCAATTTCTTGCGTGACGCTGAGCTCTTGCTTTGGGTGGGTGGGGGACCACGTACCTTCCACCATCGATGGCATGGGCGTATCTCTTACCGCCCCGCCCCCATCAAGTAAAACAAAATAAATAACTAACTGACCAATCACGTCGGTTCGTCCCCCCCCCCCCGCACAAAAGTCCTGCAAAAATCCTGGCTACGCCCATGCTCGTCGACGGGCTTTCGAACACGCTCCACGACGGCACCTGCATTTGCTACCGCGTAGCCGGGAGAGGGAAGAGCGCTCCACTGAGAAGATGCTTGTCTAGTAACGAGTGGGGAGGGCAGGTTTGCAAACGGAGCTCCCGCTTGGTGCTGCAGGAAGCGGAGGTAACGGTCATGCCCTCCTGCTGGAGCAAGAGCCTCGCATGCAGACGCACACTGCAGGACTTGGGAACTCTCCTTAAAAGAGGGTTTTCCCGTTTTGTTTTTTTAAATTCAAACTCTGGTCTTAATGGTTGGGCGCCGAGTCCCACCACACACCCCAAGATAGATATATTTGTAAAAGATGATGATGTCTATGACTTCACCCGCTTCCAAAAGTGGCAAGTCCTGCGTTTTGGAGAACTGGACTCCTGCCTGTAAAAGCCTATGTCTTCATTATGACACTACTTCTATTACTGGCCACCAGGGGCCGCCGCTGCTAGACAAAAGTAGACGCGGGGGGGCGGTTGGGGGCTTAATTGGTTTGAATCCGCGTCCGCTTCAAAGCAGACCCTCGCGGATGCTTTCTAGACAGCCGGAGAAAACTCCCGGGATAAGAAGGGGACCCGCCTGTGCTTATTCCACGTCTGAGATCACGAGCTAAGTTGAGTAGTTAACTCTCCCCACCCCAAATCGTTACAACGCTTTTTGTTAATATTTAAGCGGATTTTTACATATCCAAACATCACTTACTGCCCCACTCCCCGTGCATAGACTTGAGTCATTGCCCTGCAGGCCATCAAAGCAATCAGCAGAGCTGTCAAGCAAGGACACAACGCGGTGCCGAGGCTTCAAGCTTTCTGGAAGATCCTCGCCCTGAAGCCTAGAAATGTGGGAGCTGGTTATAAGCTTGCCAGTCAGGCAGGAGGAAATACACGCGAGCCTCCTCGTCCTCGCCCATCACTGAGCGATGCCATGGGGAAACTCAACCTTCTAGGGCAGGCATCCCCAAACTTCGGCCCTCCAGATGTTTTGGACTACAATTCCCATCTTCCCCGGCCACTGGTCCTGTTAGCTAGGGATCATGGGAGTTGTAGGCTAAAACATCTGGAGGGCCGCAGTTTGGGGATGCCTGTTCTAGGGTTTCCCCCTCTCCAGCCTCCACCACCACCCATCTGTCTCTGGTGGTTGCAGTGGAAGAACTGCTCCCTTTTAACAAAACCACACAATTCAGTTAGATCTGGCACATTTTTTTAATTGGAGCATGAATTCATAAATCTGTAAGTAATAACACAAATCTGTGTTAGGAAAACTGACAAATATACCCATTAATATATATAGGCCTATATATATTGCTTATTCTTGTTTCAAGAACTATAAAGTATGGTATCTGAACCTTGCTTTCTGTTAGCTTCTCCAACAGAGCCTCTGTCCGAATAATTTTTACAGCTGCCAAAGTTTTGTGTTAAGTTTTGAGCTGTAAACCCCACGTTTTGTGCCACCCTCCAAACTGAGTATTTGGGGGGGCCATAAGGACACCCCCAAACCCAACCTTGTCCAATTGACTCCAAACCAGCCTATATCCATATATGAGCACGGGGGACACTCCACTTTGGCACTGGTTTGGAGTCAATTGGATGAGGTTGGGTTTGGGGGTGTCCCAATGGTCCCTGGTTTGAGTGTCAACTACTCAGTTGGGGGCAGACTGCAGAGAAAGTGGGGTTTGCGACACAAAACTAACACAAAACATTGGCACTGGTTTGTAGTCAGACAAAGTTGAATTTTGGGCATTAACTTGGGACCCCGATTTGTTTCATCAATTACAGTTGTACCTTGGAAGTCAAACGGAATCCGTTCCGGAAGTCCATATGACTTCCAAAACTTTCAGAAACCAAAGCGCAGCTTCCGACTGGCTGCAGGAAGCTTCTGCAGCCAATCGGAAGCTGCAGAAGACCCGTTGGACATTCAGGTTCCAAAGAACGTTTGCGAACCAGAACACTCACTTCTGGGTTTGCGGTGTTCGGAAGCCAAAACGTCCGAGTACAAAGATGTTCGGGGTCCAAGGTGGTGGCACAAAACACAGCACAAAACTAGCACAAAACTTTGGCATCTGTTTGGGGCAATCCTGACTTTCACGGTCACTGGTTAATGAAGCTGTTTAAGAGTGACAGCTGTACAAATTATTTGTTCAGAGGCTCTGTTAGAGAAGCTAACAGAAAACAAGGTTCAGATACCCTAATACTTTATATTCGTCAGTTTTCCTAATAATACAGATTTATGTTATTACCGGTACTTTCTGCATAAGCATTTTTCTCTCATTGAATTTTTTTTAATGAGTCCAGGACTACCAGAAGACATAGTGAACAAGGAAACATCCAACAGTACAACCCTATGCAATACAGTATACACGTTTTCTGAGAAGTCCCGCAATGTTCACCTATTTGGCTTACATCCAGATAATTGCAGGTAGGGTTGCCGTCTTACAAGATTCCATAAAACCTAGGTACTGGACTGTCAAGGCCTCTTCTGTTCCTCCTAATTTTATATTTTAGAAAATGAGGGTAGCTTTTTTGTTTGTTTTGCTGTGGAGGGGGTTGTCTGCATTTAGTCTGCGTCTTGCTCGGGGGGTGTCTTATGCAGTTCGGTGGGGTTCAGCATCATCGGTTTTTCCTCTGTGAACAATATGACCTATTCTAAGTATTGTATGTAAAAATGAAGCTCATTTTTAAAATGAAATACAAATTGATAAGAATCTAGTCCCCCCCCAATAACCTCCCAAGCACTACAGCAGCGTGATCCAACAGTGACCTGGATCTATACATATCTAATGGTCCTTGCCCTTGACTTCATTCAAATCAATTGCAATGGTCAGCTGTTTTTCTTTTACTCTAGCAGAATTCTGCAGAGTGCTGAGCAGGTCCCTCGTCCATTGATTTCACTGAAAAGTTGGCCTGAATAAAACATCGCTACTGAAGTGTGTAGGTTCACTTTCCTCAAGGGCAACAGCTCTCTGATGGGAGTCTATAGCGTGACTTGCCATGTTCTTGACATCTTCTGCTTTTTGCAATTCCTGGCAGCCAGGGAAGGTAGGTTTATTGAGCTCATAGTGATAGGAGCTCTGCTAGGCTGTGTTTGGTTTGGTGGGTCATAAGTTGTATATACCTCCATAGGCAGAAGATTGAACCAAATCCACCTTTTGCTCTGTTCTGGGGTCTATTATTGATTTTATTTATTTATTTATTTATTTATTCATTCATTCATTCATTCACTCATTCCTGTGAACCAACCCTGAGAACTTTGTTTTAAACAAAATAAAGTATATTGAAATGTCTGTACAGGGACATGCATATGAAAACAGAAGACAACAAACACTTGTTTTGTTAGGAGACTGAGCACCTGAAAATACCAACTTTTATTTGCCTTTTTGAAGGTACAGTCTTAAAGAGCAAATGCTAGGACAATAAACATCAGATGTAACACAAGCGTGGTGCAAACTGGGAATTATCTGGACACCACAGAGGCTGCAATGTTTCATGAAGAGGTTGCTTTTTTCAAGTATGCAATGAGATCTGCCCTTTCATTACTCTTTTTAATGCCAGCAAAAATCATTTTCGTCCCAGGAATGTATTTCTTAGGATCCTCCAAGTATTCCATCAGTGTGTTTTCACTCCAGACAATACCTGGAAAATTTAGAAAGTGGTGAAATACCAATTTCTAATCCCATGACTGTTTCACCAATTGGTGTCACCTTTACTTTGAAAGATTTCAAAATTTATTGGAACATATGTAAAGGAAAATATTCTTGAACAGCTTATGTTCTTCATTCCAAAGGTTAAAAAAAAGGATTAGGAAGAATGTCAAACAAAAGCCAGTTTTCATTATTATTTGCACACATTTAATACTTAGCATGTATCTGGCATTCTGTGTACTTTTGACTCACTTTTTAATAATCAAACTTGGATTCATGAAGTAGAGGATCTATATATCCTAGAGACAAGTTGTGTCACTTTGAACAAGGAACAGTGGTACCTCGGTTTAAGAACAGCCCTGTTTACGAACTATTCGGTATAAAAACTCTGCAAAACCGGAAGTAGTGTTCTGGTTAGCGAACTTTACCTCGGTCTACAAATGGAAGCCGAACGGTGGAAGGGCACCGGCGGCAGGAGGCCTCATTAGGGAAAGCGTGCCTCGGTTTAAGAACAGCTTTGGTTTAAGAAGGGACTTCCGGAATGGAGTAAGTTCGTAAACCAAGGTCCACTGTAGCTTCTTCTAACACAGGCGCCGGCAAGGTTATCCGGCCATGGGCCGGATCATTCCCACGGACATTGTCTGTGAGCCGGACAGGCGCAGTGCGACACCGGAAATGGCATCTGCGCATGTCTGCAGCGCCGGAAATCGCTTCTGCGGCTGCGCAGACGCCAGAAATCGCACCCGCGTAGAAGCAATTTTCGGCATCTGAGCAGACGGCATTTCTGGCGCCGCTCAGCGAGTCTTCGTGCCGCGCTGCACCGGTTTAGCGAGTGGGCAGCTTGGTTCACGGGCAGCCCATGGGCCAGATAAACGGCCTTTGTGGGCCATATCCGGCCCATGGGCCGGAGGTTCCCAACCTCTGTTCTAACATAATCACATTTAAATGCCAAAACAAAAACCTTCCAAATCATTATCTTCTTGATATTAAAAATTATTTTCTGAACTTAGATGGAAGGCTGAAAACCAACAGGTCGTTGAAATTCCACATACTTTGGCAAGTCTTTCAGTGGATTCTTCCTGAAAATTTGTGTCATCTCAATCTTTTAAATACAGAAAAATGTAATTAAAGCTGGGATTGCACATTGTTCAATGAGATGCTGAAGTGCCTTTATCAAAAGTCCAATGGTCTGTTACTGTTTTTCTATAGTCAGCTGATTACTGGTTGTAACATTTGGGTTACTTTATTCTTATTTGAATGCCACCTCTATTCTTTTGCTTGTGCCACCTTACCATGGGTAAGTTGCACTGCAGCCTTCCACAGCGGTTCACCTGTTCAGTGGAAATAGTCACCTGAGGCTCTCCTGTGTGTGCCCCTACCTTCTGCAGTTTGGTGGAAGGTTAACTGGGAAGAAATCCTTTTAACTGGTGACTTCACCTTTGGAATGCCCTCATGTGGTGCCTACACTGCTGCCAGTTAGGCATCAGGTGAAAAGCATTCTTATTTTCCAGGATTTTCAGTTACCCTTTTAATTTATTTGAAAACTAATTTGTTGCCCTTCCAGTATAATCCTACTGCTCAGGGTGACTTAAAACAACGAAGAACAACAACATCTTATATACATAAGTAAAACATGCATGGAAAAAATGGAAACAGGCTCAGTAGACAAAAATGTTATAAATGAAGAGCCATCACATAAAAATAACCCAGTAAGAAAAAAATGGTGGGGTGGGGGTGGGGAGAAAAGTAAGAGACAGGGCCAAATGTGTCTCACAAGGTCATAAATTTTACAACCACTAAGAAGTCAGTATCTCTCATTGTCTTGTTTCAAACCATCATGCCTCAGTAATGGATAAGACAAGGAGGTCTCTAACATGTATTAGTAGAGAGATTCACTTAGATATGCCTTTGATAACTTCAGGCTTTCTCACTTTTGATCAACAGGTTGAGCTGCTGTTGTTCTGAAGGTGGTTTTTTTTTAAAAAAAAACAACCTTCCTATATTAGTTGGTGCCTTGAGACCTATCACAGTTAAAGGTGCATGATACACATTTAGTAATTAATTTCAAGTAAACATAAACTATATAATTGCATACCCTCTGATCCACACTTAAGCTGATTTCCCTGGAACTTTCTTCCAAGTAAGTATGCTTAGAACAGAAGCTCAAGCATATCTGTAAAACAGAGGCCCTCCATTGCGCTCCCCAAAATGTGGAAATATGCACACGCAGTGAATTATCAGAGGCAAGCCAGTCCTAAAGGTATGCTAGAAAATAAGCTGGGGTGTCTAAATAAAAGCCATGTCCATCCAAGCAGCTGGCAGTAAGCATGTGCATCCTAGCCTCTGACTGCTAGAACAAAACCTGGTATCTATAGCTACAGTATTAGCATACACAATCTGATGGCTGTTAGAAGAAATTCAAGAGGAGATGGGCAGGTCAGCCAGTTTTAGGAGGCATGTGGCAAGCCTGCAGTTAGCCTTATCAGAATAATAAAATTAATTGAAAATCCAAGGATACTAGCAGCCTAATCCATTTGCTTTAAGCTGTCACAGAGAGGGGCAGTGTGATGTAGTGGTTAGTGTTAGACTAGAAATTGATAGACCAGGGCTCAGCCATTAAATCCACTGGGCCAGTTATCCTATCTCACCCTTACCTACTACACAGGGAAGTTCTGTGGATAAAATAGGGGAGAATGAACCATGCACACCAGCATGAACTGCTTGGATGAAAGGTAGCATATAAATGTACAGTAATAAATAACAATATAGATTGTATGTAGCTAAATTATTCCCAGAGCCAACCCACTGAAAACAATGGGCCTAATTCTGGAGTATATCATTAACACAGCAAATAGCATTTGCCACCAGGACGTCTCTGCAAACCTACTAAAAACAAAGAAATGCCTGCAGTGACAATCTGGCTCCTGGCCATTTCAAATCAGCTTTAGGATGCTGCATAGAGGTGGGGCCATCGTTAGCCCTGCCTCCATCCCCACTGGTACCAAACAAGGGACAGTAATGCAGCTCATGTTCTGGTGCTGTAGTTCTGGCTCATTAGGGGCTCTGTGAGATTGATCCCATGAGTGTCCATGCAATGACTGGACCATAAAACTTACAATGCACAAGTTGTTAAATCCAAACCAGAGGTTCAAATTTATATTCTTATATATATATATATATATATATATATATATATATATATATATATATATTCTTTATATAAAATCAGAAGAATATTTTCAGAAAGGATTTCCAAGAGTTGCAAAGTAATATCCCAGTGAAGTTCTTCCCTTCTCTAACTTTGGGTCGTGTTTATTTAGCGATACTGTCATGACGCAACTGATTATCCGATTCCCGCCCCCCTCTTTTTTTTTACCTTTATTCTTGTTTGCGTCTGAATAAGAAAATCCTGCAGCTTGTCCTGTTTTTCGGCCAAAGAGACCCCAAAGATTTGGGCCGGTCTTGTGCTTTCCACCTTTTTCAGCTGTATGACACTGAGAACATTTTTGAACAAAGATCTTTTTACCCTTTTCAAAATCACCCATGGCAATCTATGAAAAAGAAATGTGGAAAAATAAAACTACGATGTGTTTGAAATGATTCCCTCTTTTTTAGCACACTTGTTTCTCAACACATGTTTATACAGTATTTGAAAGGAAGGCAAAGGAAAACATATTATTTTGGTATCTGAAGAAGTGTGCATGCACAAGAAAGCTCATACCAATGACAAACTTAGTTGGTCTCCAAGGTGCTGCTGGAAGGAATTTTTTAAATATTATTTTGTGGTGATGGTAGTGTAATGGAACACTGGAAGTACTATTGTTTAATAGAAAGCTAACAATTTGATCCTACACGTATTAACTCATAAGGAAATCCTACAGATCTCAGTGATATTCTTCCAAGTAAGTGTGAACACAAGATTGTGCACACAGGCTAGTCTTGAGATCACTTACCTAAACATATAGAGTGGGGAGGTTTTTACTTCTTAATAAATATGGACAGCATAGATGGCTCTTCTGGTTTTCAGAAAGAAGTCATTTGCCAGTGTTCTTTTCTCTGCTTATGGCATGCTTACAATGGACATCTGCTTAGTGTGGATTTTAAAAGCTGTACATCACTGATTTATATGCAGTCACTGGTTTATATGCTGTCACTGGTTTATATGATAGCTGAGGTTTGATGGAAGGGGGCAAGAAAAAAAAGGATCCAGTTCCAGTAGTCGACTCATCTGCTTCAAACCTATTATTTTTGCACACGGACCATCGAACCACTGCCCAAGCCTTGAGTGCACCATAAAAATAACAGGAGATTTGGAAAATGACGGTGGCTTTGGGAAGCTCTACTGGGAAATCATGAAGATCCATGAAAATCCGACATATTTCTGCATGGAAGCAATGCTCAGTGGGTTGCCTATGAAAGATTGCTAGTCCCAGCACATGGCCCATATACAGGGAATTATATACTGGTAAGTAGATGCTCTGTGGTGTGGGAGAGCTCTATACCTATGCCTCAAGTGGAACTGAATGATTAAGATTTTAAACAAAGAGGGTGAAACATTTCTGGCCACCCAGTAAGTAAGTAAGTAAGTAAATGCGCTCTCTCTCTCATGTGGAATAAGCATAATATACATACAGTATCTGCTCAAAGCTGACTGAATGGGTGTGATATAAATTGGATAACAAAAAATTATGGACGATTAGATGCTTTACAATAAGAATAAAATGAAAGTAGGGGAGCAGGGTCTCTCCCCTGAGATTCCTGCCAAGGTAGCTAGTTTCTGTGTGGCAAAACAGTTAACACTTTATGGTGGTTTGTTTTTTAAAAAACCATTCTAATACAATGATTTTATATTTCCCACAGTTTCTGTATTTGACATTGTTTTTAAATACAACATTTAATGCTGCACTTAATGTAATATACTGTGTTTTATGTGTTCAGTTTTCTTCCTACCTTCTCTACTGGTTAAGATATACCTTTCTATCTATAGCTAGATATACCACACAACACACACTCGTGTGGAATAAGCATGATATAAATATCTGCTCAAAGCTGACTGCTGGAAGGAATGGGCGCGATATAAACCGAATAACGAAACGTTATTGAGGACTAGGCACTTTACAATAATAAAAGGGGAGCGGGGTTTCTCTCCGTTCCCTGTATCTCTTCCTACCACTGCCTACCTTAAGTCCAAACTACGACAGGGCCCAGCCCCGACCCCTCCCCACTAACAAGCCAGTTTTCACCACGACCCGCGACTGTCACAACTCGATCGCGCATCTGGCGACAGACGCCGTCAAGGCGGATAAAGGTTTTTAATGCGTCACAATACAGCCGCCCAATCACAAGCCACCGTCGGCGGACGTTCTGGGCAGCGATTGGTGCCTTCTGTCGGGGGCGGGGCCGTTCGGCTTCGGCCAAGACTTCCCGCCTGTGGGGAGAAAAAGGAGCCGGCGCGCGTTCAACAGCCGGCGGCGGGAGACAGAGCCAATCTATTGGCTCCCGCCGTAGCCAATAGCAGCTCCGTCCTCTGCTGTCCTCCCCGCCCCTTGGTGTTACGGTTAAAATGCGCGGAAACCGTTTCTTCGCGAGAGCAGGGGCTTTATCTCCTCCTCATCGCGAGGGGGCGCTATGGTGCGTTCGATTTCCCTCCGCGGTGAGCGGCACCTCCGAGATGCGGATGTTGAAGGAGAGCAGACGTGACAGCTCGAGGCCGAGCTTCCGGTTTCCGTCCAAGATGGCGGCAGCGATGTCTGGTCACCTACGATATTGGAAGTGACGGCAGGCGTTTGTCCCTGGCGTGAAATAAATGCGAATTCCCACCCTCACGCGACAGTTGCTTGCTTGTGGTGACGGGCAGAGATGTGTCTGTCGAAAGATCCAGATTATCTCGCTTTTGGCTAGATCCAGATTATCTCGCTTTTGGCTAGACAAGCACAGCAAGAGGACTTGCCTCAAGGCTGCCCTCAGCTCGCCGGCTTGTCTGGCCATGGAAGCGAGGAAAGATCTGCGCTTGTTGCCGACTTCTTAAGCCCCTGAAGCGATTCCTACGTCGTTAACTTTCCTGACCCTTGTCAAAGAACGGAACTTGCTCCAGTACTCCCAAGACAAAAACACGATTCAGTGTATTGTTAGACAAGAGGAAATGTTCTGCAACGCAGCTAGTGTGAAATTGGATCAGGCTTGCTTTTCTCTACGTGGCTGCTGAGTCCCCTGCTCTCCTACACAGGCAAGCCTCAAAAGTCTATGTCTTGGAAACTGGATTTAATCATTTCATCAGGTGTTTCTGAAAACTTAACGCGAAGACCTAGACCTTTATTTCTGTATTTTTTGGAAAGGGCTTCCATCTTTAAAAGGCAAAGTTTTTAATCTGCAAACCTTGCTTAGAACAAATTGTTGGCATCTCCTTAAGTCTTGCTACCTACACAGCTCTGCCTTTGAGCTTTTTGCTCTCCTACCTTCAATGCTCCCCGGGTTCTGAGAGAGGGGGGTCTGGAATGCTTTCTAAAGACACTGTGTCCATCAGCTGTCACCCCCTGGTGCTTCCTCCTCCTCCTCCTCCTCCTCCTCCTCCTCCTCCTCTCCCATTATTTCCCAGCTTTCCCTCTGAGCTGTGATCTCCCTCAAACCCCTGTTGTAATTCTGAATTGTCTTCTTCTTCTCTAGAAGGGTCAGGCTGGGGAGGCGCATCCACCGTTCCTCCTCTGCCCAGTCCCTGACACCTGCTGTACAAAGACCCTGCGAGTGTCCCTATTTTCCAGGGACAGTCCTGGATTTGCAGAAGGCTTCTGATTTGATCCTGGAATGTCTAGCTTTTCCTTAGGACGTCCCTATTTTCATCAGAGAAATGTTGGAGGGTATGGAGTTATATGACCCTCGAGCTAAGGAGATAAGTAACTATATAACCTTTAGAAGACAGCCCTGTATAGGGAAGTTTTTCTTAATGTGTAATGTCCCTATTTTCATTGGAGAAATGTTAGAGGGTATGAAAATATAAAGTTTACGTTTGATGCTCTGCCCACTTTTGCCTCTTGCCCCACCCACCACTGGCCTATGACCCTCAGAAGGTTACCCAGAAAGGAGCGTGGCCCTCAATCTGAAAAGAGTTTCTCACTCTTGGAGTAGACTCATTGAAATCAATGGGCTAAAGTCACATAAGTTTTATTAGTTTCAGTGGGTCTGCTCTGAGTATGACTTAGTTGTATACCACCCAATTATTCTAAAGTAAAATCTCTTCAGATTATATGCAAGCTGAGTTCTGTGTTGTTAACTTGCTAGTTTCCAATAAAGTGTGTATGGAAATTATTGACGTGTTACCACCTAATAATAATAATAATAATAATAATAATAATAATAATTTTATTATTTGTATTGCGCCCATTTGACTGGGTTGCCCCAGCCACTCTGGGTGGTTCCCAACAGAATATTAAAAACACAATAAGACATCAAACTTTAAAAACTTCCCTAACCAAGGTTGCCTTCAGATGTCTTCTAAAAGTCAAATAGTTGTTTATTTTCTTGACATGTGATGAGAGGGCTGGTGCAACTATCAAGAAGGCTCTCTGCAATATGGTGACAACGTGTATTTGGAATGAAAAAAATAGTATATTATCTTGTAAATTGCCTTGCCTTGTTTTACACAGGCCAGTGATGTTAGCGTTGTAGCATCCAATAATGATGGTTCTTCTACACTGGACAAAGGCTTATAACATAGTCTGTATTTTAATGCTGGCTGGTCGGTTTTTAGCCCTTCTCAGCTCTTTTATGAGTAGATTCTTTGACACAGCTTGTTCTGCTCTTACTGTTTTCTGTGGGATTTAAAAAATATTGTATTTGTTTCATATTGCTCTCCATATACTGTATGTATATGTATATATATATATATATATATATATATATATATACACATATACACACACACACACACACACACACACACATCACACACCCATTTGTTGTATGTCACTAGAGAACACGCATTACAAGGCGATGGACAAATGCAAATAATATTTTGAAAGGCAGAATAACAATTTCATCCCTTACTACCAGTATGCAAAGCTCTGTTATAATCCAGCAGAGGTCACTGGTGTCCAGGGTCTTAATATATAATGTATACTTCAACAGGGCAAATTAACAATTGTATTCTGGAATATCCAACATTTTTTGCAGGTAGTTAATGCAATATTTTGCCACATACCCACATGTAGATATACTGATATGAACTTTGAGTTTCTTTTGTGGCAGAAGTCTTAAGTAAAATGTACTGCTGGACAAATAGGTTTATTTCTGGGTAGACTACAAATTTAGGTGCTGCTTACCACAGGTTGATGCTCCTCTTCTTTCTCTGTTTTCCACATTTGGGTTACTCAAACTGTTCCCAATAGAAAAATTCTAATTTTAAACTGCAATCTGGGTTTTAAGCCTTTAATAACTTTTCCCTCAGAGCCTTTTTCAGTTCCTGTTTTAAGAGGTGTTAAGCTAATGATGATGATGCAATTTCTTGACTAAATAGGATAGGGCAGCAGCAATGAGCAACAAAAGGAGCAAGAGATGAAGGGAAGGGATGCCGTCCAAGTAAATAAAAAAGGGGGGGAAGGTGGAAAGGGAAAATAGAGCATATAAGTATCTTAGAACCCATGTTGGTAAGTAAGTAGTATATACATTAAGAAGATTAAGGAATCAAAATAGGTCTTGGTGACTGGTTTTTCCCCCGGACAGAACTACAGTGTGTCGTGAATTATCCAAGCTCACAAAGTGACTCCACTGCAAACACAAACCTCTCAGAATTACCTTCAGTGACCACGAGGCACAAGGTCAACCTATGGTGGCAATGGGTGGGAGGAGGGCACATGTCAATGTAGATGCGGCCAAACTGGGTGCGGCTGAAATATAAAAGGGGACTTGGTGAGAGCAGAGCATTCTCAGTCATCACAGCAGCCTGTCCTCTGGCAGAATTGAGCTGTGAGCCAGGATCACAGTGTTCCCCTAGCACAGTTGAACAAACAAAATATCTCCTACGGTCAGATATTTTCCTTCCAGGACTTATTTCCTGGACACAAAGAGCATTTGACAGACATGTTTAGAGACGCTGGTGCAGAACAAACGTAGTAACGTAAGGGAGCACTGTAAGAACAGGCATGCCAAAGCACACAATGGGTGACATCTGTTATCGCAGCTGTTTCCTTCTGTGTCAATCGCTGCAGCGGTCTTGCTCTTTCCTCCTGTCCACAGCCTCTCAGAGAGCACTGCTGGGAAGCCGTCACATTTCAGCCTCCATGAGAGTCGGCCTTTGCACATTTCAATAGTACTTTTTTTTCTTTCTGGACAGAAGGATTCCTTAAACATTTAATTGTACATGCAAGCGTAAGAGTAGCCATCTGGATTAGGTCAAGGCCCATCTAGTCCAACAGTCTGTTGTCACAGTTGCTAACCACATGCCCATTGAGAAGCCACAAGCAGGACATGAGGAAAACAGCCCTCTCCTGACTTGCTGTTCTCAGCAACTGGTATTCAGTTTTTATTTTGGTACGAGCTTTCGTGTGTATGCACACTTCTTCAGGTATCTGAAGAAGTGTGCATGCACACGAAAGCTCATACCAAAATAAAAACTTAGTTGGTCTTTAAGGTGCTACTGAAGGAATTTTTTTATTTCCCTTTACACCTTGGATTTGTTTATACTCCTTTTTGTGTGTGTGTGTGGGGGGGGTTGTGTTTCATTTACATATATATATATATATATAAAGTTATCCAAGCCCCCTTTCTGTCAAGAATGGTGGATTACACACCCAACCAACCAATCAAATCATAACAACAATAAACAATTAAAGTGGCAAAATCTGAAACTGCTAAGAACCACACAGAGTTAGCATGTGGCAAGTTCAAGGATCATAAAAGGACTTGCTTGAAGAGATTCATTTTCATAAGTCAACTAAAACCAACACTATCAATCAGCATTCTAAAGCAGGGCAGTTTTTGTGATCCATAATAGTGATCTGTCTAATCTCTTAGCCGAAGTGTCATCTTGTGTCTGAGTCCTGGAAGTCCGACTTCCTGCCTTGTAGGCCTTTTTCCACCTAGTCTAGGAGGGCGGAGCCCTGACTGACTCCAGCTACAAAAGCTGAGTCTGCTGAATATAATCTTGGGCAGGCTATTGTTAGGGGTAGGGTTGCTGCTGTTGTTGATTTTTTTATGTGTGTGTTTTTTGTGGGGGTGGGAATTCATGATTGTTCAGTTTGGTTGTGCACATTTGATATTTTGTTTATTGCTTATGCCTTTTTTGTTACATTTGTAGGTTTTTATATGTCCTTTTAAAGGCATTCATCACTACCTCTGATGGAAGTGAATTATATAGTTTACTATGCTCTGTGTGGCAAAAAACCCTTTTGTCCTGAACCTTTCAACATTCAGCATCTTTTGATGACTGTTCTCTATCCATTTTCTCCATACTTACACACTCTGTATCCTCTGATGTTTCCTCTAAACTAAGAAGTTCCCCAACTTTTCTTCGTAGGGGAGATTGCCATGCCTATTCATTTCATAGGTCTACTCTGAAGTATGGCTTTGTTGGATACAGCACATCACATCAGAAATTCCTCGCAGGAGGTTATTCCCAGTATTTTTCAGAACTCTACATAAAAACACCATTGTTAAAAAGCAGAAACCTGAAACTGTACCCCATTCTAAGAGTTAATTACTGCATCTGAGCGTGGTGCTTAAAAGAAATCTGTTTTCAGGGACAGTGATTCTTTCTTGTCAGATGCTGAGGTTAAAGAAGATTGATAATGCCTTACGCAAGCAATTTACAGCATCCTCCAAGGGCTTCAAAGTATAATCCATTGTATATTAGCTGTAATTTCACATTCAAAGAAGCTGAAAGTAGGTTTCAAAGTGTGTGTTTTTTTTGGGGGGGGGGAAGGACCTTCCATTTTACAGTGTCCACTGGCATCCTGTACATTAAATATATTTATCTTGTGATAATCACCAGCCTAAAAGCTGAATTACAGTGTTTATTCTTTGTTGCAATGTGTCTTTTTCTTTTTAGAGGCTCTTGAAGAGTCTGTATAGAGCTAATTGTTCAATGTTTATTATGATGAGCAGACGCCTTCTATCATATTTAATATTTTTATGCTTTGCTATGTTTTTATGGTCATACAATATCATTTTCTCATCTGTAATAGGGCCCCAGGTGCTGCCTAGATGTTAAGAGGAATGCTGCATGTTTAATCACTGGCTCTTAAAGAACAGCATTGAGGTCCAAAATGTACCGGTATGTCCTTAAGGAGATCTTCTGGCAATTAATCCTCTTTCCTCTGACAAGTGTGTATGTGAGATTGCTTTTCTATTTTATCTATCTATCTATCTATCTATTATTAGTCCACCAAGTGGTGTGATACTCTATTGGTTCTTTTTCTGCAGGAAGAAGAATTGAATTTTTTTTGGGGGGGATTAGTGATGCAAGTGCTTTGCAGCATGTATTTGCTTAGACAATACATTGTGAAGTAATAATAATTCCTGGATTCATTCCATTCTCTGATTAATCCACTGCACTATGGATGAACAAATCTGTCAGTTCCGGTTTCTCCCAGTTCCTTATCATTGCAACCTTAATTTCAATTCTCCACATTCCAGTGGCAATTTGCATTTTTCAAAATAATCCTCATGAAAATTCATTAGCATTGTTGGGTGAATTTCTCCTAATTTTTGTGTGCCATTTCAAAAAAACATACTGCATTTTTGTACGTTCTTTTCACCAATTTATGCATTTTATTACTTCAATATAAGTATTTTTTGTGCACATCATTTGGTCGGATAATTGCATTTTGGTTAACAAATGCAAACAAAATATAATTTCTCTCTCAAACCTAGACTGTGTAAATATTCCAATTAAAGTTGATATTAACAAATCCACAACAACTAGCAAGATCAGGGAGTCTTATCCAGGGATGCTTTAAACTACGCCAGGATTATTGTAGGAGAATGGCATGCACTGTTCCATTGAACAATCACCCTAGGGTGTCAGCAAAGGGATATAACTTTAACTATCTGGCATGTCTTGTTCTGAAGACAGGAAGTCATAATCTCAGGGGAACATCTGTTGGTTAAGAATCTCTTAATCTTTATTTCAGTGCATCTGTTTACAGCTTCTGTAGCTTATATTACACAAGAGACCAAGGTACTCAGTAGCTTGTGGAAAGTTTTCACTACTGAGTCTGCAACATTGTGCCTACTGAAAACCCGGAGCACCAAAATTAACTATTTATTCCAAATCAATATATGACTTTCAGGCCTTGTGGTTCTGCAACTTCCCCCTTTTCTGCCTGTGCTCTTTCCCAGTTTCCCTTTACCTCTGACTCTTCAGTCTGGTTTCCTCGTTCATCTGGACTTATCCCTCCTGACCTAGGTTCCATTAGTGTGCTAAGTGCTAACCTCCTCCTCTCTTAGGGCCTTTGTGATTCTTTGATGTGGGTCTTTACTGCCCTGTTCTGCTTTGGGATCTCCGAAGTAATTCAACTAACAGTAATTAGAGACATTAGAGCAGGTGTGAAGAACATCCAGTCCCCAGATATTGCTGAACTACAACTCCCATCACCTTGGCCATTGGCCATGTTTGCTGGGGCTCATGGGAATTGTAGTGTAGTGACAACTGAATAGCAACACTTCCCCACACCTGCCTTGCAGCCTGCCCCAGTCTCCTTTGCGTTCTAGAGCAACTCAGCCCATCCTTACCAGAGGCTTTATCAAAACTGCCACAGTGAGATCCTATTCTGAAGCGGATAGCAGTTCACACTGCGTAAACATTGTCATAATTTGTTGCGTCTTAGTTGCAAAGTAAATGTTGGTTAAAAATTGTCCTTTCTGTATGTTTGGGTTCATGCAGATTATCGGCATCCATTTCAAAGGATTTCCATGGGCTACAATGCCATATTAGGTGGTTTGGGGAATGTCTCCCTTCCAGGTTTGACACAGGGTATTTTAGCACCTGCTTATTTAACTTATTTAACTTATATGCAGAATTCATCATGCGAAAGGCCGGACTAGATGAATCCCAAGCCGGAATTAAGATTGCCAGAAGAAATATCAACAACCTCAGGTATGCAGATGACACAACCTTGATGGCAGAAAGTGAGGAGGAATTAAAGAACCTTTTAATGAGGGTGAAAGAGGAGAGCGCAAAATATGGTCTGAAGCTCAACATCAAAAAAACCAAGATCATGGCCACTGGTCCCATCACCTCCTGGCAAATAGAAGGGGAAGAAATGGAGGCAGTGAGAGATTTTACTTTCTTGGGCTCCTTGATCACTGCAGATGGTGACAGCGTCACGAAATTAAAAGACGCCTGCTTCTTGGGAGAAAAGCAATGACATACCTAGACAGCATCTTAAAAAGCAGAGACACCACCTTGCCGACAAAGGTCCGTATAGTTAAAGCTATGGTTTTCCCAGTAGTGATGTATGGAAGTAAGAGCTGGACCATAAAGAAGGCTGATCGCCGAAGAATTGATGCTTTTGAATTGTGGTGCTGGAGGAGACTCTTGAGAGTCCCATGGACTGCAAGAAGATCAAACCTCTCCATTCTGAAGGAAATCAGCCCTGAGTGCTCACTGGAAGGACAGATCGTGAAGCTGAGGCTCCAATACTTTGGCCACATCATGAGAAGAGAAGACTCCCTGGAAAAGACCCTGATGTTGGGAAAGATGGAGGGCACTAGGAGAAGGGGACGACAGAGGACGAGATGGTTGGACAGTGTTCTCGAAGCTACCAACATGAGTCTGACCAAACTGCGGGAGGGCGGTGCAAGACAGGAGTGCCTGGCGTGCTATGGTCCATGGGGTCATGAAGAGTCGGACACGACTAAACGACTAAACAACAACAACAACAATTTTAGCACCTGTTTTGTACCGTGCTGCTCCCTGTGCCTAGAACAGTATGATTCTCTCACTTCATTGCCCACGTTTAAACTAACACAAGGTATGAACCATGGTAACTTCAGCTTGGCTGCTATCAGCTGTTGGCCCTAAACAGCCTTGGCCCTGTATGCCCGAAGGAGCATCTCCAAGCCTTTCATTCAGCCTGGACACTGAGATCCAGCTCTGAGGGCCTTCTGGCAGTTCCCTCATTGCAAAAAGTGAAGTTATGGGGAACCAGGCAGAGGGCCTTCTCGGAAATCACACCCGCCCTGTGGAACGCCCTCCCTGCAGATGTCAAGGAGACAAACAATTACGCAACCTTTCAAAGACACCTGAAGGCAGCCCTGCATCAGGAAGTTTTTAATGTCTGATGTTATATTATGTTTTTATATTATGTTGGAAGCCACCCAGAAAGGCTGGGACAACCCAGTCAGGTGGGTGGGGTATTAACAACAACAACCTGTTGTATTTGTCGTTCCTCAACCCTTCGAACCCCCCCTCCCCCAACAACTGTTTTATCTGCCCAATGAAAATCTCCTTACATATTGTTGGTGGTGAATTTATATTGAGAACATAGGAAGCTGCCTTTTACTGAGTTACACCTCTGGTTCATTTAGCTAAATATTGTTTACACTGACTGGCAGTTGCTCTCCATGGTTTTTTGACAGAGGTATTTCCCAGCATTATCTGAAGATCCCAGGCCATTGAAATGGGGACCTTTTTCATGCAAAACATGTTCTCTGTTTCTAAGCTAGTAGTAGTACTGATACAGTACTGGTTCAGGCAGTAGTAGTACAGTACTGGTACAGTAACTATGTATATGTGTGCAAACAGAAGGTTCATTTTAACGTACAGTCTACCTCGGAAGTCAAACAGAATCCGTTCCGGAAGTCTGTTCGACTTCCAAAGCATGGCTTCTGATTGGCTGCAGGAAGCCGCCAAAGCCCTATCGAACGTTTGGCTTCCAAAATAACGTTAAAAAACCAGAACACTCACTTCTGGTTTTCGATCATTCGAGAGTCAAAATGTTCAACTCCCAAGAGGTTCGAGATCCAAGGTACAACTGTATTTTGAATGAGACCGTGATCTTACACTTGCACCAAATGGTGAAAAAGCAGCTGGTTTTCACTGCAAAACCTCCATGTCTTTTTAGATTAAAAAGTCACTACAGTATTTGCAGCTGCACTAACCTTTGTCACGCTTGCATTTTAAAACTGTGTTACTAAGCATTTCCCCCTTCTTGTGTGTTGCTTGTACTTGTCATTCTCTGCCACATTAATGACAGCTGCACAAGCTGTTGTTAGGGTTCGCTTGTCTTGTTCTCCTAACCCTGCAAAATGTAATTGCTTTTGATTGGCTTGTCAGGTCGGTGGCGTGCAAGTCATATAGCATAAGATATTTTTTAGTTTGCCACTAAATAGCCTGTGCTTTCAGTGGTAGCTTACAGAGCTAAGGCATCATGTAATCACTGCTTTCAAAAATTAGGCAAATAATAAATAATATTAAGTTTAACTTGCAAATGACATTCAGGGATATTCCAATTGCTGAAGTCTAAATACTGTGGCTGACATAACTACTGTACAATATTTGTGGACCAACGGAATAAAATGGGGGTGAGAGTCAAAAAATGAGTTGCATCAGTGGAAGCCCTATGCAAAACCTTTCAGTTTTGCAATGGGGCCTCCCGCATGCCCCTCTCCTGTACACCACCCCCCTGGCTCTGAGTGGTGCTGGGAGAATCCCCAGCGTTGTGCACAGGTGGCAGAGAGGGAATATTTTTCTGCCTGGCAAGCCAAAATTCAAAATGATGTCAAATTCTTCCCTGGGCGTTTGCAAGACATGGAAGGTATAACAGAAGAAAGGTTGGGTATGGAGCAACAAGATTTGCTTCTAGGGGCCACTGCAGATGTCTTTTCCCTTGCACATTCATTATGATTTGTGCTCATGATGCTATCAGGATAGCCATATGTGATCCTGCTTTCCAAACTATTTGTGCTGGAAAAAGTTTTGGGCTGATCATATTGCTTCATTCCCAATTGGTTGCATATCTCATAACTTCCTGTGACATTTCATACCACAAAGGTTCTGGTGTGTGTGTTGTTGTTTTGTCCCACTTTGATTGCCCTGTAGTTCCTCCGATCAGCAATAATGTGGTAGCATACGGGAAGCATTGTGGAGTGACTGATAAAGCGGAATAAATTAACCACAAATGCACTGCTATTGTGTCAAGAACATGTTGCAATTCACCTGCACTAAAACATCAGTCAGCTGGTTCCTTGCCATTCCTTCCCATCTCCATCACAAACTATATAGCCAAAACATGTCAACCAGTTTGCATAGAACATGTATTACTTAATGAATGGCATGCATTAATTCTAAGAAAGCTACCTGGATTTCCCACAGTCCTTGGTTTCTGCACTTCCAGTTTTGCGTGACTACCCTAAATCAATAGTGCAGGAAGCAAAGAAGCCCTAAGGGCATGAGAGCACCAGCTGTTTCCCCTGGGCTATGTCCCAGAACATGCCAGGAGCAGTTGGCAACATCCTGCATTCTCAAATGCTGGAATGTCCAAAGCCAGCATTTTGTGTGTGCTAGTTCTGATGTAAGACCGGTACCGTGAAGCCGAATGTTGATGACTCTGATAAGTGAAATTGGAGTAGAACCTTCAGTATTCAAGTACAGTCGTACCTTGGAAGTCAAACAGAATCCCTTCCGGAAGTCTGTTCAACTTCCAAAACGTTCGGCTTCCAAAGCGAGGCTTCTGATTGCCTGCAGGAAGCTACTGCAGCCAATTGGAAGGCACAGAATGTTCAGCTGAATGTTCAGCTTCCGAAAGAACTTCTGGTTTTCGATTGTTCGGAAGCTGAAACATTCGACTCCCAAGGCGTTCGGGAGCCGAGGTACGACTGTATATGTTTGATATAACTAGGCAAACCACCTTGAACAAATGAGAAAATATTTCAGATGCAGATGGCAGATATAATGGTTGGCCAGCTCTGATTTAACTTCCCTCTAGAATGTGTGACGTAGTTGCCTTGCCAGTGTCATCTGACAATCTCCCGCCAAACGTAGCAGTGCCCTACAGTCTTCTCCTGCATAATGCACTTTTTGATTATTACTGCTCTCTAATTGTGTTATCCTCTAGATCTGTATAGTCTTATTAACTGTATATGCAAGATGCTGTTGCAATACAGGTAGTTTGGAAGTGTTTGCTTTGTCAAAATGCCTCTCACCAGAGCTGTTTAACCAAGTACAAAGGAGCAAAGGATGAGCATCAGGTTATCAATATTAAGCTTCCAGCTATTCTGCATTGATTCCCTTCTCCCCCTGCCCCTTTTCTGGTGTACTGTTCAATCCTCTTCACAATTTCCCTGGCTATGGAACAGACCATGGGACGCGGGTGGCACTGTGGGTTAAACCACAGAGCCTAGGGCTTGCTGATCAGAAGGTCGGCAGTTCGAATCCCCGCGATGGGGTGAGCTCCCGTTGCTCGGTCCCAGCTCCTGCCAACCTAGCAGTTCGAAAGCACGTCAAAGTGCAAGTAGATAAATAGGTACCGCTCCGGCGGGAAGGTAAACGGCGTTTCCGTGCGCTGCTCTGGTTCACCAGAAGCGGCTTAGTCATGCTGACCACATGACCCGGAAGCTGTACGCCGGCTCCCTCAGCCAATAAAGCGAGATGAGCGCCACAACCCCAGAGTCGTCTGCGATGGGACCTACTGGTCAGGGGTTCCTTTACCTTTATGGAACAGACCATCTGAGGTTTGATCCTGAGTGGCATTTCTTCGTCCATGTATCTGTAGTCTGGTGGGCATTCCCCAGTACTGAAGTGCCAAATGACAGCACAGGAAATTCACAGCATCTTAAACCCCAGCCTGTTGCTCTTCTCAAGGTTGGTAGGTCAAGGCTTTCCAATATAGTCACTTTTATGGAGATTGCTTATATTCACTTCATGTCTGCGGAGAGCAAAAATACAAGCATGCCTTTGTATTGCTTTCACTATGGTTGGTTCAGCTCTGGAAGCCATGCCTCCAAATTGGTGGCTAACCTTCTAGCTTGTGGTATCCTGAATTTGGAATGTTCCTCTGCCATACCCTTCCAGTGCCACCACTTGGGTGGCAGGTGAAAGCATTTTAATTCTTTTGACTCCTAGTTCACCTTCCAGCGGGAATTCACTGGAACTGAGTTCCAGCACCTTTGCCATCAAAAGAGAACAAGGGAGGCTTTCATGGTGAGTTCCGGCACAGTGCTAGAAAAATAGCACTGACCAACTACATTTTTTCTGCAGCACCCGTGAGGCTCAGGAGTCCCGTTACGTCACCCCTTGCCTGCAGAGCCGGCAGCCAGTCACCCCTTTTTGAACACCCTCCCTTGGGGAGTGTTCCCTCAGCCTCCTCTCTTCTCCCCTCTCCTTGGGAGTCCTCTGGGCAGCCGCAACTTCCGCCCCTGGCCTCTGAACTGCCCCCCCCCACTGCCCCAAAGAGAGGTGCCTCCTCACACTGCCCCACAGGGGCCTGGGGAGCACTCCCTGGCCAGCCCCAGAGCCCCTGGAGAGCTTGTAGCGGGGACTGCTGCAACAAACAGCTGTGCAAGCCTTTGAGTCAGAGACGTGAGACAGCATCAGAGGAAGAGAGGGAAGGAAAGAGGGACAGAGGCCAGTGTTGGCTGCGGCACCCTTGACCATCATCCAAGGCACCCCAGGGTGCCACAGCACACTGGTTGAAAACCACTGGTATATACTCCTCCCCTAGCCGCCTCCCCCTGCACCATGCATATAACCTCCAAGTACGGATAGATGAATCTGTCAATTTCCATTTCTCTTAGATTTAGTTCTTGCGGTTTATGGTTTTGTTTTAAAATCCTCATGAAAATTTATATCTTGGGGCAAATTTCTCTTAACATACATTTTGTTGTATGCGGTTTTGCCTAAGAAACAATGTCTTTTTGGCAAGCAATTTCCCTTAACGTAATGTATTTGTGTAGATTATGTTACTGACATGCATTTTTATGTACATATACTTTCCCCAATATATGTATTTTGGTTGCATTTTGTTGCACACCACTCCAATCTCCGAGTGATACGATATTCCAGGGAAATAAAATGCTCACCCAGCAAGGGTATAGCCAAGATTTTTGATGGGGGGGGCACAAAAAGTTGTTGAGATTTTTTTTGGCTGATGTTCTTTAAAAATGCACATTTCCTTTAAAATAGGTCCCCAAACTAAGGCCCGGGGGCCGGATGCGGCCCAATCGCCTTCTAAATCCGGCCTGCGGATGGTCCGGGAATCGGCGTGTTTTTACATGAGTAGAATGTGTCCTTTTATTTAAAATGCACCTCTGGGTTATTTGTGGGGCATAGGAATTTGTTAATAATTTTTTTCAAAATATAGTCCGGCCCCCCACAAGGTCTGAGGGACAGTGAACCGGCCCCCTGCTCAAAAAGTTTGCTGACCCCTGCTTTAAAATGTAAAGGCTTTTGTTTGGGGGGGCAGTCTATTGTTAAGGGAGGGGCAGAACCTCAGTTTGTTAAATGTTTCTACAGTATTGCTTTTTGAGGATTTTGGGGGGCAGCTGCCCCTCCCTTGGCTACACCTATGTCACCCAGGGTTTGTATTTCCCTTTGGGAATGAGGCACAACACTGATTGTGGTGTCTTTTAGGATATATGGTTTATTTACATATATATATATACGACCTGAGCCTGCGACAGAGGGGTTCACACCATTGACACTCCAAGAGGGTCTTGCTTCTACCATAGCTGCAGCCTTGGAATCCGAACAGACATCAGCCATGGTGATGTGACCCTCTTTCCAGCTCTCTGCCTTTAACAGCCTGCAAACTTTCCCCTCTCTAGGTCACAAAACCTAAAACTCCCCCAACCCTTAAGCTCAACTTGAAACTCTGCTTTAGTGCCTTTGTCTTCTGAGTTGAAGGAGGGGCCCTCCCATTTTGCAGTCTGGCACAAAGCCCCCCCCCCCCACTTCCCTAAGGGCTCATCACCTTCCTTTTGTTCCCCTACTGGCCCATCAGGAAACCGCCCTGGCTTATATTTTAACATGTGCTGAATCCAGGGGACCAGGGTCCGGCCTCCAGAAATTCCTAACACAAGGGAGTCTGAAACACAGGGGGGAGTCTGGCACCCACAAACTCCTAACAATTTTATTTGGTTGCATCTCAACATTTGAAGGGAGAGTGTTGTTTTGGTGATTTTTTTATGGGTTGGAGAAATGGGAAGTGGGCAGCTTCTCACTGGAACGCAGGCAGAATCGAATTTCTCCTCCACTCCCCCCCCCCCGCCGCAGCCACCTGCTTCCGCTGGCAAATATATAAACATGTCCCTATGCTTGCTTGCATGTAGGTGTGCCTGCAGATTTCACATTCATACGTGCGTCACGCCGTCTTCTGAAAAGGGTTCCCTCGACCGCTTCCCTTCCAAAGACTGAGTTGATTCGCGGAGGGGGGCGGAGAGAGAGAAGAGGCAGCCCCCTCTCCTATTGAGCAGCGGGCGCCGCGGGGTCCTCTGCTGGCATTTCTCGGTGGCGCGTGCCGGGTCTCCGACGCTGTCAGCCTGAGGCGAAGTGAGAGGAAAGCGCGGGGGGCTGGACGGAGCGACGCGGGAGGGCGGGCGCCTGGGTGGGTGCCGCCGCCGCCCTTCTGCTCTCCAGTCCGCGCAGCTGCCTCTTCCAAGCTGGGCGGGAGGATGACTTGGCACTGACTCCCGCTCCGGCTGGCTCCACGCGTCCGGGTCTTGGCACAGGCCAGCCTGCTCTGTGCGGAGAGGGGAGGGAGTCATCGAGGCTGAGGGCGGGCGCGCGAGCCAGCGAGGAAGGCTGCACGGAGGAGGAGGGGGGACCCCCTCCAGCTGCCCGCAGCAGGAGCACCTCCTTCCCGAGCGAGGAGGAAGAGCCGACGACGCCACACGCTTCTTCCCTTGGCAGGAGGAGCGCGGCGCTCTCCATGCGCCCTCATCCATCTCCAAGCGTCCGCATCCTCCTGCTGCAGCGGCCCGAGCGCGCGCCTTTTGCGCCCAGCCCAGGTAAGGTGCTGCTCCCCTCCTCTCCTTCTCGCTCGGGCTGGCAGCGGGGAAACGCCGGGGGTTGCCTTTGTGCCTTGCTCCCTCTGAAGGGATTTTGCAGGCCGGGGGTGGCGGTGGGTCGGCGGAGAGGAGGAGGAGGAGGAGGAGGAGGAGGAGGATGGAGCCTCCCTGCTCATCCCCACACACGCCCCGCTGCCAGCCTCTTGGACAGACCCGGAGGGCCCCTAACGGACGCGTGCCACGCAGGAGCGGCACGTCGCCGCCGCCGAGCCGGCGAGGAGCCCGCCAAGTTGCCCGTGTCAGCTTGGCGCCGCATCACATGCTGCGAGCGGTGCGTTGGCGCGGGGGGTACAATGGCTGCGTGCGCCGGGACGAAACTGCGCGTAGGGCCGGAGAACTGGTCTCTGTCTGGCCGGCTCTCCGGGTGGGATATATAAGGCAGAGAGCTAGGCGTGCAGGCACGCGCAGGCCTCTCTCTTTCTGCCTGCACCCACCCACCAACGCGGATTCGGCCAGACAGGCATAAGAAGAGGAGCAGGTCTGTATTCGTGGGCACACTCTCCAATGACTTGGATTGTGCGGGTGCGCGCACACGGGAAGATGCACATGCTTGCGTCCCGTCCGTCCGTCCGTCCGTCCCCCCCCCCCCCCCCGCTCACGACCTTAAATGCCCATTGGGGCAAGTCTGCCTTTTCAAACTAGAGCACTCTGGAAAAGATGCTGTGTTGGTTTATTTTAGAGGGGAGTTGTTGCCTTAACAGGGTTATATTATCCCTGCATTTCTTCGCGGGCACACGAATGGATGATAATACTAATACAGAAGGGATTGCTGTCCTCCCCCCCCCCCTTTCATTTCCTTTGCAGTCAAGATGTGTGTTTCCTGCATAGCGGGAGCATTTTCTCTGCATTAACGATGTCATCAGAAAAGCTGGGCCTGGGATGAGATACCTTCCTCGTATCATGATAAAAGAAGCTGCGTGTGCATGCTTAAAAAGTTGTAATCCGATGCTGATACTGTGCTGTAATAAACCTCCAGATGAAGCTTAAACACCCAGAACTGGCGTGGGGGCATGATGTTATATAACATAACTCCGTAGCAATGAAGTGAAACCGTTTTGAAAGTTCAGTTTGCTTATTTTCGCCTTGTAAGAGAAATTGGGACATTCTCCTCATTGCAAAAGTACAATTTCACGTCTGTGCTTAATTAATTGCTCCTGCATGTTGGAGAAGACGAGCTTTAAAATTTTGATGGAAAAGTTGTCACGCTAAACCATCACCTTTCTTTTTTTCTCAGCTAGGTTTCTTAGATGAATTGTGCTTTAATTTTAGTTTGTGAAACATTTGTTTATCCTTGCTGTTATTTAAGGCTCTTTGGGAAAGACTGCTTTGACAGGCTCACCCCTTCTAATGCGCAATGTGGTAATTTTTAAGGCTTCCCATCTCTTTAATTTCATTTGACAATGAAATTGTTGTGAGGCTGCCTAACACTGTGGGTGTTCTTGTTGACTAATAAAAAGCCTTTCACTATCAGGAAATAAAGCCAGAATGCCTCATTTGTATTTCTCACAGTGAAACACATTTCCAAGGTCGAACACCAACCTGCAGTGTAACTTGAATTTAACGATCAGTCATCTGTCAGGAAATGTGCCTGAGCCTCTCTAGAAGGTTGTGCACTCATTTCTGCTTGAAAATAATTAAATAAATAGCTCCTCTTTCACATTATAATTTCTAATGTACTAACAGTGAGTCACAAGTGCAAGAAACTGGTTAATTTGTCCACCAATAAAATTGTCAGTAGCTGCTGAGCCCTGGCGGCACTAGCTTCTCATTATATGATTGATAGTTGGTTCATAATCTTGGGAACACCTAAATTTTAACTGGATGTCACTTGCTCAGAGATTTGAGAAGGGTTCCCCCCCCCCACTTCCATGGCATAATCTCTTGGGACTGGAAATCATTCCCTTATGTAACAACCATCCTTCAGTCGTATATCCATTCAATGCCCACCTTAATTTGATTGTACTGTAGTTTGTCCACATGATATGACCTTGTATTTTAGAGGCTGCTGAGGAACTGTAACGAAACAGGATAGGATAAAACGATGTAGCCTGAAATTTGTTGTATTCAGCGATAGAAATTAGCCAGGTGCCATGTGCATTTTGCACCTCGCCATCGGCCACATGCAGCCAACTGAAGATGCCTGGGCGCCAGGATGGCGCCTGGCATCTCCACCATCTGGAGGTGCATGCCTGCGGATCATCGGATCTTGTCTGTTTTCACACACCAGCAACACATCCTGTATATTTTATCTGCACCATCGGAATGAATTTCAGGAACCAAATTGCTTTTTTTGTGCTGCCTGAGCAGGAGCGATGAACAACATTATAGTTTAATCGTTGTAGCTTGTTTTCACTTCACCCCACTGCCCTGTTCACAGTTGTGAAGAATATTCTTACGTTACGAATGGTCTGTGTCCACATTAAGGGAAAAGAAAGTAGGAATAGGCCAATATATATGTAGACTGTCCCTGGATCAAGGTTGTCATCTGAACTAGCCAGATGTTTAACCGATAATCAGTCAAAGTCAGTCCATCATTTGACGAAGAAGAAGAAGAAGAAGAAGAAGAAGAAGAAGAAGAAGAAGAAGAAGAAGAAGACTCTTAGAGCTGTCTTGCCCCAAAATGGCAGCAAGACATTCCGTTTTGGCAACTGTAATCTTGGTTTAAGGAGCTGTTTGGCACCTCTTTTATATATCTCAATTTCTAACGCTGGTTGTATTTCAGGATAAATTGATGCACTTTCTTTGTCATCTTGCATTGCCTAGTTGCCTGGATGTATAGCCCATTACTTCAGTGTAAGTTAGAGCAAATGTTTATATTTCCAATGCAGTTCTTTTTCAATACACACACACAGACACAGTATGAGTTACCGTACCCAGTCACTCATTTGCCTCAATTCTAGTTGAAGTTGGCTTCAGTTTGCAGTTTCCTGAGGTCTTACTCAAAGAAAGCTTTTTTTTACCTCCCCCCAAAAAAACATCAAAAAGTTTTGTTATGCCAAATGCTACCCTCTAAACAAGTAGCAACCTTGACAAAAAAGTATTGAATGGCGGACGAACTGAAATGTAGCCCTGTGTAGAATTCAGTCAGGCAATCTAATATGAAGGACAACATTTATTAAGCTGAATTAACTGCAGGAGTGATCTTGAGATAGAATGAAACTAAAATACAAATTAAAAATAAAATTGTTTCACTTTATTGGATGAACGGTTGCCATTTCAGAATTAGGTATGGGCAATGTCCAACCCATGTGGAATAACTTATGAATTGTGTACAGTATATCCTTCTTTTTCACAGAAGGGCTAACTTGCTGGCTTGGATCCTGTTTTCTAAACCGAGAATGTGGCTTTTCCCTTTTCTGTTGCAGCCTCTTTTATGTACCCCCAAACTGCTGCTTCAGCATGGGGGACCATCAAGGCTTGCAGAAGAAAGGAAAGATCAGTGTTTTTTTTCATTATTTTAACCTGGTGATAGTGCCTCCTACTTGCACAATGATGCCTCTGGGTTCCAGTTGTTGTGATTCAGACTTCCTGTTGTAAGATAGGAAGAATCATTTGCTAATGCACAACATAAGTGGCACAGTATTTTGGGGTGTATTCTGTGATGCACTCACAGGTGCTGGTGAGCTCTGCCAGGCTTGTTTGTTTGTTTATTTATTTGTTTCATTGTATTTATATCCCACCTTTTCCCTCCATTGAGCTTAAGGAGGCATATATACATGGTTCCTTTCCCTCAGTTAACCCACACAACAACCCTGTGAGGTAGGTTAGGCTGAGAGGTAGTGACTGGCCGGAGGCCACTCAGGGAACTTAATGACCAAGTGCGGCTTTGAATCCTTGTCTTCCAGGTGTTAGTCCAGCACTTGAACCACTATGTGAACTAAGAATATAATGGGCTCCTCCATAGTGTTATGGATTGTAAGCTTTCTGTGCAGAAGAAAAAAAAAGTAGCAGTGATCAGCTTTGTTTCTTACTCTACCCATCCCTTTTTACCTTATTCTGAAAAGGCCCACAAACCCTGCCTCTCCTTGGTTTGTGCAGCCTTCCTGTGAACGAGTGCTCAGGCTTATTTTGCCACTAGGGATATCTGTGGGAGAAGGAGGCCAAAATATAAATGCCTACCTTTTGGCAAGTAAAGGTAAAGGTAAAGGGACCCCTGACCATTAGGTCCAGTCGTGACCGCCTCTGGGGTTGCGGCGCTCATCTTGCATTATTGGCCGAGGGAGCCGGCGTACAGCTTCCAGGTCATGTGGCCAGCATGACTAAGCCGCTTCTGGCGAAACAGAGCAGCACACGGAAAAGCTGTTTACCTTCCCGCTGTAGCGGTACCTATTTATCTACTTGCACTTTGACATGCTTTCGAACTGCTAGGTTGGCAGGAGCTGGGACCGAACAACAGGAGCTCACCCTGTCGCAGGGATTCGAACCACCGACCTTCTGATCAGCAAGCCCTAGGTTCTGTGGTTTAACCCACAGCACCACCTGGGTCTCTTTTTTTTGGCAAGTAAGGACAGGATTAACTCCGGCTTGGCTTTGCCATGGAACATGGAAGACAGAGCTTGGTACACAAGCGGATAGCTCAGTTAGTTAGAGCATGGTGCTGATAATGCCAAGGTTGCAGGTTTGATCCATATATGGGACAACTGCATTTTTTCTGCATTGCAAGGGGTTGGACTAGATCAGGTATCCCCAACCTTCAGCCCTCCAGATGTTTTGGACTACAATTCCCATCATCCCTGACCACTGGTCCTGTTAGCCTAGGGATCATGGGAGTTGTAGGCCAAAACATCTGGAACGCCGCAAGTTGGGGATGCCTGGACTAGATGATCCTCAGTCGGAAGAAGAATGCATTCAGTTGAAGGAAATAAGCAGAAAAAAATTAAGATATTTGGAGAGAAGCAGAAGTACAGTAGAGCCATAAAGAGCAGGAAATTGAATTATTTTATGGATGCGACCATAACATTACGGCAATTGGATCAGTATTTTGAAGGCTTTCCTATTTAAACAGCAGCAAGCTAGCAATTTTCTAGCAATTGTTTAGTCGTTTAGTTGTGTCCGGGTCACGAAGAGTCGGAAACGACTAAATAACTAAACAATTGCTAGAAAATGGTTCTGCCGACTGTCTTGAAACCTGCCAGTGTAGAAGAGACAGATCTGAGGATGGTCCATGCCAATTTTATGTCGGAAAGGATAAGAAGTAGCTTATTTTGAATGAGTTGCCTGTTTGAGTAGAAGCTTCACCAAGCTGACAAGCACTGTGCTGTTTCCCATACTCCTAGGCTTTACATTGTACTGGATCTCTGTTGTCAAGATTGTTCGGTTTTCTTATAAGTTGTTCTTATGGCGTAACTAGAGACTTATTTGTTTAAACATCACAAACCATAGTTTTCTGAACGGAAGAGTGTTTTTGTAACTACTGAAGCCCTGCCCAGCACAAATGGAAGGGGTACTTTACATAGGGTGAGATTTGAGAAGTAAGGATGGTGGTCTGCTTCTGACTGCTGCTATTATTGATAAATAGGTACTGCTGTGATGGGAAGGTAAACTGTGTTTCCAAGCACTCTGGCTTCCATCACAGTGTCCCATGCGCCAGAAGTGGTTTAGTCATACTGGCCACATGAAAAGCTGTCTGTGGACAAACGCTGGCTGGCTTGGCCTGAAAGCATCCCATGGTCGAATTCCACTGGACTTAGCTGTCCAGGGGTCCTTTACCTTTACCTTACTTTTGCAATCAATATATCATATCAATACTTGGTTTATAGCACATTGTGTTTACAGCACGTTGCCTGTGGCATTGATGCATTGCAGCAGTAATAATGCAAGTTCCATTGGTTAAAAGTTAGCTACTTTGAGTGCAGGATGATTTCCAGTGACATTTCACTACACTTCAGTGGTGGCCTCCAGAAAGATGAATGAACCTGAGATGGGCTAATCTAAATATATTTGTATGTATAAACTTTGTTAAATTTTGACTGTGGAGACCTATTCTGTTACTCATTGAAGCATCTAACTTCAGCTATTTGGTTTTTTAAAAAAACATCTTTGTTACCTAAAAGTAAAAATTATCCATATTTGTTAGTGTGTACAGTAAATCATATTTTCGAGAAGTAACCTTGATTAATACAATCGACAGCTTTATTACCTTTAAACTAGTGTATTCAGATAATCTGATTGTTAACCGAACGCTACACTTGAGCATATCCTGGTGCGGTACATTTAATCTTTTGTTTGCAAAGACAAAATGTGTCCTGCTGAGAAATAAGCGTAATTGAATAATAATTGAAATGTGTACAGTTAGCAGCTCTTCTGTAAGGACAGAACATCTATTGTTGAGGACAACATTCCATCAATGTGAGATGAATGAATAAGTTTAGTGGAGAGCCACCGCCAGCCCCTCTTGCTTATAGTTGAGTTTTGTCTCTTTCACAATCTCTTTGTTGGAGCACTCCTTATCTGTTCACTACCAATTTTGTGAGGGCAATTAAACATTCAGAATAGTACTGAGCCCAAGCAAGGTGGATGGTAACTGGCAACTAATATTACAGTGACTGAAATGGCAGTATTTACTTGTGCTTTGGCCTGAGTTTCATTTATGAATTCCTGGTCTTTTGTATTTGCCACTAGCATGTGGCACTGAAACTATCCCACGGTTGTAGAACCAATTTCCTTCCATTTCACAACTTCTTCTTCTTCTTCTTCTTCTTCTTCTTCTTCTTCTTCTTCTTCTTCTTCTTCTTCTTCACCCCTTTCTTTAATATTAAGTAATTATTACTTATTAGAACATGAGTCTGACCAAACTGTGGGAGGCAGTGGAAGACAGGAGTGCTTGGCGTGCTCTGGTCCATGGGGTCACGAAGAGTCGGACACGACTAAACGACTAAACAACAACAGAACACTCCCAGCAATTAAGTTTGGCTGAGCATTACCATCTCTCAAGCTGGGCAATAACTTTCTTAGAGCTAACCACAAATGCAGTAAAATCGTGGCCAAACTTTTGAGCATTCTCATCAGGTTGGATGTTAAGAGGGGGCTGGTGAGAGAAAAAAATTGGGTTGCTGTTGAAGACAAAAAAACCCTGCATTTATTAATAGTTTTAATGTAGACTGTACACAATTTTATTAGGCTTTACTAGGTGCGACCAAAATGGTGACCAACCAACTAGGTGCAAACCAACTAGATGACCAAACTGTGGGAGGCAGTGGAAGACAGGAGTGCCTGGCATGCTCTGGACCATGGGGTCACGAAGAGTCAGACACGATTAAACAACAGATGACTCTGGGGTTGCGGCGCTCATCTCGCTTTACAGGCTGAGGGAGCCGGCATTTGTCCGCAGACAGTTTTTCCGGGTCATGTGGCCAGCATGGCGCAATGGAACACCGAAACCAGAGCAGCGCATGGAAGCGCCGTTTACCTTCCTGCCGGAGCGGTACCTGTTTATCTGCTTGCACTTTTTGGCGTGCTTTTGAACTGCTAGGCTGGCAGGAGCTGGGACCAAGCAACGGGAGCTCACTCCGTCACAGGGATTCAAACTGCCGACCTTCTGATTGGCAAGCCCAAGAGGCTCAGTGGTTTAGACCACAGCGCCACCTAGACTGGTTAGACATACCACAGATCTTCAGTCTGCTCATGCACCGAGTTGCATGTTCAGTTCAGTTCCGGCTTACTTATAAAGAAATACTTGGAGAAATCTCTGTGTCGTCTGATATGTCAACCCACTACTTAATATGTATGATGGATGGGGTATAATAATAATAATAATAATAATAATAATAAGTAGTAGTAGTAGTAGAAGGCTGCCCCTGTTTTCATTGGAGACATTTTGGAGGGTATTCCCCTTTGGCAGGGGTGGCTAACCCATGGGCTGTTTCTGCACTCCCAGAAGCTTTTCAGTGCCTCCCAGAGACTCTCTAAATTTTGGCAGCTGTGGCAGAAGCTTTGCCATTCTTTGCTTGATCCTTTGTGTTTTGTGGGTGTTGTGTTGTTCCCCCACCCATGTGCTTGTCTCCTTTAAATGTCACTGAAAGCAGCAGCGTAGAAGCAACTTCTGGCACAGTGGATATTTTGGAAATGGGCACAGCAGTGTCGGAAGTCGCTTCTACGCATGTCCAGAAGTGCGTAGAAGCAATTTCCAGTGCCGCGGCGCTGCTGATCCCGGATTTTTCAATCCGGAACTTTGCACCTATGGGCCAGCGAGATATAACCTCTCAGTATTGTTCTCCAAATCAGGGTGGATAAAAATCAATGATTTTTTTAAAAAAATCAAAAAAATCGGATTTTTTTGATTTAAATCGGATTTTTTTGATTTAAATCGATTTTTTTGATTTAAATCGGATTTTTTTAAAATAAAATGCTTTTTGAGGAAAATATATTACCATCCAAAGGTTATTCCATCATGAAATAAAGATTAGTTTTTTAATTATGTAGAATAAGGTTGTATATGTTTATTTTGGGGGGTAAATAAATGCCATTAATCCATTCACAATGTCATGCTCTTCCAGAGGTTTTTGTAAGATTATTGGGCAGATTCTCTGCCTACAAGATATTATCACAGATGCTTGGTTTACTTTTGCAGTTCTCAAAACTGAATTTGACTCAACAGAGATCACATGCCTCTTCTTCACAGCAAAAATGTTATAACATGAACAGAGTTGAGAAAAAGACCTTAATCCTATTGTTCTACAAACCTATGAATACAGAAACAACCCCTTCAGTGCTAAGTTTCAAGAAGTTCAGTGAATAGAATAGAAACAATATTTTTCTGATTGTTTGGAGTGGACAGTATTTAAGTTTTTCATGTGATTTAAATCGACTATGATTTAAATCAAGCCTTACTGACTAGTGATTTAAATCGTGATTTAAATCATGATTTAAATCAGTTTGATTTAAATCAAATCCACCCTGCTCCAAATCAGTTGATCAGAAGGGATCATATCTCTTCATCAGCTGAATAGAGGTTGTGAGTGGATGGCAATAAGAAAGGAAAGGAAATTTGTGCACTTTGGGCATAACTTTATGGGTGGTCTGGCTGGGGCTGATGGGAGTTGTAGTCCAAAATATCCAGAGGGCACCAGGTTGAAGAAGGCTCTCGTAGAGACAGGGCCAACACTCTAGGTGCTGCGTGGGTATGGGAATTTAAGCAATTTCTGGATAAAGTAGGTAGGTTCTTAGATGGGATTCCAAACAGTTGCAGTGCAGTATTTACCTGACTCCCCAACAGTTGAGTTACTCATGCTAAGGGGAGGCAGTGGCATGGTTAGCACAGTGCATATTCACCAGTCAAGCCAATCTGGCACTCCTGCCAATGCACCCCCCCCCCGGCTTTCCTTTAATAAAATAGTGGCTAAATACAATTGTTTAAATTTCAGTGAAAAGGAAATATATGATTACTAGCTAGAAAGGTCATGGTTTTACCCATTCTTCTTTATTTTTTATTTACAATGGAATTCAAAAATAATTTTCCTCCAAGGCTTCCTATTTTTTCAGTATTGCGTTTTTATCTAACAGGTGACTGCTATTCAAGTGAAATTGTTATAAATGGCTTTATAATGTGATGCTTTTCTTTTTTCACCCATGAAACAGATACTGGTGTTTGATTACTGACTCTGTCATACTCTCCCAACTGCAGATTAGGTAACAGATGGCTCAAAGTGAAGCTGTCATGTAGTTTCTCTCTTAAGATTTTGCTTGTCTAAAGTGGCATGTTTGCAAGTTAGATCTGCAGCAAATAGTGAAGTGAATTACAACCCTGCTTCCCATTTTTGTCCTATCGGTCGGTGCTGGTAATGAACTAACATTTTATCATGAATATTTTTAGCTGTTTCTCCCATGCAATAAATTCCTGACAGCCGCTTGCTATGCAGATAATGCTGTCAGATAGTGCCAGGAAATCCCTCAGGAAGCATTGTAACTTCAAATTAAATTGCAGAATAGTAGAAGGACTTGATGGCTTCAAAAGACGGATGACTTCTACCTCTGGGTAGATATAGTTATATAGTGACTGTCAGTTGCTCATTCCTGTTTGTGAGGCTAGTTCTGCTATATTCTGTTTCCTAGTTGACAGTTTTGCGAATCTCAGCGGTAGCCTTCGTAATTGATGCATGCACAAATTTGCAACGCGTAACACTGCCTTTTTCCAATTAATCAGAGCAGTCAGAAAAAGGGACCCCCCTTTCCCTCCTGCATTCTGTTTTCTCTGCCCTATGATTGTGGCTCCCAGTGTTCCAAGTCGCATTTCTCATTTCCTACAATATTCCGGCAATAAAGTGAAAACAATAATTCTCACTCTTATTTAGAAAAAAAAGTCAAACCAATTTTTCAGCCAAAATAATGTGAATTAAGGTATACAAAATGGTCTTAATGCGCACCAGTATTTTACCATAAAAGAACTGGGCTGAGTTTGGAATGAAACATTGGATGACTTTTTCTTTGGCATGCCAGAGGAAGCTTTGCAATGTTGGGGGGCATCTGGGGGTACCTTTTGCAGCAGGAGGAGTTGGTCAGGGAAGCCCCCCCCCCTGCCCCCTGATTGTTTGGTACACTGGGGGGCACCCCCATTTTTTGGAGGGGGGGAAACATAGCTTGACCCTACGAGATGGCGCCCCTAACTCAGTAGCATATTTTCCTGAAACAATTCTTGTTCTTTGGCGCATATTGACTCAAGGGTGGGATCTATACAGTCTAAAGTTTGTTGTACCTTTTGAATAAAGAAGCCTGGAAGATAAGAGATTCCCAGAAGTAATAACATGATTTTTTCTAAAGTTGAAAGTGAATAGAAAAGAGCTCACCCTATATGCTAGAACAACAACATTTACTTGAGAATAATATTTATAAAATTTTGTTAGTTAAAAACACAACAATATCTGGCAGACCAAATTTATAGCCCTTTCTGACAAAGGAAAGAACAGTGATTTGTAGTCATGAAAACTTTATTTCTTCTGCCAAAAAGAGTCATAGCACAGTACTATACAGTGTCTACTCTTGAGTAAGTCTAATTGTGCTAATACTGTAGGCCTTAGTCCCAGGGAAGTGGGTATAGGATTGCAGGCATAATCTAAATTACTTCTATCAAGATATCAATTTCCTCAGTAATTGGTGGATTTCTGTAACCAGTAGTCCCTTATAAGCACATCTCATAAATAGGGACTAAATTCTGTGATAATTCGAGGAAGTGTATGAAAAAAAGATGTTGCCATTGTAGGCATAGAGTATATTCAGGCGGGGGGGGGGGGAATAGATTATTTTCCAGGTTAGTAACTCATTTGTAGGATATGATGAAATGTTCCCTCTTTATTGCACCCTTACAAAATGGGCTTTATTATTTCAGGCCATTATGCCCGTGTTGTGAGAATTGGGATGTTCATTGCACTGTGAAATGGAAAAATGTGACTGATCTTCCTCAACGCATAAAGGTTGAAGGACAAAAGCATTTTCTTGAAATCCAACTATTTTTGAAAGCATCATTCTGACCCTGAAAATAGAACAGTAGAATGATTGAATGCATCCTGAATTGAGAAGAGAATGATGTGCGGTAGTCATTACTAGGGTAGAACTGTCTTGCCAGGACTGGCATCTCAGCTGGCTGCTAACAGTTGGGCATGCTGGGAAGGTATAATTGCTTGAACGTTCTGTTTGATAAGATACATTCCTCTTAGGCTGAAGTCCTATGCACACTTACTTGAGAATATGCCTTATATTGACCTCAGTGGCACTTGCTTCTGAGTAAACCTGTGTAGGATTGCACTGTCAGGAAAGAGTTGGGATTGAATCTCTTTAAACCTTCTACAAGCTAGCTGCAACTTCAAAAATGATTGCTCACTCAGGACTGGCACACATCAGTCCCATACTTTGGAGATGTGTCCTTTTTGTATGTTTTTGTTGTGTTTTTTTGCTTTGCTGTGTTATTATGGATTTGTTACTCTGCTAGTGTTTTGCTATGTTATGAAATTGTTTTTGTAGCGTTTGTTTCAAATGCACCCTGCTACTTTGTTGTAAGTTGCTTTGAGCATGATTTTGTGTGTGGAAAAGAGGCATCATAGCTGCCAAGTTATCCCTTTTTTAAGGGATTTTCCCTTATGCTGAATAGGCTTCCTCGCGAGAAAAGGGAAAACTTGGCAGCTATGAGAGGCATACAAATAAAAATGAATGTATGGGGGGCGGAAATGTATGATAGTAACATGTTACTATCCTTTAAATTATTATTTGATTTAATTAATCAAGGCATTGTGCATAATTTCCCCTTCCCTCAGTTTTATTTTCAAAGTAAGCCTGTGAGGAAGGATGGGGTTAAGAGAATGTAATCATCCTATAGTCATGCTGTGAACTTCATGGTATGGGGGGTTTGGACCAGATCTTTCTTAATCAGTTCAGCACTATCCATTATGACACACTGCCTCTTAGAAATTGTTCTCTTTCTTGAAGTTAAGAGTCTGATATCTCACTAACATAGGAAAATTACTCATTGAGGGATAAAAGGACACAGGGCCTGCAGACCAAGAAGTCTTCATCCAACCCTGGGTTCACATTCATCATCTCACAACTACCACACTTGACTGTTGTGCAGATAAAAGGGGATCAACCTTGTAAACCAATCTCTTTGGAAGAAGAGTAGGATGAAATTATGGTGAATTCTGTTCCAGAAAAAACATTTGCTGCAATAAAATGTATTGGTCTTTAAAGACTCCACAAGACTCTTTGTTGTTTAAAATTACTAGAGGGACTCTTCACCTTGGGAAATAACTTGATTTTGCTTTCCACACTTTTCTGTTTGTTCGGAGAGGACTCTGACCTGAAAATAAAGCCCTGGTCTGAAGAAAAGGCATCTGTTCAATAATCTTGACGTTCCCCAGTGTTAGGCAATTCAGTGTCCAATTGGCACGTCTGCAGAACCGATGGTACCTGATACATACACTCCATGCCCTTCGTATTCTCTTTTCCTTTACTTGTTTGAAGATAACCATGGGAGCTCAGTTGGTAGAGCATGAGACTATTAATCACAGCGTTGTGAGTTTGAGCCCCACATTGGGCAGAAGATTCTTGCATTGCACTGGGGGCTGGAATACTACATGACGCTCGTGGTCCTTCCCAACTCTATAATTCTATGGCTCTAGAAGTACAACATGTGAAAAGCCTTTCTTCCCCCTTCATGGCTCATTCTAAGAGTTCCTAAAGTAGGAGGCAAAATTCTTGTTGACTGTTTGTAACAGAACATTAGTAGTATCTCCAACCACTGTAAATCCTATGGAGGTAAATTTACCAGCTGAACCTGTTGGGAGTGCAGCATTTCAGAAGGTTTAATACAAAGACCGCTTGTATCAATGTGGGTTAGAAGAATAGTTGCTTCCTATTTGGCTGTGTCACAGCTGTTAGTGGTGAGGCAGAATGGAGAAAACCCCTTATCCAGTATCCTAAGAGCCATGCCAGAGCCTGTGTAGTCTCGCTCTACTGCACTGCGATATCCTCTGAGGGGAATCTAAAAGTTGCCAGTAGTAAGTGGATCAGAGCTGAAGGGCTCTGACTCATTTGCCAAGTGTAGCAACGCCATGCTCTTGTTTACTAAATCTTGATGTTCCCCATTGTAAATCACCCCTGTTTTGCATCACTGCAGCAAAGCTGCGTTGTTAAGATCAGCATGCATCTGTACGTTACTTTGGGGCTCTATTTCAAATGATAAAATCAGCTGCAAGAAAATCCGCACTCTGCTTATTTGAATATTTTGTCCAACTCAAAAGCCCAATAAGGTCTCTTACTAATTAAAACAAAAACCACAATCACAGCAGAAAAGATTGTGGAACCGGTCTTTGTAGGAACAGAATTATGCTGGACCATTACGGTTTTTAGAAAATCTTATTGGACTTTTTGGCTACAAACTTCTTCCTTCCGCCTATTGTCGGCCTCATCTGTTTTTGAAGTCTCATCCGTCTCCTCAGATAGTTAATTGTACTTGCCAGAAAACTAGCATCGCCAGTGAGTGATTGAGAATAGATTGTTAATGGAGATATCCGTCTGCACTCTACCTAAAAGATGAGGGTTTTGGCAAGATCTGAAACTGCAGTTTCAGTGATCAGCTTAGGCAATAACAACTGCATTGTAAGCAGTTTCCCCCAATATTGTCCTAATTGTAGCGCATAAGGATTTCTGGACAATGAGAGAAATGTTAGCAGAACTCTGTGCTCTTGATCACTTGGCTTGCTGCAGCGATAACCTGTGCTCAAGCGTCACAATTCAAGGGTGACCTTCACAGAGCCTGGGAAGGAAATCTCATTTGCCCAGTGTCCCAGGATAATTAGGAATGGTTGCTGGAGCAACATAGCATCCTCAGAAAATACCAAAGGGGCAACCAAGATGCCAGGTGGAGGATTGCAGCTAAATTGGCAAACAGCTTTAGGAATCAAATAATTTTTACCAGTTACAGTCACTTCCTCCCTCCTCCTGGCTGCTGAATGGCTGTTGAATTAAGGAACAGAAACAGCAAAGAAAGGGGAAGAGGAAGTACAAGTCTACTTGGAAGTAAATCTTAATAATTTCACCGTAGCGTAAGTGTGCATAGGGGTTTCAACTAAAAAACCTGAAGCATGTTTAATAACAAATGTGGTGACTGTGGTGTGCTAAACAAGGTCCATGCCTTATTACAAACACAAATCATAATCATAATTATTATTAAGGCGAATTCAGTTGTACTCGGTTGTTGATGAAGTTTGGTGCAAGAAGAAGAAGAAGAAGAAGAAGAAGAAGAAGAAGAAGAAGAAGAAGAAGAAGAAGAAGAAGAAGAAGAGGAGGAGGAGGAGGAGGAGGAGTTTGGATTTGATATCCTGCTTTATCACTACCCTAAGGAGTCTCAAAGCGGCTAACATTCTCCTTCCTCCCCCACAACAAACACCCTGTGAGGTGAGTGGGGCTGAGAGACTTCAGAGAAGTATGACTAGCCCAAGGTCACCCAGCAGCTGCATGTGGAGGAGCGGAGATGCAAACCCGGTTCACCAGATTATGATTCTACCACTCGACGTTACCTTCAAACAAGGCCAGTTTTGATGCTTTCGTCCTGTACATTCAGATATGGAGATAATCTAAACTGCTCCACGCAGCATCACAGACAATTTATTTCAGTGTTTTTGGGTGGGTGGATCAATGGTCACTTTTTTGCTACTCCCTTTTCTATGTCCACTACTTCCTCAATGCTTTCCTTTATTTCCTTTATCTGCCTGCTGTGCTTGCAACCATTTTTTGGCATGCTCCTGAACAGAAGAGAGAGAGAATTGTTTCCACCCCTCATATTTGTAGAAAAACCAAAAATTTGCAAAAGCGTGTGCTGAGAATTTACAGCGGCCTGATGGTGTGCTTTTGTGTACTCCCTGGGTGGGAATTGCAAAAAGCAAAAAAACAAAGTGTCCATGTTGCTTAATTGGCATAATCAAATCAATACTATAGAAGGTGGAGAGAAAAAAGGGAACATTTACTAGTATGAACAGGGGCGCGGTGGCGCTGTGGACTAAAAGCACTGAGCCTCTTGGGCTTGCCGTTCGGAAGGTTGGTATTTCGAATCTGTATGACAGGGTGAGCTCCCGTTGCTCTGTCCCAGCTTCTGCAAACCTTGCAGTTCGAAAGCATACCAGCGCAAGTAGAGAAATAGGTACCGCTGCAGCGGGAAGGTAAACAGCGCTTCCGTGTGCTCTGGGACCCATCATGGTGTCTCGTTGTGTCAGAAGCAGTTTAGTCATGCTGGCCCCATGACCCAGAAAGCTGTCTGTGGACATACGCCAGCTCCCTCAGCCTGAAAAGCGAGATGAGCACTGCATCCCATAGTTGAATTCAACTGGACTTAACCGTCCAGGGGTCCTTTACCTTTTTACCTTACTAGTATGAATGGAAAAGACTGAAGTCGCTTCTTATGTACAAATTCAAATACATGTGAGTGTGGACTAATCTGGTCTAATTCAACAGGAGGAAAACTGGATTAACAACTAAATAATGCTCGGATTTGAACAAGCCCTTCCAATTTCCCTCCCTCGCTGCCTTTATTTGAGTCAGTCCCTGGCTCTGTAATTTATAGTGTATTATACCGACAGGAGTCTTTCCTGGTAATCTTTAATGACAAGTTTGCAGACACTATTGTTAAATTATAAAGTACACATGTGTACTGTAAATAACAACTGCTTCTCATTCATTCTGTCAAGGCAACAAATGATGGCATCTCTGAAACCTTAAGCATCTTTGCATTTAGTATATTTAGGCATCTTGTATGGTAAATAGAGAACAACTACTCATTTTCATAGGCTCATAATAATTATATTTCCTCATGTTGTTGTCCTTTTACTGTGGTGTCAGTCACGTTGCCAGAAGATTTCCCAAGATAAGTTGTAGATTCTCTATGATCTATAAAACTGCACTCGTCTTTTTTATACGCAGCACCAATTCTCACTGGGTTAAGAGCAGCCCTCCCTGAAGGTAAAATGGTTCCTATTTTCTTTGAATGCTGAGCAGATGCTGCTGCAGGCTTTTGAAAAACACGAGTTCTTACTTTATATTTCTTTTCCCTTACAAGATTCAGTGTCTCCCCCCCCCAAAAAAACCTTTGTGTATAGAATATGGCAAATCAGCATGGTGGACAATGATCTGTATATACAGCCAGAAGGTCTGAAACAGGCCTGTGCTTTTGCAAACAAAGGGGTTGAAATACTATGCACATTTAATTGTGGGGCTTATGACTAAAGCTCAATAAGCTACTTCAGTCCCTGTTGATTTGTGTTCAGCCTTTAACAATTGGAAATTAATGGAGGATCCTATAGAGATCTCTTACACATAATTGTCTAGCAGTTTGTTAAAAGTTACAAGGAACTGTATCCTTTACACCTCATTCATCTTTCCCAAGACTGCCTTGCAGGTTTCTGGCCATTTAGAATCATAAAATTGCAGAGTTGGAAAGAGACCACAAGGGGCATTGAGTCCAACCCCCTGAAATGCAGGGATCTTTTGGGCTCAAACCCCTGAGATTAAGAGTCTCATGCTCTACTGCCAGGTTTTTTAAAAAATAAATAAATAAATAGAAATCATGAAGAGAGGATGGAAAGAAGTCCTCTTTAATTTTGGAAGTTGCAGCTTTTGCCTAGAACTTGCACATGCTCATTCCAACATGGCGAGGTTGAGGCAGTTATTGCCATGGTGGAGAAATCTTTGTCCCTATGTGAGGCAGAGTCATAGCCCCATGGTAGAGCACAAACTTTGTAAGCAGAAGATCAGGTCAAAGGATCAGGTAGCATGTGATGAGAAAGTGTTCTCTGGCAGAGAACCTGGTTGGAATAATAATAATAATTTATTATTTGTACCCTGCCCATCCGGCTGGGTTTCCCCAGCCACTCTGGGTGGCTTCCAACAAAGATTAAAATACATTAAAATGTCACACATGAAAAACTTCCCTAAACAGGGCTGCCTTCAGCTGTTTTTCTAAATGTCAGGTAGTTGTTTATCTCTTTGACATCTGATGGGAGGGCGTTCCACAGGGCGGGTGCTACTACCAAGAAGGCCCTCTCTGCCTGGTTAGAGGCTAGATGGATCTGACTTGGTTTAAGACATTTTCATGCGTTTTGTTCTAGCTCTTACCTAGCTGTGTTTGCAGGGTGCAAAGTTTGTTCGAGCACTGAACAAAGCATGCAAAACTCCTGGTAAGTGTGTTTACCATTGCATCCCTATGGGGGACCTGGATGTTTTGTATTGGTATATTACAAACTAAAATGTAAAACAGCGCTCACATTTCAAGAGCTATTCCTTGTGCTGGTCTTTGTTTCCTTTGGATCTCATTCATGAAACAGGAACTCCTGAGAATGTAAATAATAATAATAATAATAATAATAATAATAATTTTCATTTATACCCCGCCCTTCCCAGTCAAGACCGGGCTCAGGGCGGCTAACAACAAATAATATCAACACAAATATAAAAGAAACAATTCAGTTAAAACAACAGAATAATACAATGTTAAAATTCAATTTTAAAATTAAAAATCTACGGATAAGATAAAACCATTATAAATAAAACCTTAGGGGAGGACAGTGAAGGTAGCAACAACACAGAGTTAATGTCTAGTTGTAACAATTTTTGACGTGTCGTATTTTCTGTCCACTTTTTGAGTTAAGTGTTAAAACATCCAGGGTTGACTTATTTTCATATCATTACTTGGTGGCTGCTTGACATTTATTCTGTTGTGCTCACCCTTAATGTGACTTAGTGAATTCCACCTCTTTTACATTTGATGTAGATAACTCATTTCAGAATACTGTAGTACTAGGAGGAGGTACAAATTATATTATTGGAGAAAATGACCATTCTAGATATTATTATTTTTTCTTCTCTACTTAGTTGCAACTCATCCAGTCCAGCTACTACTACCTACTTAATTGTCTTTTGATTTTGGTGATCCGTGTTCAGATCTATTTTCTAAGACGTTATTTTTGATATTATATTACGGTCGTTATTATTAGACTACAATAAAAATTTCTGCAGAGCTCTTTACTTGCCTTTTCCTATTACCGTAATGGAAAACAGGCTCTGTGAGCCAGGATTCTGACCATGGTTTTTTTAGGCACTTAGTCATCCTTCTGTATGCAAAGCAAGTGCATTGGTGAGTCACTGTCTTCCTGAGGTATAGTAAAAAAAGAAAGAAAGAAAGAAACAACAGCAGGGAAGTGATCCAGCATCTTACACAAATACTGTCTTGTTCTGAGTCACTTCTGCTTACCTCATTGACAAAAATAACATTGTGCAGCTCTAAAATCTTATTAGCTCTCTCACAAAGTGCTCCATTAATAAATTCCACTTCCAGTGTTTCGTTACTGGTAATGATGCAGGATGCAGCTTTACCCATACTGTAGTTTTATAGCTTGTTAGTAGCATAACTATTGGCACAGCAATGCAAGCAGTGCCTTGTGCCTTGGCACCTACTGGATTCTGCTGTACTTGTGGTACAGCATAATAGCAGTGTGCTACAAGTCATTGTTCAGCATGCGAAATGGGCGCACACCGATGCTGTAGTTGTGCAAGAAGTGACAGCTAAATTAGCACCCTGTGGTAAAGCTTGTGCCAATTTGTGTTGCTGTCAGGCCTGATCGGTGCTCTGAGACAGACCACGGCTAGGGTCTGGACCCAGAAAGGTAAACATCCAAGGAGCCAAAAGCAAGACAAAGTCAAAAGTAGGTAGGTAGGGTAGAGTTGAACATTTCCCCAGCGCTTTATTCTTTCAGGGATTTCGGCCATCTACCCACTCTGCTAAGTTCATTGGTAGCAATGTAGCAATGAACGGGTGCAAATTGCAAATGCAATATTTGGCAAACTTGGCAGTTCCAAGGTTTTTAGCTTGGTTTACTAAAATACAAGTGAATATGCTAAATTAGTTAATTCTGTGGTGCCACCAGAAAGTCTTTCAGTGCAAACAGAAATATTTCCAGATCAAGCAGACAGGGTATCAAGGTAAGGGAGTCTGTGTCTGCTTGGTGAGTTGGGCAGACTGGGGAATCGACTTGGATGTAAGACCTTTATGGTAATGACTTTATGAAGCCTGGTATTTTCTAGATGTTGTGTAAGAGGCAAAGGGTGGGAGACTAGTTGCTATATGCTCTCGTTGAAAACCCTTCCTCCCATGCCTTGCACCAGCTTGCCTTCCAGTTGCCTTTTGTCCTGTAAATAAAGAGTCATCCTCCAAACAAAAATAACTCAGATGAAATGTTTATTAAACACTAAATTCAGACTAATACAGTTTTAAAGTGGTTAATGTCATTTCTTGCTTCTTCTTCTTTTTGGCTTTAGGTCTGGATGATTCTTCAGGAAACCTGAAGTAAACCATGACAGGTAGAACAAACTTGTTATGAATATCACATTTTCGCTGCTTAGAAAGTGCACACGGTAATGTGTGCAAGCCAAGACATTGGTTGCGTATTTCATTGTGATGCAGAGAGAAATGCCTAATTCTCCCCATAATGTGTAAAGACGCAGTGGCTAATTTTGACTTCCAGATGTTGGAGTCCAACTTCCATCAGCCCCAGTCTGCAAGGTCTTTGTTCAAGCCTACTGACAGCTGGAGTCAAGCAACATCTGGAGTGCCACAGATTAGCCACCCTTGGTTTCGAGCAGGGTTTCCCAAACTTGGGTCTCCAGCTGTTTTTGGACTACAGTACCCATCATCCCTGACCACTGGTCCTGCTAGCTAGGGATGATGGGAGTTGTAGTCCAAAAACAGCTGGAGACCCAAGTTTGGAGAACCTTGGCTTAGAGCAAGCGGCAAATGCATTGGATAGCTCATGTCCAAATGTGCAAAAGGTAGAGGCAAATCTTCTTTGTGCATGAGTGTGCATTGTTGATGATCGAACAAGGGAATTCACATGCATAAGCAGGTTTTGCACACACACCTATGCTAGATGTCGGCATGTCTCTACTGTATAGCACTTGTAACTGATACTGTAGTGAAAGCATACCTATATTTTACCAGTACAGTGGTACCTTGGTTTAGGAACATCTTAGTTTACGAACAACTTGGATTAAGAACGTTGCAAACCCGGAAGTAGGTGTTTTGGTTTGTGAACTTTGCCTTGGAATAAGAACATGTTTTGCTTCTTGTTGAGTGTGTTCCATTTGTAAAGTGAGTCCCCCCACTGCTATGGGAAAGCACGCCTTGGTTTAAGAACGCTTTGGTTTAAGAATGGACTTCCGGAATGGATTAAGTTTGTAAACCAAGGTACCACTGTAATATGGTACATGAAAATATTTTGTTAATTTCATCATGCAGTCAGCCCGAATTAATGCAAAGCAGCACATTCTATCAGTCCAGCTATGTAAGGCAAAGTAAGATTATTGATTTGATGAGATTTAACTCAGAGACATTTGTATGCTTGCAGGGCTTATCTTGATCTTATCATTTAGCTGCCACAAGAGTAAAGGAAACAAAGGCCCTTATTGCTTATACTCTGCTTATGCAATGTGTGCATGCATTTTATTTTATTTTAGAAAGGTCTGCTTAGTCTATATATATTTTCACAGAGTGCATGATAACACTAAATTCAATAGCCTCAAATCTCAGCCTCTCTGACTTGTAGTAATTTAGTCGCAATGTCTCTTTATCGTTATCTTCAAGGTCAATTCCAATTAATTAAGGGTGGAACAGTAGCCTGGGTCCTTAAAAAAGAACAAAAGAAAGGCCAGAGTGTGCGCATCAATTTGCATTCGTGAATAAGTCAATTTAATTAGGATTGCTACTGCCTTCTCAGAATTTTATAGTAATGGAAACTGCTGCATGCATACTGCTTAGGCGCCAGCATTTCCTTGATGCTCAGTATGGTATTTTCTTAACACCTCCAGATAGTGTTAAAGCACTGTGAATACTTGTGTGTATATCCAATAGGGTTTCTTTGGTTGAGGTTTGGGAGAGAGTGGGAAACAGTTGACATGCCGTTAAAGAGCTTACATTAGCAAAGGGAAGTTGAAGAAGTGTGTCTTGAAGATGAAATGGAATGCAGTCTGTGATCAAAGCCCCAAACTTTGTTTCGAAAGCTAAGTAATGATGGGTGCCATCCACTTTTCTCAATGGGCCACTTCTGTAGTTCTCGTATTTTAATGTTCTTGTTGTGGTTTCATTATCTCTCCTAGAAAATGCAAAATGTTTTCCTAGCACTGTGCATTTCTAGCTTGTCTCTAGCATGTGCATTTAATTCTGTGGGAGTCTCTCTCTGTGGGTGGGTGTTCACTTCCCAGTAACTGACCAGTTACATCAAGGCAGGGAACTTCCTATACTCAAATGAAAATGCAGAAGTGGGTCTCTCAGTGGGGTGGGGCCACAGTTCTAGTTTCCTGGAAGCAGCCTTGCTGATGCCTTACTGAGAGAGAAAGAGGGAGAACAAGGTGGAGCTGAGATTATGGCTGATGCAAGCACACTGGGAGAGTCAATCCATTGCTCCACCAGTACATCTTCACAGCCCTGACCTTGCTGCTGCCACATCCCTTCCCCTTCTCCTCCCGGTAATCAGTAGCAATGCTGATGCTGGGAAGCTATCATTGCAGCTCAGCCCACAGGCCGAGCTCCTTCAGGTTCAGTTTATGTAGATTAGTCCTATCGCACTACACACTTTACATAACTTTACATAACAGCAGCACAGAAGAGATTCCTTTCCCATTACCCTTTCAAAACATGATACCCATGCTGATTCTAATTCATGTTAATGATTGTGAGCAGAGAACCAATGGGAGGTTGGATACTGGAGATTAATAAATCCAGTATTGAAAGAAGATGATTTTATATATAACCCCCTTCATCTCCTTTTCCTTTGTCCAGAACGTTTCAAATATCATCTCCTTTATTCCCAACTTCCAGTTGCCAACTCATCCTTGTGTGCCTGTTCTAGGATGCTCCAGCTAATGGGAGTAGCAATGAATAGCAGAATTGGCCAGTTAACTCTTTATTATTTTATTTGCTCATTATTTAACAGTTTTATAATCCACTTTTAAAGAGACAAATCTGGACAAAGTAGCTTGCAAGATGCACAACAAAACATAACAAATGAAGCATAATTTAAAAACAATTTAAGCCAGTACAAAGTAGGCCTGCATAACCTAACCGTAGAAAGAAAGAACACACCAATTCTGCAGCTCAATTTAGAATTAGTCACTGAAGGTCATGACAAAAAGGTGGGCCTTTAAAAATATTGAGGGGTGAGACTTGCTTAATCTTAATGAGGTTAACCCCTGCAGTCAGTTTGCATGCTACATCTCAGTGCATCTTCTTATTTAATAACACTTGCATGAGCATACTATAAGGGCTTGCCACACTTCAGATTGTCCCATGCTCTCTAGGCATGAGTCTGAGAAGTTTTGGCTTTGCGCCACTGCTTTCCCCTGGAAAACCCGCTATTAAAACCAGAACAAACGACAATCCTTGGAAACCTGATTGCCATTTCTTCCGATTCAATGGTAAACTGCAGGTTTTCTGCGGGGGGGGGGGGGGACGGGACGGGGGGACGGCAGAGCAATCAGAAATGTGAAAGAGCCCTAAGTTGACCTAACTTTCTGTGTCAGTTTTGCAGTTGACTCCGTTACAGTTCATGTAAACCAGGCACCCCCAAACTTCGGCCCTCCAGATCTTTTGGACTACAATTCCCATCATCCCTGACCACTGGTCCTGTTAGCTAGGGATCATGGGAGTTGTAGTCCCAAAACATCTGGAGGGCCGCAGTTTGGGGATGCCTGATGTAAACCTCCTGAATAATGTTATACGTCTACAGGTTTGCTTTCTGTTGTGAGGGTTTAATTCTGATGAGCTTTTCATATCAGTTAATTTACATAGAATTGCCACCTTTACGTACTTGAGGGCTTGTCAACATAGTGATGAGATAACCGCTGTGTATTTCCTGAGGTGGGCCTTGACATTTTGCATGCTGCAGCATTCACTTGATTGAAGAACACTGAAAGATAATGCTTTATTTTCTTCTGTGTTTCTGTGTAAATCTTCCTTTCTCTCTCTTGAAAAAGTCAGTAAGTTTAAACCAGGTTATTGGCCTATATAGCCTGCAAAAGTGCTTCAGCCTTGTCTTTATTAAATATTTTGAGACTTCAGGCGTTCAGGCCTAGTAATTTGTACAGCTATATGGCATGGTCCAGTTAAAAGTCAAGCACCTTAATTTCAGTGGCAGAGGATCAACATGCTTTTTTTTTTCTTCTTCTATTGAAACCAGTGGAACCTAAAAGTGCTTGATTTTGGTTGGATCATGTATTTTGTTCCATAATATTGATGGTGTAAGAGACTGGGCTTAGAATGCAGCAACTAAAATTATGCATCATACTGCAAGCAACCCACGAGAGTTGAAATCTATTCGGAACTTCGCAGGAATGTAAGTGCCCTTAAATTATTTCTGAATATCGTATGCATCAGGTACCAGTGTAATATTGCTGCAAGGTGGGGTTCTGCTGGTGTGATTTTCACTAGGATTGTGAAGCTGGAATATTGTGAGAATATTTGACAGCCATATTGCCTTCAGCAGGACTGCTGTACTGTGTCACCGAACGGTAACTTTGTCCTAACCTTGAGGGAGAAATTCATTTCTTTCTCCTTATCCTTGACCTTCCCCAAGACTTCCCCACAGCCTTTTAATTATTAATAATAGTCAGATTACTTTTTATGATTTGGTAGTCCATTCTAGTAGGGGCCGAACATCAGCATAAATCTGTGTGTTAAGCCTGCAGACATATATCAACACACATTATCAGGCTTGCTGTGGGGTTTTATTTTTAAAACAGTTGGTAGAGCGTGAGACTCTTAATCTCAGGGGTTCGTACCCCACATTGGGCAAAAGATATATACATTGCAGAGGGTTGGACGGTATTACCCCCATGGTCTCTGCCAACTCTTACAATTATACGATTCTATGATATTACTCTGAGAAATTTGGTTATAGCAGGCTTCCTCAAACTTGGCCCTCCAGATGTTTTTGGCCTACAACTCCCATGATCCCTAGCTAGCAGGACCAGTGGTCAGGGATGATGGGAATTGCAGTCTCAAAACATTTGAGGAAGCCTGGGTTATAGTATTTGTTTGTTTCCTCCTTAGGGAGGAAGCATGGGCTAATGTCGAATGTTTAAGAAAGGTATGTCAAGTGGATTATAGAAAAGTTGTGGAATAGTAAAATATGGATGAGTGCTCAGCCCTGCAAGAATTGTAACATAATGTACAGAAGATGTTGACACATGGATGCCTTGATGAGTTGGATTGTTGTTGTTTAGTCGTTTAGTCATGTCCGACTCTTCGTGACCCCATGGACCATAGCACGCCAGGCACTCCTGTCTTGCACTGCCTCCCGCAGTTTGGTCAAACTCATGTTCGTAGCTTCGAGAAAACTTTCCAACCATCTCGTCCTCTGTCGTCCCCTTCTCCTAGTGCCCTCAATCTTTCCCAACATCAGGGTCTTTTCCAGGGAGTCTTCTCTTCTCATGAGGTGGCCAAAGTATTGGAGCCTCAGCTTCACGATCTGTCCTTCCAGGGAGCACTCAGGGCTGATGAGTGCTGATGAGTTGGATTATTTGTGGGTAATGTGTGGGACAAGGATCTCAAAACGCTCAAGGAGCCACAGAATATCCATGCTGGATTGGTGGTAGGAACACATCATTGGTATAGCCAACATGGACTGTAAGACTGGGGTAAGGCTGCATCCAGGTCACCGCTTCCCTTCAAACACTTGACTATTAATCTAGTTGTGTGTGTCTTGTCAGGGATACATGGGCCAATGCTCATGCACAGCAGTTCAAACACAGGCAGCCCACTGCTGCTAGAAGGACCCAGTTAGGACTCTTGATGGTTTATGCTTGCAGGTTCCCCACAGGCACCTGGTTAGCCACTGTGAGAACAAGATGCTGGACTAGATCCAGCAGGCTCTTCTTAACGTTCTTAAAAATATAGCCAGACTTTATTTTGTGGGAGATAGGGATTAATTTTCATGAAATAGGATGGATACAAATCTTTGGAACAAACAAGCAGGGCAAACCGCTGATGGGAGTTCCTGATCCTTTTCTACAGTTGTGCAATGTGTTCGTTGCATCAATTCCTTTTTTTAAAAAAAACAAACACTTCATTACTACAGCGTTTCTCAACCGCTGTTCCGCGGCACACTAGTGTGCCGCGAGACGCTGGCTGGTGTGCCGCGACGTGCGGCGACGAGAAGGGCGATTTGCATTGTCACGTGCCTGGCGGCCGCCAATATGCAACGCTGACCCGCCGGAAAGCAATATTTCTCCTCCTCTTTCCCAAAGCTCGGTGCAAACGAGCCTGGCGGCCGCCAATGCACAACACTGACTCGCCGGAAAGCAATATTTGGCAAGTGTTTCTTACAGTCATAATTATAATATAGGGCGGCACAGAGTTAAATTTTTAAACTTTTTTAATGGTGGTGTGCCTCGTGATTTTTTTTCACGGAACAAGTGTGCCGTGGCCCAAAAAAGGTTGAGAAACACTTCATTACTAGGCTGCACTGCTGAAAGGCCAGTGCTGTCTGGGAAAGTCACTTACTTTTTTTGTTCTGTTAGTTATTTCTTCTCCATAACTATGTGCTTAAAAGATCCTGTCAGCTCTTCACTCACTGCTATACTTAGCAATGCATTTGCAAAATGGTTATTTTACTCCCCCTTATGAAGCTAAAATAACGCAATGACTCAATTCTGTCCTGAATCAGTGTCTCTCAGTCCTGATAATCCTATATTTGTATTGGGTTTTGTAACAGCTGAACTACTACAACAACAGCAGTCTTTAACTCTTTGCACTGCTTGCTATAAGTTAGGCAGCATATAAATGTCAGGAAGAACATTAGCACTGCCTGTCAGACATTATTGTGCACACTTGCTTCCCTACCTGGAAAAAGTTTGTACTCTGGAAAAATGTAATTAATGTATAGAATGGCCCTAGGAATTGATGAAATGTTGAATGCACAACTTTCAACAGTTTGTTGTTAAAAAATAAATTCACGAGTTGCTGGAGACAGCTGGAGGGCAGAGGGGTCTTGTGCTTGGGTTCTTCTTCTGGGCTTCCCAAGGGCATCTCTTTGGCCACTGTGAGAACAGGATGCTAGACTAGATGGGCCATGGGCCCAATCCAGCAGATAGATAGATAGATAGATAGATAGATAGATAGATAGATAGAATAATTTATTGGCCAAGTATCAACCATACTTGGAATTTTGCTTTGACTACTTTGCAATGTAAAGAAAAACGCACCTCATACAAACACTATTCCCCTCACAATACAACAGCACAGCGAAAAGACCCCCATACCACCAACTGACCTCCCTTTTGCCCACAACTACAGATTCAACAAATTGATGGCACAAGAAAAAAAGCTATTCCTGTGCCTAGATGTTTTTGTATATAAAGTCCTGTACCAACGTCCACTACAGCGCTCTTCTTATGCTGTATATTTCAAAGTTTTATTCAAATGCTTGTACTCAACTTCTATGGCTTTTAGGGCTGGGTGATATATCAATATAGCATCCGAAACCAGTTTAATAGCAGTTTCATGGCAATATATCGCGAATCATGATGCACATTAGGGCTGGGCGATATATATAATCCAAAACCGGTTTCAATTCCCTATCATGATATTGGTTTCATAATTTTTGACCTGGCAATATCTTGTGAATCATGCTGTTTGTGTGTGTCTGCTATGCAAAAATCACAACGTGGGGAAAACTGTGAAGCTAGCCAATGCCTTTACATAGCTCCATCCTTATTTCAGGCATTGTGAAATATCAGTATATTGCAATGTTTAGCTGGTGATATTATCTGGTTGAAAACCAGATATTTCCCAGCCCTGCTGTTAGCTTCTACATAATTCCACCATTATTTCAAACATTGTGCTATATTGGTGATATATCATGATGTTGGAGGACCACATATGATCCAGCAGTTTTAAAGTAGGATTGTACTTACGGTAGGATTATATCAGACTTTTCTGCACAGGCCATCTCTCATCTTATAGACACGTAGATACGGTAATAATGGAGCTGTGTGTTAATGGGTTTTGAACCAATGCTCATATGGCAGGAAACGGTTAACAAGGTAAAGATACAGCTGAAGATGGCATTGAAAAGCCCAGTGCAAAGTTGTTTTTGAAACCCTTTTGGGTATTTCATGCGATTTTTATTGACAGTTGAAGCCATAATCTCTGATGACTAATTTCTGACTCAGCCATAGATTTATAAAAATGAAGTCCAGGGAGAGACACTTGTCTTGAGGGAATCACATAAATTTATAGGCTGATGCTATGGGCCTCTTTTATCTGCAGGAGCAGATGTTCATGAGTAATTTCCATGCTCATTTGGCCTTGTCCATAATAATTTAGAGGAAAGCAGCTACTGGTAATTGGAATGGAATCCACGTCCTATTGAAGTCAGTGTCAGAGCTCCCACTGATTGGAATGGTATTAGGATTGCTCTCATTGGGGCTTTTCAGATGTAATGCTAATCAGTGGCTTAATGCTGCAAGGATTAGTAGGTATGCCCATTTCTTCCTCCTCTCTCATAGCACTGCACCAGTAATGATGAACCTGTGACCTTCTAGATACAGTCAGACTACAGCGCTCATAATCTCCGGCCACTAACTGATAGGAGCTGGGAGTCCCAACAACATCTGGAGGTTCCCCATTCATATACAGTGGTAGCTTGGTACTTGAACAGCTTGGCTCCTGAACAAATCGGCTCCCGAACGCCACAAACCCAGAAGTAAGTGTTCCGGTTTGCGAACGTTTTTCGGAAACCGAACGGTTTGGGGAGTTGAAGGGACTCCCGGAACAGATTAAGTTCGAGAACCAAGGTACCACTACTACCACTACTACATGCTTATGCCCAGAGCTATTTTCTAGCCGGAACTCAGTTCTGGCACCTCCCAGGTGGGCGCCATTGCCATTATAAGACAACAAGGGGAGTTCATGGTGAGTTCCAGCACCTCTTTTTCTAGAAAAACAGCACTGCTTATGCCTGTTTGTTTTCTAAAACTAAGCCAAGATTTGGTACTGCATCTGCATAGCCCCATTGTGTTTGTGTGGAATTTGATAAAGAAATCCATGATTTCCAACGTATTTAGTATTATAAACATCTCTTCAAAGGAAACAAAATTGCTCAAAACACTGAGAACCTGTTAATTTTGAAGCTAGCCAAGTTTTTCCAGCTTTGCAGTTCAGAATGCCTTGGGAGTGTTATGCCTAATAAATTTGGTTACACACATAATGATACGTAAATAATCTGGCGGCTGCTGTCTTGCTACTATAAAAGAGAACCACATTAGTTATTCTTACATTTGCTTTTTCTGGTTAGCTTTCTTCGAATGACGAGCGCTAAAGTCTTCGTCTTGCATAATGGCTCTTTTTCCTGACCTCTTAGAATTGGAACCATTATTTCCTGCTGCTAACTACTGCTGTTGTTTTCCCTTATTGATTCTTTTTAAACATGTATGCATTTCTGTGCTGCTACTGGAAACGGAATCAGCTGTTTTAGTAATGGTATCTCAGTAGCTATAATCTGTCATATAGACAGACTAATCCATTTTCTGCGGCAACAGTGTCATTGTTTAGAATGCCGGGAGCAAAATTTGGGTTCCAAATGCAACTGCCATTTTCTAATCCCAGGCTGTTCTGATCGAAGCAGTTTAAGTTTAGGGCAGTGTGTTGCTTACCAGCTAACATCCATGGAATTCTTTTCCCCTACTGCCTGAAGTACTGTATGGCATTTTTGGAAATCTAAGAAACTGTTGTGGGCACTACAAAATATCCATATGGTCAGATACAACCCTCCCCCCCAAATTGAGCAAAACAACTACACACACCCTCACAATGACAAACAAGAAGTAGGCAACACCACCAAAATCAGACACCCTTCTCAACCAAAAAGAATTTTTAAAAAGCCCTACTCCAAAAAGTGGAACAACAACAACAACAACAACAAAATTTTATTTATACCCCGCCCTCCCCAGTCAAAACCAGGCTCAGGGCGGCTGACACAGTAAAAATACAATAAGACATAAAAGAAAAAAAAACAATTAAAATACAGGTTAAGATACAATTTAAGTTTAAATTTTTAAAAATGCAGCCTCATTTTAAAATAGCCCAAATCAAAACCATAGAGAGGAAAACATAGGCCAGGCGGAACAGCTTCGTCTTGCAGGCCCTGCAGAAAGATGTCAAATCCCACAGGGCCCTGGTCTCCTGTGAGAGAGCGTTCAACCCAGTTGGGGCCGGTGCTGAAAAGGCCCTGGCCCTAGTTGAGGCCAATCTAAGGGGTTCCAAGGGCAGTGTCTGAAGCCACCCTGGTGCCCATGAGCACCACATTGGGGACCTCAGTTGTAGCGTGTATTCTATACATATGGTCCACTTACACACATAGCTGGTGACAATTACAGTCTTGTGGCCCCCTAAAGACTAAGAGATGTATTGTAGCAAAACCTAACATGAACTGAAGTTTGTCTTGTCTATTTCATAAAACGCTGAGCTTCAAAAATTGATTAGCTGCTCTAATTCACATTGGAGTCTTGCGCTTTCAGATTCCTTGGAGGAAAAATGGCACTTTTATGGGCAGCCATAGAGTGTCATGTGAGGTTGAAAATGAGTCCTCCCATTGGTTTGTGAATGCTGCCATTTCCAATGTCAGATCCGTGGCCATTCATTATTTTGCATTAACTGACGTGTTTTCCTCACGCAGAAAGATGAAGAGCATTGCTGGCTTGTCCTAGGCTTCATGAGGTTGAGAAATGAGCATGTGAACAAGCGCCCCAAGTCAGGGCTGATGCTGCTGTGTCCTGTCATGGTGTGTGAATACAGAGGCGCAGTTGGCATCAGGGGATTTTGGCTGCATCCATCCTTTCCTTGTGCCTCTCTCTTCTATTCTGTTTGTTGCTGCTTTAGTTTAGAGGGCTATCTGCATGCAAGCACAGGTCTACACCCCAAGGACTGTGTGAGCGGATTATCTTCATGCAAGATGGGATGTAAATAATCAATAATACAGTGGAATGGTTTGGGCAGCAGCCACATACAGCTAGTGTTCCGACACTTATATTTGGTTGAATCACAGGATTTTGCTATAGGCATTGTAACTCATGGTGTATTGCAGGTGTCAGCTAGAAGCATACATATTTATAGTGTTCTGCAGGCTTCCAGTATAAAAAGGTGTTTATATGCCCATTTCAGTCAGAAAGTTAGCCTGCTGCATAGACTGGTTGAGGCTTAGATGATGGCAGGGTGGAATTTCTCTAGGGGACTCTTACCTCTGGAGTCTCACCCAGCAGGAAGAAGAAGGTATAGCCAGGGCAGGTGAATGGTTGCAGAATGGGGCTGTGGAACAGAAAGCAGAAGTCGGGGTGGTTGCTTGCAGACAATTAAGCAAAGTGTCTTGTGGAGGGTTTTTTGGGGGGGCTGGCCAATGGAGTGAGCAGGAGGGCAGTTATGGATTTGAAAAATGTCTCAGTTCATTTGTTTTCATTCCAATTTGCAAAAAACAAATGTAAAGCCTTTCCCTCTCTGGTGCATTGCCCCAAATCCATGGAATTGGAGAGAAGAGGTTAAAAGAAAGCAAAGTCATTGCTAGCTCAGTTGTATGTTGCAGCCGATAACTTTGCACTTCCTTCCTAAACTAATGCCCAAGCCATGTTGCTGCTTGGAAATATGGATTGAGAGGTGCTTGTACTTAAACATGCTGCCTTTTGAAACGAATGAATTAATGCAAGAAGACACACAGCGCACGACCAGTTCATTGCGTAAGAGTTGCTGAGCTGTAAATGCAATAGCTGCCCAAGGTGTACGTTTATAGGCGTACGTCTTGGAGATTATAACAGTACGTCCAAAGACTGGAGCAGTGAAAGCAAGACTGGAAGTGGAATAGGTCACAGGCGGTGCATTACGAAAAGTATTGTTGATGCTTAAAGCGAGTGATGAGATTGTCTGACCCCCAACCTGCTATTTATATTCAGGACATTCTATTGGGGGAGGGTTACAATGTCTGGCCACATGGTACCCCCCGCCCCCTGCCCGCCACCAGGTCATGGCCCCTTGCAGTATGTTCAGCTGTGTACCTTGATATCTGTGGCTTTGGCAGTGTTTCCTAACCAGAGGCTCTATGACAAAATGTTTCTTTATGCTTTCCTAGGGCATAACCTATTTTGTCTCAGTGTAGAACACGGAAGAGAAGCCCTGAGCAGGGGAAACAAAATGCAGCTTGCTGTTTTTGCTTCTGTCTCTATTCATCTGGATGAAAAAGCATTCAGAGGAATATATCCCCCCCCTTTTTTTACTAACGTTTAAGATAAGATATGTTAGCAACAATATTTCTTTCAGTTGCAATATATGTGCTCATCATTGTTGAAAAGTCAACTTATGTAGCAATCAGCAGTCAGTTTTATAGAGCTTTACAATATATAGCGAAGCGATTTGTTGGAGTATTTCTTGCAGAAACCAAAGTTTCTCGTAAAAGCTGCCTTAACCTCAGAAGCCTTGTATTTACTAGTTTACAATATTGTTATCCAGAACATTAGAGAGAGGATGGCAAAAGAACCCTGTTCAATTTTACAGACCCTTTACCAGTCTATAATTGTTTTGTGATGTGAACAGAGAAAACTCGAAAGTGATTGAGAAAGTAGCTTTCCGCTAGAAATGATATAGTTGGAACACAGGCTGTTCACTATCTTTATCCTCTAAAAATACCTACAGCATCTTCCTCTTCTCTGCCTTTGCCCAGCGCAAACAATTGGCCACTTAATTTCTGAACCCCTTTCCTCCCCAAAGGGCCCATGCATTACAAAATTGCTTCATTATTTCCCATGCAGTCTGTATATACTTTTTACCTTTTTTGGCACCTTTAACAATATGGGTCTTTTCTCTGCACATTCTACTTTTCTAAAGCTTATAGATTATGCAATGCTGGGAGTGGTTCTTTCCTATCCTTCCCCACTCCCCGAATCATGATTTTGTTAGCATAGTCCAAAAAAAAAATGTCACCCTGGTGCCAAAAAAGTCAACTTCTGATGGGTTTCAACACATCACCAACTGTGGCAGTTGCATCTGAGCAACTAGAGATTATATTTACTAGTCCTCTGTTATCATTGGACTGCAGTTCACAGGCATCATAGCCAAATGGATTTGGCAGCTTGCCAATCCATGGTAGCTTTTGGTGCTGCAAACCAGTCCATATCCAACTAAATTGCTGCAAAATGTATAGTTTACTGGGTGCATGCCAGATTTAGAGAGCTATTGGTAAAATGAAATGAATGTACGGTTTTGAACAGTTGAATATTGCTGTGCCCATCAGACTACGGGTTTTGAGGCTACTGTCCTCCTTTTCTAGCTATTAAACAGGTTTTAAATAACAGGATAATTTATTAACGACAAATCCCTCCTGGCTGCATGGAACATTACACCATTCATCTATTAATGTGAATCAGATCTAATAACAGAATCTTTCATCTTTGGTTTCATCTGACCTAGGCCTTGCGTGTACCTGATTCTCCTCTACCAATAGTTCAGGTATTGGATTCCTCTCTGCAAACAGAGGCCCTTTTATAGTGTAGTTTCAATGTTTTAAAGATGGGCTTACCCAACAAGTTTGTGTTAAAACATCTGAAGATAGGGTGCTTATCTGTTTTACATTGGAACAAGCATTGTCCTCCAGTACAAAGATTGCCCTCTTCCCTGGTTTTTACATTGAGGTAAATGCAGCCCATGAGAGTCCTTTTCTAAGGTAAGTCAGAGTTTTTTCCTCTGTGTCCTGAGTAGCGCACATATCCATATTAGCAAATTGGTAACCCACTTCTTTTCTGTTCTGTTAAAGTGAACGTTTTATGTTTACGCTAATACAAGGTATCGGCCGCCCTGAACTCTTCATCCATCCATGTCACAGTGACCGGATAGGGCTACTTCAGAGTAACGACTCTGCACCGCTCTGCATTTTATCTTTTTATTTGTGTTACGTATTTACAGTGCTAAAGGTGGAGCTATTTACAGAGACACATCTTCTCAGCTTCAATCAGTACCTCCGAATGGCGTTTGGCGCGTCTTGCGCCAGCATAACAACTTGGGGAGCCCCATCCTCTTCCCCCGACGCTTTCTGCGAAGTTCCGGAGTTGGGGGGATGGGTCTGCCCCCCTTTCTTCCTCCTTCCTGTCCCACCTGGGACGCTGGCTCTTCTACCCTGCCAGAGCCTTGGACCCCACTTCCTGTTTCCCCACTTGAGCTGGAGCTTTCCCTGCTCTCAGTCATGCTCTGGGCTGGGCTGGAACTCAGGAGGGGAGGGGCTTCGCGATACCCCTTGCCCCTCACAATCCACTTCCAATACTGTGGGCAAAATAATGGCACTATCTAAAACTGATTTGAATATAACTAAAGTTTTGAGTTGTTGCTTTAAAAGAAAAAGGGGGAAAGTTTGTGTTGTGGTTCCGAAATCCACATCTGGGTTAAATAGAAAAAGGAAATTCATTCTTTCAGTTTAAGACAGGCATAGGCAAACTCGGCCCTCCAGGTGTTTTGGGGACTACAACTCCCATCATCCCTAGCTAACAGGACCAGTGGTCAGGGATGGTGGGAATTGTAGTCTCAAAACATCTGGAGGGCCGAGTTTGCCTATGCCTGGTTTAAGATTTTCTGAAGTTTACATTTGACAGTCCTCATGTGATAACTTTTTAGAGGAATAATCACAGTAAAATTGGGCTTGCCAATCGGAAGGTCGGTGGTTCGAATCTGTGTGACGGTGGTGAGCTCCTGTTGCTCTGTCTCAGCTTCTGCCAACCTTGCAGCTCAAAAGCATACCAGTCCAAGTAGATAAACAGATACCACTGCAGCGGAATGGTAAATTGCATTTCTGTGTGCTCTGGCACCTGTGGCACTAGAAGAGGTTTAGTCATGCTGGCCACATGACCCAGAAAGCTGTCTGTGGACAAATGGCGGCTCCCTCAGCCTGAAAATTGAGATGAGCGCCACACCCCATAGTCACCTTTGCCTGGACTTAACTGTCCAGGGGTCCTTTACCTTTATCTTTACCTATATGTATATTTTTTTGATATTTGGTAAATACACCATTCAAAACTCCCATTGTTCTAGGCATGTTTTGCAACAGGGAATTTCATAAACGTGAGCAGTTTCTGAGCTCTGGGCACAGTACTGCACCTAAGATTTCAGGTTTAAATTGCCACTGTTACTCGGAAGTAAATCCTAGCCAAGTTCAATGGGGCTTCCTCCCAAGTAAAACGTGCACAGATTGGGGACCTGAAAACTTTCTTTCCTTTTAAACCCAACATGGTTCTTTTAGGTTTTAGTTGGTTTGTTTAATGTACTTCTACTTGCTTTTAATTTGAAATATACTAGCCAGTTAGTTACGATGGCTTGAGTAGTGCATGTTAAAGTGTTTGCTATCTAAGACTCTCACAGTGATGCCTAAAATCAAAACAAATTTTGGAGTCAGATCATTGAAGAACCGTTAAGTCTTAGGTTTGTGAACTGGACACTCAAGGTGGGTGTCTCTGCCATCAGTTTGTAATAGGCCTTTAATATGTGTTAACTGTGGTGCCAAATATATATATATTTATATGAAGGGAGGGGAGTGTAGGGAGAATCCAGGGCTTGTGTGCAAAAAGGAGGACTTTTTCTGCCTCCCCACTTCCAGCTATTCTCTGAAGACTGCAGAAGGGACCCTCTTAAGAATATTAGGGGGTGGGCAGGTGAAGAAGCATGGCTTTGTTTTTTGAAGTCTTCAGATGAGGACTAGACCATGTGAAAAATGAACATAAGATTTTAGCTACAGTTCATTCATTTTCAGCTTTGTATTATTGTTTTTTTAAAAAGTGCGCCTAGACATTCCATTGTTGCACCCATAACCTAGGTTTAAAGTGCCATTTAGCTCCCAGCTTTCATATCTCAGTTTCTAGCACTGGGTAAATAGCGAATCAAATAACATGTTATCTGCAGAGAAAGCTCTAAATCTTGTATTACCATAATGGCTGTAAAGGGGCGCTGGAAGGCTTTATTGTATGTATGTTTGTAAACTGAAGGTGGGCGCTGCAAATTTTGTTCAGGGTCGGAGTTTGCAAGTCCTGACCACAGTCTGTTTTTAAAATGAGTTGGTTTTTTGGAGAACTGTAGGGAAAGGCTCTCTGTTAATCTAAGGTGACAATACAGTGGTACCTCTGGTTGCGAACGGGATCTGTTCCGGAGGCCCATTCGCAACATGAAAAGCCCGCAACCTGAAGCGCCGTATCTGCGCAGGTGCACGGCGATTTAGCGATTTAGCGCAACTGCGCATGCGCGAATGGCGAAACCCGGAAGTAACCCTTTCTGGTACTTCTGGGTTGCTGTGGGACGCAACCTGAAAAAAACGTAACATGAAGCAAACATAATATGAGGTATGACTGTACCAACGTTTAAAAAAACAGTAGAGAGCAAACCTTTCTGGAAATATCCTGCTGCACACACACCTTTGAAAATACCGGCTCTGAGCAAGATACATGTCATTCAGTAGGGCGGCTACTGTATATACTGTACATTTGTCCACTATGTCAGTAAAGCAAGTTACGCTGCATGATGGCTACGGTAGTTATTATATAAGGTTTTGCACAGCAGAAGCTGTTTTGCTCAGGTCACAGCTGAAGAACACCAGTATAAGCTATTCAGCAGGAAATCTAGCCAAAGTACAAAAACCTTTCTAGATGAGATTAGTGACTGTTTGCTCTGATTGGGGTGGAAATGACTTGAACAGGCCTCTCAAATTTTGGCAGGCTTATATTTATAAGTGTGTGTGTGTGTGTGTGTGTGTGTGTGTGTGTGTGTGTGTGTGTAAGATTGCTCCAGGATTAATGATTTTGCCTTAATTCTGTCCATTTCTGAACATTTGATGTTGTTTTATATGAAAGACATCAAAGGCATCCTCAGGGTCCCTTCCAACTCTACAGTTTCATAAAAAGGGGTCCCTTTTTATGAAAGATGATGTAAATTAAATCCCTCTCTGCTTACGTACTATTGTACAGCTAGGTTATGCTTCGGGAGAACACTTAGTTTGCACTAACGTGCAACATTCATTAGGGGTTATTTATACCCCTAATGAACTTTGCTTTATGCCAGGGTCTCGTTCTCGCATTCTTGCATGACTCATAAAAGTTTGTGATTTTGAGAAGGTAGGAGCTAGTTTCTGAACTGCTAAATGTGATGAATCTGCACAGAAGCAAAATACAGTGTTCGTGAGGATGAAAAAAAGAAGGCAACAGAGAAAATGTGGGAGAGGAGGAGGAAGAGGAGGTGGCGGCCGTGCTGCCTCTGTATGGAATACAGATTGACGTAATTGAGAATGCTCTGCACTGTTCTGAAATTTAAAGCTGGCACAAGTGCAAGGAGACACTTTGCAGGGACATTTCTGCTAGGCTAAACAGAACACTGAGAGGAGTCATAATGTATTTGGCATGCAAGGCTATTATTGGGGTAAACCTGAAAAAGAAGAAAGCGTAATAGTGCAGGCAGGGATATGTGACCATTCCCATTCTAAGCTAGAAATTAGAAATTTACAACCACCAGAGAAATGAAGGTTTCAGAGTGATTCCCACCCACCACCCATCAACATGACAGCCATAGGAGGAATTGCAGGCTTATGAGTAATACTGTATGAGAAAAGCCATAAAGCAAATTATGATTTAGCTCATCCAAGGCATACATTCCCAGTTGATTAGGATTCTTCATTATTGTAATGGTGATGATGTCGTCACTGATTGCAATTATTTTGTTGAATATATAACAACTTCAGCAGACGTGAAGTATTAAGATGCACTTCGGAAGAGTTTGCAGTGCGGGTTTCCTTTTGTATTTCAGTAGAAAATGCGTTGGGGCATGGGGAATGCTAGTGTGTGCATGCCTCTTCCATGCACAGCTGCCCTAGCCTGACATTGCCACATGTATTTATTGTTCGCACGGCTATGATGCTGTTCCTTTGAATGACAATGCTCAGGCAATTGCAGGAAAAAAAATTAGTAGCTGCAACAATCTTGAGTCAAGATTCATAACAAAGAATATTAAAAGCCCCTTCAGTTACGTGAGTTGGTCCTGATGCAGAACTGAAACAGAAATGGGGACTCCTTTCAAAATGATCATCTAAGTCGGCAATTTAAACGCACTGGGACGCTCCTAATTACCATAAATGCTTCAGAGCTTCTAAAGGGGTAGAAAAGTGTGCTCAATCATTGTGGGCAAACGACAAATAGGGAAGGCAGATGTCATGTTGATCTCCTGTCACCAGAATATGATTATCTGTTGTTTGACCTCCACCATCTATTTGAGGTCATCATTGATGAATTCAGTCTTAAGCTTTAGAAATTTGAAGCTAGCAGAATTCTACAAATAATAATAATACTATGTTTATATTTTGAAACAGGCTTAAGAAAAAACATTCTTACAGAATATATGGGGAATGGATAGTTGGGGAAAGCGAACACAAAGTGGACTCAATACAATACAATTTACTACTACAGGCAAAATTAAAAAAACCCTCACTAATTCTCGTCAGGGACTATATGATCTGTCCCACAGTGCAATATTTTATGAAGTAGGGAATGCGCAAACAGGCAGCTTCAAGTATTAGATAGGAGCATTTGACCCATTTATCTGCGAAGTGTCGAGATAAACTCTTGATGCCACCTAGAAAAGTGCATTAAATTGCAAGAAAAATAGGTATTTTGCACGGCTTCCAGGGTTATATTTGTAACTTTGCATAGCTTTCCTTTCCCAGTAAATTTTGATAGGCTGCTGGAATTTCACACTGTGCTTGACTTTTATAAGCCTTTTTTTTTGGCCAGGCTGGTCTAATTAAATCTAAATATTAGCAGAGATTTTTATTTCTGTTCTTTACTAATATGTTCCACAGTTAACTAGGTGACTATGACATCTCTTGACTGCGGCATAGAAATAGCTTATGTGAGCAGTTATACAGAAAATAGCACCGTGACACCAAAATCTTGAATGTTCTGCATACTATGCCTCCCTCACTTATTCTGTAAGTAGCACAAAGCCTTTCCTATCTATGCGCCCCCTAAATTATTTTTGAACAGCGCCCACCCTTGCTCATTGCCCCCTTCTTTCAATCACCTACTTCCTTTGCCCACTTCTGAACGCCTCCGTCATTTCCTTATTATTATTTGCCGTTTTAAATCCATTTTACAATAATAATAAGAACACATGATGCGCCCTGCTGGATCAGACAAAATTCCCAGCTAGTCCAGCATCTGGTTCTCAGAGTGGCCAACGAGGTACCTATGGGGAGATCATATATACTAACTGCTGTTATTACTGTAATGGAAAATGTGTGTTGAGTTTAGCTAAAATAGACTGGATGGAGTATTGATTGTTACATTTAACAAGATGCTAAATTAAATCTAACAAGATTTAACAAAATCTAAGAGAGTGTCTGGAGGACACTCTCTTGGCTACCCCTGCTTTAGGTGCCGCAGTCTTTAATTTTCTCATGTTGCATTGGAAAATGGAGTGTAATCCAGAAATTGTCCCCTAGAGCTAGTTTTACACGCTGAGGCAGTTGATCTTGTATTAGGGGTTGTTTTGTAAATAGAAATTGCTTGTTTCCCATATGCATGTTATTAAATATCATGTGTTTTGCTGCATTTTTGAGCTGCATTGTTTTTGATCACACTTTTGAATTTGCAGAACTTATAACCTAATTGCTTCTGACCGTGACAATAACAAAATTGATATTTTACTCCTTGAGAAAAGGTCAGCACACACATTACTGAGTTCTGCATTATACTATAGAAACGGTGGTCGGTTGATTGTATGTGTTGGCCTGCAGCAAAGAAAACAGTGCGTTTTCAATATTAGTACAATTTAACAATTTAATAAATTATGCCCCCTTTCTAGGCTTTAAATTATATTCCCAAAGTTCATACAATTCATGAGCACACATATTTCTTTCCTGAGCCAGTGTTAGCCATTGGTTAGTGTATAGTTTGGGTCACATCCTTCACATCAATGTCAAGAAATATAGGAACTTTATAAAATGGAAGATAGAACAAGCTGTTGGTACTGTGTTAGAGCCAGACATAGTTGTGCTTAAAGTAGACCCATTGAAACCCATAAAGTAGACCCATTGAAAATAGCTTACTTCTCATTGGGTTCATTGGATCTATGCCAAGACTATTGGTTCTATTACCAGTGTTTCTTTATACCAGGGATGAGGAACCGGTGGCCCTGAATGGTACTAGACTAAAACACCCATCACCTCTTGCTGTTAACCATACTGCCTAGGGTTGATGGGTGCTGGAGTCCAAAAATGTATGGAAGACCACAGGTCCCCATCCCTGTCTTATATGCTTACTTTGGACAGTGACCATAGCTAAGGTTCATTGCTACCCTCCACCCTAAATGCATGTATATTGAGTAATTTGGGTGCCAGGGCACTGCTAACAATACAGTGGTGCCTCACAAGACGAATTTAATTCGTCCTGTGAGTTGCTTCGTATAGCGAAAAATTCGTTTTGCGAAGCGGCTCCCATAGGAACGCATTGAAATGCGGTTTCCCGTAGGGTGCCTCGCAAGACGAATAAAAAAACTTCGTCTTGCAAGTCCCATTGAAATCACAAAACACATTCATCTTGCGAAAAATTCGTCTTGTGAGGCATTCGTCTAGCGAGGTACCACTGTAGTTTAATCTGCATTAAATCTCTTTAATGCATTAAATCCATTTAAACTGCACATGATGATTTTGTACCTGTGAATTTAGTGGATGTCTTAAATCATACAGAATTTGTTCTGGTTCAGCTTTTGCCAGCCTATTGCCCTCTTGACGTTAGGGCGGATGGGAATTGTAATCCAAAACATCTGCCTTATTGAATAACAATACTTTCTCTTTTGGATAGTTGATGGGTATTTTCTAATAAAACATAGGAAACTCACTTGCTTTCGTGCCTTATATGGAGTGAAGCCATTGATCCATAGAGCTCAATAATGTCTACTCTGATGCAAGGGTTTCAGATGGGAGCTTTCTCCATCTCTACCTGAAATGCCAGGGATTAAAACTGGGACACTATGAATGCTACATATTGCCTTTCCCATACTGATGCTAATGCTGTCGGTGATAAGGAGAGGTTCTTTTCTTCAGTGATAATGTTCCCCTGAAACGACTCACTTGATAGCAACATTGCTGTCGTTTAGGAATCAGGAAGAACCTTTCTTTTCGCCCAAGCTTTTGAAAAGTCTCTTATAGTGATGTGCCTTAGTCATGTTTTAGTCAGGCATCCCCAAACAGCGGCCCTCCAGATGTTTTGGCCTACAACTCCCATGATCCCTAGCTAACAGGGCCAGTGGTTCGGGGAAGATGGGAATTGTAGTCCAAAACATCTGGAGGGCCGAAGTTTGGGGATGCCTGGTTTTAGTTATTTTTGCTGCAACCAAGGTATTTGGTTTGCTGTGTTTGCTATGCCATTGAGAATCACACTGGGATGCAGATAATGAAGGGTAGTATCTTGTAATTCTGCTGTAAAAGCAATATGAGGCAAAAATTGGGACACAGTGTGTGTGTGTGTGTGTGTGTGTGTGTGTGTGTGTGTGTGTGTGCATACAATTATGCCTCAGTATAGCAGGCTGACTGGACTACAACTATGTTACTTTCAAGTGCCTTGTGGCCAAACCATTCTTTGAGTCTGTTAAATGTACCTTGACATTACAATCTGCCACACTCTTTAGTCCAAATGTTAGCTTTATTCCTCTGATCTTCCCCACTACTCTTATTGTCTGAGACGGTACCTTGAGACACATTGCCATAGGTTTATCATAACCCTTACCCTATCATGCTCTGCTCTACCATGCAAACTTCTTTATAGTATGTTTTTTATTATTACATTTACATCCAGGATTTCCTTCAAGGAGCTCAAGGCAGCATATATGGTTCCTCCCGTATTTTATCCCCGCAACAACCCTGTGAGGTAGATTAGGTTTAGTAGAACCTGACTGGCCCAAGATTACTCATTGAACTGCATGGCTGAATGGGAATATGAAGTTGGGTCTCCTAGACCCAGGCCACATTCACATCATGCATTTGAAGTGCTCTGATACCATTTTAAGGAGTCATGGCTTACCCCCCAAAGAATTCTGGGAACTGTAGTTTGTTAAGGGTGCTGAGAATTGTTAGGAGACTTCTATTCCCCTCACAGAACTGCAGAGCGGTTTAACAATTAATCATTTTTCACAGGGAACTCTGGAGGTTGTAACTTTGGGAGGGGAATCGAGGTGCCCTAAAAACTCTCAGAACCCTTAACTAACTACAGGTCTCAGAATTATTTGGGGGAAGCCATCTTAGTGCTTTTAATTCATGATGCGAATATGGCCCTATCCACCACACTGCACGAGCTGCCTTGTTTTAGTTATTTCCACACATAGTGTTGTTCACCAAACAAACCTAGCAACCCATTTCTCTTGCTTTTCTGTGAAACAATTGGTTATTACCTTGCTTGGATTTAAAAATGACATACTTTATAAAAAGTGCAGGGCACAGACCCAAGTGTCAGATCTCTTCCTCTCTCTATATATATCTTACACACAAATCCACATGACCAGTGCTAAATATAAATTTTTCCACATGAATCAACTGAAGGGAGCTCAGATGTTTCAAAAACCCATTAGATTTCCATTTACCCAAGGTCTAGTTGGCAAGTTTTTTTTTTTTAATGTCCTCTGTTCGCCATAAATACCTGAAAGCCTTTCCTTTCTATCTCTTCAATAAGCTCTTGAGTGCAGCTCAGTGAGCTAAATTTATTATTTCACTCTTTCGTTGTGATATGCCAAACCTTTAAAGGTGCAGCTATTTTGAATATTGTACCTGATTTTTAAATTCGTGCTATAACAAGAGGATGCGTGCATCTTGAAATAACAAACTTTATTTTAGAGCAGGGTTTCCCGAATTTGGGTCTCCAGCTGTTGTTGACTACAACTCTTGCCACCCCTAGCTAGCAGGACCATTGGTCAGGGATGATGCTAATTGTATTCCAAAAACAGCTGGAGAAACCCCGTTTACGACCTTTGTGGCAGGTTTCTTTGGTGGTATATTTATACATTATGAATACAATCCCACATATTTTTATGGACTTGAGTAAACACAATGCAGCATTTTCCTATATACTTGCAGGGCATTGCGACCACAGTATAGTTGGCATTCGATAGGGCAGAGAGTTTGCATGGATCATGGAAAACAACACTCTGTTTCATAGAATCCTAGAATTGTAGACTAGGAAGGGACCACAAGGGTCATCTAGTCCAACCCCCTGCAGTGCAGGGATCTTCTGCCCAAGGTGGGGCTTGAACCCACAACCCTGGGATTAAGAGCCTCATCTCATGATGTACCATAATTCCCATGGAACATTCTGCACCAAATTAAAAGGAAATGCCTCTTAAGCTGATGAGGGCAGCCTAGCTGCCACTTGAGGAAGTGGCGAAACTTTCTTTTATTTTGAAGAGAGAGGAAAGGAGAGGCTCTCAGCCATCTTGTCATTAATGGCTAGCTACCCCAACACCCAGGAGTTCTGAGAATTTGCCCACCTTCGGGAGTTGTTTTTGCACATACACCTGCCCCAGAAAAACAACAACACAACCCACTACTTTTGGAGCTGAGGAATAAAGTTGCTGGTTTTGGGGATCTGGAGAGATTAATTTTTCAGCCAACTCTGATTGTCTGTTGGATTGGCTACCAATGCTAGTTCCCCATAGCATCTCATAGGAAGGGTTTAAAACTATCCTCTCCTAACTGCCACTACAGTGGTAAATCTGGTTACGAATGCTTCGGGTTACGAACGCTTCCGGTTATGAACTCCACTAACCTGGAAGTAGCTGCTCCTGGTTCCAAACTTTGCCCCAGGATGCAAACGGAAATCACATGCCATGCCAGAGGCACGCGCGCAGCGGGAGGCCCCATTAGCGAAAGCGCGCCTCAGGATAAGAACGGTTTCAGCTTAAGAACGGACCTCCGGAATGAATTAAATTCGTAACAAGAGGTGCCACTGTAGTTCTTAGCAGATTCATGTATGCCATATTCCTTCAATAAAGAAATGAACTGTTTGATTCCACTTGCTGGTATCTTCTTCTTCTTTTCCCTAGTCTTCAGCAAATTATTGGGTTTTCCCCCCTCTTAAGTGTTAATCTTCACTTCAATGCAGATTTGATTAAAATCCATAATATTTCTTTGATAGTGTGATAGCTCCAGTGTTGTTTTCCTTTCCTTTTTCTTCTGGTGTTTGGCACACCAGTGGATGCTACTTAAAGAGTTTAGTCAGGTCGAAAAAGTGGCTTACCTTTTCAACAATGGGGAAGAAGAAGAAGAAGAAGAAGAAGAAGAAGAAGAAGAAGAAGAAGAAGAAGAAGAAGAAGAATTTATTACTTATACCCCAGCCATCTGGCCGGGCCTCTCTAGCTACTCTGGGCGGCTTCCAACAGGATATTAAAAACACAATAAAAGATCAAACATGAAAAACTTCCCTAAACAGGTCTGCCTTCAGATGTCTTCTAAAACTCATTTAGTTGTTGATTTCCTTGACATCTGAAGAGAGGGCGTTCCACAGGGCGGGCGCCGCTGCTGAGAAGGCCCTCTGCCTGGTTCCCTTCATGTCATCTTGGGATCAAAGCCAGAGTGTTTAGGACTAACCTCCTTTTTTAAATTGCCACAGAAAGACCATACTTTCTTATTCCAGGATGAAACACAGTTTTGTTGCTCAATGTGTAAGTTCCAAAGTGCGTTATGAATGTAAGGCAGATGGCCACATTGAATGGTAACAACCATATCTGTGGCATTTGTATGTGGAAAAGATGAAGATGCTATGGTCACCATACATACCATGCTTTCTACATGTTATTTAAATGATGTTTGCTATATGTCTGCAACTCTGCATATATTTCTAAACAAAGCTGTGGTGGTGTGCGTAAAGGGTAGGGAAAGCTGATTGTGAACAATTTCTGCGGCACAGTAAATTTGCACTTGAGAAACCAGGCAAGAGAGAACCGATACCATGTAAGGAGAGATTGTGTTCTGCCATTCGTGAAAGTACTAGCTGGAAATCTTGCAGAGCAGAACGGAAATTGCCTCTGCCATAGAATTGCAATTGTTTTCACCGAAACTTCTCCTTTAGAAAATATTTTATTGGCACCTCGTTGAAAAAACAATCCAGCAAGCTTCTGATATTTCTCAGTGGATTTGCATCTTTATTTTTTCATATAAACCAGGGATCCCCAAATTAAGGCCCGGAGGCCAGATGCGGCCCAATTGCCTTCTCAATCTGGCCCACGGACGGTCCGGGAATCAGCATGTTTTTACATGAGTAGAATGTGTCCTTTTATTTAAAATGCATCTCTGGGTTATTTGTGGGGCATAGGAATTCATTCATTATTATTTTTTCAAAATATAGTCCGCCCCCCCCCCATAAGGTCTGAGGGACAGTAGACCGGACCCCTGCTGAAAAAGTTTGCTGACCCCTGATATAAACAATTTGCTTCAGTTTGGTAGATAAGACCTAAGAGATTACTAGGTAAATTCAGATATAACATAGAGTGGGCGGAATCCCTCCACCTCTCAGCAGGTAAAGGGAGCTAGTGGCACTGTGGTCTAAACCACTGAGTCTCTTGGGCTTGCCAATCGGAAGGTCAGCGGTTCGAATCCGCACAATGGGGTGAGCTCCGGTTGCTTTGTCCCAGCTCCTGTCAACCTAGCAGATCGAAACCATGCCAGTGCAAGGATAAATAGGTACCTCTGTGGCAGGAAGGTAAAAGGTATTTCCGTGCGCTCTGGCCCTTGTCACGGTCCTCCGTGCGCTAGGAGCGGTTTAGTCATGCTGGCCACATGACCCGGAAAAGCTGTCTGTGGACAAACCCCGGCTCCCTCGGCTTGAAAGCGAAATGAGTGCCGCACCCCATAGTCGCCTTTGACTGGACTTAACCGTCTAAGGGTCCTTTGCCTCTCTCTCTATATGATAAATAAATATTTAATTGTAAGCATATACAATCTCTTCATCTTCTTTTCCTTCTTGTTAAAGGTCTGGCTTGGATGCCTTTTGAATTCCTCTTACCCTTGCATATAATGAACACTCTGTGAAATAGAAAAAATGCTGAAAATAGTTTGGCTCCCTCCCTGTATGGAAGACTGAAAGGAGATTGATTGTCAAAGGAGATCACCAGAACCTAGCTGCAGCAATGAGTTCAGAGGAGAAAGGTGCATCTCCTGCTCACAAAACCTCTACACCATCTCATAAAAGTGCCTCTTCTTCTTCATCCTCCCAGCGGGACAGCAGGCAGGTAAGTGAAATAATGCTATACTATTCACATTTAAGATGCCATTTCACTATAATTTCTTCATCGCGACAGCAACACTTGGAGGTCAACATACAAAAGCTTTCTTTCTAACATCAATAAAAATCCCCTACGGACCCTGTAATCACCTGCTTTCTGCTGCTGCTTAAGAAAAGAGAAATATGCCAGGAATTCGGCGAATAAGGTGAATGCCAGGTGTGCTCCTGTACATAGGAAAGTCTGTTTACACCTACTATTAGAGCAGAACTAGATGTAATGGCTGGGGTTCAACTAATGAGTCCTGGCAGCGGAAGACCCTGTGCAGCCCTTGTGCCCCCCAAAGTGGCTCCGAGAGGGATTGGGAGAATTGCACGCTGGTTGGGGGGCAGGGAAGGGGATGGTGAAATTCTTGCACTGATGGAATGATCAGAAAACTGCCGCATTGAATTCTTCCCTATGTTGGCAACACATGACCACATCCAAGTGTTTGCCAACAAGTGGAGGATGAGGAGACTCTTTGGAGAGCAGCAAAAAGAAAGAGAAGGCTCGACTTGTCTACTGATTTCCCTTTGCAAATTCACCTTGCCCATGACTTCCCCCAGCAGCTACATTCATCTGGGGTTTTTATCTCTTTAACGAGGGTGGAATTCGCAGCCCCAATGGGGAACAGGGATAAATAAATCATTGGGAGGGCAGAAGACCTGGGCAGGTGCGCCTTAATGCCCACGGGTGACTTGCTGATGATCCCAGAGTTAACTTTATTGTAGGACTGAACTGCTGAGTGTGTGCATGCGTGTGCATAAGTGGTTGCCTGCTCCAAGACAATAAATTCAAAATATATTTTCCACGCTAAGGAACGTTGCAAGAAGCAACTTTCCCATTAATTTAACACTTGACTTCGTTATGTACTTTCCCCTCCTATATTTCCCCTTCTGTTTGCAAATTACAAGGAAGGAAATTCTCCTTTCTTGTAATTTTAAGTCTCATATTATTTGCTGAACGTAATTTCCTCCTACAGAAACTGGGGGGGGGGGGAGAGATTAGCGACAGAATACATGCCTCTTCATTGCGACTGTTTCAACCGTACTGCTTGACTAGCCGCAAGACCGTTGCGGATTGGGCAATCACAATGAAACAGGAAGCTGGGTGGGAGCAAAGGACGCTTCGCTCCCATCTCCTTGGTCAGAAGGAGGATGAGAGATGTCTGCTTATTAAACCTGCTTCCTCAAATGAGGAAGAGTGGCTTATCTCCAGCCCTTTGTTGTCTCATGCAGGATGGGAGATAAGCTCCCAATTCTTCCCTAAAAGAAAGGGCAGCTGAATGTAAAGGTATTAGATGAAACAGTGCAGCTAAACTCAACTCTCTTATGACATTTCTGGGTTTTTAAAAATTGTTTGAGCGAATTCCTACCTCACCTTCCTATCCAAAGATAGATTAAAATTACTAATCTTAGAGCAAGACACATGTGGTACTGCTGACATTCACTTGAACGTAAGGTGGTATTAAAGTGTAAAATACAGAAGGGTAGAAATTTCTGAACTATAAGAGTCAGCGGAGGAAAATTTGGTAAGTTGTTTCAAGGAATGGGGTGTTCTTCTATGAACTATGCCAGCCATTGGTCTCTGGTTTGTATGCAGAAAATATACCTTCTATGGTTTAGAATTGACTCCTCTTCTTTTTGTTTTAGAGTGGCCATGTGTTAGAGCGGAATTTTTCTTCTGGAAGCACAGATCCGGTACTTGGCAAACAGTTGCTAGAAAATGAACCAGTAGCTGTATCTAAAGTAAGTTAAGTTCACGGTGTCTGCACTAGAATTTGCTGTGCAAAACTTTTTCAATACATTGGCTTGTTTCGTTGAGTTTGTTTATATAACTAATCATTGTAAATTTTGTAAATACTGATCACATATGTGGAAGGAAGACCGTTAGCTTTCAGTCAATTCTCGATTTTTTCATCGATCACTTTCAGTTTTTTAATCCTTGATTTTATTTTGAAGTATGTAACAATAAAAGGTTTGTCATATGTAACAATTAAAAGAATGAAGGATGGTTTAGGCACAGTACCTATGTTATGATATGGCTGTTGCCAAAACTCCAAATGGCACTATTCCCATGGACTGGCTCTCTGGTCTTCAAAACTCATGGTTTGCATCCCACTAATGGGTTGGAACCTGATCCAAGGTGGGTCGCAACAGGAGCACTACCACCATGCAAATAAGTGGTAAACGATTAAGAAATGGATCCCCAAATGCATGTTTGGGTTAAAAGTGGGCCCTGCATCTGAGAAGGTTGAGGATACCTCCACAAAGAGTTTATATTCATTTATGAAATTTGTATGCCACCCTTCATCTGAAGACCACAAGACAGTTCCGGTGCTTGCAGTAATGCCCTGTGTGACTGTTGCTCAGCCACAAACTTGTGCCAGCAGCTTCTGTATGCTTCCCTACCATACATTTAAAGCACATGGCCTCCTTCACAGAATCCTGGGAACTGTAGTTTGTTAAGGGTGCTGGGAATTATAGCGCTCTCTCTCTGTGTGGGGTAAACTGCAGTTTCCAGGATTGGAGGGCGGGGAAGCAATGACTGTTAAAAGTGTTATAAATGTGCTTTAAATGAATGGTGTGAACGTGGCCAACAAACCTCATGGAAGAACTGCTTTTTAGCAGATCAGATTATGATGGCCTTTTTAAAGAAGAAAACCAAGCTTTTACCCTTTGGTTCTCGTGAGAAAAGAGTGCATCTCGGGGCTAATTTTGTCAGTGAAGCCTTTTGAGAACAGCCTAGTGACTAGCAGGCTCATGCAGAGAAGCTCTTTTAACAGTAACCCCTTTTTATTCCTTATTGTGAGCTTCTAGAAAGGGCATGCAATTTATAAAACAGCATGAGACTGGAACAGTTTATGAAAGTTGAGCCAGCCAGTCCACTCTGTCTCCATCTGATCCATGCACTCTGATTTGAAAGAGTTCCCTTTGCAGAGTTGGGGAGAATAACATCGCTGATGGGTCTTGACACAGTACTGAGTAGCTGGCCTCAGAAGTCAAGTCTCACTGAGTTCAGTGGGACTTATTTTTATAGAAATGAACATTGGATTGCAGCCTTAATGGTTTGAAGATATGGCTCGGACCAGAGGTGGATTTAGGAGAATGTGACCAATATGATTACACTGGGCTCACAGCCTTGGGGGTGCTGCAACTATGATTTAGAATGGAGTGGGGGGGCATGTTAGTGCGTGAACTCCAACTCTTGGGCTTCCTTCGTCTCAGCAGATTTACTCAGAAAGTTTCCCTGTGTCTTCACAGCAGCAGCAGTCCAGGCCTCTCTTGGTGAATTCCTGTGACAGGAATAAACACCTCACCCATGCAGTTATTCTCTAAAGTCTTTTAGACATTAGAAGTTGCACAATGCTACTGGTCTACATATAAAATAAGAAACAGAACTATATACAGATCTCTGCTCCCTTCAGCTATCTGGCCAGAGAGACAGGTTCACAGACTTTCATATATTCTGGCAGCTTCAATGACCAACCATAGCTGCCAAGTTTTCCCTTTTCTCGCGAGGAAGCCTATTCAGCATAAGGGAAAATCCCTTTAAAAAAGGGATAACTTGGCAGCTATGTGACCAACCCTTGACTGCCTCACACTCAACTGCATCTCTCCAGCAATCTGTTGCTGGGGAGAATTCTTGTTGCTAAGTTGATGTTTTAGGCGTGCCTCAAGGATGTGCTTCAAGGCCCTGTTTAAAGACTCGTTTGAAGTTTGTTTTGGCAATATACCAAGAGGGCACTGGATTTTGGCATCACACAGGGCACCAATGAAATTTGAGACCCCAAGATCTGCCGCTGCTCATCCAACACAGTGCAAGTGTTTCAGATAATATTGAACTCAACTCACATAATTTGTTGGTGTTTTTCCTCCACTCTTCTTCCTTCAGGAGCCAGACAACTGGGAAATTATAGAAGGCCTCAAAATTGGGCAGACCAATGTCCAGAAGCCAGACAAACATGAAGGATTCATGCTGAAGAAGAGGAAATGGCCTTTGAAAGGTTGGCACAAGGTAAGGCATCCTTAAACATCCTTAAACATCTATTACTATAGATTATCTATTACTATAGATTATTACTATAGATTATCTATTACTATAGATTAAAAAGCAAAGGGTCGTTATCATATGTGGCAGATTGCTATGCTCCAGAATCAGCCAATCCCTGTTTTCACACTAAAGGATTGTATTTGCATATTTATCTTATTAGCTACGTTGGCTTTAGTCTTGTTGTTGTTGTTGTTGTTGTTGTTGTTGTTACTACACAGTTGCAGTTCTTGTAGCTGAGATACCTGCTGGTATTGCTAGGAAGCTATTAAGCATTTATCTGCCTTTTCTCATACGTGCATTGTTTAGTCAGGATACTTAACTCCAGAAAACTGGGAAATTGAATTTGATGAATTCAATGGATGGCTTAAGGACCAAACTAGACATTCAATGCAACATTCTTCCAACACTGTTTTTTACATCCTCAGGAGTCTGTGGTGAGGGGAGAAACAATGAGACAATATGCTTGACCCTTTCCACCCTCACTATTGTTTCTTTCAAATCATGCCCTGCTGTTTTATGCAGGGGAAAAGCAACTGGGTAAGGGGAAATTTTGAGGAGAACAGCCAGAGAGCACAAGGTTAAACAAACTCTCTCTTTTTTGAGGGCACTGCTCCTAATTACAATCTGTCATAGTGGCTTTAAAAAGAGAGAGAGATAGCAGGGAAGGTAACAGTGGGAGCCATATGCAGGTCTTTTGTTTCCTGTTAGGTCATCTCCATTATAGTTTGGACTTCAAGGCCAGAGTTCTAGATGGGGCATGGCAGTTGGTGGTGGGTTGCCTGCTTTCCATGTTTGTAAAACATGGGTGGTCTGCTTTCTTCAGCCCAAGCGCTGCATTTCTTCATGAGCAACTTCACAGGGCAACTTGCCAGTGGTGGATGGAGTCAGAGGTGTGGGGAGAGCAGGCTTCCTCAACCTCGGTCCTCCAGATGTTTTGAGACTACAGTTCCCATCATCCCTGACAACTGGTCCTGCTAGCTAGGGATCATGGGAGTTGTAGGCCAAAAACATCTCAAGGGCTGAGGTTGAGGAAGCCTAGGGTAGAGCATATTTCAAGGACGCATTCCAGCCAGACAGAAGGACTTGAGTTGAGAGTAGAGCAGGGCTGAGGAAGAGATGACGTGTAGGCTGGGAACAGTCCTGAGAGCCAGATAAAAAGGCACAGAGTCCTGTGTTCAACTCCTGGGCCCCAGGTTCCTCAACCCTGCTGTAAGGCATACAAAGTTTAGTGGCTCAGAGGGTCGTCATATCGAGGCTGTGTAATGGAAGCAAGATGTCTTGTCAGCATGGTTTCTGCTATGTGCTCGTCATTTGGTAACCACGAGGAACAGACATTTGTCTTCATTAGATATATTATTTTACATATTCCAGATTTTATTTGACCTCTTACAAATTGTTTCCCCCCCGTAGCGCTTTTTTGTCTTGGATAACGGAATGTTGAAATATTCAAAGTCGCCAATTGATGTAAGTAATACTAGAGCGTGTTTTAAAGGTAACATTATAAAAATCCAATATTATAATTAATATTTCCTTTGATGATGATTGATGTAGAAAAAGGAGAAGAGAAGAATGTTTTGTTTGGTGAAGGACTATTTAGTTATATCTTTTAATTTTCTTTTATCTTCTGCAGCTTTTAGCGTGTAGTCTATAACAAGCAGAGATTCTAATAAATGTTAATGTAGCATATGAAATGCAGCCCTTTTTTTTTAGAATTAGCCATGGAGAAAGTGTTTATTGGGAAATCAAAGGGCAATGCATTCCTATCTTCATGATGCCCTTTCCAGAAAAGTGATGTTTTCGTTTTCTCCCCATCTAATAATAATTTCTGATGTTTCTGACCTAGTAAACAACATATTTCAATTGGGCACCATAAATTTTATTGTATGGTTTTTATCTTTTTTTAATGTTGTAAGCCGCTTTAATATATATATATTATGATTTAGTGGTATATAAATACTTAAATAAATAAATGACCTTATTTTCCCCAGCTCATTGGCAATGTTTTCTCTTCATTTTTATTTTTCAGACTCAGAAAGGAAAGGTTCACGGGAGCATAGATGTTGGCTTGTCAGTTATGTCGATTAAAAAGAAAGCTCGGAGGATAGACCTTGACACTGAAGAGCATATTTACCATTTGAAAGTAAGCAATGTCTCCCATTAGTTTTCTTTCCAATTTGAAACAGTCAGGTACTATTACTGAGCTCCCCGTTCTCACTAGGTAAAATCCCAGGACTCGTTTGATGCTTGGGTATCGAGGCTGCGCCACCACAGGTTATACCGTCAGAACGAGATTGTACGATCACCACGAGATGCCGGACTCCACATATTCCCTTCAGCGCCAACTACTGAATCTTCACCAGCTGCTAATGTTGCTGCCTTAGAGGCCAAGGTATAAAACGTCTCTGATCTGAAGATCTCCATCTTGATGTTCATAATACTTGTTTAATAATTCACCACATTTTCTAACCGTTGTCGTCCGTTAGGAAATGCGTGCCATTATTGATAGCACTAGTGAAGTGAAGAGGAATCTGAATAACCAAATACTCCCTGCTTTTGCCACTTTCTGCTGAACTGCTTGTTATTGATGTTTTATGTGGACTAGAAAAGGGGCTACCAAATTGTGGTCCCCCAGAGGACCGCAAGCTTGAGTCAGGTGGTTTGCGGCATGTCCACATTTGATATACATAATCATTTTTAATTGTATTTTTATTGCTTATTTTGTCCTGTACATTGTATTTTATTGTGTCGCAGTTTTAATTCTATGGAATGCAAATTGTATTACAATAAAATACATTAAAAGAAATAAAGGACGCAATGAAAATACAATTAAAAACAGTGAAGCACCCAGCATAGTGCATTACAATTGTTACAACAGGCAGAAAAACCAAGACCACCATCAATTTTCAAATGGTGGTGGGGAGTTTGTGAACCACTGGGCTAAGATGCTGAATTCATACATGCCTCCTTTCAAACGGGATATCATTTGTTTCTTGTCCAATGGTTTGATTTTAGCATAAGCCATTTTTCTCCTGGTATTCAGTAATACAATTTTCGAATCTTTGGGGTTTGTTTTTTTTAGGTCGCACAGAATAATTTCCCATGGCAGCCATCTATTACCTGCAGCAACAGCCTCCCCGCAACGTGTACCACTGGCCAAAGTAAAGTAGTTGCTTGGTTGCAAGACTCTGAGGAGATGGACAGGTGTGCAGAAGGTCAGTCTCTAGTCAATCTTCTTTCCTTCCATTTATAGGTACTCTGCTTCTGGCTAATAGATAGTTCCCATGTACTATTCATATTTCCCTATATGCAATTGTTGGGTGGATTTACTGTTTTTTGCTAATACGTATTTTGTGACCACTCTGTGCTTTTCAGATGAAGGGCAGCATATGAATTTAATAACTAATAAAATAAAAGGGGGGTACTATTTCAGGGCAATCTGTTGGTACTTCTGGTCACAATGAATCTTGCCTATGGTGACTTTCAGGTTACAAATGGAGGTTAACATTGTTTGGCACTAGCCTTTTTCTAAATCTATCTACGGTAGTTTGTGTCAAGGTATCTGGGAGCTATTGTTTTGTTTTGTTTTTAATGAGGGTTCCTGATTAGTTTTTAATGTTATATCTGTAGTTTTTATGGCATGCTGCGAATGGTCTAACCCAGGCACCCCCAAAACTCGTCCCTCAAGCTCTTTTGGGACTACAACTCCCATCACCCCTAGCTAACAGGACCAATGGTCAGGGATGATGGGAATTGTAGTCCAAAGGGCCGAGTTTGGGGATGACTGGTCTAGCCAGTGTTTCTCCAACTTGGGTTCCCAGCTGCTGTTTGACTACAACTCCCATCATCCCTAGGTAACAAGACCTGTGCTCGGGGCTGATGGCAGTTGTAGTGCAACAACAGCTGGGGACCCAAAGTTTGGTCTAGAATAGATAATGGACAGCCAACTTCTAGAGCCCATAGTGAAGGACATATTCCCTTGGCTAAGCCGCTCTGAGGCTGTATTCCACTAACCAACATGTCACAGCAGCTTCATGTTCCTTACAATAACACATGTTCCTTACAATACTCAGTAAGTTGACAGTTAACAGAAAATGGAGATTTAACCAACCAATATTCTGAGTGCTTTTTATCTGATGAAGATGAGTCATGGCAGAGGTATGGCTGCTTGCTGGCCATTATGGCAGTATATTGAACTGCTGATCTTTATAAAACAGCTAATCAAGATTGGGGGGGGGGAGATTGCCCAGCCCAACCAAAAACCAGTGCAATAATTAAAAGGAATTGGCAAGAAATGTGCTTTTAGCTTTCTTTTGCCTAATTATTTACATCCAGCATGTTGGGTTGTATTCAAGTAACTTTTACTCAGAGTATACCCTATGGAATTAAGGGTCGCTCTGATGGGATTTATAGTTCATTATCTGGAGCCTGGATTAAGAAGACTGAAATAGTGCAGGGATTGTATGTTGAGTCCCTCATTTAGGGCATAATTTATTATGCCTATGCAAAGCGTAGCTAAAAGTTACACACACACCCCAAACTGTGTGTTTGTGCTACTATACTGATTATCTAATCCTATTTAAGGTATGAGATACCACAGAAAAAATAAAATCTTGACCAAGGTAACTAATGTACTTTTTTTTAATATGATTTGTGTCAGACCTTACGCACTGCCAGTCAAACCTTGTGGAACTCAGTAAAATTCTTCAAAACTTAGAAATACTTCAGAGGACTCAGTCAGCTCCAAATTTCACGGATATGCAGGTAAGTAAGTTTTGAAATCCAAATTTTAAAAAATAATGATGTGTTTTGTTATAGAAAACATGGTTCCTAGAGGAAACCAGTTGTCAGCCTGCATAGTATTGTCAAGTTTAGAAACTCTATATTCAATTATGAAATATCCAAGCATGGGCAGAATAACTTGTTGCTATAATCCAGTTCTGTGAGGACTGTAAATACTGCAACCATTACAAATTTCCATAACCTTTGTTCTATAAGATACTTTGTTCCAGTAATTTAATATTCAGTTATTTGTTTTTGTTTCACATTAATGAGTGTCCTATGGAAGCAAGGATCCTTTCACTGAATTTAGGCAGAAAAGTCTAAAGTAAATGACTTTAGAATTGCATTCCAAAGTTAGTTTGCTTTTAAATTTGTTTTAAAATAACACATTGTTTGCTTTTTTATGGAGATCCTGGGTTAGCATTCTTACCATATTTTTATTTGCTGAAAACTAACACCAAGATTCTTGTTACTAACTTTCCCAGTATCGTCTTTGTTGGTTGGTTGTATGAGCTTTTAACACAATGCTTTGTTGCTTTTAACTATATAGGCTAATTGTGTAGATAAGAAAGACAAGCGTGTCACAAGAAGATGGAGAACAAAAAGTGTCAGCAAAGATGCTAAAATACAGCTTCAGGTACTGAGTTCATGTTTTCAAATTTCACCACAGTTTTCTTGAAAGTTTTTTCTTGAAATATTTTCTGGAAGAAGAAACCAGTGATTTAACAAAATGGTACACATGACAAATGAAGCTTTTTGTAGGTAATGTAGCACCTACCTTCTGTGCTGTTCTTTACATTTTTTCTGTGTCATTGGTAGTAATGTCTGTTTTCTGAAGTGCTAACTAGATGCAGAGCGTTTTGTGTAACAAACTTCATTTCTTGTTTGCAGTGGAGGGTCCATGTTTGTTGAATTAAGTGTTCAATTTTACCAGGCTTTATTCTTTTAAATGTCAGCCAGTTTCTTTCTTTCTCTCTCTCTCTCTTCCTATGTAAACCCCCCCCCCCTTTTCTCTGGGCTGTAATGAAAGAGTGACTCATTGAGATGAAATTTCCAGAGAATGTTCCAAAATCTCAGAAACTCTAAAGCAACGGTGGGGAACCTGCCACCCTCCATATGTTACCGGAGTACAATTTCCATCCTCCAACAAAATCCCCACCTCATGTCTAAAGCCCCAGAAGCTGGTCAGTCTGCCTTCTGACCACCCTTCCTTTTCAAATATTTTTTCTCTCATAGAGGCTTTAATCCAGAGGTGTGTACAAATGACCCACAAACTCCTGGATTGCTTTAGAAGTTTTGACACAAAGTTTTGCACAGGCAGACAGTAGTCGGGTTCATTGCTTTCCAATGCAACCAGAAAATATAAGAACTCAAGAGGTTATAAGAGAAGAGGTGCTGCAACATTTTAAAACTGAATTTTCCATGTTGTAAAGTTTGCAACTCTTGGTATGTTTATTTATAATTTAGTACCATTTTTTTTAAAAAGAGAATTTGTAGTTTCCATTAGTTCTTACTAGATCCTTGTGAGATTCACATGCTGCTAGAGTCTTAAAATATTCTCTCTCTCTCTCTCTCTTAAAGAAGGAACACTGATAATTTGAAGGAAATGCAGATTGGTCAGAAAAGCTTGCATCCTAATTTAAATTTCCTTATCTCTGCTCCAAGTCCTGTGTCAGGGGTCAGCAAACTTTTTTAGCAGGGGGCCAGTCCACTGTCCCTCAGACCTTGTGGGGGGCCAGACTATATTTTGAAAAAAAAAAATGAACGAATTCCTATGCCCCACAAATAACCCAGAGATGCATTTTAAATGAAAGGACACATTCTACTCATGTAAAAACACCAGGCAGGCCCCACAAATAACCCAGAGATGCGTTTTAAATAAAAGGACACATTCTAATCATGTAAAAACATGCTTATTCATGGACCGTCCGCGGGGTGGATTTAGAAGGTGACTGGGCCGTATCCGGCCCCCGGGCCTTAGTTTGGGGACCCTGTCCTATGTTAACAGCTTCACGGGACCATTCTGACTTGCTAATGCTTGTTTTCATGTTGAATGAAATTAATTTGAAGGCCTGTTTAGCCTTAAAGAGAGGGAGGGAAGCAGAGGCCTTGGAAAGCCATGTGAAAAAACACCATATTGGTATATTCAGCCTGTGAACACATTGCTCTCTGTTTCACGTGGTGTTCTGTTTCTCATGTATGGCTCACAAGAACCGAAAGAGAAGCTCCTGGTTATGATTGAGAGCCTAGTTAAACTGAACCTCTTAACCCAGGAGAGAGTGAATGAGTCTGTGGCTCTTGCATGCTCTCGCCTCTTCTTCCTGCCCTGTTCTTGGACAAAAAGGACTACCTCATCCTGCACATTATCAGCTTTACCTGTACCTGGGATATCCCAGAACTCCTATCTGTTCACTTCTTTTAATTGAGGGACAACTTGACAAAGTAAAAAGCTAGGAGGATCTTTGCATGCCTAAGATTTGCTCCCTCCTCCTGGACTGAGAAAAGAATATCTCATACAAAGCCCTGAGCAAGCCTGAAATAGGGAACGTTTTCAGAGCTTACCAGCAGAGGTGGGAGTTGTGGTACATACTTTGTCCCCTATCTTCAGTTGCCCGTGGATATACATAGTTGTGTGGTTGCCTTCAAGAAAACCACTCAAAATGTTTTGGGTTTTTTTAAAAAAAAGTTGGTTGGGGAGATGAAGGAAGCAGTGGTGTGTCCACTCTTAAAGAAAACTTCATTAGATCCTTTAGATCAGGCATGTCAAACCTGCGGCCCTCCAGATGTTTTGGCCTACAACTCCCATGATCCCTAGCTAGCAGGACCAGTGGTTGGGGAAGATGGGAATTGTAGTCCAAAACATCTGGAGGGCCGCAGGTTTGACATGCCTGCTTTAGATCTATTCAATTACTGCCAAGTTTCGAATCTTCCGTATCTGGGTAAGGTAATTGAGAGAGCGGTTGCTGAACAGGTTGGCAGGTTTCTGGAGGAAACATCGGTTTTAGATCCATTTCAGTCCGTTTTCCGTCCTGGTTTTGGGACCAAGGCGGTTCTGGTCACCCTAACAGATGATCTCCGTAGACAACTGGATGGAGGCGGGTCAGGACTGCTGATTCTCTTAGATTTGTCAGCAGCCTTTGACATGGTCGATCATGATCTTCTGGACCACCGCCTCACCGACGTGGGGATACAGGGCATAGTCCGACAATGGCTGTGCTCTTTTATCTCTGGTCGGGGACAGAGGGTGGCGCTAGGGAGGGAGATGTTGTTGCGCCATTCCTTGGTGTGTGGAGTGCCGCAGGGCGCAATCCTCTCCCCGATGCTTTTTAACATCTTTATGCATCCCCTTGCCCAGATTGTCTGGAGCTTTGGGCTGGGTTGTCACCAATATGCTGATGGCACTCAGCTCTGTCTGCTGATGGATGGCCACACTGACTCGGCTCCGGACACACTGACCAGATGCTTGGAAGCAGTGCTGTCAACTTTCCCTTTTTTTGTGGGAAATTCCCTTATTCAGCGCCCTTACTTTCATATCCGACAGTTGACAGCCCAATAGGATTCCTCATTCCCAAATCTGAGGGTTGACAGCTACGCTTGGAAGCTGTGGCTGGATGGTTTCATGGTAGCCAATTGAAACTAAATCCTTCGAGGACAGAGGTCCTCTGCCTGGGTCGGAATGGCATGGGGATGAGGGACCAACTCCCTTCTCTTGCGGGGGTCCAATTAGTGCCAATGCCTTCCGTTAAAAGTTTGGGTGTAATCCTTGACACCTCCCTTTCCATGGAGGCGCAGGTTACAGCAACAGCCAAGGCGACATTTTTCCACCTTCACCACATCAAGCAGTTGGTCCCTTTCCTTTCCCGCCCCGATCTGGCCACAGTGATCCATGCGACCGTCACCTCCAGGCTTGACTACTGTAATTCGCTCTACGCGGGGCTGCCCTTGAAACTGTCTCAGAAACTCCAGCAGGTGCAGAATGCTGCAGCAAGGCTCCTCCCGGGGTCCCTTCCAAGGGAGCATATTTACCCAGTGCTTTACCAGTTGCACTGGCTCCCGGTGGAGTATATGGTCAGGTTTAAGATGCTGGTTTTGACCTTTAAAGCCCTTTGTGGCTTAGGGCCCTAGTATTTACGGGACCGCCTCTCCTGGTATGCCCCGCAGAGGACCTTAAAGTCTATGAATAACCATAGTTTGGAGGTCCCGGAAGTCAGACTATCCTCCACCAGGGCCAGGGCCTTTCAGTGATGGCTCCGACCTGGTGGAATGCTCTGTCCCCTGAGACTAGGGCCCTACAGGATTTAACCTCCTTCCGCAGGGCCTGTAAGACAGAGTTATTCTGCCTGGCCTTCAATTTAAATTTAGCCTGATCTTTTATTCCCCTTCTCTTCCCTCCCCCTTCCCTTTTCATGAAGATTGCTTTTATACTGTATTTTATGCTGTTTTTATGTTGTATTGTAATTAAGTGTTTTAAATTTGTGGTTAGCCACTCTGAGCCCAGTTTCTGAACCGGGAAGGGCGGGGTATAAATTAAATTTATTATTATTATTATTATTATTATTATTATTATTATTATTATTCCCTTGCAAAACTGCTTACTCTAGAGTGCCACTTGGATTTTTAATGGCATGTTGAAGGACTGTTATAAATCACTCACTTCTTTTCGAAGGTACAGCCTGCAGACAGTGATTTAAATAAGTGCTTGTCTGCCATCCTTGACATTGCTTTAGGGATAATGCAGAATATGTTGGAATGAATGAATAGGTTGATCATTCAAGAAAACAATAGCAACTCAGAAGTAAAGAGTTGAATGTTGAACGGCCGGTCTGGGTGAAACTTGTAGCATGAAATCCAAAACAGATTGCAATCTCAGGTGGCATAAAGTTTTATGCAGAGAAATACTTAGTTCCCAAACACCTTTAGTTAGCTTACGTCTAGTAGACGTCCATGCTGAGAGAACAACATTCTGGGTGATTTCCGCTACATTGTGTAATGTAATTGAACCGTATCCATATTTGGGATTTTTGTCGTCTTTTCACCCCATAGCCTCCTGTTGTTGTTGGGTTTTTTTGCATGCCAAATAACACGCATACATTATGGACATGCAGTTGTAGTTCACAACTATCAAATGCCACCAGGAACTTTTTAGTAGCCAATTTTTCTTAATGTATCTTGCACGTGTGTGAATAAGAAAAGCATAGGCCCTAAATTCAACACAAAGTGATTTCAATGGCCTTAAGCAACCATCGCTTTGTGCTGGATTTAGACCACACTATTTGATGCCAAAAAGTTTATGCTTCTTCCTATTAGGACTACTGTATTTAGACCAATGACTTTCCACATGTTTGCAAAAGAAGAATTGTCACATTATAGCAGCTGGGTAAGTGGTGCTGCAGTGGTTTCTTCAGTGTCTTAATTGTCAGTCAGTCTGTGATGAACTGAGTTAGAAACCTACTCTGTGCAGCTTATCATGGGCTAACTGGGGATGAGGTACACATAGCGGAGCAACTTGGTGACTCCCCTTTCCTCAATTCTTCTTCAATTGCACTGCAGATTGGCCCTTTGTAGAAGTAAAAAAGTTGGAAGAACCTCCTCTTTTTCTCTGACCACCTTTCTTGAGTTGCCATCATCCTTTCCCCCTTCTTTCTGCTTCCCTGTTCTTTTCCCGTTCACTGTCAGGAAGGGACACCACTGAAAGGCCAGTTCAGTACCGCACGGCGTCGCCAGAGACTAGCAGATGCAGTGGCTACAACAGTGAGTGGATTTAACAGTCAAGGCGCATAGAAGCTTTAAAGATGGGAAGCTGCAGACATTGATGTAGATGTGCAGGTGGCGCTCATGACACTCTGGGGAGCGTGGGAAGGGTGAGGTTGGAAGGCTAAGCTGTGTCACTTCTTCTTTAAGTGTTTGTGGGCTCACAAACCATCTAACTTGTGCATATTTACAGTGCAACCAAGTAAAAAGGGGGAAACAAACATTGTACAAAATCTAGCCAGACTTAAGCACTTTCAGGTCTAAATGATTCCAGCTTAAAATGTGTATGTTTAGCTGTATGTTTAGTGTGTAACCATTTTGGACACTGCTCCCTGAGCCAAAGTCTGGTTTTTGGTTGTTTTGTTTTTGTATGCATGGTGCACTTTGCTATGTGCAAAAGAGTGAAAAGGAGTTCTCTCTGGTAGCATGTCTTCACTGTTGATTAAAAGCAGTCTTGCCGCTGCTTTTTCATGGTGTGGTTATTTTTGGAGCCTTTTCCTCAGAGAACTCTAAAAAAACAAAAAACATACCAATAACTGTGTTTAACCTGTTTGCACATGCTTTTCTCTATATGCTGAGATTAATGACCATTCAACCACTGTTGGATGGTCATTAGCATCTAGGTGTGGAGAAAGAGCGAGAAATACCCAACAAGACAATTGACCTCCCCATTTCTTGTCCTTAGCAGAGTGAAAGAGGGAGGATAGGAGCAGCCAATGAGAATTTGGGGTTTGAGGGAAATGGCTGCCCCATATCAATGGAGTATGCAAAAGGAAATGAGAGCTTTAATTAAATTATATTTGATTATTTTACTTAAGCTATCTTGGGGGACGCTTCTGGATCAAATGGTGGGGTAGAAATAATCAAACAAATAAAATATGCATAACAGGAGGCACCATGTATATAAAAAAGGATGGACTTTGGCAGAGAAATGATACACGAGAAGCCATGCTAAGTGATGTCAGAGCCTGACTTTATCCTGTTAGTATACTTATTTATACTTATTTAGAATAAAATTTATAACCAGCTTTCTGACTCCATATGGAGGTGTCCAAAATGGCTGACAGCAAATATTTTAAAAAAGAATAAAATAACAAACCAACAATAATAAAAATATCAAAGTATGACATATGCTTATACTATGCAGTATAACTAGGAAAGTGATTATATATGTTTAAGGTTCCAATGCTCATTTGAGAGTAAGTATTTTTTTTTATAAAAAAACACTCAGAGGGTCTTACTCTGTAATTCTATTAAGTGACTGTTTTAATCAAGAAAGCAGAAGAGAAGTACTGTATAGTAGTTACCAGGTCCATAAATAAATTCAGTCATGCTATATTATTTTGCATAAGTTTCATTTATGTTCCATGATCTCAAAAAGTCATATTACTGCCACACCAATTGTATTTTACTTTGTTTTTTTAAAAAACAGTTAGACTTCCAGTGGAAGGAAAATTTAAGTAAATAAATCAAAGTGTGTATTATTTGGCTTCTTTGAAGAGTTGGAATAGCAGAATGTTCCCCTAATTCGGTAGTTCAAATGAAAGTAGACATATTTACTTTGGCCTACGGTGACATGGTTGCATAAGGTTGACACAATGAATCTGAATTGTCAGGAAATGAGGATACCTGAGAGTTGGCTAGCAAGAGGCCCTTGATATTTCATTGAAATAACAAATTGCTACTCAAGCCAAATTGCATGTTGAGAGAAAATGATGTTAATATTCAAGGGATGAACACATTTATTTTAATTTACCACCCACCCTTTGCATACTATGCCAGGATAGCATTCAGATAAATGAATAAATCAGTACAATAAAATGATATAACCACCACTGCCCCAGCAACACTCAATCCATAAACCACACTGAATCATAACCAACACTTGACTTCCGGTTCACCGCGGATCGACTTCGGAAGCGCGTTTTGCATCTTCTGTGAGACGCACACTCACCAACGGGGTAAAGCGGGGGTTGTAGGGTTTCACAACCCGCAAGAAGGCTCAGGAGGGTGTCCTGAACCTGTAAGGATCAGCTGCGGTGTGGAAGGGTTCCCCCAGACCAGAACGGGAGGCTTGGGAAGGAGACCTCAGGCGCTAACAAACAGCGATCCCTCCCCCAGGTGAGAAAGCCCAATTCCGGAGCGCTCAAGCAGTAGAATCGCTGATCTAGATACCAGGTTAAAAGGTTTATGACCTTGGATATACTAAGCTTAAGCCTTGAATTAAAGCTATTATTAACATTAGTGGTCTTAAAGGATACGACAATTGAAATCTGAAAATGGAGCTTGTGAAAGCTTGTGAAATCTGAAAATGGAGGTTGAGAAAAGAAGCTGAGCTGAACAGGACACCTTTGGAAGCATTCTTTAGGTGGATAGGTAATATGGAGTGGGAGATTAAGGTGGTAACTGTAGCTTTAAGGCATCTCCTGGGTGAGCAGATAATGACACTGCATGACAAAATTGTAGTGGATCCACTTTGAGATGGGAGGGGGGAGAGCAGCCGAATAGTTGATATGGAAGGCAGTGCTGCAACTGAGAAAGGTGCAGCCATGTTGTGAATGCACTTAATACCACACATACATATGTATGTGCCGTAAAATTATAATATGTGTATATTCCAGGCCTACTGGAGCCAAGGTTTTACCCACCTCAGCTTGAAAGTATAAGGCTGAGAACAGCTTTCCTCATACACCTTCCGGTCAGGAAACAGACCAAGAATAAAACACACAGTTCTTATAGATCTTAAAGAAAGAGGGTGATACGGCCTGCCCGACCTAAAAATATATTATGAAGCAGCCTGCTTTTTGTGGATAAGAGATTGCTTTCAGCTTAAAAATAATGATCTTTTAGATTTAGAAGGGCCTGACAACCGGAGCAGATTTTGGCTGCAGTGTAGAGGATAGGATGGGGGGTGTCCAATCCTTTGGCATCATGTTGGATCTCATCTGAAAAGGGCAAAGTTACAAACTTGAAGGAAGTGGATCAGGAATTGAGATCAAAGTTTGTTTGCCAAAAAAAGGCTATTCTAAGGAATTGTTAAAGAGAGAATTTTAATTTAGTATGAAATCTAATTGTAATACAAGGATATTATATGCCTATGGTAATACTGGAAGTACCCCTGGGAAAGGAAAACACTCCTTTTGATTGTTGTTTAACCCCCAAAAAGGGGGAGGCATTCCATTTTTTCCTATCTAAATTTAACTCAGGTTCAAAGTTATTGTTTTTCATATAGCTGAATGGAAGAAATGTATTAACATAAAGTGCCAATGTTAAGAGACTGAGTAGCAGTAGAAGAGCTGCAATAAGTACAGGTATATGGGCAGAACAGGATGTATAATCTCTCAAAAATACATTTCAACTGATGAATTAAAACTTTACATTATATACTGTGCAAGTCCGGGTTCCTGAAAGAACTGGAGAAGATTGTATTCTAAGACATTCCCACTGGCTAGGGCCAATGAATCCATTGTCTGTTGAAATGTAAAGTAATATGACTTTTTATGCTGGTCCTGTTGAGAATATTTCAAAAGCATGTAATATATTTTTTAAACACCCACCGCAAGAAATTGACATTTAAATTACATGAACTGTTTGGACAACAATGTAATTTAACATTTGACTTTATATTCAAGTGCTGAATTGGGTTGCAAATTCGTTCACAAAAATGCTTGAACATTGGGCCGTGGAATGCACCTGGGGCTGAATGCATTTTGTCTTGCATGTCATCACTGAATAGTTTATATATTATTTTTAAAAAGCACTGCAGATGTGTGCATGATGCTTATATGTTTGTGTGTATTCTGTGTAATCAAAAAACAGCAATGTGAGAAAACACACACAAACAAATATACAAACATATTTCTTAGAAGGGACTGAAAAGTGAAGGTGGTATGTTTTGAAGACATGATTCAAGATTGTCTCTCTGTGCCTTGTATATACACAATGTCTTTTTGTGCAGTGTGTAGATAAATACAACAAATTAAATTGACATTCTACATTAAAAGACAGGCACCCAATGCATCTAACTTCACATTTTGTGATTTGTAGATGTACCAATGCAATATATTATATATCAATTTCCCGATGTACCAGCACTTTCATAAATCTGTTCATAGTTCTTTGGTGATGTTTAGCCATATTTCTCCAGCTTGCTGGAGAGAATAGTACTGTTTCAATCTTCTTTTAGCTGCTAATACATTCTTCATACATGTTTGGAAGGCCAGACTACAAATTTAGTAAAGTTCTCTCTCCTAAAATGCCTCCCTTCACTTTTCTGATTTCTGCTGAATAGTTCTGGAAGACACTTGAAGCTCTATTATTTAATGTCCCACCCTGAATACATGGTTGGTTGTGTTTGGCTTTACTTAGAAAGCACTGTTCCTTGTTTATGTTGCAAGCTGTAACAACAGGTTTGAATTGAAATCCTGTTCCTCAAAAATTAATGCTTATAACGCATCAACATTGATTTCAGGGAAATTAAAAAGATACCTCTTGGCAACAGTTCCACGACTCATAAATATTAAGCGCTATGGTAAAGTGAGAAAAGTCTTATGGTGCTGTGTGAGATGTTGTGTGGAAGAAAGATACAGTCCCTTGTATCTGTTGCTTTCCAATTTAGGTTCCTTTCAGCGCTACAATGTCTCCTGTTCGCCTGCATTCATCCAATCCTAACCTTTGTGCAGACATCGAATTTCAGCCTCCTCCAAGCCATGCATCTGACCCCCTGGAAAGCTCCACGGACTACCTGAAACTCCAAGAAGAGTTTTGCCTCATGGCACAGAAAGGTAATTGCAACAGCAGCATCTCAGTGGAAATAACCTTGATACAGAGTAGGCTAGCTTTAGGCCAAGGCATTGTGTGTGTTGATTATTTCATTTGTGGGAGAAACTGAAGCTAGCAAGTTGAATGTGCAGTTGCCGAAGGTTTCTCTCTTATCCTGTTAAATTTCGAAAGATCCCTTGTGTTTCACTTTTCAACTATTTCAGCTGTGCTTCTCAGACGTCCTTTACACACTGATGCAGTTGCTAGGAAGAGATTTCCTGCAGTATGAATTTTGCAAGTTTGCAAGGTGATGCCTTGCCATTTTTTCCCACCTGATCAGCACCCACTTGCTATGCCATGTTTTAAAATTCGAGCCAAAGATGTACAAGTTGTTGGCTCCTATAGTCTAAAATTTAAGACACCTCCCCCCAATTATTATTATTTGCACTAAACCCTTTGAATTATCACAGTGATCAATGATCATGTAGCATGGAGATATGCTTTAAAGAACAGAATATAAATACACTTGACCTGAGTGGCGCATCGCCCCCTTCCCCCTATTTTGCAGGGTGTGTGGAAATACCCTGAATATTTGAGACATAGCCGTAGTTGATGAGAGAAAAATAGACTAAACTGATTCTGCGAGGAACAATAGCACCATAGGCTCCACTGTGTACATAAGGACAAAACTCCAGCCATGGCTAATGGCCGTTTTTCATATGTGGTTATCCAAAGTAGGTCATATGGAAGTTCGGAAGTGATAGGCTCGGCCCTGCAAAATCTGCATCTTGTTTCTGTAGCATTGGGGATTGCACTGTGCAAAATGTTCACTGATACATATTTTTTGTAAGTTGCATGCAGAGGCCTGTGATGTCTACCAGAGACGTTTCTGTTTTCTCCCCAGTACATTCTCTTCTGAGGTCTGCCTTCAACAGCATAGCGATAGAGAAGGAGAAGCTTAAGCAGATGGTTTCAGAACATGATTTCGCTGGGCACAATACACAGATAACGTGTCTCAGGCAATCCCTCTCGCAGGTATGATCCTACATGCCTATTGGCTACGTTTTCAGGTGGTTGGTTTTGGAAATACCAGTGGTTTGTAACTGTTGTTTGCCACAGGTGGTAAATGCCATTTGTGGCATTGCTTTCCACAAATGCCAGATAACTCTCTAAAAACAAATGACAAAATCAAATGTGATGATGCTGATGAATTCCTGTCCTGATCTACCCTATACTTTCAAACATAATGGGGTTAGGGATTATGAAGAAGAAGGAAAATACAGATAAAGGCAACTTCTTCTTGTCCAGATACTAGTTATTTTTTTATTCTTCATTTATATTTTTAAAATACAAAAAACCCCAGATAGAAATAAAGCATGGGATAGTATGCAAAATTGTACACTATTAATAGCATGTTACATTTTGAATTATTTTGTTCAATACAGGGTATAATATAGGTTGAGGAGTCCAGTGCTGCATAATCACAAAGAAACTAGTCTGTGGGTGCTGGTTCTGTTAAAAAACTTTAATCAAATAAAAGATCACTTTTCACCCCACTTCAGCCTCAGTTCATCTTCAAGTATTTGTATGTTCCTTCTGTTGCATCACTTGTATGTCTATAGCTGTAAAATTGAGCCATGCAGCAGGACTAACTTTATGGTTTTGGGACCCCCTAGTAGTATTCTAATTCTCATTTCAGCAAAAATTGGATATATTAATGTTGGAGCAGCAGTATCCTGCGTGCTTGCCATCTTTGAGCTTGCCTCATCTTACAATAAAATCTACATCCACCCACCCCAGTTATGCATTATGTTCAATGAAGGAAACCGAGGCCAGTCTCATTGACCCACCCTGGTAGCTTTATCCAGCTTTGTCCATATGTATGTACACAAACACACAAGATAATTTCACCATTTTCAGATCAGCTAACCAGACAGAACTCAATTCAGTCTTTGAAGAACTGCGCTTCTACCCAGTTTGCTTTCACTATAAAGCTTCATTGAGCTAAGGATTTATGCACTAGAGTATAAATGAGAACTGCAGCATCAGATGAACTGCTTCACTTAACCAGGATAATGGTATTCTGTTGTTTAACCTCTGTTCTGTCATCTTGCTCTCAGCAGTATTCTGCTTCATACAATGTCGCCACCTTTTCTTGTTATGTCACCTGATGCCATGCTTATTCTATGGTCTCCTTGAGTTGTCCTCTTTTTCTTCGGTCTCCTTCGGTATCCAGAATAGATCTTTTTTCTCTACGTTGGGAAAAGATAGGCAGAGAACAAGTGGGGGGAGACAGCAGCTCATCGTATGTGTCATATGCTAATTCTTGAGTCCATTTGGATTCTATTCTCTTGTCTTCTGTTTTATCTGTACAAGTGCCACTTTCTTTGGAGACGGCAGCTGCCAATATATTTGTTTCTAAAGAACCAGGAACACTGTCCTGTGCAAATTAATAGCAGTATTGCCGTGTGTTTGCAAGGTTTTCGTAATGAGAATTGATTTAAAATCTTGAAATGGCCAAACCATTTCCCCCCTTTTATTCTGCTTTAGCCAAGAACTTATTGTGCAAAGCATGCATTTTTGTTTCCAGTGTAGAATCCACTGGATTCCCAAGAATTCTAGTCTTCTCTTCTTATGAGGAGCTTATTTTCTGTAGAAGAACTTAAAATCTTTGAGATTAGAAAAAGAAGCTTCCGGTTAGCAGATCAAATGTTCATTCCTTACAAGTGTGTGTGTGTGTGTGTGTGTGAGAGAGAGAGAGAGAGAGGGAGGGAGGGAGGGAGGGAGGGAGTGAGTGAGTGTGTCTTTCGCAGTCTCAACTTCTTTGCACCTCTAGTACTGCCTTCCAAAATCTCATCAGTCCTCTTCCTGCTTTCTCACTGCTGTTGCTCTATTTTTTGCTGTTGCAATACAGTACTTAAATTAGTACGGGTAGTGCTGTCTAAATTAAAGAGGTACATCTGCCGATGCTGAACGAAATTCATACCTAATGAATTAAACTTGACTGGCTTTTTAAAATAATCAAATTAAATATTAAATAATCTGAAATTTTTGCATACTTTACCTCATTTGCCGCAAACCTGCAGAGTTTTGACTTTCCGTGTTGCAGTACTTTCATTTTGACTCGGGGCAAACAAATGCAGTTTACTTGATTAATTACTTTGTTTGCTTCTTCCTGCCTGTTTGCATAAGGGTTGGTGACTATTTGCCCAATATCATTAGACAGCAGGGGATTCAGGCAGTGGCCAGTCAAAGCAGAAAGCAGATAGGAACAGGACCTTGGACAGTTCCTAGGGGTGCTGCTAAGACAGCTACAGAGATAAAGCTGTGTGTTACCCATTCAAGGAACTAGTGCCAGCTGATCAGATCTAGTGTCCTAGCTTCCACCTTTCTGCAGAATCTGGCTGAATAAGGGCTCTTGCCTTATTTTGCAGAATTTGACGTCTGCATAACTGGAGGGGAAAAAATAATATGCAGAGGAGTCATCCTCTGATTAAGACCGTGGTAGAGAACTCTGTTTTATTGCTAGGTTCTCTAGAGCAGGTATTTTCAACCTTTTCTGACCCCGGATCCACTTTTAATCCAAACATGCATCTGGGGACCCATTTCTTAACCTTTTAGTGTACATTTGTGTGCTGGTAGCGCTCTTGTGGCAAACCACCAGTTGAAGACCAATGCTCCAGAGGTTCTCTTTCTGACGAAATAGCCTGAACCTCATACCCATCTGATTCCTCCATTGCCTGCTGTAGGTTATGGCATGAGTTGGGAAGTGTAAACTATTTCTGCTCCTCTATTACGTCTTCATTTATGTCAGTAATATGGAATGATATACTATGGACAATATCAGTGGTCTAATGTTGAGATGCTAAAGCATTATAAGCATGACCCATTAACTTATCAGTATTGTTTTTGCTGTGCGAGTTGCGCAGAGTATTCAAGAGGATAGACCGGTCTTGTTGGGTGACCTTAAATAAATGTAAAGGCTGAATTGTGATTATTGAATTCAGAAGCAAATACAACAGCTTCAGTGGCGAAACATACAACCATCTGCTGTAAATGGTGCTTGTCTTCCAAATAATCAGGTTCCCCTGAAGCAAACACAACTAGGGTTTCTTCTTTCATTGTCTTATAGAATCTAACAAAGCAAGGAAAGGCTAATGGTGTGTCTACTTTTCTGGCAGCCCAGTCCCATGCATATTTAGACAACAAGTCACACCAAGTAGCTTACTCCAAAGCAAAGGTGTGGGGGTTTGTAATCTTGGGGCCAAACTCAAGGAGATGTAGGAGCAGTTTCCACTTAAAAACAACAACACTGAAGTGTCACTATGGATGAGCTGTACATTTGATTGGAGGAGAAAGGAGGGGTTTATAATCCTTTCTCCATGTTCCTTTCCCACCATGTAAAATGATGTAGGAACCTAATATCTTTTCCTTCACCGGTGGAAAAGAGGCTGGGCGTTGGGTGGTAATTTTGACTAGAATCAACTCCCCTTCTCCACTACTATTCGTATCTTCACAGCTCCTCATATGTATAAATTTAATTGATCACATTTATTTCACCTCTTGCTTTTGGCCATAAACTTGTTTAAAGTGAGGAGGGATACAGACCTCTGTCAAGGAATCCTTAGCGTACTCACCAAATTACCAGCACTTTTTTCTATGGAAGAAAGCCAGAATAGTTAAATGAGTTTAATTTGGCTTGAGATAGGTATTGGAAACATACCTAACCAGAACTGCTGGACATAGTACTAATGGTTGGAGAAAAAAGTTAGTTGCTTAGAAGTACCATCCATATAATATAACACTTTGGTTCTGGCCTGAATATAGGGTACGGCAGTGGTTTGACTCTGCTTTGTGCTGTCTTGTACATTTGAAATTAAATATTTAATTTTTGTTATTTTAAGGCTATCAACCAGAATGCTGAACTAAGGAGTCGCTTGAACAGAATACATTCAGAGTCTGTTATTTGTGATCAGGTTGTCAGTGTAAATATTATCCCTAGTCCTGATGAGGTAAGACTTTGTCATTGCTCTAATGGACTTACAGTAGTCAAATCCCACTGGTTATCACTAATGACTAAATCATTCTCTTTGGCAAAGCTGGCAAGCAGTGCATCAGGCTCATTTCAGGAAAAAAAAAATTCCAGTAGCATTCATGATAGTAATGAACTATAGTTCATGTGAGATTCCTTTTGGAAAACTGAGAAGTGGAAGGTTTGGTGTTAGCAGTCAAAGAATTAGCCCTGTTTCTGGTGCATTTGTATTTAAGTAAGCAAGCAGCAGCCAGGGACGCGGGTGGTGTGTGGGTTAAAACACAGAGCCTAGGGCTTGCCAATCAGAAGGTCAGCGGTTTGAATCCCTGCGACGGGGTGAGCTCCCGTTGCTCAGTCCCAGCTCCTGCCAACTTAGCAGTTTGAAAGCACGTCAAAGTGCAAGTAGATAAATATGTACCGCTGCAGCGGGAAGGTAAACGGCGTTTCCATGTGCTGCTCTGGTTTGCCAGAAGCGGCTTTGTCATGCTGGCCACATGACCTGGAAGCTGTACGCCGGCTCCCTCGGCCAATAACGCAAGATGAGCGCGCAACCCCAGAGTCGGTCACGACTGGACCTAATGGTCAAGGGTCCCTTTACTTTTACCTTTTAAGCAAGCAGCCAAGAATCCATAAGAAGAGTCTTGCTGGACCAGACTAGTTTAGTCACATGGCCTTTTTCCCATAGTGCACTACTACCTCTGTTTCCTGGAAGGCCACAAGGGCAATAAACCTCACCCACAGCCCAGCCCACCCCCAGCAACAGGTATTTAGAGGCAGATTGCATTTGATCCTAGGGTTGGCCTATGGCCTTCCCGACTGGTAGCCTTCTCCTCTATGAGTTTTCTTCACCCCCTTGTCATGCTATCTGGCCAAGTGGCAATCACCACAAATCTGGAAGTAGCAAATTTCATAGGCTACATATGTGTGATATGAAGAAGGACATCCTTTTGTTGCTTTGGAAACTCTCGCCAGTCAGATTAATTTAATAACTTTGGGTTCTAATGTTACGAGAGAGGGAGAAAGTCTTCTGACTATCCACCTTCTCCATATTGTGTATTTTTTAAAATAAACTTTTCACTCAGCTCCCCCCCCCCAGAAACTATAGAAAGCCTAAAATAATTGTAAGCTTTCCTCACAGGGGAGTTGCTCCAGCTCTTATCATTTGGGTTGGTCTTTACCAATTCTACCAAAAATAAATAAATGTTTGAGGTGTTACAACCAGAACTGTACTCAGTATTACAAGTATGACCACGTACAAAGGCATTACAGTATTCACATTTTTATTTTATTTTCAGACACTTTCTTAATGATCTCTGGCATGGATTTTTAGCTTTTTCATAGCTGCTGCACACTGGGTCAATATTTTCATTGAGCAATCTGCTACCATCCCAAGATCCCTTTCCCAGCCAGTCACATTCAGCTCAGACACCATCACTATATGTATGACTTCAGTTTTTTTTTTTTTTTTTTGCCACAATGTTCATCTCTTTACATTTATCGACATTGAACCACATTTGCCATTATGTTACTCGCTCAACATTTTGTAGGCATCCTTTTTTTGGAGTTCTTTTGCATTCTTGTCATCATCTTCAATAATTTGGGATAATTGCAAACCTGGAAAGTTTGTTGCTCACTCCTAACTCAGGATCCTTGATGAACAAGTTGAAAAACACCAGTTCCGATTTGGGTGGCATTCCACTTCTTGCATCCCTCCGTTGTGAGAATTACTCATTTATTCCTACTCTCCATCCCTGTTCTTCAATAAGTTACCAATCCTCACACTTCAAATATGGAAAGATGGAAGGGAAATACATTAGTCCACATGTACTGCCGTTGTTAAGAACGCTAGTTATTCTTAATACTGCCTTGCTGAAATAGATTAACTGAAGTTAGAATGATTGCCCAGAATAACAAGCCCTATAACCAGTAGGAAAGCTTGTGTAGGGTCTGGTCTCCCTCTTTCCAATCCTCCCTTAGCCTCTACTGAGCTCCAAAATGCTGGAGAGCTCAGTTTCCAAGTGAGACAAAGCAGATGTCATTTAAACACATGAAGCAAACCATAAGATAATTTTTTCTGGTCTCACTTAACGCTCTGTATTTGATGATATTAAAGTTGCAGTGTCTCCTCACACACCCACACCCTTTTCCTTTATTTTTCATCATTTACCATTACCATGTGCTTTCCTAATGAATCCCTTCTGCTTGGACAAAAGTGGAAATTTCTTTCGGAGCCTCCTTCATTTGAAGTCAGCTTTATAGACTAGAAAACTGGCAGAAGAATCTTTGAAGTGTATTTAGATAGTCAGATATAAGTGTGTGAGGCTACTGTATAAAAAGTTGCTGAGTGCTACAAATGCAGAGTGCCCTGAACCATTATTGGAGTTCCAGGGCTTCTATAGCCACTGTCTTGTCTCTGTGTTAGTTGGAGTGACCTTCCCCATGGTGCTATGCTCTTTCTTGTCCCAATCTTGTAGTCATAGCTTATTAACTGTGTGTAATGCGAGAGGATGAGCTTTGCTACAGGAGAGGGTTAAGGGAGACGTGAGCTCCAGACCTGAACTAAGGAAAACATTTACATCTTTTAAATTTGATTAGAATCATAGAATTGTAGAGTTGGAAGGGTCCACAAGGATCATCTAGCTGCAATGCAAGAATCTTTCGCCCAATGTGGGGCTTGAACTCACAACCCTGAGATTAAGAGCCCTCATACTCTACCAACTGAACTATCCCTCAGGTAGTGAGTGGGCCGTTCCATCTGAGGAAATGGCACTGCACTGGATTGGTATTCATTTGGGGTACAGTAGAAAAGTGTGGGTAAGGGAACCTTTTTGACTGAAGGGTAAGGTAAAGAATGTGGGGTGTGGGTGGCGCTGTGGTCTAAACCACTGAGCCTAAGGCTTGCCAATCAGAAGGTTGGCGGTTCAAATCCCCGTGATGGGGTGAGCTCCCATTGCTCAGTCCCAGCTCCTGCCAACCTAGCAGTTCAAAAGCACGTCAAAGTGCAAGTAGTTAAATAGGAACCGCTCCGGTGGGAAGGTAAACGGCGTTTCCATGCGCTGCTCTGGTTCACCATAGGCGGCTTAGTCATGCTGGCCACATGACCCAAAAGCTGTACGCCAGCTCTCTCAGCCAATAAAGCAAGATGAGCGCCGCAACCCCAGAGTCGTCTGCAACTGGTCCTAATGGTCAGGGGCCCCTTTACTAAGGTAAAGAATGCTTCAGATAAATAGATAAGCTCCATCCTAATGACAAAGGCAGGTGGTGAGTGCCAAAAGGATTGTAGTCAAAATGGGACCACTGAGAAACAAGAAGAACATATCAGCAGGCTCATTTGCTGAAGTACAAAAAAACCACCCTCTTAAAAACCCTCTAAGACCCCCCCCCAAAAAAAACACCCTGCAAGCAAACATATGATGAACACTGAGCATGTTCAGTATCTACAAAAGGTAGAGACAGTTGCAAAAAAACAAAACAAAAAACTAGAACACAGTAGAATGCTAGGTTGGGAAGGAAGGAACGGTTCGAAACTGGAACAAGAACATTCCTTTTAATAGGGAATGATGAGCTGCAACATTTTGCTGCAGGGCACCCCTGTGTGTGTGCCTACATGCAAACCAACAAGATCGGGCTTCAGGACATGAGAGCATTGTGCTAAAGCAGCCATGCTAAAGCAGCCATGCAAGAAGCCTGAAGCTGAAGTGTGCCAGCTGAGTGGTGGGCCTTCCTTCCCCATCAAACACAAGGTATCATCTCAGTGCTGGAAGATGCTGGGTTTTCCTGCAGCAGAGGAACAATCTTGAGGGAAGGCATCTCTCTCTGTCCACACACACAGAGAGAGAGAATTATGAGAGTGTTAGCTGGGAAAGAAGTTGTTTGCGCTCCCCTTGCAAAATGGCTTCTTTTCAACCTGAACTCTCTGTTTGCTAGAACTTATTTTCCAAACCAGGAGGAAGGAGAGGCCATGCAGGGAAGAAGCAGGACACCTGTCCAATAAAACATCTTGATTAGGCATGCTCTTGCTTTTTCTCTGTCATGTGAGGGCATCTGGATTTTATGTGTGTGTTTTTTTCTCTCCTTTTTGCAGGCAGGTGAACAGATCCATGTCAGTCTCCCACTCTCCCAGCAAGTTTCTAACGAAAGCAGGCTCTCCATGTCGGAATCTGTCTCTGAATTCTTCGATGCGCAGGAGGTGCTTCTGTCTGCAAGCTCATCAGAAAACGAGGTTAGGCAGCGAAAGCCTGATTATTTCTTCTGCTGTGCTCTATATAATTATAATGCATTTGGGATCAAGTACTGAACGTTTGACCCTAATTTGGAAGGCTTGGACACGGGCACAACAGTCCCCTGGTTCAAATCACACCTCAGCTATGAAGTTAAGTTGTTGAGCGTAGGCAAGACACTATCTCAAAATGAAATATGGGGATAATAATCCTAGCCTATCACACAAAGCTCTAAGAATTAGGTGAAGCTCTTAGAACAGGCATCCCCAAACTTCGGCCCTCCAGATGTTTTGGACTACAATTCCCATCATCCCTGACCACTGGTCCTGTTAGCTAGGGATCATGGGAGTTGTAGGCCAAAACATCTGGAGGGCCGCAGTTTGCGGATGCCTGTCTTAGAACAATCTGGCAGTTCCAAGAGTAGTCCCATTGATTTTAGTAGGTTTAATCTGGAGTAAAGGAGCTGCTTTGCCACTTAATTGCCTTGAGATCAAAGCCAGAGGCAGCAATTCATGACCCATTTGCTCCGCCTTCCTCCTATCAAAAGCAGGCAGCAGTGTTGTGGAATGAGTGACACGTACATCGCTACCATTGCATTTCCCCCATTTTCTGTTCTTTGGAAGGAAGTAAATTAGTAGCTCAGTTTTGACGCCCCCACCCACACTTGCACCCTGTTCCTTCACTTACTGGTTTTTCGTTTGCCATGGCAAGAAAATTAGTTTTTCTTTCCTTAAAACAGGGGTGGGCCACATAGGGCCCTCAACTACTCTCCCTGCAGCCCACCAAGCTGTGGGGGAAACTGGCCCACTCTTCCTACTGCCCAGTTAATCAGCCATCAGCAGGACAGCAGGGAAGAGAACTGTTTCCATGTTGCTAATTGCAGAGAGGAAAGTGTTCTTGTGTAGTAGATCGTGTGTGTGTACTGTATCCTGAAGCATCTGACTTCCCATGAATGATTGAGTGTGTGCTTGCCGGTGCATATAGCTGTTTGGGAGGCCGGTTGGGGTTAATTTAAATGGAGAAATAAGACATACATGTGTGACGCATGCACCTGTCTTTCCAAGAGTGTATGTGAGCATGAGTTGGTTTAAGGTATGGCAGCGAGAATGGCTCCAGTCATACTTTCTGGGACGCAGCCCCCAACCATCTATCTACCCACCTGTGATTGTGGAGCCAGAAAAAGTTACCCATCCCTTCTTTAAAACCACGGTTAGAAGCGTGTTTGCAGAGAATGATTTAGAGGCGTTCCCCCCCCCCAAAAAAAACAGATGTGTTCCCGCTATATATCATATTGACAGTCATAGGCTTACATGAGTCATCTGTATTCAATAGAACAGGCACTCTTTGACCTACAGTCACTTCCAGCACAGCTTGTTCTTCAAAGAGGAAGATGGGAGAGCTTACATATTTAGGCTAAAAATGGATGATATTGGCCAAACCTGGGTTTCACAAGACAGGCACTCTTCAGCCTAATAACAGCTCTAGGATACATGCGTCACTGGGACTTTGAATTTATGAAAACATTTCTATTCAATGTTCCACTTGTCGTCTTCTTCCTCCTCCTCCTCTTCTGCTGCCATTTACTTTTCATTTAAATCTCTTTGTTTTCTTCTTTAGGCTTCTGATGATGAGTCGTACATCAGTGACGTGAGTGACAACATATCAGAGGACAACACCAGTGTTGCAGACAACATTTCTCGGCAATGTATGCAGATTTTTATTTTTTTAAGTTTTAGAAAATAAGTGTTCTTTTTAGGTGTGGTGCACATATAAATTGGAGCACTCTCTGGATGCAACTCAAATCAGCAAGGGCCACTTTTACATTTTTATCTCTGTTAACTGTAGAATAGAACTCTTCTTTCCGTTTTAACTAGGAAGTTTTCCATTTGGCATATTTTCTCTTAACCCCCTTTTTCTGTTGGAATCCTGTACCATGTTATACACCACCACGGGTCTTCTTGAGCTCTCATTTTGTTCCCTGCGCCTCCTCTCCTCTTTATCTCTATTCCACACGTCTCAGTTACCCTTCTGCATTTGTTTCTCAACCTGCATATCGCTCAATACAACCTTCTCTCTCTAACCATTAGCCCGTTTTCTTGAACATCATCCCTGCTTTAGATGCACCCACAAAGAAGCCTCCTTCATGCAATGGCTAATAATAATAATAATAATAATAAATAAATAAATAAATAAATAAATAAATAAATAAATAAATAATTTATTATTCATACCCCGCCCATCTTCCTGGGTTTCCCCAGCCACTCTGGACAGCTTCCAGCAAAATATTAAAATACAATAATTCATCAAATATCAAAAGCTTCCCTAAACAGGTGGGGGAGGGGACTCCAGTTGGCCCATAGGCCTTAGGTTGTACGAGGTCTGCATTAAATGGAAGCTTGATCAAATTATATTAGATTGTACCCAGTGCTAGGTCAACTCAAGAGTAGAACCTCCTACAAACCTGCCTGGGTTTTGAGATCTTTGAGGGAAGCCCTTCTCTTCATCCCGCCACTCTCTCTGGCACGCTTGGTAGGGACATAAGAGAGGGCCTTCTTGGTGGCTGCTCCATACTTTGGAACTCTCTAAAGAAGCTAGACTGGCTCCCTCCTTGTTAACGTTCCATCAGCAGTTTTGTTCCAACAGGTAAAAAGTTCGGTTATAAATAAATCTATAACAGCAACAGCAACAGACCCTTTGAAATGAATGGGCCTAAGTTAGTCATGCCTATGAAATTCAGTGGGTTTACTCTGAGTACAGCTAGCATTGGATACAAACCATTTTATTTTACGTTTTTAAGTCAGGGAAAGGATTTCACACCCCTGCTGTTCTGCTGTTTTCCTTCCAGTACTTAATGATGAGCTGACCGGTGGGGCTTTCAGAAATGGACGAAGGACATGCCTACCGACCCCCTGCCCTGATACTAGTAATATCAACCTGTGGAACATTTTGAGGAACAATATCGGGAAGGATCTCTCGAAAGTATCCATGCCGGTAGAGCTAAACGAGCCTCTGAATACATTGCAACACCTTTGTGAGGAACTAGAATACAGTGAACTCTTGGACAAGGCTGCTGAATCTGATGACCCCTACGAACGAATGGTAAAAAGCCAAGACAAAGCACACCATTGCATGTCCCTTGATGTGTTTATCCCTCTCCCAGAGCTCTGATATGGAATACATTTGTGCATTTTCCATTATTGTAATCTCACCTCTAACATGAAAGCAGAGGATTTTTTTTACTTTTTATCCAACCTGTTGCTTTCATTGTCGAAATAAAAAATTAAAGAATTGCCCAGTAGCACCTTACAGACCAACTACTAAGTTTGTTCTGGGTATAAGCTTTCATGTGCATGCACACGTCTTCAGTTGATTTCTTTGCATTCGTTGGTGTACTTCTTTATGACCAGTTCAGATGGTCCTTGGCTGGCTATATCTCTGCAGATAACTGCTCACGTAAGTGGAGCCTTGCAGGAGCAGTATAAATTCGGAGGAATGAACTTGTGTACGTGTTGAATGTTGTTTATAGTGAGTCTTAGGGTCCAGTTTCACATTACCTTTGCGGTATGGAAGCTGCTCACAGACTTGCTTTTGCCAGGAGACCCAGATCATGTGGAAAGAACGTATATTGTGTTTCCTCCCCCCCCCACTCCCCAATTGCCTTGCTTTCCAAATGGGGCAATACTAGTATGATTAAATAATATGAGGACGCTACAGTATGGGCTCCTCCCACATGGCATCGTAAGATCGTAGAGTTGGAAGGGACTGTGGGGGTCATCTGGTCCAACCCCCTGCAGTGCAGGAATCCACATTTTGCCCAATGTGTGGCTTGAACCCGCAACCCTGAGATTAAGAGTCTCAGGTGCTACATGGTTTGAAACTTGTGACGTTACCTTCATAGTGTGGAAAGGAGTGATGCTACAGTAGTGTCCACACTGCTAAGGTAAGGCAAGAAAAGAAAAGACACTTGGTATACATAGCTTGTAGTGGGCGGCTTCTTGAGCAATTCTAAAGGGAAATAAGTAGTTTGGTTTTCTTTAAACCCACTAGAGCCTCTGTTGCAGAGAGTGATTACTCACTTGTCTGTGTATCTATTTTGTCAGACCTGTGAATTCCAAAGCTGTAGCCACATCTCTACATTACCCTTTTCTGTGCAAGGCAGATAATGCCCTATATTCTGGCAACGAGCAAATCGCTGGGGAATTCCACTCTGCAAGCCCCGCTAGGAATGCTTTTGCTCAAGACAACTTTCAAGATGGCATGAATGCGGGGGGAGGGGGGAAATTCCGTGCGGACTGCTTCCATTATATTCATATATATACACAGGAGTGGTGCTCCACTTTCCGGGTCTGCGAAATAGACCAAATTGTAATATGAGATGATTCTCAATAGGCTTGTGCAGATGGCAAATCTCCAGAGATATGAAAAATACCCTTTGCTTTCTCTAATTGCATAAGACACATCCATTTCCGCCCCCTACTATCACCAACTAACTGGTGTTATTTTTTTGTCAGCACCTGAGGGTGGTGCCTAATAAAACCCAAATGAAAATCCTCAGGATAACAATCTAGAGTAAAATTGCTTATATGGAAAAGGTGGGAGGATGCAAACTGGAAATGCAAAAATGGGAGTGCTAGCACACTCCCTTGTGTCACAAAAAAACCCATGTTTTCCCATTAAGGGCTTTCCAGATTGCACATCTGGAACACATTCCTGGGACGCAGGTAGCGCTGTGGGTTAAACCACTGAGCCTAGGGCTTGCCGATCAGAAGGTCGGCGGTTCAAATCCCTGCGACGGGGTGAGCTCCCGTTGCTTGGTCCCAGCTCCTGCCAACCTAGCAGTTTGAAAGCATGTCAAAGTGCAAGTAGATAAATAGGTACCATTATAGAGGGAAGCTGCCAGAAGCAGCTTTGTCATGCTGGCACATGACCCGGAAGCTGTATGCCGGCTCCCTCGGCCAATAATGCGAGATGAGCGCCGCAACCCCAGAGTCGGTCACGACTGGACCTAACGGTCAGGGGTCCCTTTACCTTTTTTAGATTGCACATTCTTTCTTTCCCTAAACAATGGCTTCTGATCCCAAGACAAAAATAGCAAATATATTCTTCATCTTTAAGCCTGCTGCGGACACTCTTTGCCTTGGGAACAGATTCGCATGGATATTATTGGCGTTCCTACCTTCCCACCACTTGAAGCATGACTTTCCCTGTCCTTTACAGTGGTACCTCAGGTTAAGAACTTATTCGTTCCAGAGGTCTGTTCTTAACCTGAAACTGTTCTTAACCTGAGGTACCACTTTAGCTAATGGAGCCTCCCTCTGCCGCCACGTGATTTCTGTTCTCATCTTGAAGCAAAGTTCTTAACCCGAGGTACTATTTCTGGGTTAGCGGAGTCTGTAACCCGAAGCATCTGTAACTTGAAGCGTCTGTATCCCGAGGTACCACTGTATTATGTTGGGACAGTGGCTATACTGCTGTTGCAAGAACAGAGTTACTGTCTGCAATTGTAGCACCTAACACCAAAGGTGCTGCCATCACCCGAAAAGGAAACACCCATTTGCTTGCGCAGTCTCTCCAGTACTGTTTGGATAATGTTTCTCAAGTTTTTTTCCTTTGTTTTAACCAGGTCCTTATTGCTGCCTTTGCAACTTCAGGATATGCCTCCACTTATTACAGAGCTGGAAGCAAGCCTTTTAACCCTGTGCTTGGTGAAACTTACGAATCTATTAGGGAAGACAAAGGATTTCGTTTTTTCTCGGAGCAGGTAAAACCTATATTCCAAAAGAGACCCTTAAATAGCACTGTGACTTTAATTTGTGATTTATTTGTTTATTTTGGTTGATGCATTTCATCTTATTTTCAGAATGTTTGCTGATATGAATATAAATATATACCTTTTAAAATAGATCTGAAAATATATATTTGGTTTTTTAAGCATTAGGTACAATTCAGCATTGTAAAGCTGAATCCAGTTTTGCAGAAATCATAGAATCCTAGAACTGTGGGGTTGGAAGGGACTCTGATGGCCCAGCGCCTTGCAATGGTCCAAGTTTCTGGATAGCTCAATTGGTTAGAGCGTGGTGCTGATAACACCAAGGCCGCAGGTTCGATCCCCATATGGGGCAGCTGCATATCCCTGCATTTCAGGGGGTTGAACTAGATCAGGTACCCCCCCAAACTCGGCTCTCCAGATGTTTTGGGACTACAAGTCCCATCATCCTGACCACTGGTCCTGTTAGCCAGGGATGATGGGAGTTGTGGTTCCAAAAACATCTGGAGGGCCAAGTTTGGGGATCCCTTCCAGCTCTACATTTCTATGATTCTATGCAGGAATCTCAACTAGATCATATATGACACATGGCCATCCAATCTCTGCTTAAAAACTTCCAAGGAAGGAGAGTCACCATCTCTTGTGGAATCTGTTTCTCTTGAACAACTCTTCCTGTCGGAAAGTTCTTCCTGATGTTTCGTTGGAATCTCCTTTTTTGTAACTTGAATCTGTTGGTTCGGATACTAGCCTTCGGAGCAGAAGAAAACAGGCGTGCTCCATCTTCCATGTGACAGCCCTTCAGATTGAAGATGGCTATCTCCTCTCAGTCTCCCCTTTTCCAGACTAAACCTACCCAACTCTCTCAACTGTTCCTCATAAGGGTAGGTTTCCAGAGTCTTGATCATCGTGGACACTCATATCTGCACAAGTTCCAGCTTCTCAATAGCCTTCTTAAATTGTAGTGCCCAGAAATGCACACAATATTACTGGTGGGGTCTGATCAAGGCAAAATAGAGCGGTACTATGACTTCCCTTGATCGGGACACTATACTTCTGTTGATGCAGCCTAGAATAGCAGTAGTTTTTTCTGTTGATGCATCATCTCTCTTTTATGTAAGGTATCTGTTACAGTGATGATAAAAATGAAAGTCTTTTGCACAGTTCCTCACCACCGTAATTTTTTTATTTCAGGTTAGCCACCACCCACCCATTTCTGCCTGTCACTGTGAATCAAAGAATTTTGTGTTTTGGCAAGGTATACATTTTAATTCACAAGCCTAAAGACCAAATTTAGTTCTGTTTTTTAAAAAAACAAAAACAAAAGAAAACTTACAATTACATGCATAGTTTCATTTTTTTTGAATTTAACGAAAAGGTTAATATAATTGTGAAGCCTGCTGTTTTAGGTCTTTCACTTTCATATTAGACAAAGAGAAATAACAGTCAGTTGCATTTGTAGAACTTCTGTAATTTGCAGCTTTCTGAATCTTTGTTATGTTATTCAGATATCAGGTGGAAAAACAAATTCTGGGGCAAGTCAATGGAAATTCTGCCAATCGGAACACTGAATGTCACTCTTCCAAAGTAAGCAGCTTCTCCGTTCTTCTTTTCCTGTTTGTTTGTTTGTTTGTTTGTTTGTTTGTTTCTTCTTCATTCTGGAAAAGCAGTTCCATGAGACTAATTTAGGCACTTCAAGTCCTAGATGCACACTGATGAATAATGTAGCAAAACTGAAGCCAGACAAGGCAGGGAGCACATAGCAGCAGCTTGCACGTAGTGATAAGGCAACTGGGATCTCTGAATAATTACTTGCCCTACCTGCTATTACTAGATGCTGCAACTATGTTTGATCAAACAGTTGTGAACATTAGGCTAGTTAATTCACAGCAGTCTCCTGAGTGGGAGACGTTTTAGTACTGTAAGGGTTTGCTTTGCACAGTAAAAGGAAGCATATTCCAAATATTTTTTGCAAAAATGGTTTGGATTTCCCCTAAGAGGATAAAGGTGAGAGGCATCATGGTAACTCAAAGTGAGGTGTGTTCTTGTAAAACATGAGGTTTCACAATGACATGAACTCTTACCTATAGAGTGTGGCAGCTAAGGGTGAGTCCTGTTTCAGTGCAAGGAAGTTTGGGAGAGTATTACTGTCCTGCAATGTGTTCCTCCTGAAGTTTCTTTGCAGTTGATCAGCTAATCCTGCAGTTTCTCTGCTCAGCTCATCTTGGTTCATTCAGAACCAGTCCGGTGGAATGAACAACGTAATGGGGTTAAAATTTGGGGAGAACTGGGTTCAAAACTAATAAACCATGAAGCTCAATGTGGGGCTTTGGGCAACTCGCAATTTCTCAGCCTAATCTACTTAATAGAGTTATTTCAAGGACAAAACAGGTTTTTAAAATATAATACTGTGCAGAACCAATGTAACCATAGTAGGAAAACGCATACTACGATGTCTGGCAGAAGGAATAATAATAATAATAATAATAATAATAATAATAATAATAATAATAATAATAATAATAATAATTTATATACAGGTGAAACTCGGAAAATTAGAATATCATCAAAAAGTGCATTTATTTCAGTTACGCAATTTAAAAGGTGAAACCAATATATGAGATAGATGCATGACATGCAAAGCAAGATATGTCAAGCCTTTATTTGTTGTAATTATTTGTCGTTAGGCGGGTCAATTATAAATGGAATGTAATTAATGAAATGTAATAGCAATGTTTATTTTTGTTTATTTTTGTAACTATTTGTTTTATTACTGTGGAATTTCCAAAAGAAAGCATTTGTAAAAATTAAAATAATAATAATAATAATAAGTTGCATTACTGAAATAAATGCACTTTTCGATGATATTCTAATTTTCTGAGTTTCACCTGTACTGCCCTTCATCCAAAGATCACAGCTTACAACCTAAAATACTGTTTTAGAATAATATTATCCAAAATTTATCTTCATTATAGGGGGCTGTAATGTTTCACAGAGCAAATCAGTGGGGATGGTGTTTATGATTGCTCCCCATTCTGGACTGCTGTTTTGTTCTTATTTCATTGTTGTGCTTTTGCTTTATTACCTTCTTTTTTAAAACTGGTTTTAAATTATTTATTGTTCTAATTGATTTGCAATTCAACCTCTAGCAGGGCACAAATACATGTAAAAAGTGTGGGTATTTTCATATTTGAGTTCTGTTGGTGGTCCATTGGCTTTCGATATTGGAAAGGGGAGTACTGTTTCATTTGTGAGTAGGCGGTGGTTTGGAAAGGGCATTTTGGGGGCACAGTTTCCACAGTCAACTCTCTTTGCAGGTACGGTGATTCCTACGTATGGAACAAAGTCACTACTTGCATACACAACATCCTCAGTGGAAGGAGATGGATAGAACATTATGGAGAAATAACCATCAGAAACACAAAAAGCAGCGTTTGTATTTGTAAACTCACATTCATCAAGGTAACGTTTCTTTGATACTCATTATGAACAGTGAAAAGGGTGTTTCGTGCAACTGGTGGCCCGTTGCACAGCAGCCTCTGGGAGCACACAGGGCAGGTTCACCAACTGACTAGAATTGATGGAGATACCAGTTCTACGAATTGTATGAATCTGTGCACCAAAGTGTGGGCGATAAATATAAGAGCCTTTCACTGGTTGCCAGCGGTCGTGCTAATTGCATTGGCAATGTCTTTATCCTCTGCACCTCTTTGGGACTGCATTTGAAGATATTTGACACGATACGATAAGCCAGGGTGGTGTCTGAATCATCCAGATTCCCCACCCGCTTCTGGCAGCTCAATGGCACTGCCTAGCTGTTAGATGGGTGCGATACAGATCTGACTGTCAGAAGGTCTGGTCTTGTTGAAAGTTGATACGTAGTTATAGCCCAGACACCTGAAACTGGGATGATTTATCTTAACAGTTAAGAAAAAAGGCCACAGATCTTTTGTTTCCTTGCATATTTTTTAGGTGAATTACTGGAATTCGAACATGAATGAAGTTCAAGGCGTTGTCATGGACCAAGAAGGAAAGGTGGTGCATCGCCTCTTTGGAAAGTGGCATGAAGGGTTGTACTGTGGAGTTGGGCCTTCGGCAAAATGTATATGGAGACCAGGTATGAACCTGTTGGAGAAACAGCTCTTTTAGGTAAAGAGGTGGGGGTGGATTCAAGACTCGTACTATGGGTGAAGGTGCTTCATCATCATATCAAGTATGGCAGACTGGAATGACTCTAGATAGACCAAAGGGCCAAGCTGCAGGCTATGCTTCATACACTACATCTCTTGTTTTCATTTAATTATAATATGCGGGGAGCCAGTGTCACTGGGATTGCAGGATGTATGGGGGCGAGATGTATCCCTTTCTTCTTCCAGTCACAAAGTCTCCTGAAAATCCCCTCCTAGCACTTGCAAAGCTTAAAGACTCTCACTGGCACTAATAGAAACTGTTTTCTATGCACAGTAACCGAGCTGGTGGCTTGGCAGAGGCAAGGAGAGATAAATCTAGTGCGCTACAAACCCAATAACAAAAGTAGACAAGGCAAGACTGAAAGTATTCGCACTACAAAATACTGCATACTTCCTCTTTGAAAGATAAACAATTGGGGATTTCTAATTACAGTGGTACCTCGGGTTACAAACACTTCAGGTTACAAATTCCGCTAACCCGGAAGTAGTCATACCTTGGTTTAAGTACGCCTCGGTTTGAGTATTTTCAGTTTAAGTACTCCGCGGACCTGTCTGGAACGGATTAATCCCCTTTCCATTATTTTCAATGGGAAAGTTCGTTTCAGGTTAAGTACACTTCAGGTTAAGTACAGACTTCCAGAACCAGTTACACTCATACCTCGGGTTAAGTACGCTTCAGGTTGAGTACTCCGCAGACCCGTCTGGAACAGATTAATCCACTTTCCATTACTTTCAATGGGAAAGTTCGCTTCAGATTAAGTACGCTTCAGTTTAAGTACTCCATGGACCACCTGGAACGGATTCATCCACTTTCCATTACTTTCAATAGGAAAGTTCGCTTCAGGTTAAGTACGCTTCAGGTTAAGTACGGACTTCTGGAACCAATTGTGTTTGTAAACCGAGGTACCACTGTACCTCAGGTGGTGAACTATGCCGCAGGATGAGAACGAAAATCGTGTGGCGGCAGCAGGAGGCCCCATTAGCGAAAGTGCGCCTCAGGTTAAGAACGGTTTCAGGTTAAGAATGGACCTCTGGAATGAATTAAGTTTGTAACCCGAGATGTCACTGTACTCGTTTACTGGTCTCCAATAAGCATTCTTTGTCACAGGATTAATAGCACCACCTGATTTGAAAATGGAAGCTCTGGAGTATCAGTTGTTCCTTAATGAAATTAGTGCTGCCTAATTCACAAATAAAGAATACCAGTGGCGTTTTCAGAACTGTTACTTGGAGAAATAAACCCAGCTCTGGTTTACAGACTGTCTCACCACAGTGGCAGGTGCAGGGAAGAGCCATTCCTCCGTGCTAGGCCACATAAAATAATAGAATTGTAAAGTTGAAAGGGGGCCCTGAGGATCCATCTTCTACTCCAACCCCCTGCAATGCAGGAATATGCAGCTGTCCCACACGGGGATTGAACGTGCGACCTTGGCATTATCAGCACCAACTGAGCTATCGCATCAGGCCTGAGGTTCAGACCCCAGCAATGAGACCTCTAAAGATCTCTGGTAAGAGGGGTATGAAAGGTGACTGTCACTGGACCAGTGGCCAAGGGCACCTTCATATGGAGCTCGTCGGTGTCCTCCTCTCCCTAACAGATGCTTCAGCACTCTCCGTTTTAATATCTGGGCCGTCTATTGGCCTGGCTCAAACTTTATTTTTTTCCCCAGGTGGAAGCTACTTGAAGCAGGAGCCACATAGTGCTCTATCCATGCTCACGGTGTAAAAGTGTTTGTCCCATGAATTTTCTCCCAGCAGGCCGAGTTTTCAGACTGATATGACTCTCCTCTGGGAGTGAGAGGATGTTGTTGTGGGAACGCTCTGAATGAGGCAGAAGAACCATGGCACTGTTCATAATGGTAGCAAGATATGTACAAGGCACCACGTCAGGTGGCAGCTCAGTGGCACGTGGAGCAAGCCTTAGTCCACCCCACAGACAGTGGTTAGTACTGTGAGAGGTGCTGGCCGTCTTTTGGCAGGGCTTGCATGGCGTTTGACCAGTGTGAGTTTATCACCAGTAGTCAGAGCCAACTTCAGGAGCTGCAAGCAGGGTTTTTGACCTTCTGTATTCAGAGGACTATGTCTTTGTTCACAAAGCTTAGCTACTCACTTTGTCTCATCTATTAATGCAGGCTCCATGCCCACCAACTACGAGCACTATTATGGCTTCACAAGGTTTGCCATTGAGCTGAATGAGTTAGATCCTGCACTGAAAGAACTTCTTCCAAGAACAGATGCCCGATTCAGGCCAGACCAAAGGCAAGCATCACTTGGTTGTTGTTGTTGTTTAATGCTCAGCGGCTGCTTTCAAGCATAGATTGTAGGTAGCACCTGTTTTCAGGACCCCAATGTTTAGTCCGGGGGGGGGGGGGGAGCTTCGTTAGCATGAGGGCCAGATTCCCTCCTGGGTCATTTTCCAGGGACTCAGTGGTGGGTGAGTTTATCCAGGCACAAAAGATACAGCTTTTAAATTTGTACTGTAGGCTACTTTCCAGCCAAGCAAAAAAATAAGAGGTTGCCATGGACTGACTGGATGCAAAGGAGGGGTGGGAGACACCATCTCTGGAACCCCCAAGGGAAGAAGGCTGAGAGCCAGGGGACTGGTGATGGGATGTTGATGACTGTTCAGAGGGAGAAGACTGGAATGAGGAGGTGTTGTAACAGGGTTTAGTGAGCAGGAAGAGGCTGTGGCAGAGAGCAGTCCAGAATCAGAGGCAGAAGAGGAAGCTGGAGAGTAGGGGAGGGGGCTACCAGGCAGAGATGAATCAGGCTGTTGAAGAAGCTAGGGAGTCCCCCCCCCTGCTGTGACCAGCTCCCCTCCCTCCTGGTCTCCCAGAACCAGAAGAAGAGGGTGGAGCAAAAGCAGACAAGGTGTTGGAGTCTCAGATTGCTAGGGAAGGACCCAAGGGAGGAAGAGTCTTGGGGAGCAACAGCCTCATTGGGGCAAGATCTACTGGGAAGAGTTGCTGTGCTCACTAGGCCTGAGCTGTTTTGTGTCTGTGAATAAAGAGTTAACTTCACTGACCCCTTGCGAGTTATTGCTGGCCTGCTCCCAACACCAGCCCTGATCAAGGTTTACACACAAGTAAACTTGGTAAGTAAGAGGCACTATTGCAGTACAAGGACACATTCCAGCCAGGCAAAAACACCCAGGGAGGCTGCAGAGCAGGGCCAGTGGAAGGGTGTCACCTATGTAGAGTCCCAAAGGCTGGATAGAGAGACACATGGTAGCCACTTGTGACCCTTGGACCTGAAGTTCCCCACTCCTAGTTTAGTCCATTACCTTGTAACATGACTTGCTATAAAAACCTTTGATCAACTAAGGGTCTGCCCCACACTAATCAGGAAGGTTTGTTTGTTTATGATTCGGGTAGCTATAAAAGTTACATTGGGCAGCTACTGTCTTAGCAGAGGCATTGCTCTTCAGTCTCAAGAGGAACTGACTCTCTTAAGATTGGCATCGGGTCTGCATAACACAAAAAAAGGCATGCTGCTTGTTCGAAACAATTGTGTGCTTTTAAAAAACTAATATTAATTTATTCTGGTTTAATCAGTAAGTACAGTAAATACAGACAATCAGCTAAAACACATGCTTAATAATTAAAGATTTGTTTAATTAATTGGATCTCATCCCTGCTAATTTTATCTGAACTGCAATATCTGGATGGTATGGATCCAGCAACTCCTGATGTGTGTAGGTTTGGCATCTCCAGGGTTTTTGTTGATTCGTTCCAGTGCTTGAATGTTGGTATACTGTATATTCAAAGTTCCACTTGCTTTATTGCAGGCTTTTGGAAGACGGGGATTTAGAAGCAGCAGCATCAGAAAAACTAAGAATAGAAGAACTCCAGAGAAGTCGAAGACGCTACTTAGAAGAAAATAATATGGAACATGTACCAAAATTTTTTAAGTATGTAAACTCAGGAATGTGTTGGGGTTTTTTTTCTTGCTAACAGATACACCACCAGCCTGGTAACAGAGTGGGAAAATTTAAATAGTTGAAACTGGGTTGAGGAGTTAGCAGCTTGTAAAGGTTATGAGTGGTAGTCCACTAAGGTTTACTCAAAGTAGAACCATTGAAATTAATGGACCTCACAGTCATTAACTTCAGTGGTTTTACTCCGAGCAAAGCTTAGTGGAATACCACCCATTGTTATCACAATTACTGTATTTTTCGCTCCATAAGACGCACCTGACCAAAAGACGCACCCAATTTTTAGAGGAGGAAAGGGGGAAAGCCCTGGTTTTTTTGGGGATCAGCTCAAAGTTGTGCAGCTTCTTGCAGCTTCTTTTGCAAATGGGAAAAGCCCCGTTTTTGGGGGGGATCAGCTCACAGTTCTGCAGCTTTTTTGCAAAAGGGGAAAGCTCCATTTTTGAGGATCAGCTCAAAGTTGCTGAACTTGCCTTGCAAAGGGGAAAATCCTGTTTTTATGGGGTTCAACTCACAGTTCTGCATTTTCTTTAGGAAAGGAAAGGGAGCCATTTCTACAGTTTCCAGACAGATAATCTAATCAGCCAGTCACATGCTGCAGCCGCTGTCTGCCGAACATTCAACAATGGAGGCCTGGGCAAGGGGGCGGGGCCTGGAAAGGAGCTAGTGTCCCTTATCTCCCTCCCTGATATCTTGCAATCAGCTGCTGAGCGGGTTCCTTTCAACTCCCTCTTCCCCTCTTGTTAGCCTTTAGCTCTTCCTTTTAAAAAAAAAAGCACGACCTGCTTTTTGCCCCTGGGCAATCCGGCTCCAGGGACCACGCATTCGCTCCATAAGACGCACAGACATTTCCTCTTACTTTTTAGGAGGAAAAAGTGTGTCTTATGGAGTGAAAAATACGGTAACTTTTTGCAGAAGTATTTCCATGGGTTGCTGAGACAGTTTCATTTTCAGCATTGGGAAAATGCATTTTTGTGGAAAATGTCTGTTTCTTCTCATTGCGCAGGCTGAGGAAAAAATAAAACAAGAAACAAAAACCCTGTTTGGCCGGGACTTCTGGTGTGAGGTACTGTTCAGGTTGACATCACCTGATTAGCACTCATAGAGAGTGCCACTTATAAAGGTACAATTGGGAGCTTGTGTTAAGGTTCCACTTGTTCATTTGTGGCTCTAGCTATACCTGCCCCACACCTGATGTCCTATAGGAACTTTTTAAACAGCCGAAATACTGCCTGTTTGTCATTTTGTGGGTTGAATTCAACCCCTCTGCTCCCTCTTTCTTTCCAAACAACTGGTGGATGGGATTTTTGCTTCTTATAAAGGACTCTGCAGGTGCTGTGTCGGAAAGGAGTATAATTCTAACAGGTGTGTATTTTTCTTTTGATTTTGCAGAAAAGTTATCGATGCCAATCAAAGAGAAGCTTGGGTTTCTAACGACACGTATTGGGAACTCCGAAAGGATCCTGGCTTTAGTAAAGTAGAAACCCTCAAACTCTGGTAAACTGAGAATGTAGATCTAGTAACATATCACTCCTTAAAAAAAAAAACCTTAAAAAAACTATGCACAACATGTTTCTTATAGCTGAGGTTGGTTTGTGGGCCTGCAAGAAACCTTTCATTTGCTTTTATATTCATCTTTATAAATGGACTTCCAAAAGTGCATTAGCCCAGACCCCGGACATTTCTGAAGCTGGCATTAAATTAAAGGGAGGGGGAACCAACACACCCTTTAAATATTGAGATACGGGAAATGCAGCGGAAGAGAAGCATGCACTGAGTTAGCCAAAGATGCTTTCGAAGAGTATCTGGTGCTTAAAATAGACAACAGAAAAGATACAAAAACGAAACAAGATTTGTTTTAATGGAACATGTCTAGAATGTCCACCCATGCTATTATTAAACCTTGAGTCACAATACTTGTTCATTTCTAGCTTCGGGTTAGTTTCTTGATGTGTGATGTGCTTAGACTGGCCACATCGAAAAAGGCATAATGCTTTTCTGGAAGCTCTTCTCATCCATACACCATTGTTCATGCCTTAAAAAAACACCCAATGTGAAGTTGTACATTTAAGTCATTTTAAAATATGTATTCTTAGACGTTTGTCAGGGGCAGATTTTTAAAGCGCTAGGATTTTGTTTATATTATAAATAACGAAGAAAGTGTATTATTATTATTATTTAAGAGAAAAGAGAGAAACCCTAAATGGATTGTAAAGGAAAACGATCAACTAGTACATGTTTTAACTTTGGGGGGTGGGGTGGGGACTATTGTATGGTCAAGTTGAAAGGAGACTGGCTGGTTTTGTAACAACCTTGGCAAATGAAGCCGAGGTCGTATTCTCAATGCCTAATGCTGTGATAAATATACCATCTCTTCCCATGGCTTCACACTTTTGTCTCATTTCCTCATAAGGCTTTATGCAATTGGAATTCCCTGAAGCTTTGCATGAGTGTTAAGCACAAAAAATGACAAGTGTCTTGTCTCCTTTCCCAGGGGTGGATTATCCTGGTAACATATATGGTCATGTTCTCTTTTGTACACAAGGTGCTTTTGTTGCACATCTGTTTTAATGGGGAAAGCAACGTAGCATCTGCAACTAAGCTCTCGGTAGCATTTTGCTACTGCTAATACGGCTTTTGTGCATAATTATATTTTACCATTTTACAAAAAGGCAATTATATTTTTCGATGAAGAAGCAAGACCTTAAATGGTTGCTGTGCAGCACATTTCAATGATGTATATGGAAGGAGCCTGCATGACTTCTGTCTCAAAGTAAAGTGAAGTTGGCATGCTTTGCTGCAGTCAGTATTATTAGATAAAAATCCCGCTTGGACTACTGCAATGCGCTCTACGTGGGGCTACCTTTGAAGGTGACCCGGAAACTGCAATGAATCCAGAATGCAGCAGCTAGACTGGTGACTGGGAGCGTCCGCCGAGACCACATAACACCGGTCCTAAGAGATCTACATTGGCTCCCAGTACGTTTCCGAGCACAATTCAAAGTGTTGGTCCTGACCTTTAAAGCCCTAAACCGCCTCTGTCCTATATACCTGAAGTAGCGTCTCCACCCCCATTGTTCAGCCCGGACACTGAGATCCAGCGGCGAGGGCCTTCTCGATAGTGGCGCCCGCCCTGTGGAACGCCCTCCCATTGGAGGTCAAGGAGATAAACAACTACCTGACATTTAGAAAACACCTAAAGGCAGCCCTGTTTAGGGAAGTTTTTAATCTGTGATATTTTAATGTATTTTGGTATTTGTTGGAAGCCGCCCAGAGTGGCGGGGGAAACCCAGCCAGATGGGTGAGGTATAAATAAATAATAATAATAATAATATTTTTTTAATGTCATCTTGTCTTTCATTCATGCCCAGTTTGCTAACAGACTCTCTACTTGCATCTCATAGGCATCAATGACAGAAAAGATCTCCTTGTATTAGATTTCAAAAAATATTTCTATATATATACAGTACATAGCACATAATTCTAAATATGCTTAATTTCCCTTTGCATGGTGCTTCTTAAGAACGACTTCTTGGTGGGGTTCCATAGAGATACAGAGGTGTCTCTTACCATTATTTCCCAAAAGCAAATTGGCTGTTCATTTAACTGTGCTACAAATTACTTATACAGTATATATATCTAGATTTCCAAAGCCCACAATTCCTTCTTTACAAGCACATCTGCCAAAGAAACAAAGAGTTATAAATATGATTTCTCCCCACAGTGTTACTTCCTCTTGGGATACACAATATAGATGAATATTTAAATATTTGACCACAACTTCTTTCTGAGCTGCACTTGTAGCTTGGGGTCTCTTTCGTTTGACTGAGGCTTAGAATAAATTCCAGACGATTCTATGGCAATGATCACATCATGACCTTTTAAGTCTGTTCTTGCAAAAGTACTGTTTGACATTTCAAAATATCAGTTTTCATTTTCTAAGCAGATCAAGTTTTGTAGTCTGCAGCTTCTGGTTTTTGGGGTTATCATATGAAGACTGGAAAAAGTGTTGGTAAAATATTTCAGGGGTGCAGCGTGGGACCCTTGGAACTACTAATCATAGCTCCCAGTTGAAGTCTTCCTTACTGAGAATATTTGCTGAGCTCATTTCTTCCCTTCTGTCATTCAAATCTAATCAAACACTTTAAACAAAACAGCTAATTTATTACCCATATGAAAGTTAACTAAAGCAAGGGGGAAGAGACAGATGTAACATTTTTAGAGTAGCGCGGTCGTTTTGTCCAAATGTACCTTTAATTTCTAGGGGCTGATCTCTGAAGTGGTCAAAACAGCTTGAATTTTTAAAATAGGAATGCATACAAAGGCCATTTCCCTATGTGTGGTTGCACACTAGCATGGGCTGATGCAACAGGCTTGAGCTGGCCCAGTAAACGCTTTTAGAAACCGCCCCTGCCCCGCTACACTTCCCCAATGCCATGTCACAGGTTGCTTCTACAATTTCCCCTAGGTTTTAAAGGTATGTTTGTTATGTGGAACAAAGAAGCTGTTCTTCCAAAACCTGCAAACAACCTAAATCTAACTACCTTGGGTTCCCCGAGTTAGTTTCTTTGTAGCATGGGATCTTTTCAAAACCATTCAGTGCATCACTCGCCTTGAGCTTCTTGCTTTTTTATGCAATAAACTAAGTCTAAACAAAGTGTGTAATATTTATGCAAGGTTAGCCCTACTAGAAATTCATGGATTCCAATCGTGCAAAGCAGTCACACATCACTTGCTGCAGAATTTATGTGAATCATTTTACACAGAGTCTCTGTGGTGTGGCTGCTGCAGCAAAAAAGAAAAAAAAGGCTTTCTCCTTCTACATTACATTAGTTATGTACTGAAGAGTTTTGTCATATCGTTTGCCCAGAACATTTGGGTAATGCTTGCAGCAGTGGCCTGTCCGTGGTGGACAGACAGGTGCTGGTATGGAAATGCCCATGTGATCTAGGCAATATATGGAATTGTGTGCTTTTATATATTACCATGACAACATGGTAGGCACTTGTGGAACACTGGTTCTGTAGCATCCATACTGCAGAGATAACATGCAGATTCAGCCTCAGAGTCATGAATATCACGCATTTCTTTTCTTTTTCGAAACATGAATTTTACAGTGAGTTGCTTTTTCAAAAATACTATACAAGAACATTTTTTAAAACATATATATATATATAGAAGCAGAATATATACATTAGTAGCAAATATGCAAAACAAACAAATTATAACACAATCATGGAACTCACTTAAGAAGGGATATTCACCCTATCCGGCAGAAATGCAAATTATCGTGTATTTCTGCAAGTGACAGAACTCATATGATGTAGACTTTTCTTTATTAAATTTTCCAGATTTGAAAATTGAGGTCTTCTGTACTCTGAGCCTCTTCCCACTCCTGCAAGCTTCAGGAAAATCTCAAGAAGACATTGTATGATTTGCTTCCTTGTTAAACTGGAAGGCGCTGCACCAAACTACCACAGTCATGTTCCCTGCCTGAGCTCTGTATATGCTCTTGTTTTCAAGTAGCCCTCCCCTTCCTCTCTTCTATTAGTGATGGATATAATCACATTTCAGTAGTAGAGGTTTTCAGCACACCTGCAAATTTGGAGAAAGTAGTGGCTTTCTAGATTCTTGAAAAGGTCTAGGATGCCTCCCAAGGGGACTTGCTAAACCCAGGCCTTGCACTATGCAAGAGTTCAGAAATCGCCCCCCACCCCCACCCCAAATGCTTGGCATGCCATCACTACCATTGCTAGACGAAGCCCTGGAGCACTGATGCACATCAAGGCAAAAGCTACTCCTGTAGTAGTTATCTGTAAGTGTTCTTCGCTAGGGGGAAAAAAACCCAACACCTCAAGATGAAGGAGCTTTTAGATTTAGGGTTGTTAAATTTATATATTGCTTCCCACTACAAAGCCTTGAAGCAGCGGCGAAGCCCTACAGCTGAGACGGAGGGGGCAGGTGAATGTCAGCCCCACGCTGCCGTTTTGGGCAGCACGGAGCCTGCAGCAGTCCGAGCCACCGTGTCACTCCCAGGAGAGATGCATGGTTTGGGCATGCTGCAGGCCAGGCCCCGTGCTAAGAGCCACCCTCCGGGTGTGGCGTCCAGTGCCCCCTGCCCCCCTTCCCTCCTAGCTATGCCTCTGCCGTGAAGCAATTTGTAACCAGAGCAAAAGTGATAAAAAATATTGGTAGTAAATAAACATTTGGTGGGTTTTCCCCAAGTCCAGGGCTCAGAAATAATGGTTGTGGACATGGGAAGGTACCTTTGGATTATGTTCCGTGCTGCATAGGTAAATGAACAAAGACCACACTTAAGAGTACTAATCCATACTTTTGTGATTTGATAGATTTTCTCTCAGCCATCATTGTGGTTAGGGAAATGGTGCCAAATCTGAGACTGGGAAAATTCATTTACCTCTGTGGTTTTTGAGAATTTGAGTGCAATCAATAACTATTAAAACAGGTATTTCCTCATTTACTTTGGTGGATGCAGAATTGTAATGCTAATCAGCAAATCTTGTTCTCCAGCTAACTTGCCACTGAATTACTTCCCTGTAAAATAACTTTTGTTGTCAAGTTTTTTCATTTCGCTTAGCCTACCCACCAGGAAATGATTGTGCGGAAAGGTGTAAGTAACATGTCTTAAGGACAATAGTTGAGTTGGGTTTCGTTTTGAATTTATGCTTATTCCAAGAGGGGAGAAAATCAATGTTACCAAACTATGTGCTGCATTTTGTGCAGTGTTTTATTTTAATTCTAACAAAAAATGTGTAGCAAAAGAACCATAATGAAAGTTGAATTGTCTTTAAAAAAAAACATGAGCACAATCCAGTAAATATTCATTTGAAAGTTTGACTAACAGTGGCCTGATTTGCACATCACTTAAAACCATAGTTTTAAATAAGCTATGGTTTAAGGCAGGCACCCCCCAAACTTCGGCCCTCCAGATGTTTTGGACTACAATTCCCATCTTCCCCGACCACTGGTCCTGTTAAAGGGGATCATGGGAGTTGTAGGCCAAAACATCTGGAGGGCTGCAGTTTGGGGATGCCTGGTTTAAGGAGCAAACTTTGGCGTATGACTCGCTGATTGGGGGAATGAAGCCACAAGAGCTGGTGCCTACTTGTTTCCTGTCCACAGAAAGAACTAAGCACACACTCATTTTAAACCATCCTTATTTGAAACTGTGGTCCCGGCTATTGAAAGCTGTGATATAAGACAAGAGTCATGCCTAGATGAAGTCAACAGGGAATAATATAGGCAGCTGACTTGTAAGGAGTCAGACCATTGGTCCATCTGACTTACTATCTACTCTGACTGGCAGAAGTTCAGTAGCAGACCTTGGGGTCTCAAATTTCAGCACCCTGTGTGACACCAAAATTTGGCGCCAGCCCCACCTCTTGCACTCCATTCTAAATAATAGTTGTGGCACCCCTGAGGTTCTGCATTGTGACCAAATCGGTTGCACTCCCCGATATACCTCCAAGAAGCTCTCCGTGGCTCAAGAGAAGGGTTCTTTCCAGCCTTAACCTGGAGATGATGGGGGTTAACCCTTAGCATCTTCTGCATGCAGTTAAGGTGCTGTGGTGTTGAGCTATGGTTCCCCCCCCCAAAAAAAAACACTAGGAAGTGTTAAGCTCCACAAAGTTGTTATGATTTACTAGATTGTGTTCTGTGGGTGTAATGGAAAGGAGTGGTATTCTTGGTAGGAGAGAATGCATGTGAACCTGAAACGTCACTTACTTCTGCTTTGTTTCCACTATCCAAGAAACAAGCCACTGTTCCATTTCTAAAGATGTCCTCTTCTCTCTCTCTCCGTCCCTCTTTGCCAGTGGGAACTGTCGTGGCAGCAAACCAAATGTGCTGCTCCAGCTACACATCGTTCTTTCCTACCTGTCTTATCACCTATTTAAGATCATGTGTATGTTGTGCTACCAAAAAAGCACGAGAACTGTGCCTCTTCAAATGAATGTTGTACAGAGGAATGTTCCATTTGTAAGAAAACAGGCCTCAATAAATTCACAGCAATTACCTTTTAAAGTCACTTCTTTCTTTTTACGTTTTCTGATTCACTTTATTACAGTTTTATTACATTTCTCTCCCAGCCTTTCTCCAAGGTGCTTGGGGTCACCTAGGTAGTTTTGCCACCACCTCCATTTTCTCCTCACAACCACCCACCCTGTAGGTTAGGAAGCGAGCCAGTGATTAGCAGAGTGAGCCAGTGAACTTTCCATAGATGTCTGGTTGGCCGTTGTGAGAACAGGATGCTGGCTTATCCAGTACACCCTTGTGTCCTTATGAGCATCGTGGCTGAATGTGGATTTGAACGCTGGTCTTCCCAGTCAGAGCCCAGTGTTACCACCCAAGCTCTCTACAGGATCAGATGGAATTAGACCTGAGAACCTTATGGTCTGAATGCAGATGGTATCACTATTGGTGAGGTACTGAATACACCAGTAAGAATAATTGCACTGCAATACAGTACTGAGCTTATTCAAAAGGAAGTAAGCCCCATTGAACACAGCTGCATTTATGCATAAACAACTGTAGGATTGCCCTGCAAAAGTCTGTATGGTCCTCATATTTTGTCTTATGAAAATCAATGCAGAATTAAAGAGTTACGGTTCTTGGGAAAGCCAAATTGTGTAGGCATATGGAATATTTGAACAGAGGTTCATACAGAAATCCGACTATTAATGTGGGTTTCAACAGAGATAATGGTTTATTTGCCGATTGTATTCTGTATATTTTATGTCTGCCATCTCTTTAAGAACCTGAGAATGGTACCTCTTTATCAGCTTTTAACTGACTTCCCCCAAGATCCAACTGAGCATTTCAAGTAGGCTGTCTCCAATGAAAGCTTACGCCATTTTGTAATATCAAACTTAGTCTCATAGTGCCATCAAATTAATTTTGAACCAAAGGAGATACCATTGCTTCTTCATTGGCCTATGGATGTAACTATACATGACAGGTAAAGAACATTTTCTACAGCCTCGTACACTAGTGAAGAATTGTGCTTTCTTGGAACCAAATTAAAAGGTGTATGGAAGTGGAGTGGAAGTCAAGAGAAGAGCATTTTGTGATTTGTCGTTACTCAAACATCGCAGATAGCAAACGTGAAAAGCTGCTGTCTTAGTTCTTTCTGCTGTGGCCAGCAGTCAGCATTATACTCCAGTACAGAAAATGATGGGTACAACCGATATGCAAGGTGATTGTGCTTGTGTCAACAAAAAGTCAATGCCTTGGAAGTTGGGGGAAAGTTTTCAAATGGAGATGCAGTGGTCCTGCATCTGGTGCCAAGTAGCTTAGTATTGATGCATATATTTATAGATAGAAAGATAGATAGATAGATAGTTACCAACACACACACACTGCTGCTGTGCTTGCTGCATCTGGTATAGCCAACCTATATCCAGAAACAAGCCAGACCTTTCAAACACACCACAGTGGGCAACATGACATGACTTCAGGGTTGGCTTCGCAGGGGTGTCTAGTTCTCACAGCTTTAGCTATGTAGAAATCCCAGTTGTGATGTCCTCTGTCACGGTTGGAGGAATTAACAATCCCTTGGTTCTTATGTGAAAAAAGAAAGAAAAAAACTACAACTGCCTCAAGTGGTGCACATATTGAATACAGTGGAACCTCGGTTTATGAACACCTCGGTTTATGAATTTTCAGTTTATGAACGCTGTGGACCCATCTGGAACGGATTAATTCATTTTCCATTACTTTCAATGAGAAAGTTTGCTTCAGTTTATGAACACTTCAGTTTATGAACAGACTTCCGGAACCAATTACACCCATGCTTCAGTTTATGAACGCTTCAGTTTAAGTACTCCGCGGACCCGTCTGGAACGGATTAATCCACTTTCTATTACTTTCAATGGGAAAGTTTGCTTCAGTTTATGAACGCTTACTCCGCGGACCGTCTGGAACGGATTAATTCACTTTCCATTACTTTCAATGGGAAAGTTCGCTTCAGTTTATGAACGCTTCAGTTTATGAACAGACTTCCGGAACCAATTGTGTTCATAAACCGAGGTACCACTGTAGTGTGGGAGAAGATTGCTAGCTGGCCATGATTTGGAGTACAGTGGTCCCTCAACTTACGAACTTAATCCGTTCCAAATGCACATTCGTAGGTGGAAAAGTTCGGAAGTCGAAACGCGGTTTCCCATAGGAAAAAAATATTTGAAAAAATTTGTAAGTTGAAAAAACCGCATGTAAAAATTCGTAAGTCGAGGAAACCGCATTTAAAGCCACCAACGGTTTCCGTTCGGATGTAGAAAAATTCTTAAGCGTGTGGCCATTTGTCCCGTTCGTAAGTCGAAACCTATGGATGTTGAGTAATTCGTAAGTCGAGGGACCACTGTATTGCATTTATGAGATGATCAACACACTGCAAATAATGTAACGGTATGGCTTAGTAACTACCACTTAAAAGCGGGAAATTTTGTGTGCCACTCACTAGAGCTGGGCTTTTGATGTGCGTGGGGAGGGACACACACCTAATTTTGCTTTTGGTTTTTCTACAGAAAGCTCAATTTCACTACAAAATGGTAAAATGTGGTTGCTTAATAACTGGGCTACGAATACTGAAAAGCTTAAGTTAAATCACACATTTTTATTCACACTCACCGTTGTATGTACAAACAGCAGGGAGCACGGCAGGTCATACTTCCCTGGTACATTTGCCCGTGTTACATACAAGCAGTGGAAAAACACATGTATATGCTGTGTATGTGACAATTTTTGATACCAATACATTAAAAACATGAGGTAAAAGTGGTTGTCAGATCCTTGGATGTGAAGAGAACTGCCTGCATATTTAATGTTGCTACAGTCATCATATATAATAAGCATTAGAGTATAATTAGCCGCTTTGTATCCAGTATTGCTCAGGATTTCCAAGAAGGAAAACAAAAAAACCCCAATGGTTAAAATCCACGGTTTTCAAAAGTTCTGTACGTAATCTTGATTCAAAATGGCATCCAGTCGTATCAAGAGATGAAAACCTGCTCCTTGATCTCAGGAACCATCGTGCAAAATTTGGTTACACTCGTAAGAGGTACATAGGAAACAACTTTCCAAACTGAATAGCAGGATCACATGATACGCTTCAATTTGTTTCACAACTTTTGATAGGACAATTTAAATTGCAGTTCTATACACTCTTCGCCTGCAAGGCCCATTCAAAGCTGTTGAGACTTGTGTCCGATTTGCACATACATAGGGTTGTTCTTAATATTTAAATGAGTATGGTTTTGTAACTTTCAGCACATTTTTGTTTACTGTTTATACAGCAGGTACCTAAACTCTTGGCAGAAATTAGCTGTTTGCAACTCAACAAAGCTTTTGCACTGCAGTTTATGAAACGAATAGGATTTCTTTGGGATGTGATATTTAGATATATCTGACTTGTGGTTTTTTTTAATTTGAGGGGGGAAATGTTTTCAGAACCAAGTAATCTTGGCAAAATTGTGATGGCATTTTCTCTCATGGAAACACCTCCCCCCCCCTGATGATCTGTGATCCGTAATCCCTCTTTCACCCCTAGGCCTCACTACCTAGAGGTGAAAATTTATTATTTTATAGGCATTATCTTAGTTGTCAATGCAAGACTGAAGAATGACAAGAAACTTTGAACGAGTGTTTCTTGTCTCAAACAAGGCCAAATATTCAATTTACCAGTATACGTGTATGGGTAAATATTAAAATGCATATATGTGACTGAAAGTCAAGTTTTATCTTGTTGATTTCCACCAGCTAAATGATGCCAGGAAAAGTCCCCAGGAGCATGAAAGTGAACTATTATGCACTTAATACTTTGCTGCAATATTTGAGCAGAAATAGCCAAAAATGAAATCTTCAAATAAGATTATGTTGTCTGTCAGAAAGATATGTGTGCTATTCCTTACAAAGAAGTAATTCTGCAAGTATAGGAAATTTATCAAAAGTCTAGCCTTTTTCAAACCAGGGCTACTTTAATCCCACAGCACCTTTTATTGCATATTGAATGAACACTGGCTCACATAGATAACTGACAGGGTTGCCATATTCCCGAAAGTGAAAATCCGGACAGAGGTTTTTCTCTCTTGAAGTTATTGAGCTTTTTGGGGAACATATCCCCCCAAAATCTAAGCTTTTGACCTCCTCTGGACATTTTACCCATTTGCCACGTGAGAGCCGGGCACTCTATGCTAATATCCAATAATGCAGTTCTTCCCTCTCAAAAAGAGCTGGTGCAGGCATGTGGCAGCTAGCATTATCGACACGTAACTGCATCCACAATGATCAACATGAATAGCCAGTGTAATGTGGGACACAGGAACTCTTGAATGACAATAGTGACTGCTTGCACGAGTAGAACTCATTTTCTGTTTATGAAAATAGTCAATGCAATCTTTCAATTGCCATGTCTTGGGCAACAGCTTTACCAGCTCTTCCTGTTGAGAGCAAAGATCTCAAGTGCTGGACCTCTCCAGCCTTAGAGGCCTTGGGTGTTCCTGCACATGCATTTGGGGTTTCGTATCACCATGGGGACTATTCAGAGACTCCACAGCTGTTACAGTCCCTATAAAACAGGGGTGGCCAACTTTCAAGAGACTGCGATCTATTTTCAGAATTTAAAACTGGCAGTGATCTACCCTCATTTTTGGGGGGTTCAGCTCAAAGTTGTTGAGCTTTTGTAAGGGAGAAAACCCCCATTTTTAAGGGGTTCAGCTCAAAGTTTTAGAGCTTTTTTAGGGAGAAAAGCCCTGTTTTTTAGGAGTTCAGCTCAAAGTTTTAGAGCTTTCTTGGGTAGGGGAAAAAACCCCTTTTTAGGGGTTACATTTTTTGGGGGGGGTTTAAAGGCAAGGGACAAAGGGGTAAAGTCACTCACGAAAATAACGCTATGGATGAAAACAGCAGCACAGAGAAAGCTCTGTCTTCCCTTCCAGAGATAAAACAACAATGGAGGGTGGGGCGAGGGGGTGGGGCAGGATTCAGTTTTAGCGACGCTAAGGAAAGGGAGCCAGAGATCAACCAAAAACTAGCAGGGATCTACCAGTAGATTGTGATCGACCTGTTGGACATCCCTGCTATAAAACACCCAGGGCCTCCTTTTCTTCAGTTGTTTCAATGAGGTCTGAAGGCCTCTTGGGAGGCGCAATCAGCCTGCAGAGGGAAGGAACTGTTCCACTTGAATCAAGCAGGTCACCTTGAATTCTATAGCAGCTTCAGCTCAGTGGGACGCAAACTGTCTAGCAGAGCAGGCTGAACATCACCATCACAATTACACTATCTCACGAGAACAATCTGCATATAGGCTTTTGCATTCAAATCCACTAGTGCATGGTTACCTTTATGTGCAAAACGTGTATTAACTGCTAGCAGGCCATTGTGATCACCTCTAGAAAAGATGCTCTGTCTTAATTTGCTATGACCATCTTAATTTGCTATGACCAATTTACATAGCGAGCCTCTCCCTCTCCTCTAAATATACAGAATACATGCTTTAAGATTAACATAAAAACTTATTACTTGAATTATTCTTTAAAAGAATTGATTAAAGAATGACTGATTCTTAATAGTTACCTTATGAAAAAGGGCAGTGATGTTAATAGTCATTATTTCTGTAAAAATTCAATCTTCAAACCATAGGTTTAAAAAGGCCACAGTTCACACAATGAGAGAAAAATCCACACACAGGAAAATGAATAATATCCTATGGCCATAACATAAAGCTTTTCAAAGCACTGGAGCATTTCAGATACCACTTTGGTTTTTAAGATCCCATATACACAGGTATTCACAAAGGAGCCTGTAAGCTTCAGTATATACGTAGTGCAGGCTCAAAGCTACTTTGTGATACAAAAACTTGGTACAATAAAGACAAGAGTTCTACAATTCTGTGCCAAACTCCACCCCTAATTCCACAACCAGAAAAAAAAGGAAGTTACTGTATTCAGAACAAATGAAGACGAACCGTTTCTGTCACACATACTTCATATCTGATTCTAAAACTTTCTCCCCCCCCCCCCCCCCCGGTTTGATATTTTATCATGAAACGAAGTATAAATGAGTCATGCAGTGTTAAACAGAAATCAACATACAGTGGTACTTCGAGTTACAAACACCTCAGGTTACAAACTCCGCTAACCTGGAAGAGTTACCTCTAGTTGAGAACTTTTTCCCAGGATGAGAACGGAAATCGTTTGCCGGCGACGCAGTGGCAGCAAGAGGCCCCATTAGCGAAAGCACGCCTCTGGTTAAGAACAGTTTCAGGTTAAGAACGGACCTCCGGAACGAATTAAGTTCATAACTAGAGGTACCACTGTATAGGGGTGGTTTGGAGGGGAAAGCCTGTTGAGACTGCAAGCCCTGTTCCTGACCACAGGAAGCCATTCTCCAAGGATCAAGGTAGACCTCATTCTAAACATGTGATTGGTAGCCACACCTCTAGTTCCTCCCCCGTTACACCCACTAGAACTTACCTCATGTCATGACATCATAGGTTCCTCTTTTCTCACTGCAATGTCATGTCATAAGTTTTTCTGAACTAGAATATGGAGCGAATGGGAGGAATTGGACGTGTGGTTGAAGTTTGAGGGGCAGCTGCTCATTTAGAGCAAAGCTTGTTTTGGGCTTTGGCTCCAAGGATTCTCATTCATCAGATTCTGGGAAGGTGAATTCTGTATCTCATTCCACGCCTGCGGCTGTGGTGGTATCTGGACTTCCAGATAAATAACATACTTGCGGTGACTGATTTGTTTCGTTGTAATGCGTAATTGTATACACGTGTGTGGGTTCTGTGATGTGAATTTTTTAAAAACACAGCTCCAATGATCTGGAAACCATTCAGCTTGGATGGATACGTCCTTAAATATTTCCCTTTTGCTTGAATCTTATTTCTGTGCAGCCATGATCTTTAAATATTGTAGTGCATTGTGAGCGGCATCATTGTGGGCGTTGCCCCAGGAGATTCCAGTCCCGTGACAAACTGTGATTGGATGAGTTGAAAGTTCTGCAAGACACTGGTATTGTCCATTCACACTCAGCTCCTCTGAAAGGACAAACACAGGTGCTGATTAGTGGAATATGAGGCCACTAATTTTAGAAAATACCAACTACACTCATTCTCCTTCCCCGACATTGTGAATGAAAGTACCATACTTTTCCGTGTATAACATGCCCCCTTGTATAAGATGGCCCCTATTTTGGGGGACTCCAATTTCAGTAAATGGCCCAAAGTTGTTGAGCTTTTTTGGGGGACAGTTGCCCAGAGTTGTTGAGCTTTTTTGAGGGGGAATGCAGTAAATCACTAACCCAGCGGTTGCAATTGCTCACACCACTCGCTAACGATCGCTCGCATCTGCTACAAGCCTCTGACAGATACCAACAGCAAAAGTAAATAGCAATAACAATTGCCACAGCGGCAGCCAATCCTCCGCAGCCCTTGCCACAGCAACCAATCAAACACCCATTTCCAATAGCTAATACAAAAAACCCTTGCCACAGCCACCAATCACACTACAAATCGCCAATGACAATCTGCAGCTCACGGCTGCAACCAATCATCCGTCACACACCCACTACCCGTGTAGAAGATGCCCCCACTTTTTAAACCTTATTTTTGAGTAAACAAACCCAGTCTTATACACAGAAAAGTACAGTAATCAGGATGGTGTCTGTCACATAAAAGGATATATGACTGTAATATGTAGGAAACCATCTCTCCCAACCTGCTCTGGAACAACACAAAGATTCTATTACCTATACAGTCGTACCTTGGAAATCAAACGGAATTCGTTCCGGAAGTCCATTCGACTTCCAAAACGTTCAGAAACCAAAGTGTGGCTTCTGATTGGCTGCAGGAAACTTCTGCAGCCAATCGGAAGCCGTGGAAGCCCCATCGAACGTTTGGCTTCCAAAAGAACGTTTGAAAACCAAAACACTCACTGCAGGGGTTCGATTGTTCAAGAGCCAATTTGTTTGGGAGCCAAGGCATTTGAAATTCAAGGTACAACTCTATAGGTTTGTTCACATTACATTGGGCACAGACACAATCTGTCACAGCACATGTATAAGTATTTGTGGTAAAGAGTGTACACTTATTTGTGCAGCTCAGCTACTGTGTAGGCATTCTACAGTCACTGAACTTAACATGTGAATAACTGTGTGTGTAGCTGCACAATTTACACTTGCTGAACATGGCATATGTCACATGGTAGCACTTGGGTAGCCTTGCCACCTGCACAGACACAGAGGGCTGGATCTAAATTAATTTAGTTTCCCACAGAAATCAATGCGACTAAACCATGATTAATTTTTCATTTTGGCAGGACAAAGTCTGGATCCAATACATTTGTCTAGATTTCATAATTCTGTATATAACTGGATTTATGAACTACACTTCGATGCAGTAATTATTTCCGGATACAGTTCCATCACTTGACAGCCCTAAATTCTTGTCCAGGTTCTTTGTTTGTGACCTATGTGAATTATTTTGTCAAAGCACTAACAATAAACAGCAAGTTTAGCACACATATCCCTGAAAACAGCACCACCATTTACATACTGCACCCTTTTAGCAAATTCAATGTTCCAAATGTTAGTGCTAAGACTGTGTGCATCTTTTAATTACCGGTATTAGACAAAATGTGGTGAAAGTGTGTTCTCTGGCTACTGTTAGTACTAAAGTTATACAGTTCATGTTAATGCTGGAAGAAAATGGACATTTCATAATCCCGCCCCTTTTTGGTACACACTTCACTGGAAACTTGGTTCTGCCTGGCCTGTGTTGGGAAAAAAGATACTAAGAAAAGAAGATGCATCTCGCCCATGGACACCCACATGGTTCTTACCTATATTCAAGTATTTTGTATTAAAACCTTGCTCTTCTGCAAGTTCTCCAAGAAGATGAACATAATCTGTATTAGGAATACTGAGTGGACTTATTTTCAGCAAAGTAATTTTTTCTCCAGAAGAGTTCCTTAAGGTGCTCCATGTACACCCCAAATTAACACTCTGTTCTTTTCCCTGGAACAAATGAAGGGCATTTAGACTTTGCTGTGTTTTAAAACCATCATCCAACATCTTCAAATGCGGTCATTCCACTCCCCTTGTATATGTATTAAACAAATACCAAGCTCTCCTATCACATTATGTTCTACCCAAGTATTTCCACACTTGTTAAAAGCTTGCTTTTAATATGGCTTCTCCAAGATTCTCTTGGTCTGTACTACAGGGGCCTATGTTTTCCATAAACATTCTTCTTTTTAACTACAACTCTGAACTGTAAGCGTCAATCAGAAAGAAAGAAAGAAAGAAAGAAAGAAAGAAAGAAAGAAAGAAAGAAAGAAAGAAAGAAAGAAAGAAAGAAAGAGTGGGAGAGAAGACAGAGAAGTTGTAGCCTAGAAGATGAAGAATGTGGAGGATAACAGGGCAGGGGTGGGGGAGTCTAGCTTGCCTGTGTATATTTAACTATAGGGCCTTAGTATGAGCTGGACAATTAATGAAAATGAATGATTGCATTGTTAGGTTTGAATAGCTAACCAGTTGCTATAAATGTAGATGAAATACTTACTAAAGAAATTGTGATATTGTCTCCAGAAAAATTATGGAATTTATCAAGTAGTTTCTCGGCGGCGTTTCTCTTTGCTAATTTTTTAGAAGTCCCAATCCCTTTGTAAGAAAACAAAAGCAAGAAGGATTAAAATAAGCAGAGAAACCCAGATTAAGATACATGCATGCCAGAAAACCGAAACTAGACCAACAGCCTGCAAGTCAGAGACTACATATCCATCAACTCAGCCATCCTTTTGAAACTCCCCTGTATGTCTTGTTCTGATAGTTCCACCTGTTAAGTTTACATATGTTAATTATTAACTTGGGAGATCCTCTCTAGCCATTGCCAGGTGTGAGTTTCTGCATCACAATAGAAGAAAGCTGAGAGGGTAGAAAAAAGGAGATATTGAAAGTGGACCTGACTACAGGGCCAAATTTGAGGAATTTTTTTTGTCCCAAGCAGCTCCTATTAATTAAAAATCTTCCCCAAATGGGTGCAGTGCCTACCTGTATACAGGTGTCCACAGGCAGTTCCTTCCCCCTTCCAGACCTTGTTTAGCCTGACTAAGCAGCAACAGAGGGCAGAATGGAGACACAGAAGGCATGCAGAGTCTTCTGCCACCTGTGCTCTTACAGGTACATGTATCAGGATAGGTGAGAAACAATAACTTGTTTAGCCCTATGTAGATTTCTATCATTAGGCTGTTGGTGCTCCAATAGAAATAAAAAAACAGGGCACATTGGGAGATGGTGTACTGATTTTTTTTTGGGGGGGGAACCAGAGTGGCAGGGGAAAAAAGCACCCCCTCCATCCACCCTGCCAGGATTAGGTGGCCCCTCCACCTTAAGACACCTTCACAAGTAGGAATGCTCTGCCAAGGCACTTATCCCGACTTTCAAGTTATAAAGTCCTCAAGGCAGCTTGCAAGAGAGTTATATAAGATACAATTTTTTAAAATGATCAAAAATAGAACATTAGTGGGATTTCTTCGGATAATTAATTCTGTGGTTAAATTCAGGTTTTGCTACATTTTGTGCTGAGGAGGAAAAAAAAAAGCACGTACCTGTTTCTACAAATGTCTCTATTCTGCAAGTCATTGTAAACTCTCTCTTATGGAGCGGCCCTGTCTCCTGTGCCAGTGAGTACTCAGGAAGTCTCCAACCCCTCTGAATAGCTAGCTCCTAGGTAAGAAGGTAACAGGACAATTTTCTGATCTAGCCTCAAAACCACAGCCACGTGTCTATTCAGAACAGGTTTATTTATTGTGATTACTTCAGTGGTAACTTGGAAAGCAAAATTCTGATGTATTTTGCTTTATACTGCATACAGTATATCCTCCTACATCTCAATCTAGGACAGAGCTGAGGGGACTCCCAAGATCAGCGTGTTTCATTGTGCCAGAGCAGCAGTCCAATGAAAGCATTCTATTTCACTGATGTGAAGAGTAAGTCTTGCTTTCATTGGTCACTACTCTGCCCAAATAAAAGCTTTCCATCTTATATATATCATCACAGTGATGAGCTGTGAGCTTTGCATACAGTGTGCATGAGAAAACCTGACAAACCAACCAATCCTTTCTTTTCTCCTCACCACCCATTCTGTAATCACTATGCTTTGCTTTTTGTTGCTTACTCTACATTCTTTCCTGAGGGTATAGGAACTGTCTTCTCCTTCCTCGGTTGAGCTACCTGCTACTGACTGCTTGTGTTGCTTTCTGTCATCAGAAAATAAGAAGGAAACAAAGATGATGTTACATGCATAAGGATCTAAAGATAATTTGTAACTTAAGTGTAGAACGACTTTGACCTCTAAAAAACCAAAAGGTATATAAAGGACCGCCTCTCTCCATATGAACCTACCCGGACCCCGAGATCATCTTCTGAGGCCCTTCTTCTTGTGCCTCCTCCATGAGGTGTGGAGCATGGCAACATGAGAACGGGGCCTTCTCTGCAGTGGCTCCCCGTCTATGGAGTGCTCTCCCCAGGGAAGTTCGCCTGGCGCCTTCATTATACACCTTTATGCGCCAGGCAAAAATGTTTCTTTTTAACCAGGCCTTTGGTTGATCTTACTTATACCCAACACCATTTTAGAATTCTATTTGGGGGGAGCGTTATTGGGTTACTCCTTTTGGTTTGATTTTATATGTTGTGGTCTTCTTGTGAACTGCCCTGAGACCTCTGGGTATAGAGTGGTGTATAAGTTGAATAAATAATAATAATATAATAATAATTTAAATTTTAAAAAGACACAGAACTTCTGAATATGGTACATTTTAAATGTCGTTGCAACTTACCTGCAATGATCCAATAGGATTGGACTGATTTGGTGCTTGATCGAGACGTTCGGGGGTTAAGTGGTCTGGCAAAGAAATGCTAAAAGGAACATAGTTAACTTGAAAACTGGCAGTTTCAGGCATCATTTCGCTAACAAATCAGGATTCAGTCCCAAGCACATTCTACATTTTAATATGAGACTGCCCCACTAAAACTACCTCTAAAAGATGTTTAAAGTAAAGAAAGCTGACGTGCTTTTCTATGTCTGAGTTGTGTCTACGTTTGCACATGTGGAGGGTTTTGTTCCCCACAGGCAGTTTCCTGTGCTTCCTGCCCAGGCTGCTTTTTAAGTTCAAGGGCCTTGATCCAGGAAAAAAACAGGCAGAATATTCACTGGCAAGAAGGAGCTTCTCATGGCTCCTTCCCAGACATAAGTCTCATGTACAGTGGTACCTCAGGTTCCAAACACTTCAGGTTACAGACTCCACTAACCCAGATATAGTACCTCGGGTTAAGAATTTTGCTTCAGGATGAGAACAGAACTCGTGCTCTGGCGGCGCGGCAGGAGGCCCCATTAGCTAAAGTGGTACCTCAGGTTAAGACCAGTTTCAGGTTAAGAACGGACCTCCAGAACGAATTAAGTTCTTAACCAGAGGTACCACAGTACTCTCAAAAATTCCCCTTGAGGGATGAGGGACCCTCCAGAACAGCATGGGACAGGGCATGGAGGGGCCCTGCTGTGGGGTGGGGAAATCAGAAGAATTTGCCAGGGATGCCTCGTGCAATCAGAAGTGCCTTTCTACACACACAAGGCACTTTGAAGCCAAGCCAAGGAGTTTCAAAAGCAGCATGGAAGGAGTTGACATCTCCTGTAACCACAGTTATCTGAAGATGTCATCTTGCCAAAATTTGTCATGGAATAAGGCAGGAAACTACAAAACCGATCAGCTTCAAGAAAACACTATGATTCTATAAATAAGGCCAGAAGGAAGGGATAGCTCAGTTGGTAGAGCATGAGACTCTTAAATCTCAGGGCCGTGGGTTTGAGCCCCACATCGCACAAAAGATTCCTGAATTGTAGAGGGTTGGGCTAGATGATCGTGATCCCTTCCAACTCAATGATTCTATGATCTATGAAGACCTTTGTTAAAGATTTAACAGTATTGTTGATACTGCTCCAACCTGACTGTGGCTTTAACTTTGTTGTTGTTGAGTTATTTAGTCATGTCCGACTCTTCGTGACCCCATGGACCAGAGCACGCCAGGCTTTGACTTATCTTCATATTAATAATTACAGTGGCCCCTCTAGTTACGTACCGCTCTGGATACGAATGCGGCAAACCCGGAAGGGTATACTTCTGGGTTCCGCCGCACAAGCATGCACAAAAGCGCTCAGCACACATGGGCAAAAATGCTCAATCTCGCCACGCATGTGCGCAGAAGCGACGCCTCTGCCTATGGACTTTTTAGGTTGTGGGCAGACCCCCAGAACAAATTTAATTCGTATCCAGAGGGGCCACTGTACTGATCTGTTTTATTAAAATATTCATAGATTGTCTTTTGGTGATAAGGCTGTTCTACGTTTTGTTTTATTTTCCCATAGCTTACTGTATGTTAACTGATTTTTTCCCTTTGGCTGTTAGCAGCTTGGTACTTCCCTTGGGAAGGAAAAGCATGATACATGCTATAAATTAAATGGAAATGAAAAAGTAAGTTTGAATGGTCAAATGAAAAAGTAGCAAATATTTTATTCTATTTATTTATTAACTTTTTCTCCCACCTTTCTTCTCAAAGGAGCTCAGGACAACAATTGACTATCTTTTTGTACTGATAACATTTACAAGTTTGTACACATGAGACTAACAAAGATTGAAAACAGGTCTGAGTTATGAAACCACAGTTTGTTAAAAAAAGAAACAGAGAAACCTTTCATACTCTTACAGTGTCATAACTATCTTACAGTTACATGAAAGGTGACAGAAATTGTGACATGATATGGTAAAAACTGCTATTTTATCACTTCCACAAAAATACAAGAAAAGGTTTTCAGGAAATGAATAACAATGTAACAGCAATTGTTAAAATACTACTTTACCACTTGGATATTAAGCAGTGAAGTAACCATCCATCTTAGATGCGGTCACCTAATTTGGCCCCATTTCCCACTGCTTTTTATAAACCTATCTCCAAATCAAGTACGTTAAGGATCACAGCCTTCATTTTAAAAATATTTGTAAAGCTCTCGTCCAAAATTTTCCAGCAGGTCCCATTTGGCAATAACACTGTTTCACAATGATCAAAATCAACTCACCAAATATTTGAATTGCCCTTTAAAATGTTCAGGGCGGCTTCTGCAGCTTTGTGTTTTGCAATTTTCTTGCTCGGACCCTCTCCTGAATTAATAAGAACAAAAAAATATGTGAGTGTTCTGAAGAGTAAGCTACTGTATGAAAATCCAGCAGTCTGAATGTTTCGTTCTGAAATATCCATTTTCTGTTTCTTGATAACATGAAGAGTGTACAGACCTGTTTGGATACTTTTCCCACAAAGACAAGATTATCTTGCCGGTGTAAGCAAACACAATTGGGGGGGGGAATGTGGTGTGTGTCTAAATAATAATAACAATAATAATTTTATTATTTATACCCCGCCCATGTGGTTGGGTTTCCCCAGTCACTTTGGACGGCTCCCGAAAGAGTATTAAAAACACGATAAAAGATCAAACATTAAAAACATCCCTAAACAGAGCTGCTTTCAGATAGTCTTCTAAAAGTCAGATAGTTGTTTATTTCCTTGACATCTGATGGGAGGGCGTTCCACAGGGCGGACGCCACTACTGAGAATGCGCTATACAGTGGTACCTTGACTTACGAACAACTTGACAACCGAATTTTTTGCCTTAGGAGTGGGGAAAATTTCTCGACATCCGAAGGCCGAATTGGGCCCTCCCCGCTGCCGGCGGCCTCCCACCGCCCCCCCCCCAGCTGCTGGCGGCTTCCTGCCGGCCTTTATAGTGCTTTTTAGGCCCCAGAACGAATTAATCCATTCCCAATGCATTCCTATGGGAAACCATCGTGTCGACTTACGAATGTTACTAATTACGAATGTGCATTCGGAACGGATTAAATTCGTAAGTAGAGGATCCACTGTATAACATTTTGCCACTCCCATTCTAAAGACATCACTAACATCAGAAGTAGCTCTGAATATTTTTTGAAAAATTGCATCTTTAAGATAGTGGTTGGGCAGCTGATTCCTATTCATCTGTTTATGCTGTTAAGTTCTCAAAATGTGAGGGTATATATAAAACACACCTGAAGGGGAGATGCAGAGTTTTAAGAAGGCAGAGGGGCCTGCAGCAGGCAGTTTCCTCCCAGCAGCAGAGACTTAGTATTGCTGCCCTCAAAACTGCTGTACTAACTATGGAAGCTGCACAGAGGCAGAGAAAATATGGTATGTTTGGCTCGGAGAAAAGATGATTAAGAGGTGATACAATAGCTATATTCAAATATCCTAAAGGGCTGTCACACAAATGATGGGCCAAATTTATTTTCTGATGCTCCAGTGGCTAGGATCTCAATTATTGCATTCAAATGGCTAGAAAATGTATTTAGACCAGTGCTTCCCAAACATGCTTGCTAAAGTGAGGTGGGACACTCATTAAGTGAGCTTGTGGGGCCTAATCCAAACACTATCGTCATTCTACTGGCCACGATAAATGCAAACTTCCTTGTGTGGCACAAGATCAGTTTGCATGTCACACATACACCCTCAGTGCTAGGAACAGTGCCAAAGATCAGAGAAATTACATCACATTAAAAAAAGGTGGCAACCGTTTTGCTCAGGGGTTCGATTCCTGGCCCCCACGTGCGTCAGCAGAGCTTTCATAAGCCCACCCTGTCCCTGTAACTGGATGTGCGCAAAATGGTTACTGTCTGTATGGTGTGTGTTTGGGTGGACATGATGGGAGTTGAAGAATACGATCAAGGGATAACGTACTATGCAATTAGAAGATGCAGGAGAGGGAAGAGTGAGTTCTAGAGTTAGAAATGGGGGGAAATTATTTGGGCTTCTAAGGTTAAGGAGGAGACACAAGAGTCGGTAGCAGAATTAGGATGAAGGTAGGAAAGACGGGTTCTAGGGCTAGGATGGAGAACAAAAGGATGAAGGAAGAGACATTTGGGTTCTCCCTTTAACCATACTGGTGCCCAACACACTAGCTTAGAAACAGAGGGAGTATAAAACTAAATAGAAGAAACATTTATTTTAAACATTAAATGCACATTGCATGCAATTAAGAACTCAGACATGAATCCAGAGCTGGCCCAAGACTTTTGGGCTACCCCGCCCCACCACCTGCCAGGGAAGGGGTGAGTGAAGATCTACATCAGGAACAAAGTGGGGAATAAAGATCTACATCAGGATCTGCTGCCCCTGTGGCTCCTTCTGCCCAAGGCAGCTGCCACCCCTTGCCTCATGGATGGCTCGGCCCTGCATGAATCCTATCAAAATGTACAAACCTGTTGCAGTTATGTCACCCATAGTGACTTTATAGGTGAAGACTGGCATATGCACTTGCCCCTCAGCTTTTTCAAAGTCATATACAGGATTGAGATTAGCCTTTGTGCCATATTCATGTAACAGCTGAATTGGTGTTTTCCCCGGTTTGGATGTAATGATTTCCTCCAAGCTGTTTACAAAGTAGAATAAAAAATTTATGAATATTTGAGAAAGAAGGAAATCACATGCAGTGCGTTAAAATATTGCTTTCAAAAATATGCTGTATCATTCATTTATGAAACTCAGAGGTACAATCTGGAGATATTGAAGCCTGCTTCTGATCATAGCTGCCAAGTTATCCCTTTTTTTTAAGGGAAATTCCCTTATGCTGAATAGGCTTCCTCGTGAGAAAAGGGAAAACTTGGCAGCTATGCTTCTGATAATGAGTACCTGTGGACAGTTATAAAGAAATGTTACCAGACATGTGAGACTCCATTCTTTGGATATTGCACTAGAGTGGGAAGAAGAGGAAGCGTGAGCGACTAGCACTTCTTCCACGGTGCTTTTGTCCACAAAACAGGCTATGCACAGAACCAGTTGTCAGATTATATTATTGGTCTCTCCACATGCCTTGGAGAATTTCAGTTTCTTTTTTCTTTAGCAGATCTAAAGAAACATAAAACTTGCACTTTTATTTTCCTCACTCTCAAATTTGGTGCGCTGAAATGTTGAAGATCTGTGAGATAAGATCGCCCATCTCTATGCAATCATTTTGTATAAAATGCAAATTACCCCCTCTAAATGCTGCCCCCCCACTCGCCTGTGATAGCTTTCCACATAAAAATAAAGAAATGGGAGATCTGATCGGAGACCAGCAATGCCTTATCTACTCCAGTTCTGAGCTACTCCTTCCCTCTCCACTGTGTGCTGTGTCACCTATAAATATTGCAGGGCTGTGTAACCTACATGCAAGAGCAAATTTAAAATGTGTAAAAATTCAACAGATGACTGGCAGATTCTGCTCTAGGATTGAGGAGTGGGTGTTGTGTTTTTTTTAAGATAATATTTGATTTGGGACAGAACAAGGAAAAAACAAGAGAAAGGAATCAGGGTCAGAAAACCAGTAGCATTCAAAGAGCGCAACATGTAATAGACATATACATGCATTCCCTCTTTCTAACCTGCTAAATCATCCTAAGTGTCACTGCGCATAGGGTTTCCTTCCAGGTAACGGAGTGTACACACACACACACACACACACACACACACACACACACACACACACACGGGTTTACTTCCAGGTAACCGAGTGTAGCATCTGCTTCTCTCTTACAAACACACACACACCACACACACACACAAACACGGATTTGCTTCCAGGTAACTGGGTGCAGCCTCACCACACTCGCGCCATTCACACTGCCTGCTACGGTGCGCGCGCGGGTGCTTCTGACCCCTCCCCCCACGATCTTCCAACCCGAATCCACGCGCACGCGGGCGCCGCTTCCCGCCAGCGACGGTTGCTTCCGCGCGCCTCCTTACCGAGCGCCGTGGTGTGCGCGGGTGGCGGTGACCCAGAATGCTCCGCGCCCGCCCCACCCCGCTATATAGAAAGCCCCTTACCCACCCCACCCCTCGCGCGTCACCTGACGGTTTTCAGTTTCTCCACCAACACCGGGGAGTTCCGCTGCTCCGTGCCCGGCAGCCCCCCTTCTTGGCTTAGGATAGCCGGGCAAGGGGCAGGCTGAGGCAGAGCCATGCTGCTCGCCGCCGCCGCCGCCTCCATCTCTTCCTGGCCGGGAAACATCCCTTTAGCACGGCCCCTTCTCGCGTGTCACGTGTGGTTCCGGGGGCCAGTTTGAGGGGAGGAGCCGCCCGGGAGGCTGCAAGCGGAGCAGAGGCGAGAGAGCGGCTCGCCTCAGTGGGTCTGCGAGAGAGAAAGGGGGGCGCTGAGGGGGCGGACGGGATCCCCAGGGAAGCCTGGAAATGGCGCTTCAGTGGTCACAGTGGACGCGTTCTAGCTCAGGCGGTCCGTGGGGGGGGGGAAACCCCATTTGCTTCCTGTTACCCAGATCCTGAGGGACCCAGGTGGCGCTGTGGTTAAACCACTGAGCCTAGGGCTTGCTGATCAGAAGGTCGGCGGTTCAAATCCCTGTGACGGGGTGAGCTCCTGTTGCTTGGTCCCAGCTCCTGCCAACCTAGCAGTTCGAAAGCACGTCAAAATGCAAGTAGATAAATAGGAACCGCTACAGCCGGAAGGTAAACGGCGTTTCCATGTGCTGCTCTGGTTTGCCAGAAGCGGCTTTGTCATGCTGGCCACATGACCTGGAAGCTATACGCCGGCTCCCTCGGCCAATAATGCGAGATGAGCGCGCAACCCCAGAGTTGGTCACGACTGGACCAAATGGTCAGGGGTCCCTTTACCTTTACCTTTTAACATACCCTCCAACATTTCTCCTATGAAAATGTTGTTGTTGTTTAGTCGTTTAGTCGTGTCCGACTCTTTGTGACCCCATGGACCATAGCACGCCAGGCACTCCTGTCTTGCACTGCCTCCCGCAATTTGGTCAAACTCATGTTCGTAGCTTCGAGAACACTGTCCAACCATCTTGTCCTATGAAAATAGGGACGTCCTATTGTTATGGGGGGGGACTGCTCCCTTTTACCTAATGGGGTATCTAAGAGCCCATATAGAGTCCTTAAGTGGGTCCCCTGTCGGCAGGAGAAAATAACACAGGCTAGCCAGAGTATTGAGAAGTTCTTCAACATCAACTTTGTTGGACTGGTCATGTGCGGATGCCCGATTATTGTCTTCCAAAGCAACTACTCTATTCCGAACTTAAAAATGGAAAGTGTAATGCTGGTGGTCAACAAAAGAGGTTTAAAGATTGTCTCACGGCAAATCTTTTAAAATGTAGTATAAACATCTTTTAAAATCTTTTAAAATGTTTAAAATCTTTTAAATCTTTTAAAATCTTTTAAAATCTTTTAAAATGTTTAAAATCTTTAAAATCTTTTAAAATGTAGTATAAACACTGACAACTGGGAAACACTGGCCTGTGAGTGCTCCAGTTGGAGAACAGCCTTTCAAAGGGGTCAAGGGCTTTGAAGACACTCGAACTCAGGACAAAAGGGAGAAATGTGCTAAGAGGAAGGCATGCTTGGCAAACTCTCACCGTGATCAACTCCTACCCAGAAACCAATGTCCCCACTGTGGAAGGACTGTGGATCCAGAATTGGCCTTCACAGTCACTTACGGATTCATTGTTAAAACCATGTGTATGGGAGAGAATCTTACTCGGCTATGAGTGATCGCCAAAAAGGAAGAAAGAAGAAGATTGGGAAGCAAAGCAGCTAGTAACATTGCAGAAGGAGGTGGTCTACAGCAGAAATCCTGTCTGCCAGGATACCTGTTAATGGTCACTGATTGCATTACCTGGGCAGCCTGGCCATTCTTTTGCGTTGGTAAATACTTTTAGTTCCTGAATCCAGGTCACCGGCTCACAGGTTCATACACAAATAAACCCTTAAGACAGGATTTGTAAGCAAAAAGACAAAGGGAGGGCTTTCCCCGTTTCCTCCCTCCTTGCAAAGAAACATATTGAGGTCAAGTTGGGAGAGTCAACATGGTTTCAAGATTTCTCTCCTGTACTATTTCAGACACGTGGTTTGCCTTGTACATTTAAGAACATTTATTTTATATTTGGGACCTTAGAATTCTTATAACATTATTATTATTATTAACCGTATACCATCCTATACTGTACCCGGTTTGCAACATTTCTCCTATGAAAATAGGGACATCCTACTCAATGCCCTATTACTTAACCCACTTAAGTCCCCATTTAGCCCACTTAAGTCCACACTTAGCCAACCTATGGTAAGTCCTCACTGAAGTCTCCACTTAGCTGAGTAGTCAACTAAGCCCATTCAAGTCCCCACTTAGCAGACTTAGCCAACTAAGCCCACTTAACTAACTTAAGTCTCCACTTAAGTTTCCACTCAGCCTACCTAAGCGCCCACTCAGTGTACTGAAGTCCCCACTGAAGCCCACTCAGTTGGGCGGCGACAGGGTTTGCAGCACCAAATAGCACCAAACCAGCAGACCACTTTGATACTGATATGGAGTCAATCAGACATGGTTGGGTTGGGGGCCATTTAATTATGACCCCTGTTTGAGTTTCAGTTCCTCAGTTTGGGGACTGGCACAAAAGTGGGGTTTACGGCACATAACTTGCACTAAACTTTGGCACCTGTTTGGAGTTAATTGGACAAGGCTAGATTTTTTGGCATTAACTTGTGATCGCTATTTGCTATCAATTGCTCGGTTGGGGGGGGGGTGGCATGAAAAGTGGGGGTTCATGACACAAAACAGCACTAAAGTAGCACCGAACCTTGGCATCAGTTTTGGGGGGATCCAGAATTTCGGGATCACATGTTAATGAAGCTGTAACAGAGCTTGGAGAGAAGGGAGAGTCTGTAGCAGAGGGAAGTCCAGAATCAGAAATGGAAGGGGATGGGGGTCAAGAGGCAGAGTGGAGGCAGGCTGCTGAAGAAGCCAGGGCAGCTCCCCTTCCTGCTGTGACCAGCTCTCCTCCTGGCTGGTCTCTCAGAACACGCAGAGAAATGAGAGGGCTGAGCTAAGAGAGACAAGACAAAGGAGCCAACATGTCATCCTGCGACCAAGCACAATAGTTTGGGATCCTTGTCTTCAATGAACTGTGAGTCATCACGCACAAATAAACACCTTTTTGTTGCAGTTTGACTCATTGTAGCCAGAAGACCTAACAGGCAACAATTTCATAATGGTGTGGCAAAGCGGGATTTTGTGTTTTTAGAAATGCTAATATCTAAGCCTCAATATCTATGTGGATGTACGAAATATCACAATTTTGCAGCAAAATGGTATGGTTCACTATGCCAACACAATATGCTAAAAGGTGGACTTTGGCCATTACTTACCTGACTTAATGATGGTATAGTTATCTCTGTGGTAGTGGTTGTTGTTGTTGTTGTTGTTGTTGTTTTTGTTGCTGTTGTGTTTTAGTTAACTGCCATATTGCTTCTTCTAATTTGTCATTGGAAATCAGAGTTCTCTCTTCAAGAAGAGATCAAGTTATTTACTTTTTTTTACATGTTAAAGTTTTGTGCTTGTAAAATTGGGTGAGTTAACTGAATAAAGCATAAAAGACCAAATTAATAACCAGATGTGGCAATATGGCATGCATGCATTTTGTCAGTGACAATACCCTTGGAGGTTGTTGCTGTCTCTGGATCAGGTACCACTTCTATGCACTTTTTGCTTATGTCATTGTGCATGGAGGTGGGGGTCGATGGTGAGATGGACACCTGCTGCCCAATCACAGCAGTGGTAAACCCCATATTTCGCCAATGTTTTCTATGGACAGTTCTCACTTCTGGCCCAGGGAAAAGACAGGATATATACATGGAACAAACAAATAAATAAGAACATAACATCAATTAATAATTTTAAATTCAAGTTATCACCTTTATTCCACCCAAATAAATGGTTTTCATGATCTCCTAGACACACAGAGAGTAAAATGTAATGCTACAAAGATTCAAAATCATGCCAATTAAGTAACTGGTGGAGCGCTTCAGAGGTCAATTTGGACTGAATAACCAGCAGAAAAAGTACTCTGTGGTTATAGTAGACAAATTCATCCAATCAGATCTCAGTGTATGTTGTAAGATTAAGAAGGGAAAAAAATCAATTCTGATTTATGACAGGAGTCTTTCTAAGTTATGTGAAAGCTAATTTGGGACTACAGAAAGGTATTGCCCTAATACAGCTGAATGTTGCTGTATCAGTTTACTTTGTTAATGTATTATTCATTGTTTTGAACATGGCAGGACAATGAAAGAGAATTCTTGAATAATACCCTGGAGAAGCTGGATGGATAAAACAATGCCACTGCTTCCCTTCCTGTTAAATATAATAGCAAAGTAAGCTGTTTGTCCCGTATTACTTAATTTAGAAATGCTAAAAGCTTTTTAATATGGCTGTATGGGTTGACAACTGCAATTGATAGAGTTCTCTTTTTTTACTGCGTCTGCGTAATATGTTTGCTGCTGCTACCAAAAGTTTTGTTAAGCAGGTTGGTGATGGAGGTCGACTAGTACCTGTTCGTAGCCTCAGTGAAGCTGATAAATATCAACCCCTCAGTCTTGTTATTAAGAAGAAAAGTTGTCTTATTTCAAGAAGATCCAAATTTGTTTCAACACCATTCAGCCTAAAAGACATTCTTCAAGGAGAGAAAGAAATTTCAGCTGGTAAGTTTGTTTTTTAAACTTCTCAAAAGCTTATAAAAATATGATCTGCTGATTTTCAGAGCATAACTGAACAGGGGAAATGCAAAACAATATGGAATTTGCTGCTTAAGCTGTTTTAGAGGAATCAAACAGTATGTCTACAATATAAACAAGCATTTTGTGAAAAAGCATTTAATGTTTGCATTTAGTAAAAGACTGAAGAAGACATTTTAGGAGGTTTTACTGATAATTTATTGAGTACTTTTCAGCATTCATTACAAATTTGTTTTATATTTTTGGTGTAATCGTTCTGTGTTATATAACATCTGTCAGTTACATGCAGTGTGATTCTAAAGTTGTTTATTTACCAATCACATTGAGTTCAGTAAGACTTCCTAGTAAGTGTGCTTAGAATTGCAGCATTAATATCCCAATATAGCATGTAAATATCAGCTATCCACTGTTACAAAGGAGTGAGGTCACTGCATGACAATACCATTTCCACATCTGTTCACAACTTTTTTGTACGTGTCATATGTAGCTCCCCAGAGCTGTTATTTAATTTGAAGTAATGGCAGTAGGATGCCTGAGGTTTTCTAAAATCCATTCTCTAGGTCCTTGTAGGCACAGGGAACATACCCAAAAGCTAACCCCATTGATGTGGGACTTGTATGCAAGTGTGTAAAAGATTGCAACTGATTTCAATAGAACCTAAATGTGACTGATTTAAGATGGATAATCCAAATTATTTTAGCTCTAAATGTCAGTGGTATTCTGAGATTATACACAATTTAAGTTATTACATAATTAATGAAGTGGTGCTATTTTAGGGTAATTTTTCTACGGAAGGCAGCTCAGTTGCTTTCCATGTCTGTTGTCAACCGCTCCATGCACTTCAAAGTAAAATAAGTAGCAATTAATATTTTCTACCACTGCAGATTACATGTTTTGAATATGAATATAATAATAATGGGATGGACAAATGCAACCCTTCACCTATATTTTAAATAACAGATTCACTTTCTTTCTGTATTCCAGGAAAAGAAAGGTAATAGCAGATAACAGTACCCTTTGTAGGATATTTGAGTTGTGATATTTTAAGCCTACCAGAGGAGTCAGACCTGGTTTTAGGTTGGTCACGTGGTCTGCATTCAAGTAATTTTAAAATGTCCGTTGTTTTGATGTTTGTTCTGGAAACTTTATCTAAGTTTTGTCAGAATGTTTATTTCTAAACTGAGAGTTCTAAATGTTATTTGCCAATGAATACAAGTGGGAAAAACTTTGCAAGAGATATACTAAGATAGCTGCCTCCCAACTATGGAACTCCTTCCTTGAAACTTGCTGGTGTCCATGCATGATGATCTGAGCATCTCTTGGAAGTGTTTTCAGCTGGCTTTTAAGTGGAAAAGAGGTGAGGATTTTAAAAATCCTTTGATCTGAGACAATTTTATTATGAGTAAGTCATTGTTAATATTTTTAGCAGATAATTGTCCTGAGCTGTTGGCTTGGCATCTTAATCATATTAGCATACCTGCTTATTTCTTACTCTTATTAAGTACAACAAGCAAAGTAGTTTTACAAGAGGTAATCCACAAAATAATTACAGTAAGGCTGCAATCCTATGCACACATATCTGGGAATAGTTCTCTCTTCACTGAACACTTACTGGTTGAGTACATATGGATCGGCTCAGGCTGTAAGAGATGAGAATCTGAACACATAATTTTAGTATCTGGTGGGTGTGCAGTTTTTATAAACCATGTTTCAGGTTAATATTATATGTGAACTTAATTCCAGACTTCAATAAGCAGCCTCTTTTCCTTAGGTATTTCATCCTACCAGTTACTGAATTATGAAGATAAATCAGATGTAGCGCTCAACGGTAGACGAGGAAATCCCATTATGAACTCCGCTGGGGTCAATATCACTGGATCAGACTCTCTTGCAGTGAAGGCTTCCTTTGGCATTGTAACTAAACATGAGGTTGAGGTACCAACATTACTCAGAGAACTTACCAGTAGGTGGGTATTATAGTTTCTATTGTTTGACTGTTTAAGCTGCACTTGACAAATGAGCACTAAAATGTGGATGCAATATGGGTTATAGGTTTTAGGTGCCATATAGAAATATGAAACCATATGGATTATGTCTACCTTTATTGCAGAAAAATGAATTTTGAGCACTGCCTTGTTCGTCAGTCACGAGACAGTAAAAGGACAGTTCTTTGTGTGGTCATGGAGAGTATTCGAACGACACGGCAGTGTTCACTGTCCGTGCATGCTGGCATGAGAGGTGACACAATGAGGGTAAGTGAGCATGTTTGACCATGTTAAACATACCTTGGGGGTCCTTTTTGGGCCAAAAGGCAGCTCATAAATAATTTTATAACCAACTGAATAATCAGCCGGTTTAAGAACACCTAACTCTATAGAGTTGTATAGTCTGTTGCCTATGTTTAGAAATCATATTATCACCAAGAGTTGAGGATATTTAAAGAGGAAGAGATTTAAACATCAAAAATGGCAAAGGCCCAATAATTCTAATTTGACTGATGCAAAACCAAAAAATAAGTTATGCAGAATCTGTATTGGTCCAATAAAAGAGTGGGCACATAATTTGTTTTTAGTGTAGATACCCGGTAGATCACTCTCTTCTGACTGACAAAGTTATCTTTAACCCAACGATTAAATAGAAGCTTGTCCAATTAAAGATATATATCCCAATCTAGGTGAGGAGGTTCTGATGCACAAATAGACTGCCCACACCTCCACCTTTTTGGGCTGTCCTCATTACATCAGTGGTGGACAGGGCAGTTCCATGTGTGTACATTTTGTGCCCCCATGAACCTGCCTGATCCCTAGGGTGGCCACGTGTCCTTCCTACTTTACAGTCCTCTATTTGAAGGGTTGTCTGATCCAAGTCTAGTTTGAAGATAAACAACCTAAAGAAGAGAGAACAGGGGCCTTGAAGTTGTCCATCAAAAGTTAGCTTCCGGACACCAGGCTGAGCAGGCACACAAGTCACCTGGTCACAGTTTTCCCCACTTACGGTGAGATGCATTGTATTTCTATTTAAGTTATAGTAATTATTTCTAAATTTGCATTTTACATATAAATAAGCATATGCAAACCTGTGCCCTCTTTTTGTCGGTGCACAAGTGGCCACCCTACTCTTCCACTGAGATAATGTGGGAGTTTTGTAAGCACTATAATTCTTTTTGTGCACAGACCTGTAGATCCTCTTTTCCTGATTTGCTTCTCAGTTTTGAAGGGTATTTTTTAATGTTGTTATAAACAACTGGGAAAATTGTCCTAATTTCATTAGAACATCATCATCATCTCTACCATAGTGAAGTACTAGCCTTCCACTGGCTGGCTTTGACATTAAAGTTAAAAAAGAGTCATATGTGTTATGTTTCAAATACTTATTTAGCTTAATCTGCATTTTTATTCAAAATGTTTTCAATACAGATGTTAACACTGTATCTTTCTTTTTGAAATAGTTTCATATTATTGATGAGTATAATTACAAAGGACGTGACAAAGCTATCGTCTTTCCTGCTCATACAACTATTGCATTTAGTGTGTTTGAGCTTTATATTCACTTGGATGGTAATTTTGGTAAGTAGTCTGTTTTTCAGTTGTGAGTACAATTAGTATTTTACATTGTTCTTGTTCTGAGATTGGGAATGTTTAGTCTGGAATGCTATAAATATTATATTCATGCTTTATTGGGTGCTTGTGGTCAGCAATCTCATTCACTTCAGGGCTTGCATCCATACCCTACAGGTATACATATCTGCAAGGGCACACACAGTAACATCTACCAGTAGATTCAAACTGTGGCCCCAATCCAGGGACAGTAGTGGGACACACCTTCACATGTGCATTGCAAGATAGATGGAAATCAGAGCCTCATCCATACCATGCAGGGTGATGGATATTGTATTAGATTTGCATCTGGATTTGGATAACAATGGATGCAAATGATTCTGTACCTGGAAGATTGCATCCACCTAAAAAAAACACCCCTTGCTGAATCAGCTGGTTTGTGTTCAATTTTGTGTTGTAGTTTTGCCTTATTTAATATAACTTTTCTATAAAATTTAAAAAATCATTAATAATAATAAACTGTATTATGAAATTGGGCTGTTTCTGAATACTTAAAATATATGTAATATTTTTTTTCCAGAGCTCTGTGTCACTCCAGAATCAAAAGGAGGATTTGAAAGAGAGCCATCAAGATCATTTTCACTAACTAAATTAAGGAATCTGTTTTATCGAAGTATGAGGTTTGGTATTTATATGCTTTACACTAATTAAATTGATTGGTAATGGTAATGTATTTCATAGTATTTCATATTATGGTTGGTGTTGAAGTTCATGCTTATAGCCGCACTGAGAAGTATTTTTTACACACACACACACACACACACACACACACATAAAATAATTGCAGAGATTTCAAAATATGCAGAGTGCATCAATTTTTAATTATAATTATCATAATAATGAATTTGCTTAATTAAAAAATTAAATTTTAATTGTTTCAGTTGTACAGTAAGATTATACTTATTAGTCTTTAAAGACATTTCATGATGTACAGCAATAATATGACACACACAAAAGTGAAGGTAGCCACATTGGGGCATAATTAAAATATTTCCAGAGTCCGTATTAAGCAAATACTTTTAGCAGGGCAGGAAAATATCGCCAAATAGTGTTAAGTTCTCCAGAATTCTTCATCAGGCTAGTTAGTAACGAAAGAAAAAAGAAAGAAAATGAGGGGGTGTAAAACCATCTCTGCACCCACAGCACCTAGTTTTTGTGGTCCCAGAATCAGCCATCGATTTGGAGAATCAGCCGTTTTGCCCACCCTCCTTACAGGCCTTATGCCTGATACCTACATGACACCAAAGGGGCCTCATTTGAATGTTGGTTATCTCCTAACCTCACCATACAATTAAAGCACATCCAATGCACATTTAAAGCATATGATGTTCCCCAAGGAATCCTGGGAACTGTTGTTTCCCATTGCCAAGCTGCAGATTCCAGCACCCTTAACCAACGAAAAGGTAAAGGACCCCTGACAGTTAAGTCCAGTCGTGAACGGCTCTGGGGTTGGGGCGCTCATCTCACTTTACTGGCCGAGGGAGCCGGCGTTTGTCTGCAGACAGTTTTTCCAGGTCATGTGGCCAGCATGACTAAGCCGCTTCTGGCGAAACCAAAGCAGCGCCCGTCGCGGGGATTCAAACCGCCGACCGGTGGCAAAGCCTTGGCTCAGTGGTTTAGACCACAGCGCCACCTGTGTTCCCCAACTACAGTGCTTTAAATGCATTGTGTGAATCTGCCCACTCTGTGATCAAGATGCAGAGATGGCTTTACTACCAAATATTTTTCTCTCCACTATTTTTAGCTTTGCTTGCAGTGTAGCTTAATGAAAAGTCCTAAATATTTTTGGTGGCCTAATCAAGATATCGTAAGAGTTGGAAATCAACAATATCATGCTATGCTTGTACCGTAATATGGTCAAGCTACTGAACAGTTGATTCACACAATTGATTCTTTTTCATTTGGAGCTGTGGATGTATTTGGATGGACAGGTAGGGCTTAGAGCACAACAACTGAGTCAAGGCTTGTCCGACATTAGTCATATTATTCATGTCCTATGCCTGAGAAATTGGTCAGTTTTGTGTCTTGAATGGGGCTGCACTCTCCTTGAAAGAGCAGGTATGCAGGCTGGGAGTGTTTCTGTGTCTAGCTTTGTAATTGAAGGCCCAGGTAGTCTGACTAGAAGTACCTTTAACCAGTTGCAACTGTGGCCATTTGTGAACCCAGAGAACTTGACCACAATACTGTAGTCAAATAGCATATAGAGGGTAAGCTTATCCCTCAGATAAACTGGTTCAAAGCTGCTCCACGTTTTTTTATATACAGTGGTACCTCGGTTTACGAACTTAAACCATTCCAGAAGTCCATTCTTAAACCAAAACTGTTCTTAAACCAAGGCATGCTTTCCCTAATAAGGCCCCCCGCCGCCAGTGCCCTTCCACTGTTTGGATTCTTAGACCGAGGTAAAGTTCTCAAACCAAGACACTATTTCCGGTTTTGCGGAGTTTGTAAACCAAATCGTTCTTAAACTGGACTGTTCTTAAACCAAGGTACCACTGTATTTCATTTTTTTAAAAAAAGCTTTCAAATTATTATAGAACCACAAAGACAACTAAACCATAACAAAAATTCAATAATATATCTAACTAGAGGCAGGACATATGAAACCTAAACATTTTAACTTGACTGCTTTGATTTTGGGAACTGACACTATTGCAGGTCACATACTTGTTCTGCATTTGTAAGAAATAAAGCAAGGGACGTGTCAATCAACCCACTGTACAAAAAGATGGACACTTTCTATAGGTAAAATTATGCTATTATTTATGAACTTGTTAGGATTTAACAATGACTGTAGATTATGGGAGGAATTCAATGCCGTGCTAAGGCAATCATTTCAGCTTGCCAGTTGGAACGCACACATCACTGTTCCGGGGTTCTTCCCATCCACATGAGAGCTAATTTTGGGGGAATGTGGGGGGGGAGGGAGGGAGGGAGGGAAAGCCCCATTATGCAAGTGAAACTCCTTGCTTCTGCTTACAGGACTGTTGTTGAATCCCAGCCTCTGGGCTGAATGAAGAATTTGTATTTTTGTCAGTGGTTGACCAGTTGTGCCATTGAATTTAACAATCTTTCTTCTTTGTGTCTGTGTGTGCTCCCCCCCCCCCTTCAGACAAAAGGGTAATGGATATCATAGCTCACTCAGACAATTACTTAGATGACCTTTTCACAGACTACTATGAAAAAGCTGCAAGCATGACGGATGTCTCCACGAACTATTTCCGAGAGGGGGCCCATATACGAGTGAATTTGCTTAACAATCACATCCCCAAAGGTCCTTGTTCGTTGTGTGGAATGGGAAGCTCCAGAAGAGAAACTGTCTATGGTTGTCTTGAGTGTTCTTTTAATGGACAAAAGTTTGTACGACTACATGCTGTGCCTTGTTTTGACCTCTGGCACAAGAGAGTGAAATGAAAATTTCTGGAAATGCATGTTGGTTGGATCCAGATTGTTGCTTGCACTTAGTACCCACTGAAATTAAGTCACACCTGACTTTTCCACTTTGAGGTCAGGAAGACCTAAGTACAACCGACTTGGCCTGGATTAAACCCTATGCATATAATTAGGTGTGATTGTGCCATGGAATTTCTCGTGCATTTTGATTGCAAAATATGGAGCCACAAATGCTTTTTTGCCTTCCGTGTTTTTAAAGGAATGCAAAATAGAACTTGATATAATGGCTTCCCACATATGCTCTGCTATTGGTTAGTTCTTTCTCATAATGTAACATAGCTAAGAGATACACATCCAAGTTAAAAAATTCACAATAGCATTTTGTAATAAATCTAAAACATGTGTAAATTATGTTTAGAAGTAACTGTTTGTAGGAGTAATTTGGAAGCATTGGCTTTTGTCTAAAGGCAAGAATGTGTTTCACCTTAACTACACCATAGTAAGACAGTAATGAAAAGATATGAATTATTTATTAATGACATAAATATTTAATTGAAATATCAGATTACGAACATGTTTGTCTTTGCTCTGGTTAAACAGAGAAATAAAAACTGAATTGAATCTTAGTATGACATAAATGTTTCCATTAAAATTTGCCAATGTCACCCCCAATTAAATCTCTCTCCTATTTAGTCCATATTTATCATTAATATAGAGCAAGCTCAGTATTTTTTTAAATGTTAGACTTGCCGTTATTTGGTGCCTTTTGATGTATTTGACAATATTTTTTGTAACAAAGCTATATAATTTTGGAATAAACGAGTCAATTACATACCTGATGTACGTATGCAATACTATTATCATTGAGATCTAGCCATTAGGTGGCAGTATCTGCCACTGTGTTTAAAACCGCTTGTTAAAATTGGCACTGCTGGGGTTGTCTAGAACTTCTGCTACATATTTATCTACCAATGCATTTGTAAAAATAGAAGGGATTAAACACCTGATTCTCTTTAGATCTGAATATAGCACAGCCACTGAGCCCTGGATTCTTTCTTGACTCCAGTGCTGTTTGGTTTTTGATATAAACACGGTGGGGGAGACCTAACTGGCATTTAAGTTGCCCAAGAGTTGTGCATTTAATCAGTAATACAGTACCTAGCTTGTACATAGCTGTTTCCACACAGATGACACACTTTACTTTCCCCATATGCTGGAGGACATGGCGGTGGCGGCGGTGAATAATGAAACATGGGTACCCTATCTGCCGCAGGGTAAGAACATGAGAGCCTGTTTGATTAGGCTAACGGCCCATTTAGTCCAGCCTCCTGTTCACAGTGGCTAGCATGTAAGCAGGATACGAGCACGACACCACTCTCCCCTCCTGCAGTTTCCATGAACTGGTATTTAGATGCTTCTGAGGAAGGGAAAACGTATCATCAGGGTTAGTAGCCATGAATTTGTCAACCTCTTTAAAAGCCATCCAGGTTGGCACTCTCACTGCCTCATGAGTGAACCAATTTATTTTATACACCTCTTACTATCTTCTCTTATGTGCCTTTCCCTCCAAACTAAGAGCCCCAAATGTTGTAGTATCAGGGTGGGGTGGCTAAAAAAAGAGAGATGCTTCAGACAGAATACTAAACCACAGATAAAACAAGCCACAGTTCATAAGCCAAAACTATGGTTTCATGCTGGTTTGTTGCCAAAAAAGCAGACACTCCCCCCATAATTAGTCTACTTGGCTAATTTTTGGACACTGCAATAAGCCATACTTTGGCTAAACAAACCGTGGGCTAGCATTATGTGTGAATCAGGCCATTAAGTGAAAATGTGCAACTGAGCTACAGTGCCATTAAGGCAACACTTGACCTGCTCCAAAAATGGCTCCCACATATTTTCAAAATGAATGTTAACCGTGAGGGGAGTAAAGATGCCACAGGGGTGGAGGGGCAATTTGGAGCAAACAATAGAAAACAAAAAAGGGAAATTACTTCATCAGCAACAACACTATATTTGGCATAGCTGTAAATTCCCCGTTAACTCTTAACAACTTTAATTCAGATTATTTCATAAGAAATACAAAGTATGTGGAGCCACCCCTATTTCATTTACATTTCAGTAACATTTTTAATCATGATAAAAAGGTATAAAAAAATTCCCAGAACCAACATACATGAAATATTATGTGACAAAAGAATTCCATTTTGGTTAAAGCCATTAATCTAATGGACAAGTCACAGGGAAATCAAACAGAGCTGAAGAGTGTTACTCACAAAAAGCTGTGTACTTGGTTACAAATGGTACATCTTCACTTCAATGTGTATTTGGGGCTCCTCAACTAGCAGGATTTCATACTACCTTCAGTGCAGTGGGTAACAAAGTTGTGTCCCCTCCACTGAAGGGCATGGGGAAGTCCTTGTGAAAGCTCCATGTGCGCATGGGAGGAACTGCTGGACTGGGACACAAATGTCCATAAAACAGGGATGGGGAACCCGTGGCCTTCTAGCTGCTGTTGGACTGCATCTCCTATCACCATTGGCCAAGCTGATTTGGGCTGATGGGAGCAGAAGTCCAACAACATTGGGCTGCAGATTCCCCATTCCTGCCATACAGACTTCTGTTAGCAATGATTTGTTATAGTTCATCGTGTTGGTAGACGTTATATTCCTTGGCAGATATGAAGCCGTCTCCGTCATGGTCGTTCTTTTTAAATATATCCAGCAAAACATCATGATGAACGGAAGGGTCGCGTTTCTTGCCATCTCTTTCAAATTCCTTCTTCAGGTAATGGTCTATCTAAATGAACAACAATCGACAGATTTTTATCTCAAACTTTTGTTACATATTGAAAATGGTGTTAGTTTAGGTTATATGCTATAACGGGGAACGTCAGAATATGACCCGTGTTACCTCATGTTTTGAGAGTTTTTTGTCACTGTCCAGGTCCATTTGGGAAAATGCTTCAACACTGCGGGGTCCTTGTGTTACTGCATACAGTTCAATCTCAAAGATCAGTGTTGCGTTAGGTGGAATCTTTGCAGGTTCTAAAAATGTAACAAGACCATTTTGGGAACTGTGTACACATATCTGACAGATAATCTTGACCACAAATTGGAGTATTTTTTTACGGTTATTTGGAAATGTGTAAATTATGGACTCTGGTATATAGACTTGTTTTTTAAATACTTTGCTTTGTTGAACTACTCTGAATCCGAGGCAGCCCTCCTGATTATTAGGGACAAAATACAACTGGATGTTCCCCTATACACACTCCCTTTTGGGGTGTATTCCCACATGGATTGTGCTCTAAGTTTATTGTCAAGCCATTCTAAACTAGTAAACTGCTTACTCACAAAAACAACAACAGTTCCGCCAGATTTGTTTTGTCATTTTCAGAAAGCTTCTTGAAAAATGTGGTCTGTGTTTCAGCCATCAGTAATGGCTGGGGTGGGGGATGGCAAGCCAATGGCCTATCCATCAGCATTGCCAATTGGCCTTTGGTGGCCGAGGCTTCAGGGAAGACCACAGGGAGAACTTCATCCCTCTAGTTCACTCAGGTTCACCACATTGGACTAGTTCACTCAGGTTCACCACTTTCCTCATGCATGTTAGAAAGTTACTTGATAAATATGAAATGGCTATCTAGTCAATCAAGCATGAACAGCCATTCCACTAAAAAAAAAGCATACAGTGGTACCTCTACTTACGAATTTAATGCGTTCCAAACACACATTTGTAAGTCGAAAAAATTTGTAAGTCGAATCCCATAGGAATGCATTGGGAGAAAAAATTCGTAAGTTGAAGCAACCCTATCTAAAAATTCGTAAGTAGAAAAAATCCTATCTAAACCACATCCAAGATGGCGGACTGAGCTCCATTTGTAAGTAGAAAAATTCGTAAGGAGAGTTATTTGTAAGTAGAGGTACCACTGTAATTTGAAACATGATTTTTGGAGTAGGCGAGGTTAAGATTTCAGGGATAAAAGTTTCTCCACCTCAAGGAGGAAAATGGGCTTCAAAGGAAATCCATGTTTATCTTCTGGTTTGATACGATATCTTCCTGTATCAAAAGGGATACAGTAATACCTTGGTTTAAGAACAGCCCTGTTTACGAACTATTCGGTATACAAACTCCGCAAAACCGGAAGTAGTGTTGTGGTTAGCGAATTTTCCTCGGTCTACGAATGGAAGCCGAATGGTGAAAGGACACCGGCGGCGGGAGGCCTCATTAAGGAAAGCATGCCTCAGTTTAAGAATGGCTTTGGTTTAAGAACGGACTTCTGGAATGGATTAAGTTCGTAAACCGAGGTACCACTGTACCAAAGTTTAGCTGCTTTAGAGAAAGAAAGCATACTGATAATGGCGGACAGGGACCAGTAATGAAGGAGAAAGCTTCCAAAGTCAGTCCGAAACAAGTATTTTGCAAGCAGTTGGCAAATACAGAATTTGGGAACTCATCTAAAATGATCAAGACTAAAAGTATGGCAGTTGAGACAGAAGATTAGTGCTAGAGTAACATGCTTTTCATGCAGGCCATAGGTTCAATCCCTGGCATGTCCAGGTAGGGCTGGGAAGGGATCCTACTTGAAACCCTTCAAAGCTGCTGTCAGTCAATGAAAACAATACTGAGCTAGATGGGACATTGATCTGCCTCAGTATATAAGGCCTACGGTCCTGGAATTTATTTCTGAGTTTCCATATACAGGTACTGCACTGAAAGCTAAAGGTTGCAACAGATATCCTCTCCGAGAACAAAGGGAGATCAAACGTCATATACAGAACTCACAATAAATAAAAATGAAATTATAAACTTTTATGTAGAGGTTAAGGCGGTGCAATCCCCTACACTGAACAGAGCTCACCAGCCTGTCAGGATGATAAGATACGTCCCTTGTTTAAATGTCTCAGGAAGCAACAAATAGGAGACTTAACTGAATTTCTCTGTATGGGTGACCATTATATGTAATTGGCCTGATGTGTCCAATAGGTCACAAGTTGCCCTCTGCTGGGCCCAGAGACCTCCCCCCCCCCAAATGGTTTAGTAGAAATCCTTACACATGCTGCGGCAACACAACTGCTCAGTTTCTAGAGTTAGTAGCTGAACTGAAAAAAAGAAAAAAGATTCAAGCGCAAGCAGTTTTGAGAGTAATACATACCAGAGAAAAACCCGTGAAAAGTTCTAGAAAGCCACATGCACTCTTGACATTCAAAACTAGTGCCATCTTGCTCAGCATGCACAAACAATGCTCTGAAAGAATATAAGAGTGTTGTAGGTGGGGACAAAGGCCTCCTTCAAGTTCAGCCTAAAAAAGATAGTCACAGTTAGTATTCAGCAAACATGCAATGCATATTTGCACATTGAGGATACCTGTTGAGAAATCAAGGTATGTTAATCTAGTTGAAGTAAAGGTAAAGGGACCCCTGACCCTTAGGTCCAGTCGTGACCGACTCTGGGGTTGCGGCGCTCATCCTGCATTATTGGTCGAGGGAGCTGGTGTACAGCTTCCAGGTCATGTGGCCAGCATGACAAAGCTGCTTCTGACGAACCAGAGCAGTGCACGGAAACGCCTTTTACCTTCCCGCCAGGTAAAACGGGACCTATTTATCTACTTGCACTTTGATGTGCTTTCAAACTGCTAGGTTGGCAGGAGCTGGGACCGAGCAACAGGAGCTCACCCCATCGCGGGGATTCAAACCGCTGACTTTTTGATTGGCAAGCCCTAGGCTCTGTGGTTTAACCCACAGCGCCACCCTCAATACCTAGTTGAGGTATGATGGCCAAATTTATCACTCACTTCAGGCAAAGGTTTCAGCCCAATAACGTTAGTTGGGATTAAGTCCCATTGGAACAAGTCAGTCACGATTATCTCAAGACACACAGAGACTTACGGTAGTTCCAACTAAGTTTAGCTGGATTGGAGTCATGGTGAAGGCTTAGGCCTACTCAACATCACTCTGACTGAGAGATAAGTGATCTGTCCTTGGAACTGACTCTGGTATGGCTCTAAAAATAAGATCAGTTCAGACATAAAGCCAAACCATTGCAGGGACTGGGAGAGCCCCTGCATGCTTTTATGTTCCCTCCTTGCACATGGGGCTCCCTTCCTCAGTTCCTGGATTTTGCAAATTTACTATGATGTTCAAACTGACAAACTATGGATAGTGCTAACGTGATTTAGAAATTCAATCCAAGCAGTGGTTTCAAACCATGAAGGCAAGGTACTAACCAAAGGTTGCCAATTTCAACATCAGGACAAACTAGGGTCAGGAAAATGCTGAAAGCGAAGGAAGAAGCCTGCAGGTAAGAGGAGAGGAAAAGGAGGCTATAAGCAAACCTTTGGGGCTACTTCTGGTCATCAAACAAACAATGGTTTGGCAATATGCTTCAACTGAACCATAAAGCTAGGCAAGGTAAAGGGACCCCTGACCATTAGGTCCAGTCGTGACCGACTCTGGGGTTGCGGCGCTCATCTCGCTTTACTGGCCGAGGGAGCCGACGTACAGCTTCCAGGTCATGTGGCCAGCATGACAAAGCCACTTCTGGTGAACCAGAGCAGCGCACAGAAATGCCGTTTACCTTCCCGCCAGAGCAGTACCTATTTATCTACTTGCACTTTGACGTGCTTTCGAGCTGCTAGGTTGGCAGGAGCAGAGACCAAGCAACGGGATCTCACCCCATCACGGGGATTTGAACCGCCAACCTTCTGATCGGCAAGCCCTAGGCTCAGTGGTTTAACCCACAGCGCCACCTGTGTCCCTTTAAAACTAGGTACAAAACAACAAAACCGGAAATGAATGGTTATAGCCATTACAAAATGCCAGTGAATAAGTAACATGTAGGGAAGAGGCTGGAAATGTGATGATAGATAGATCTCAGTTCCTTCTCTATAGACTGAAGCAATACAGCTAAAGTAGAGAGAATGGCTATTCGCCTTAACATGCAGCCTTGCTTTACCATATCCTTGCTCCCCATAGGCGAGTGATGGAGGGATGATCACTTTCCGTTTCTCTCCAGGACACATGTTCAGCATTGCAATATCTAAACCTTTAATTACTTGTCCGACACCAAGGACAAACCATTTTGGGTGGCCGTTGTTTTGTGTTCGACTACAAATAAATATTAAAAATAGAGAGAGAGAGACATTTAATATTTTACAGGTGTAAGAAACAAGTTCAGTATACAAGCACATCATTTTTGTCAACATTTATTAGTACTTAAATGCCTGGGGATACTTGGATCTGGACTGTTTTCACACACTAATACCACATCCTGTAGAATTATATCTGTTATATTTTATTTACACAATCAGAATGAATTTCAGGAACAAAAATACTTTTTCTGTACAGCCTGAGCAGGAGCGGTGAACGACGTTCTAGCTAACTGTTGTAGCTTGTCTTCAAAGCCACCCCACTGCCGAGCTCACAGTTGTGAAGGATATTCTTACGTTATGAATGGCCCATGTCACCATTAAGAAAAAGAGGTCGGAATAGGCCAACTTATCTAGGGCCTTCTAGGCTGTCCCTGGATAAAGTGATTTTCTTTATTAAGTTCTCAAAGTTTTTAACCCAGCTCAAGGTTGTCATTGAGTTAGCCAGAAGTTTAACTGATAATCAATCACAGTCAGTCCATCATTTGAAAAATAAGACTTTAGAGGTAAAAAGGTAAAGGTAAAGAACCCCTGGGCAGTTAAGTCCAGTCAAAGGTGACTATGGGGTTGCTGCGCTCATCTCGCTTTTCAGGCCGAGGGAACCAGTGTTTGTCCACAGACAGCTTTCTGTGACGGAAACCAGAGTGCGCAGAAATGCTGTTTACCTTCCTGCCGTGGTGGTACCTATTTGCACTGGCATGCTTTCGAACTCCTAGGTTGGCAGGAGCTAGGACAGAGCGACAGGAGCTGAGTCCCTGAAGCAGATTCAAAAACGCCAACCTTAAATCAGCAAGCCCAAGAGGATCAGTCGTTTTAGACCACAGCACCACCCACATTCCAAGAAATGGCATTTTGGAGACTGTAACTTTGGCTTAAGGAGGCATTTGGCACCTAGCTTATACAGGGCGAGTCTTTTCAAAGAGGCCCCGTGGAACATGTGTACTCTGTATCCACGGGGCCTCTTTTAAAGGACTCACCCTGTATATCTGAGTTTCTAACACTACACACACATATAAGCTAGGATCCAAATTCGTTCTTAAACCAAGGTTAGTTTTATTTTCCAAATGATGGGTTATAGTGTGTGTGTGTGTGCCTAGATAGCATATATCTAGGGCCTTTTGACCCACTAGGGCAGGGGTCAGCAACCTTTTTCAGCCGTGGGCCAGTCCACCGTCCTTCAGACCATGTGGTGGGCCGGACTATATTTTTTGGGGGGGGATGGGAATGAACGAATTCCTATGCCCCACAAATAACCCAGAGATGCATTTTAAAGAAAAGGACACATTCTACTCATGTAAAAACACAGATTCCCGGACCATACACGGGCCAGATTGAGGAGGTGATTAGGTTGCCTTAGGTTGCCTACCACTGCACTAGGGCCTCTGACCCACTCTCCACATGCCTTAAGAAAATTATGGGGGTGGCCCTCTGACCCATACATACTGCACATGTAAAACATATGCATACATGTTATCAAGCGCTTCTGAAAGCACCTGGGATTTTCGGATGTTCAAGGAAGGATATTGTACAACGCTGGAATAACACACACACCCTAAAGACAGTAAGTTTTACTTCCTAAATTGCATGGCACAACTCACATTGACTTTGGAACCCAACATTCAGGTTGCCAACCTTTATGTTTGCGTTCAAAGTACCGCTTCCTTGTGTTTTATATCCGCGGCGTGGGCCGAGTCCCAAAGCAATATTTGGATTGCCTTACCTGCAATAGAACTTGGACTTCTCCCCGGCCAGGTACCCGTCGTAATGGGCATTAAGCAGGTCCCCCTTCTTGCTCTTCGGATGGCAGTTTTCGGGGACGTGCACGACTTCCATTTGAACTTCGTCGGCGGAGGCGCCCTCCTCCTTTTTCTTCTGCCCGTCCGCCCGGAGGGTTACGAGGGCGAAAGCCTGGAGGAAGAAACAGATCCCCGCGGCGAAGTGCATAGTTGCTGGAGGAGCACAAGATCGCGGCTGCGGGATCTGCCTCGCTGCTCGCCGGGGCTGCGTGGCACTGGCATTGTTCGACGTCACGGGAGCCGAGAGGGGCGCGGCCCGGGGCTTCTCCAGCCTCTGTCTCTCCTCGCCTCCTTCCGGCGGATGCGTGGGCGGCGCGGGATGTCCCCCGCTTGCGCTGCTGGCCCGCTTTTGCCTCCTCCGCCTTCCCCATGTAGGTCTTTCGGGAGGTAGCAGGTCGGCGCGGAGCCACTTTAATTCCCGGAGCTGAAGGTCTCCTCCCGCATCCCCATCTAGGCAGAGCGATGGTAGCTATTCGTTTGGGGAAGCATGGCCCGAGTGGGCAGGATTGCAGGTGGATCATGCAGAGATAGCAGATTTGTAATCGGGAAGGGGGAGTTCCTCCTCAGTTCCCCCCCCCCCCCCGCGACGTTTGCAAATCGGCGTCGCTGCAGCGTTTCTCTGCGCGATGGTGTCATTTTGCGCCCGAGGTTGGGGAGGCCGAAGGAGACGCTTTTTAAAAATTAAAAAACAAAAGCCGGAGCCCGATCTTGTGCGTGCCTGCTCGAAAGTAAGTCCCGCCAAGTTCATTGGAGAGCTGCTTCCGAACAGACGAGCATAAGGGTTGCAGCCTCGAGAGGGGATGCCCAGCGAGCGGTCCAGGCAGAGTAGAAAGGCGAGCGGGTCTATTTAAACGCGGAAAGCCGCCGTGCTCAATGCGCAGAGCGAGCGATCGCATATATGCAGGGTATATCTATATACTAATATATATTAATTATGCCCTGCGAAGGCTGCAGTGCAGACGTGGCGCTCGAGTTTTCGAACCGGCGGTGGAGGCAAGCAGCCCAATGCGTGTGCGCGTAGCTTGCTTTTTTTGTTTTTTGTTTAATCCACCAGCCCCTTTCATCCAGGAAGTAAATGAGACGTCGGGGTCAATGGCACCAAGCGCAAAGGACCGAGAAAGGTGGGGGGAGGGGGAAAAGGGGAAGGAGAAAAAGAAAGAGAGAGGCCGGCGAGGAGAAGAGCGAGGCAGCCGCAGCCTGTGCAAGAGGGTTTGGTAACCGCTTTGTTTCCCCAGTGGCTGCGATGTGCATAGGCAATGCATGACTCCGCCGCTCCTCTTCCTGCCGTACGTGCCCGTACAACCCGGTCCTCGCAGCAGCCCCAAAGCCAGCCGGACCCGAAAGCGGCTGCCGCTGCTTCTGCTGCTTCCCCGCTAAGCTAAACCACCCAGCCGTCCATGTACATAGCGGGGCCGGTTACCGCCGCCGCCGCGTCTGCTCGAGAGCGCCGAAGGGGAGAGAGAACCCGCGCCGTTCCTGCTGCCTTTTCTCCGGAGGAGGGCGAGCAGGATGCTGCGCGAAGCGCGCCGCTGAACTATGGAAGGAGTTCTGTACAAGTGGACCAATTACATCACAGGTGAGGGGCGTCCTGCGCACCTGGGCGAGGGCCGCCCGCTCGTTGTTGTTGTCGTCGTCGTCCCTGGCTACGCCGACGGCCGGCGCTGCTGGAGCCCGGGCGCCGGCTTCCGGGTTGGGGGTGGCTGCCTGGCAGCTTGGACCGGGTTTCTGCCTGGCAGAATCGAAGGCGCGCTTGGATAGGGCTGGGGAACCAAGAGGCCGCCGCTTCAAAGCGTGCGCTCCTGCGTTTGGCCTAGTGCTACCAGCCCCCTAATCTGGGACCCCTCCTTCCCACACATGCTAGTCTATAGGCATTTAATGTGGGGTGGTTGGAAACAATCCTTGCTGCCTGTCAAAAGTGTTCCCAGGATAGGGGCTGGGTGTGCATCCACCTCCCTCCCCCCTAAATTCACCTTATCTTTCCTTATTATCTTCTAATGGATTATGGGATATTGCTTCATTTGATAGAAGTCGTGTTGTTGTTTCTTAAGTCATCATGAGTTTCTTTTCATACCTGGTTGTTATTAGGTGTGCGATCTTTGCTGTTTATTTTGTTGTTTCTTCAGCTTGTAAGCCGCCATGTGTATAGTAATATAGAAAGGCGGTATGCAAAATAAAAGTGAAATGAAATGAAAGGTTAGAGCTGGACTGGATAAAATAGTTGGCAGCCCCGCAGGGCAGAGAGGAGAGGCGATTGTGTATGGAAAGTGTGGGGGGCTTCAGCTCCCCTCCCCCATATTATTCCCCTTTTGCAGTGTTAGAAACTCAAATATATAAGCTTGGCACCAAATTGCTCCTTAAATCAGGGCTACAGTCACCAAAATGGAATGCCTGGTTGCTGTGTTTCAGCCAGACAGCTCAAAAGTCGTATTTCTCAACATGACTTTTGGGTTCCTGAAATCCATTCTGATGGCGCAGATAAAATATAACTGGCCGAATTCAGCGGGATGTGTTGCTAGTGTGTGAAAATAGTCAAGATCCAAGGATCCCCAGGCATGCACCTCCAGATGGCGAAGACATCAGGTAGCTTCACTTGGTTGCAAGTGGCCGAGAGTCAGGTGCAAAACGTGCCTGGCGAATTTCGAACGCTGCCCTTTTGCTCCATGACTTGGGTGGGGGAACCAAGGGCCTGAGAGCTGGGTGCGGCCCTCCAAGCTGCTCTGTCTGGCCCCTGAGACTTCCCTTGCCAATCCATTCCCTCCTAGATGCACCCCTTTCTGGTCCTGGGTCACACCCTCTTTGAGTGCTCTTGCCTGGCTGGAATGTGTTCCTGAACTCTGACAATGCCTCTTGCTTCCCTGGATGGAGGGTAGCTGGGGGTACATGAGTGAGCTCATCTACTGTACAGAGGTGATGTTTGCGTTCTTTGCTTCCTCCCCTTTTTGCTATGGCTGTGGCCTGGGGCACTGGCTTGTGTCTCCTGGAAGGTTGCCCTGAGTGGAATGTGGCCTTCATGCCGAAACAGGTTCCCTACCTTGGTTCTACCAGGTTTCACTTTCCAATTTTAAATGCAAACATAGGAGACAATTAAAGGGCAAATTGGCTGCCTTCATCACATCTAGGCTCTCACCAGAGCTTCCCTCTTTTATTATCTATTATCCTGCTGTATCTCAAGAGCTCTTACCCAAAATATATATATCGTGACTGCAGGTGTAATTAAAGTTGCACTGTGTTTGTCTGTGCTTTTAATGGTAGCTTCCCTGCTTTAAATTTAGCAACTTGGCTGAGTAAATAAGGCTGCATGCAGAGATAATGGCAGATATGACTGCTGACAGATAAAAAAGAGAGGGCTTGAATTTGCATTGCATCACTGGGGATGAGGAAAGTAACAGAATAATTACAGTAAAAGGTAAAGTAGGGTTTGAAAGCATTTTGTAGGGTTGCCCCAGCCGTAATTCCTAACATGACACTATCTGATCTCTAGCGTGATATGACATTTAATTATACCCAGGCCCCTTCAGCAAATTTAGAGACTTCACATGACCACAGCAAACTCTGTTGAATGTAGACAGAGAGGGTATCTTGTCTGAAAGGACGGACAGCATTTCATATACTTGTTCTATGGAGCTATCAGAACAACCCCATAGAGCCAATACCCTGCAGTAACTAAACCTAACACAAATAATCTCATGTTCTTACCCACCTCGCTCCGCTTCCATTGATTGTAAGCCCCCTGGAGAAGACTTGTCTTCTTCTTCTTTGTAAGCAGCCCCGGCACACATATTGTGCTATTTGAACAAATAAGACCATGGTGATGAACCTTGACATTCAAAGATGGCTTTGGGACAGTTCAAGGAAGCAAGTAGATTTGAATGAAAAAGAACCCCCTACTGTGCAGGGGGATGCGGGTGCCGCTGTGGGTTAAACCACTGAGCCCAGGGCTTGCCGATCAGAAGGTCGGCGGTTCGAATCCCCCGACGGGGTGAGCTCCTGTTGCTTGGTCCCTGCTCCTGCCAACCTAGCAGTTCGAAAGCACGTCAAAGTGCAAGTAGATAAATAGGTACCGCTCTGGCGGGAAGGTAAACAGCGTTTCCATGCGCTGCTCTAGTTCACCAGAAGTGGCTTTGTCATGCTGGCCACATGACCTGGAAGCTGTACGTCGGCTACCTCGGCCAGTAAAGCGAGATGAGCGCCGTAACCCCAGACTCGGTCACGACTGGACCTAATGGTCAGGGGTCCCTTTACCATTACCTTTACCGTGCAGGGGTATGTTGAAAATACAATAGATATTTGACCCTCCCTGTCACCATATGCTAGTAAGATGTGGGAGCCATCGCTTGGCAGAAATGCAGGGGAAGAAAGTAGCACAAGTTCTTATTTGTTCGTTTTATACATTTCCCTTCCGTGAAATTCTTAGGGTAGCTTTCAAAAATGGAAATTAATTTTTTTAAAAATATGCAACTTAAAAATTTAAACTTGTAACTTTAAAAAAAACATGCAACTTAAATGCAAAATTATAATGAAACAGGCAAGCTCCAAGGCAACAAGGATTGGTGGAATGTTGAGGAGGAAGTAGCTAGGGAGATTGGTTAGGAAGGAATGGCTTGTGACTGCCTGCCAGCCATACAGATGTTCGTGTATGTATATAGTGATGCTCCGATAACTTTGGCTGCAGCTAGTGTGTCATATCATTACATGACTGAAAACCTAGACGAATGATTGATTCTGCTGATAATGATGGCTGGTGGTCAGGTCTTGGAGTTTTGATTTGTGGGAGGCAAGACCATTTGCACTGCAGCCTCCTTGCCCCTACCAACCCACCTACCCACTAAACTATCCCCGCTGGCTAGACAACCATGCAAGGCATGCTGATTATATACAATAGTGGTAGTAGGGGACACAGGAGGCTTTTGGTTGGTCTGCATTTTTAAAAGCAGACTGACCTAATTTGGAACTCCTAGGCTAATACATGGACCACAGCATAAATTATCCTTCGGATTTTGAGAGGTAGAGAGCTCTACCTCTCTTTTAAATCAGAACCAGTGAAGGCGGTGAAGGTCCTGTGTGAGTGCCTGGAGGCGGTTGGAGGATGGATGGCGGCTAATAGATTGAGGTTGAATCCTGACAAGACAGAAGTTTTTTGGGGGACAGGAGGCGGGCAGGTGTGGAGGGCTTCCTGGTCCTAAATGGGGTAACTGTGCCCCTGAAGGACCAGATGCGCAGCCTGGGAGTCATTTTGGACTCACAGCTGTCCATGGAGGCACAGGTCAATTCTGTGTCCAGGGCGGCTGTCTACCAGCTCCATCTGGTACGCGGGCTGAGACCCTGCCTGCCCGCAGGCTGTCTCACCAGAGTTGTGCATGCTCTGGTTATCTCCCACTTGGACTACTGCAATGCGCTCGACGTGGGACTACCTTTGAAGTTGACCCGGAAACTGCAATTAATCCAGAATGCGGCAGCTAGACTAGTGACTGGGAGTGGCCGCCGGGACCACATAATACCGGTCCTGAGAGATCTACACTGGCTCCCAGTACGTTTCCGAGCACAATTCAAAGTGTTGGTACTAACCTTTAAAGCCCTAAATGGCCTCGGTCCTGTATACCTGCAGGAGCGTCTTCACCCCCATCATTCAGCCCGGACACTGAGGTCCAGCACCGAGGGCCTTCTGGCGGTTCCCTCATTGCGAGAAGTGAGGTTACAGGGAACCAGACAGAGGGCCTTCTCGGTAGTGGCACCCACCCTGTGGAAAGCCCTCCCAGCAGATGTCAAGGCAATAAGCAACTATTTTACTTTTAGAAGACATCTGAAGGCAGCCCTGTTTAGGGAAGCTTTTAATGTTTGATGCTGTACTGTTTTTAATATTCGGTTGGAAGCCGCCTAGAGTGGCTGGGGAAACCCAGCCAGATGGGCGGGGTATAAATAATACATTATTATTATTATTATTACATTTGCAAATTTTGCAATATACTTTCCGACACCAGAAAATGTATCAAAATGTATATTTTAGGGCAGAATAAATTTAGAAATGTAACACTGAAATAAAACAGGTATTTAAATATGCATATTGTGGTAAGGTACATACTTAAGTGCATGTTTAAAATACACATTTGAATATTAATTTCTGAATGGAAAAAAGTTGCAGATTAATGTAGAAATGGACAGAGCCAGACTATGGAACAAACACATGCAAAATTAACCAAGGCAGGAAATAGACAGATCTGTTAATCCCAAACTGGCAGATACTGAGGTTTTTGTTTTTAAAAAATAAATCATACTGGAGAAATTTGATATTCTACTAGCACTGTTTCAGCTTGTCATTTTTTTACTTTAATAAATTTTGGGCCTTTCCAAGGAAGCTGTCTCTGTAACCAACATTCACTAGATAAGGGCTGGGTGTACAAACGTTGTGCAATGAGATAAGAGAGAACACTACGAATATTTTCTTGAGTAGGTTATTAATTTAAATGACTATACAATTGAAATACTTGCTGAAAATACATTTGCACTTTAAAGCACAAAGAGATAGTAGATAATAGAGGGCAAGTAGAATTAATCATCGAATAAATTCCACCAACTCATGAGCATTTTGTTTGATTTATTCGTTCGTCCCGGTTTGTTCTCTCATTTTACAGGGCTGGCCACTGGGACAGCAAAGGATGCTGTTTCCTTTTATTCTGTTGAAAAGGCTTTCTTACTTGCCATAACTTCTTCTTCTTCTTCTTCTTCGATCACTCATAGCCGAGTAAGATTGTCCTTCCATAAACACTGTTTTAACAGTGAGTCCGTAAGTGACTGTGGAGGCCAATTCTGGATCCACACGTCCTTCCACGGTGGGGACATTGGTTTTCACGCGGGAGTTGATCACGTTGTGGATTTGCCAAGCGTGCCTTCCTCTTAGCATGTTTCTCCCTTGCGTCCTGTGTTCAAGTGTCTTCAAAGCCCATGACACCTTTGGTAAAGGCTGTTCTCCAACTGGAGCGCTCACAGGCTCCAGTTGTCAGTGTTTATACTACATTGTTTTAGATTTGCCTTGAGGCAGTCTTTAAACCTCTTTTGTTGACCACCAGCATAACACTTTCCATTTTTAAGTTCAGAATAGAGAAGTTGCTTTGTTAGATGGTCATCAGGCATCCGCACAACATGACCAGTCCAACGAAGTCGGTGTTGAAGAATCATTGCTTCAACACTGGTGATCTTTGTTTCTTCCAGTACAGTGGTACCTCGGGTCACAAATGCTTCACGTTACAAACTCCTCTAACCCAGAAATACTACCTCAGGTTAACAACTTTGCTTCAGGATGAGAATAGAAACTGTGCTCTGGCAGCGCGGCGGCAGCAGGAGGCCCCATTAGCTAAAGTGGTGCTTCAGGTTAAGAACAGTTTCAGGTTAAGAACGGGCCTCTGGAACGAATTAAGTTCTTAACCAGAGGTACCACTGTACACAGATATTAGTTTGTTTTGTTCCATTGCAGCAGATCCCATATGAGTTCCATAAGATGCTTCATCGGGTCTCTACCTTAACTGCAGCACCATTGACTTTGTTTAATTCCGCAGCTCGTTTCTCATTTTGCTCAACTTGAATCAAGTTCAAATCCCTGCAATATGCTTAGATAGCAAGGTCTGTCTTTTGAACTTGCAAATGGATTTGTCTTGGATCATTAACCCATACATTCTTTTTATCACATTTCCTCATGACCAAAGCACATTTGCAGGTGGCAAAAAACACTCCACGGGGAAGTAGCCTCTGTTGCGCTGTGACGTGCACCAGATTTAGGGTTTTTTAAAATGATCTGTAGTGAAACTCACAGATGCGCTTTCTTTCAGGAATGTCATCATTCCCATGGGTAGATCTTGACTGGTTGGAACAGATGGCGGACAAAACCCTTGGCTATAATGCAGACAGTTCTTGCTTATAAGATTGGGTTTCCTCATATTAACAGTGCATTTTCTCCTCCAGTGCCAAATGTACACTTGTACATTGTATTGTTGAGACAGGCTGTCATTCTAGATTCATAGAGCCTTCCTTTAGGTGGAGATATCAGTGACTTGTGGGACAGATGTGTCGGCTTAGTGCTTTAAATGCACTTACAGATTTAATCTCATACGTTGATAAAAGCAGCTGGTAAATGTGAGCTATCCATTTTCCTTACCAGCTTTGTTGAGCATGAATTAACAGGCACAGAGCTGTGAAATCCACATAGTAAGCACCCTTTACATCTCCCTCTTGATCTTTTTGTTGTTTAAAGCGCTACTCAATTACTTGCCCCTTGCCACAGTGGAGAAAGGACAAATGCACACTTGGATTCCGTCCCTCCACTCTCTGCATTTGTGATCAGGGACTTCAGCGTATTGCTAGGATTGTCTACTAATTACAGATCTCTGTCTCATGATAAATCACTTAAAAAAATACAGTACACATTAAATATTGTATTTTCAACACGGGGTGGCATTTTTGCATGTTGAAATAAAAAGAGATACACACCCCAAAGTGTTCCCTGAATTCTCAGTCTTATTGATAAAATGTTTTTCTCCCATTGAGTAACAAACATATTAATTAGTCTGCTGATTAAACTGGTTCAGTTTCCATCTGAATAAGGCATCCTGCTTGTGTACAGTCAAACCTTGGTTCCCTGAACGGCTTAGTTGCCAAGCAAATCGGCTCCTGAACACTGCAAAGTCGAAAGTAAATGTTCCTGCTTGCGAAGCTCCTGCAGCCAATCATAAGCCGTGCCTTGGTTTGCGAACGGTTTTGGGAGTCGAACGGATTGGGGGACCCAGGGCAGTCTCGAGCAGGTCGCGCGCCCTGGTGCTGAGGGGCGGAGATCGCTCCAGCGCCCCCGCCCTCGCAGGGCGCAGCATGGTTTCCACGCGGCTTTGCCGCGTGGCGCCCGGCCTACCGGCCCGGCGCCCTAGCACACCGCACCACCGGGGGTCTACCTAGAGCCGGTCCTGGGGGGACCGTTGCCCAACTTCATCCCTTGACTGCCTTCACCAGTACCATGCTAGTAACTTTGTGCATGTTGGAGACAGGAGCAGTCGCAAGCCCAGGAAACTGAATAATAACAATAACAACCATTATATTTATACCCTGCCCATTTGGCTGGGTTGCCCCAGCCACTCTGGGCTGCTTCCAACACATATAAAAGCATAATAAAACACCTAACATTTAAAAAAATTCCCACTTGTACTGGTGTTTGGTGCCTTCATCCTGATTTGTGCTGCTGTGCCAGCACAGTGGCCTATAGAAGAGTGACTAAACTGAATTTCATCATTATGTTCTTACATCTTACTGATAGTATCTGAACAACCAAAAGTGCTAGTTGGTACCCAATATATCCCCTACCCCCTGGTATTGCTTAACTTCAACTTCCAACATCCCTGCCATGCTTTCTGGAGATGATGGGAGATTAGTTCAGTGACATTTGGAGGGCAAAGGGTTCCCCACTACCTTAACTAACTCATTTTCAGGGTAGACTCAAATAAATCAGTGGATTTAAGTTGGTCAGCCTGTAACTTGTCCACTGATTTCAGTGGATCTTCTCTTACTATAACTTAGTCAAATAGCATCAATTATTTCACGAGTTTCAAAAAATAGTACAGAATTTGACAGAAATAGTACAAAATTTGACAGAGCCGGCAAAGGTATAGTAGTCTGGGAAATGTGGATTCGTATTTGTATATTATTAATGTGTGTGTCGGTTTTGATTTTGAAGATTACATAAAGAGACTTAAATCTTACTTACAACTAAGAGGTCTAAACTGAGGAACGGTGCTGTTGTTGTGTGTGATAATTGCATTTTGAAACAAAGCAGATTAATGTTGTTGTTTTCTGTTTGCACTGTTTCCCTAGGCTGGCAGCCTCGCTGGTTTGTTCTTGATAACGGGATATTGTCTTACTACGATTCGCAGGATGATGTTTGCAAAGGCAGCAAAGGCAGCATAAAGATGGCAGTGTGTGAAATCAAAGGTAGGCTCTCTCAATAAGAAAACTCTTCTTACATTCTAGGCTGAGATATCTAACGTGAGCAGTAGGGCTGGGCGATACCTGGTTTTCAATATTGCAATATATCGCCAGGTAAACATCGTGATATACTGATATATCACAATTTCTGAAATAAGGATGGAGCTATGTAGTGGCGTTGACCGGCTTCACAGTTTCCCCTACATTGTGATTTTTGCACGCACACACATAATGATTCGTGATATATTACCAGGTCAAAAACTATGAAACCGGTATCACAATATGGACTTCAAACCGCTTTTGGAGGATATATTGATATATCGCCCTGTCCTGCTAGGCAGTCTTTGCAAAATAAGCCGATTATTTCAAGCATCAGCTTGACGCCTAGTACAAGTACAAATGTTTTTACTGTATATAGTCACAGGTCCAGTAATTGAGGGTCTGCTTCTCCCTTTGCTCCTTTTTTTTGGGTTTTCCTCCCACCTCTTTCTTGTCCAGTGTCACCCCGCTGTTCTCCAGAATCACCCAGAGAGGCTCTGCTGCCCTTTGTCTTCCTTCACTCCGGTGAAAAACTGTGGGTTATATCTGGTGGTAGTGTCACTCAGAGTTGTTGTTGTTAGAGTATGACTAACAGTGGATATACAATGGGCAGGATTCACCTAACCACCCTGTGCATGCATGGACTTCTGCTTGTTCAATGGGCCTTTTCCCCTGCCCCCTGAAATAGGCTCCCGAGGTGGGCAGGGGGTGGGAGAACACCCCCCCCCCAGAATAGTGCAGGGGAGAGGGTACAGTATTGTTCCACCTGGCAGGCTGGAATGCTTGTGCTGCTGGAACAAGTGGGATATGGAATCCTAGAACTGTAGAGTTGGAAGGGACCCTGGAGATCAAACTTGCAACCTTGGTGTTACCAGCACCATGCTGTAACCAACTGAGCTATCCACATGGGGTTGGAAGAGTGCAACATTGAATTCCACCCAATGGCTATTGGGTCAGAGGCAGCATTGCTTCTGAATACCAATTGCTTGGAATTGCCCAAGGGGAGAGCACTGTTGTGCTCAGGTTCTGCTTGACAGATTTCCCCAAAGGCACCCAGTTGGCCGCCGTGAGAACAGTATGCTGGACTGATATACTAGATAATACACTAGATATTGGAAGGAGGACAGTCGTAACTGGGAAGTACTAACTCTGTGATTCCAGGCAGCCTTTGAAAAACCTGTGCTTCTAATTTATCTCACCCCTGTCGTAAGTTCACCCGACAGACAGCACCAGAATGGAGTTAATCATCCCAGGGGAACAGCATTTCTACATGAAAGCCGTTAATGCAGCTGAACGGCAGAGGTGGCTGGTAGCCCTGGGGAGCTCGAAAGCCTGTTTGGCAGACACCAGAACTAAAAAAGAAAAAGGTACGGTACCCATACTTTGCCCTTAGCCAACCCTCACTTGCTTATCTTCTTATTTACATCCAGTCTATAGACAGTGGTCCTGGTGGTCAGCTTCCTCCTCCTTAGTCTCAGTGTTGCCATCATAGGAGGAGGATTGGGGACAGAGCAAAAGTTAGCTGGCTCATTGGCCCTGGCTCCTGTTTGAATGTTATCTTAAGTCAAGTCACTTGAAGACTTTTGTTGTTGTAGTAGTATAAAGCGACTAAGAAATGTAACTAATAATAATAATAATAATAATAAAAGTCAGACATTCCTTTTGTTTAAAGGAATATACAGTGGTACCTTGGTTCTCAAACTTAATCCGTTCCGGATGTCCATTCCAAAACCAAAGCGTTCCAAAACAAAGGCACGCTTCTCCATAGAAGGTAATGCAAAATGGATTAATCTGTTCCAGACTTTTAAAAACAACCCCTAAAACAGCAATTTAACACGAGACCCTTGAGCCATAAAATGAAAGCAATAATCAATGTACTGTACTATAAAATAAACAAGACAGTATTGTAGATGATGAAAATTAAAAGTATTATTTTTTCTTACTGCACTGGTGATAGTCATTGTTTGGATGGGGGGCTTTTATCCATTTCCACAGTGACACAATCAATCAATCAATCAATCAATCAGTAGCTGAACTGGGTTCCACACAGTCACAAAAACAAATGAGCTGAAAAAGCCTCAAAAACAAAAATGCAAAATAAATAGCAAGAACAAAAGTGCCAAACTGTTACAGAAGTCCGTTTGACTTCCAAAATGTTCAAAAATGAAGTCGCAGCTTCTGATTGGTGCAGGTGTGCCAGAAACAATAGTTGACAGCTTTATCAGACGTTCAGCTTCCGAAAAACGTTCAAAAACCGGAACACTTACTTCCAGGTTTTCGGCGTTTGGGAACCAAAGCGTTTTGAGAACCATGGTACCACTGTAAATGCCTACATCGTAAAACTTGTCACAGGAACTCACGTACCTGACCAGTGAAGTTTCTGCTTCCCAATGTCCTTGCAGAAGTTAATGAAACCAATGAATCTCTGAAAACCAAAATGTCTGAGCTTCGTCTCTACTGTGACCTCCTAATGCAGCAGGTGCATACAATCCAAGAATACGTTCACCATGATGAAAATCACTTGTCGCCCAGCATTGAGGTATCGGATCATTTTTTTAAAATTAATATTATTCGTTTTGGATTGGGAGGAGAAAGCATCAGCATTAAGTTGGACCCACCAGTTTGTCCAGTAGGGCCCAAATACAACTCTTTAGTTTCAATAATTACTTTTGGTTTATGTATATCAGGGGTCACCAAACTTTTTCAGCAGGGGGCCGGTCCACTGTCCCACAGACCTTGTGGGGGGCCGGACTATATTTTGAAAAAAAATAATGATCGAATTCCTATGCCCCACAAATAACCCAGAGATGCATTTTAAATAAAAGGACACATTCTACTCATGTAAAAACATATGCTGATTTCCCAGACCGTCCACGGGCCGGATTGAAAAGGCGATTGGGCCGCATCTTGCCCCCCGGCCTTAGTTTGGGGACCCCTGATGTATATATTAAATGGCCTATTGTTTAGTCTGGTCTTCTCAAGTTTTTAAATCTGTGTTTTTAACTTTGGAGTTGTTGGTGTGTTTTTATTTTCCTGTTGTATTTAGGTTGCTTTTGATTTTATGACTTTCTATTTACAGTGGTCCCTCGACTTATGAACTTAATCCATTCCGAATGCACATTCATAGGCCGAAAAGTTCGGAAGTCAAAACACGGTTTCCCATAAGAAATTTTTTTTAAAAAAAATTCGTAAGTCGAAAAAACCGCATGTAAAAATTCGTAAGTTGAGGAAACCGCATTTAAAGACGCCAACGGTTTCCATTCGGATGTTGAAAATTTCGTAAGCGTGCAGCCATTTGTCCCATTCGTAAGTCGAAACCTACGGATGTCGAGTAATTTGTAAGTCGAGGGACCGCTGTAGATTGTTTTTAGACTTACTTATTGTGAGTTATCCACAGAACTTTGTTATGGGGCAGCATGTAAATGTGATAAATATATAAAACACATCACTCTTTCATCTCCAGGTCTACTGAAAGGGGCCTGCACAAATAAAATTACCTATAGAGATCAATATGAAACAGCAAAATAAATAGTAGAAAACTTAATTGCAAAAGGCAGGCAAAAAACAAGCAGAAAGAGCAGCAACAATTGGTAAAATGTCATTCGGTGAAAATAGCAGAACAGCACGGGATTGTTGAAACAGTGGGTGTGAAACAGAGGCTGTAGTCTTGTACCCGTTTGCCTGGGAGCAAGTCCCATTGAACTCAAGAGAGATTGCTTCTGAGTAGACTTGTATAGGATTGCACAGTTAGCAGCAGGGTGGATTTGATTTAGATCACTAGTCAGTAAGACTTGATTTAAATCATATTTGTTTTTACAGAAAGACTCATTCTTGCTGGTATAATCTTAATATTTACAACCAGATGAAGGCTTCATTTTTGGAACAATAAATTTTCAGAGTAGTTTTTACAGTTATATCAAAAATTACTGATTTGGTTATACTATCTGAAATACATAAAGTGATAATTATGAAATTATTGTGGGGTATAATAAGTTAACTTTATATTTGGACAACTTTTCTGCTGTACTTTATTGGAAGGAGAAAAATGACCATTCCCTTAATAACAATTTAAACAATTTATTTAACTAAAACAATAACATTGTGGCATATGTATCCATGTTTGTTAACTGATGTGGTTAAACATCTTAAAAAACAACAACAACCTTAGACTGAGTTTTAGCACACATGAAAAACTTAAACAAATCCTTATTTCCTGATAAATAGCCTTTGGACTACAATGTAACTTAAATAGAAAACTAACTTTAGAAAGATTTTTTCTCCAAAAGCATTTTATTTTAAAAATCCGAATTAAAAAAATAATCCTATTTTTTTGGTATGTGTGTTTGTTTGTTGTTGTTTTTAAAAAAATCTTTTGATTTTTATCCACCCTGGATAGCAGGAATTTCAGATCCTTTCATTCGCAAATGAAAATGCTTGTTTCATTTCAAAGTGTTGGTGTTGACCTTTAAAGCCCTAAACGGCCTCGGTCCGGTATACCTGAAGGAGCGTCTCCACCCCCATCGTTCTGCCCGGACACTGAGGTCCAGCTCTGAGGGCCTTCTGGCGGTTCCCTCGCTACGAGAAGCCAAGTTACAGGGAACCAGGCAGAGGGCCTTCTCGGTAGTGGCACCCACCCTGTGGAATGCCCTCCCACTAGAGGTCAAAGAGAACAACAATTACCAGACCTTTAGAAGGCATCTCAAGGCAGCCCTGTTTAGGGAAGCTTTTAATGTTTGATGGATTTCTGTATTTTAGAATTTCTGTTTTGTTGGAAGCCGCCCAGAGTGGCTGGGGGAACCCGGCCAGATGGGCGGGGTATAAATAATAAATTATTATTATTATTGTTGTTGTTGTTGTTGTTGTCCTTCCGTTGCACCAGAGAAAAATGTTACACCACAACAGAAATGTCAGTGGAGTTTTGGCCTACTTTTATGTCTCTGTCTGCCTTTACAGCAGGGATATGAAATCTGTGGCCGCTTCAGAGGTTGTTGGAGCACCATCAGCCCCAGGCAGCCTTGCCAGTAGCCAAGGATGATGCTTTACCCAAATGTTGAACATTCCTCGGAGTCAGTCTAAAATGCAAGCCAAGAAGAATGCTACACAAGCTTGCAGTTCATTAAAGAGTTGACGTGTTGCCCAGTCAGCGTCTCTCGTTTCACCAAAAAGCTTTTATCGGGCAACAAATGTTAAGTGAATTCACTGTTCTCTATTGCTTCCCGTGTTTCCAGAATATGAACGAAGCGTCCTCCTTGCTCAGCGCTACCTGTGACACGTTTATCACGACCCTCGAAGAATGTGTGAAAATAGCAAACGCCAAGTTCAAGCCAGAGATGTTTCAGTTGCCTCACCCCGATCCTTTAGTTTCTCCTGTGTCGCCTTCACCTGTGCAAATGGTTGGACATTTTTTTAATATCTCTCCCCACCCCCACCCCCAATTCTCTGCAGGCTGGAGGGAGTTTGAGAGAGCATGATGGTGGGATGATTTTCAAAAGGAGAGGTTCCACCAAACTGCCATAGTCTGCTTTTCCCAAGTCAATGAATTGATCCTCTCTCAAGAGTAATTAAGGCTGCGATCCTTACCAGGAAAGAAGTGTTTACATTTTTAAGTGTTTGCAAGTGCCTGGCTGCATGTGTGTGTGGAAGCAAACTTGGATATGTTTTGGGGTAGTCGGTGAGGCCTTTCAGTGCCCAATGAAGTCAATGGGATTCATCTGTGAGGGAAATATGTTTGTCATTTTTCTCCTGTCCTCCCTCTGGGGAGCTCTGGGACTGCCTACATGGCTCCTCCCTGTTTTATCCTCACAACAACTCTGTGAGGTAGGCCAAGAGCCCAAAATTACCCATGGAGCTTTGTGGTTGAATGGGGATTTGAACTCTGGCCACCACCACCACCACCACCCCAGCCTGAATTAGCACTGTCTAACCACCTGGCCACACTGTTTATTGTTTTCTTTTATGTATTTCTGTTTTTAACTTTTGCCCTTCCTCCCAAAGGGGAGGCCAGGATAGAGCGTCTGCTCTTTGTTGTACACAGGAGGGCCCACCCTGGTTCAGTCCACAACATATCCACTGCCTTGAGGGTTTTGGGCGTTTATTTTTGTGCAGTCAAGAGTTTTATAAATTTTATGAAATAAATACAGTAAGTAAGTAGGCCTGTTTGAATCCCAGGGAAGCTGCTGCCAGTTCAGTGTAGGCAATATGGAGCTAGACTGACCAGTGGTCTGACTCTATATGACGCAGCATCCTATGTTTAAAATTGCCTGCTTCAAAATAAAACACCCACCCAATCCCTCCCTTATTTTTTTTCTTTATTAAAAATATCATCGTCCTTAAGATACAGATAACCAACCAAAAAAGTAGTATGTAATAACCTGTTTTGTTTTAAAATTACTTTCTAGATGAAACGTTCTGTTAGCCACCCAGGTACTTGTAATCCAGAGAGGTAAGTACAAAATTGCGAACGTATTACTTTTTAAATCCTGGAAACCAACCAGCCAACCAATAAATAGAAAGTTTCTTCGTTATTATTATTATATGAAGCCCCATATCGTCTCAAATAAAAAAGCAGTTATCTGTTTCCCAGTTAATCCAAACTCGGATGGTATTCAGCCAAGTTTCACTCAGAGGCAGACCCATTGAAATGAATGAGCATGGCAGAGTCAGGTCCATTCACTTCAATGGATCTACTATGAGTAAAATTTGCTTGTTGAATACCACCCACAGTAAGCTGCTTTGCACAAATATGCAGGTTCCTGGATCTGACAGATAGATAGCATGCTTCATGCTTCTCTCTGGTACTTTTTATTTATTGTTTATTTATTGTCACACTAAACCAAGGTTTGGCATAGCATGTCATCTGAACCAGGACTTGTGATTAAGTTCTGTTCTCACTAACCACCAGTTGTAGCCCAAAACCAGCCTTGCTTACAGCTCTTGATTATTTATATATTTACGTTTCTTTTACATGCCTGTTTTTCTCCAGGAAGCCAAAGGTGGATACGTGGTCCTCTCCCTCCCAGTTTTATCCTCGCACCTATCCTCTGTATAGGGTGTTTTGCTGAGCCTCAGCCTCCTACTCTGGGTCACCAACTAGGCTCATTGCAACAGTGCTGGGCACAATGAAAGAAAGGGGAGGACAGGAGAGAGGATTTTTGTTGATTCATTTTTCCCTATGTCCCCCCCCCCCCCAAAAAAAAATGTTTCAGAAGTTCAAGGACCCTGTAGAACAAATGGGAGAGGTGGCACTATGGGGATTTCAGAGGGAAGGGAGAAACGGCCTCCTGCTTCTTCCAGCGAGAGCCTCTGCTGGATCTCACTCGCTTACACTAACGGAAAGAGTTTTTTATTTCCGCAAAGGGTAAATCTAGATCCAACTCCATGACTGTTATTTAGTTCAGGCACCCCCCAAACTCAGCCCTCCAGCTGTTTTGGGACTACAACTCCCATCATACCCTAGCTAACAGGACCAGTGGTCAGGGATGATGGGAATTATAGTCCCAAAACAGCCGGAGGGCCGAGTTTGGGGATGCCTGATTTAGTTGATTTTGGGGTGTTGATTTTGGATTGTTTGCCTGCCTATTCAAGATTTATTTATTTTTGCATTGTTTTAACTTCATTGGGTTGCTTTCTGTTTAATTTTCTTTTAATCACCTTGGGCACTGAATAGGGCATACATTTTCTTTTAAAATATATTGCTGCAGTGCCACCAGCCATTCCCAATTTAACACAAAGCCCTGCCCATGCCTCTTATACAGCCATACCTTGGATCCCAAATGCCCTGGAACTCTGACGTTTGGGCTCCCGATTGCCGCAAACCCGAAAGTGATTGTTCCAGTTTGCGAACATTCTTTTGGAAGCCGAATGTCTTGACGGGGCTTCCGCGGCTTCTGATTGGCTGCAGGAGCTTCTTGCACCCAATCAGAAGCCACGATTTGGTTTTCGCCTGTTTTGGAAGTTGGAATGGACTTCCGGAATGGATTCCGTTTGACTTCCAAGTATGTGACACAAGATGGTCGTCTCCTCTTGTTGTGAGTGGATGCCCATGTGTCTCCCATGGAGATCCCTTCCACGTACAGAACTCCTGTCTCTCTTTAATCTTTTTCGGTACTTTATTTCAGGAAAGTGTACCAAACAAAGACCATTAAAAAAATTAAGTAAGATAAACTGGAGAGAACTATGGGTGTTAAGGACACGTAATGAAATGTCCAATGCTATTTCGTTTGCAGGAACAGCCACTCGATAAAAGAACCAAATTCCTCTTCTCACCGGTCATCCCAAAGGTGTAGAAGGACAGTGTTAGATCCAGAACCTTCTGTAGATGTTCCCCCTGACGATATAGACAGTAAGTTCTGGTGTACCCATGTGCATTCTACTATCTTTGTGCTTCAGTTGGATTCTTGTTCTCCTTTGAGATAGAAGACCACTTGCTCCGCAGCCATTATCTATCCTATAACAAATCAGCTACAAAAATGAGCAACGCAGTCTCCTGCATTGCACCACCGAAGCTGGGTGCTCGGGGAGTTTGCATCCTGCCTTTTGGCACATTCAAGATCCTCCATGTGGACTCAAACTACACTTTTTGAACATAGGTATGAAAAAGTAGGAGACTTTTAAAATGGCAAAGCACAGGCATGCTGCTGCCCATTGGGAATTGCATGTTAGTTTATAGGAGTGAGTTTCTTCGCAATAAATACAGGAATGATGATCACATCTGTTTTTCTCATAGGGAAATGTGGCCATTCACACATACATGTGCTGCCTGCAAGGGATTGCTCTGTGCGCACATATCACAAATTAAATTCAGAGATTTGGGGTATCCAAATATCAGTATTCGTCAATTGGTGCTTGATGGAAATAGCTTTGGCACTAGTCTTTGGGAGACTTGCTCTAGACTTATTATTATTATTATTATTATTATTATTATTATTATTATTATTATTATTTTATTTGTACTCTGCCCAGCAGATATAAGAACACAATTGAGCATTAAAAACTTCCTTATACAGGGCTGCCTTCATATGTCTTCTAAAAGTTGTATAGTTATTGATCTCCTTGACATCTGATGGGAGGGCGCCACTACCGAGAAGGCCCTCTGCCTGGTTCCCTGTCACGTCACATCTCACAACGAGGGAACCACCAGAAGGCCCTCAGAGCTGGATCTCAGCGTCTGGGCTGGACGATGGGGGTGGAGATGTTCCTTCAATTATACAGGGACTAGGCTTTTAAAAGTCAGCACCAACACCTTGAATTGTGCTTGGAAACATTGGGAACCAATGTGTATCCTTTAGAACCGGTGTTATGTGGTCCTGGTGCCTGTTCCCAGGCACCAGTCTAGCTGCCATGTTCTGGATTAGTTGTAGTTTCCAAGTCACTTTCCAAGTAGCCCCAGATAGAGTGGAAATAATGACTTTTAAAAGAATTGAAATCATGCCTGTACAGTATATTTTTACTGGGCCGAACTTAGATCCTTTCTCTTTATGCCCTACCCCATTTGGAGGTGTGGAAAAGGACCTCTGAAGAGTCAATCAGGGTCGACAAGACTGGGCTAGATGGTCAAATAATCTGACTTTATATAAGGCACCCAGCTTGCCAAGGTCCAGCAGGGAAGGGGGGTTAAGAGGTTTCTTTCAGCCATATGTTGATCTCTTCCTACCCTAGAGTTCTGTGTTGAGCACGTTGGATAGGATGGAGCACAACATTTGTGTGTCACGTGTGTCATCAAGCCAAAATGACTAAATGCAACATTTTCAAAGGCACAATTGAAAGCAAACCCCGATCTGTCTCTTTGTAGGACCAGCATACTGTTCCAGGCATACTCTCAATGGAGACTTGGCGCCTTCAACCATTTCCGACACAGCCCTGTTGGTGTCAAAGAAACAATCAGAACGTGAAGAGACTCTACCGCCTACAACCTGAAGAACTGAAGGGAATCACCTTTCTCTAAGTAATGCTATGCAAAAGCTGCTGTACTTCTACTGTTGTCGTAGGGGGTAGTTTGTTCCCTGTGCGAAGGATTTCTCTGCACTTTATAGAATAATGTAAAAACTAACTTCAAAGCGTATTTTATCTTTATATAGTTTAATGGCGAGAATATTTTCCTACAACCTTCAGTTTGTGCATTTTTGAAACAAATTATGGTCCGGCGGATAGGTATGTACCTTTGCAAATGTAGCCCTCCTTTTTACAAAGTGTGATGGTCATTTAGAGCCTTGACAAAAAAAAAAAAGTTTTACATTTGGGGTAGGGGAAACTTGTGCCATAGACTCACTTGATCACGTCGTTGCTTTGCTGGTACAATATCCTATTCTTGCACACAGTTCCCTTCCTATTGAATTGAGTGGCAGTGCTACCGTATTATTATTATTATTATTATTATTATTATTATTATTATTATTATGGCTCCTGGTTGCACCTTTCCTGCCAGGGGATGCTTTTTCTCACATTTAGACTGCGACGGTATTCCTAAAACATGGTTTATTGGTAATTTAATATTTCTCCCTTCTTAAAAACCGTGGTGTACATAAGGGCATAATCTCTGCAACTTTGATCTCTTCCGTCTCGTTGGAATTAGTGACACTTGAGTATAGTATCAGGGCATGTTCTAGCCAAAATTAAGCCCTCGGAAACCCTCTTGAGTGTGAAACCAATGAGATTTTAGCCTGCTTAGGTTTGGGAAAATCTTGCTCTATTTCTTAAATTCCATCCTTTTTCCTCTTTCCTTTCCTGTGCCTTTTCTTTTCTTGGACTCAGAACACCTACATTTCTCTGGCTTGCACCCAAAGCCTAGCCAATTAAAAAAAGTGTTAGATGTGAAGTATTTTTCTAAATAGTGATATAAATTATCTGATTTTCGAGGCATTATACATGGGGTAAAGGTATTTTAACGTTTTGATGTATTTATTCCTTTTTGCACCACAAAATGCCTCGTTGTCAATACTTGGGTGGGGTGGGGGGGTGAGACATGCTTAATCGTTGTTGAGGTGTGTTCCATTACTAAATAGCATTGTTTTTTAAAAATTGTGGGACATGATCCAACCCAAAGTGTGCACTTCATTTCAGTTGAAGAGTATGTAAAGCACATGGGACTCAGAAATACTTGACTTCGGCTGGATTCTGCCCCTGCTTTTCGCTAAACAGCAAGATATCCTTGACGTGTCTTTTTACCAAAGTGTTATTTTAGCGCCGGTTTCTAAAATATGCTCTTGAGAGGCTGTTGTAACGTATTCATAGCTGCAGTTGTACATTTCTTTACGACCTATTTATACCAAAGGGGGAGGGTGGCTTTTATCATTGTGAGTCCAATAACTTCAAGAAGAGCATACATGTACAGCAATATTCTCCTCTCAGTTAACTTGAATGACAAATATGAACTCATTTCTAATTGAGCCGAGAAACATACTCTGAACTAGAGAATGAACCATGTAACTTAACCACCACCTACCATACATTCTGGGCCCAGTTTGTCAGAAACCTTTCTTGCACGGGCTGTTTTTTTTGCAAAAAAGCAAAGGTGGAAAATGCAGCTTAAATTTCAGCAAGGTTTGCACAGAAATTTCTGAGGAATTGAGCCCAAAGTTGTTAGTGTTTTGAAATGTAAATTCTTTTGTTTTTGTATTCACTTTGGGATAAACTTGGTATATTATGTCTTGGCCATGGAGCACTTTTTAAAAAAAATGTTAAAAAAAGAAGAAGCTTTCTTTTAAAATGTAAGTGTTCAATAAATGCAGTTTTTACACGCAGGCATGCACAACTTTGTTTTCTGGTCAAATCTTTTAGGCTACATTTGGTTCCTGTTAGGATGCTTTCATTTGGTAGTCATAAGGTTGCTTTCAGGAGCTTCATCGTGTGTAAAAGTAATGCACAGCAAGGTGAGAGGAATCACACTCTTCTGTCGTCCCCCCCAACCCCAGCTGCAGAAGTAAAATAACACACATTTTTTAAAATTAATGAAACAAGTAGCAACAACAACAAAACAGCCCAACCCAATGAAGATTGAGCATGCACAATTGAGTGCCAGTTTGGAGAACAAGAAAACAGGGGAGAAGGTAGAATGGAGTATCCCACAGGAAGACATGGCTGGCTGGAACCAACAGGAACATACCCTTAAGGTGAGGATACGCAGCAAGAACTTCACTGCTTGACTACTGTACTGCCAAAAACCTTGCCTAATATTGTCTGGCTAGGCTTCCCACTATCTTTATATAGCAGCTAAAATTCAGAGTGGTTCATTTCCTCCATTTTCTTCTCCAAATTCAGTTGTATGCTCTGCTCCATTCAGGGATTTCTCTCGTCTCTTTCCATCTGCCTGCCTTTCTGCAAGCAAATTGCTGGTGCTGTGATTAATATAAATTACTGAGATCCACTGATACACTACATTCTTGGCTTCTTGACTCCAGTATGAACCCATGTTGTGTTTCAGGACTTCTGTTTTTTCTTCACAGCCTGCCCACGAGTTTCTAACATTCTTTTTTGTTTCCTTTTTCTGCACTATTTTTCACTGATGTACGCATAAGATAAAGTGTGTTGGAGTTTACTATGTTCACAGACTCCTAAAAGGGATGGTGTCTTGGGCCTTTAAAAAAATTAGTCCAGTCTCTTGTGCCAAATAAATAATAAACAAAAACCAATCACTAGCTTCTGGCTGATGGTTTGCTGGGCATGATATGGCAGCTCTGGTTCACCAGGTCTTGCTGCTACTACTTGAGCTGCAGTGATCATTATGGACATGTCAGTTTGGTACAGATTCCAGACTGCATTTTGTGGAGCTGTGAAAAAGCAGCAGAGACCTGATTATAAAGCCTTAAACGGCTCAGGACTGCAGTTCTTCAAGGAACGCCTTTCCCCCCATGAACCTACCCAGACCCTCCTTTGTGTGCCTCCTCAAGAGGAATGGAGGGTGGCAACACGGGAACGGGCCTTTTCTGCAGTGGCTCCCCATCTGTGGAATGCTCTCCCCAGGGAAGTTTGTCTGGCACCTTCATTATACACCTTAAGGCGCTATGCAAAAACATTCCTTTTTAACCAGGCCTTTAATTGATTTGATTTGACATCCTATGCCCTTTTAAAATGTGGGGTTTTTGTGTGTGTGTGTGTGTGTGTGTGTGTGTGTGTGTGTGTGTGTTATTAGGTGGTTGTTTTTATTTTGATTATATATTTTGTGGTTTTATATTTTGATTTTGTTCTGCGAACCACCCTGAGACCTCCTGATATAGGGTGGTATATAAATTCAATAAACAGAATAAAATAAATAGCCATAATCTGAAAGTCACATGCCAGCTCCTATTACATGACGTGGCATTTTGGAACAAGGGATGAATAGGAAAGGAAAGATACCAAAATAAACTAGCATTTGGGGGGGGGTTGCATTAGGGGGCCTCAGCTTCATCAGGCTAATTCCTGTGTAATGACGCCATATTCAGATTTGGAATTGGACATTTTTGTAGCTGAACCAAAGTATGAAATGGTGCCTTGTCTCTCTCATATTGAGCATAGACTCTGACTCCTGGGGAAGGAGTCTTGGAGCGCTTGGACACATTACCTCTGCCCCAGTGGGTTATTAAATCCTAATGGCATACCACCCTCATCCATCTCAAAACCCCAATAGACAGCCAACATCTGCTGAGATCCAAAGTACCGTATTTCCATAGTTCAAGGAGCTGAAAGAGCATGGCAGGCTAAAAGGAATTGGGAAATGGGGGAAGAAAGACAAAGTGGAAAAGCTCTGCCTGATATCCTGCAGAGCTGCTGCCAGTTGGTGTAGGTACTACTAGGCCACATGGACAAATATTCTGCTCTGCTATAAGACAGCTTCCTGTGTTCCTGAATTTTCAAATTTGCTGGGGCACCTGAAAGCCAAATGGACACGCAAATCTCTGGCTTCTGGCGGCATCCCCTGCAGTTATCTTCCTAGGAAAGGTCCCAAGTGGGAGTGGGAGTGAGCGGTTTGTTCATTTGCGTTCCTGCATTTTGCTGTTGTGGATCTTTTTCTTTTGCATAGCTTCAAGTGGTGACATCATTGCATAACCATAACGGTTCACAGTTGTTGCCAGTGGAGTTTAAGCAGCTGAGCCAACAGCTGAGGAGTGAATTTGAGGGAAACAGAAGCCTAAAGCTTGTAGGGTAGAAGCTGACAAAAGGGGACCCCACTCTTTTGCTACCTCTCCCCTCCCTCCCTTCCCAGCCCTGCCATTTCATTGTACTTCAGTAATTAACACTACAATACAACTGAACACACCTGTGAAGATCATTATCGATACCGCGCGTAGCGTTTATACACTACTGCATTTAGTTCTCTTTTCAGCACACCATAACACCTCCGTCGGTGCATGGCTGGGACTGAAGAAGGCAAGAAGTGCTGACAGGCCTAGGTGTTTGCTTTCTTGGCCTCCTAATGAGTATCTCTCTCTTTTTTTAAAAGGTACAAATAAATGAAATCATTTTAGGTTATAATATTTCACTTGTAAAACACACTTTCCCCCCCCTGGCCAATGCCTTCCACTTTTATGACTATTTTTACCTCAGCCTATTGACTTTGAGGCCTCATCCCACTACCTTCTTTTATTGCTAACTAGCTGGCCCTGCCATGCATTGCTGTGGCTCATCCGTGTGATTCACCCCACCCTGTCCTGACACGTACCCTCCTCCCTGCACCCCCTGACTCGTCCCTGTGACTGGCCCCACCGTGTCCTGACCTGTCCTGTCCCCTCCTCCCCCCAACCCCCACCCAGGCGAGTCAGTACCTCCATTTGGCCTAGTCTGTAAAGGCTTCGGCCTAGTATGTAAACGGGAGCCGAGGTGCTGTTGAGAGGGAAGGTTTTAGGTGCAGTACCAGTGTAGCCGCTGCTAGAGGGTGCTGTTTTGCAGCCTGGTTCTTTTCCCAGCATGCATTTTTGCCTGAGTGGTGTGTTTTGAAACACGGTTTTTTTTTGGTTTTTTACCTGGCACAGGTGTGGCATCTGTCTTTGAAAATGTTATGGGGTCACTCTCATATCCGCATGCGGCATTGTGTCAAAATTTGAATGCAATGGGTCAAGCAATTTTGGTAAAAGGTTGATTCTAACGGACATGGCCAGTTTACATTTATATATATATAGATGTGCTACCTATATGGCCTGTTCTCTTTATAAATTAGGAATTGTTCCAAATGTTTTCCAATAATGGATACTGCACATCTTAGGAGGTGTAGTTTCTGTTGGATGTAGCGAAGAGCGAGAATAAGCAGGGAGAAATCTGACTTGAGTAGACGGACAATGGCTGAACGCGGTAAATGCAGGCATCAAAAAATAAAGGGCATACAAGGACCAGAACATACACTTGATGAGGTGCAGGTAACATGCTTTATTTCAAATGAACAATACTATCTCGAGGAGGTTCAACAAAACAGCTAACCGAACAACTTACTACTACATAAAATAAAACTAATTCATTCTTTTTTCTAAGTTCAGGGCAAGATGTGATGTTATAACAACAGTTTTAGCTTTTCTCAAACTGTGGTTCAAATCTTAGTTTCCTGCAGTTGACAGTATCTAGCCAAAATCCTAACTGCTACCACACAATCACTGCATCCTAGGAACCTCCAAGAGTTGGTACTGTTTCTGCACTCGAGTACCCAAATGGCCTTTTTTTTTTTTACGGGATGGCCAGGTGATGTTACTTTACTGGAAAGCTATTTGGGTAGTCGGCGTGTCAGAAACAACACGATAGGAGATGAACAAAATGCTGGCCGCTTGCACTTTGTTCAAGGTATTGTGAGTCAGTCATGAACAAAATATAGTTTTGACGTTGATCAGACGTAACATAAGGTATTAAAGTGTGGCTTACAGGAGGGTATTTGCAAACCTCACCAATGCCTTATGTCTCTGATTCAAAATAAATTCGTGCACGTATAATGAAACCGTGCACAGCATCATCTCTTAGGTGTCGGTAAAATAAGTCTTCAACAGGGAGCCTCTCTACCTGTTGAGGCATTCTTAGACATCAACATTTTGTTGAGGCACAAAAATTAGTTAAATGTTGAGCAGGGTATTCGTTCCCTAAGAAACTTTCTCCTACCAACGGTTTGTTCCAAAAGTTACATTTTAAAATGTCATAAAATAAATGGTACAAAGCTCCATAACCGTTATCTGCGGCTATATACAGTATGTACATGTCAAATTAAAAATTGTTTTAAAGTCAAATAATAATGACTATAAGTCATAGCGTCTATCCTTGGACTTTGTCTGGTTCAGGTAGGTACAAAAATATTTTTTTAATATATATTTACAGATCAATTATTTCAGTCCATATGAATCACTTGCCAAAAGTCAAGTGCCAAAAAATAAAAAAAGGATCAAACTTTTACATTGATCGAATGTTAATATTCACAGTAGCAGAGTCACTGCCAAAATCATTTCCTAAGTTCAGTGTATAAAGTCCCCCGTCGTCCTTTTGAACATCCATGATGATAAGAGTGGTTAAGTCTTCAGTGGTTTCAACGTGGAATCTACCACCTTGACTAGAAATGCTTTTCCCTTTGCAGGACCATGTTATGTCAGGAGTAGGTTCACCAGTGAAGGCACAGGATATGGTGAGAACCTTTCCTTCCTCAATGGAGATATCGTTTGGAAGAGCTTCAATTTTGGGTGGTATTCCTTTGCAAAATGGGAGGGGGAAAATCAAGTTAGTTCTTAGCGGAAACTGAAGTTTTACTGTAATGACTAATTCTACATATCCAGGATATTGTGGTGTTTTTCTAACTCTACGTATAATAGTATTGCTCACCTCTCATACCAGCTTTAATCATTCTACTAGAAGAACTCTCCAGTTGGGTCAGACTAGATTGGGTCAGACTAGATTTCTGACTGGTACTGCTGGTACTCATCTCTACAAAGGATTCTTGCATGGAGGACATGCTTTTGGCAGCCATGCTTGCAAATTTCATCTCACTCATGCTGCTACTGCTGAACGAAGCTTCTTGTTTAGAAGCAGACATTTGAAACGACTGCGAAGAGAAACCTTCCTGCATGCTTGCATCACCACTTGTTTTCAACACTACCTCTTTTGGAGGTTCTTCAATTAGAGCTGTGGACAATAGCAAACATAGAACGGAAAAACCAATGACATCACGTTGACTGGTGAAGCCATGTGACTTATATATTTACTTTATGGATGGAGAAAGAGACTGGCTTGCTGTTTAAGGAAAACAGAATTTCGTTGTAATAACGTTCCTAATCATGGAGTAGTAGTAGTAGTAGTAGTAGTAATGATAATAATAATAATAATAATAATAATAATAATAATAATAATAATAATAATTTCACTTTAATATGCATACTGTTGAGAAGCAATATGTAATCCCGTTGAAACTACCTAAAAAAGAAGAAGATATAGGCCCTTTGGATAGTGCTTTGATTTCCCTTCTTATTTTACATAACTCGGCAGGTATTCTGCCATTAAAACTACTACACTGCCATAAAAAAACTGCCATTTTCCTTAAACACAAGCACATACATACAGTACATCAACAGCAAAACATAGAGAAACCCGTTGGCTCCTGGTATCCAGATGGTTTTAAAATTCAGCAAGTTTGTACCAGAGAACTTTAATGAAACATAAGAAAAAAAATTCAGAGAACTAACCTGTGAGGGACAGGGGATATCGCGAAGTCCCTCCCCTCCTGAGTTCAAGCCCGTCCCCGAGCAAAGGGGAAAGCAGGGAGAGTTCCGATTCCAGTGGGGAAGCAGGAAGTCGTGTCCGAGGCTCAGGCAAGGTAGAGGAGCCAGGGTCCCAGGTGGGACAGGAAGGGGCAAGCAAGGGGGGAAGACCCATCCCTCCAACTCCAGAATTACGCAGGAAAAGGAGGGGCAAGAGGATGGGTCTGCCAAAGCTTTTGTGTTGGAGAAAGACGCGCCAAAAGCCATTAGGAGGTTCTGAAACAGACTGACAACATCGCTCCGTGTAAATAGCAATGACTTGAGCACTGTAAATACGCAGCACCAATAAAAGAATAAAATGCAGAGCTGCGTAGCGTCGTTACTCTGAAGTAGTCCACTCCGGCCACTGTGACAGCAACCTCCTAATCATTTTTGGGCTACTTCGGAGTTGCCGGGATGAGCGTGTCCGAGGCGGAGAAGTGGCGGCAGATCGCTGAGCAAGCCCAGCTAGAACTGCAACAGCTGTCGCTGCAGGCGCAGGGAGAATTGAAGGCAGCTAAAGAGGAGACTAAGAAGGTCCAGGACGACCGGCTACAACTTGCGGAACAGGTGAGAGAGCTCCAGGAAAAAGAGCAGCATTTAAGGGCGGTGGCGGTAGACCTCCAAAACAAGCTGGATGCAGAGAAAAACAAGGCGGGAGGGGCTCCCCAAGTCCAAGTGCTGCCAGGAAGGAGAGCAGGGACCCTTGTAAGCAAGTTCAATGGAGACCCGAAGGAGTTTCAGGGCTTTGAGACTGAGATCGTGTATGCTCTTGAGCTGCACCAGAATGAGTTCCCCGATGATGAGCACAGAGTAGCGTTTATTGTGGAACATCTCACCGGAGCAGCCAGGGAGTGGCTAAGACCATTAATCGCAACCAAGAATCCTTGCATGAAAAATGTCCAACAATTTCTAGAAGGTTTGAGGACGATGTATTCGTCCGATAGTCATTTGGACCAGACTAAGGAGGAACTGCATAATTTACGCCAAGGAAATATGACAGTTCGCGCATATTGGGCGAAATTCACCATGCTGGTGCACAGACTGGGGTGGGTTTTGGATTCGCCTCCCATGCAAGCTGCGTTTTACTTGGGTTTGAGCGAGGAGGTGAAGGATGAACTCTCGAGAGGTCCAAAGCCCAGTACTATGGATCAGCTGAGCAAAGCAGCTCTGGCGGTGGGGGTGAGGCAGGAATCCCGGTGGAACGACAAGCAAGCGACGCGCGCAAAGCGGGCTTGGTTCCCACGGTCGCAGGAGAAGCCACTCCCTCAACAACCCTTTCAGGCCACGCCTGGAGCCAGCCAGGACCAGGAGCCCATGCAGATTGATAGCGCGCGCGCGCGGGCTTTTCAAACCCCAGCGGCGCCAAGGCGCAAGGAGGGAAGGGGCGGGAATTGCTTTCTCTGCAACTCACCCCAGCATCTCGTCAGAGACTGCCCACATCGCAGGGAGTGGCAAGGAAAGGCGGGAACGGTGGTGCCCTCCCCCACTGACGCAGCACCACAGCAGGGAAACGGGAAAGCCTGGCTGCAGGAGACAAGGGGCAGCAGCCAGGCACAGTCAGCAGACAACAGCCCCAGCCCGCCCACCCGCACAGAGAGGTGCAGAGCCAGCCCACCCCTCCCAGAGCAGGAGTGGTTCTAGAAGTGACGCTAACGCTCCCAAATGGCTATCCCCTGACGGTCCTCGCCTTAATTGACAGTGGGGCGTCCGCCAACTTCTTCTCGAGAAGCTTTGCAGAAGAGCACCAAATCCAGCTTTTGCAGTTGGATTTTCCTCTGCACGTAGCAACCATTGACGGCAGGGAGCTGCTGGGCGGGGCCATCACACATCAAACCCCCCCCATGAGAATGACGGTGGGAAGGCACTCAGAGACACTGGCGTTCAACGTCACCACCATCTCAGACCCCCCCATCGTCTTGGGCATGAGCTGGCTGGCGCGCCACGACCCCTCCATCAGTTGGCACCAGAGGTGCATCACGTTTGGGTCAGACTTTTGTCTGGAACATTGCATGCAGCACCAACCAGGGGAGGGGCCTCCGATAGCCACGGTGGCCACCATGCATATCAAAGGGGGTGAGGCAATACCCAAGCAGTACTGGGACCTGCAGGAGGTCTTCAGCGAAGCGGAGTCCGACCACCTACCCCCGCACAGGCCTTTTGACTGCCAGATCAACCTGGTGCCAGGGGCGACGATACCCCCAGCCAAGCTGTACGCCATGTCAGACCAGGAGCTGGAGGATCTGCGCGCTTTCATCGACAAGAACCTCAAGCGGGGGTTCATAAGGGAAAGCAAGGCAGCAGGGGGCAGCCCGGTCTTCTGGGTGGACAAGAAAGACACGCAACAGCGCCGTCTGGTGGTGGACTTTAGACGGCTGAATTCGGTGACAGAGCCCGTGGCTTTCCCCATGCCCAGAGTGGATGATCTCCTGACAGCGGCACGCAGGGGCAAGATTTTCACCAAGCTGGACCTAAGGGGGGCGTACAACTTGATCAGGATCCGGGAAGGAGATGAATGGAAAACCACGATGTTCACGCCTCTGGGCTCTTTTGAATATCTGGTGATGCCCTTCGGTTTGCAAGGGGGCTCAGCATGCTTCCAGGCCTTCATGCACCACGTCCTGGGGTCCCTCCTCTTCAGGAAATGCTTGGTCTTCCTAGATGACATCCTTATCTACTCGAATGACCCAGTGCAGCATGTGAAAGATGTCAGAGAGGTGTTGCAACGCCTGAAGGAGAACCACCTGTATGTGAAGCTGGAGAAGTGCAAGTTTCACACCAAAGAGGTGGACTTCCTGGGCTACAAGCTGTCAGACAAGGGGCTGGCGATGGACAAGGACAAGGTGCAGGCCATCCTGGACTGGCACAGCCCCAGGACGCGCAAAGATGCCCAACGCCTACTAGGCTTCGCTAACTTCTACAGGAAGTTCATCAAGAACTTCTCTCGCGTTACGGCTCCCATCACGGACTGCCTGAGAGGCAAGCAGAAGTTCAAGTGGACACCAGAGGCGCAAGCAGCGTTCGAAAGCCTCAAGAGAGTGTTCGCCTCAGACCAAAACCTGTTCCATGTGGTGCAGGACGCGCCCCTACGCATTGAGACAGATGCTTCTGAAAAAGCTGTGGGCGCAATTTTGTTGCAACTGGACGCCAACAGGGAGTGGAGACCCTGTGCCTTCTTCTCCAGGAAGCTGACACAGCCTGAACGCAACTACACAGTGTTTGATAGGGAACTTCTTGCGATCTACGCTGCGTTCCAGCACTGGCGACACTTCCTGGTGGGCGCGAAGCACCCCATCCAGGTGTGCACAGACCACAAGAACCTGGAGTTCTGGAGAACTGCCAGGGTGCTCAACCAGCGGCAGATACGGTGGGCAGAGTTCTTCTCGAACTTCAACTTCTCCATCCACTACATCCCGGGGGAGCAGAATGTCAGGGCGGATGCCCTCTCCCGCAAGCCGGAGTACATGGAGGAGGAGGCGCCACCAGCCCCAAGGCACATTTTCCCCCCGTCGGCATGGTCCTGCGGAGCAGCTGTGGTGAGCGAGGCAGAACTCACAGCACTGACGGCAGCGGATGAATTTGCCAACCGCATCTTCAGAGAACTGAGAGGGGGGAGGGAGCAGGCAAAAGACTTTGCAGAACGCAGAGGGCTGCTTTTCTACAAGGGTGCGCTGTACCTACCCACCACCCAGCTTCGACGTACGGTCCTCAAGCAGATGCACGACAACCCTACAGCGGGGCATTTTGGAAGGGACAAAACCGCTCACCTAGTCATGAGACACTTCTGGTGGCCAGGGGTGCGGGAAGATGTTCGAGACTATGTAAGGGGCTGTAACACCTGCCAGCGGGCGAAGGTGGTCAGAGCAGCGCCACCAGGGTTGCTGGAGCCCTTAGCCACACCACACAGGCCGTGGGAAGTGGTGTCCATGGACTTCATCACAGATCTGCCTTCGTCCAGGGGTAAGACTGCAGTGTTGGTGGTGGTGGACCTTATGTCCAAAATGTGTCACTTTATACCGTGTGCCAGGGCAGTCTCGGCAGAAGAGACAGCCAAACTGTTTGTTGATCACATTTTCAGACTGCATGGATTACCTTTAAGGGTTATTTCGGATCGTGGCCGCCAATTTGTTTCCAGGTTCTGGCGGCGGCTCATGAACCTCCTGCAGGTGGAGGTCAGCTTGTCGACGGCTAGACACCCGCAGACCAACGGACAAGCGGAGAGGGTCAACGCCATTCTGCAGCAGTACCTGAGATGCTACGTCAGCCAGCGGCAAACGGACTGGGTGGATCGCTTGCCACTAGCAGAATTTGCCTACAACAATGCAGTGCACGTCTCCACAGGGGTGTCGCCCTTTAAGGCCAATTACGGGCGCGACCTCAGATCTTTCCCAGAGAGGGAGAGGGAGGAGGAGGAGGAGGAGGGCCCACAGGCTGAGGATTGGGCAGAGGAACTGGAGACGGTGCACCAGCAGCTCAGAGAACACTTGGAGAGGGCCAAGGAAGCGTACAAAAAGGGGGCAGATCGCCACAGGCGACAAGGGGAGGTCATCAGGGTGGGGGACAAGGTGTGGTTGTCCTCGGAGGGCCTTCCCACCAGAGGGAGGTGCAAAAAGCTGGCACCCAAAAGGCTGGGCCCCTTCACGGTCACGCAACAGGTAAACCCGGTGGCATACAGGCTGGCACTGCCAGAGGACATGAGGGTGCATCCAGTGTTTCATAGATCGCTGCTGTCGCCGTACAGGGAAAGCAGCAGGCTCCGAGACAGCGAACAAACCCCCGAGGGAGGGGGGGAGAGGGAAGGCAGGGAGCAACTCAATGAGGCCACGGCCATCCTGGATTCAAGGTGGGGGGTGGGGGGACTGGAGTACCTCATGGCATGGGAGGATGCTCCACCGTCCCAGAATGAATGGGTCCCAGCCACTCAGATACAGGAGGAATTCTTGGTGGAAGAATTTCACGCCCTCTTTCCCCACAGACCCAAGCCCTGGCACATGGAAAGGGAGGGGGAGGAGGAGGAGGCACGGGAGAGCAGCTCACCATGGCGCTGGGAAGCGGAGTTTGAGGAACCAGAGGATGAGGTATGGGTGTCACCGAGATCCACCCAGTCAGAGGAAGGAGCAGATTGGCAGAACGTTTTTACCCCCACCAGCTCTGACGCCACGGACTTTTTGGGATTCCCGTCCGCCCAGGCGGAAGGGGGGGGCTCGCAGGACTGGGGGGAGGTATTCACACCAACGGGCTCGGAGAGCACTGAGTTCTTAGGCTTCCAGTCATCACCGACACATGGGGGGGGCCTGGGGAGGGGTGAAGGAGAGCTTGGGAGGGGGGTGGATGTGAGGGACAGGGGATATCGCGAAGTCCCTCCCCTCCTGAGTTCAAGCCCGTCCCCGAGCAAAGGGGAAAGCAGGGAGAGTTCCGATTCCAGTGGGGAAGCAGGAAGTCGTGTCCGAGGCTCAGGCAAGGTAGAGGAGCCAGGGTCCCAGGTGGGACAGGAAGGGGCAAGCAAGGGGGGAAGACCCATCCCTCCAACTCCAGAATTACGCAGGAAAAGGAGGGGCAAGAGGATGGGTCTGCCAAAGCTTTTGTGTTGGAGAAAGACGCGCCAAAAGCCATTAGGAGGTTCTGAAACAGACTGACAACATCGCTCCGTGTAAATAGCAATGACTTGAGCACTGTAAATACGCAGCACCAATAAAAGAATAAAATGCAGAGCTGCGTAGCGTCGTTACTCTGAAGTAGTCCACTCCGGCCACTGTGACAGCACCCTTTGGGCATTAATTATTCCGATAGTTTATTAAACAGTGATCACTGGAACCAACGGGTTAATAGCAAGATGTTCAAAGCCTTCTGGTAACACTGAGCGGGCAAGAAACATATAAGTATATATACTTTAAATTCAATATTTTAGGTTCAGTAATGAAACTAACGTGGACACAGGTCTAAACCACTGAGCCTAGGGCTTGCCGATCAAAAGGTCAGCGGTTCGAATCACCGCGATGGGGTGAGCTCCCATTGTTTGGTCCCAGCTCCTGCCCACCTAGCAGTTCAAAAGCACGTCAAAGTGAAAGTAGATAAACAGGTACCGCTCTGGCGGGAAGGTAAACGCCGTTTCCGTGCACTGCTCTGGTTCACCAGAAGTGGCTTAGTCATGCTGGCCACATGACCTGGAAGCTGTACGCTGGCTCCCTCGGCCAGTAAAGCGAGATGAGCGCTGCAACCCCAGAGTCATTCGCGACTGGACCTAACAGACAGGGGTCCCTTTACCTTTACCTAATGAAACTAACAGCTTGTTAAAGAATCAGGACAATCAACTGCTTTTGCCATATCGTATTAAGACAAGACTTTAAGCAAAAAACTTACGAAGGACGGTCAGAGATGCTGTTGCAGAACACTGCCCATGGAAGTTTTTCGCTTTGACTGTGTATTTTCCACTATCGCTCACTGCAGCATTTTGGATTGCAAGAGAATAAATGTTCTTGGAACGATTTACTCGGATGTTGGATGAGAGAGCAATCTGATAATGAAAGAGATACTTTGTTAAGATCAAGTTATACTCGGGGAATGAATCATTTAATTTCAAGGCTGACATAAGTAATTACTTACTGGCTGGTTATCTTTAAACCAGTGGATTTCAGGGGAAGGATCTCCAGAAACTTCACAGGTAAGCAACACATCTTGTCCTTCGTTGATGTTTTGAGATTTCGGTTGTATGACAAAGGCTGGGGCATTTGATTGATCTTTTGAAAGACTCATTTCAAAGTGACATTTGATGATACCCTGTTCAGTTTTTCCTTCACAGGTAAGTATTCCTTCATCTTTCTGGGTCACTTTTTGGATAGTTAGAGTATGATCACTTCCTGATACACCATATCTATAATGTTCAGAATTGGTTAGCTCTATCCCATTCAGTAACCATTTTACATCAGAAGCACCAGCAATACTGGCTTTAAGGGTAGATTTTTGACCTACAGACACAGTCATTTTAGTGGTAGTAGATTTAACTTCTGTGTAAGATGTTTTAGCTTCATCAGACACAAGAGACTTTTTAACATATTCTTCTTTGACCATTGCCTTTTCTTGAGAAGTCATTGCAGATTTTTTCTGGGCAGATACTTCAAGTATTTCAGACTCTTTCTGAACTGATTTTTGAGTTTTGCTTAAGCTTGACACCTGAGAATCAATACTTTTAAAAGCTTGGCCAACAAACTGAAAGTTGGTTTTGGAGGCGCCGCCTTCCCCAACAATCTCACATGTATATTCACCTTGATCAGATTCCTTGAGGTTATGGATTTTAAGTTCATATGTTCCATCAGCTGCATAATGAAATTTGAAATGATCGTCTTCTTTTAGTTTCTTGCCATCTTTGTACCAGGCTACTTCTCGGACACTCAAAACACTGCTTTCAACCGAACAGAAAAATTTTGCTTTGTCCCCGGAAGCTTCCACTTTCAGCTGTTGTTTTATCTTAGGGGGAACAGCAACTGGCAAGTCCGCTTTCTCTGATGGTGGTGTTTTACCTGCAGGTGTTGACTTGGCTTTAGAGTGGGCAGGAGATGGTTCAGGGGATTTTACTCGCTTGGGAGATTTTACTCTGTCTGGGGACTTAACATGAGGCTCAGGAGATTTGACCCTTGGAGGTGATGTAATTGCTTTTTCTGGAACCCTTTTCCTTTGTACAGTCAAACTAAAGTGGGCTTCCTGCCTGCCTTCAGAATTCTCTACCACAACAGTGTAACTTCCTTCATCTGAGGTCTGGACAGATGAAATTTCAAAGGTAGATTTATACTGTGTACGTGTTACTTGGAAGCGTCCAGAAGAAACAATAGCTTGACTTGCACGGATCCAGGTCACAGTTGGTGTTGGTTCACCATCAATGTCACAAGAAAATCTTGCAGTCTCCCCTTCAGAGACAGTGATTGACCTTGGCTTTGTTAATATTGTTGCAGGCAGAGTGGTCTTAAACTTCCGATGAACAGCTCGCTCTTCTAATGATTTTTCCTCTGAAGCACTGACTCTCATTTCGGCAGAAGCATGGTGCTCATATGATGATAGTGATTCTCTGGTTTCTGTCAGTTCTGATTTGCTTGCTCTTATTGAAGAACTTGCTTCTGTTTCAGAGACTTTCTTAAATGAGGAGATTGCATATGCTGCAGTCCTTGTCAAGTCTGGTACAATAGATCTTGGTACTTCCTCATCTCTTCGCTGGGAGGTATATGTAGTGTAGTCTCCTCCTGTAACATCTAATGTTGCATAGTCAGAACATTCCCCTTTATAATTTGTGCACACAACACGGTATGTGCCACTATCATCAATATGGCAATCAAGAATCTCCAAGGTTAATACGCCACTAGTATTAGTGAAATGAATCTTATGGCTTTCCTGAATTTCAATACCATTGTGATACCATTTCACCTCAGCAGTTGGTTTGGACTGGACATTCAAAATGAATCTGGTGTTGGTGTTACATGGTACACGATGTGACCGCATTCTCAGAGTTATGCGTGGGGCATGATCCAGAGTGAAAGGCTCTTGCGTCAGAACTTCATATTTCCTTTCCATTGTTTTTTGGGTTTTCAAAGCAGCTTTCATGGATTCATACCTGGAAAATATATCAAATCTTGCTGTCCTTTCAAATCGTGAGAGTGATCGCTCACTAGACACTGGGCTTGGTGAGCGTGGCCGTGTTCTCTCTGGTGTAGGAGATCTTCTCTCTGTTTCTTCCACAGGGTGTGATCGGGGTCGAATTAATTCAGACACAGGACGCATTAATTCAATGTAAGTTGGAGAAAGAGAGCGCCTTCTTCCTAGTAATCTTGAGGGAGGAGAAAATTCCCTGTGAACGTGCCTCACCATTTCTATTTCTTCCTCTTCCTCTTGTGATCTGACCTCAGTTATTTCTCTCTCTCTCCTTCTTCTCAGTCGGCTCTTTTCTTCTTGTGACATATACTCAAGCTCACTCTTGTATTCAGCGAGCCGGCGGGTTGTTTTAACTGGTCGCAGCAGCTCCTCATCTTCTTTCTCAGACATTATTCTCTGTTTTTGTTTTGATGGTCTATAAATTGCTCTGTCATGGCGTTGCCGGAGCTGTGCATAAGATGCAGCGGTATCTTCTTTAGAGGGTATGTGATAAGTGCCGTACCTCAGCTCTCTTTGCCTAGATTCCTCTGTGGCAATATGAGCATCTGCTGCCGTGTAATGGAGAGAAGACAGTTCAAAGCGTGGAGGGCTTCTGCTTGGAGGTGATGCAGAAAAGCCCAACTCCAGTTCTTCTTCAAGTCGCAGTCTTTCTTCTTCAGTTCTCTTCATGGCTAAATAATCATCAACAGGTAGCAGCAGTTCTTCATCTGACAGGTCACTAAGTGATCGTCTTCTTGGTCGGTAATAAAATTCATAATCAGGAGATGGTGTACGCCGGCGTGCTGGCCTGACGGTCTCGAGATCATCTTGTGACAATTTGGGTATGCGCCACTTAGGTTTATACTGATCAGTAATGCGTGGCAGTGGCATCACATAGAACTGTTCCCATCTGGAGAGGCGAATGCGCTTTGGTCGCTTCTGAACAATTCTATCAAGTTTCCCTGGCATTTCATATTGGTCTCTCAGCTTCTTGTACCACTTCATGTCTGACATAGGCACAAACAGTTTGATGTTCTGATCCTCTTCCAGAGTAGTGGCTGCACGTCTGCGAGGCTCTGGGATCTCATAAGGCATCCGGAGTCTCCTTTCTTCTTTAATTTCTTCCTTTTTAAGTTCAAATTCACCTTTGACTGTCTTAGTGCTTACAGCTGGTTTATACAGGATAGCAGCTTGTCTGAGAGCTTCCTGCGCTACATCTGTCAGTGGGACGGATTCTGTTCTAGAAAGGATTTCTGCCATTCTCACTGTCTTGTCAATGCTTTTCTGTACATGCTTTTGCCGCTCTTCTTCACTCTTGTATTGACGCTTGATATATTTTGAGCGCTCTACCTTCAAGTAAGCCTGGCAACTTGTTGATCCAGCACTGTTTGTAGCAGTAACTCTGTAATAACCACTGTCTTCTGGTAAAGTATCCCTGATATGCAAAGCATAGTAATCTAATCCTTCATGTACGATTTCAATATTTGGACTAGCTGATAAGGGCTGTCCATCCTTTTCCCATTTGAGTGCTGGTTTTGGTATTCCAGATACTCTTATCTCAAAGCCGATACTCTGGCCTTCTTGGCATTCTGCATTTGCCAGTAGTCTTTTGAACATGGGTCTCATTGTGGTAGCCTCTGGAGGAGCATGCTGAACAACGGTTAACTTAGCTTTGCAGCTGTCCTCACCATATTTGTTGCGAGCCAGCACAGTATATTCAGCGTCATCATCTTCATTAACATTATGGATGAGCAGCTGATAAAGACCCTTATCAGTTTCAAAGGTATACTTCCTGTCATCATCTCCTGGCTTGATCTTCTGACCTGCTCTGAACCACGTTACACGAGGTTCCGGGTGAACTGTTATCGTTACTCCAAACCTGACATTTTCACCAACGTAGGCAGTACGATTGTATAAAGGCAGCGTAAATTCTGGTGGCTTCTCCAAAAGCCTCAAGGTATCTACTCGGCGCTTGACTCTCCTGACAGTTCTGCATCTGTAAAAGTCAGAAACTTCTCTCACACCTTTAACAAATAGTTCTGCGTAGGAACTGTCTTCACCGTAGTCATTTGTAACTTTGCACCTGTAGGTACCGTCATCTGATTTAGCAATGTCTTTGACATACATTGTGGCCACTCCTTCATGGTAGCTGATCTCATGTTTTTCACTGCTCTCCAATTGTCTTACTCCAAAGTACCAGGTTACTTCTGTGGACGAATCATAGTTTTCAATCTTGCAGACGTACTTGGCATGCCCACCTTCTTCTCCAACAGCATGCATTATTTGCCCAGTAAGGGGTCCAATGTCAATTGATGCCACTTTAACTTTAGCAACTGTAACGGCCTTCTGAGATCTGACTGCACCACCCCATGCAACACGGGCCACTGACACAACTGTGTTCCATTCCTTCTTCACCAATGTTTGATAATAACGTCTGTGTCTCAGTGTTTTGATAACTTTGGTGCTTGTTTTCTCTGTCCTTTGCTTCAGCCAAGCATGTTCAAGGGCTTCAGTAGCAGTCATACGAGATCTCCTTTCTTTTACTAGCAGGCGGTCAACAAAGTCCAAGGCCTCAATACTGATATCTTTGAAGGCTTCTTCGTCAAAGTTGTATTCAGCACTTATGATGTTTTCAATTGTTTGTTGGTTTGTTTCAGCAATGAAAGGATTCAGGCCGCTTAGAAGTACATACACTAGGGTTCCAAGTGACCACATATCCGTGGCTGTGTTGACCATATCATGCTGATGGACTTCAGGCGCATAATATTCAGGAGAAGTAAACTGGAGTCTGAAATTATCACCAGGTTTCAGATGCCTTGCCTGACCAAATTCAATGATTTTAACTATAGAGCTTCTTCTTGTGAAATAGATGATGTTCTCTGGCCTGATATCAAAGTGCCCAATGCTATGACTGTGCAGGAATTCAAGTGCTTCACATACTTGACGAACATAGCTTATAATTTCTCTTTCATTAAGTTCAAATGCAGGAGTATTAAGTCTTTCAAAGATGTCAACTCCAGATATGAACTCAGAGATCATGATAAGTTCTTCTAGGCTTTCAAATGATTCATGAAGCTGTAAGATATTTCTATGCCTAGCAATGTTGAGGATGGAAATTTCTTTCTTTACGAGCACTTGATCAGCACCTTTTACTTTGACAAACTTGGCCAGGTAAGTCTTCTTTGAAACTATCTCAACACATCTGTGGGCAATTCCAAATTGCCCCCGCCCAAGTTCTTCAGCAATCATATATCTGTCATAGAGTTCTTTTGTATTAGAGTGAGCTGCTTTTGTTGTAGTGACTTCTCTGGCCTCATCAACTTCTTCATCATAATTGACTGTTCTGGTCTTATCTTCCTTTGTTATTACAGAATCTGTAGGTTCAGAAGGCTGGCTTTGTCCAAATTTATTCTCTGCTATAACACGGAATACATAGCTTGTCTTGCCAAATAGGTTTATCACAGTGTATCGAGTGTCACGAGCCTGGCCAACACGAATCCATCTCTCAGCTGTGGTAGCGCGTTTCTCAACAGTATAGTGTGTGACTCGGCTTCCGCCATCATTTGCTGGAGCATTCCATGTCAGGTTGACCGAGTCCCTTGAAACCTCGCTTGCTTTCAGTCCTCTTGGGGGATCAGGAACATCAGCTACATCTAATTCAACTGTTTTCTGATCAATGCCAAATCTGTTTTTAGCACAGACAATGTAGAAGCCTGCATCTTTCCTGTCCACACCATTAGGGAAAACAAGAGATGTGAATGACCGTGTCACGATAACTTGGTAGTGTCCATTAGTATCAATAAGATCTTGCCCTTTCTGCCATGTGATCACTGGATCAGGCTTGCCACTGAATGGGATTTTAATGCTGATGACTTCACCACGGAGAGCGTGAACGGCCCCCATGCCTTCAAGATTTTTAGGCAAGTGTATCTTAGCAGGAACTGCAGAGAGAAAAAAAACACAGAGGAAGGGAAGAAACAAAATGAGTGCAAACTATTGCTTTAAAATAAAGCAAAACACTGCTTTAAACAGAGACTGGTTCAGAAGGTCTCAGGCATAGTGGCTAATATTTGCAACAAACCCTTTGCCATAAACTGAGACAGAGGGATGCAGGCAAAGGAAACCTGGACCCTACTCCAGCTGGACCCTCCACAGTTCCATCTACCATCAACTCTGCCTTTGGAAAGGATTTCAGAAAAGGGGGGTGCAGGCAAAGACCTTCATAGTGGTTAATAGAAAGGATTCCAGGAGAGAGAAGGGAGCAGCTGAAGACTACAGGGGCTCTCTCACAGGGCCCTTATACCAGCAACTATACTATGGGAAGGATCCTGATGACCTTTTAATATGTTAATATTGTCTATTGTGGAAGGCTTTGTATCCTGAAAGGTGGAATGTAAATAATAGAAACAAACAAGACAGACAGACAGTTCCCTTTGTTATATTCAGCCAGCTGAGCAACAACGGCTGTTCAGATTACAACACCAGGGGATCGTTTAATCTAGTCACAGCGCTCCTTCCCAATAATGTTAGAAGCAATTTACCAGACAAGTGTGTGCAAGAGCCTTTTATCATTTTATAGTCTGATAACATCTTCCAACAAAATTGATCACCAGACCAATGCTACCAGAGCACAGACCAAGTTATAAATCTGGATGTTTTGTATTTAACGTTTGTTTCACATACTGTTTATCTGTATGTATCCTATTGTACTTACATTGTTCAAATGAAAATTCTGTCTATTATGACTAACAAAACAATCCTGACCCCCCCCCCAAACCACTGGCTGGACAGGGCTAAATTTGGGTGGTCCTTCATCTCCATTAGTAGGGGGACACACCCATCATGGAGGCCCTTCTGATGCCCACAGAAAACTCTGTTGGTTTAGACTCAGCTGGTGGTGTTTTTACCAGCAGTAGCCAGGCTAGGCACTGAAAGAGGGCATTTTGAGGGCAGATCAGAAACCGCATTGGATCTGACCCAGGATCAGGCTCATCAACTATGCCAGTTTTGACCTGGTGTAGTTATTTCCTCCCATTACCTTCAGTGGGGAAGGAGGAATGTTCCAAAATGGCAACCCATGAGAACAAAAAGGGAGAAAAACATCTCTTCTTTCCCTAGGCAGAGTGAGCCAGTAGAACATATCCCATTTCACTTCATCTCCCATCTCTCCCACTTCACCTAGGACTACACCATAAATAACTAGATGACCATGCCACCATCTGACTTATTTTAAGGCTATTGAGAAAATATTATTCCAAACTCAGAGTTTCCACCCCGTCCCTCTGTATGAAAAATTAAATTAAAAACTAAATTTAAGAGCAAAGCACATTACTTACCTTCAACATCTAAGGAAGCAGTTCCAGAAACAGATCCTCCCTGGTTGGTTGCCCTCACTTGATATACAGTGGCATCATCATCTGTTACATTTGTAATTACTAGTTGGTAATAGCCGCCCTTAAATTCTTGTATCTTCACCTTTTCACCATCTGGCAAAATCTCTTTGCCCTGTCTGAACCATTTTACAACAGGCTTAGGATGACCAGTGACTTTGCAAACAAATGTGGCATGACCTCTGAATTTCACATTTAGGTTTCTGATTTCTTCCTTGAAATGTGGTGCCTGAATTGCTACATCAGATTTGGGAGTGATTGGTTGTGAAATTTCACTCCATTCGCTTTCACCTCCAAGATTTTCACATTTTACACGGAATTCATACTCCAGGCCTTCAATAAGACCTGTGACAGAATAGACAGTTTCGCGTATTTCTTCTGTTGTTACAGAAATCCATTTGTTTTGTTTCTTTTCGCGTTTCTCCAGGAAGTAATTTCTGATCTTTGAGCCTCCATCACTAGCAGGTGGCCTCCAAGAAACAACACAGGATTCACTTGTCACAGCAGATACAGCTGGCTGACCTGGTTGGCCTGGCTTTTCTGTAAAGAAGAAATAATAATTTTCAGGACATGAAGTCAGTTTGCTTTGTTGAACTGCAGATAGACAGAAACGTGGCTTGTGGAACACACTTACCAAATGGAGTCTTGATAATAACAACAGATGAAACTTCTAATGCTTCGCTGATGCCGAATGTATTCTGAGCAAAGACACGGAAATAATAGCCTGCATTTTCAGTTAGGTTAACAATTCTGCAGGTTGTGCCAGAAATGCTTGAAGAAACCAGCTGCCACTCTGTGCCTTCTTTTGCTTCTCTTTTCTCTACAACATAATTTGTTACTAGAGCACCTCCATCATCTTCAGGTGGCTTCCAGCTGATGACTGCAGAGTTTTTCAGCAAAGCTTCTATAACAATTGGCCCTGTTGGTATATCTGGCTTATCTACAAAAAGAAAAGAAAAGGCAGTGTTTAAAGTTAAATGGAGGAAGTCTTTCCCATGATTTCAAGAAAATTTAATGCCAAGACATACCTTGTATTTCCACGTTTAGTACAGTATCAACAGTTCCAAATGTGTTACTGAGTTGTACTTTGTAGTGTCCTGCGTGGGCTTTATGCTGTACGTTTTTAATGGAAAGGTGAGTATAATGCTCTGTGTTCTCAATAGTAATGTTTTCTGCACTCTTCAATAGTTTCTTTCCATGGAACCAAGTGATAGCAGGCACTGGACGACCAATGTATACAACATGGAGGCGAAGTGTGGATCCCACACCTGCACAATATTTCTCTTTCAATGGAAAGCCTGGGTGGAATTGTGGAGGAGCTTGTAAGAGTAGCTTGCCACTACTTTCAACCTCTCCAACGTCATTGATAGCCTTGCAAGTATAAATTCCTTCGTCTTCCTGCTCTTCTGTGAGCACCGTCAGTGTGTGAGTGCGCCCGTCTGATGACATCTTGTATTTTCTGCTCTGTACCAGTTCTTTGCCGAAACGATACCATTTAATATCAGGAAGAGGTCTCCCAAGGATCTGGCATGATAACTGAGCTGATTCACCCAGATTAGTAGTAACATCCTTCATTTCTTGTCTTACTCCTGGTGCTTCTCCAGCTATATTTATAAAGGGAGAAAGAAAATGTATTGAAAGCTTTTTCCATTGTTCTTTTATTCCACATTCCCTCCCAAACCATAATGCTATGGTACCAAACATAATGTTTATGCTGCCTATTTGATAAATCATTAATTTTATTAGCCCTGGAGGGGAAAATAGCTTATTTCCTTCCTTGAGGTCCATTCAGAAAAGTAAATACATGAAAGCAGAGTGTCATAGTTACATAATGGAATTGCCAAATTACTTCAAGACCACGAAATTAACCACTTTATACCATAGCACAGTTTACTGTGACATGTCATATCTTTTCAACAGCTACATAAAGCATAGTGAATATAATGGAATAGTTAAACATACATGTCAGTTTTGTCTTTACTGTCATAGCTGTTCTACGAGGTCTGCTGAGTCCAGTCTCATTTTCTGCAAAAACTCTGAATTCATATTCCGTAGCTTCCAGTAAGCCTCCCATTATAAACTGCCTGTCTTTGTTGCGTTCTTTATTGCACTTTTTCCAGGTAGACTCTCCAGACTGGCGATATTCAACCCAGTATCCGATGATCTCTTTACCACCATCACATTCAGGGCGCTCCCATTCTAAAGTAATGCTATCCTTAGATATGGACGTGATCTCAATTTCTCCAGGCTGGCTTGGTTTGTCTGTAAAATTTCAAAGTATTTTAATTAAAAAGTGTATTTTCCAAAAAACAACAACAACCCACGCCATACTGATACCCTCTAACACAGAAGTTACATTTACGTACCAAATGGATCCTTGCACACAACTGGCTCAGACGCAGGGCTGGGTTCGCCCTCACCAATGTCATTTTGGGCTACAATACGGAACTGATATTCCGCATCTGGAACCAGCCCTGTGACTGTATACATTGTAGTTGTGATGCAAGTCTTGTTGTGTCTGACCCATTTCTCAGTAGTTGTTTCTTTACGTTCAATATAGTAGCCTGTGACACGAGAACCACCGTCATCTCTAGGTCTGGACCAAGTTAAGCTAATGGAACTCTTTGTGACATCAAGGATTTCTGGTGGATAACTGGGAGGCTCTGGAGGATCTGTTGAAAAGAATGTAACAATAACCATTAGTCATTCTGGCATAGCAGTTAAGTGCATAATAATAATAATAATAATAATAATTTATTATTTATACACCACCCATCTGACTGGGTTTCCCCAGCCACTCTGGGTGGCTTCCAACAGAAAAATGAAATGAAATAATCTATTAAACATTAAAAGCCTCCCTAAACAGGGATGCCTTCAGATGTCTTCTGTTTTTCTCTTTGACATCTGATGGGAGGCCGTTCCACAGGGCAGGCGCCACTACTGAGAAGGCCCTCTGCCTGGTTCCCTGCAACTTGGCTTCTCGCAACGAGGGAACCACCAGAAGGCTCTCGGTACTGGACCTCAGTATCCGGGCAGAACAACTGGACCATAACCATGGAAAGCTGGGGTCACATGTCCGTTCAGTCATGAACTTACTAAACAGTGCTGTACATGTTAACCCAGAACTGAGTGATCCTAACTTTAATAGGACTTACCCCCAGATAAGCCTGTATAGGATGGCAACCTTATTTACTTTTGGGCAGTCATTCTCTCTCGACCTAACCTACCCTGCAGGTTTATTATCAGGATAAAAAGGGGGCAAACAATGTACACTCCCCTGAGCACCTTGGATAATAAAATAAAGTGTGAGCGAGATGCACACACATACATGCATTTTCTGAACCTGTATACTTACTCAAAGGTGTCTTTGGCACAACTGGCTCTTCAGATTTCAGGGACCTGCTTACACCAAACTGGTTTTCAGCACAAACACGGAAGTGGTATTCCACATTTTCTTTGAGTCCTTTCACTACCAGTGATGTGCCCCTTACTCTGGAGCCAACGGTGTACCAGGCGGTCTTTGGTACTTCACGTCTCTCAATATTGTATCCTAATATATCTGCGCCACCATCGTCACTTGGAGGCTTCCAGCTGACTCTAACGGAGCGTGCTTGTATGTCATCATACTCAAGTGGCCCTTCTGGTGGATTTGGAATACCAATCACTCTGACCTTGATGTAGACAACCTTCTTGCCACATTTGTTTTCAAGTGTCAAATCGTAGGTACCAGAATCTTCTCGTTCTGCATCTTTTATCACAAGTTCAGTATCTGATTCAGAAGTCGCAATCATGGCTCTCTTGGTGACATCATGTCCCTCTTTAGTCCATTTGCATATTGGAATGGGTTTACCTTTAATTGGCACTGTAAGCTTAACTACTCCACCTTGCCTTACAAATACACCTTCCAGGTATTTTTCATCAAGTTCATAATCAGGGAGTTCTGGGAGGAGGAAAAAGAGATCATGTTATGTATGAAGGAAGCTAAATAGTGCTATGTTCTTTAAAATTTGTATTTCATTAAAGCATCTTACCAAGCATTTCAGTCACTTTGGCTGTTCCGGGCACATCAGCAGGTTCACCAGGGCCACCAAGATTGCATGCTATGACACGGAATCTATACTCTGCACCTTGTGGAAGATGTGTTAAAGTGTATTCACGGATCTTGGTGGGGGTGGTATTGCATTTGGTCCATTCAAACTGATCGATCTTTTGCATTTCAATCAAGTAGCCAGTGACTTTAGACCCTCCTTCATCTTCTGGTGGACTCCAAGCCAAGGAAATAGATGTTCTTGTAGTATCTGTCACTCTTGGATTCTGAGGTTTACCTGGAGGAGCTGGGATATATTATTAGAGCGAGTTAGATATATTAAAGATATAGTTCTGATGTTTAAAAGGCAGTCCAAAATATTAGTATCAACCATTATTCAACTATTTTGCAAATAAAATGACTGAACAGAAGTCTCTAGTATACGTTATGAATTTTGCAAATTATTTACCAATTGGATCTCTAGCAACTGCAGGCTTGGAAATTCGGCTTGGTTTGCCAGCACCCCTAGCATTGATAGCTGTGACACGATGTTCATACTCCAGTCCTTCAATCAACCCAGTGGAACGATAGCGGGTCATAGTGACTGCGACTTTGTTTACACGGACCCATCTCTCTGATTTAACTTCTTTGCGTTCCACAATATAACCAGTGATCTGTGAACCACCATCTTCTTCTGGTGGATACCAGGTAAGTGTCATTCCGTCGCGGGAGATATCAAACACTTCTGGGGTACCAGGAAGACCAGGAAGACCTACAATAAATAGATGAAAAAATGAGATGAAAATTCCATTTACGATCATATTTTGGTCTGAATAAGCAGGGTATTGTAGACTAGTTCCTTCCTTCTTATTTCAGGAAAATGAAAATAGAATGTACATAGTATCAAGACTTGTTTCTTCTATATGTAAACTGATCTGGATTTTTTAAAATGCAGAGGACTAGGGAAAAAAATATTTACTTACTAATTCTGCTCTTGCATTCTACAATTTCAGACTGCAAGTATGACCCAATTCCAAAGCGGTTTGTGGCAGCCACACGGAACACATATTCAGCACCCTCAGTAAGTTTAGAAAACTTATATGTTGTCCGGGTTACAGATTCAGACACTGGTAACCATCCTGGACGGTGTGCATCTCGTTGCTCCACCACATATCCACTTAGTGCTGCGCCCCCATCCATCTCAGGTGGTTCCCATGAAATGGTTACAAAGGTTGAATCAACATCAACAACTTTAATAGGTCCAGTGGGTGGTCCAGGTTTGTCTGTGAAAATGAAATAAATGAGATATAAACAAAGAAATAGTTAAACAAATTTAATACTTGAATTTGGGGAAATTATGCAAGAAAAAATTATGGACAGTTGTATCTTCAATGCAAATTCTTACCCAGAATAATAACTTTTATTCTTTCAATAGCTGTTCCAGTTGTGTTCTTCAGTTCAAGTGTGTACTCTCCAGTGTCGTGTATTGTGGTTTCACGTATGGTTAATTTAGCTACCTTAGCAACTGTTTCAACTTTGACCCGGTCTGATTCTCGTAGTTTAGAGCCAGCAAAGAACCAAGAAACAGCTGGAGGTGGTCGTCCAGAAATTGGGATAGCTAACTCTATAGGTCTGCCAGCTGGTACATGAATGGTCTTTTGAGGTATTCCAGCAAGGTCAATTGCAGGTAGAACTAAAATAATAATAATAACAAAGCCAATGTTATTAATATTTGTTGAACTATGTCTCAGCACTTTGAATAATGTTCCATTTTTTCCTATTGTAATTATGACTCTTACCTTTTAGTTCTTGTACTGTCACTGCTGTGACGATCTCTCTTGGTTCAGACACACCCTTTTGATTTTGCGCTCTTACTCTAAATAGGTACTGTTCACCTTCATTTAATGAAATTATTGTGTGCTCAAGGACCGTAGGTTTCAGTGTTACAACTTTCATCCACCTTTCTGTTCCAGCTTTACTGGCCTCAATTACATAGCCAGTTAATCTGCTGCCACCATCATGCTGTGGTTTTTCCCATGCAAGCGATACAGTAGATTTAGTTATATCAACCACCTCCAGTTTCTGAGGCACACTTGGAACTTCTGACACCAACACTGCATCTGCTGTCTCACAGGGTTCACCAATGCCGTAGATATTTTCTGGCAGTACTCGGAAGTAGTATAGCGCTCCTTCAACGAGCCCAGAAATTCTGTAAAAGGTTTTGCTGCATTTAGTAGTTACTGTCTTGAATGCTCGCATGGTAGCCTCGCGTTTCTCTATTATATAGTTGTTGACTGGAGCTCCTCCATCAATAGTTGGAATATCCCAAGTAATTGTCACAGACTCTTTTGTAACCTCTTTAACTTTCACTGCTCCTGGTGGTCCAGGGGTATCTGTGGAGCAAAAGGCAAAATAAACCTTTGTCATATTTTATCTGCATTACTCTTCGTATAATATTTTTTCTGCATAAGCAAATTAAAGTTGGAGACTACCATTACTCTGCAAATGAGATCCCGTTCTGCCCTCCCTTCTTTTTTTGTTAAAGCAGATATCTTTGAATATGTGATCGAATGGGCAAAGGTATTGCTGTAACAATAAACAACAGTATTTGCACTTACCATAGACTTTAACCATAATTGTGGCAGATTTCTTTCCTGATTGATTTTCAGCCTCAAGGACGTATTTTCCAGCATCGTACCGGTTCACTTTATCCACAACCAACAGTGTGTAGCTGTCTGTGGTGTCAATAATACCTCGACTTGCTAGGTCAACACCCTTTTTGCTCCATGTAACCATTGGTGTTGGTCTGCCAGATACTGACACCATTAGACGTAAAGAGCCACCTGCTCTAACCGTAATAGTCTTCTTGAGGTCTTCAGCAAGCTCAAGTTCCGGTATTTCTATAGGTGGGGATAGAAATAAAAGATTAGGTTGCATTTGAATATTTCTAAACAAATTTGCAATTTGCAAGTTTGCAAATATTTTATAAAGACTCAATCTTGACATTACCTAGCCTTTCCACAGGTTCTATTTCAGCAGGGGTCTCACTGTATTCGCTCATACCATTTACATTTGTGGCAGCCACTCTAAAGCGGTACTTCTGGCTTATTTTCAGACCAGTCACAGTGAATTCGGTGTTTCTTATGGTGGCAGTGCTATGTGCCCGATACCACTGTTCAGTTCCTTCTTCTTTCATTTCAAGGACATAGCCTAATAAATCAACGCCACCGTCATACATGGGCTTTGTCCAAGCCAAGCTTATGCTAGTTCTAGTAGTGTCCACGACTCTTGGCGGTGAAGGTGGAGCAGGAGTATCTTTGGAAAAAAAAATACACACTTCATGTTACTACAGTGGATCCTTAAAACCTGAATGAATAATAATTTAAACACTTCTGTAGTAGCTATGATTATATGTTTTGAACTGCTCCTGTACTTGGATCAGGATATAATTTTAACACTGGCTATCTGTTTCAGTACAGCCTGCTCCCAAGGAGCAGATGCGTTTAAGGTGCTGCTGTTTCTTTAGCTTGTGGTATGCAAGAAAGTGATACAATAGAATTATAGGGCTTGGAAGGTTCAGGAGTACACGAAACACTTTGGAGTGGAACGCCCTTCCATCAGATGTCAAAGAAATAAAAAACTATATGACATTTAGAAGACATATGAAGGCAACCCTGCTTAGGGAAGTTTTTAATGACTGGTGTTTTAATGTATTTTTAACCTTCTGTTGGAAGCCGCCCAGAATGGCTGGGGAAACCCAGCCAGATGGGCGGGGTAGGAGTAATAAATTATTATTTTTTTGAAGGAACTTTCACATGTTATCTCCTTTTTCTCCCTCTTGTAGCTTGTCCCTTAAAATTCAGCCCTCGCCTTCCTTGCTGCAGACAAAGGAATTGTATATGTTTGGGCTGTTAAAGGGGAGGTTGACAGGAGATACGATAGCCATTTTTAAATATCGAAAGGGTTGTCACAGGGAAGATGGACCAAGCTCATTTTCTCCTGCTCTGGAGGCTAGGAACCAAACCAATTGGAATCATTTGTCCTGACTAAAACACCAGCAAGAACTTTCTAATGGTAAGAGCTGTTCAATAGTGGAACAGACTCCCTTGGGAGGTGGTGGACCCTCTTTCACTGGAGGTTTTTAGGCCAACGTTCATGTATACTTTAGTTGAGATTCCTGCATTGCAGGGGATTGGACTAGATGACCCTTGGGGGTCACTTCCAACTCTACAGTTATATTATTCTATCATTCTAAGGCATCCATCCTGGCAGCATAAAATAAATAAATAAATCCTCTTTGGAGCTGTGGTGAATGGTCCAAACAGCACCTCTGGACCTTCTAGATTCAAGGCCTATGCAGTCTTCATATTGTTTAATCTACACCATTAATGAATATAAACGAATGAACTTACATGATGGGTCTTTGCACAGAACGTACTGCGAAGCATCGCTAGGCTCGCTGTTGCCAGCAGCATTTACCGCAGTGACACGGAACTGATATTCACTGCCTTCCATCAGACCAGTAATTTTCAGTCTTGTGTCATAAATGATGTAGTCTTTATTAACGCGGGTCCAGCGTAGACTTTTCTTTTCTCGTTTGTCTACAAGATAGGTGCTGATCTCGTTACCCCCATCCGACTCTGGCTTCAGCCACTGAATAATGACGTGCTCTTTGCCAGCACCTACTGATTCAGGAACACCAGGTGGTGATGGGATAGCTGTAAATATTTTTTAAAGGCAGGGAAAAAAGTTAGGTATTTCACATTTATAATGTGTAACACAACTTACTTTGTGCTTCCCCCGAAAGGGGAAAGTCTTCACGAGGCTAGAGAAGTACTTACTGAATGAATTTCTAGCAATAATGGGTTCCGTTTCAAGTGGAACACCTGGTCCATATTTGTTGACAGCTCTTACACGGAATATATATTCATTATTCTTTATAAGTCTGGTTACTACACATGACAGTGTTGGACATTCGGGGTCAACAATAACCCAGTTCAGCCTGCTTGTCTCGTGTCTCTCTACAATGTAATGAGTAATTTCTGCCCCTCCATCTTCTTGAGGCATCCGCCAAGCCAAGGTACACTTCTCTTCTGTAACTCTGCTTATAGTGATTTTGCCAGCACATGGACCAGGTGAATCTATTGGCCAAGAGTAAAAGGATCATTACTGCAATGAAAGAAATTCTTTAATCTCAAAAGAAAACTTTAAAGGAAAGAAGTTAAATAGCCACAGAAAACTAGCAGTTACGAAATACTCACCAAGCACTTTGACAAGGACAGCAACTTGCTTTGTCCCACTGGCATTTTTAACAGTTAATGTGTATTTTCCAGTATCACTTCGGTCACAGAACTTGATGATTGCAACAGCATGCTTGCTTGTGTATTGCAAAGCGACCTTTTCACTTGGGTCCAGTTCTCGGTCACCTTTAGACCAAAATACTTTTGGTTCTGGTTTTCCTCCAATCGATGCCTCTAGAACCAGGTCAGATCCAGCCCTAACTGTTACAACGTCTCCTTGCAATTTGGCATCCAGTTCAGCTTTAGGTGGTGCTATGGAGGGGAAAAGCAAAAGAAATAAATTGTGGATGTTGATCTCTTAAAATACGGTCAATTCATGACCTAATTAAAAAACCCACGTGAACATCTCTTACAGTATTCATCTTTACAGGCAACAGGGCCAGTAGATTCAGAACCCTTGCTAATTACACCAGCAGCATTCTTTGCCAAAACACGGAATTCGTATTCCTCTCCTTCACTGAGAGCTGTCACGGTAAAGGAGTTTTCAGAGACAATGGTGTAGTTGCATTTCAACCAGCGTCCATCTCCAGCTTCATTGTATGGTTTGCGTTCTACAATATAGCCAACAATTTTGCTTCCACCATCATAAAGTGGGGGAGACCAGGTTAATGACACTGAAGACCTTGTTACATCTGTGACCTCTGGCCGGCCTGGTGGATCTGTAAGAGAACACAATGCAAAAACATCACTCCATTGTTCCTTTAAATAGTCATAGGACACACACTTTCTCTCTACCAGTTATACTTACCAACAGGATTTTGGGCCAAGACAGCTCTTGAAGCTTCGCTGGCTTTGCTCAGCCCAGCAGCATTTAATGCATATGTTCTGAATTGATACTCCAGACCTTCCACGAGCCCTGTGACTTTGTAGTTACATTCAATACATGGAGATTTGTTTTCCTTCACCCAAAGGATTGTGTTGCGTTCTTTCTTTTCAATCCAGTATCCAACAACTTTGCTGCCGCCATCATGATACGGTTCTTCCCACCGAATGGACATGGCATTGGCAGAAACAAAATAGACTTCGGGTCTAGTGGGTGGGCTTGGTGGGACTGATGAAAGAAAATAAAGGAGGGGATACTGTTAAATACTGCTGTGGTTTTTAAAACAACAAACAAAATAGGAATTAATTTATGCAGATCTGTTAAAACAATTATTACTTACCAAATGGATGCTCAGCCACTATTGGTACTGATTCTATTGGCTTGCTGACACCAAATCTGTTTTCTGAGCTTACACGGAAAGTGTATTCCATATATTTAGTGAGGTGAGTTACTTTGATCTGTGTACGTTTGACGCTGGAATTTACCAGCTGCCATGCTGTTGTACCAGATTCACGTTTTTCAACAATATAGTTTGTAATACCAGTGCCACCATCATCTTCAGGCTCCTTCCATGACAACACACAGGATTCGGCTGTCACAGAAGATACTTCTATGGGGCGTGTAACTGGGCCAGGTCTTCCAATAACGACGACTGTGACAGTGAAAGTTTTCACGCCAGCTGTGTTCTCAAGTGTCAAATAATATTTACCGGAGTCACCTCTCATGCTCTCCTTAACAGTCAGTGTGGTTCTTTCCTTGGTTGTCTTTATAGTCACTCTGTCTGTTTCCTTGAGTCTCATTTCTTCAAGTTTCCATGTTACCTTTGGAACAGGACGTCCACTAATTGGTATGTCAATAGTGAAAGAGCTACCAGCTTTGCAAGTTATAAGTTGTTTAGTTATTCCACTGAGATCTGCAGTTGGCTCAATCTGTGGCTCTTTAATAATAACAGAAGAAAAGGCTTCTCTTGGTTGACTGTAGCCAGCATTATTCCTTGCTTTGACACGGAACTCATATTCATTGTTCTCTATAAGACCTTCAACTGTAAAAGTCAGCTGTTTAGTTTGACCGGCTTCAATCCAATAGTCAGATCCCTTTTGTTTCATCTCTAGGAGGTATCCAGTGATGCGACTACCGCCATCATGATCAGGTTTCAGCCAAGCTAGTACTGCAGAAGACTTGGTAGTATCAACAATGTCTAATCTCTTAGGTGGAGCAGGCTCTTCTGTGGCTACAACTGGCTCTGTTAATTCACAAGGTTCACCTATTCCATATTCATTTTCTGCTGAAACACGGTAAAAATAGGGCACACCTTCTGCAAGATCTGTGACCTTAGCAATTTGGCGAGTACATTTTTCATTGACAACCTGCCAGCTGCGACGGCTTGCTTCTCGCTTCTCCACGACATAATGATGGATGCGAGCACCTCCATCCAAAATAGGAGCATCCCACATTAAAGTGATAGAGCCTCTGGTCACATCCTTAAATGTAATGGGGCCTGGTGGCCCTGGAGTGTCTAGTACTTTAACAGTGAAAGCAATAGATTTCTTACCGCTGTTGTTTTCTACAGTCAATACGTATTTGCCAGCATCTGTTCTGTTGCAGTTCTCCACAGTTAATGTACTGAATGAGTCTGTTGTATGTATGTCAGCACGCAGGCTAAGAGACGAATCTGCTTTGGACCATATAGCAGTAGGAACAGGTCTGCCCTTGAAGGCAATAAACAGACGGATAGTTGCACCTGCTCTGACAATATGTGTCTGCTTGAAGCTAGCATCAATATCAAGTTCTGGTGAAGAGAGTCTATCTATTGTTTGCACCGAAGCAGAAACTTCACAGCTTTCACCTTTGCCTGCACCATTTACAGCACTGACTCGGAATTTGTAGTTTTCATTTGGTTCTAGATCAACCACAGTATACTTGGTAGCAATGCAAGTCTCAGCATTGACTTTATGCCATTCTCCTAAATCTGCTTTGCACATTTCTATGATGTAGCCAATTATTTCCAGGCCTCCATCAAAAACAGGCCTGGTCCATTCCAAGCTGACACTTGTCTTTGATGTGTCGGTCACTTTGACAACAGTAGGAGCACTTGGTGGATGAACTACCTCTCTGCATTTAATCAGCCTTGAGATACCACTTGGCGGCCCAACTCCTGCATTATTTTCCGCCATGACATGGAACTCATATTCATTGCCTTCGGTGAGGCCTGTGACTCTGAACCGTGTCTCAGAAATGGGCCTCTTGCTGGATACTTTAACCCAGAGAATACTTTTCTTTTCTCTTCTCTCCAGGATATATTGGTTAATGTCACTTCCACCATCTGACGCTGGCCTTGTCCATGTAAGTGTGATGCTGTTTCCTGTTACGTTGCTTGGTTCTGGAGTGCCAGGAGCCTCGGGGACAGCTGTAAAAATAAAAGAAGCCAATCAGATAACATCCTCAACAAGGTTGCCAACACTGTAATTTAAGATTTCTCAATTTAATGTAAACTTACTATAATGTGCCTGTGCTACGATTGCATCAGATTCCAGTGGCCTGCCAACACCAAACTTGTTGGCTGCTGAGATACGGAACTGGTATTCATTGCCCTTTATTAATTTGTGTGCCGTGTAACTGCATGTTTCACAGTGGTCTTCAATCAATGCCCAGGATACTCGGCTGGTCTCACGCTTTTCAATCACATAATGAGTAATGGCTGCACAGCCATCATTAGCAGGAGCCTCCCACCATAAAGACGCCTTCTCTTCAGTAACATTGGTGAATCGTATTGGCCCACCGACTTTTCCTGGGGTATCTGTAACAGTCAATTACCAGTTATTTTTTATTGTTCTTATTTTAATATATAATGAATAGAATGCTAAATAAAAAATGGCTCAATTTCATATAAGGAAAGTTTACCATGTACTCTTATGGTTATGTCTTCCTGTCTGGTGCCCGACGCATTCTTGGCTTCTATTCTATATACTCCACGATGTTCCCGGGAAGCATCTCTAACAAACAAGGTGCTATAGCCAATTGCATTGTTGATTTCCATATTCAGCCTCTGGTCAATCTCAGCTCCATCTTTAAACCAGGTCACCTGAGGAACTGGCCGGCCTGTGATGAAAACTTTAAACCTTATGCTTTCCCCAGCTTTCACTGTAAGACCATCAAAATGTTCGGCACTGAACTCAATATTTGGTGCAACTAAAGAATAAAAAGAAGTAAAATAATGTTCACTTAATGGTCAGCAACATATTTTCTTGGAAAACAATATAAGGAGCTATAATAGGTATTTTATGTCAGAGTTTCACTTAATATTAAATACAAAACTATCAGTATTTATAAGCCAGTCTTCCACATACGATCAGTTTTTTTTTAAATAAAATTGAGTTACTCAGTTCATGTTTATGATCTTTTGCAGTATGGATGAGGAAGCCTAGGCTTTCCAGTTAGCCCTCAGTATTCTCCCTAGTCATCCCCACTCTCCCCAAGCCATACCCCTCTCTGATGCAGCTTCACACATTCTTCAGGTGCTTTTGCATGACTGGAATGTGTCTCTGAAGAGTGATAATACCTCTTGTTTGGCTACATCTGTGAGCATTTTCACCCCTCCCATTCTGAAAATCTGGTGATATCTGCTGTTGGGAGGGAACAGTTAGGAATTGTTACTTTGTTGTTTTTCATTCCTGACTCTGCTCTCTGCTGTGTGCTGTGTGCAGTTTAATATCTTCTGTAGACAAGATGGCTAAGTGAGAGGCTGTAACACTCACAAAGTCAGATCTGTAAATATGCAGTAGTTAATAGAAATAAATGAGGAATGTTTTGAAACCTCTACAAATGCTTCTGCTGTTCACTGCTGATTTGGTGCTCATAAAGCCCAGTTATGAGTCCATGATTCCCGGGTGTATGCTGAAGGTGTTCCAGACGTCCTGCCCAGGCATAGGGGCCTAAGAAGACCTGGACAGATCCTGGCATTTACCCACATATGGTAGCAGGAGGATGGTTGCTGGTAGCAGACTGGTGGTTGCAGATGGCTATTGATGGTTGGATAATTGGATGTTTCTGATCCATTTCCATCTGATGCTGCACATCGGAGTTGAGCTGTGAGCTGAAGCTGTTTTTCAAGCTGCTGTTTGATTTACAGAAAGGTATGTTGCTGGCTGCCAAGAAGACAGCAGAGACGCTTTTCCAGTTTGCCTGTTAATTGTGCTGAGTGGGGAGAGAAGTTGCTGAAAGAGTCAAGAGTATTTGGGGTGCATGAAGGGAAGTGTCTTGCTGTTAACTAAACACAGGCATGGCTTCTGCACATTCTGGCCAGATGTCTCTATCTTTTCCTCTCCTTACACCAGAGACCTATCCTACGTGGCAGGTCAAAATGAAAGCACTTTTACAAAGGGAAAAGCTTTACCATACTATAGAAGATGACCCCCCCAATGAGGATGATGATGGATGGCCAGCGTGGCATGAGGCAGACATGAGAGCCAGGGGGACAATTATTCTGAGTGTCCAGGACCAGTTGTTGGTCAACTTGGAGAACCAGCAGACTGCACGGGCTGTTTGGAATAAACTTCGAGATATGCATCTAAGACAAAATGCAGGATCCAGTGTGCTTTTCTTTAAAAAGCTGTGTAGGCTGGAATTACAGAAAGATGGTGATTTGCCCAGCCATCTAGCCCAGTTAAAACGTCTCAGACAGGATCTTGTCCAGCGAGACTTAAATATTTCAGAAGCTGTTTTTGCAATGCTTATCATAAACAGTTTGGATGAATCTTATGATGCTGTAGCTGCTCAATTGTCGTCTTTGCCCAATGACCGTCTAACAGAAGATTATGTGTCTAGCGTGCTCTTGAATGAGTGGGATCGCAGACAGACTGCTAGAGAAAGCAGGGACAAGGCTGTTGGAAATGCTTACAAGCCTTCAACAGGGGAAAGTGAAAGTGTTGCAAAAGCTCTTAAAATGCGCCGCTGTTTTTCTTGCGGAGAGGTCGGCCATTTTAAAAATCAGTGTAAAAACTCTTCAAAGAAGAAGAGCAACTTCAAAGGCAAAAGGGGAGGAGGCCGAAAACCCCAAGGGCCAGCTGCATCAAAGGCTTTGATCTCACGCAGTTCTAATCAACTCACACGTTCTGTTTTTGTTGTCGACTCAGGAGCCACAAGGCACGTGGCCAATGATAAAAATCTCTTTCTTCATCTTGAGAAACAGGGAGGAGCAATTCATCAAGCGGATGGAACGACTATTAAAAGTTTGGCTCAGGGAACGGTTTCTTTGCAGAGCCTTAATGCAACAGTTAAAAATGTTATGTATGCTCCTCATTTGCAGGATAATCTCTTGAGTGTTTCTCAGCTAGACGCTCAAGGATTTAAAGTGGTGTTTGCAAACTCTCGGTGTGAAATTCTTCGAGATAACAAACTCATTCTTTATGCTAAGTGTGTTGATGGTTTATATGTATTGCCTTTTGTTACAGGTACAGCTGCTGGAGCAACTAAAGAAACTGAAAAGGCATGCTGTAATATATCAGTAGATAAGAATGAGAAATTGCATAACCATTGTATTCATGATTATCATCGTTTGTTTGGTCATTTGCATTTCCAGGCAGTAGGTAAAATGCAAAATATGGTTGAGGGCATGAAAGTTCAAAAGTGTCCTTATCATATGAAATGTGTCTCATGTGCAGAGAACAAAATTAAGCAAGCTCCCAAAGGTACAAAATCTGGGAGGGAGGTTAAGAAACCTTATGAGATTGTGCATGCAGACTTGGTTGGACCTCTAGCGCTCTCTAGAGGAAACTCATGTTATTTTTTGGTTCTGATAGATGCCTATTCTAGATATGTTTGGGTCTATATGTTACAAAAGAAGTCTGAAGCCTTCTCCAAGTTTCAAAAATTTTGTGCATGGCTCAGGAATGTTCACGATGAGCATGTATGTTGTCTTTTTACTGACAGGGGTGGAGAATTTTGTTCAGAACAGTTTGAAAACTTTACTGCTGAACAGGGCATAGAGCACATGACTGCCACGCCCAGATCTCCATGGCAGAATGGTTTATGTGAAAGAGTAAACCAGACCTTGCAACAAGGAATTAAAACTCTGTTGCATGATTCAGGCCTACCCAACCCCTTCTGGGCTGAAGCTCTATCGTGTTTCACCTATATTTACAACCGCAGGTATCAATCAGCCATTGATTGCACCCCATACGAAATGCTGTTCAAAAGGAAACCGTTTGTAAAACATTTAAAAATTTTCGGTTCTGAAGTTTGGGTGCACACTCTGCAAGGTGACAAACTGAGCAAATCTGGTCAACATGGCATTTTTCTAGGTTATGAAAAAGGTTCTTATCGTGTGCTGATGACAGACACAAACACAATTAGGCTGACCAGAAGCATGGATTGTAATCCAAAATGGGACAAAGTTGGCATTTTTCAATGTCATCCCATTTCAGATGATGAGGTGGTGAAACCAATTAACAAAGAGGCAAAACCTGTAATTGATGCTGATGGTAGCACAGATTCTGACACTGATACAGATGATCAGAATGAAAAGACCTCTTTTAAGAAATCAGATGGGTCTGACACTGATCTAGAGGTAGAATCTTTGCCAGATACAGGTCACCATTCTCCCAAGGAGGAGGAACCAGACCCAGAGGATCCCAGAGTATTGCGTAGATCTGAGAGAACTACCAAGGGACAAGCACCTAAACGATTTTCTAAAGAATTTGCTAAAGCTGCTATTTCAGATATGGCTGCCACTAGCAATCCAAACTCAGTTTTTGAACCAACTAACTACAAAGAGGTTCAAAATTTACCTGAAAAAGATGCCGAACCTTGGCTTAATGCCATGAAAGCTGAATTGAATTCCCTAAAGCAAAATGACACGTGGGAATTGGTTCCAGTAGAACCAGGCATGAAACTTGTAGACAGCAGGTGGATTTACAAAACCAAGACTGATCAGACTGGTAAAGTGGTCAGATATAAAGCCAGATTAGTTGCACGTGGTTTTTCTCAAGTTCCTGATCAGGACTATCATGAGACATATTCACCGACAGTCAAATTTGAGACAGTTAGGCTGTTGATGAAAATTGCTGCAGAAGAGGGCATGACCATATCTCATCACGACGTAAATACTGCGTTTTTGTACGGAATTCTCAATGAGAGTATTTACATGTCACCGCCAGACGGAGTGCAGATAAAAAAGGGAATGGTGTGTAAATTAAAAAAATCCCTGTATGGTCTAAAACAAAGTGCTCGATGCTGGCACACTAAGCTGACAGAAGTGCTGTTTTCCTTAGGTTTCCAGCAAGGAAAGGCTGATTCTTGTGTTTTTGTTAAAGAATCTAACCAGCACAAATTGTACTGCATTTGTTTTGTGGATGATATTTTGTTTTTCTGGAAGGATGCAAATATTTACAAAACCACTCTTGCAAAACTGCAAAAGCATTTTGATATGAAAGACCTAGGGGAAGTCAGCAATTATCTCTCACTGGAAGTAGAAAGAAATAAGCAAGGTGATGTTTTGCTGCATCAATCACGTAAGATCAATGATGTGATTGAAAAATTAAATCTGACAGATGCCAATTCTGTAGACACCCCCATGGTCACAGGGTACCAACATGATACTAATGCTAATGTTTTTCCTGACACTACATTGTTCAGAAGTGTGTTGGGTAAACTTAGTTTTATAGCAAGGTGCACAAGACCAGACATTGCTGTTAGCGTAAATTTGCTCAGCAGATATGTAAATAAACCTACAGTGCAAGACTGGAAGGCACTGAAACGCATAGTTAGGTATTTAAAAGGCACTATGCATTACAGGTTGAAGCTTACTAGCCAAAACTCTGGAGGTCTTGAGATCTATGCCGATGCCAGTTTTGGTAGTGATACAACTGATGGCAAGAGCACCTCAGGTGTGTGTTATTTGTACAATCAGTGCCTATTTGATTGGTCTTGTAAGAAACAGGCAACAATAAGCATGAGTTCATGTGAAGCAGAACTCAACGCTTTAAATTTTTCCCTCATGAATGTAGAGTGGTTGTTGCAACTATGTGAGGATATGAGAGTTAAAATTTGTTGTCCAGTTCAAGTTTATCAGGACAACAAAGCCTGCATAGAACTAATCCATTCAGAAGGGTGCAAGCAAAGAACAAAACATTTGCTAATCAAATTGCACCGTGCCAGAGAATGCATTCAGAAGGGAGTTGTAAAAGTCTCATATATGCCAGGGAAAGAAATACCTGCTGATGCTTTGACTAAAGCTGTTAATAAGGAACAACTTGGTATATATGTAAAGAAATTGCTTTTGTGCTAGATTTTCATAATGGTCAGAATGAAAAGGGGGAGGTTGTGAGCATTTTCACCCCTCCCATTCTGAAAATCTGGTGATATCTGCTGTTGGGAGGGAACAGTTAGGAATTGTTACTTTGTTGTTTTTCATTCCTGACTCTGCTCTCTGCTGTGTGCTGTGTGCAGTTTAATATCTTCTGTAGACAAGATGGCTAAGTGAGAGGCTGTAACACTCACAAAGCCAGATCTGTAAATATGCAGTAGTTAATAGAAATAAATGAGGAATGTTTTGAAACCTCTACAAATGCTTCTGCTGTTCACTGCTGATTTGGTGCTCATAAAGCCCAGTTATGAGTCCATGATTCCCGGGTGTATGCTGAAGGTGTTCCAGACGTCCTGCCCAGGCATAGGGGCCTAAGAAGACCTGGACAGATCCTGGCATTTACCCACAACATCAAGGATTGATTGATTAATTTCTACATCACTTACTATATAAAAAATAGCTCAAAGTGCTGTACAGAAAACTGAAGCAAAAACAGACAACTTAGACAAAATATTACAAAAATACACAGCTGTATATGAAAATGTTACATTAATACAAATCTATATCTATATCTATATATCTTTGTTTGTTTGTGTGTGTGTGTGTGTGTGTGTGTGTGTGTGTGTGTGTATATATATATATAGAGAGAGAGAGAGAGAGAGAGAGTCATTTTCCTTCTGAGAGACATAGGAGAGGGAGAGGGAGAGAGAGGGAGAGGGAGAGAGAGAAAAGTAGAAGCCTCTAATTTTTGCATGTCTGGAATGTAGCCTACTGAACAAAAGTAAGAGCCACGTCCACTGCTCTGTCCATTTTTGCCTCTGCCCTCCACACCAAGCATGTGTCCCTATGAAGATTATCCACAAGGGACTGGGTGCTTCGGGTGGAAAAGGTTGCTAACTCCTGATTTACAGTATTAGTAGGAATGGACAGTGTTAACCAGTTGCTTAGCAGATAGTGAGATAGTCATCAGAGTTCAAAGCCATTCAGTAATGCAGCCATTGGCTGTAAATAAAGTGCTGTGGCCCATAAACTTTAAGAGAGCCTACACATAACATGCTTATAAATTAGGCTTACCAGCTTCATCTCTGGTCATGATATAGCCCGAAGACTGAGAAGGAGGGCTGATAGTTCCAACAGCGTTTCTTGCAAGTATTCTGAATTCATACCGATCGCCGGGGCTAAGTCCTGTAGCTGTATACTGGCATTCACTGACATCAATAAAATTGCATCTGACCCAGCGATCACCACTTCCTTGACGTTTCTCAATACTGTAGCCCACAATCTTGCTGCCTCCATCACGCAGAGGTGCTGTCCATTTCAGAGTAATAGTCTCCCTAGTCACATCAATGTAATCAGGGGTGCCAGGTGGATCTGAAAGAAACACAAGTGCATTAATAGTAATATAAATCAGCATAAATTCCAACAGCGTGTTGAGGCAGGTGCATTGTATTCAGTGATCAGTCACTTACCTACTGGGGAAACAGCCAAGGAAAATTTGCTTGGGTCACTAGCAGAGCTTAATCCAGCAGAATTTTCTGCATATACACGGAACTGGTAGTCCAAACCATCCATTAATCCAGTAATTCTGTATTCTCTATTAGATATTGGTGACAAATTGACTTTCTGCCACAATATGCTGTTTCGTTCTTTCTTTTCAACATGGTATCCAGTAATTTCTGCTCCTCCGTCATAGACTGGAGCATCCCAAGATATGGTCATTCCATCAGCTGTCACATTGTAAACAACAGGCTTCCCTGGTGAACCTGGTGGTTTGAACTGGTGTTTTGCTATGACCTCAACGGAGTTTAGTGGTGGGCTCACTCCGTATCTGTTTTCTGCGCGGACTCTGAACTGATACTCTGCATCTTTAACAAGGTTGGGAACTTTGAAGGTCGTCCTTGACACACTAGAACATATCATTTTCCAGTTGGTCTGTGAGGTTTCACGCTTCTCAACGCTGTAGCCAGTGATTTCTCCTCCCCCATCATCTTCAGGAACACCCCATGAAAGAACCATACTATCTGCTCTGATTTCGTCTAATTTAATGGGTCCCTTGGGCTTAGATGGTGGGCCAAGTGTTATAACTGTGATTGGGAATGACTTCCTGTGAACACCATTATCAAGAATTAAGGTATATTTGCCACCATTTTCTTTTTTCACATTCTTAATGCTTAAAGTTATTTTGTTTTCAGTTTTCTTGAAGCGAACCTGTTCACTTTCTTTAAGAGGAATGTTGTCTTTCAGCCAGCTCATAGTTGGCTTTGGCTTTCCCTTATATGGTAATTCAACATGTACATTATAACCTATTCTCACTGTTACTTGTCCTCCAAGTATATCAGAAAGGTCCGCTTCAGGTGTTATTACATAGTCTTTCACTGTAATGGGTCCAATTACAGAAAAATCACTTCTTCCTTTTTCATTCTTTGCAGAAACTCTGAACTCCATAACAGAAAGCTCCTTAAGTTTTTCAACTTCAAATTCGCATGCTTTACTTGCCCCTGCATATGACCATTCATGTTCATCCTTCAGTTTCTTCTCAATAACATAATCAGTTATGATACTACCACCATCAAATTCAGGTTTACTCCACTGTAAAGTGACAGACGTCTTTGTTGAATCTTTCATGGCCAGATCCCGTACAGGTCCAGGGACTTCTGCTGCTTTCACTGGTTCTGAAGTTTCACATGGTTCACCCAATCCATTTTCATTTTCTGCAAGAACACGGAAGAAGTATGGGATCTTCTCTGACAGGTCAGTTATCTTAAATGATGTATTAGAGCACTTGGCTGTAACAGAGGACCATGCTCTCTTCGTGGCATCTCTTTTGTCAATGACATAATTTGTTACTTCAGAACCACCATTGATGAGTGGTGGGTCCCATACCAATGTCACAGTTCCACGAGAAACATGTTTAAGATGTAGTCTCTGGCATGCAGATGGAGTGTCAAGGACTTTAACATTCACAAATGAAGTTTTGGGTTTTCCAACTCCATTCTCAATTGTGAGGACATATTTTCCCGTATCATTGCGAGTGACTTGAGGAATACTAAGGAGTGTGGACGATTCTGTGTTCTGAATGCTGTATCTTTCATCAACACCTAGATTTTTTTCACCCTTTCTCCATGTGGCAGTTGGAGGTGGTCTTCCTTTGAATGGAATCATTATCTGTACATCTTCACCTGCTTTAGCCACAATGGAGGTTCTGAGAGCAACATCTAGATCAATCTGTGCCTCCTCTGCAAAATAATAATAATAATAAAGAATAAGTTAAAAGAAAAATAATTCGTATTTGGGGAAAAGATGAAAATACCGAATAATAAATATAATAATAAAAAATTACATTTACATACCAAGTATGTCTTTAGCTTGTACAGCTTCTGTCATTTCAATAGGTTCACCTTGTCCAGCATAATTTATAGCAGCTACACGGAAGTAGTAATTGATTCCTGGCTGAAGGTGAGAAACAACATACTCTGTGGTTCGCACTTCTCCTCTTGCACTGACCAGAGTCCATTCTTCTTCTTCCCCTTCTCTCTTTTCAATAGCATAGCTGGTAATTGCACTTCCTCCATCATAGGCTGGTTTACTCCAGCCAAGTGTGACAGATGTCTTTGTCGTATCCACAACTTTTAGCTTAAAAGGTGGCCCAGGTTTTTCTGCAAAATGCAAGTAACAAAAATGAGACTTGACAACCTTGACAACTAATAGCAACAATAGCAATATATGGCCGTACACAGTTTCAAGAATGTGTATAATTTGACCTTTGCATTTTTGCACAATCAAATGAAATGTTTCTTACCTATAGGATCTTCAGCTTTGTAGAAGTCCGATGCATCAGAGAAGGGACCTTGCCCAGCTGCATTCACAGCAGAAACTCTGAACTGATATTCACTGTTTTCTGTTAGTCCCGTCACTTTCTGCCTGGTGTCACGAATGGTTTCTTTAGACACCTTGAACCAGCTTAGACTTTTCTTATCACGTCTCTCAAGATAATATCCATTTATCTCGCTACCACCATCTATAGTTGGCCTGCTCCAGACTATGGTCATAGACTGTTTAGTTATCATGGAGGCCTCTGGTGTACCAGGCTGTCCAGGTGTAACTGCATTTTTAGTGAAACAAAAACAACACCAGGTCAATATAAACTAATAGATAACCACCTAGAGGTAATAAAAAAAGGTATTAATTACCATCTGTCTTAACTTACCAAATGCATTTTTAGCTATGACAGTGTCAGATTCCAGGGGCTCACCAACACCAAATTTGTTTACGCCTCGTACACGGAATATATATTCGTTTCCTTTTATGACTTTTGTGGTAGTGACCATGCATTCTTCAAGTTTTTCTGAAACCACAGACCACACCACACGGCTCGTCTCGCGTTTCTCAACAATGTAATGTGTCACAGAAGCACCTCCATCATCTGCTGGTGGTTGCCACACAAGGGCAATCTTTTCCGCGGTGACCGTTTTGAAATGTATAGGTCCACCTGGTGGTCCTGGTTTATCTGTTTAATAGGCAAGAATATATATATATATATATTAAATATGCAACAATGGACACAGCTAGTTGAATTGACAGAAGGAAACAATATGAAAATGCTCCAAACATACCAAGGATCTGGACCTTGATGGTGGCAGATGCAGAACCCATGGCATTCTTTAATTTCAGTTCGTAATTTCCGCTGTTAATACGAGTTGCTTCTTTGATCAGTATAGCTGAAAATTCCGTGGTGTTTTCAATAGATACCTGGGCACTGGTATGTATTTCTTTACCATCGTGGAACCACTCAATTGTGGGCACAGGCTTTCCTGAGATGCCAAGTTTCAGTTTAATTGCCGTGTCTGCTTTGTATTTGACTACTTCTGTATATTCTGGTGGTACATCAATTTCAGGTGCACCTTAATGAAAAAGAAGTGGAATAGAAAATATATTAACATTTTCGAAATGTTAATTTCAACATTTCAAAGGGAGCTTGAAACAGTACTGTGCTGCCCAGCTAAGACCCCTGAATTCAAAGTAGAATTTCTGTTAACAGGATTTACTTTAAACTCAATCACATAACTGGGTATCAGTATTATTAATTTCTTACCATATGTATCCACGCATGTTATAGGGCCTAAAACATCAGATGGATTGCTAATTGAACCAGCAGCATTCTTAGTAAAAACACGGAATTCATATTGGGAGTTTTGAGTCAATCCTGATACAGTGAAATTAGTTTCAATGACATTGGTGAAGCTTGCTTTTGTCCATCTTCCATTTGGAAGATCACGTTTCTCAACAATATATCCAGTAATTTTGCTGCCACCATCAAAAGCTGGCTGTGTCCAAGAAAGATTGACAAATGTTTTGGAAATATCTTTGACACGAAGGGTTCTTGGCGGCTCTGCAATATGAAAAAGCAACAACATTTGGAATTAATGTGTTCATTCAACAATGACTCACCAAAGAAATATTTTCTACCAAATTCATTATTTGAAATGTGATTCTTATCCTTTGCTACAGACTACATACCGCAGGCATCTATAGCAAGAACTGCATCAGATGTATGGCTTGCTTTTCCAATACCAGCTGCATTTTCTGCATACACTCTGAACTCATAAATGAGACCGGCGGTGATATTGGAGGCCTTGAAGTGAGTTGTGCGTATAATCATTTTGTTAGCTTTCTTCCATAAAATACTGTTCCTGTCCTTCATTTCCAAATGGTAGCCAATGACTGCACTGCCTCCATTGGAAACAGGTTCATGCCATCCAACAATTATGCTTTCTCGAGTCACGTTGGTGATCCATGGTGTGGAAGGTGGTCCAGGGGTTGCTAAATGAATATTAAGTACAGGTTAATAAATCATAAATACATGCCTGAAAAACTCGGAAAACGAGCATTACGAAAAGTCACTTACTGTAAGGAAGCTTAACAGTTATACATGCTGAGTCAAGATGGTCACTTATGCCAAAGCGATTTTCTGCTTTAATACGGAATTGATATTCTTCTCCTGTTGTAAGTTTCGTGATCTTAATAATGTTTCTAGCAACAGTTGCAGACACTTCAGACCACACAGCAGTGCTTGTTTCTCTTTTCAGTACAATGTAGTTGGTAACTTGACTTCCGCCATCATAACGAGGTGGCTCCCACTTAAGGTTAAGACCTTGTTCAGTGATATCACTTACAACAACAGGGCCAACTGGAGGGCCTGGTCTGTCTAGGACAACAATCTTAAGGAAAGATTTAGTAGTTCCACTGGAGTTGGCAGCTGTGATGTCATATCTACCAGAATCAGTAGCCACACTTTCTTTGAGATTAACAATGACACTTTCTGCTGTGGTTTCAGTGTTAAACCTCATCGTTGGTTTGAGAGGAATGCCATCCCTGGATAAAGTCACCTTTGGCAATGGTCTTCCAGAAATTGGAATCTCTACCTTTAGGTTTGAACCTGCTCTTACATAAACGGTGTGGTTTGGGAAACATTTCATGTCGACTTCAGGAGATTCTGAAAAAAAAAATACATTTGCAAAAAGTTAATAATAACAATAACAATATATTATTTATACCCTGCCCATCTGTCCGGGTTCCCCCAGCCACTCTGGGCGGCTTCCAACAAAATATTAAAATACAGAAATCCATCAAACATTAAAAGCTTCCCTAAACAGGGCTGCCTTAAGATGCCTTCTAAAGGTCTGGTAATTGTTATTCTCTTTGACCTCTGGTGGGAGGGCATTCCACAGGGTGGGTGCCACTACCGAGAAGGCCCTCTGCCTGGTTCCCTGTAACTTGGCTTCTCGTAGCGAGGGAACCGCCAGAAGGCCCTCAGCGCTGGACCTCAGTGTCCGGGCAGAACGATGGGGGTGGAGACGCTCCTTCAGGTATACTGGAGGAGTGCAGGTATACTGGTTTTCAAGTGCATTTTCAACTGAATTTGTATGAGCTCTATGTGATCTATTCATTATTTATTAATTAAAACTATTTCTATACCACCTTTCATGTAAACATCACAAGGCAGTATACACATACACATTAAATTTACATCAGAACTCAAAGAATAAGTAAAATACCAGTCAACTTTAGATCAAAACAGACATGTTATTATCAACTAGTATCAACATGCAGCAAAGGACTGGGAGAATAAAGTTTTTAGTAGATGTCAAATTGCCAAAAGTGTCACCGAGGTGATTCCAAGGGGACGGCACTGTTTCCACATACCTAGTTGGTCTTTAACTGTAACGGCATGAAGAAGCTCTTTGGGGTCACTTAGACCAGCTTGGTTTTCAGCAAATACTCTAAAGAAGTAGTCTGCATTCTCCTTGAGACCATGGACAATATGATGAGTTGTCTTGACTACAGCACACCTGACCCACTTCTGCTGCCCTTTCTCTAGGGCTTCAACAAGGTAGCCTACAACTCTGCTTCCTCCATCATGTTCTGGCTTTAGCCACACAAGAGATACACTATCTTTAGTAACATTTGATACTCCCAGTTTTTCGGGTGGACTTGGTTTTTCTGAAAAATAAAGAGAAGATGATCAATCAATCAATCAATCAATCAGTCAATCAATCAATGGAAGATGAATTGAGAGCAAATGTGTCATATGCATTCCACTTAATTTTAATGTACTCAGCAAGCACATTATAATTTATACCCCACCCATCTGTCTGGGTTTCCTCAGCTACTCTGGGCGGCTCCGAATCGGATATTAAAAACACAATACAGCATTAAACATTAAAAATTTCCCTAAAAAGGGAAGTTTTATCTTGCATGCCTTTATTAACACATTACTAGAGTTATTAGGTGTCTACTAGAGTTATTAGGTGTCTTCAAGACAGACAATTTGATTACTGCTTTACAATAAATTAATACCAGTAATAATAAGCATTACACATTAAGACTAAAGTCCTGTGAACAATTACTGCGCATGTGTATGCATGGGTAGATGTTCATGCACTCACACACATATATAATGGACATATTTTAAAGAACAAACCTGTTATTTTCACTCCATCCTTTGTTTCAGTTGGGACTCCAACACCAAACTCATTTTCTCCAGAGACTCTGAAGTAATAAATTCCACCTTCTTGCAGATTGGTAACTTTGTAGGAAAGACGATGGCAATTGTTGGTTACAGTGACCCAAGCCTTCTTGCTTGCTTCTCGTTTTTCAATGTAATAGTTCTTCACAGGAGCACCTCCATCGTTCTCAGGAGCTTCCCAGGACAACACTGCTGATTCTTTTGTTACATCTTTTACAACGATATTAGACGGAGGTCCCGGTGAGTCAAGCACTTTGACAACTAATGTCAAAGTAGCTGTGCTCACAATATTTTGTAATGTTAGTGTATACTTTCCAGAGTCATTCCTTGTTGCTTTTTCAACAGTAATTGAGGTGCGGTTATCTGAAGTATCAATACTTGCTCGAGTACGAAGGTCAGTATCTGACTTGCTCCACATTACATTAGGGATAGGCTTTCCTCTGAAAGGTACAGTCATTGTAAATGAGCCGCCAGCTTTCACGACTAAAGTCTTTCTCATTTCATTGTCAATATCAAATGCAGGCTCTTCTTCCCTTTCTTTTGCCACCTGAGCTTCTGAAACATCACTTGGATCACTAGTGCCAACCTTGTTGATAGACCTAACTCTGAAAACATATTCAGCTCCTGATGTAAGACCGATTACAGTGTACTCTGTACCTCTTAAGCTTTGAATAGCAGTTGACCAATCAGTTTCACTAGTTAGCTTGTATTCAACTGTGTATCCAGTAACAGGAGCACCACCATCAAATAAAGGCTTCGTCCATCCAATTGTTATATGTGACCTTGTAGAGTCCACAATCTTAGGCCTAGATGGAGGTGATGGAAGGAAAACAGGATCTTCTGCTTTAATGAATGGTGAAGTATCACTAGGAAGACTAAGACCTGCAGCGTTTTCTGCAAATACCCGATATTCATATTCACATCCTTGCCGAAGGCCTGTAGATTTTACCCTTAGATCATAAACGGGCTTTTTGTTCACACGTATCCACCTCAGGCTGTTTTTCTCACGCCTTTCAATCACATATCCAGAAATTTCATTACCTCCATCACTGTCAGGTCTTGCCCAGCAAATGGTCATGGACTCCTTTGTCACACTAGTAATATCTAAAGATGTAGGTGGGCTTGGAACAGTAAAAGGATCAAGGGCCTTGACAGCATCACTTTCCAAAGGTTCACCAACACCATACTTGTTAACCCCCATCACTCTGAAGATGTATTCATTTCCTCTAAGTAGTTTTGTCACTTTGCAGGATGTTGTTGGATGCTCTGCTTCACAAAGAGTCCATGCAATTCTACTGGTCTCACGCTTTTCCACAATATAATAGTCAATCTCTGCACCTCCATTTTCTTGAGGTGGTCCCCATGACAGGTGACATTTTTCAGCAGTGAGTCCTTTGATTTCTAGTGGGGCTGCTGGTGGACCAGGTCTATCAAGTACTTTGCAATTGACAGCTAATGATCTAACTCCAGCAACATTTTGTAATGTCAGCACATATTGCCCTGAATCCCGTCGAATGCAGTCTTTGACAGTTATTGCAGTAGTGTTATCAGTTGAAACAATTTCAACTCTTGCTTTTTCTTCAATGTCTTTGCCATCCTTTGTCCATGAAACTACTGGTAAGGGTCGCCCTGCAATATCGGCATTGATTTTCAAGATCTCTCCAGCTTTAACAACAACAACGTCCCTGAATTTGACATCCATCATAATTCTTGGAGCCTCAACATCATCCTTTACAGTCACTGGCCCAGTTGATTCAGATGGCTCACTAAATAGTCCAGCAGCATTCCTTGCAATTACATGGAATTCGTATCGCTGGTCTTCAGTAAGTCCTGTTACATCAAAGAAAGTTTCTTGCACATTAGTGAAGTTGCACTTCAGCCAACGACCATCTGGTAACTCTTTCCGCTCTATAATATAGCCTGTGATCTTAGCACCACCATCATATTCTGGCTTGGTCCATTTGAGTGAGACACATGTTCTTGTAATGTTAGTCACTTCTGGTTGGCCAGGAGGATCACATGGGTCCCTTGCAGCAACAGGCTCACATGATTTGCTACATTTACCTATTCCTACAATGTTTTCTGCATACACACGGTATTCATACATTAGTCCTTCATCAAGGCCTGTGACCTTCATCTGGGTGTCACTTATAAGAGTTTTATTTACTTTAGTCCAAAGGATGCTGCTTCTTTCTTTACGCTCAAGGTGATAACCAAGTACTCTGCTACCTCCGTCATTAACTGGCTCTTGCCAGGTTACAACCATGAAGGCTTTCGTTGCGTGTGTAATTTGGGGAGTACCAGGTGGGCCAGGAAGACTAAATGGATACTCTGCAACAACAGGTGCAGTTTCAACGAAGGTGCTCCTGCCATAGCGATTTTCTGCAGAAACACGGAATTGATATTCTGATCCTGTGGTTAAGCGAATTATTTTTATTGAAGTTCGTGCAACTGCCGCAGACACTATATTCCATGTTGTAGTAGATGTTTCTCTCTTCTCCACAATATAATTATTAATTTGACACCCACCATCATACTCTGGGGGTTTCCAAGATATGGTTACATTATCATTGCTGACATTGTCAATATGCAATGCTGTTGGAGGTCCTGGCTTGTCCAGTACAATTACAGTGATGGAAGCTGTTGTAGAGCCAGCACTGTTTGAAACATTTAATTCATAACTCCCTACATCTTCTTTCAATGCTTCCTTGATTGTTAGTGAAGTTGATGTCTTTGATGTTTGGACATTTACCCTTGTTGTCTCTCTTAAAGGCAGTCCATCCTTCTTCCAGCTAACTGATGGAACTGGCCTTCCTCTGATGGGCACATCAATCTTAAGATCTTCACCAGCTTTAACACTGAAAGTATTGAAAAGGAGCTCAACTGAAGGCTGGATTTCAATATCCTTCGCAACTACTGGAACCCCAAGCTGCCTTGGATCGCTCTTCCCTTTTTCATTAACAGCACATACTCGGAAAGTGTATTCTTCTCCCACACTTAATCCTGATATTGTTGCTTCTAATGTTTTAACTTGTGTGCAGGTGCTCCATTTTTCACTTCCTTTAGTTTGCATTTCTACTACATAGCCAGTTATTTTACTGCCACCATCACTCTCAGGTTTCTCCCATTTAATAGTAGCAGTGTGGCGTGTGACATCAACAAGGGTAACTTTCCCAGGTGGATAGGGTGGTTCAGAAGCCTTAACTGGTTCAGTTGTTTCTGCTGGCAAACCGACTCCATATTCATTTGCCGCCAAGACACGGAAGTAGTAACTACATCCTTCCTGTAGCTGATCAATTCTGAAGACATTCTTGGTACAGTTATTTGTAATAGTGGCATATGCCTTTCTTGTGGTTTCTCGTTTTTCAATGATGTAATTTGTAATTTTAGCACCACCATCAATAAGTGGGGGCTCCCAAGCTAATGTCACTGACTCTTTCTTCACTTCTCTGATATTCAAGTTCACAGGTGCACTTGGTGTATCAAGCACTCTCACGTTAACAAAAGCAGATTTTTTGCCACTATTGTTTTCTAAGGTCAGGTTATATCTACCACTGTCAAATCTGTTTACATTATCAATGACCAACATTGTATATGAACTGGTAGCCTCAATCTGGGCTCTGTCGCTCAGAGTGCCTTCTGCTTTCTCCCACTTTACTTCTGGTTCTGGCCTCCCTTTGATAGTGACAAACAATCGCAATGTGCCACTAGCACGTACGGTGACAACTTTTCTGAGGTCTGCATCAAGTTCAATTTCAGGAGGTTCAATTTTTTCAGCAGCAACAACACTACCAGGTATAGTTGCTGGTTCTCCAACTCCTTCAGAGTTGATAGCACAGATGCGGAAGTTATACTCACTGTTCTCTTTAAGTTTGTCTACTGTGAATTGCTTTCCTTGTAGCCCTGATGGAGGTGTGCAAGTTGTCCATTCATCAGCAGTAGCTTCTTTAAATTCCACCATGTATCCTTTAACAGGCGCACCACCATCGTAAATGGGCTTGTTCCATGCAAGGGACACAGATGATCTGGAGGTATCTGTCACCTTTGGATTGCTTGGAGGGCCTGGTGGATACACTGCATCACAGGCTCGATAGAAAACTGATGGTTCACTAGGTTCACCAACACCAGCAGCATTTTCAGCAGAAACCCTAAATTCATAGAAATGGCCATCTGTAAGCCCAGTTACTCTGAGTCTTAAGTCTGTTAGTCTCTTCTTATTGCACTTGGTCCACCGAATACCATCTTTGTCTCGCTTCTCTAGTATGTACCCTTCAATTTCAGCACCACCATTATCTGTTGGACGACCCCAGGTTACAATCATAGAATCTTTTGTGATTGCAGAAACTTCAGGTATTGAAGGAGGGCCTGGAGGTTTGTATGGATTACATGCCAACACAGGCTCGGATTCCAGTGGTTCACCAATTCCATATTTGTTGACAGCCATTACACGGAAAATGTACTCATTGTTTGGAAGAAGCCTGGTTACTTTGTGGTTCAGAGCTTGCACATCAGATGCCACTTGTGTCCATGAAAGTCGACTTGTCTCTCTCTTTTCTATAATATAATGTGAAATGTTAGAGCCACCATCATGTAAAGGTGGTCCCCATGCCAGATAACACTTTTCTGCAGTCACACCTGTAACTTTCAAAGGACCTTCTGGAGGTCCAGGTCTGTCAAGTACTTTTACAGTGATTGGTATAGACTTTGTGCCACCAACATTGCTCAGTTTAAGTGTATAAATGCCTCCATCCACTCTGATGCAATCTTTGACTGTGAGAGTTGTTCTCTCAATGGTAGACTTAATTTCCATTCTTGCAGTTGCTCCTTCAAATTCTTTTCCATCTTTCGACCATATAATATCAGGAATAGGTTTGCCATGGATGTCAGCCTCAAGAACAAATGTTTCTCCAGCATGGACAACAATGACATCTTTGTATTTTGGATCCAGTGAAGCTCTTGGAGCTTCAATTTCATCTCTGGCAATAATTGGTCCTGTGCTTTCAGATGGTTCACTTATGCTACCAGCTGCATTTCTTGCAATTACTCTGAATTCATATCGTTGGTCTTCCACAAGACCAGTTACTGTAAACTCTGTTTCTGTTACATTTGTAAAGCTGGCTTTCATCCAACGACCTTCAGGAAGTTCTCTCTTTTCCACAGTATATCCAGTTATTCTGCTGCCACCATCATATTCAGGTTTTTTCCATTTTAGTGTTACATAATTTCTTGTAATAACAATGGCGTCTGGACGGCCAGGTGGATCACAAGCATCTCGAGCAACGTACAGTTCAGATGATTTGCTAACCTTACCTATACCAACAATGTTTTCAGCAGCAACTCTGAACTCATATTCAAGACCTTCCTCAAGGCCATCTGATTTATATTTTGTGTCCTGAATGAGGGCCTTATTCAATTTTGTCCAAAGAATGCTGTTTTTATCTTTACGTTCTAGATGATATCCAATAACTTTGCTTCCTCCATCATTAACTGGTTCATTCCATTGTACTATCATATGATCTTTGGTAGCTATGCTGACAAATGGTGTTCCTGGTGGACCTGGTTCTTTGTAGGGATATTGAACAAGAACTGGTTTAGAATCCAGTGCGGTGCTCTTTCCATATCGGTTTTCAGCACTAATTCTAAACTGATATTCACTACCCGTTTTAAGGTTTGTTACTTTAATAGTTGTTCTTGCAACAGTCGCTGATACCATCTGCCAGGTAGTGGTAGTAGTGTCACGCTTCTCTACAATGTAATTGGATATTTGGCAGCCACCTGTGTATGCTGGTGGTTCCCATGACAGAACAACAAAATTCGAGCTAACTTCATCAAAGCGGACAGGTCCTTGTGGTGGGCCAGGCTTCTCTAGCACAATTATATTAAGATGTTCTGCTGCTGTGCCTGCAGTGTTGGTTACTGTCACAGTATATTTACCGAAATCATCCTTGTTGCTTTCTTTAATATACAAAGTAGTTGATGTAGGTGTATCTTCAACATGTAACCTGGTTGTCTGTCTCAGAGGCTGACCATCTTTTTCCCAAGTGATAGTAGGCTTTGGTCGAGCTATAAAGGGTATTTCTACTTTAAGGTCTTCTCCAGCTTGTACAGTGTATGTATTGAACATTAGTTTGATATTTGGCTGAATGGTCAGATCTTTGGCAATCACAGGAACTGCCAGTGGTCTAGGGTCACTTTTGCCTTTTTCATTGTATGCCAGGACACGGAATTGATATTCATGTCCAGAACTCAGACCAGACACAACTGCATTACAGACTTTGGTTTCAGTAACAACACTCCATTTATCAGTTCCTTTTGGCTGCATTTCAACAATGTACCCCACAATTCTGCTACCTCCATCATGCTCAGGCTTTTCCCACATAAATGATGCACTTCTCTGAGTCACATCAGTGAGAGTCACTTTTCCAGGAGGCAAAGGTGGTTCTGAAGCTTTTGAGGCATCTGCAGTTTCAACTGGAACACCAATTCCATATTCATTTTCAGCCATTACTCTGAAATAATAAATTGCCCCTTCAATAAGGTTATCAACTCTAAAACTTGTTTTGCTGCACTTTGTGCTCACATTTGCATATGCTTTTCTGGTTGATTCGCGTTTATCAATCACATAGTTCTTTATTTTTGCCCCACCATCATTAGCTGGAGGCTCCCATGTCAGTGCAGCATAATTTTTCCTTATTTCTTTGACTACTAAATTTTGTGGTGGTCCTGGTGTGTCAAGTACTTTAACTGTGACAAATGCAGACTTAGAGCCACTGCTGTTCTCCAGTTTAAGGATATATTTTCCAGCATCATTTCTATCACAGTAATCAATGGATAACTGTGTGTAATTCAGGCCCTTTTCAATTTGAACCTTATCCGTAAATTCTCCTTCTTCTCGAGACCACATGATTTCAGGAGTTGGGCGTCCTTTGAAAGGTATGTTTATCCTGACAGATCCACCAGCTCTAACCACAATTCCCTTCCTTAATTCTGAGTCAATATCAAGTTCAGGAGGCTCAAGTTTATCTTCTGGTTTAACTGTGCCAGGAACTGCTGCAGCTTCACCTACTCCAATTTTGTTAAGAGCACAAACTCTAAGTTTGTATTCTTGATGTTCAATGAGTTTCTTGATCTCAAAGCGATTGACTCTCAGGCCAGTCTGTGGGGTAACTATTTTCCATTCTTCTTCATCAGCTTTGCAGATTTCTACAATATATCCAAGGATTTCACTGCCACCATCATAAATAGGCTTACCCCATGCTACTGTAATTGAATTCTTGGTAGTATCCACAGCATGGGCATTAGTGGGTGGGCCAGGTTTGAACATAGGGTCACATGCTTTCCAAAAGGGAGTGATTTGGCTTGGCTCACCAACTCCAGCAGCATTTTCAGCGGATACTCTAAATTCATATTCATGATCTTCTGCTAATCCTGTGACTCTTAATCGCAGATCTGTAATTCGGCGTTTGTTACATTTCACCCATCTGATACCAGCTCTGTCCCTTTTTTCAACAATGTAGTTAACTATTTCACTGCCACCATCACTATCCGGACGATGCCAGGAGATGGTCATGGAATCCTTTGTAATGTTGGTTACTTCAATGGATTTTGGTGGACCAGGAACAACAAATGGATTTTTCATTAATACTGGTGCAGACTCCAGAGGCTCCCCAACTCCATATTTATTAACTGCCATTATGCGGAAGATATACTCGTTTCCTTCCAGAAGTTTTGTTACTTTCAGCATTGTGGCTACAGCATCTGAAGCAACAACTGTCCATGCAAGGCGACTTGTTTCTCTCTTCTCAATTATGTAGTGAGAAATGTCACTGCCACCATCATGGATTGGTTGCGCCCATGTTAAGGAACACTTGTCAGCAGTAACTCCAGAAACTTGAATACTCTCTGGAGGTCCTGGTCTGTCCAGTACTTTTACTGTTATTGGTACTGATTTTGTTCCTGCAACATTAGAGGCTTGCAAAATATATTGCCCACCATCAACACGTATGGCATCTTTAACAGTAATCAAGGCCTTGAAGTCTGTATTCCTTACTTCACATCGGGCTGTATCTTCAAGTACTTTATCTCCCTTCAACCACAGACTAGTGGGAATTGGCTTCCCATGGACATCAGCCTCAAGTTTGAATGTTTCTCCAGCGTTTACAACAATTGCATCTTTGTATTTGGGATCCATGGAAATTCTTGGAAGCTCAACTTCATCTTTTGCTGTTATTGGTCCTGTGCTATCAGATGGCTTGCTTACTGCTCCAGCGGCATTCCTTGCAATGACTCTAAATTCATATCGTTGGTCTTCAGTAAGGCCTGTTACGGTAAACTGAGTTTCAGTTATATTGGTGAAGCTTGCTTTCATCCAACGACCTTCAGGCAAATCACGTTTCTCTACTACATAGCCTGTAATTTTGCTACCACCATCATATTCTGGCTTTGTCCACTGCAGAGTAATTGAACTTCTTTTAACAATAATAGCTTCAGGGCATCCTGGAGGATCACAAGGGTCACGCGCTACATAACACTCAGAAGCTTTGCTTGCTTTGCCAACACCAACAATATTTTCTGCAGACACTCTAAATTCATATTCAATGCCTTCTTCAAGGTTAGCTGTTTTGTAATGTGTGTCTTGAATAACTGACTTGTTTACCTTTGTCCACAAAATGCTGTTTCTTTCCTTTCTTTCAAGATGATAACCTAAAATTTTACTTCCACCATCATTTACTGGTTCATGCCATTGCACAACCATAGAGTCCTTTGTAACTGTTGTCGCAAACGGTGTGCCAGGAGGACCTGGTTCTTTATAGGGATACTGAGCAATAACTGTGTCAGACTCCAGGGCAAAGCTCTGCCCGTATCTATTTTCAGCAAATATTCTAAACTGATATTCTGATCCAGTTTTGAGCTTCATCACCTTGAAAGTGGTTCTTGCAACGGTAGCTGAAACTGTTTCCCATACAGTGGTGGTTGTATCTCTCTTATGAACAATGTAGTTAGTGATTTGGCAGCCACCCGTATATAATGGAGGGTTCCATGATAATGTAATACTTTCAGCACTAATTTCATCAAATTTAACAGGGCCTTTTGGAGGATCAGGCTTGTCAAGTGTTATAATTTCAACAACTGCAGATTTCTGTCCAACAACATTAGCAACTGCAATTTCATACACCCCACTGTCTTCTTTAGTGACCTCTTTAATATTCAGCACAGTAAGTTTAGGTGAATCGATGACATTAACTCTAGTTGTCTGTTTTAATGGCATGCTATCTTTGGTCCAAGTAATAGTAGGTGTAGGTCGACCAGATATTGGTATTTCCACTTTTAGGTCTTGTCCCACTTGTATACTGTAACTGTGGAATGCTGGTCGTACATCTGGTTCAATAACTAAATCTTTGGCTGTTATTGGAACAGCAAGGGACCGTGGATCACTCCTACCCTTTTCATTTACAGCCATTACCCTGAAGAGATAATCTTGTCCTTGAGATAAGTTAGTAACAATTGCTTCAAGAACTTTCACACGCGTACATTCTGACCATTTTTCGCTGCCCTTAACTTGCATTTCCACTATGTATTGCAAAATTTTGCTTCCACCATCATGTTCAGGCTTAGCCCAGCTTAATGAAACGCTGTTTCTTGTAACATCGTCCACTGTTATCTTTCCTGGAGGTTGAGGAACTTCAGCAACTTTAACTGGCTCACTTGTTTCTGCAGGCAGGCCAATTCCAAATTCATTCTCTGCACAAACTCTAAAGTAATAATAGCATCCCTCCTGAAGTTGAGCCACTTTCCACGATGTCTTGTGGCAGTTTGTTACAACAGCAGCATAGGCTTTCCTTGTGGCTTCACGTTTTTCTATTATATAATTTTTAATTTTAGCTCCACCGTCTATCGAAGGAGGCTCCCAGGCAAGTGATACTGAGTCTTTGGTGATTTCCTTAATTTTCAGGTTCTCTGGGGGGCCTGGGGTATCTAGGACTCTTACACTGACGAAGGCAGACTTAGTTCCACCACTGTTTTCTAAAGTAAGAGTGTATTTTCCAGTATCAAATCTGTTAACGTTGTCGAGAACCAGCGAGGTAAAGCTGCTAGTGCTGTCAATAACAGCTGCCTCTCTGATGTCACCATCCACCTTGCTCCATTTTACTTCGGGTGTTGGGCGTCCTCTGATTGGAACAAATAATCTTAAGGAGCCACCAGCTCTTACATTGATAACCTTCCTCAGTTCCAAGTCAAGATCAAGGTCTGGAGCTTCCAGCTTTTCTTCGACAACAATAGTTCCAGGAATGTCCGCATGCTCTCCTACTCCTGCTTTGTTAACAGCACAAATGCGGAATTTATATTCATGCTTCTCCTGCAATTTTTCTACTTCCATATTAGTTTTCTTAATTCCAGTTGGTGGTGTGCAAATTGCCCAGTCCCCAACACTCACATCACATTTTTCAACAATGTATCCTTGGATTTCTGAGCCACCATCATAGATTGGTTTGCCCCAGGAGAGGAAAACTGAAGATCTTGTAACATCTATTGCTTTAGGATTGTTGGGAGGACCCGGTTTGTAGATAGGGTCACAAGCCTTATAATAAACAGAAGGTGGGCTTGGCTCACTGAGGCCAGCTGCATTTTCAGCCGAGACTCTGTATTCATAATCATGACTTTCTATAAGTCCAGTGACTCGGTATCGAAGTTCACTTATCAAACGCTTGTTACATCTTGTCCACCGAATGCCTTCTTTATCACGTTTTTCTAGAACATAACCCAAAATTTCACTGCCGCCATCAGAGGGTGGTCTTTCCCATACGACAATCATAGAATCCTTGGTAACAGCTGAAACCTCTGGGGCCTTTGGTGGAAGTGGCACTACAAATGGATTTTTAGCCATTACAGGCTCAGATTCAAGAGGCTCCCCAACCCCATATTTGTTTACAGCCATGATGCGGAAAACATATTCGTTGCCTTCCAAAAGTTTAGTAACTTTGAAACTAAGGGTTTGTACATTGCCATCAACTAAAGTCCAGACTAAGCGGCTTGTTTCTCTTCTTTCAATTACATAATGTGAAATGTCACTACCACCATCTTGCAGTGGGGGTTTCCATGCCAGGTAACATTTTTCAGCAGTAACTCCTGTTACAACAACCGGACCTTCAGGTGGGCCAGGTTTGTCAAGAACCTTAACATGAATGGAAGCTGTCTTTTCACCTGCAGCATTCTTGGCCAGCAATACATAATGCCCACTGTCAATGCGAATGGCTTCTTTGACGCTTAGGCTCGTGGCAAAGTCTGTCGTTTTTATATCCAAGCGTGCAGTATTCACGAGTTCCTTGTCGCCTTTTAGCCACTGAATAGAAGGCAGCGGCTTACCGTGAACATCTGCGTCAATCTTGAACGATTCGCCAGCATGCAGTACAAGGGTTTCTTTAAATTTGGGGTCCATACTTATGCGAGGTGGCTCTACTTCATCTCTTACGGTGACTGCCCCCGAGCTTTCAGATGGCTCACTGAAAACGCCTGCAGCATTGCGCGCAATGACACGGAACTCATACCTTTGATCTTCAACTAGGCCAGTTACTGCAAACTGGGTCTCAATAACATTTGTAAAGCTTGCTTTCATCCAGCGGCCATCAGGTAGCTCCTTCTTCTCAACAATGTAGCCGGTGATCTTGCTTCCGCCATCGTATGCTGGTTTCTTCCACTGAAGAGTAACAGAGTTCCTTGTGACAATGATAGGCTCTGGACGGCCAGGAGGATCACAAGGATCATAAGCTTTGTAGCATTCTGAACCTTTACTTGCTTTCCCGATACCAACTATATTTTCTGCATAAACTCTGAATTCATATTCAAGGCCTTCCTCAAGTCCAGTTGTTTTAAAGTTAGTGTCAGTAATTGCCGCTTTGTTCAGTTTAACCCAGAGTATGCTGTTTCTTTCCTTGCGCTCCAAATGATAACCAATAATCTTGCTGCCGCCATCGTTGACTGGTTCATTCCAGTGTACAACCATACTATCCCTGGAGACTTTTGGTACGAAAGGAGTTCCAGGAGGCCCAGGTAGTTTGTATGGATACTGGGCTACCACAGACTCTGATGTGAGATATGTACTCTTTCCATATCTGTTTTCAGCAGCGATTCTGAATTGATATTCACATCCAGTCTTTAATCTAGCTGCTTTTAGAGTTGTTCGGGCAACAGTAGCTGAAACAATCTGCCAAGCAGTAGTGGAGGTGTCTCGTTTTTCCACAATATAATTGTTGATAGAACTGCCACCATCATATTTGGGTGGTCCCCAGGAAATGGTAATGCTGTCTGCAGTTACGTCATCAATCTTCACTGGTCCAGTTGGAGGTCCTGGCTTGTCAAGGACAACAATGTTAAGAATTTCAGTAGCTTCCCCAGCAGAGTTAGAAAGTTTTACTAAATATTGTCCAACATCTTCTCTACATGCTTCTTTTATTGTTAGCAAAGTGTTGTTGTCTGTATTTTCTTCGTTTACTCTAGTAGTTTGTCTCATTGGCAAATTATCTTTGAGCCATGTTACAGATGGCTTGGGTCGACCAACAAATGGAACATCAACCTTTAAGTCTTCACCTGCTAGTACACTGAAGGTAGTGAATAACAGTTTGAAGGCTGGTGGTATCACAAGATCTTTCGCAATAACTGGTACACTCAATTGTCGAGGATCACTGATTCCTTTTTCATTCTGAGCTGAAACACGGAAAGAATATTCTTCACCCTGGATCAGTCCAGTTATAACAGCTTCAGTAACTTTTACAGTAGTGCATGTGGCCCATTTGTCACTGCCTTTGCTCTGCATTTCTACAATGTAGCCCAAAATTCTGCTTCCTCCATCATGTTCAGGTTTTTCCCAAGACAAAGATACACTCTTTCGTGTCACATCTAATATAGTTATTTTTCCTGGAGGAAGAGGTCTTTCAGAGGCCTTAATAGAGTCTGATGTTTCAACAGGAAGCCCTATTCCATATTCATTTTCAGCTAGAACTCTGAAATAATAGTTGCAGCCTTCCTGTAGATTGTCCACTTTCCAGCTGGTCTTATGGCAATTGGCCATAACTGTTGAATATGCTTTTCTTGTTGCCTCACGTTTTTCAATAATATAATTTTTAATTTTAGAGCCACCATCTATGAGGGGAGGTTCCCACGTGAGAGTCACAGATGACTTTGTAACCTCTTTTATCTTCAGATTCTGTGGGGCGCCAGGTGTATCAAGAACCCTTACAATTACAAATGCTGATTTACTGCCTGAGCTGTTTTCTACAGTCAGTATATATTTGCCACTGTCAAATCTATTCACATTTCCAACTGTAAGTAGTGTATAAGAGCTTGTGGATTCAATAGTGGCTTTGTCTAAAGACTCTCCAAGTTCTCTTGACCATTTCACTTCAGGCGCTGGTCTTCCTTTAATTGGGACAAAGAGTCTTAAAGTACAGCAAGCTCTGAGGGTCACAACTTTACGTAGGTCTGCATCAAGTTCAATCTCAGGAGGCAGTATCCTTTCTTCAGCTTTTGGTGTCCCAGGAACAAGAGCAGGTTCTCCAATGCCTTCAGAGTTCATAGCGTAGATTCTGATTTTATATTCCTGGTTTTCTTTTAGATTAGTGACGGTAAAGGAAGTCGCCTTCAGCCCTGCTGGTGGAGTTACAATTTTCCACTCATCTTCTTCAGGTAATGCTGTTTCAACCATGTAGCCTGTGATTTCTGAGCCACCATCGTATATTGGCTTATTCCAAGCAATTGTAATTGAGGACCTGCTTGTGTCTAATACACGAGGATTTCCTGGTGGACCTGGCTTAAATACAGTATCAGAAGCTTTGTAGAATGGACTGCTTAGACTTGGTTCACTTACACCAGCAGCGTTTTCAGCTTTCACTCGGTATTCATATTCATGACCTTCTGTGAGTCCAGATACTTTATAGCGCAAATCTGTGACAACTCGCTTGTTACATTTCACCCAGCGTAGTCCAGCTCTGTCACGACGTTCTACAATATAATTGATTATAGGACTTCCACCATCAGAATCAGGGTGTCCCCAGCACACAATCATAGAGTCTTTGGTTGCAGCTGTAACTTCAGGTGTCTTTGGTGGATCAGGTACTACATAAGGATTGACTGCAAGAACAGGCTCTGATTCCAGGGATTCGCCAACGCCATATTTGTTAACAGCCATGACACGGAATATATATTCATTGCCTTTCAATAGCTTTGTGACCTTTAATTTTGTTACTGGAACTTCTGTGGCTACAGTTGTCCATGCCAATCTGCTAGTCTCACGTTTCTCAACAACGTAATGGTCAATACTTGCGCCTCCGTCATCCAAAGGTGGTAACCACGACAGGACACATTTTTCTATGGTAACATCAGACACAGCCAGAGGCCCTTCTGGAGGGCCAGGTCTGTCTAGTACTTTGACATTGAAAATATGTTTTGCAAAGCCACCTGGATTGGAGGCTGTAAGTGTGTATGCACCTCCATCTCTTCTTATAGAGTCCTTATTGTGAAGAACAGTTGAGAAATCCGCTATTTTAATTTCTAATTTTGCTGTGTCTTCAAGCTCCTTTCCTTCTTTTGTCCATGTCAGAGTTGGTGGAGGGCGACCTGAAACGTCAGCTTCAAGTTTGAAAATTTCACCTGCTTTTAATATCAAAGTGTCTTTGTATTTAGCATCAACCATTATCCTTGGTGCTTCAATCTCGTCTCTGCACGTTATTGCATCTGATGGTTCAGATGGGTGGCTAACAGCACCAGCCGCATTTCTAGCAATCACACGGAATTCATAAGCAGCATCTTCTGTGAGACCACTAACAGTGAACTCAGTTTCTAGTATATTGCCGAAGTTAGCCTTTAGCCATCGGCCATTAGGAAGATCTCTTTTTTCAACAGTGTAGCCAGTTATCTTAAAACCTCCATTATATTCAGGTTTCTTCCACTTAAGTGCTACTGCATGTCTTGTAATATTGAGAGGAACTGGCTTCCCAGGAGGATCAATAGGGTCCAGGGCCAATACTGGCTCAGATGGCTTGCTTGGTTTACTCTTGCCTGCCATATTTTCTGCTATGACTCGGAATTCATATGCAAGGCCAGATGTAAGACCACTTGATTTGAAGATATTTCCTGATATCAGAGCTTTACTTACAGTCTGCCAAAGAATGCTATTTCGTTCTTTTTGCTCAATGTGATATCCCAAAATGGGGCTTCCTCCATCTGACAGAGGCTCGTGCCAGCTAATGCTAATTGCATCTTTTGTGACTGCAATCACTTGAGGAGTGCCTGGAGGACCAGGAACTTTAAAAGGATAGTTAGCAACTACATTCTCTGAACTGATAGATGGTCCTGAACCATATCTGTTCTGAGCTTTAACACGGAATTGGTACTCTGTTCCAGTAGTGAGGCGAGCAGCTTTAAAAGTAGTACGTATAACAGTAGTTGCTAACTCAGCCCATGAAGTACTGTCGGTTTTACGCATTTCTACAACATAGTTACTTATTGGAACCCCTCCATCGTTCAGTGGAGGTTCCCATGAGAAGGTGACAAAGTCGGATGAAACTTCTTCAAATTTGATTGGCCCTGTGGGAGGTCCAGGAACATCATGCACGTGTATAGTTATAACATCACTAACTTCACCAACAATATTTTTAGCTGAGATTGGGTATCTGCCACTATCGTTTCTAGTGCATTCATTAATGGTTAGGATGGTTGCAAAAGCAGTATGTTCAAAGTTTACTCTTTGAGTTTGTTTAATTAACTGGTCTTCTTTTTTCCAAGTAATAGTTGGCCTTGGGCGACCAAGCACAGGTATTTCAACTTTGATATTGTCACCAGCTCTGGCAATTACTGTTTTCTGATAAATACCACGCAAATCAAATTCTGGAAGCATCATTTGCTCTTTAACAACAACTGGTCTGCTTTCTCTTGGATCACTTCTTCCAGCACTATTAACTGCCATAACCTGGAAAGTATATTCTTCATTTTCAGTCAGATTCTTTACCACACATTCTAATGTTTTCACAGTTGTGATATGTGTCCACTGAGTTGAACCCTTTTTCTGGGCTTCAATAACATAGCCAGTAATCCTGCTACCACCATCATGTTCAGGCTTTGGCCAAGCAAGGCTGACTGTCTTCCTTGTGATGTCCATGATATTAAGGCTCTCTGGTGGTGATGGTGCCTCTGACGCTCTTACAGGTTCAGCAGTTTCCGCAGGTTCACCAATTCCAAATTCATTTTCAGCAAATACTCTGAAGTAATATTCACACCCTTCAGCCAAATTAGGAATCCTAAGCGAGCATTTTGGGCACTTTGTTGTGATGGTTGAATATGCCTTTCGTGTTGACTCACGTTTTTCAACTATATAATTTGTTACGCGTGAACCACCGTCAATTAGAGGCATATCCCATTGTAGGGTGATGGTATCTTTAGATATGTCTCTGGGCTTGAGATTTATTGGTGGCCCTGGTGTATCCAAGACTTTTACATTGACAAAACCAGTCTTCTTGCCAGCAGCATTTTCAAGGGTCATGACATACTTTCCTGCATCATATCTATTGCATTCTGTGACAATGAGAAGCGTGAAAGAGTCTGTATTTTCAATACTGGCACGTCCTCTAAGTGAAATATCATCCTTGGTCCATGTGATGTCAGGAGTTGGGCGCCCTTTAATTGGAACAAATACCCGAATGGTCAGTCCAGCTCTAACAACAAGAGTTTTCCTCAGCTCGGCGTCTAATTCAAAATCAGGAACTACTTCACGTTCCCTGATTTCAACATCTTTTATGTTTGCTGGTTCGCCAGCGCCAGCAGCATTGAGGGCGATAATTCTAAAATTGTATTTGGCTCCTGGCTGGAGATTAGCAACCACAAATTCTGTGATTCTTAGAGCAGTCCCTGTGGTATCTTTCACCCATGTTTCTTCTCCTTCTTTTTGGTGCTCCACAATATAGCCGATTATATCAAGTCCGCCATCATAGTGAGGTTTACCCCATGCTAGGCTGGCAGTTGTCTTTGTTGTATCAGTTACGCGTGGGTTGGAAGGAGGTCCCGGTGGATCTATAAATAATGAAAAAAGGCAACAAATTTTATTGATTGGAATCCTTATAGGCAATCATGCTATAAAGGGATAATTTTTTTTCAAAGTACAGAAATCATACTAACATGTAGCATCCTTGGTTAATACTGGCTGAGAAATATCACTGGGTGGCCCAATTCCTGCCCTATTTTCTGCACTGACACGGAATTCATATTCATTTCCTTCTAGGAGTCCAGTCACTTTGCATCGGAGGTCTGATACTGGTTTCTTTGTAACTCTGACCCATCTCACGCCTTTTCTTTCTCTTCTTTCCACGTGGTAGCCTGTGATTTCGCTGCCACCGTCATCAGCTGGCCTTTTCCAGGTTATAGTAACAGTGTCTTTCGTAATGTTTGATACTTCTGGTTTACCAGGCGGACCAGGAGGCCCTAAAAGGAGGAAAACAGGTTTTGATAAACACATAAATGTTTTCATATATATATACAGCAGTAAATTTATACAGTATACCTTTTGAACAGTTTTGCTTACCAAATCTATCCACCATTCTAACTGGCTCTGATTGAGATGGTTCTCCTTTGCCATACTGATTCACAGCAGAAACACGGAAAAGGTACTCATTTCCTTGAATAAGCTTAGTCACAACATGCCTACAAGACTGAATGTCTTCAGCAACTTGAGTCCATAGAAGGCGGCTAGTTTCTCTCTTTTCAAGAACATAAGACTTGATTGGTGATCCGCCATCTTCTGTTGGGGGTGTCCATGTGAGAGTAGCCTTTTCAGCTGAAACATTGCCCACTTCAACTGGTCCAGGTGGGCCTGGTACATCTAAAACTTTTACATGTACGTGTTCTTCTTTAGTACCAAAAGGATTGGTTGCAGTGATCGTATATTCACCAGAATCTTTTCTAGCGGCATACTTGACAGAAAGCGTAGAAGAGGTTGGAGTCGATTCAATATGAACAGTCTCTGAAAGCTTGAAATCTTTGCCTGCTTTGGACCACACTGAAGTTGGAAGTGGCTTGCCACGGATGCTAATAGCAGACATCGAGATGGTGTCTCCTGCCTTAACAGTCAGGCCTTCTTTGATAGTAGGATCAATAACAATTGTTGGTGGCTCTGTAAAAGAGAATTAATATGTTAGGAAAGAAGATACTTAAAACATTAAAAACTGGTGTGTGCCTTTACAGGGAATACGTACCATACTCATCCTTGCATATAATGGCTCCAGTAGATTCTGATGGAGGACTAATAGCACCAGCGGTATTCTTAGCTCTAATTCTGAATTCATATTTAGATCCTTCAAAAAGGTCAGTTACTGTATATGCACATTCCTGAACATTCACATGGTTTGCCTTCATCCAAGTCTTTGAAGGTAGATCACGTTTCTCCACTATGTAGCCAATTAATTTATGTCCGCCATCATATTTTGGTTCTGTCCAGATCAGAGTCACTGAGTTTCTAGTCACACTGATAACTTCAGGCTTCCCTGGAGGATCTGGAAACAACAGAATACAGAAGTAGTAAAAGTGTATATCACAGTTTTCTAACACATGAAGACTTATCTCTTTACTTTGGGAAGCTTACCAATTGGATCCAGGGCTACAATTGGCTCAGAAGGCAGACTTGGTTTACCAACTCCAGCAAGATTGATTGCCATCACTCTGAATTCATATTCCAAACCTTCCGTTAACCCTGTTACTCTGAAGTCTCTCATCTTTAGTGGGGTCTTGTTTGCTCGCTTCCACAAAATGCTATTTCTTTCTTTATATTCAAGGTGGTAACCTACAGAAGCATACAAACACAGGAAACACTTGCTTAGTATTTTAAAAGGTAAACAAAAATGGGGGAGGCTAGGAACCAACTTTTCTAATTTGCAAAAGCATCCTTGTCTGGTATCTCTGAGCAGTTTCTGTCACTGTCACAGGACATCAGGCAACTGGCTACTTAACAAGCTTTGCAATACAATCCTAAGGCGGTGGTAGTAAGCCAGTAGGGCAGAACTCTGCACTCTTTTGTCACTTGTATTTTCCCCTCCCATTGGAAATGTGGCTCAACATCTCCCTGATTTGGGGCACTGGAAGGCTTTGAATCTAAGCTGCTTCCCAACATTCCCCCCTTGTGCCTTACAGACACCAGAGCCTTGACATTCATTGGGTCTGGACTTGACAAGAGCTGGTGGAGGGTAGGAACATGTGTTACATCCTAGGATTTAACACCTTGGGGAATCTTATGCAAAATTAAATGTCAAAATAAATACCTGTGATAGGTGAGCCACCTGTCTTTTTGGGGTCTGTCCATGTTAAAGATGCAGAATCACGCCTAATCTCGACAATTTTGGGTGGTGGTGGAGCATCGGGAACATCTAGAAATATAATAAATGTAAGAGAGAATTAGAATGAACCTTAAATGACAGAATGCTTCACATCGTACATATTTTTTGTGCTTACCAAATGGATGCCTTGCGATTATTGGGTCAGATTTAAGACCTTCGCCAACTCCATATTTATTTTCAGCACTGATTCTGAAAGTATATTCACTGCCTTCATGAAGTCTTGTGACTCTGAAGGTAGTTTTCTGCACAGCGGACACACATGCGACCCATTTATTATTCACATTGTCTCTCTTCTCAATAATGTAGTTAGTGATTTCCGAGCCACCATCATCTTTGGGAGGGCCCCATTTTAATGTCATGGCATCAGCTGTGACTTCATCAAATTTCACAGGTCCTGTTGGGATTCCAGGTTTGCCAACAACCTTCACAGAAATAGTGCCTTCTTTACTGCCAGCAACGTTCTTCAGTTTGATTGTATATTTCCCAGCATCATCTTTATGACAATCCCGTACAAGGAGTGAAGTGTTAACTGCTGTAGCTTCAAATGCAACTCTTCCTGTCTCAGTAAGAGGCAGGTCTTCCCCTTTTTTCCATGTCACGGTTGGTGCTGGTTTGCCTTTAATAGGGATTTTCAGGCGGAAACTGCTTCCTTCTCTAGCTAAATAGCACAAGCCTGGCAGGTCTTTTAAATCAAGATCAGGTGCCACTGGAAGACAAAAAGGTATTGAATGATTGTATGTTCAGCGCGGTGAATACAGTTGCTTCATTTCAGTAACTTCTGTTCTGTAAAAGAACGAAAGGTTTTGTGACACCTCTGCTGTTTTTGCTTTACTAGACTGGCATGGCTATCTCATGGGTAGTTCTATCGTTCGCTATACTGACAAATGCCGTGTGCTCTGTGAACGAGAAAATGTATGAACCTACTCACCTATATCATCCCTTGCCAGCACTGTAATTTCATTAGGTGTTCCATACCCAGCTTCATTTTGTGCTCTCACTCTGAAAGTATATTCTTTGCCTTCTATTAAGTCTCTTGTTGAATACTGGAGATTCTTTGACCTCATAAGTTCCTGCCACTGATTTTCACCAGTCATAAGTTCAACGATATATGCATTAATGCGGCTTCCACCATCGCTAATGGGCTTTTTCCACGATACATTGCAGGATGACTTTGTCACAGCCAGAGCCTTTAAGTCTACAACAGGTCCAGGTGTTTCTAGCATAGCAGGGAGAAAAGAATATAATGATGAACAAATCGCCAATATAAAGTTAGACACACAAGAGCCTTTTAACAATAGCCTGATAGTGTAATCATGTGAATATTCTCACCAGAAGCTTTAACCGCATCATGAGTTTCACAGGGGTCGCCAATGCCATATTCATTTTCAGCAAAAACCCTGAAGAAGTAAGATTTGCCTTCCTCCAAGTTAGAGATCCTGAAACTTGTTTTGGGGCACTCTGTGGCTACTGTAGACCATGACTTTCTCTCTGCATCACGTTTTTCAACCACATAGTTCTTCACTGGACTCCCGCCATCAATTATGGGAGGTTCCCATGAAATAAAGGCAGAATCTTTAGATGCTTCTTTTACAATCAGGTTAATAGGTGGCCCAGGAGTATCTGTACAGATGCAAATTAACCATTTCAGTTAATGACTAAAATATAGAAAATAAAATGTGTATGGATAGATAAGACAATAATAGGCAATCATGTAGCACTTACCAAGTACTTTGACAACCATTGTGTATGCTTTTTTGCCACAGATGTTCTCCAGACTCAGGACATATTTTCCAGAATCGTATTTGTTTACATTTTCACAGCGCAGGAAAGTGTCAAAGTCAGTTGATGTGATATCTAGTCCTTGTCTGTCTCTTATATTGGCATCCACTTTAGACCAAGAAATCTTGGGAGGTGGACGGCCTCTCACCGGCACATAAATCCTCATTGTGACTCCAGCACGTAATACTAGAACTTTCCTCAATTCAGCATCAAGCTCTCCCTCAGGTGGAACTGCATTGTAAAGAAAAGTAGACGTCAAATAAATTGCTGATGATAACAATTTAAAATATAATGGGGAAAAATCAGTGTCAGTGGCTGAGGCAGGATGGGAATGGAAAGGGAAGAGAGAGAAAATACAAAGCAATGATGTTAGGGGGAATAAAGCTCAGGCTTTCTTTTTTCTTTTTTTAGAAAAAGCAAGTGGATGAGTAAAAGAGAGGAAATCTCTCTAAATGTTACTCTAGCCTTCCTTTCCCAATTGCCAGTTTTTATGCCACCCAGCCAGACTACAGTGGTTTCTCATATTCTTCTCTCACTTTGTTTTTGAGAGGAATCCACTCTACACTTCCAGTCAAGTTGGAGTCCCTACTTTTCTACAACTATCTAGGAGCTTCCCATTGGGAAAGTGTGCTCGCCTTGCACTCAAAACATGATACCTTTGCATTATTATTCAGAAGAAGGACATTGCTTTCTTTCACACAAGACAGAGAAGGAGCAAGTGTGTTTCTAGGTACAACAATGATAGTGCAGCTGGAAAGAAAAGCTGAGTATTCAATTCTGAAGAAAATTTTAGAAACAGAGCAGAATGAGGAGCATGTGCCTGAATTGTGTGATTTTTGACAATTGAGGGAATAGTGGTTTAAGGACTAGACGTATGTGTGTTCATGGAACAGTTTGGCACAGAGCCCCTAGTTTCTCATAGTCAGGCCCTCCACTAAACCTTCTATACCGATACCCACAATAGGCACAAAATTTTACAAGTCAGTTTCTTTTCAGGACAACTTACTTAAAATGTCCTTGGCAAGGTGTTTGTCTGGCACATCGCTTGGGTCACTATATCCAATTTTATTGACAGCATAAATGCGGAACTGGTATTCTGTGTTCTCCGTGAGTCCAGTCACAATGTAACGGGTATCTGGCAAATTCCTTGGCAAATTGCACCGGACCCAGTTATCTGTATCTGCTCGTTTTACTTCAACAAGGTAGCCAATAATGGGGCTTCCACCATCATATGCTGGTTTGGTCCAAGACAAGGTTATAGAGCTACGGGTGGTGTCAATCACTTTGGGGAATGCTGGTGGGCCAGGAGGATCTGGGAATGAAAGCACCAAGAAATTACACAATTATGATTTGGCAAACCCATTTGCATACACTCACAAAGTCACAGAAGTCTGAAAAATGTGCATGTGTTCAACTTACACTGAGGATCACGTGCATATACTGCTTTAGATACTCCACTAGGTTTGCCGAGTCCTGCTTTATTCATTGCAGTTACCCTATACTCATATTCTGTTCCTTCTTGGAGTCCAGTGGCCTTTATGGTTCTTTCAATGACGGGCTTTCTATTCACTTTTGTCCAGTTAACTGCCCTCGTTTCACGTTTTTCAACAATATATCCAGTTACAGGGGAGCCGCCATCATCAGCAGGTGCTTTCCAGCTTACCGACATGAAATCTTTCGTTATGTTACTAATTATAGGTGGTTCACATGGTCCAGGCACATCTATAAATAATAATTTGAAATGTACTTAAGCAAATGTTAAAACATAGATTGCCACTAAATGGGTAGAAAAATCCAGTGAGAGAAGCTTACCGTATGGATTCTTAGCCACTGCTGAGTCAGTCAAAATTGGGTCACCTACTCCATATTTGTTTTCAGCACAAATGCGGAATTGGTACTCATGTCCTTCAATTAGTTTCTGAACGCTGCAGCTAGTGATGGGGACATTGGCGGTGACTTGAGCCCAGTTGGGTCTGCTTGTTTCCCGTTTGTCGACAATGTAATTAGTAATGTCTGAGCCTCCATCTTCAAGAGGAGGTTCCCAAGAAAGCATTGCTCGGTCTGTGTACATGTTTACAATCTTCACTGAAGCTGGAGGACCAGGCTTGTCTGGAAAAGAAAAAATTAGGCAGTGAGTGAAGTCTTACAACTGCTACATTTCCCGAAGTTTAAATACCCTGATTCAAATGAACTTTTAGCCTACCTAGTACTTTCAGTTTAATAGTTGCTGATTTGGAACCACTTGCATTTTCAGCTGTAATAGTATAATCTCCTGTTTGCTTTCTATTTACGCTGAAGAGCTCCACAGTAGAGAAATTTCTCTTGGTGGTTATCTTGACTCCTTCAACTGATTTCAGGATCTCCCCTTCTTTCTTCCAACTAATAGTTGGCATAGGCTTGCCGAACACATTAGCCTCAAGACAAACATTGGTTCCAGCTTTTACTACAAGCAAGGATTTCATAGCTACACCGAGTTCTATTTTTGGTGGTACTACAATGTAGAAAAAACATAAAGAAGGGGAGGGGGAAACATACATTCCAGTGAGCATGTAACAATGCGAAGGATAAAAGTATTGCTCAATTCTCATGGTACTCAAATGCATTCCTTACCATTTTCTGACTGAACGGTTATTGGATCAGAAGGTTCAGAAGGCCAGCTAATGTTCACTGCTGTTTTTGCTATGGCTCTAAATTGATACTGTGCACCTTCTTCCAAACCAGTTGCAGTGTACTCTTCCAGGGGTATTTGATGGGGAGTGGTATTGCATCGTACCCATCTTTCTCCAGGCAGTTTACAGGATTCAACAAAGTAGCCAAGTATCTTGCTACCACCATCATGTTTTGGTCTTGCCCAGACAAGAGACACACTACTCTTAGTGACATCAATAACTTCGGGTTTGCCAGGGGGATCTAAAAAGAAATGAGGTCAGGTTAACTCTATGGCATTTGATAGAAAATGTCAAATGATAAGCAACACAAAGGATGCATATCACTGGTATCTTTCTTTCTTTCTTTCTTTCTTTCTTTCTTTCTTTCTTTCTTTCTTTCTTTCTTTCTTTCTTTCTTTTAAAATACAGATAAATTAAGGGTCAAGGAGGGGGAAACTCTGGGCACAATTCAGCCAAAATCAAGGCTTTTGGGCAGAATTCAATAAGCAAATGCTTACCTTACTTGTTGAAATCAGTGCAGTTTAAGAAAGTTTAGCTTTGGCCATATTCTCCTAATGTTATGGGACTTCAGTTATGGGCTCAGTATTAACAATAATAGTTATACATAATGCAATGTATGCAAATGTTTTGCTTACCAACTGGTGTTCTTGCTGTAATAAAATCTGTTGGTTTGCTAGGCTTGCTTGCACCAGCTTTATTCAGAGCATAGATTCTAAATGTGTACTCAAGGCCTTCAATTAAATTTGCACATGGGTATTCTGTGGATCGCACAAGTGTATCATTGGCCTTCACCCAAAGCAAACTGTTCCTTTCTTTACGTTCAATGAGATAACCAGTTATTGGGCTGCCTCCATCACTGTCTGGCCTGTCCCATGCCACAAAAACGCAGTCCTTGTTCACCTTGGTAACACGTGCGTTCTTTGGTTCACTAGGAACATCTGTAGAGAAAGAGATGAGATTTTTTTTTTATTAAAAAAAATCATTTCACCCTTAGAAGTATTCTAATAAAGACTGCACCCTTGTTTGAGGTGGACATACCAAATGGAAACCTTGCAATCATCTTATCGGATGGAAGCGGTTCAGAAATTCCAAATCGGTTTTCAGCGCGAACACGGAACATGTATTCTTCTCCAGGGGTGAGTTTTCCAACTCTGCAGTTCGTCTTTGTGACAGAAGCTACCACTGTTATCCAGTCTCCTCGACTGGTATCACACTTCTCAACCACATAGTTGGTGATGTTGCTACCACCGTCTTCAAGAGGAGTATGCCATGACAAAGAGCAAGCATCAGCATCTATGTCAGAAATTTCGAATGGCGGCTGTGGTGGACCGGGGATATCTACAGAAAGAGATAAACATACAGGTATAAAGGTCATGCTCATTGTTGAATCCGGTTAAGAATGTTGAGAATTAAGGATGGAAAAGAAGATTCAAGGTACCCATGACGACCACTTTGATTTTCTGAGTAGCTACTCCCGAGCTGTTTTCAGCTGTTAGACTGTAATAATCACTGTCTTTCCTAATTACATCTTTAATGATGAGAACTGAAGTGCTGTCTGCTTTATGCACAGCCAGGCGGCTGGAGATTGCCACATCTTTGTCTCCTTTCATCCATTTACAAGTTGGGTGAGGTTTCCCATAAACATGTGCTTCAATCCTGAGTTTCTGCCCAGCCTTTATATTGACATGATCTGGCATCAGAATCTTAGGTGGCACTGAAATTAAAAATCAAACAATAGGAAACAGACATGTAGGTCACACACAAAAATTAATAACTTATGTATATGTATTTTGAATTAGTTCTCACAATCTTTAGCTGATATCATTCTTATTTGAAACAACCATGCATCCCCCCCCCCTGAAAGCAAATGTCAGGCTCCCTGACAGCTTTCATGCTCTTGACCAGCGGTAGCCTGCAACTCTTCAAATGTTGTTGGACCGTGCAACTTCCAACACCCATAGCCACTGGCCATGCTGGCTGCAGCAAATGAGAGTTGCAGTCCAACAGTGTCTGGAAGTGTGGCTAGGCCACAGACTAGCCAGTTATGATCTATATTCTGCAGGAGTAAGGCAAAAGGTCTGATATTACCTCCCCAGACCAACCAAAAGCTGTTTGTTTTCAAATAGTCATCAAGGAACTAGCCCCAATAACTTGTATTCCCCCTAATATCCTTGAAATATAATATCCCTGTAAAACGATTCATTTCCTCCTAGCTTCTTTCGTAGGTTCATTCTAAGGTTTGAGCAGTGTGCTATTTTATTAATTAAATGTATAGCTGTCCTATTCTTCAGATGCAGAAAGTTTCGCAACATCTTATAATGGGGAGGTGCACAAATTTTCAAGGTAAACTTGTGCATAAATGAAGCGAACTATTAATAAACTGACTGCTGGGCCTGGGACCCATATTCAGTACTGTTCGGGCCAGAATTAACACCTAATACTTTGCTCTAGAAAGTCGCAGAGTCTAATTGTGAAGTTTTTAGTAGACCCTTTTGAATGTCTTGTTTGTATGTTGTTGTTTTGGAAAAACAAACAAACCAATAGACCCATTAAGAAAGGAATGTCACTAAAGACATCAGATTAAGTGACAGGACCTAATTTTAAATATCTTTAAGAGGTGACATCCAAATTTAGATACAAAATCAAAATAATTGAATTTAAAATAAAATTCCAATTGTACAAGTGGTCACAGATAGTTAGCTACTTACTCAGTTGCTCTTTAACTTCATAGATGCCTTCGGTTTGTTTTGGCTGGCTTACTCCTACAGCGTTTCTTGCAGCCACTCTAAATTTGTATTTCTTTCCTTCCTTTAGGCCAGCAACAACAATATGAAGATCTTTGACAACGGAGTACTGTGTCCAGTGATCCTCAGCATGACCCTCTTCTTGATAGGCAATGATGTAGCCATCAATTTTAGAACCACCGTCACGCAAAGGTGGCAGCCACCCTAAAGTAGCACTGTTCTTTGTTATTTCAGTCACTTCAAGTTTCCTTGGAGGATCAGGTGCACCTTAAAAATAAAACAGGCAGGCAAATGCTTAGTTTACATAATTTCTAAGATCATGACATTGTCTCATGATTTATTAGTAGGAGGGGAGGACAGAGGAATATATTGTAATGTTTTATTTTTTCATTTGAATACATAAGTCATTAGACCAGTGGTTTCTTTGAACTTTGTAGTAACGTATTGGCCCAAATATAAGCCGCACCCGAATATAAGCTGCACCTTTAAAATTCAAGGGGAAAAGAGAAAAAGAAACCAATACCCGAATATAAGCTGCTCCCTTAAAATTCCACAGGCACTCACACCCATTCCGCATTACCGTATATCTGTTTCAGCAGTGATATAATAAAAGCCAGTTTTTGTAAGGTCGCGAATTTAAGCCGCACTTTAACTTTTCACAGTCAGAATTTGGGGGGGAAAGTGAGGCTTATATTCAGGCCAATATGGTACTTCTATTCTGGTTTGATTGTTTTTTTGTGATCCACACATTGCCTCCACACCCTGGAAGAAGACTCAGCTGACAATGTATTTGTGGACAGGTTATATTCTTTGAAATACAGTGGTACCTCGGGTTAAGAACTTACAGTAATTCATTCTGGAGGTCCGTTCTTAACCTGAAACTGTTCTTAACCTGAGGTACCACTTTAGCTAAAGGGGACTCCTGCTGCCGTTGCGCCACCACTGCACGATTTCTGTTCTCATCCTGAAGCAAAGTTCTTAACCTGGGTTAGCGGAGTCTGTAACCTGAAGCGTCCGTAACCTGAAGCGTCTGTAACCCGAGGTACCACTGTATAGCAAATAGAAGATCTGCCAAACAACATTTAAATAAACGCAGGGAGGTGAAGGTATCTCATAAATATGAGGGGAAGCATTCCTGGGCATGTGAGTGTCTACATTCTGTTGCTCCCCAGTCAAGGATGGGATAAATTTCAGGTGAGCCCTGGGTTTGTGAATCGAATATGTGCCTCAAGACACACTGCCAAAGCACTCGCCCTGAAATACCCTCAAGCCACAGAGATATTTCTGATTGCTAATGCCTGAGTTTTCCCCAACCTAAAATTAAAGGCATCTGAAGGCAGTGTTGTATCAGGAAATTTTTAGTGTTTGATGTTTTATTGTGGTTTTATATGTGTTGGAAGCTGCCCAAAGTGGCCGGGGCAACCCAACCAGATAGGCAGGGTATAAATAATGAATTTATTTATTTATTTATTTATTTATTTATTATTATTATGCACAGTGACAACTGATTTTGACTATCGGAACTATCATACAAAATCTGAATCTGCTGAATGAAATAATACAGAAACTACATCAATAAAGACTTACTTAGCGGATCTGTTGCCAGGATTGGTTTGGGCGTGTCCCTTGGAACACCAGGGCCATATTCATTGACAGCAGTGACTCTGAAGAAATATTCAGTTCCTGGCATAAGATTAGAAACCTTGAAACTAGTCTTCTTTACATCATCGGTAAGTTTTGCCCAGGTCTTTCTCTCGGCCTCACGTTTTTCCACGATGTAATGTGTGACAGGACTACCACCGTCATTTTCAGGTGGAGCCCATGAAATCTGACAGGACGTTTTTGTGACATCCTTGACACTGAGCTCCGCTACAGGTCCAGGAGTATCTGTTGAAGGAAAGGAAAGAATAAACAACCAATATTAGGCCACAATTATAATACATTCATAAATCATAGAAAAAAAATTAATAGATGTTAGAATTATTGACATTACTCACCAAGGACACGGACATTCACAAAGACTGCCTTTTCTCCAGCAGGGTTAACAACTGTCAAAGTGTATTTGCCTGAATCATCCCGTGTAGAATCGGGGATGACACAGAAGGCCATTGTGTCAACCAGGTCAACTTGGCCCCTTCTGATCACATTATCAATTCCCACTTTCCTCCAGGTAACTTTAGGTGCTGGTCGCCCTCGAATAATGGCAAAAAGTCTTATGGGGCATCCTGCTCTGACTATGAGTAACTTTCTCAGGCTTGCATCCAAATCAATTTCAGGAGGTTCTGAAAAGGAACATTAAAAGTTAAGATTCTGAAAGCAATTTTAAAAATAGCAAATAATTTAATGGCCTGTTGGCAAAATTACCGAGAATTTCTTTGGGAGAAACAGCTTCTTTCAAATCAGCTGGCCGGCCAATGCCTACTTGATTTTGGGCAGAGACCCGGAACTCATATAGTTCTTTCTCCTCCAAGCTGGTCACTGTAAATTCTGTATGAATAACTTGTGCAGCGACATTGCATCTTTTCCAGCCTTCATCAGGACCTGCTTTTTCAGTTTTGGGTCTCATTTCTACCACATAGCCAATAATAGGAGCCCCACCATCATAGACTGGCTTTCCCCATCCAAGAGTAATAGAGGTCTTTGTGCTATCAACAACCTTAAGATTAATGGGAGGACCAGGTGGTTCTGCAAGATGACAGAAAAATACAGAAGTAAGCATATCAGTGAATCAGAGAAAGATCATTTAAATTAAAGTATTACTAATAAAATAATACAGGAAAGATCAGTACCTATTGGATCCTTTGCTATTGCTGGTTTTGATGGGTAGCTTGGTTCACCAATTCCAATTTCATTTTCTGCCCTGACACGGAACTGATATTCATATCCTGGAATCAGATTGGTAACTTTCTTGCGTCTCTCTGGAATTGCAGTTTTGGTAACAGGAACCCACCTTAACGACCTTTTCTCTTTCTTCTCTAATATATATCCTGTGATTGATTTACCACCATCATATTCTGGTGGATTCCAAACTACGGTCATCTCTTCTTTGCTGACCTTTGTGACTTCTGGAGGATCTGGACGACCAGGTCTATTATACTTTGTTTTTGCTATAATTGGCTTAGTCTCTGTTGGAGGACCAGTGCCCATTTTATTCTCTGCACGGACCCTGAATATATATTCATTGTCTTCAATGAGATGTGTTACATGTGTATAGGTCATTATCACGGAGGAGGAATACGTGGTCCAAACCATTCGTCTGCTTTCACATTTCTCTACGATGTAGTTCTGTATTTCACAACCACCATCATCTTCAGGTACATCCCAGCTGACCTTGCATCGGTCAGTTGAAACATCAGCCACCTTCAAATTTCTTACAGGTCCTGGTTTGTCCAAAACATTTACAGTAGCAAATGCTACAAAGCTACCAGCTGGATTAGTGGCAGTAATAACATATTTACCGCCATCTGTGCGCCTTGCTTTTGAGAGAAGGAACTTAGATGAGTCTGAAGTTGTTTCAATTGTGGCCCTTGGAGATTGGGCTAGATCTGCAGAATCCTTTGCCCAAGATACTTCTGGTTGGGGCTTACCTCTAAGTCCTGCTACTATTTTTATTGGTTCACCAGCTTTCACAGTAAGTACTCCAGACAGCTTCAGATCAAGTACAGGTTTCTGAACTTCTTCTTTAACAACAACTTCACTTGTCTTCACCCAGTCACTTTCACCGCCTTCATTCTTTGTCTGAACTCTGAACTGATAAATTTTATTTTCAACGCATTTGTCAACCATATAGTGTGTTTCCTTAATGCTACCTTTGTGCACTCTTTCCCATTCATCTGAATCCTTCAGTTTTCTTTCAACATGGTATGTTAAATTGGGGCTGCCACCATCGTAGTCTGGCCTCCTCCATTTTAGATATACAAATGTCTTTCCTGTTTCTGCAATGTGAAGGTTTTCAGGCTCCCCTGGCCTGTCAACAGGGTTAATAGCAAGGATTGGAGTTTTGGTCTCAACAATTGGACCTGGACCGACTTTGTTTTCTGCACAAACACGGAAGAAATATTCATGATTTTCGACGAGATGTGCTTTCACTATCCGCTTAGTAAGATCAGAAGAAACTATTGACCAGCCTCTCTGGTTTGGTTGACGATACTCTACTATATAGTTTGTAATTTCTGAGCCACCGTTATCTTCAGGATTCTCCCAAGACACCATGCAAGAATCTTTAGTGACATAGGTTATTTTCAGGTTCTGGCAAGGCCCTGGCCTATCAAGTACATTAACAATGGCTGATGCTTGGGCGTGTCCACTGCTGTTCTTAGCTGTAATTAGGTATTTTCCATGGTCTGCTCTTACAGCAGGTTTTATTTGTAGCTCTATATGAGGGAATTCATTAATTATGTCAGTACGCTTATCTTTTATTATATTTTTGCCATCTCTAGACCATGTTATGTCAGGATCTGGTCTGCCTCTCACTTTGCCTGTAATCCTTATTGTTTGGCCTACTCTGACAGTAATTACATCTCGGCAGGTCAAATCCAGTTCTACCTCTGGAGGCATGAGAATGTCTTTGGCAAGAACTGTTTCTGGCAATTCTCTGGGTTCTCCCTCTCCTACAATATTAGCAGCTTTAATGCGGAATCTATATTCATTTCCTTCAATTAACCCAGGTACTGTAAAGGCACATTGTCTGATGAGTTCATCTTTGTTAATTCTATTCCACTGAGTAGTTCCACCTTTCTGGCATTCCACAACATATCCCAGGATGGGGCTACCACCATCCTTGAGTGGCTTAGTCCATACTAGCTCAGCTGTTTCTCTGGTCTTATCTTTGAGTTTTGGATTAATGGGAGGTCCAGGAGGTGTCATAGGACGTGATGCTTTGATTGGATCAGAAGGTGGAGATGGTTTGCTTATGCCAGCACTGTTTTCTGCAAAAACACGGAATTCATATGTGCTGCCCTCAAAGAGGCCTGTAGCTCTGAATTTCAGATCAAGCACTGGAGATTTGCTGACACGTATCCATTTCCCTGAGATTTCACGGCGTTCAAGTATGTATCCAGTTATTGGACTTCCACCATCAGATTTTGGCACAGTCCAACATACAGTTGCGCCATTTTCTGTAATATCATTAACTACTGGTTTACCAGGTGGAGATGGTGGATCATGCAGAGTCTTGGCAACTGCTGGTTTTGAATCAAGAGGTGGACCAATGCCTATCTTATTCTCTGCACAAACTCGGAAAATATATTCACAGCCCTTCTGTAGACGTGGAATTTTAATTCTAGTTTGATTAGTCCCTGAAGAGACCACTCCCCAGGTTTCTTTCCTTGTCTCTCGCTTCTCAACAATGTAATTAATCAGAGGGCTTCCACCATCATCTTTAGGAGGTCGCCAAGCAATAACCATATGATCGGGGGTGACTTCCAGAATATCAATGGGGCCATTTGGAGGACCAGGAACATCCAAAACTGTTAGATGAACAGGAACAGTTCTGCTTCCAGCTACATTGGATACTGTGAGCAGATATTCTCCAGTGTCTTTTCTTGTGCAGCTTTGAATAGTGAGAACTGTAGAGTAATTATCAGTATCAATCTTGTAATTGCCTTCTGATTTGATTTCAATATTATCAGTGACCCATTTTGCAGTGGGAACAGGTACGCCTCTCATGATTGCAGGGAACCGTACTGTGCTGCCAGCTTTAACAACAAGGCCTTCTATTAATTTCACATCTAGATCAACTGATGGTGGCACTGAAATTAAAAAAAATAATACACAGATTTTATTATAGATATTTCCCCATTACAAGAGTTACATTTAAGCAGTGAATATGAAATCTGTGCACGGACATACAAATTCATAGGTTACCTATTTTTTCTTGGCACTCTATTGGTATGGTTGTGTCTGGAAGACTAAGACCCACAATATTTTGGGCTTTTACGCGGAATTTGTAAATCTTCCCTTGTTGTAGACCAGTAACAACACATTCTGGCACAGGGACTGTTTTGAATTTGGTCCAGTCTTCTTTCCCTTCTTCTTGGTACTCCACCAAAAATCCAGTTATTTCAGCACCACCATCCCGATCAGGCCAATTCCAAGCAAGAGACACTTGAGTCCTGTCAACATCTACATGATGCAAGTTCTTTGGTGGGCCAGGAGGATCTTTTAAAATGAGATGAAAACAGGATTAGCATTTCTATATACACAAATAAACATTTCCTAATGCTGATACACATTGTATAGATCAACACGGTTGACAAAGCTTTTTTTTTTTTAAGAACACAAAATATTAAGTGAACTGTGCTTACGAAGTGGATCTATAGCCTTAATAGGCTTCGGGGTTTCAACGTAAGGACCTCTTCCATACTGGTTCTCAGCAGCAACACGGAAGAGATACTGAGTGCCTTCCATGAGGTATTTAGCCAACAGACTGTGTTTCTTAGAAGATGATGATATTGGTAGCCACTGAGCAGCAGCAACATCTTTCCTTTCCACAACGTAATTCGTAATGACGGAGCCACCATTGTCCTCAGGTTCCTTCCAAGTCAGATAGCAAGAATCTCTTCTCACTTCACTGACCTGTAGATTCCTGGGAGGCCCAGGCTTATCTGAAAAAACAAAACAAAACAAAATAATTGTCCAATGTAGTCTATGTTTGAAAAAAATGTATTAATTATATTATTTGCAAGAAATAGTATTTTCATTATGATTGTATACTTCTTATTTGTAGAAAATGAGGATGGACAGCCTCTAACCATTTTTAATTTCTAAACATTTTTCATCTGAACTTGGATAATTAAACCTGACACAAATTACAGGATATCAAATAAAACTAGTTTGTGTACAACACCCCTCACCTCGATTTCTTCAACAAATTTACAGTAGCTTCACTGTATGTATGTTTGTGTTGCGGCTAGGGCAACCCAGTCAGATGGACAGGGTACGAATAATAAAATTATTAGTATTATAAATTTCAGTGACTATGAATCTCAGAGAACAATTAATATTTTCCAAAGACTTTGGCTGCACCCACCCATATTTGGTGTGTGTGTGTTTTAACACCACAAGGATTCTGTTAATGCTTCATAACATTTAGAAAATTCCCTTCCAAAGTTGGGGAACAAGGTTGCTAACAGATGATGAAAAATATAACTTTTCATTCCTGTTTTTCTGTTGTACATAGGTATGTTCCTATCATTCACATCTTTCATGTTTTATCTCCCAGTAGAAGTGTTAACATCATTTCATTCATTACCTAGAACAAGAACTTTTACTGAAACAGTCTTTGATCCAACCGGATTCTCCACGGTCAGGGAGTAATTCCCTCCGTCTTCATGGACTGCGTGTCGAATTTCAAGCTTACTGCCAACTCCTGTAACCTCAATATCTGCCTTTGTAGGAACTTCCTTATCTTCTTTCTTCCAAGTCACTTTTGGGAATGGAATTCCTTTAATTACAGCACTTAGCCTCAATGTATCTCCAACTTTTACATGTTGTTCTCGTGTCATATTAGCATCCAGGATTAAATCAGGAGCCTCTGTAAAAAAAAAGAGACTTCGTGTTCAGACAATATATCCACTTTGGCCCTTTAAGACAAATTAAAATATCATGTTCTGCTTACCAAGTCTGTCCTTGACTTCAACTGGATCACGAACATTAGCTGGCTCGGATTCTCCTGCCCCATTGACTGCAAAGACTCTGAATCTATATTTGGTACCCTCAGTGAGGCCGGTGACATTGTATTTTGTCTCAGGGCAAGAATCTGCTGTATGGTTGGCTTTTTTCCACTCCTCATCTCCATCCTTTTGGTACTCAATGAGATAGCCTATGATCTTGCCTCCTCCATCATGACGTGGTGGTTGCCAGGACAATTGAACGGAACTTTTAGTTTTATCCACTGCTTCAGGATTAATTGGTGGACTTGGTTTTACTGTAAAAACGGAAAAAACAAAAAACAAAACCATTACATTAGAATAATGAATCTGAAAAAGATTAATCGGTACCAAGTAATATCACAAATATAATGTTTTATAATATACCGATTGGATCCTTAGCAAAGAATGGTTTTGAGGGTGGACTAGGATCACCAACGCCAATTTCATTTTCTGCTGAAACTCGGAATTCATATTCACAGCCTTCAAGAAGATCTGTTACCCTGAACTGAGTATCTGGGTAAATATGATCTTTGGTGGCTCTTGCCCATCGAGTAGACATAGTTTCCTTCTTTTCAAGTATGTAATTGGTTATTGGCTTTCCTCCATCATATGGTTTCTTCCAGGTAACTAAAGCAGAATTTTTGGTGATGCCTTTAATGATAGGTTGCTCTGGTGCAGCAGGAACACCTGAAGAAATAACGTTTTAAAGTTTTAAATCCATTTCATACAAAAAAAAATTATATGAAAATACAAGTGAAGTAGAAATATGGTGGAGACTTAAGTAAAATGAATTAGCAAATAAACAACATACTGAAACGATCCTTGGCCTTCATTTCATCAGATATTAAAGGATCACTCATGCCATACAAATTTTCAGCATAAATTCGGACAACATAATCTCTTCCCTCAAGTAATTTAGGGACTTTGCATGTTGTCTTGACATTGGCTGATGTGACTGGCATCCAGAGGTCTCTGTTTGCATCTCTCTTCTCAATAATGTAATTTGTAATTGGACTTCCTCCATCATCCAAGGGAGGTTTCCAGGAGATAACAAAATGATCTTTAGTAACTTCATCAAAAATAACTGGGCCCACTGGAGGTTGAGGACGGTCTGTTTAAAAGTAAAAGAAATATATTTATGGATCGAACACCAATGCACAGATCAAACACCCCTAGAAAATGAAGAAAAATAAACAGGGCAAAATGGTTAAGACACAGAATAGCTGCAAAAGGTGATAAAGTGGTATGTAGGAATGCTGTGGCATGTGGCAAAGGGGCTCATTGGGACGTGTCAATTGGCATAAATGGGTGGGACCCCTTCTACAAGTGGAAATACCGTCTGCTTACAATAAGGAACCTTTTGGAACTAAATCATTGCTCTTTCCCCCAACACTTTGGATGGTAAGGACTTGCAAAGGCGTGGTTAGGACACCCCATCATCACATATTTCAATTAAAACAGGAACTTATGTCCCCATGAGATGTAGGTGTTGTTCTGAGTGAGAATACAGTCATGAACTGGGGCCTAACCTGGGGAAATCACCTTCATTTTTCTTGATTAACGTTTTCATAAATAAACTGAGTATCTGTTATCAGAAAAGTTCCTCACAATGTGCATTAGATTAAATGTTATCATGGGATGCCATCCCACCCTCATTTGATCAGCTCTAATTCATACCACACGTGGAAAGAACCTATTTTAGCACTATAGCAATACTTACCAACTACAGTAACTTGACAGAAACCTTTTCTTGATCCTGAACTGTTTTCTACAATGACACAATATTTGCCTGAATCTTCACGGACAGATTTTAATATCCCTAAGCAAAGAGTAGCTGGAGTAGTCTGGATCTTTATCCGTTTGTCTTCTTTCACAGAAATTTCATCTTTGAGCCATGTAATCTTTGGTGCTGGTTTGCCTGAGTAACGGCCGGTCAGACTGAAAGCTTCTCCTACTCGGACAGTGAGCTTCTCTCGGATATCAAGTTCAAGTTGTGGAGGAGCTACAAGTATTGTTAAAGAAAAGAAGAATCAGTGATATCTATAAAAACTCACAGATCATCCAGTGCACATTTGCTCCAGAATGGAAACTTACCAATTTCATCTTTGCATGTGATGGGCTTCGTAACAAATGATGGTTTGCCTTGTCCCACGATATTGCAAGCGCTCACACGATACTCATAAGTGTCACCTTCTTTCAAGTCTTCAACTGTGTATTTCCTGTCAAGCATTTTCTCTTTCGTAACTCTGGTAAATTTCTCTTTCCCAATAAGGCGGCTTTCCAAAACATACATGGTTATATCAGAGCCACCGTTGTACTTAGGTGGGTTCCAGGTCAGTGTAACAGAATCCTTCGTTACTGCTTTGACTTCCAGATCCTCGGGCCTCTCTGGCACAGCTAGAAATAAACACGTGCAACATGTTAGGTACTTTTCCCAAGGCAAATTCTCCTCATCAGTACTGATAAAATAGACAATAAAGGCTTACATATTGGGTCTCTGATTAAAATCTCTTTTGTTGTCTCCACAAATGGGCCCATGCCAATCATATTCTCAGGTGCAATTCGGAAGAAGTATGCTTTGCCCTCCATCAGCCCCTGAACTGTTGCATTCTGCCTGGTGACTGTATATGTCACTGGGGTCCAAGCCCTGTGGTCTGTTTCACGCTTTTCAATAATGTAGTTGGTGACAGCTGAGCCACCATCATCTTCAGGAGAAAACCACGTAAGTTTGCAAGAGTCGTTCGTTAGGTTCTCAGTAAGGAATGGAATGCCAACTGGACCCGGAACATCTGTGAAGGAAATAAATATAGTTTTAAGATGGACATTTAACATTTGTGTAATTGGAACCCAAATAATAACATAGATGCTTATTTATTTGTATATTTATATAACCCCACCCACCCACTCATATAATATACCAAGGCAGTGCACAATATAAAATACTATAAAACAATACAAAATAATCACAAGAATGACTGGCTCATCTAAATAAAGGAAATTAAGCAACTGAATAGGCCTGTCTGCATAAGAACATCTTCCAAGAGATGTCTGAAGGTTAACGGTGAGGCTATCCACTGATTCTCTGTTGGAAGAGTTTTCTGCAGTATGGAACCGATGGCACACTAAGGTCTGTGAGACATTGGGAACAACCAACAGCACTTCTTTAGATGACCTAAGTCATCGAAATGGGATAGAAGGGAGCAGACACTTCTTATGGTACCTTGGACCCAAGTTATTCAGGGCTTTGTACATGAACCTCCATCCTGATCCAGTAACATATGGGTAGCCAGTGCAACTGCATCAACAAAGGTGTCACTTTCTGTCATTCATCCAACAGCCACCTGCCCTCATCAGCAGTCTAGCCACCAGCAAGTCAGCTTTCAGTGCTTACCTAGCACATCAACGATAATAGTCTTCTTTCTTTCTCCACCGGCATTTTTAGCGACAAGAGTGTATAGGCCCTGGTGGCTTCTCTTGCAGTTCTTTATAACCATAGAAGAACTAATGGCAGTTTCCTCGATTTTAGCCTCCTCTGGGAGAGCTCTGTCATCCCTCGTCCAGGTGATTGTTGGTGGTGGCTTTCCTGAGACATAAGCTATAATGCGGATCACTCCACCAGCATGGACCACGATTCTGTCTTTCACATGAGCATCTAGCATGAGATCGGGAGCAACTGTAGAAACAAACAATATATTTTATATTTAGTTTCCATTCTTTTACCCACACAAGAAAAAAGAGAGGTTATTTTATCATAAGATATACCTATTCTGTCCTTCATTTCAAGGACTTCCGTGACATCTCCTGGCTCTCCAATACCAGCAGCATTGATTGCTCTGACTCTAAATCTGTAGAAACCTCCTTCTTTCAATCCTGCCAAAACAAACTTGGTTCCTCTTATTTCTTTATCTTTTGCCTGAAAACAAAAATATATTTTGTGTCTTTGGTGGAATCTACACACATATTAAAAACGCTGTGAAAATGCTTTTCTAAAAACCATTTTGAAAAATACATTGGATTTTGCATAGCTCACTGTCACTACCTAGTGTCACACTTGTATGTTGCACTTTACAACACAAAACGTTTTATTTGCAGCGGTGATACCTGAATACCTTCATTCCTTTCTCCTGAACCTCCTTACTTCATGCCTGTCCCCACACCACATCACTTATCTCCCTCCCTTATCTTTCACTCATGCTACCATTAAAAGCCACCTACAGGGAAGGGAAACAATGGGTTTTTGCTGCTTCTAGGCCACACAGATGAGTTGGTGGCCCTTTCAGTAATTCAGTACGTTCCTCTGTATGTTCAGTTATGGAATCCTGACATAATGTTTCAAATAAATTTCCAACGGCAGCATTTCACCTACCTTTTCCCATTCTTCTTTCCCTTCTTCTTTAAATTCAACAAGGTAACCAGTGACTTTAGAACCACCATCTTTTAATGGAGGAGTCCATTCAAGGTCAACGGAAGATTTTGTCCAATCAGTAACTTTTGGAAATGGAGGACCAGGTGGAGCTGGGGGGAAAATAATAATGCACCATTCTGTCACAAGACTATGTATTTATTATTTAACAAACATATACCATCTATACCATCTTTTAGTATATTCCCCCCTTTCACACCAAATAAATAAATTAATCTTAATTACTTACAGATTGGGTCTCTTGCAGTTATTGGATCAGACGGCATGCTTGGCGGTCCAACACCGGCGGCATTAATAGCATAGACACGGAACTGGTAATCTGAACCTTCAATAAGGCCAGGTACTTTGTAAGAAACTCCCAGTGTCATAGGTTTAATAGGATCACGGTTAAGCCTTGTCCATCTCTTTCCAGTGGTCTCTTTACGTTCCAGCCAATAACCTGTCACGGGGGAGCCTCCATCATATTCTGGTTCCTCCCAGTTGACGGTCATCGAGTCATGTGTGACACTGCTGACGGTTGGTTTGTCACAAATTCCAGGAACAGCTAGGGAATAAAGTACACCAAGAGTCAAACAAAGCGCCGGGGCCCACATAGACCATTTATGTATGGTATTTATGCTATACCCTTCATTTGGAGTTTCCTTTCCCAGTCTTTCATTAGCCCCCTACAGATACAACCTTTGTAAAGTAAGTGGGGCAGGGCTATAGAAAGTCCTCCTTTTTCTTTGTTATACCTAACTGTCAAGTTTGTATCTAGTTCCTAGAATCCTGTGCTAGAGTCATGGCTGAGCTTCTTCAACCTGAAAAGCCCTTTTTACAATAGCTCTGCACCAATTGCCAGCATTTTGTATTTGTTGGAATAGCAGAGCTGATGAAGGGTTCCTTTGCCACAGCACTGTGCTTCATTGTGTATAGCAGAGCACAAGACCACACTGATAATTGAACGTTTTATTATTTTATGGTGAAGAAAAGCAAAGGTACGGTCTATGCTGTGCTAAATACAATCTAAAATGATATAAGTACAGATTCAATATTTAACATTTAAAATAGGTATGGTTTTAAGATGAAACAGAAAAAATAGCCACAAAAGATCTATTTCTGAAAAGCTTTTAAAAACTATTATAGGCATTTTAGCCATACAGAAGATTAAATAATAATAATAATAATAATAATAATAATAATAATAATAATAATAATTTTAACTTGGGGCTCTCATACTATCGAATCACATTACTTACGTTCTGCTTTGCCAATAAATATATAAGCAGGTGATATTTGAGATAACTTACTGAATAGATTTCTGGCAGTTTCAGGTTCACTATCAAGAGGTTCTCCAATGCCATATTTATTTTGTGCCATGATGCGGAATATGTATTCATGCCCTTCTAGTAGTTTGGGTACTGTGAAGATGCATTCCTTAGGTTCGTTGGTAACATGGACCCAGGTCCTTCTGTTTGCTTCCTTCTTTTCAATAACATAGTTAGTTATCTTAGATCCACCATCATCTTTAGGAGGAAGCCAAGAAATTGTCATCTGATCGGCGGAAATAAATTCAAATTTAATGGGTCCTTCTGGTGGTCCAGGGCGACCTGAAAAATACATTTTATAAAGCATTAATTGTTGTCAAAGTTGAGGGTTATATTGTTGTGGTTGGCATCCATCTGTCTTGGGAGGAAATGGAAGAGTTTGCCTTCAGGGATGAAGCCAAACCATTGGAGAGTTACAGCGCCTGCTGTGGCTGCAGAGACTGATAACAGGAGAGACATGTTTTGAACATTTTATAACAAATAGTAAATTAGGTTGCCAATGCCAAAATACATTGATATTTACCTAGCACATTCAGCCTCATCTCCTTTGAATCGGTTCCAAAGTTATTGACAGCAGTTATAGTGTACAAGCCTGTGTCTTTTCTGCGAGATTGCTGTATCAGCAAAGTACAGGAATCTTCATCCACAATCTTGTTGACATGTTGGTCATACAGCACTGGCAATTTGTCATCAGGTTTCTTTGGATGAGCTTTGACCCAAGTCAATGTCGGGAAGGGGACACCCTTTATTTTGGCTACAATCTTGATGTCTGTCCCTTCTTCTGCCTCCATAAATTCTTTGAGTTCAATAGACGGAGGGCCTACAAACAAAAGCAAGCAAAAATTATTGAGCCTCTTACAGAAGTCAAAATGCTTTGCAATGCGTTTGCCACTGTAGGCACAGGATTTCTGCAGCCCTGTGCAGGGTAGACCGTGCAAATGAACACAAGAGATTGCTATTGGGTTTGGGTAAGGCAATGGGCATATATCCATCATCAGTCAACCTGTGTGCTGGCTGACAGGGACCCAATGAGGGATGACTCTGTGCTGGGGAGTTGCCCCAAACATGGACCGGGTGCCACGACAGGGCATCATTGCAAGAGGCATATTGGCCTATAATGTGGGCTCTCAGACAGTCACCCCACCTGGACCCCTTTAGCGGGGTACCTGTTCAATGTAGGATTCAGCCCAATGTGAGGAGGGCATTGCCATGTGACCATCCATTTGCCTGGCTGTGTGGGAAGATGGCAGACCCCCTGGGACTGGCCTGCGGCCACACTGTGTAACAAAAACACTGCTCCCCCAGAGCCCCAGGTGAGCAGATATTTGAAGCGCAATAATAACTAATGCTTTGCAGCACTTACATGTCTGATCTTTGACGACAACTGGCCCAACAGTAGGTGACGGTCTGCTTGGACCTGCTTCATTCACCGCTTTCACTCTGAATTCATATTCATCACCTTCTTTAAGGTCTTCAACAGTAAACTTTGTTTCTTCCACATCCCGTCTATTGCACTGTCGCCAGGCTTCCTTCCCTTCACCAGTACGGTCCCAGCGAAGGCACTCCACATTATAATGTGTTACGGGAGCACCACCGTCATTCTTTGGAGGTTTCCATGTCAAGCTTACCGTGTTCTTTGTTATAAGACCAATCTTGAGCTTGATAGGTGGGTCAGGAGGATCTTTGTTTTTTGAAAAGGAGCAAAGTAAAATGTAAGTAGTGCCCTACAATAAAGTATCATTAGTAAAAACAAATGTCCCACTTTGCTACACCCTTGAAGTATTTAAGTATTTATTTTCAAACAACCTGCAATCCAATATCTGCTGAAGGATGATACTCCCCAAACTACTGAGATTGTTTCAGGATAGTTGAGATTTTAAAAGTCAAATTTAAAACTATTTAATTTTCTTAATGGTGGCTCCTGAGTCTTTAATATGTTTTACGTGTTTAATATGTCTGGATTGCCAATGTTTTGTGGATGGTTTTTTTTCTCTTTTATGATTTTACTGTCTAAATTTTGCCAATAAATGCTGAATGAATGCATGAATGAATGTCCCACTTTGATTTAACTTACGGATTGGATCCCTCGCTGTGGTCCTTTGAATTGTATCTGCTGGGGGTCCAACACCAAAGCGGTTTTCTGCACGTACTCTGAAGAAGTATTGTTGCCCAGCTATGAGATCAGGAATAACCAATGATGTGCCAGCACAGTTGGGATTAACTTTTGTCCAGGCTTTCCCTTCAACAGTTCTTTTCTCAATAATATAGTTTCTGATTCTGTCTCCACCATCATTGTCCGGCATTTTCCATGAAAGTTTACAGCTGCATCTTGTTATGTCGCTTACTTTCAGGTCTTTGGGTGGCCCTGGAGCATCTATTTCATCATGAAAACAGATTGGAAAAAATCATTATATGGGGTTTTGTATGAACTTTTGTATCACAAAATTAGTGAAATGGTGCAATATTAAGATCGGTTAGTCTTACCTAGGACATTCACCCTGACATTTACAGTTTTCTGTCCTGCTTTATTCTTTGCTGTAATAGTGTATTTTCCAGAATGACCTCTGTTACACACAGGGATAGTAATTACTGATGTGGTATCAGTTGATTCCACCTGCACACACAAAAATAAACCTACTTAGCAATAATATTTTTTAAAAAAGGACTTGAAAAATGCAAACGTTAGAAGCAAAATAAGCGAATTCAAATATAAGCTATTTGTTACCGTAGCATCTTCAGGTATGTTATGTCCATCCTTTAAATAAAGAAGAAATAGTAAATACACATACACACAATATACTTTAGCTTGAAGTTTTTAAGAGTTTACTTTGTTTTGTCACTGACCTTTACAGCTTTCTTTGCATCTCCTTCAAATTCCCAAGATACTTTGGGAACAGGACGTCCCTTAATAACTGCTGGAATTCTGATTGCTGTACCAGTACGGCAAGAGAGTAGATCTTGTGCTCCAACATCAATAAATATTTCTGGCTCCTCTGCAAAATAAAAATAATCTATCATATACCAGTAAATAATATAATCAGAATCCATCTACCTGTCACATAAGTTCTCTAACAGGGTAAACTTATGCATGTACAGTATACTCAGTAGTAAGTCCTGCTGACATTGATGGGTCTTTCTTCTGGGTAAATGGGTAGGCTTGCAGCCTCAGTTGTGTATTATTCTCTTGATGATAAACAAAGAGATCAAGATATATACTTATTTGAAATATATACTGCCCTTTAGCAAAGCTTTACAAAAACATGATAATATATAACATCAAAATATAATAAATTTGAACAATGCATGAAACAGCCTAGTAAAAACAAAACAAAAACAAAACCCTTGCTGGCCCCAAATCCATAACAATGTTGGTGTCAGGTGGGCTTCCCGAGGGATAGAATTCTATGACTTGGTGCCCCCACTGAGAAGGATCTCTCTTTGATCACTATCTGCCTTAACTCGTATGGCAGGGACACTTTGAGAAGAGTTCCTTCTCAAATGAATGCAGAATAATCTACCGGTAGCTACAGCTTCTATTGCTATCAGATTGATGTTGGGATTTCCCTTGTACCCATAACACCCCCCAATAAGTTTGCTTTACTCTACAAACTCTAATGTGCAGGACAGCCATTCCTGCATTTCAGTTTTCAAATCCTTTGATTTTTCTATGTCTACATGTTCGAGTGGAAAGAATGATTTCCAACAATCCTTACCTTGAACTTCCTTGCATGGTATTTCTCCGGTGCAAAGACTTGGCTCAGATTCCCCTGCAGCATTTACAGCCTTTACTCTGAATCTGTACTTTCTGAGCTCTTTAAGATTGGGTACAACACAATCGCAGGTAGGGAACAGCTTGTCCGGTTCGTTCACACTCTTCCAATCTAAACTACCTTCTTCTTGCATTTCGACAATATATCCTTTAATAGGACTGCCACCATCTTTTTGTGGAGGCTTCCATGCAAGAGATATAGTTGAGTTGGTTCTGTCTTTGACATCTGGGCATGATGGTGCTCCAGGAGGATCTATTGAGCAAATGCAAAATATACTGCCGTGAGGACTATGCCTCCTTTGTTTCATTGCACAACACCCCTTCAATGAAGTGAATGGAAATTCTACAAACTATACAGTACGGTCTTTCATTGCACAAAATTAGGAACATTTGCTATTTATCATGATAATATGCACTTATAAAATGAAGCCTAACTCATTAAATATTTGACTTTAAATGCAGAGCTCATGTATTGAAATCACAGAACCTCTATCAAATCAGGTTCAAGACAAATTGAACAAAAATGACAAAGTCGGCATTTTGTGTTATTTATTGCTTCCTTGTCTTTATACTTACAGATTGGATCTGCAGCTTCATAAAGATCGGATGGTTCACTGGGAGGGCCAATTCCAGCAATATTCACAGCCATAGCCCGGAACTGGTATTTTACACCTTCAATCAAACGCAGTACAGTGTATTCCAGTCCTTTCACTGCTGGTTTTGTCACTGGAGCTCTGTTGACACGAGACCAGTACACACCTCCTTCTTCTTTCTTTTCCAGCCAATAGCCAGTAATTGGAGCTCCACCATTGTCTAGTGGAGGTGTCCATGTTACCAGCATTGACGACCTGGTGTGTTCTGTAACCTTTGGTTTTCCAGGAGGTCCAGGAAGACCATAAGGATCCTTGATAACTACCTTTTCTGAAAGGCATTCGTCACTTGTCCCAAACCTGTTAACGGCCCTTACTCTAAATTGATATTGTCCATTTGTTGCCAGTTTATAGACCTGAAAAGTAAAAGAAACATGATACATTATTATTATTATTTTAAATCAGTTTCATACCAATTCCCTGTGTTGTCTCCAGGACTTTAAACAAAGCATAGCCAAAGGTCACTTCACAAAGGAGGACAACAAAGGTAGCCAGTGGTATGGAAAACAAGACTTAAAAAGAAAGGATGAAGGAATTGGGTTTGTTTAACTTGGTGGGGAGATGTCTGAAGGGGGGCATGTTAACAGATTATAAATACCTGAGGAGATGTCATACAGAGGGCATAAACATCTAGATCTTATAAGCTAAAGGAGGGCAATTTTCAGTTGAACATTAGGAGAAACCTCTTAAACGTTTGACAATGGAGTCAATGAACATTGGGTTCTTCTTCACCAGAGGTCTTAAGCAGATTCTAAACAGCCATCTGTTGGGAGTGCCCAAGTTCTCATTTTCCTGCACTGAGCAAGGGGTTTGACTAGGCAGACCCCTCAAACTCAAAAAGGACCCATCTAACTGTTTGATCCTATGATATGTGTAAAACCAATACTCAGAACTAGTTTCAGTGTATTTTGGATGTTTTCCCATGCTGTTAGGTGCCATCATATGGACATCCTAAAACAGTTCTTGGAAAAGCCACCTGCATGTTGCTGTGATGCTTAACAACTCTATACATCATTGGCATATCTGCACCAACTGCTACTAACCCAACTCTGAAGGGAGTGAAGTACCATTCAATACAGAGTATAGGAATACCTATTTTGGCATTAAATGGAAGGCAGACGTAAAAATAGGAAATCTGGAAGATGAACAGTGTTAACATTCACCTCAACAATTTTATTAAGGGTCATTTTTCATTTAAATGCTATTCCTTTGGTCTATGAAATCAAGATTGAAGCTTTACCCCAAATCGTCTATCCACAACAGTGCTGGATACTTCCTCCCAGTCAGACTTCTTCTTGCTCGCATCACGCTTCTCAAGAATGTAGTGCGTAATCTCACTGCCACCATTATCGAGTGGGGCATCCCAAGTCAAACAGCAAGATTCAGCTTTAATATCCGATACAGTGAGATTTCTCGGTGGAGAAGGACGATCTAAAGAAAGCCAATTTAGTATTGTGTTATGGTAGAAATAAAGTAAGAAAACTTTGGCCATTTAAGCAGGAAGCTAGATACATACCAAATACTTCAACATGAACATTGCGGTACGCGGTGCCAAGGCGATTAGAAGCTGAAACTGTGTAAGTGCCTTTGTCATTCCTAACTGCTGCAGGCATGCTGAGTTCAGTTTTCGCCTCTGTTCTGCTTGTTTCCTTTTTGGTGATCTTAAGGGCATCTGATGTTTTATCAATAACAACGTCATCTTTAGACCATTCAATCTTTGGCATTGGAAGACCTGTCACATCTGCTGGAATGTTGACTGGTTGCCCTGCCATAACTTTGATAGTATCTCCTCTAACAGATAGACGCAACGTCACTGTGGGAGGTTCTGAAAAAAGAAAATTAGTGCAAAAGTGATTAACCATGTAATTCTAAAAAATATAGCGAAGCCTCTAGCAGACACCAAATGTTCACATCTATAGGTAAAGTGTACATATATATATATATTAAAGAGCCTCACCTTCATCATCCTGTACGACTACGTTAAGGGGCAGTGATGGTTCACTCTCTCCAATCTCGTTGACAGCCTTGACTCGGAACTCATACATATGCAGCTCAGCAAGATTGTCCACAAGAAGGGATGTAGTTGGACAGAGTCTCTTATTGACTCTTTCGAATACATCTGAGTCATGTCTTCTTTTGTCAACAAGGTAGCCGATGATGGGGCTGCCACCATCATTACGGGGAGGCTTCCAGTCAAGTGTAATAGATGTTTTCGTTCTCTCTGTGTACATGAACCTCTCAGGAGCACTTGGAGGACCTGTTGTGGAAAGAATGATACAATGATAAGTTAAATTTGAAAAAGAAACCCTTGTTTTTTCGTGTCATGTTTACTGTGCAGCAGTTTCACCAGTGAACAAGGTAAAAAAATACATCGTTTTATTTATTTGGGTTTATATTCCCCTGCCTCCAAGGCTAGGGGCATGCAACATGCTATTTAAAGAGGAGGGAAGCTCTGCAGATGTTTACTGAAAACCACCTCTCCACCCTCTGTTTAAAACTGTCATTAAATACTAAATTAAATGGGACAATGTTATACTAACTCCAAAATGCGTTGGTGGGGCTCCAGTGAATTGCTGGAAGTGGGAAAAAGGTGTGTGGAGAAATTGGATTTTGTAAATCTAGAGCAGCTACATAAAAGTTTTATATCAGAGCATTTTCCCATGCAACATTTTGCCCTTGTAGGATTATTTTCTTTTTTTTAAAAAAAAAAGTATTTCCACACAGAAATGAACATGGGAAGCATTAGGTTTTCAGTTCTTATGTAATATTTTCCATGGGGATCGCCTCATGTTTCTCATTCTAAACAGTGCTCCAGGGGAGGAAAACATTGACAGAATCAGGCCTCAGATACCAGGAGCTTTTTTGTTCTATGAATGAGGGCTGGAAATCATATATTAATCACAGTTTGAAAACAGTAATAGAACTCTATTTCTTATATATTAGTCCAAATTTTCATGATAATACCTTGAACTCTCCATTGGCAGAAATATCAAATCTGAATATTTTGCATATTGATATTCATTATGTCCTATCTGTAGTGGTGCACATTTAAATCCCTGTGAATATATCTATATGAAAACATCTATACATTTTTTATTTTTTATCTTGGTAGCCTGGGGTTCTTTGCTAATGAACAGATTCCTGAAAGATTGGATACAAAGCAGTATGTGTATTCTGATTGTTTATATCAACACAACAAGATTTACCTTTGGGGTCAACAGCAAGGAGAGGTCCCAGTTCAACAGGTGGACCACAGCCAAACTTGTTCTTGGCGAATACACGGAACTTGTATTCTTGTCCTTCAACAAGACCTGTTATATCACACTTAGATCTGTCTGTATCCACGGCTAGTCTCCATGTATGCATTTTTGCATCTTTCCTCTCTACAAGGAAACCTATGATCTCACTTCCTCCATCATCTTTGGGATCATCCCAGTTAAGTAGACACATTTTTCTATTTACCACCACAGGATGCAAGTCAGTAACCGGTCCAGGAACATCTGGAAAAGAAGACATGAGATGTAATTAGGTAAAGGTAAAGGGACCCCTGACCATTAGGTCCAGTCGTGACCGACTCTGGGGTTGCATGCTCATCTCGCATTATTGGCCGAGGGAGCCAGCGTATAGCTTCCAGGTCATGTGGCCAGCATGACAAAGCCACTTCTGGCGAACCAGAGCAGCACATGGAAATGCCGTTTACCTTCCCGCTGTAGCGGTTCCTATTTATCTACTTGCATTTTGATGTGCTTTCGAACTGCTAGGTTGGCAGGAGCTGGGACCGAGCAATGGGAACTCACCCCGTCACAGGGATTCGAACCGCTGACCTTCTGATCAGCAAGCCCTACGCTCAGTGGTTTAACCCACAGTGCCACCAAATACTTAATATATTCATTGTTTCACTCTATGTAGCATTTCTTACCAAATATTTCTGCTCTGGTTGCAGCAAATTTAGAACCACTTTCGTTAGTTGCAGTAATCACATATCTTCCATGGTCTTTTCTGAGTGCATTTTTGATAAACAGCTCAGATGAAGTGCCAACATTTTCAATCACAACTCGCTCTTTGTCAACATCTGCATCCTCTAAAGTCCATACAATTGTAGGGGTAGGTCGTCCAGTAACAACAGCAGGGAGTTTAAGAGTTTGACCTGCCAATATCTGAACACCTGCCCTGACAGAAATATCAAATTCAACATGGGGAGGCTCTGTATAAGGAAAAAGAGAGAGAATTAATTAACTTACAATCCCACAAACTATTTCACATTAGATTTCATTTTAAATTACATAATCACAGTACCTTGAGGTTCTGTAACTGTTACAGGCTCTGTTTCTCCAGGAGGACCTTCCCCAGCAACATTAAGAGCAGTAACACGAAGTTTGTAATCTGCACCTTCTCTGATTCCTTTAACTATATAGCTCCGAACCTTAATAGGTCTTTCTGTGCAGCGAGACCATTCATTTGTGCCAACAAAATTCTTGTAAACATGGTAGCCAGTGATTTCACTGCCCCCATTGTATAGCGGAGCATCCCATTCAACGTCAATAGATGTTGAGCTTGTATCAACAATTCTTGGAACAGGTGGGCCAGGAGGCACTAAAAGAAAATAAACATATATGAAGAGTTTAATAGACTTAAAACTTCCCTTTTCAAACTAAGGGATATTATCTATCTAACAACTTACATATTGGGTCTTGTGCAGTTTTAGGATCTGAAGGGGGACTGAATTTGCCAAGGCCAGCTGCATTTTCAGCACAAACTCTAAAAACGTAAGTTAGGCCTTCTAAAAGTCCTTCAACTCTAGTTTCCAGGGCATTCACACGCTCTTTGTTCACACGAGCCCAGTGGGTTGCATTGATTTCACGCTTTTCAATCCAGTATCCCAAAATGGGGCTACCATTGTCTTTAGGCTCATTCCACTTAACCAACAGACTATTGCTGGTTGGATCCTCTACTAGAGGTTTATCAGGTGCATCAGGAGGACCTATAAAAAGAGGGTATGCAAATGTTAGTGGAGCTTACCAAATCATACAGAAAATTAATTTGTTCAATGCAACATTTAAACTGCCTCTAATTTTCTCTCCCACCATATCTTTACTTGGAGGCTTCAGTTGCAATATGCAGCCTGATCTTATTCACAATTACTTGAAAATTGAAGTCCCATAGTTTCAGTTGTACTTACTCCCAGGTAAATGTGTCTAGGATTGCAGCCTGAGAGCTACTAAATTAGCTGTTACATGTATTTTTCTTTATTACACAAAGGGGGCAAACTGGGATGAAAAATGGGGGTGGGGGTGATTAGATTTGTTCTCCCAGCACTCCTTTAAGTGAATTCAGAACCCCTTGTGCATAGTAAAGTTTAGATTGGTCCCTGGAAAGCCACGTCCCAATAAAACGAAACTGACTTCATGATATGTTAATATTATCTCTGTGTTATACCCTAAACATGTAGATGTGTATGCTTGAAACTTGTATAGAGTGTGGGTGGGTTTTGTGTATACGGAAAGACTTAAAGAAAATGTGTGTTTTTCACAATTCTTCTTTTCCAGTCAACCAGCATGGATTGTCCTAGCTTTTTCTTTTTCTTTTCTTTTTAGGATGTTGCACTCAGATGCAACTATCAGCAAATGTAATTTAGCCATTTCCCTCTGCAAGGTTTCTCCGCTGGGTTATTATAGAATTAAAGTTTTAATGTTAAAGTACAATATGAGTATAAGGTAATGATGATGATGATGGCAGTGCCTTTTGGGGAAATGAATGAAGCACATATTTAGATAGAGTACAAGACTTACTGAATGGATCTTGAGCTACAACAGGTTTTGAAAGGCATGGAGGTCCAGCTCCTACTCTGTTCTCAGCTTTCACACGGAATATGTATTCCTTTCCTTCAATAAGTTTAGGCACATTATATTTGCAATGCCTAAGCGTTGAAGTAACAGTAACCCAGCCAATGTCGGATTTTTTGTTGTCTTTCTTTTCAAGGACATAGTTCAAAATTTCACTCCCGCCATCATCAAGAGGAGGCTCCCACTTGCAAGTGATGCTATTTTTACGAACCTCCTCAAAAACAAAGTCGAGCGGTGGTCCAGGTGTATCTGTTTTTAAAGCAAAAAATAATGAGCACCACTTTGCACATATCACTTCAAACATTTTGAATAAAATGTATCACACACATTATGTATGAGGGCATACCTAACACATTGACTTCACATGAAGCTTTCGCAACCCCATGATCATTTTCAACTCGAATAGTATATGTGCCATGGTCTGGTCTGATTGAATCCCGAACGGACAGTATAGAATCTCCTTGTCTGTGATTGTCAATGCTCAAACGCTCTGGCAGGGACAAGTGGAAAGGCTCATCTTCTTCAACTTCACCTTTCTTCTTCCTAGTAATCTTGGTAACTCTCTTCTTAATTTCTGTTGGCTTAACAACTTCATCATTCCATAACCAATCAATAGTTGGGTAAGGTGACCCTGAAATGTGTGCTTCAAGAGCAATCTCAGAACCTTGCTTCACCTCAAGGCCAGCCTGCAGATTAGCAGTGAGGAAAACCTTTGGAGCCTCTGTAACCATAAAAATATTGTTTTAGTTTATATTTGATATACTGTAGCATAGAGCAGAATGCGAACACTTGCTAAAAATGAATAGGTAGTTTGCAAAACATACCAATGGGATCCACTGCTTTCACCAGAGGAGTGACATTAGAAGGTCCGCTGACGCCGGCAGCATTCTCTGCACGGACACGGAACTGATATTCTTTGCCTTCCTCAAGACCTTTCACAGGAGAAGTCAAAAGAGGAACCAAAAAGTCATTGCATCTTTCCCACTTTTCTCCACCTTTAACTAACTTTTCCAAAACGTAGCCCATAATCTTGGTTCCTCCATCATACAACGGTGGTTTCCATGTGAGTGTTACTGACTTCGATGTTGGGTTGTGAACCTCAAGGTCAATTGGTGGATCTGGACGCTCTGCATATTGAAAATTTAAAAGAACATGGATAAATAGAAGGCACAGAGAAACCATTTGCATTTTTCAGTCTTGATGATCATAAAAAAACTCACGCTTTGGATCTTCTGCAATCACTGGATTTCTCAGTTCAATGTATTCACCTCCTCCGATTTTATTAACGGCTTTAACGCGGAAGTAGTATTCACCATTTTGTATGAGATCCTTTACATTCCATGCCAATTTGTTCTCACCAGACATCACTGGTATGTATGTTCTCCTTCCAGCTTCTCTTCGCTCCAGCACATAATGTAAAATTGGAGTGTTGCCATCAAATTCTGGAGGTTCCCAGGTCACTTTGCATGAATTTTTAGTTACTTCACTTGCCTTAATACTATTGCATGGTCCAGGCACACCTAATTGAAGAACAATATGTACACATGTAGCATTTAATAAAGTAAATTGGTTTGAAAACTGTATTAAAAGAATATATATACCCATGTGTGAATGATAAACATTTATATATAAAATTTACAATTCCTCAGGTTGACCTATCTCCATATTAGACACATGGAGATATCAGTGTTGGCTCATGTTATACGTATCAATTAAGCAGCTAAGTGTCAGGCTTCAGGGCAGTAGATAAGCATGGCAGTAGATAAGCAAAACAAAGGAAAAGGAGTTGTCCTAACAGAAACTACTAATCACAGTGAGAGAACAAAGAACCCATCTCCTAGGAATGGCGGTGCTCCCAATTAAGGATCCTACCCCTTTATGTCCCTATTAATCTATGTCACTTCTACTTCTTGTAATCTGAGCTTGTACTCTCTATGCTTTGTGTGCTTTCTGTTCTGACACTTTCTGAGCTCTTCTTGACCTCAGGGAGGGCGGTAGGGGAATGCTGTCCAATGACTGTGAATCTGTTAACCCTCTCTCTTCCAGTGTTTCTTCTCCTAGCTCTTCCCCATCCAGTATATCCCAGCTTCTGCCTTCTGAACTATGCCACTCTGCAAACCACTGTTCCAAATCAATACTGTCCTCCTCCTCCTGGGAAGATTCAGGATCTGGATGCATAGCAGGGGGAGTGGGAGGGAAGGGAAGGGAAGGGAAGGGAAGGGGGAGGCTCCCAACCTTCCTCCTCAGTGCAGCCCTCCACAGCATGGTCCCTGACACTAAGAGCTGAACATCTTGTCACCCATTCACCATTATGAGTCTAATTCACATAATTGCCAGTATAAGAAAAATAAATTACCTATTACTTTGACATTGACTGTACCGGTTGTTGAACCCAGTTTATTCTCCAAGTTAATAGTGTAAACGCCAGCATCAGCATGGACTGCATTTGTTACTTCCAGCAAAGCAGAGATGTGGTCGCTCTTCATTGTTATTCGGTCACCTGCTTTCAGCTCCTTCCCACTCTTATGCCAAGCAATGGTTGGAGTTGGAACAGCTCTGAACGGCACGGGGATACTTAACTTTTCACCTTCAACCACAACGAGGTCTGTAGTCTTTATATCAACAGTTGGATTACCTGTTGTTGTTGTTTTAAAAAACCCCCACAGAAAAATAATTTCAGTTAGTGTGCCAAAGCAATTTCACAATTTATAATCTATTTCATGACTGTTTCAAGAACAACTATACTCACAGTCTGGATCTTTGGCGACAACGTTTTCTGATATGTCTGACGGATCACTAGCTCCTATCGCATTGACAGCTCTGACCCTGAGAATATATTCCTTGTCAGGGACAACACCTTCTTCTGCTTTGTATTTCAAATCTTTGACTGGTCGAGAATTTATTCTCATCCATTTTTCAGTTCCTGCTTCACAGAGTTCTATATTGTATCCGATTATAGGACTGCCGCCATTTTTCTCTGGTGGTTTCCACGCAATCGAAATATGTTTTCTTCCTGCGTCTGTCACGTGTAAGTCCAGAGGAGGCGAAGGAGGGCCTGCCGGAATACCAAGGTAATGTTATTTTCTGTCATTCTATTTGGCACAACACATATGTCATTGATTCTAATTTCCAATGCTTGTAACTCACTTGTTGGATCTTCAATTGCCAGGATGTCAGTTGGTTCACTAGGGTGACCACAGCCGGCTTCATTTTCAGCACGGACCTGGAATTGCACTTCTGTACCTTCTATGACATCTGTTACTCTGAAATTGCAGTCAGGGCCTGATGTTCTGCCAGCTTTCACCCAGCGCGTGCCAAGCTTCTCTTTCTTCTCAATAACGTATCTGTGTGAAGAAGAGACGTTTATAAGTTGCATGAATACATACAATTCAATCAAGTAGAAAGATTTAAATAAGAACAAATCGTTCATTTAGATTTGAAACATTACTCATCTCATCTAATAGATGAATGTGTACAATGAACACAATAAACTTTGGAACCTTTAAAAATAAATGTTCTCTATTTTCTCTCCCTGCCCCAGATTTTACACTCTTTCCCAATATATTCTGTGTCTGTCTGTCTGTCTGTCTGTCTGTCTGTCTCTTCCTTCCTTCCTTCCTTCCTTCCTTCCTTCCTTCCTTCCTTCCTTCCTTCCTTCCTTCAAATGTATAAACTGAACCTCTAAGAGGTTTACAATAAATAAATAAATATAAAAACAATTCTCTTTTACCGTAGAATTGGTCTGCCACCATCATTCTTAGGGGGTTCCCATTTTAAGTCAACATGTCTCTTTGTCACTTCGACTGGTGTAAGTGCATATGGTGCTCCAGGGGTAGCTAAATTAAATAATATTGATAATTAGGAAAACAGAAATTTAAAAACGATGACATAGTTTGTTGAAGCTGAATTCTGAGTGTGTGTACTTACTGAAGGTGTCTTTTGCAAGAACGGAGTCCTCGATTTCACAGTAGTCACTCTGTCCCACTGCATTTTCTGCAGCTACACGGAATACATACAGAGAGCCTTCTGTTAGTGGTGTCACTGTATATTTGGTGTCCTTAACTGTAGTATCAACCGTCTGCCAGCCTTTCCGCCGGACATCTCTCTTTTCAACAATGTAATTTGTAATGGGAGAACCTCCGTCGCGTTCTGGTACTGTCCATTTAAGGTCTGCAGTGTTTTTAGTGATATTAATGACCTCAAGCCATCGAGGTGGTGAAGGAGGATCTGTAACAATATTAAAGCAAAATATTATTAATATGAATATGTTTTAATGTTTCCAGTGCAACCTTAACACAAACCATAGTTCTGATGAATTAGTGATGGTGAATTAATTGATGTATCATCTTTTACGCGTGTAATCCATCAATTTATAATCACATCACAAAAGCAGCTAAAAACAGTATACCTGAAGGAGTGTCTCCACCCCCATCATTCAGCTCTGAGGGCCTTCTGGTGGTTCCCTCACTGCAAGAAGTGAGATTACAGGGAACCAGGCAGAGGGCCTTCTCAGTAGTGGCGCCCACCCTGTGGAATGCCCTCCATCAGATGTCAAGGAAATAAACAACTATCTGACTTTTAGAAGACATCTGAAGGCAGCTGTGTTTAGGGAGGTTTTTTAATGTTTGATGTTTTATCGTGTTTTTAATATTCTGTTGGGAGCCGCCCAGAGTGGCTGGGGAGACCCGGCCAGATGGGTGGGGTATAAGTAATACATTATCATCATCACCACCACCACCACCACCACCACCATCATATAAAAACAATACAAAGAATAACTGAGGGTGAAACGAAAATATATTCAATTGTCTTTCGCAAGTACAGACAGTGGCAGCCCCACTGAAAACCCCATGCCAAATGTGCTTCTCCGAAAATAAGACACCGTCTTATATTTGTTTTTCCTCAAAAAAACACACTATGGCTTATTTTCAGGAGATGTCTTATTTTTTCTCTCCTCCTCCTCCTGCCACGGCCCGCATTGCTGCTGCGCCTATCACTATGTCTTATTTTTGGGGTATGGCTTATATTCCTTGAATGCTTAAAAATCCTGCTATGTCTTATTTTATGGCTACGCCTTAAAATAGGGGAAACAGGGCAGTTACTGTGGAGCAGGCTTCTGATACTTTTGGGAATTGAAGGAGAAGCTCTCTTGCAGAATGCAGTGACCAACTTACTCAGTCTCTCCTTGCAAAGCACGGGATCGCTGGGCTCACTAGGCTCACTCTCTCCAGCTCTGTTCACAGCTCTGACACGGAAGGAGTATTCTTGTTTCTCCATAAGCCCTTTGAGGAAGTGTTCTGTTGTGGGGATTCCTTCAGCCACTCTCACCCACTCGTCTGTGCCAGTCTTTAACAATTCAACTACATACGATTCAATCTTGGCACCGCCGTCGTGTTCTGGCTTCGTCCAGTTCAAGAAACACGAGGTCTTGGCAACGTCTTTCACAGTTGGCTTGCCGGGTGGCCATGGGGGATCTAGACATGAATTGGTAACTTGGATTAGAAAACCCCAGCATTATGACTTTGAGTAAGTTATAAAACTCATCTAAGAAAAATGCTTTCATACCAATAGGGTCCTTCACTAAGACTGGCTCCGTTGCTCTGCTTGGCTTTCCTGGCCCAGCAAGATTCTCTGCCACGACACGGAACTTGTACTTCTTATGGAACGTGAGACCTTTAACCCTAATAGTAATGATGATAATGCTCCAAATGTAAAATTTGTAATACTTATTACTTGTCAACGCTGTAATTAAATACTGTGCATCATCACAAGTGTACATCGTGCATAAAAAAAAATCAATACCTTAGAACTGTTCAGAGCAAATATATGCTATCACCCCAAACCTCTCTGTGTACATGGAGGAAGGACTTTCCTATTACTGTATCACTAGAAAGCCTCAGACACTGGTCAGATGTAATATAATCTGCATTTCTGTACTATTCATTAGTAGATGATATATATGGGTATTACTTAAGATTCTAAGGATGAATAATGCTTGGGTGTAAGAAATATCTCTAGTTTGTATTAGAAATTCATATTACAGTTGTACCTTGGATCCCGAATGCCTTGGTATTCATAGACGTTTTGGCTCCCGAATGCCGCAAACCCGGAACTGAGTGTTCCAGTTTGCGAATGTTTTTTGCAACCCGAATGTCCGACAGGGCTTCCGCAGCTTCCGATTGGCTGCAGGAGCTTCCTGAAGCCAGAAGCTGCACTTTGGTTTCTGAATGCTTTAGAAGTTGAACAGACTTCCGGAACGGATTCCGTTCAACTTCCAAGGTATGACTGTACTGGGAGTTCAAAAAGCAGAAGACTATATTCATCTCTAAGAAGTTCTGATATCAGCACTAATCTTATGAGCAGCTGCAGTGATGTAGAATCACATCAGAAGTCACAATCCCACTACTGTTTCCATAGCAGAAATTGGTGCTACTGATAGTATGGTTGTCCTATTCAATGGCTCCTATGTAGCGCTGGTCGATGGCTATGAACATGATTTAGGAAATGGCTACTGTAGACCCAAAGTACGGACAGCAATACAATTATTTGATGCTATTACAGAGCACCAGTTCATATTTTATTCTAAAGTATGACAAGGTTTCAAAATCAAGAGTATATAAAAGTCAACTGTTTACCAAAAAACAAATAGCAATCTTCTCAGTTATCTAGCTATATTTTTTTAAAAAAATGAAACATATAATGATCTTACTTGAATGTCGTATCTTTAACTGGTATTTTATTGCAGCGGACCCATTTATCTTGATCAGGGTCCAACCGTTCAACCCAATAACCAGTAATAGGGCTGCCACCATCTTCATCTGGTTCCACCCAAGTCAATGTTACAGAATCTTTAGTGATCTCAACAGGCTGAACTCGTGTAGGAGGACCTGGTGGATCTGTACAAAGAAGTAGAAAAGGGAACATTGACACACCGTACTTGCAACTCCTTTTGTGCAAATCTAATAGGAAGCACCTGTAGCAATAAATGCCATTTCATCAAATAAAACAATTGCCATGGAGAGGCTGCTAGAAATTGTCTCTTTGTGGCTGCTGCCTGCTACAAATGACAAGTAGATTATGTGTACCAGCTTGCCATGAATACTGACCCTTACCCACAGGCTTATCTCCATATCACCAATGATAGTGTAGAGACAAACAACATTATGGTGGGGACTGACCCACATGGAGAAGTGGTACCTATCAATGACACGCCATGTGGAGTGGCTACCACATTATAGTTTCTAGCAGGCTCCCTTGGCGGCCATCTTGTGACAAGCAGTCCTTTCTGTCAAGCAAATAGACTTACCAAATGGATATTTAGCAACGACAGGAACGGACTGGGCTGGCTCTCCAACTCCGTACATGTTTTCTGCGCTGACTCTGAAGATGTACTCCTTAAGGGGTGTTAGGTTTGTTACTTTGAAGTTTGTCTCTTTGATAGTGGATGATAGTTTGTGCCACACTTCACTGTCTGTAGCTCTTTGTTCCAGAACGTAGTTTGTGATTCTGGAGCCGCCATCATCTCTAGGAGGATTCCAAGTCAAAGCACAAGATACGTTTGTAATGTCGGAGATATCAAATGCAGCTGGTGGGCCAGGCTTATCTGTGGAAGCATAGCAATAGTTTGAACCTCTTCTATTCAAATATTTCGTTAGGAAAACATTGAAAGTTATTTCTATGGAAACAAAACATACCTAGGACATTAACTTCAACTGTAGCTGTTGCCCGACCACTGGCATTTACGGCTTCAATAATATAGGTGCCGCTGTCACTTCTCTTGCTCTCTGTTATTATGACTGTAGAATGGTTAGGTTTGGATTCAATGGTTATTCTTTTATCAGTTCTCAGGGTGTGTTCAGCTTTTGTCCAGCTAATCCGTGGCTCGGGCTTTCCATTTACCCTTGCCGGCAGCTCTATCTTAGTTCCAGCTTTGACAGTGATTCCAGCAAGCAGTTTCACATCTAGGAAAATCTCAGGGGCCTCTGATTTGAGAGAAAAATCAACATGTTGTTAAAATAGAATTCGCAACCGCACATTTTATAAACACAGAAGAGTCAACAGCAGAAACACATGCACCAGTGTTTTCAAGAGTATAGATTAAGTATGAATGGGAAATCAAAAATTACCCATTGCATCCACAGCCTGGATTTCATCTGTTGGCTTGCTTGGTCTACTTGCTCCTTGCCTGTTCAGAGCCTTCACGCGATAAGCATACCATTCTCCTTCCTTAAGTTTTGTCACTTCCATTCTGTTAATCAGAAAACAAGTTCAGCGTACTGCATGCTTAAATGTAACCATCCAATTTTGTAAAACATTTCTCCATACTGCAAGCTCTTACTTTGTCTCAATGACTGGTTCGCCACAGGGCTCCCATTTGTCAGTGCCACGCTGGCATTTTTCAACCAGATAGCCTTTGATACGAGAACCGCCATCATACTTAGGTGGATCCCATGTGAGGAAAATGGACTTAGATGTTGGATCTCTCCATTTCACATTCTCTGGTGGATCAGGCACCGCTGCAAGGAGTTGGGAGGAAAGAACATGAATAATTGTCTTGTATAGAGTGTGTGCCTTATAGTGTGCCTTCTTTTTTAATTCTTTACTGTCTTTGGGGTGTTCTTCTCACATTGGGCACAACAGGAAAGACCCATTTGTTGGTGCAAGGTGGCTCCCTAATTTCTGTCAATTGAGGGTTCATTAATACTAGGCAGCAGTTTTTCAGGGGATACAGAGGGCTGCAGTGCAGAAGAGGGGGTGGAATTATTGCACAAATAGTTCCATTTATGCATCTTTGGATCCAAGCCTCTGTTTTTCTAATACTACAGGTAAAGGTAAAAGTAAAGGGCCCCTGACCATCAGGTCCAGTCGTGTCCGACTCTGGGGTTGCGGCGCTCATCTCGCTCTATAGGCCGAGGGAGCCAGCGTTTGTCCGCAGACAGCTTCCGGGTCACGTGGCCAGCATGACAAAGCTGCTTCTGGCGAACCAGAGCAGCGCACAGAAACGCCGTTTACCTTCCCGCCGGAGCGGTCCCTATTTATCTACTTGCACTTCGAACTGCTAGGTGGGCAGGAGCTGGGACTGAGCAACGGGAGCTCACCCCGTTGCAGGGATTCGAACCGCCGACCTTCTGATCAGCAAGCCCTAGACTCTGTGGTTCAACCCACAGTGCCACCTGGGTCCCTTAATACTACAGGTAAGTCATACCAAACCCTTATCGATTCAAACCCTGCTCTTTTGCTTTCTTTCAATACTTATGTCGCTTAGCACAAGTTACTACGTAAAATGCAGATATACAAAATCAATAGGAATAGTTAATTAAGAAAACTCACTAGCAGGTGCTGACATGTTAACAGGCTCATCAATGTAAGCAGGCTCTCCTGGTCCACATTTGTTACATGCTGAAACCCTGAACAAATATTCCTTCCCTTGAACCAGATCTGGTACAGTGAACTCTTGGTCAAGGACGTTATCGATCACCTAAAAACAAGAGAGGTTCTAAGTACTTAAAGAACTTTTTTTCCCATAGCAAGCACCAGCATATTTCATACAACCTTCAGCAATACATATTAGAAATATAGGTGTTTTGGTTTTGGAAAGAAACTGCGTACCTTGACCCATGTTTTGCGGCTCACTTCACGCTTTTCAATAAGATAGCCAGTCACTGGGCTTCCTCCATCATCTTCAGGTGTTTCCCAATTTAATTGGACTGAGTTCCTAGTTATCTCTCCAATTTGTAGTTCTCTTGGTGCACTTGGGCGAGCTAAATATAAATATCCATCATATTATAAACCAATTATTATTATAATATATATATATATATTACTTGTTTTTTCTTTGATGGAAGACTTTGGCTGTTTGGTTACACTTACTAGATGTTAATTCATGCTTCTATTTTTTTAAAAAAAGAAAGAAGGATTAAGGCCACAACTTACTTCTGAGTAAGCATTCTTAGGACAGTCTGCTAACTGTTTATAGCTAAGTTTATTGACCCCCCTTGTATTATAGGATTTCATAACAAAATGGTACAATAGAAGTTGCCAATCTAGGCAATTTTGGGAGGAAAGGCAGCACATAAGTTTAATAAACAAACATGCTGCTGTTGTTTAGTACTATTCAGGGGTGCCAACTTGAATAAAATATTGGGGAAGCCAAGATAAGCCCCGCCCCACACAATTGATCACATGACATGGCACACACATGCACCCATCAACTTTGGGAAGGCCTATACCCCTCATATTTTTTTTTGGGGGGGGAAGGGACCTTGGCCTCTAGGAGTTGGCTCCTATGGTGCTATTCATAACCATAGCTGCCAAGTGTCCCGTTTTTCATGGGAAACCCCCGTATTTTAAATCGTTTCCCGCTGGCAGCCCGGATTGGAAAAAAATCCCTGTAAATCCCCCATATTTCCTACCTGCCAGGGAGGCTCCATTTTGGGTGCTGGTGCAGCCCGATTTCCGGTGCCCAGACATGGGTAGCGTGGCACCGGAAGTCGCTTCTATGCATGTCCGGACATGCGTAGAAGTGACTTCCGGTGCCGCTCCGCTCGTGCCTGGGCACTGAAAATCGGGCAGAGTGGCACCGGAAGTTGCTTCTACGCATGTCCAAAATAAAACAAGCAGCACGCAAAGGCACCAAATTCAATCCAGTTTCAATCAAGTATTATTAATCCAAAGAGAAAACAATAAGAGAACCATATACAAGTGCTGACACAAGAGCCAAAATCAAACGTTAAACAGATAGCATGTACAAATTAAAGGCAAACCAGTCTTTATAGTCTTTGAGGCTATCTAGCGGTCAGCAAGTGGCAGCAGGTCGAACGAGGTGTCAATGGTAGTAGACAGGCTGCCGGCGTTTTTTTGCCTGTTTCGCCCATATGACGGGCTTCTTCAGTAGTTCTCCTTGTACTTTTATGTTTAGTGCATTCAAATTTGTATGAAACCACTTATCTTGGCTTAGGCCACAATGCTCAGGTGTTTTTTCAAAAGGTTCTCTCATTTACATATTCAATTTCTTGTATTCAGAGTATTTTTGGTTTGAGCATGTATTGACTAAGCCAGAAGTGACTTCCGGTGCCGCTCCGCTCGTGCCTGGGCACTGAAAATCGGGCAGAGTGGCACCGGAAGTTGCTTCTACGCATGTCCAGACATGCGTAGAAGCGACCTCCGGTGCCGCGCCGCTGCTGATCCCGCATTTTTCAGCGGGAGACTTGGCAGCTATGTTCATAACAAATTTGGCTTGTTGAAACTCTTGGATTTTACACACATGGTTATTGATAAAACAGGTTATATACAATTCTTCAGAATATATGCTCACCAATGACATTAACATTGATTTCTCCTGATACAGATGACACAGGGTTTTCTAATTTCAAGGTATAGATGCCTTTGTCTGGCCGTTCACTTGGGGTAATAACAAGCTCTGCAAAGGCTGCAGACGTGTCAATTTTTACCCGGTCACCCTGTTCTAAAACTTTGTCGCCGACAGACCATGTGGCAGTTGGGACTGGATAGCCAGTAATAGGAACACGTATTTTGACAGGATCTGGAACAATAACCTCCAGTCCATCTTTAAATCCACTCAAGTCCATTGTAGGTCCAGCTGAAATACAAACACAAAATATGCTGATTAAAGTTACAAACTTAATTTTTTTTCTCCACAACACCATTAAAGGGCAATTGCCTTCGGAATCTGTTCCGATGGAAAGCATTATTATAGATGCTTTCACATGGTGTTCTATTGAGAACACATCATAAAACTGTTTCATAATCTGATGAAATTAGCAATATAGAAAGCCGATATATAAGCTTACTCTAATTAAAAGACACCTAAATGTTCAATTTAATACATTTAAAATAATAATAATAATAATAATAATAATAATAATAATAATAATAATAATTCTGACTTGTTTAGCAATGCAGCCTTAGAGGACAAATTGTAAATGTAGAGCAGTGCTACCTAGTGAATGTTAAGGGTTTCCCTCCATTTTAGTATAGCTTAGACGAGGCCTACAGACCCTCTGGATGTTGTTTTACTACAACTGGCTGGAACTGATTGGGGTCCAACAACATCAAGAGGGCCACATGGTCTCCAATCCAATACTGTTTTAGACTGTTACTGCTGAGAGGGGGGCATTTTTTTTTACTGCTGAGAGCAATATTAAAGTATTGTTTTTATGAACAAGCATGAATAGTCTCATATGAACACAACCTTTCCTTTCAAGCTGTTGACTATGGCAAGAAGCTAGAATTCAACTTACAATGAGGATCATCAGCAGTCAGTGGTCCAATAGCTTCAGCAGGATCTGACACACCAGCAGCATTTTCTGCAGATACTCTATAATAATACCTGGCTAGAGGTTTCAATCCAGTTACCTATGAAGACAGAGGAAAGTGTCATAATTAATAATCACTATTTGTTTTTGTTTTTTTTTAAAAAAACCTTAATAAGATTTTTACTTCGGAAAGAAATATGGTACCTTATAATTAAGACTAGGCACAAGTTTTGCGTTGCAACGGATCCAGTTGTCTGTGTCCTCTTCCCGCCTTTCAATAATGTAGCCCAGTACTGGGCTGCCTCCGTCTTTCAAGGGAGGTTCCCATGTAAGTTTCACAGATGACATAGTTTGGTCAGAATGATCGAGGTTAATGGGAGGACTTGGCTTTTCTGCAAAACACAATGATTTGCACAATATAACGGATGGCCAGAATCAGAAGAACTATGCAACTAGTCCCACAAGTCTGAAAGGGTTACTCTTAAGTTCCTCAAACAACAGTATCCTAAGCCCATGACAAACTGCTGTTTTGAAACTAGCAGGGATGTCCAAAGTACATGTGATGTGACATAGGGACATGTTGTGTATAGAAACAATAGGCATTAGCGCAGGGGTCAGGAAACTTTTTCAGCAGGGGGACGGTCCACTGTCCCTCAGACCTTGTGGGGGGCCGGACTATATTTTCATATTTTATAAGCAAATGATATTATAACTATCTAGAAATATTTTCTTATCGCCTGCATACTAACCGATTGGATCCATAATCTTCACTGCATGTGTAGAAGCACTAGGCTTGCCAATTCCAACCTGGTTTTGAGCTCTGACTCTGAAAAAGTATTCTTTGTTTTCCACCACATCAGTTAAGGTTCCAGCTAAGTCATGTGCTCCTGTGGTCATGGCTGGCTCCCACTTGATCGAAGCTCTGTCACGTAATTCAATGATATAGCCCGTAATCGGAGAGCCTCCATCATAATCTGGGGGTTCCCAAGTAAGAGATGCACCAAATCTGTTCACATCAACAACTTGTACATTGAGAGGAGGTCCTGGGACATCTGGAAGGTGATAAGAGAATTTTTTTTAAAAAAAACCTTATTTTCCCGTTCAACAGAACTTCAACAAATTATAGTCTCCAAATAACAATTTTCTTACCAAATCTGCTCTTGGCTTCCACAGGTTTGTCTGTTTCGACTGGCTCACCCGTGCCCACTCTGTTTTTCGCACTCACGCGGAAGAGATACTCCACACCTCCCCTTTGAAGGCCAGTTACTGTGTATTCACAACTGTCGGCACGATCCGTTGCCAAAATCCAGGTCTTTCGTTTGACATCACGCCTTTCAACAACATACCCAGTGATTTTACTACCACCATCACTTTCTGGTTCCTCCCAGGCAAGGCTAACCTCACCATCAAATGTCTCAGTTACTTCCAGGTTTCTAACTGGGCCAGGGACATCTGGGAATAAAGCGAAAGTATGTTTACTTAAAAGAATCTGGGATTTGCTTTGAGTTTCATAAAACAACAACAACTTAGTGAGGTGCGTGGATGCAGTTAACTTCTACTTATTTCTTATTTCTCTCGTCATTATATACCAATGCTTTTGTTTTCTTCAGCAGAAAAACAACAACATTCGGCCATAGGACAGAGTACAGGAAATGATGAGCTTACCAATAACTTGAACATTGATGTGTGCTTCAGCTTGGCCATGCTTATTTTTAAGGATGATTTTGTAACTCCCTCTGTCTGTTGTCTTTGCTTCGTGAATTCTGAAGGTAGTACTCTCAGGTGTTGTATCAACAGTAAGAGTGGGCAAGGCTTCTTCTCCCTTAAGCCACTCAGCTTCTGCTCGTGGGTAGGCATCATATGGAACCATCATAGTCAATGGCTGCCCAACATCTACCACAAGGTTCTGATCAGCTATCTTTATTCTTGGAGCAGCTAGGAAAAACAACAACATTGAAATACATTACAGAAAATTTGAAACAGAAAACAACAGCACAGTTTTGTGATTTTTTAAAGCAACTTTCGTGTGAAGGGAGAACCAAAATTATAACCATTAGTAATGTTGTATAGACACCATCTTGTACCATTCTGGCCAATGGGGGCACTATTGGTGCCTCCAACATACACAGATAATTAATCTGTGCTGGGTAAAGATCATTCTGACTTCTAAATACACAGAAGCTACATTACAAAACTGCATAATAAAAGCTACATCTTGCTTGTAGGATCTCAGTGACAGAGCTTTTTTTATTAGCACTAGAAATGTCACATTACTCATATAAATATTATTTTATTGTTAAAAAATTTCAGAGGCTTACCTGCCAGTTCTAGCTTAGCTCGAGCTTCTTTATCTTTGGCAATAAATCTATATTCTCCTTGATCGCGAGGCCTAATCTCACATACTTGCAGCCTATGGACCTTTCCTTCACTCATCATTTGGTGTTTATCTCCCTGGACTATAATCATGTTATTTCTCAACCATTTGACTTCCACCTTATCTTTATTCAGTTCAGCAAAGAAAAGGACGTCAGAGCCAGGGGCTTCGTAAATATCTTGTGGTGGCCGGATAATCTCCACAGGAATTTCTGGTCAAAATAAGAACAAAATTTAGATTGTGTTGACATATTTAAACAAAAAAAATATTGAAAGGTGAAAGATAAATAGAAATTGTAAGCATACCCTCCACAAAAAGTCTTGCTCTGGATCTCCTGTCATCCACACCACAGGAATACTCGCATTCATCCTCTGGCCTGCAGTCTTTTATGATTAACCTGTGTAAATTTCCATCCTTTTCAAATTGATACCTTTATTGCAGACAGAAAAAAAGGATGTGTTAAATTCAGAGGCAAAAGTCCATACAGCAACCATAGTACACCACCAACCAGTTAAAAGCACCTGCACCTACTTTTTGCCCTCTTT